>NC_046357.1:46665061-47892606 GCF_000738735.6 Corvus cornix cornix | reverse complement strand
GGTATCTTTATTTAGGAAGTTGGTTGTAAATCCATTGCATTAAAAGATTCCTAATTATAATGAATTCCCCTTAATAATTGGAATTAAGATGTAAAGGTATTCTTTACAGCTTGTGAACATTACTAGAAACTAAGAACACTGAGCATTTTCAGATTCAGGTCTGTAATGAGATTTTTTAACAAACCAACTTAATTAGAGACAAGGGTTATAAACTTTTTCTGACATCAGTAGTCTTTGGAGCAGACAGTTATTATTTTTACAAAAGTTAGTCTTCTAGTTAAATTTAGCTACCCTTTGTATGTCTAATACTGTCCCTGTCCAGCTCTGTGGGGTCCTGTGTGCATCCAGAGATGCACGGGTGGGTTCAGTAATATAGTCGGTAGCAAAGAGTCAAGAAGGGCATTTGCATGCGGGTTTTTTTCCTTTGTTTGTTTTTTGTTTTGTTTTTCAAACCATAACAACAGTTTAATGTATCTTTTTTAATTATACAAAAGTCCCACCCCAATAATTCAAACATTAATAACTGATCCACTTGATACAAAACCAATTCATCCAGGCAAAACAGTAGAGGAATGTAGGATTCATTTTTAATTAAAGATTATCATTGACAATCATAGTATGGACAGATTTGACTAATTATTATTCTAACTGGTGTTTTGTCCTGGGCAAATCTCTCCACACCTTGGCTATGCCACAGTGCACTTCCAATACACACATGTAAAGCTGTCTACAGGAGCCCTTCACAAACAAAGTTATGTTCAGTTTCAGCTGTCATGAGTTAAACAACATTGAAATCGTGTATAAATCATCAAGGACATTCAGAATGTCAGATGTGAAGCCTGTGTGACAAGAAGTGATTACAAATAACTTTGTCCCCTACCTCCACAGAAGGTGCCTTAAAGGACCCAGGAGACAACGCGGAGGCACCAGGCACCACCACAGACTCCTGCCGGCACCTACCCTTCCCTTCCACTGCTGGATCATGTTCTAAGGCAGCCAAGTGCATCAGCAACCTAGGCTGTCTTCACATCCTCTCTCACTCAGTCTTCAGACTCCACATCACTCACCTCCTCTGTAACATTCAGAACCAGATTTCCTTCACAGTAAACTGAGATACAAACATCTTTCTGACTACTGTCATGAACATGAAAATGCTGCAGAATGCACATGGCTCAGAGACCATAGTCTGGGAGCCAGGTAACTTCAGCAGAGGAACAAATTCGAAGTCAATAATTTGTTGCTTTCACTGGAAAACCTTTTAGGAACCCGGGCTTTGTAGTGCTTGGGAGGCAGAGCTGTGAGCCTGGTAGCCCGAACATTGATCAGAAAGTAAGGCAGGGGACTAATCCCTTTCTAGCTGTTGTGACTGCCCAGTGATTGTCCCTCTACCCTCATTAACTAACATTCAGAAATTAAAACAGTGCTGCCTGGTCTCAGCTCTTCTCCAGCTCATTTATTGTGTATGGTATACAGATTGGTCTCTTCTTGTTTATTTTGGGGAAGCAGGAGGTTGGCCACATTCATGAACTACCCCTGAATCCTCACTGTCAGCTTCAGTAGCTAAAATGAAGAACAGAAAAATGTCAGAGTTAAACACAAACAAAGAAGCCAAAACCCCAAACCCTCTGTTAATACCGTCCCTGCCTGGCTCCGTGGGGTCCCGCGTGCCCCCGCAGACGCACGGGTGGGTTCAGTGCTACAGTCGGCAGCAAAGAGTCGAGAAGGGCATTTGTGCGCGTTCCGGCAGGAGCATTTATTGCTGCTGCGCTGCCGAAGGGTGCAGAGGAAAACAAAACATGAGCCCAAAACTCAGAGTTTTATCCGGGGCCGGGGAAAAGGAGGGACTGGGGAACAGGGACCAATGGGGAAGCTCTGGGGGAGTGACAAGGGTGAGAGGCTGACAGCCAACCGGGGAATCCAAACTGGGATAGATTCACATAACAGAACAATGCATCCAGGGAGAAGCCTTTCTGGTCACCCTAACATAAAGTGGTTCTCGGGGTACTAGGGACTTGTCTTACTGAAAACTCTCTGTCCCTTGTAATGTATGTTCACCGGCCACCACATATGTCTGATTTTGAAGTCTCTAACCAGGCAACTTTCCACTACCATAAGTAATGTAAAAGTAAACTTTCAGACTTTTTTTCCTGCTCTGAATTTATAGAGAAACAAATAGATTTTTGTTGTTTCAATGAAATAATCAACTTGTTGAAAAAAGAATATTATTAGAATTTTATTAGCAGGTAATGCCTCGATTCAAAATTAACAGCAAAAATGCCACCTGTCCTTTACATTATATTTTAGGTTCATCTATCTGCATTACAATACTAGTTTGTGGTTGCTTTGTTTTATACACTTTAGATGGAACTGCTGAATTGCAAATACCTGCACCAGATAAAGCAGATTAATCATACTTGTCTATCTCTTCAGGATCTGACAACTTGATCAGGAAAAGCAGCTACAGGACCTAAGACAGATGTTGCTCTTTTCTTGTGTGATGAGGGCTGAAGACAAGGCCTTCTGATATCAGTGGATTTTTTGTTAAATCAGAGGTTTTCAATGAGGTTTTAATAGCAGTATTTTTTAAGGCTAGAGTGTTGATGTGTTGCTAAAGCTGAACATGGGTGGTTTCGCAGGATGCAGTTATATGGTTTCTTTCTTGAATGTAAGTTTTAAAAGAGCATAGTGAATATTAAACAAAAAGTCTTTCACTTCTTGAATTTATAGTGTGTTTCATCTCTGTATATTTTTTCTAACTTTCCTATTTGTTTTCTGTCTTCCAAGATTTCTATAAAAGCGAGATTTCTAAAATTGTGAGATAAATAGATAAATATGCCATTACTGCAAATTCAATCAGAGATTTGAAAATCCACCAAAGCTTTTTCTTGTCTTATACATCAGCATCTGTAATGAAAGTTTCCTTAACTATTGTCTATGTAGTATTCATTGCAATGGTATGCAAGTAGTCTGATGACACATACAAAGGAACAGAAATCCAACACATTCAAAGTAAAGAGCCCATTATCTGTGCATTAACACCTGTGATAGGTACTATACTTCATTTAGCAAGGTCAATAAAATTCAAATTAGATTAGTACAGTGTATGTGTAAAGATTGCTTTATTGCTTAGGGAGTTCAGTCCTTTACTGTCTCCACAAGCTGAGCACGTGCTAAAGGACTGCCCACCATCTCAGACACAAACACCTAATTTTATTGAAATCTGTGACTACTGAGGAGAGGTTACTGTGAAAATCACAAACTGGCCGAACAGTTCTATACACAGGCACATCTTTGTTGTGGTGGTGTTCCAAAATGAGTCTTCCCTTCTGCATATTTTGCACAAAAGCAAGAAAACCCATCTAGTAAGGATGGCTTGAGAGAACAATTAGTTTTGAATCAAGATATTCACCCGGTTGAGACTGATTATGAACGTTATGTATAAAGGGAGAGAAATGGATAGCTTTCCAAATCTGTAATTTTCTTTCCATCTTCAGCAGGATATAAGTCCCTGTAAATCATTCACAAAGAGGAACACTGCCCAACGTAAGAGCAGAGCACGACAGCAGAAATTTTGGAACATGATTTTACTATGCATCTCATCAAAAACTCTCCTAAATACCTGGATGTGGTAGTTTTCTTCATAGCATCCTTGCCTTTATAACCATCCCTGAATTTGTGTGGCCATCACAGAGACAGGTAATTTTATATGTGGAACTTCAATGTCTGATGGAAAAGCCAGAGAAAGCCCCTGTTTCAAATCCCAAGGTGAATTTTCAAAATTGACATTAGAAAAAAATTTGGTGTTATACTGACAAGGCTCAGTAAAAACAGCAGTCAGTATTGCCCTTCATAATGCAAATGTGAATTCATAAAAAGTGGGGCACTGATGATGGTAAATGAAGAACTGGCAGAGGAACTCCTGTATTCCTATGACTATGATTTTAATGTCTGCTACTTTGTTTTCACTGGGGAATATGTACACAGTAAAAAACAAGCAACCCCCCTGCGCTTTTGCATTAGAATGTTTAGAGGTATCAAGGACATTAGAAATAGAGTTTGCAGTTTGCATTCAAAAAGAAATGAGGGTAGAATAGAAACAGTTGAATGGCACAACTTCTCCAAAGTGAGATCTGCTTCTAGCAGGACATGGAAACTTGAAAAAGGTCTTCTGATAAGAGAGGCAGGTTCCAACTTGTGAGTTATATTAGCCAAGCTCCTACAGAAAAAGGGTATTGTTTAGGCATCTATCCCTCCTGGATATGTACAGCAGTGCTTTGCTGTATCTGATGTCAAAATGGAAATACCTGATCAGGAGGCAGGATGTTTCTAAAATAAATATCTCACATTTACAAGTCAGTCTTGGTTCCCAGCGTGGTATTGGCAAGCAAATATTTGATATTATTAACACCTATTGGCTCTATTTTGCTTATCAGACAGCTATGTTCAGAAAGTTTTGTATGTAAACCCTGCAAAAGGTTTTCTGTGTGGATTACGTAAACATACCTAGTGCATCCTCCTGAATGATCTGTCAGCGCATGTGGATGACAGGGAGTTCATTAGAGGCAGCCAACATGGCTTCACCAAGGGCAAAATCCAAAGAGCTGCCCTCAACATCTCAGTGTCCAAATGGTGATCAGTAACAAGCGTCCCTCAAGGGTCCATATTTGGTGCTCAGTATCTTTACTAATGACACAGACAGTAGGATTGAATGCACCCTCAGGAAGTTTTCTGAATGGTGCAGTTTCCTTTGCTGGAGAGAAGGTGCTCCTCCACTCTGTTCTCCTGAGACCCCACCTGGAGTACTCTGTCCAGCTCTGGGGTCCTCAGCACAAGAAAGATATGGACCTGTTGCAGCAGGCCACAAAAATGATCAGAGGGCTGGAGGACCTGCTTATGAAGACAGGCTGAGAGTGCTGAGGTTGTTCAGCCTAGAGAACAGAAGGCTTCAAGGAGACCATCTAGCAGCCTCTTAGTTTATAGAGGTGTCTTATAATAAAGATGGAAGGAGACTTTTTACTGAAGCCTGTAGTGACAGAACAAGAAGGAACATTTTTAAACTTAAAGCAGGTAGATTTAGGTTAGATACAGGCAAGAATTTTTTTTACAATGCTGGTGGTAAGACATGGAAAGAGGTTGCCCAGAGAAGCTGTGGATGCCCCATCGCTGGAAGGGTTCAAGGCCAGATTGGATCGGCTTGGAGCAACCTGGTTTAGTGAAGGTGTCCCTGCCCATATCAGGGTGGTTGGAACTAGATGATCTTTGAAGGTCCCCTCCAATCTAAACCATTCTATGATTCTGTGAAAATAGACATAATTCCAACCCTGAAACAAACCAACTTACATATAACAGTAGAGATATGCCAGTTTGCCTGAAGTGATAGTCTGGACTGGTGAACATTTCTTGGCTTCTGAGCATTTTTTTGTCCAGGCTTAACTAATTAAACTAATTTAAGAAGATTGAAATAAGTAGTATATAATTGAATAAGTCTTGGGAAAAACTGACTTTATTTATTTACCTTCCTTATAAGATGAAGAGAACACTAAACCTATTGAGAAGTGGTTTGTTGTTCAGATTCTCATCCTATCAAGTACAGGATCTTGGTTCTGTTATCTTTCCTCCTCGCTGCTCTTGTTTTTTTCCAATTGTTATGTCCTTTCTCAAGTCAGTTGAAAGATCCCCAGGGCAGGGACCATGGCTTCCTATGTGTCAGCTCAGTGGTGCTCACAGTAGGGCACTGAGTCTGACTACTACTTTTGGCCACTGCTGCAATATGAAGAGCAGCCCTGAATACAGAATGCTGCATTGAACAAATGCGACATTTAGAACATGTGAAAACCCTCATGCAGCTGCGCGTGTTATTGAACAGAGTTGACACTCAGGAATTCTGACTCAAATAAAACACCCATGGTGGTTTTCCCTTTGGTCTAAATTTCATCATAATATTTTGTCTTACATAACAATATTATGAACTCTTTTACTATTCTGCTTTATAGTAGATCCTTTTTGAAATACCTTCCTAATCTAATCCCTGTTTTCATCTGTGGAGGGCTGTGAGCCTTTGGCACAAGAGCCCTCTGCACTCCCTTGGAGGAGAGAGGTCTGAGGGCAAAAAAACTCACCCCAGAGATAAGCAACCTTCCTCGGGTCATGGTGAGAAACTGAACCACCCCCAGCATGCCTTGTTTCTATATGGTAATAGCCTGTACCCAGTTGGCCACTTGGTTTCTACCCCACCCCCTGCCTTTCCCAAAAAAGCCCCCTGTTTGTGCCCCTCAGAGGGAGTTGTTGTCCCTGGCCTCCCCTTCACAGAGGCTGCTGGACAATAAAAGCTACCCCTGTGGAACTGCTATATGAGGCTCCTGTCTCTCTATCCCAAGTTTGCCTTGGGTGATTTCACAAAGAGCTGAACCACAAGAGCTGGAATCACTTGTAGCAGAGAAGTTGCTACACTTGCTGACATCACCTGCGGCCCAGGGAAGCCTGCCGTCGCCTCTCAAAGAGCTGTTCCTTGCAGGACGCTCTCTCTAGGAAGGTCGTGGAACACCGGTGCTGACCAGCATCGGACCCCCTGCGATATTCCTCCACGCGTAATTATCAGATTTCACTTTAGATATTCTTAGTGACTGGGGAAAGTATTTGAAGTAAAACATTACGTCGTGCAGTTAGCTTGAAAGGAATGTTTATAAAAATATGTTGAAGGTATATTAGGGCAATTACTGTAATATTTGCTTTACCAACTAAGAGTAGAAGAAAAGTGTATACTTAGAAAGAACTCGTTTGGCTTTAATGAGCTGAAATAAACTTGATGTTAAATACTTTTTTTCCCTCACAGTGAACAGACTCAAGAAGCTCCTAATTGAAGACCATTCTTTGCGGGCAAGCTCGGAACTTGTCATGGTAGGCCAACCTGATTCCGCTAGGTTTATTCTGAGTTGAAGCCTCACACAGTAATTGATTTAAACTGCTCTTATGTGTGTCATTTCAAAGCATTCAAGATAATCTCAACATTCGATGTCATGTAGTCAAACAGAAATTTCTGTGAAAAGAGGTACTTTATTCAAAAGTATGTACGTTCAGCTCTACACTGAGTGACAGGTGGCTCCTGCCTTCCCCATCTCTCCAGCTGACTTGTCTCCCTGTGTTATGTCTGGGTGGTGTGATAGCCTCAGGTGAGGCACTGGTCTGACACTGCTAATCAAGCCCACGAAACGACAGGCAATGGGCTGAGGGAGTGCACAGACAACAGCCTTGAGTCTGGTGCAACACTGATTTCTCTGTAGCATGGAAAGCACTGGTGAAAAGCTGTGGTTTCACACAGTGGCTGGGTTTGTATGAGTTATCTGTGTGGTGACACAGGAGCATGATGTGAGGACATGAGATGAGGAAAACCAGGAACAATTAAACCCCTTATTTATCCTCCCCAATAAATATACAGTTAGACCCATGGTGCTTTTTCTTTTGGTCTAGTTTTACCATGGTAATTTCTTTCTGTACTTGCTCTTGTTAAACAAAACTTTCTGTATGCATTTATCTATATAACATTGTCTCTAGGAACAAGTACAATTTCCCTGCATAGCTTGAACAAAATCAAATTCCTGGATCTACATAGACCATCAAAAAAACCCACACACAATGCTAACCTTTGGGAGATTTAATACTTCTGATAACCTCCCTCCTTTGTTATGGGGAACTCAGGAGAGGGGCAGCTGTTCTGCAGGATGGGGTGTCTTACCAGTCATAGTATGACAGACTACACCTTCCAGCACAACAGTCTGAAAGGGCTGTAGGGAGATGTGCCTGCTCCAAGGTTTTCTGCTTTTCCAAGTGGAAGTTTCTGTGCCTGCTTCAGTGAAGTCTTTGTTCAGGAAGCCAGAAAGAGTTTTTCCAAAGAGTCACCAGGAATCAATAATGAATACAAAAATCTTGACTTTGTTTTACTCGCTGTCATGGGCCTCTTGAGTAATGAAGAGCAGAGACTACAGAAACTGCTATAGGGCTGCTGTAGGAATCACATCAGCAGAAGAGACCATGTAGAAAGACAGAACCTGATTAAGCATTGTCAAGTTTAAGAAGCAAAGATGCTGCTTGAGGAGAATAAAGTTTACTGAATGGTTCCAGAAGCAGATGTTTCCCCCCCAGACACGAAAGGAATACGGTATGTCTGGATTCCCTTTAAAAGATTTGTGGATAATACTGAGTTCTAGTGAACAACTCTTGTGAAAATTAATTGAGTTACACCAGAGTGAGAATGTTCAGCTGAGAGTAGAGCATTTAACATGTTTTTATGTGTCCTGTGATGGACTTTTTAAAGAATGAAAATTCCTTCAGGTGTTGTATTTTCCACATTTATTTCAGAGAATCATAAAATCACAGAATATGCTGAGTTGGAAGGGACCCATCAGGATCATCAAGTCTACCTCCTGGCTCTGCACAGGACGCTCCAAGAGTCACACCATGTGCCTGAGAGTATTGACCAAATGTTTCTTCAACTCAGACAGGCTTGGTGCTCTGACCACTTCCCTGGGGAGCCTGTTCAGTGCCCAGTCACCCTCTGGGTGAAGAACCTTTTCCTGATATCCAGCCTAAACTTCCCTGACACAACTTCAGGCCATTCCCTTGGGTCCTGTCACTGCTCACCACAGAGAAGAGGTCAGTGTCTGCCTCTCTTCCTTCTCCTCACAAGGAAGATGCAGAACTGCAGTCTCCTCCTCTCCAGGCTGAACAGACCAAGTGACCTCAGCCACTCCTCACACGGCTTCTCCTCAAGGCCCTTCACCATCTTCGTGCCCTCCTTTGGACCCTCTCTAACACCTCAATGCTATGCTTATATTGCAGTGCCCAGAACTATTGTATGTCTGGCTTTAGATCTTTCTCCTCATTAAAATTATAATGGTTACTAGCACAATTCTTTTGTAAAACTTTGGTTAATTAAAGCTTGAACATATAGGAAGTCAAACCAGAGTACAATCTAAAAGTCCTGAGTTAAGAAGGGCAAGGTACTGTATTTCTCAAACTACTACTTGCCTTTCCATTACTACTGCACTGTTCTTGCAGGTTAGTATTTGCCAGACCAAAAAACATCAAGAAGCAACTTTGGTTTGCAGAACATCATGAAAGATTCAAAAGCATATTACAGAAATCTCTCCCATGACTGATCTTTGCACAACACCGAGGAAGAGCATGTTAACTCTGTTGCAGTAGTGTAAATGAGCAGTGTTGACAGAAAGAAAACAAAACATTATTTTAAAGAAATCCCTGGGGAAATCTGTAAGTAAGATTATATGTGTTAGAATTTGGATTTGCAGAATTTTAAAGCCAAGAAGGACCTGTACAGTCTGATGTTATGCATAATACAGGCAATGGAATTTCACCCAGTAATTTCTGCATAAAGATCATAATTAGTCTCTGAGCTAAGATACCTTTTTTAGAAAGACAATCTTGGATTAAAGAGGTCAAATGATAGAGAGCACACCACATCCCAAAGTCAGCTGATGCAATACTTTTTTCCCTTCCCTACAAAACAAAACAAACAAAACAAAACAAACAAAAACCCCCCCAAACTATGCCTTGTTTATAATTTGAACACCTCCACTGAAGTTGTCATTTAGGACAGCACCTGTACTAAGAAAACATCTGTTAACACAAGCATGAATGAAAATGTTTTAAGTATGAAAAGTATTGACTAGAAAACTAAGAAAAAGAAAGCAAAGTTTTATTTACTGTTCTTGTTCACTCATCTTTATAAGGTCCCTCACTTTTCCCTCCTGGCTGCTTGCTTCATGAGGGAGGATCAGGGTTGTGCTGAAGTGCTGCAGCAGCTTTGAAACACCTTCTGAAATGGCCCCTGCTATTATCTGGTCTTTGGAGTTTCCCTGGGTTTCTAACTGAGAAAGGGGCAAGTTGCTGTAAAGGAGCAGCTTTGGATGCAGCCTCTGTTGGGCTGCAAATGTATTTATCTAACTTTGCTTTCTTCCTGCCAAATAATGGAGTGATACTGGGCTAAGCAAACCACTAGTAAGTGTCAGTAGGGAGGAAGAGATTCACTTACTCCCTGGAAGCATTTCGGGAAGTTTTTGTATCCATGCACCTGAACACAGTCTGATGTCTTTTTCCCAAGGAGTCATCAAACACATTAATTAGGACAAATTGCTAAGTCTTCTCTTTTGTTACATGGCTTTTGCTTGCTGAACACTGGGATCAGAATGATTATTGCATCGCTTGAAAAATTCAAATTCCTTCACCATTCAAAATTTATATTCAGAACACATTATCATAGCTGGAGTTTCTAAAACTACATTTAGGATCCACATTGTAGTCAAGAGGTGTACTGGATGGAGGGACTTCTCAAAAAAAGCCTGGTACTGGGGGACCACAGGGCTCCACATATTTAGTCTAACATCATGCTTTGCAGCTTTTGCCCAGGTTTAAAAGATGTCAGGTAAACTATATCCCATACCTGCAGAAACTGGCCAGATTCCTTTCTCTGGGGTCAAAACTTAGCAAACAGAGGCCTGAAACAAGGGAGAGATTTCTACTGCAGTTAGTGTGGCCCAGGTGGTCCTGTCTTGCCTGTCCAGTCCCACTGAGTCCTGTGCACCCATGACTGTCTGCTGCACCTCCACCTCTATGTGATAAAACCCTTACTGAAAAGTACTTCTCCCAAAAAGCCTGAAAATAAATATAGAGATTACTGGTACATTCTTTCCTGCTCTTTTGAATCACTGGTGACTGTGTAGCATCGGGAGAGCATGTCTTATCTCTAGGTTTTAAACTACCATTGAGACAAATCTTCCTTCATTTTTATTTTTCTCCCTGTGGCAGCACCCCAATTGTAAAAGTAATTCTCTCATAAACAATAAATTTTGCCCTCTTGAAGAATGTAAGATTTAATTCAGTCATTTTCTGCGACCAGAAGAATGGTCATGTTGTTATTCATATCCCATGCAATCATGTTTTTATAAACAGGTATTTAAAATGTCAGAAGGACAAGCAGTGAGCAAACTGTGTAGGTTAAGTGTGAGAAAACAATATCCTGGAGAAGCATGAACCCAACTCATCTGAACCCATAAAAAACTAAGCATTGAGGTTAAACCATAAAATGTGGTGGGCAGTTTCTCACTGCAGTAAACCACTAGACTATTAGGTATGCAGGCAATATGTGTTTGTTTGCTCCCGTGGATACTGAAAGTATTCTGAATTCCTCAGGACTTTAAATATTATGTTATAAAATATTAAACCAATACCTTTAGGACAAAAACAGAATCCAACACATGCCACCTAAATTACTAAGGTTGAAAAATAAAAAATCAGGACTCGAGCTTCTGAAGGATTTTTTTTTTTTTTGGTGGAACATATTTCCAATTCAGCTATAAAAAACCTCCAGTTTAAACCTCTGCACTTGTTTATACCTGAGAACAATGATGTACCTTATTCATTTGCTTTTGGAGAGGGTTATTTTTGTTTCTGCTGAAGCAACTTTTTTTTTTTATTACAGCATCTTTGAAGTTAACAGTTACCCTGTCTTCTTAAAGGGAGTATCCTGTCAAAGAAAACTAAGCAAATTATATGGCTCAATCCAGCAGGACAATTTATTGTTGTTTATGTCTGCAGTGGACTTAACAGCAACACATAGAGCATCAAGCATTTTTTTTCTGAGGAAACCAAACAAATGCTGTCCTCCTTTTGTTAATGAACACACGGATTTTTCAGAGTTCACCAAAAGTTAAACCTCCTGAAAGAGATGAAAATGAACTAAATAGGTTTCTTAAAAAGAACATGTGCTGGGAAAGAAGCAACTCAAGACTGCATTCATGTGAAGACTGTTGTGAAAGCAATTTCTTAGAACAAGATCTTTTTCAATGGGTTTTCCACTTCTAAATGCTGATTGTTGGGGTGGAGTGTTTTTGTTGTTTTCTAATGCAAATTTCTGTGGCATTAATTCTGGGAATTTTTCCAGTTAAACACATTCTTCCATTTAGCGCAAGAGGAAATTCTCAGCAGCAATTCTGAACTGTTTTCTATTTTAGCAAGATGGATGAGAAAACCTTTGTTTTGTTTTGAGAGACCCTTAGACCTATTGGATGTAATGCGGTAGTATTTAACCCCAGAACTGCAGCTTCTTCAGAACCAGTGATGGTGCAAATAAATATTTATCCCTTGGTAAAAAAGAAAAAAAATGGCATACCACTCAGTAACTTGGGTCTTTCTAGCTATCAGCAATATTCCGTGTGCTCATTGCCCTCTCCTGGTTTCCTCTGGTAATTTTTCAGGTTTAATATATCTAAAATGGAACATTAAGCACTCCCTGGACAGATTTTTTGCCTTTGCCAGTTGAATATATCACTCATGAACACATTTTTTTCAGGTAGCACAAGCGACTCCTCATCAGCGTGCAGGTAGCAGGCTAAGAGGTTTCACTGGAGTCAGACCTGTGAGCTCTTTGCTCCCTGTGCTGCTGCAGCACCTGTCTGCAACGCCTGCTTACAGCCATGCACACGATTCTTGAATCTTTTCTAAAAAAAGCTTTTGGTAACATCCTGCCTTAAATACTTGCAACAAAAGGAAGCCGTCGTGAGATAATAGATCATTACAGGCAGGGATTCCTCAGAGGGCAAAGGTGTATGTTTCTTCATGAAACACATGAAGCCCGGTTTCAGCAGCTTGCTCAGGTCAGCACCCAGGCAGGTTCTGAGTATCTCCAGGGATGAAGATTCCACTTGCTTTCTGGGTCTGTTCAAGTGTTTCACAACCCTTGCCGTAGATAATTTTTCTTAATATTAAGTTTCCTAAGTTTTAATTTGATGAGGTTGTTCTTTAGAATAGGACCATTCATTTCATAGAGGAGAAAGCTGACGTTTTCAGAGGAACACCAGAGATTAAAAGTCATGACTGGTGCAGAGAAGGGGAATAGGGAGATATTTTTTTAGTACTCAAAAATATGACCATTGCCAAGTTTACACGAAAATGGTTTTTCTCACTAGCATATAATTACCTTGTGAATTTACTACTTCTGAGTAATGTAGAGGGCACAACACTACCTTATTTATACACGTATTTCTTTTGTCTGTGGGTATTTTACGCATGCGTGTAGCATATATAAAATGTACAGTACATTTCATTGAGAAAGTTATTCTCCGACCTGCTCTCCTGTTTCTGTGAAATGAGAATGCTGAAGTAGTAAAAGAGACTTTGAAGGCCCACACCTGAGGAAAGACTCTCCCAGGAATGGAAGTGTGACAGTGAGCAAGCCAAGTGTCTTGCAAGGGCAGCTTCATAAGGGTCGCATCAGCAAGCCTAGGGGTGTAACTGAGACATAGTAGAGTCTACATGGTAGTGAGTCATCCCAGATTTTCCTCCTTTGAATGACAAGACCCTGTGTTTTATAATGCAAAATCAGCATTTTAAATTTATCAAATCCCCAGGTATTTGCTCTGCATGAAGATCTACAATAATTTAAGCAGTTTTGGATCTCACAAATTCATACACTCTCACAAACATGCAGACACAGTGTTGTTGTGAAAGCCAAAATATTGGGACATTCTTGAAACTTCACTTTTCCTTTAGCTATGTTATTTATTAATCTACATTTGAAGATAATTCCATTCAGATCCCAAACTGTCCAGGAGGTATGTTGGTGGTTCCAAGACCTCCCAGGAGTAAGAAAAGTCTTTAACTTCTGATGGGATGTGACTTTAAACTGGCTGTTTAGACTAAAGAATTTGTCTAAAATAAATTCATAGTGCTCCCAAAATAATCTGTCTGCCAGATTTAACAGACATTCTGGTAGGTTTTAGTGGAAATGTCCACATCCTGGAATCTGGCTTTTATATAACGTGGTAACACTAAAAGGGGTTAGAACTCTTGGCTGTCCTACAGCTAAAGATACACAGTGACTATTAGCATACTAGCTACAAGGAATCATACCCTACGTTTTTCTAGGTAGATCTGTAGCCAGAGTACAAAAGAGGCTGTATCATACGCCACGTAGAGGGAGTGGTTATCTAAGGCACATCAGTGTCTTTGAGTTCAAGGTGAGAGGCTCTTGTAGTTTAAATTGAAAATAAAGAGCTATTCCAGCAGTGGTTACAGGCAGATTATTTGTTATGTGTCTACATACTTCAGAACAATCCAAATCCATGACAAACTACATGACTCTGAAGGAGACCTAATGCATGAAAATGGTTAGAAAAGTATGCGTTACTTTGTCTTTCCTTCAGTAATCTTCATGTTTGTCCAGGAGTACACCCAGCACCAGATCCTCCAGGGATGGTGATTGCATCACCTCCCTGGGCAACCTATTCCAGTGCCTGACCCCCTTAACAGGGAAAGATTTTTTTCTGATCTCTAATCTGAATCTCCCTTGTCTCAGTTTAAGGCCATTTCTTCTGGTCCTCTCACCGCAGGCATAGTACGAGAGACTGATCCCCACCTCACCACAACCTCCTTCCAGGAGGCACAGCAGGTCACTTACCATTTCCTCCTGGATTGTGGAGGCTTCCCTGATCTCCCCATCACCAATTTCCATCTCAGGGAGCTGGGTATCTTGAGGACAACTGGTTTTGATACTAAAGACTGAGGCAAAGAACGCATTAAGCACCTTTGCCTTTTCCTCATCCCCTGTCCCTATAGTACACTTTGCTATCAACAAATGATGGAGACTCTCCTTGAGCCTCCTTTTCTGCTAATGTATTTATAGAAACTTTATTGTTATCTTTAACCATAGCTTCCAAATCAAATTCTAGTTGAGTTTTGGCCCTTCTAACCTTCTCCTTGTATGACCTTAGGACATCCTTATAGTTCTCCTACCTGGCCCCCCCTTCCAGACATGTAGATTCTCTTTTTCCCCTAAGTGGTATCCTAACTTCTATGTTTAACCAAGCTGGTCTTTTTCTCCCCACAACTTGTCTTTCTACACATTTGGACAGCCTGTTTCTCAGTATTTAACAGTTTCTTTTTAAAGCACACCCAGCCTTCCTGGATTCCTTCACCCTTCAGGAATGATTTTTGCTACTCTCCTCATAGCTCCAGGGCCACATGTATGTGTAAGATCAACTAATTTGATTTTTCAAATTGTAGCACCAAATTAATACTCAAGCAGAGATTTTCAATATTTCTAAAATATATTTTTAACAGAATTTTGCACTCTAGGCTCATTTCTAAGTGTTTATTTAACTAAGAACAGAAAGCCCACTAGAGATTGAAGAGTGCAAATACTTTTCTGTTAAAAACTGTTTTAAGTGTATTTAAGAAACCATAAATGCAAAGCAATTTTAATCAGAGAGCTGAAGATTAGCTAAAACAGTACAAGAGAATAGGTGCAAAGCAGTATCTTAAATGTAGTGCACAAGAAGGTGGGCAACATATGGTCAGCTCTCTCCGACTCTGTGGATGTAACTACTAGAAGATACTGCACTATACGGTGAACAAAGCTCCATGGGTGACAGCCTTCTTTTAAACTAACTAACCCTGTTGCCCATCACAAAAGTAGGAAGTGCTGTGCTGTTTAAAGTACAGCATGTTATGTGAGTTGAGGGGAGAATTAGGGTTTAAATAACTTGCAACCATTATATGTCTAGAAGTGTTCAAGAAAGAAAGGATGTTAGCCTTGGCATGCAAGACAAGTGATAATGTGAATGAGTAACTACACCCACATAAATTCCCCTTTATACTTGCATCATACTCATTGATGAAAAAACTATTTGTAACTTATTTTCACATCAAAATAACATGCATATAATAGCAAATTACTTATCATGTATAAGCAGACAAACAGAATTTTGCAAGGCTGATAGTATCTATATTTATGCTGGTAGTATTTATATTTCACTTAGTCTTCACCTATACAACTTATTCAATTCAAATTAATAAGTTATCAGAAGAGTGTCTTTAACTCTCAAACAATTATATCTTGAAATGTCCCCAGTCTAAATTAAATTCAAGAATTTTTATATAGTTGAAACCAGACAAAATTCTACATAAAGCTTTAATTATACCTGTAAATGGTACCAAGTGTTTTTTTGGAGCTCCATTCAATCTGAAGGTCTGTAATTTCTCATCAGGATGATTCTATGCTCTTGGCTCAGTTGTGGTTATCCAAAATACAAATTTGTTCTGAACTGTTCATCTTTTTGGGGCATAAGGTATTGCATTTTTTTTTTCCATCTGTTCTTTTTCCTCTGGCTACTCTTTGCAATAGCACACCCCAAGTGTGCATCTCTGCTAAGCCATTCTATCAGCCTCTATCACCTTCGTCCCAGCTTCATGGACATGATTCCTCCATTGGTTCATACTACTGTGATTCCCACAATTTGCCAATGAGGGATGCCACAGCTGGTGGCTCTGCCATTCCAGACTTTTAGTCAGTACAAACCATTTCCAAAATACAAACAAAAGCACTAGTTACTTTAGTTGACTGCCTAATTTAACAGGAAGAGAATATTCCCAAATATCATTGCAGTATAGAGTCAAAGTAAAGCCGAACTATTACTTGTGAAGCAAAACACACCTGTTTCAGCTAGATGTACAAGGATGAGTCACTAGATCCACAAGGATAAGATGCGAAAATCCTCCAGCAAGCAATATGAAGCAAGAAATGCTGGAGCACACAGTCTTGTCCATAGCTGTCATTATTAACCTCATTTTAGGACAGGACATGATGCTGTATGTGTATGGCTAAGTTCACTTCTTTCCTTGCATAAGGGAAAAACAGGTAAACCAGACAAAACCAGGAAAACCAGAAAAATTAAATACTCAGCTTTTATTAAAGTAGGTCACCTTACATCTAAAGCAAGTGAATAAATCATAGTTTGCCACAGCCTCCTCCAAGAGGAGGACTGATAGGTTATGGCCTAGACAAGAGGTCCATGTGGTGGGTGGGGAACTGTGTGAATGCACCAAGGGGGTGGTAGCAAATGGTTCCTTTTAAAATTGGAATCCTGGCACAAGTGGGTTCCCCCAGGGATCAATACTGGGTCCAATGCTCAGTTTAATAGCTCTGTAAAATCACCCCAAGACAGTAAGCCACCCAGAAAATGGGATAAGGTGTACCTTGATAAAGTTTGCTGATGATTCTAAACTGAGTGGGGATGTAGACACTTTGGAAGAAAGAGCCACCCCTCAGGAATCATAAAATCATAGAACATGCTGAGTTGGAAGGGACCCATCAGGATCATTAAAGTCCAACTCCTGGCCCTGCACAGGACACCCCAAGAGTCACACCATGTGCCTGAGAGCATTGTCCAAACACCTCTTGAACTCTGTCAGGCTGGTGCTGTGACCACTTCCCTGGGGAGCCTGTTCAGTGCCCAACCACCCTCTGGGTGAAGAACCTTTTCCTGATATCCAGTCTAAACCTTCCCTGACACAACTTCAGGCCATTCCCTCAGGTCCTGTCACTGGATGCCAGAAAGACCAGATCAGTGCCTGCCCCTCCTCTTCCCCTCACAAGGAAGTTGTAACTGCAGTGAGGTCTCCCCTCAGTCTCCTCTTCTCCAGGCTGAACAGACCAAGTGACCTCAGCCATTCCTCATGCTGCTTCCCCTCAAGGCCATTCACCATCCTCGTGCCCTCCTTTGGACACTCCCTAACAGCTCAATGTCTTTTCTGTATTGTGGTGCCCAAAACTGCACACAGCACTCCAGATCTGTACAGGCTGGAAGAGTGCGGTAACAAGACCCTTATGGAGTTCAACAGATACAAGTGTAAGGTTTGGCACCTGGGAAAACATAATCCATGAGTGCAGCAGGGGCTGGGATCTACCCAGCTAAGGAGCAGCCCTGTGGAAAGGGACCTGGATGTCCTTGGACAGGCTCAGTGAACAGGCCTGCTATGGCAGAGAAAGCCAGGGGGATGCCAGGCTGCATCAACAAGGACATCACCAGCAGAGATAGAGGAGTCATTACCTCACTCTGCTCAGCACTTGTAAGGCTACCCCTGGAACACTGTGTTCAGTTTTGACCCGTCATACAAAACAAAAGACATGGATAGGCTGGAGAGAGTCCAGAGAAGGGGCGCAAAGAGCCAGGAAGCCTGCCAGATGGGAAAAGACCTAGGGAAAACCTAATCACCATGTTCCAGTATTTAAAGGGTGCCTACAAAGAAAATTGAGACTCCCCTTCCACAAGGAGTCCCATGGAAAAGATGAGGGGCAATGGGTACAAGTTATTCCTGGGGATATTCAGTTTAGGCATTAGAGGAAAGTTTTTCACAATGAGAACTATAAGCCATTGGATTAGTCTCCCCAGGAAAGTTATTAATTCCCCCACATGATTGGGGAATTTGGCTGAACAGGTTTCTGGGTCATCTTGCCTACACTGTGTTTTTGCCAGGAAAGTTGGTCTCTCCTTGGTCTTCCCTTCCAATCTTACATGATCGTTCTATACAATAGACAGTAATTCAGTTGCTAAGTAAAACGACTACTTAGCAATTTAATTATTTCTATGTACATTATTTCTGTGTTATGGTTTCAGCAGGAGTTGAATGCACAAAAAACCCGACCTAAGGAATCATTACTGTATTTTAATAAAGAAATTATTTTGATTGTAAACATTCTGGCAAAACAGACAAACAGCAACTCTATTGATATGAAATTTAAAAGGTTGACAGCCATATAAATTCTTTTCCTACTCTAGAAGAATTCAAACAGCATCCTCTCAATGCTTAGTCAATCTGACCCTGTCCTCACCTGCAGGCACTCTATAAAACTGATTTAAAATAGTTGGTACTTGATCCATTGCATCTCTCCTTGTGTGCTAATAAGTACTAAAAACTGGAGAGACTTTATTTTATATATACATTGAGTGGCCCCATACAAATCACAGGTCAGCAGGAAACTGTCAGAGAAGTTTCTTTAGGACTGTGCCATTCTTGAGACATGTTGGCTATACATATCCTCTTTTTCTCTTTCAAAAATATATTTTTCTCATTTCCTCCTATAGGTGTTTTTTGCTCTTTTCCTGTTTTGAGAAATATTGAGTTCTGAAAAGGCAAGAAAAAAGGAGACAAGAAAAAATGACTATCTCCTAGAATCAAATACATGACAACTGGAAACCTCTTCCTCTGAAAACATTAAAGTGCTTCAAAAAGGCAATTAAATGTGAAAGCATTTCCTTGTTTATTTCATCATACTTCAGGATCTAGTGCAGCCACAATGTCTTCACATTGCAGATGTAATTTTTAACTTTCAGAAGTTTCCCAATTGCAGATTTTTTTGTTTTCTTGGCCATATGATACACTGCATTTTAGTGCTCATAATTTGTGTAAAGTTCAGGCTATTTAGTATTAAAGCACTGATACAGGAAGGATTACTGACACTAGGAGTTTGGAACTTCTTTTAAAACCTGCGGTTTCTGTAGTCGCCTTCAGAATTCCTTTCTTTAAAATTTGTTATAGGTGTAATATTAAACAGATGCTGATTTTTCTGTAATGTGTTGTGGGAGATTGGATCAAATACGCTTTAACCACCACTGTCCTCAACAGATTGCTTTTTTCTGCCAAGATCTGACACACAAATCACTTTCCATGCCTAAAATGCTGTTATTACTCCATTAATCCTTTTTATCTTAACTCTACGTTCCTCCCAGCTTTGGGACTCCAGTAGAAAAATGGAGGGATCTTGTATGATACAGATTTACTGGCTAAGTTACAGGCAGGTGAACACTGTCAGACTAGTTCAGTCTGCACCAATGCAGGCTGTTTGAAATGCCTCATAATGTCTAGAGTGTGCATGTCTTTAAGTCCCCTTCTTCATGTCCAAGTTCTTTCTCTTCATGCTCTCACTCCCCATTTCCCTTTTTTCATCCCTCTCTTCTTTTACACAAGCACACAGACAGACAACTGACTGAAAATCTTTGTTTAAATGATTAAATTGCTGTAGATAAAGTATTTCCTTTCTGTTTAATCTTCCCACCTGGTTCAATCTATGATGTAATGTTTTCCATAATGTTTTCAGGAAGATGAGAGTAGGATGCAGAGAAATGAAATTTGCTGGGAAAAAAAGAATGCAAAGGGTATCTTTGCAAATCTTCAACACTAATACCACATTCCAATCACTAATTTTTGTCACTTTGCCTTGCATAATGTCACAGCACACAGTGATCCAGCAAAACAAGTATTATGGCAGGCACTTCTTTGCACAATTAGGAAATACAATACTCTATATTGGTACTGTGTCCACAGCAAGGTTTGGGAGTGGTCTCTGCAAGAGGAGACCAGGGCTGCCCCATGCTGGCCACAGCTGCTCAAGCCAGCTCCAGTGGATCCATCACAGGACACGGCTGAGCCCTTCAGCCATGCTGCTGGTGTGTCTGGAAACACTTATTTTAAAAAGGGCAGAAAATACCGTAAAAAGAGAAGGAAAGAACAAAAAGAGTGAGAAGGAAAGAACAAAAAGAGTGAGAAGCAGAACAAGGTAAAAACAAAGGTCAGACAAGCAGAAGGAGGTCCTCCATGGCAGAGCAGAAATTCCCTGAATACCACGGAAAACCCATGCTGGAACAGGTTTATCCTAAAGAACTGGAGTCCATGAAGAGGACCCACACAGGAGCACAGGAACAGTGTGAGGAGGAAGAAGCAGCAGAGAGACAACTGCTGTGTCTTTACTGCAGCCCCTGCTGTGCAACTCAGGGTGGGATAGAGGAGTCAGGAGTGAAGGAGTCAACGTGGGCCTTGGAATGGAGGGTAGGAGAGTGGTTTCTCTGACTGTCTTTGTATCTCATCATTTGGATCTATTTTAATTGGAAATAAAAGAAATTTGTTTTCCCCAAGTATGTTTTCCCATGAGAGGAACTGGTAAGTAACCTCCTATCTTTATCTCCAACCCATGAACTTTCTCAACCTACTTTTTCTCCTGTCCTGCTGGAGGGGAGTGGTGAGCAGCTGGGTGGGAGTTTGGCTGCTAGCCAGAGCTAACCCACCACAATGCATGACTGTGTTACTGTGGCATGCAGAGGTTGAAGTTGTCATTAGACAAGGAATGACCCTTGACTGTAAAGATTATGCAGGAAGACCACCCTGGAGCAAGATCCAGAATTCCTGTGCCACAAGCTTGTGAAACAGCTACACAGCCACAGCCGTTTCTCTGATACGCTAAAATACATGTCACTGGGGAAAAATGAAACCTTGACATAAAGAAAACACACACGCTTAATTGCTACCTCATATAACAAGTAATTACTGATGTATATTGCAGCTTTCAAGAAACTGGACTCCATGGACTTTCTGTGGTGAGACACTGCAGTCAGGATAACTCTGGCATCTACGAGCATTCATCAGTCTAAAATTCAGTACAGGAAGAGTCCCTTTTCCTAAATTTTCTCTTGTCAATAGCAGAACATTGCAAGAAAATTTGACTCCACTGAGATCATGATAATGTAAGCGAAGGCTGGATGTGAAGAATATTTCAGGGTTATGTAGTAATTCAAAACTCCTCTTTATTGTCCACTAATTTTCAGCTATTTTTATGTCCTTAAAAAAAAAGAAAAAAAAAAGAACCAGAGATGCTGAAACTTATCCATAAACAGCAGCATTCTTCCCATGCCCCACCCTGCCACTCAGCTTGTCCTCAGGAATAGGCTTTCCTTAACATCAAATAGAATCCAACGCAGCTTTAAACAAAATCTTCTTAAAGCAACCAAGAAAGAAGAATGGCTCATACTGGGATTGTTTCCTTGGACTTAATGTTTTTAATTAAAAAAAAACAAAACACAAAAGTTTATGCTTAAAGCTTCATTCTAAGCATATTCAAAGTGCGTGCCCTCAACAGCTGGGGATGAAAACAGTTTTATCTTAGGGGGCACTGGGTAGGCGGCCAGTGTTGCTACTTGCTTGGGAATAGTTTTGCACTCAGGAAATCTGTCCATCAACTTTAGTAATGATCTGTGTTTAATCTGCTGAAAAAGAAAACAAGCTCAGATATCTTATGCTTCTCATCTTTATGACAGGTGTATCAGCATGAGAAGTTTATTTTTTATCAGTCAGGATTTATTGTTCCAGAGATATTCTTGCTGCATACTAATGCCCTATTTTCATGAGAGGTTGCAAGTTCATTACCCTGGGATGTTTTTCTTAACTTTCACTGTGATAATAAAAGCACCTACACCTCAGCTTAAATATGTAAATCATTCTTTATCTGAGTAGTGGCAAGAAGTGTTGCCTTAATATTTCAGAATAAAAATGTTAAAAAATGAAGAATGAAATATATGTAAAATCATTTTGTTTACCCAGCTGGACCAGGCCTTTGTTAGAAATCGTTTGAAGTGGCTGGATACTGATGTAATTTTGGAAAATGCATTAAACAGAGAAAAAATGTTTTTCTTTTGTTATAAGTCAGTACCAGGAGGGAAGGAAATACAGTAAAATTTGCCGCAAGCAGTGTCTCAGGGGAACAACAAAAATTGACTGCTTAATGGATATGGCCTTCTAATAAATTCGAACAAGAGTTTATTGAATTTTTTAGGGATATGCAGAGGCTGTTTGTAGACAAAGAAGTCTGAAAGAGTTTGTATTTTGTGTAGATCTTATATGTAATTTTATTAAGGAGTATGTTTAGTTATGAAAGAAGGCTTTCTCTTAATAATAAACAGTTTGATTTAGTAATTCTTCTGTAACAAAAAAACCTTGCACAGAGTAATGTACTGAAATATGTGATTTCCCATCTGATTAGTTGCTGTTTTCTAAATGTGTTTGTTATTGAACCTTCAGTACATTTCTCTTGAGTATTCTTTTCATAATGAGGCTGCTCGAAGGGACTACCAGGGTCTCTGCTTGTACTTTGAGTAGACAAGTGTTTTCCAAAACAGGAAAATGTTTTGTTAAGCAATGCTGAGGTCAGACATAAAATGACAGTGGCTTCTGACTGACTGACTTTATGTGGTTGAGGAAATCTGGATGTTATTCTTGACGAGAAGATGAAGTGATAACCTACACAAAACTTTTCCTGGAGGAGTATTGCCAGGAACTGTCACACTGCACTCTGTAGGATAACTGACTCAAAGATACTGAGAATAATCACTCTTTTCATCTGTTTATAACATGGAATACATTTGTATTGTTGACACTCTTATATACCAGGGTCCCCTATGATGCCTGGGAGGATTACACTTCCAGAGAACCTCATCAAAGGGACATCAGATTTCACAGATCTAGTCAGACAGACAATTGCACAGGAGCTTACCCCTTATTGACAGCCATTTAATATATTACTAATGGCATTATGTCACCGTCATCCACAAGTTTCAAATGGGAAACAGGTCCCTGCATACCCTGGTCATAGCAGAGAGAAAACATGCCCTCTCAAGTTCACAGTTTGGGTATATGATTAAAGACAAAAGGTACAAGTGGAGAACTCCTGTCAGAAAGAGAAGTTACTCTTAAAACCCCACCTATTTGAGTGTGTGAGGATCACTGCTTTTACTGAAAAGTTAAATAACTTCTGATCCCAGGATTCTGCTGAATCTGGCCTGTTGGCTCACTGTACACCTGCAAAATGCTGAAGCAACAGGGAGAATGAAATGCTGGCCTTTGGTCTAATTTACACCCAGTGAATCTAGGACTCCTCTTACACCTCCCTTACTGGCCAGCAAGGACTGCTTGTCCACTCAGAAGACAACTAAGAAGAGCTCAGTACTGATACTGTACTGAGTTGAATCCCACAGTTTTAAACTATGGATGGAACTCATCTCACTGAGATAATAAAAATGGTACTATCTAGAGTAAGAAGTTATTTTCAAATTCTTGCCTCCACAAGGAGTTGCCCTTTGTAAAAGCAATGATGATGGGTTTTGTGCAGCTTATTCTATAGGGACGTCATGGGCTCAGCATTTAATAAATGCAATGCTTAATTGTGATGCTTAGCTGCTTTTTATGGGATGGTACATAAAAGGAGGGAAAAAGCAGACATTTAACAAGACCTGACTGAGAATGGAGGAGGTAGGAGATAGAAAGTGGCGGGAAGTCATGGTCCAGTGTTGCTTTAGACACTAATGCAGCATGTTCATTACACTATTTTTGATTTCAAGCAAGTTTTCATTCCCCTATTCTGTCTGTGACCATGAAGCTATAGGATTACATATAGGAAAGCCAGACTGTGAAAAGTAAGAAATCAACCATGAAAAGATTATGAAAATTGGGTGTAATACAAGACTGAAATAACATGAGAAAGGAACTCGTAAGAAACAGCATGAAACCCACAGTGCCATTCATTAAGTGCCTCAGGTGGAGTGCAATGGTTTGCCTTATGGAAGATAGAGCCCATGACTTTTAACTTGGTAATTTCCCTTTAAGGATCAGATAAACAAAAATGTCAATGACCTTGGCAACATGACCCAAGTGTCTTAGTTTCACTAGGATGAACTGTTCTTGGAAAAAATTCTCCCCTGTCTGAGTCACAACCAGGTTTTTCCTTCTGGAGTAGGAATGTGTGCTGTTCTTCCCCCTGCTCCCTTCCCAGCTAGCAACGCAGGCAAATTCCAGCTCACTAGTCTGGCATTTCAATTTCTGTAGGGTCTTCTCATGTTATGCCAGTGTAGAAGCTTTCACATTTTTTGTAACATTCTTTTGAAACAGAACTCCTCCAAAGCACCTTGCTAGAGTCCAGTGACTGAACTTTGAAAAGGATGGGGTTTTGTCTTTGTTCACAAAATGTGCAAAAGTAAATTTAATTCTCTGTGGCATATTAGAGAGGCCTGCGAGCAGTAATTGCAGAAGTGGTTACATTTAGGCTTAAGAATACAGTGGCAGGGATATTCATTTGGGAAACAAGGTGATGAACACCATGCCACTTAAACATTAACTGCATTGTGTAAAAAGGTATTTTTACCTTCTGTTGAACAAAAACAGCAAAAATGTATGTATTCTTCAGTTCAACTGCATTTAGTGATTTTTTTTGTTTCTTTCTTTCTGTTTTTCTTTCCACAGGCGTATAGACTGCCCATCCAGGAAAGAAATCATGCAAGTAGTTCACATGTTTTTGAGACAGTTAATGCCAATTGGCAGTGCTTTGAATCATTATGGAAGTGTCCAGAGCACTCAGTGATATGCAGAATGTAGATCTGGTGCCTCCCTCAGGTCACGGCAATTATAGTTTGAACATTCTGAATCAAAGAAAAACAACCTGCTCAGCAAACCAGTAAATACTGAGATGGCTCTGCTCTCAAACCCCCTGGCCTGACACTGCTCTGTCACAGAAGCAAGTCATGTTCATCTCCAGGCTGGAGTGTCCTTCCATCCCAGTAGCTGTCAATGCATTTTGAACACAGTAGGTTAAGTTCTTGTGCTAGGACACTGGTGTGATAAGTAGGTTCAATCCTTTCCCTGCATCATGCTAATTTTTACTGGGGTTTCTGGCCTCTTAGTCTGACCTTCAGGAACACCATTTTCTCTAAACAAAGGAACCATGCTGTATGAGCCGATTCTGCATTACACCACTTTGAAATAGCTTTTAATAGCAGTACTCCAGCCAAAAATAATTACGGTGAATTCTCCATTATCTGATGGAAAGAAACAAACATAGCAGAAAAACATGGATGATGCAAGTACCAGGAGCAGTCATGGAACCAGTTCTCACAAGATTAGCCAGACCTAGGAGTATTCCTTCACTGTACCCCCCTGACACTCCAAATTGGAGGAGGAGTGCACTCATTCATGCACAGCACCCGACCTTAACTGATCTCTAAGTGCACCACATTTCAACAGAGCTAACAAGCTTTCTAAGAATCCAGAGTGCTCTGCAGCACAGTAGGAGACAGATGATGCTTGATGTGGCATGAGCACAAGTGCATAAAAACTGCTGGCGTTGTGCTGGCAAAGAAGAGCCCCTTGGATGCAGTTTCAGAGGGTTCCACAGTACTGGTTTGGTGTGTGTTGCACAGAGACAACAAATCTGGCTCTCCACTGAGATAATCCCAGTCCAAACTACTCTCTGCACAAACTTCATTATGCCCAAAGATAATAACCCAAGGAGACTGGGTAGGTTCTTGCAGAGCCAGCACTGTCTTGTCTTCTGTGACACAATTAATCAGTAGTACAGATCCATTGCTGGCAAATAGTCAAGGGCGAAGTATACGGAGAAATATGTCATGCTTGTGCCACTTGATTTCTTGATGTTTGCTGTCTTGCCACCTGCAAGGAGGATATGAAAGTCGAACAGCAGTGTGTTGTCCATGAAACCTTGAGACAATTCTATTGCTCTCTTATTACCTTTAACAACATCCTTACGCATCTTGAAGGCAAATCTGGAAGAGTCTGCTACTGGCAATCCCTGCAAAGAAAATTAGGGGAGGTGAAAAGGAAAAAACAAGTATGAAAGGATGATACAAGTAATGTAGCTTGAGTGTGTATCCAAAACTGCCAAACTGATACGCTGTCTTTAGGAGTCAAAGATCTCACATGTTTTATGAATAGACTCAAAACTTTAAATCATGGTATTGTACTGATATTATAACTGATGCCAAGTGAATAAAAGCATAAGCCCCACTCTGACCTCTAAAAAAATACTGACAGTGAAAATGCAAATGTGTCACAGCATTTTTAGAGTTGACAGCTAAGTATCACAAAGTGGTTGTTAATATTTTTGTTCTTTGTAACACAGGCAACCTCAAGAAGGCCCTCAGTGAGGTCTGAGCTCCTCTTCAAGTTTCTTTTGTAACACAGTTAAAAAATTAACAAATTCAGCATTTCCCATTAACAAAAAATATAAAACAAACTATAGAGACAGGATTTGCAAAATTTTCAGCTGCATTTCCAATCATCATAAGGTAAACTTTTCTAAATTATTTGATCGTGCAATGTTCCTTAAAAATAACCTCATATGCCCTCTTTAATCTATATTGACAGCATTCATATCACAGAGCACAGTGAAATTAAAGTGAAATGGCTGAGCAAACAACTCATATTCTCAGTTTTCAGAAAAAAAAAGGATTGAGAATAGTCTTTAATTTTTCCTAATTATTTCCTTTAAAAGTCTGGTTTAATGTATATACAATATCTTCCTTTTCTTTTCTGAAGCAGGTAACAAAAGTTCCATTCTTCTAAAGGCTCAGGAAAGGTCCTGTTAGTTATGGTAACACCAAAAAGTCCTGTTCATGTACAGCCAGAAGCAGAGCATAGAAGTCTGCTGCAGAACTAAGGATAAGAAGAACTACAAGAAACATGCTGTCCATACAGCTTGTGAACAATTCAATAAAAGGCAACTATAAATTCCTGTCTGAAGTGTCTAGATAATAATACAGGTGCCCTCAGCCAAGTACAGAAAAAAAGCAGAGCAAACAAACAAAATACTCAAACTGCCTACAAAATTAAGTGAAATATTGTTCTAAATCCTTTATTTTCTTGTTATTAATATTTCTGTTTGTGTCTCCCTCCTGCAGCTCTTGGCAAATACTGAACTAAAACTATTTGGAAAAGCAGCTCGTTCTTCCCACCTCATCTGTGCCTTTTCTTAGGCCCCAAAATCATTAAGCATTGTGGTCCTTGCTGAAATCCTGTTTACCAGCGTTGCTTTGTTACGTGGGTATTTTCAAGTTTTCAAAGGAACTTTTTGTTCCTACGGAGTGAAGTCTCCTCGTGTCATTCTGCAGTCAAGTTAGCCAAGGTGCTGATAGCCCCCTGCAGTGAAAGAACATGAGGAGAATGAAAACTGGGGGAAACAGAGCAGTCTTTTCAACTGTCAACATTTATTTAAATGTAATCATGAAATTTGGCTGTTCCTTGGGCCATGTGGTGTCTGCCCATTCTGCAGGGTGGGGCTGGAATTACTGCTGGCATGAATTTGTTTGGCCTCTTATTTTCATAACCCTTCGGAGCCACACAAGGGGAAAACAAGAGGCTACATAAGTACATTTGAGGGCTAAATGTTTGTCTGGCATGCTTGCATCATACAGGACTTGGAAGGGCCGAGGAAATCCTCTGAGCTTAGGGAATGTGAGGTGAGCTGCATAGTTTAATATGCAGACAGACAGCTGAGGAGATATAGAAAAAGAAAATACTCAAGCAGGTACTGAAAGGGGTCAATACGCAGGGATCAATGTCAGAGGAGAAAATGAGTGAACGATTAACTCTGTTGTCCTCCATAATAATGATTTCAAATCCACTTATGGCAAGAAGATTAATGGGGCTTCCCCTTCGATGAGAAAGGGATATGCCCCTTCATTTAGCTCAGCTCTCTGATTTTGTGGCCTTTTGTGGCCACTTTTATTCCCCCGCAGACTCTGTGGTTTCTCCTACAGTAATCTTGGCCCCTCCCTCTTCATAAATCTTCCTGTTTATCTCTCCTCCCGCGTCCTTTCAGGTCCCCTCCTCATGCTTAGCCAAACTGTCATGCTGCCCAGTTCTCCTGATGAGGCTGCAAAGAGGGGTGTGGCTGCTGCTCCTGCTTCCCACCAACAGGAAGGATGACTTTAGCAGGTGACAGCAATTGGAAATGGCTCCCGTGCTCTGTCTTCAACTCCTCTGCTTCTCTTCAGCAGCAAAAACTGACTACAAAATAATGAGAAGGATGGGAGAGCCTAGAGAACTTGCAGGCTGTGGTGGTATCTAGAGAGGCTGGGAGAAATCTAGAAGATGATTCCAAAGAAGTAGAAGAAATACTGAAGGAGAACTGGAAGTGGTTTTCACACGGGCAAATTAGAAGATCAACACAGCGCTTCCAGTTACAAGTTACTCACATATATTTAATAGTAAATCTGGATATGGGTCTGCATAAAACAAGTGTCTTGCAGAGCATCACCAACAAAGATCAATGGTAGGTGTAGTTGTTTGGGGACATGACCACATGACAGAAATAGATAAGTGGCTTAGAAAAGAGAGAGAAAATGCTCAAACAGTACAGCTGGGCAATGAAGACAAAGGGCGAGCATGCTGAGAAGTGAGAGGGAAAGCAAACTGGCAGGGAAGAGAAAGAGGATGAAGAATGAAGCTGGCACTGGCAGGTTTGCCGCAGAAGAAAACATTAGCCAAGTCAAGTGCTAGTACAAAAATTAAAAAAAAGAATACCAAAAAAAAAAAAGTAAGAGACGAAGATTACAATATGGGAAAGGAAAGAGGAGGCAGACAGAAGAAAGGGAGAGACCAATGCGGCAGTGACAGATTCTTTCATTTATTATTAATACAAAGGTGCTGTTGATCTTGCAAAGTGGCCACTCTGCTTCTCCCACCAAGACTTGGTCTCTTTCAGAACATAAATCCAGGTCCTCAGGAGAGGGCTCAGTGGATGTTTTACATGTTTGGCATCTGATGCATTGACAGACTGCACATGGGAGGCCTTCAAGTATTTTCAGACCCATCTGAAGACTGGAGAATCTCTGACTTTCTTCACGATTTGGTTGAGTGCAGAGAGATTTTAAAGCCCATGTCCATTTATAACATGCAGCTGTTGTTTTAGTGACATCTTGGCATAGAAGTATGGGATAAAAACTGGTCTAAGTGCAGCTCTTGACTTTTTTTGGCCGTAATTAAAATCTGGATCTTACTTGTGAGGGATTTTTAAGGAAGAACTGGAAATCAATCCTTTCTGCTGACATTATTCCTGGCTTATTTACTTCAAATGCAGTTAATGGAGGGAAAAAGGCAGAGGATAAGGAATCACTTGCAGCTCTTCTGCTTGGAGATCCATTTTGGTGGGGCTACTGTCATGAAACATGAAAGAAAAAGGCTGGTAGATTAAAAACCAAAAAACTTTAGCATGTAAATGCAAAAAGAAATGGTAGGGGTTTAAGTCACAGAGGCTCAAATCCCTGTGGGGGCCACTTAGGAAGAATTACTTGACTCACAGATTTTAGAGCCAGAAGGGATCAACAGATTGTTAATTTGACCTACTGTGTTACACGGCCATAGTATTTCATCCAGCTAATTTTGCAGCTAGCCTAAAGCCTTGTCTTTCCTGAAGTCAGGTGGGCTTGATATAGAGATTTGAGTGGCTGAAGAACTCAATGCATGTTAACAGTTTCTCCTCTGATAGTTTATTCCTTCTTGTTTAAAATATGTTGATTTTATATTTAACTTTATACATATTCAGCCTCTTTTGTTTTTCTTTTTGTTGTTGTTGCTGTTAAACTTTTTCTTCTTTGTTGGATGCCTTCTTTACCTATTCTTTTCTTGATGTGAAAGATTCTTTTTAAATGAAGAGTGTACACTAGGTACAAAAGATATGTGGAAAAAAGGGCATCCAGACAACACTAATATGAGTGACTGGAATGGAGAACATCTGTTGCAAGAAAATGGTCTCATTCTGAAGTATACTGTGTGTATGTAGTTGGGCTCCCCTGCAGCTGATGCACTGCTGTTCCAATTTGCATCTAGGTATTGATGATCGGGGCACAAACTCGCTGATGGCTCGACACTGCAGTTGCAGGGTAAAGGGGCTTCCCTGGAGGCAGGGTGATTCCAGCTCTTGAGACAGCTTTTGGCAATGGTGGCTGCCTATGTGGGATGTAATAAGAAGGGAAAGAGCGTGAAATGGCAGACTGTGTGAGGCTGCAATGAGTCAGCCCCTCCGAGGGGGCTGGAAGAAATGTATAGTCTGTATAAAGGAGCCCTGGGCTGCCCTGAGCTGGAGGCGAGGAGTTTGCGTTTCTGCAAATCCAATTCCTCTGATATTCTTGGCAGTCAGGGGAGGAAACTCACAGCAGAGAGCTCTGGTGTGTGCGGAGTGATGATTCTCAGGCTGCTTTCTGGGAAGGCAGGCCAATAAACGTGGCTACCATGTCCTGCAACAACAGTCCTGAAGAGGGAGCATGAACTAACAGCAGTGTCTAGGGCAATATAAAACGCATCCTTTGTGATGGACTGAGCAGTGTAAGACTAATGGCTACAGCACTGCTTAACCACTGACACGAATAATTCACATATAGATGTCTTTAATAACCAATGACTTGGTTATTGTGCTAATTAAAATTGTCCTTTCTGCGATATTTTTTTTTTTAGAAGTTCATCATCTTACAATCTTCATGCTGACATTTATTCTTCCATTTGTTCTTCTAAATACTGGGTTTTTTCTTTTTCTGTCCAAACATAAGGGTCCTTCCTCCCTCTTACTGCATTTTGGAGTTTCAAAATTCTTTCTCAGAATTTCCCTTTCTCTTGTTAATGATACTAATTCCAAGCATCTGACATTTTTCCCCACCAGTCTTTCTTATTGAAAAGTATTATCTGAGGTATCGTAGGAGTATAATTGTGAGATAAACACAGTTCTGGTGAAAACAGCACTAGGTATTTTCAGGTGGTCACACGGGGAAATGTCATTAACACTGTGTAATTTGCTTGGAGTAGCCCAGCCTTGGAATGTGTGGCAGTATTTCACTGCATGAAAAATGATTGTTGCTTCAGCTGCAGCCATATCCATCTTCCTGGGAAAACTTCCAGCTTCAAAGGGAAATCTGGTTGTACAAGTTTGAACTGTGTTCTTAGCTGCAACATAATCTTTTCTGTCTTCTAGTTGTCCATTGGAAACGGTAATGAAAACATGGCACGCGTTCCTTTCAGCCTCGGTGTAACCTTTCTCTTCTTCAGGAAAGAAAAGTTACTGAACCCAGAGGGCAATTAATTTACTGACATTCCTTCAGGTGCTTTGAAGATATGCTCTGAGGGAGGGCCTGCATGCTGATCCGTAGAGTAAAGCAAAAGGGTGGCACCTACCAAGGCAATGTCAAAAAAATAAATACATTGGTCTCCTAAGTAATGTCTTCACAACAACTAAATCATATTAAACATGGACTGATTTCATGGGCTGAATAGTCAAGTTCTTAAATCTTCAGTTACCAAAACATGTTGTCATAGGAAAATCTTCAGTGGAGCTAATGTTACTGCTTTGCACATAGGAGAAAAGAAATACTGGTAATGGGAAAGACATACAACAAACATTTCCAAACTTTCAGAAAAGCAAGCCAGAAAGTAAAAGTAATGTATAATGAAATAGACTTCCCTCATTTGTTTTCTCTCCATGAGCAAATGAGCTATAATAAACAGTAAAAATAAAGAAGTCCTAGCAATTGATGACCTCTCACCTTCACCCCATCCAAGCTACTTTTAAAGGCATTTTTCATACTCTTGGTTTATTTATTGTTCCTCTGCTGCTTCCAAGTTGACCTTCAGATAGGATCCCACCCAGAGTTTTGCAGGAAGCAAAACAGGGCAGCAGAAGCAAAAGAGTTATTAGTTGGAATGATGGTTACAAAAATATGTGAGAAGTAATTGTATCAGGGCTGTTCCTGTCTTGCTGGGATACAAATATTTTTATTGATGTTTGTCTCAGGCCCTTTGGGAAATTATCAGACACATTGATATCCTATGATAAGTTTCCCATAGCTTCTCTATGATCCTTCCTCGCGTTCCAGGATGCCTTAATTGCACACGTACATGAAATGTAAATTACTTCGTATAATAAAACCTGTTCTAGAGACTATCTTGTCCACTCTGGGATAGAGCCTGGCTTGAAGAAGATACACAACGGAAAGCAATTAATTTCTGCTGGTTTTCTTTCTCTGGTAAAAGTAATTACTGTGGTTTTTGTTTGTATTCTATCTAGTCAGCAAGAGTTGATAATGGAGTATGGAAAAGATACAAACCAGAAGAGATTAAAGGCAATTTTGTACTGTTCAATTTAAAATAACACAGATCTGTACCAGTCAGCTGCAGTAAACCACATGTATGGCATATGTAATATAGCAAACATTTTTCAGGGTTGTCCATTTTTGTTTTTTTCAAATACCTAAACATCTACATACATACAAGCATACACACATACACACACATATAATATGCCAATCAGGAATTCAGCTGGATTTTTCTCACCAATTTTTAATATAGCATTAATACAAATTTATGCAAAAAATTACCAGGTTTTATATACATAGTAACTTATTAAAAAATCGGTCTATTTTATTGACTGTACTTGTAACAGAAAATTGATTTCATCACCTTGATGAGAACTTTGTTAAGGATTTGGGATGGGCTTTTAAATTAGGATAGAAGTATTCTTTAGTTTGTTCCTCATTTCTGATGATTTGAAAACACTTTTATTAATTCAAACAAAAAACCAGTAAAATGTTCGGGTCTTTTTCCTAAATCTTGTTCTGTGATTACTCTCTTGCTATTTTCAGACCTTTGAGCTGACATCTGAGACAGCTCATGTGGAAACAACAGTCATAACCTGTCTACCACCTAAAATCATACAATGGAGAAAAATATTTTTTATTTTCTGAAGACACATAGGTGAATGTAGGTGTTTACAACATGCAAACATACTTTTATTTCTATTTATAAACTTTCTGTTGGATCTGTGAGGCAAAGGGTAACTTTAATTTTAGCACTTCCTAGATTTTGACTCTGTAACTGCACTATTAATCTTTAGTGTTTATTTATCTGTCACGTACAATGATCAGAGTTTTGTAGCCTCAAATAACTTGAAACTAACAGTCTTGGGTGATAGAATCAAGGCTGAAGGTGAAAAAATTTTCTTGTATTTTTGATGGCATCAAAGCATTCTGAAAATACTGCTAAAAAGAGAGTCAGCATCTTAATTCTGTCAAAAAGCTGGGAGCTCTGTGTCATGCTGACAATAAATTTGGTGCAATACAAACTGTGTTTAAACCCTAAGGCAAAGTGCAGGTTAAATATCATTTGCTTTTAATCCAAGTGCTACTCATTTGATGAACACCCTCTGCCATACATAGCATAAAGGTGAATTAACTCTTGAGCTTACTGGTGCTGCAGTGTCAGAAGGCCTTGCCTGCTATCACTTTCCTTCTCTGCACACTGATGTTTTGAAATGCAACTTGTTCCAATCAGGCAACCTGATTTAGCTTCTCTGAAAGCTTTTTGTAATTTTAATTTTGAGTCTCAGGCCTGAGAATTCACATGGTTGAAGGATGTGGTGTTGTAAAACCCTTTTGACAGGATTGCTTCATGTTTGCCTTACCAGCATACCCGGCACACGAAAAATTTCCAACAGGTACTAGAATTTGTTTGCAGTAGATCTCTGTTGGTTAGCAGAACACAAAGACTCTTGGCAAGACCCTGTGCAAATGATGCCTGTTGTGTATTTTAAGGTCATCACCAAGTGACAACTGAAGTTTGTTATGCAGAAAGGGGCAGCATGAAAGTGGCACTGCTGGCTTGCTCTTGGCATTGCCACCAGAGAACACTTGCCATGGGAATGTTCGGATCAGCGGTGTTTTCTTGTACCAATCATTTATCATTGTTTCTGTAGAATTAACTTCTATGGAAAATATGAAGCTTGCAAAAGTTAAATTTGGAAAAGTGTTGAACACAGTCTGGTGGAAAAGTGTGTATTTTTGAATGAGAAGAGTGCCTACGTGGGAGATGGATTTAGGGCTCCTCATGCTTATCCTTGTCTGCTGCTTGAGCTTCGCAATGATGCCATCTGTCCCTTCTCACCTAGCCAAGAGGCGAAAGGGATTGAGAGAGTGGTCCCCCGCATGTATGCAGACCTGAGCAGGGACACTTCCCACAGAACACTGGCCGGTGTTCAGCTGATCAGACGTTCCCCGCAGCCGCATTCCCTGGCAGCAAAAGACGGGTTTTGCCCCAAATCCGAGGGGATCCCCGCGCACCCCACAGAGCCGGCGGGCCAGGGGCGGGGCTTTCGTGGCTGTGACTGACAGCCGCGCCGGCCAATCGGCGGCCGCACCGGCGGCAGCGGTTTGCATGCGGTGCGGCGTTGCCGCGGTAACGGCGGTGCGCGGCCGCAGCGGCGGGACCGGGGCCCGTGAGCGCCTTCCCTCCTTCCCTCCGAAACGGGCACACTGAGCCACAGGGCAACGGCACAGAAACCCAGCCCGTGGGGACATGAGGGAATTTTGATCCAAGCGGAGGTAACAGATGTTTAGGAGGACATGAAAAATTAGATGCTGGTCTCACGAGCCTTGGATCTGAATAAGCCTGTGAACAGGGCGGTGGAGAAGTGGTTGGGTGAGGCGGAACCGTGCTTTTCCTTCTCTCCCGAAGTCCAAGCCACTTTTCTGCCTGGCCAACAGGCACGGGATCCTCTGCGCTCATAACCCAGTTCTGCTAGTTTGCACCTGATTTCCCCGTGAAGATGGTACTGACAGCGTGCTTGGCCTGAGCTTCAGTCAGCCAAGGTTTAAATAATGCAGCCCCATGTCCTGTCCTCATCCAGCTAAAACAGTGCTTGCCCTGAGTACCAGATGGCCGGATTCCTGCAGAGGTCAGGGGCCCAGTTATAAATAAGTAGAAAGATCAATCAACAAAGATTTGTGTGACTTTCTACCCTTAGACCAGCTAGCTGGTAATAAATTCATGCGTTTTAGTGCTTACTGTGATGATAATGCATTTGTTCTCTGGAATTTGTTTCCGCAGAGGCTTGCCTGGCTTGGCAAAAAGGGTGCATGAGCATTTTCCAGGCCAGATGTTCTGACTTCTTGGTTCTCCACTCTTCTAGGGGAGTGGACTGAGTTCATTTATGTCTGTCTTTCAAGGGACAGGAGAATACAGCTGCAGCACTCATGGCCAACAATGTGGACATTGAAAGCTAGAAATGTTACTCGCTGTGAAAGACAGCCCTACCTACCTGGCACATAATTACTGATTGTCCTGTATAACAGAAATTATCTCTTTCCATTCTGTTCCTGGAAAACATGTGATACATAACAATAATGGAAAGGTTTACTAAAAAGCCATTTTATTTTGCTTTGTTTTGTTTGGAAAGCACAACAGAAACAGAAAACTTTGCTGTCCAAGTGTTTATCTTAAAGCTTACTACAAAATTTATTCTTAAGGTACTGTCTGCTTAAGCAACTGATTGCTTAAGTTACAAACTAATACCATTTCCTTCATTACAAATATATGTATTTTACTAAAATTTACTTTTCTGTCTACTGAACTCCATCAGATATTGGTCTATAACAGAATGCACTGGTTTATAAACAGGTGAAATTATGGTTACACAGTAAGGAGCTCAGACATGTCTCTTCATTTAAGCCACATTATCTGGGGATATTTCAGGCTTATATTTCATATGTATTTCTGTTGGTACATGGAATTTAATCCTATTCACTAAAGAATTATAAGACAGAAAAAAGGGCAATATGGACCAATGCTTCAAAAACAAGATGAGAAAAAGATCATTAAACATGACAATTACAGAACCACCAGGACCCAGGGGTACCAGGTAAAACTTGATGACCTTTATCCATCATGTCCTCTCACACTAGTTGTAAATTACTGTTGATTTAATCTGGAGGAGAAAAACACTAATGTAGAAAAATGTTGCTTTTAAGATTTTTTACGAACAAGAGCTCTCAAAATCCTGGATGTGGTGAATGTTTTGATAGCCCTCCTAACATGTTTCTTTGTATGACAGATTTAGTGGGCAGCCTTTTTTTGTGTCACTACATCATGAGTGTTCTGCAAAGTATTAGGATGTGCTGTATTATTAGTGCAAAATACAATAATGAGTATTTAATAATGTCTTGTTAGGTTTTCCAACATTTCACAAAATAATTGGAATATCCAGAGTTTTGCTTTTCTAGACATTTTCCACTTCATCTGCTATTCTAGATTCCCTTGGTTTGTCTTTTGGTATTGTGGCTCTCTGCTAACGCTGTTTAATTTCCGTATTTTAATAGCTGGTCTTTCTTGCTGAGTTTAGTAATTTCCATGGTAATCAGATTATCTATCTGAGTATCCTGTTCATAACAAAAGTACCAAAAACCTTAGTTATTGAATAATTTATTAGCAGATGCACTGTATTCTAAGATTATTAAGACTGATTTACACTGTAAAAAAAAAGAACATTTACCCCTTTGGATTACTTTATCCTGTATAATGTAACAGTGTTACTGCAGCTTATTGAGAAAAGTGTCTTTCCATCACTGAATCACTTTACACTTGCAGTGACAGGCTCTCAGCACATGTGCAGTGTCATCCTTCTTCAGATTTCCGCTGACTTGTGTCAGTTTGTTCAAGCTGACATTCTTGGCTTCTATTCTTTTTGTTTCAGACCCATAACTGAATATGCATTTATCCATCCACCTATTTTTTTTCCCTAAGGATGAGCTTCTTTCTTGAAATAATTGCATAGTCATCATCAAAATCACTAGGAAAAAACTGGTTCTGCACATATGAGTTCCAGGAATGGAAATGCTGAACAAAGGTACTGGAGCAAGAAAGTACAGGTAGCTGACTTTGAGCTGTGTAAGCATACTTGCTTCAATGTCCACTTGCTCTCATACCTGCGTGCTGTGGGCGGGGTTAACGTACCCAATCTGTTCATTATTTGGTGCATATCTGATATGCCATCTAGGATTTGCAGGGTAAATTTCACAGATACATACTAGTAACTGAAGATGATTAAGAATGTGATCTGTAAATATCCCCAATGTCACCCAGAAAGGGAATATATCTGCTGATTTTTGCACAAGAAAAAGTATGGAGGCAGTAATAGTATTCCTTTAGAATATGACATGAGTGTGTTAAATAATGGTGAGTAAAACAGGTAATCTTTACCCTGCTAAGTTGTAAAGCATCACTAAGTAAGATACAAAACCCAAGAACATTCTTTCTAGAGCAGAAAGGATGTCTGAGATGTGAGAAAATGGTGTTACTGGATTTTGAATTTTAAAAGTTTTTGAATTTTAAAAGTGTGAAAAGTTACATTTTTTTCAGTAAAAATGTTTCATTTTTTCCCATGTATTTTAACTAGTAGCAATCATAATTTCTTCATATAATGTTAGGATTTCAGTCAAATCAAAGGAATTATTTCATATGTCTAGGCATAGGACATAGTAACATGAAAGAATTACTGGGTTTCTAGAACCAGTCTCCAGCTTTCTCTGGTAACACAGTCATAAAATTAAATCAGATAGAGCTGATTAAGTAACATAAATGTAATTACTGCATAATTATGTATAGGGTCTTCTTAAATGCCAAGTATACACGGGCTGCTGTTCATGTCAGGGACTTTTTCATTGACCCATAAAGTTTTAGGTAGGAAGATAATCAGATACAAAGAATCACATGGTCATTTCATTGGTCAGAGGAAAATTACAAAAAGCTTTAACTAGGTTGATTGTCTCATTACAAAGAACACCTTAAGGAGTTCTATATAAGTATTGTATAGACACCTCTGGGTTATGTATTTTCTTTGTCTTATATTGTAATGGACCTTTGCACACACACACAGACACAGGCTCAGAGACACACACGATTTCTCTCTTGTGCAATTCATACAGGTACGTACGTCTTTGAGGAGACTTCCAGTTTTGTCTAACCAACACTTTAAACAGTGGGAAAAATGTTCACTAGAAAATTCCCAGATGGTTCTAGCCTGTTTGCAAACAATGGCTTTTTAACTTGACATACTTGGTTTTGAGTGTTCTTGTCCTGTCCTCCTGTCTGGCTGCATCCACTTTAAACAACGGCATAACCACCACCCTCTGGGCTGCAGGTCACATGGGGAAATAGGTGTATGTGCACCTGATCCTCTGCTGGAGCAAGCTCCACACTTCTGAGGGTGCATTACTGCTAAGGCATTTAGGCCAGGCTACTGTGATACTAGATACTAGATACTTTGTTACAGACTAACAAAGTCTTGAAGCTGACAGAAGTGAGGTATATGCCAATATTTGTATGTTTGGAGCTTGCAAGTAGTTTCTTGAGAGAGGAGGATGCATAAAAACAAGGATCATGCTCCACTGTGACAAGATGAAGCATCCTGACTAGTAAACTTTGGATTTCCTACATCTCAGTGATATTTATTTAAGTTCAATAAAATAATATATTATTCTTTTCAGATGACTGAAGGAAATTATTAGTCTCTAGGACTAATGAAGGGAGACTCCTTCAGCCATAAACTGTGGAGAGAATGTAGTGCTGAGCTGGAAAAATGTGAGGTTTTTAATATGTGGTTAATTTGCTAAAAATATTGTTGGACACATAAGAATGTTTTTTCCTTTTATCTTTCAATGAAAAACAGATCCAACAGTAAGATACTACAAATTGTCCAATATTTTTGTCCAGCTTATGTTTGAGCACTTTTGTGTTAATGGATTTCTAAAACGATTTATAATTGAGCAATACAAAACATTTAGCACAAGAAAAAATAAAGCTTAAGATGTTGATTTAATTTCATTTGCTTTCCCTTGAAGAATAATGGGAAGCCTCATAGAAAACATTTTATTTGGAAAGAGCCTGAAGCAAGGTTTTCTGGGACTCAACAGAGGATGTCAGTTTGGTCCTTTCTGACACCTCTTTTACATGTAAATGTAATGAGAACCCAGGAAAGTGGAGAAAAAAGACTTACCTTTATCTTGACGGTAAAGTTAGGGATCAGCCTTAGAAAATCCTGTGACCAGACTAATTTAGTATTGGGGTGCTAGAAAATCTTAATTTAGTTTCCTTCTTTTTCAGACCTACTGTGTTATTCTTGGCAGATCACTTATTTCATCTCTCTCTTTCTATATCTTATGTCCTTTTATACTGAGTTTTCTCCTTTGTCTGTTTACACAGTCCAGCCCAGACTGAAAAACAAGGATCTCTGGGTGTCCTTACAGTACAAGAAGATTTTGCTTGTTGCTTCTAATTTAAATCTATTCAAGACATTTCCAATTTATATAACAGTGAAGTTAGGTATTAAAAGTAAAATATTTTCTTTTAGAATAATTGTGAATTTAATCCAATGTACATAAATCACCCTTATTAAAGGACCCACATAACAACGTGGTGTCACAAACAGAAAGCTTATGGCTCCAAGCACTGCAGGGTGAACAGGCAGAATAAGTATACAACACTGAGTGTAGTATTGAAGAAAGGGAAAACTCAGAGTGAAGTGAGGTTTTGTATAAATGAGGGTTCACAAATCCAAGAGTTCTTGAATCTGAAATGACAAATTAACCAGTTCCTTTCTCCAAGCTAAAATTAGTCTATTCTTTTTTTGGCACTGACAACCTGATCTGTTGCTGAGCTTCTGCCAGGCTTTTGTATTTGCCACCATTTTGGAGCCATATGTTTTCCTCTTCATTTAATGTGTGTCTGTGGCCTTTCATCCTCTCCCTCAAGCAGATCAACCCATGCAGACACTCCCATAACTCTGTTACAGGAGTCTTGATTGTGTAAGCACTCTACAGTTATAGATGACCTCTCAAAAGAGCCTCCTGGATTTAAGCCACTGTCACCTGAAGCAAGTATTCCATATAAATCCGTCTCAGCTTTATCAAACATTTTTTCTAAAAATAGCAAAGGAATTGGTTCCCACTACTTATTTTGCTTGTTTATGGTCTTCCCTGAAAATTGTCTCTGCTTTTAGATGAAGCCAGGCACGTCCAAGGGGAATTTTTTTGAAATTGTCTCTGCTTTTAGATGGAGTCAAACATGTCTAAGAGGTTCTTGGGGTTTTCTTGACATGTAAGCTTGAAAGCTCTGTGACCTTTGTTTTAGCTCTGTGTTTATTTGGTGCAAGGATTTATCTTTCTGTGCTTGCAGATTAGAACAGTGACACTGAACCAGCCATATAGATTAAACAGAGTTTACAGCCTGACACAACTACACATGGAAAGCCTGTGATACCAGTCAGCATCCATAAACTGTACAAAAACATATTCCCCAGATTCTCACAGCTGTTTCTGTATCTTGTCCATTGAATAAGCATGGTTATATCCTGGCAGTAGGAGGCTTCATGCAATGTGTTCATCCATAAGGTAGACTCTGGGGTTTTTTATAGCTGGGAGGTCTCCGTGTGGAATTCTAGCTAAGTGAAAAGCAGTAGTGTTGAGGATTCATTGGAAACAGCCAGTTTAATCCCCCAGCTAACACTAGTATGTTTTGTTCAATTCAGTCAAGGAATCCAGGCTTATAAAATGACCTTATAATGGTTTTTGAGGAATTGTTTACATGAGAGAATCAAGAGAGATGAAAAACAGAGAGGGTCGCTCTTCAGAAATGGGCTGCATGCAGGAAATAGGAAACGTATGTGTCAACTTTGCTTCCAAGTTCTAGCACTGACATGAAACAAGATGTAAAGAAGGCTGTTTCAGGGAAGAAGTTTCCACTTCTGTAGGTTGACTCACACGCGGCAGCTAAGAGAAGGCAGCACAAGTGAAGCATTGTTAATAACGCTATTGTTGCAATTTCTGGCAGGGTTAATAATGCTATTGTTGCTGTTGTTGCAATAATGTTATTGTTGCAATTGATTAGGTCAAGCTTAAAAACTGTGTGCAAGAGTTCCAGTTCCCACTTCAGGACAAGAAGATGATAGATGTACTGAGCTATTTGTGCTCTCGTCATTCTATTCTATTTTGGTTAGACTGAAGCTCTTAGCCTGGTTCTAAACTAGCCATAGTATTTCACTTGCTTTTAATTAAATTGAACTTCTCCACTAGTTGTAAGTGACCTGTTGCTGCAGTTCATGAAATTGTTTTTAAATATTGTCCTCAGTGGAACTTGCAGAGGAGAGAAATGTTTTCCCATAGCTATACACAATGATCAACTGTACCTTTCCACTTTATTAAAATATGTTGCAACATTTTAAAAAGAAAAACATAAGAAAGTTTTATGTTTTGAATTGTTAAATCCCAGTCCTGATTTACTTCCACATCTTTACCACTGAGCTTGAGAGAAGATTTGAACTGCTCATACGCCTTTTCATTTCACACTGAATTTATAGGAAGTTTCCAAATAATAACAGTCAACTTGGCAGGAATAAATGTAGACCAAATGGTGTAATCCCCACAAGGAAGCATAATTCTCTTATGAAGTATTTACAATAGCAAGCTTGGAAATCCAACAATAGGTTATATTGTTAATAGATTGTTTATGGCATCTTTTATTGACTGATTCATTCCTAATGGCAACAGATTTAGTCACCTAACATTCTTCATATGGCAGGCAGTTCTGTGTTCACTGTTGCTTTAAGAGTCCTCTCAGGTATGAGAAAGTTTCATTCTGACATAAATCAATAAATAGGACATAAATAGGACCTTGCGAAGTTCAGAAGTTCCCTGAAATGTTACTGAACTTTCTGATGCTCCCTTCCTGTGACCCGCCAATAACCCTTATCTCCCCTGCCATTATGACCCTTTAATGTTTCCCTGGCTCTCCATTCCCTTCATCCTCCTAAAGAGCTTGGCTACTTCCCAACTTGGATTCATACAACAGGCCACTCTCCTTGGAAACTCTCCCAGTCTTTGAAACAGCCTTGCAGTACAGTAGCCTAAATACTAGTTTGCACATTTAATTTCACATACTGCAGAGCCTATTATTTTGGTATCTGAACTAAAAATTCCAGTGCTATAATTTTGTGTAACTGTCAGTGTACATTATATGCACCTGATACACCTGATAGCTTCAGACATGAGAGGATACTACAGCCACATACTTTACCCTATTTTTCAGCAGACTGCAGTTATCTAATACAATTTTGGATGAGGTGTTAATTTTGAATGCGCAAAGTATAATGGCCCTCAAGAATTTTATTTTTAACAGCTAACTACAACATGCTTTCTCACAGAGATTTGTTCCAGTACAAATCACAGATTGGCTCTGATGGTCTTCACATTTTCCAGTTTACCTACGAATAAATACGAGCTTCACAAGAATTTTTTTTAAAATAAGAAAGTATCCCAAGTGTCCCAGAAATATGCAGCTTTGTGAGTATTTAAGGAAGCAGTGTCAATGCAGCAATCTAAACATTTTTGTGTGCCTGGCAAAAGGATGACTACTCACATAAACCTGGTGACAACTTGTTTTTTCACTGTTGCCCCTGTACTTAAGATATCCCCCAGAATATTTGTAAGAGACAAGAATGAGCTCAGTGCTTCTGAATGTCACGGACAAAGTTTAAGTTTGTCATCTCAGAGGTAATGACAAAACCATGTCATTGCCTTTGGGTATAGTAAAAATCAGCCCATGGGTTCAGAGGTGGGACAGATAAGGGTAAAAAGGCTGTTAAGTGGGAACAGCATCTTCAATGGTGACACGACAAAAAAGCAGTAAAAAGCAGATCCAGTTTGGATGGTTGCAGCAGAGGAAGTGAACCAAGACACAAAGACAGCCAATGTGGATATATTTGTGTGTTAGGAACCCCCTACAAGTTTGGAAGGTGAGATAAAGTCTGGAATATTTAGTAAGAGTGAGATGACTTTAGCCAGATGTTTCTTCTATTACAGATAAAGTAGATTGTCCTTGGCAGTTACCTATCTATGCAATGTGCTAGGTTTGCACACAAACCTGGCACATTTTTGGTTTTTTTTATTTTTCCTTGCAATTAAAACAGTAGCCTCTGCTGTTCATGTGTATGGTCTGAATTGTATTTTGTGATCCTTGGCAGACCAGCACAAAATATTGTAAGAAATGAACATATAAGGGATAAAGCACAAAGGGATAGACTGGACAATGAAAAATGAAACATATTTAGTACCATCTGGAGACTAAATAAATGCAGTGCACTTACTCTCTCATCCAGCGTGTGCTTCATCTCCCAAAGCACCTCAGTAAGCCTTATTAATAAACCTGCTCCATTTCATTAATAACACTCCTATACTGGGAGAATCAAGACTGGTCAGAGAGTTTGAGACACCACAAGTGCTGAGTAGAGGGGCCTAAAAATGTCCTTCAACCAATAGACTGGGAACACTTTCCTTTCTGACTGTCCCTTTGTAGATTGGACATTGACATCTCTCCACTAAGGGGCTTTGTCTTATGTCTCTGGAGACAGGGATATTTTATTTAAGTATCAACAGAAAAAGATTATAAACTGAAGACTGCCAGAAATACCAGTTCTATCAGTAAATGAAAATAAAGCATATTGATTATACTCCAGAGCACTTGCATTTCCAGCTTCAGTTTGTGCAAACCCATCTTCTGTCATGTCCTTCATGATTTTACATCCTCCGGGACCAGAATTTTATATTTACACTTTCAGCTGATAATTATGGGTAAGAATATATTTGATGTTATTTATCTGCTATTTAAAAATATAACAGGTTAGTAAGTTTAATTATTCCTTGTGATAAACTGATGGTTGGTAACCTTAGCTAGAGAGAGCACATTTATTAATTTGTACTAATTTCATTTGTTTCAGGGTTGTGTAAGAACAAAAGACAGAAGGAAAACACACAGAAACCTGCTTTATCTGCTGTAACAGCCATTAGGTTCAGTGTTCCAGCTTTGAACTCCCTAATATATTTTGGCTCATGAAAATGGATTAAGAAGATACAGAATCATTCTTAATAACAGACTTTCTCAAGCCCTTTGTGTGTAGGAGAGAGAGAAGTTTCCTGAAATGTTATACCCTTCATGGAAACAAATGTCAAGGAAAAGAATGTGAACAAAACTTGGAGTATTCTATCAAGTGCTGAAGAAGCCCCTAGTATCTCTAACACCTTCCCTTTAGAGCAGGTTTCACCATCTAATGTGCCAGATCTTCCCAGGATTTTTCCCGAAGTAGTACATCTAGAAGCTGGATCCCAGAAAAGGTGACCAGGCATTGCAATAGTATCACAGCCGCCAGATTCTTCAGACATGTCTCGAACACCCTTCCCTAGAAGACCTCCCTTCAAGGTGTGCTATATCTGTGGCAGAGAATTTGGATCAATGTCTATTTCTATACATGAACCTAAGTGCCTAAAGAAGTGGCATATTGAGAACAATCAGCTACCAAGGCACCTTAGAAGGCCAGAGCCCAGGAAACCTGAGGTCCCTGCTGGTGGTTCCTATACACTTGCAGATGAAAATGAGGCAGCTTATTACAGTGCTCAAGCCCAGTTTGTGCCCTGTCGAAACTGTGGCCGAACCTTTTTTCCTGACCGTCTCCCTGTGCATGAAAGGTGTTGCAAAGGAGGTAGCAAACGAGGTGTGAGGCTACCAGACTCTACTGCACATAAATCTGGTAATGGACCGAGATCTGGAACTGGCTCAGCAAGTGGTGATCCATCTAAGGCCCATCAAGGAATGAGGAGGGCTGCACCAGGTGTATCAGACCAGGTAAATTGCTAAGCATGTGCTGTGTGAAAGGGTGTGGATGCATCTTGATGCTTGGCACTCCAGGGCAGACTGGCTTCCCATCAAATTTAAAATCACTTTTTTTTCAGAAGAACCCTTTAACTCCATGCAAATGTTTCTCTGCTAAATAGAGGATAAAGAAAAGGGAAATACTGGGAAGGGAATAAAGGAAATTACTTCTTCATATTTCATATTTATTTTTATTTTCCTTTTGAATGAGAGTAGTTGGGTTCTCTATTGATCTTTAAGAGTTATATCCTCAAGAGGGACCATTGCTTGATGTAGTTCCCTAGGAGATTCTATTGACCAGCTTAGGCAACGTTTGGGTGTTATATATTTTAGGATATATTAGGTATTCTTAGTTAGTTAACACAAAATGCAACATTTCATTGTCCTGTAAGCATCCAGCACTTCAAAATATGATTTTCATATTTTACTGTTATTCTTAACCTTGGCATGGAACATGAGTTTACTGAGGACTGCATGTTCAAAGGCAGCAGCTCTGGGTATAACAACAATAAAATAAATAAGAGTGCACATTTTTTTCCACTGAATTTGATGCAGAATCCAAGAATAAAGAAGCTGATTCACATTATCCAAAAGCTACACAGAGTTTTGGAAAATGGGGTATTTTTTCTGCATTTGTTTCCGCACAAGCTGTCTTTTGGCCAGGAGTTTTGTAAGATAGATGTCTAAATTTAGGTTCAGTGTCCAAATTAAATGGCTTTTTTTTTTTCAAATGCGGGTTGGAATCCTGATTGCCTACATTAGTTTTGAAAATGGGATTTAGCTCTCTCAGTCAGCAAAGGAATGGAATGCTATGCAGAGCATTTCTAAAGATGCTTTAGAAGTCAAAGTATGTAACATGTTAGTTTACCAGCTGCTGAATAAAATGAAGATAATAGCATTACCCTAGCTCACGTGAGACTAAAGACATCAGGAACCTTTTTTTTATTATGCTGTATGAGGCCACTAATTGATAGATTTTGGCAAACTAAGGTTCACTCCTCAGGTCTTTTATCAGCAAATTTTACATAATCCACAAGCAGTTGAAAGTGCTGCACAGCTGCATTTATAGCTGTAGGAAAAGTAATGCTGTTTGCACTACATTGTGCTCTTTACCAAAGAACTGTAATTGCTCTAAAGGTGGTTGTTCAATGAAAGGCAAGGGTGTGAAGCAGAGAGTTTAATCCATTACACATTATTCTGTAGGTTAAAAAAGAGAGGGTGAGGGGAATTTTCTATAGTTATAATGCCATCAAAAAAAAAAAAAAGTTTAGAATGTGGTTTGGCACTGACAGTGACTCTAAAAAATGTTACCCTCTTGCACAACGTATCTGCTCCCTTTGTGAATTCACTCACATCTGCTGACTTGTTGAACAACAACATTATTACCACTTTTTACTTCTGTGAGCTCTGCAGAGCCAAAATGAAATCTGTTCAAATCTGTTCTTCCTTCTCTGTGAACAACAGGTTTCCTCATTTACTTCCAAGCAGTTACAGTTCATCAGTTGCAGCAGAACTAATGAGGCTGTACAGATTGCAGTTTGTAATTGAGGGACTTTATTATTAACAATGACTTTTAGGAAGGGATGATGGATTTTACCTCTCTGAGGTCTATTATTGTATTATTTTTAGAGCTGTTCTCTAGTACAGAGTTATGCATTGGACACAGAGGTGGGATGGGAAGACTGAAAGAAATATGCTGTGATCCAAGGGGGTTCTTCAGGACTTGTAAGCAGATTATAAGAAGTTGTCAAAGGAAGCCACTTTCCCATAGGTTTAAATTCTCTGTGAGAGGATCTTCATTTCCAGTTGAACATTTTGAAAGGTCCACACATTGAAGGGTGTGGAAAAGCATTAAGCTTATGGAATAACTGCAGATTAGCTATGAACAGGGACAAGGTCTATGTCTCCTCTACAGTCTTCCTCTTTTTCCAGCATATAGTTTTAATTTTGTTCATCTTACCAGCTACTCAGCTGCTTATTAATTCTGTTAAAAAGTAGTGCTTCACTAGCAGTTGAGTGAAATGGTCACTGTTTTGGTCCTCTTTGGAAAGCATTTGGGGAAGCCCCTGTCTCATTTAACAGACATACTCACTGTGACAGTGAATTATTTAAGTACTTGCTTAAAGTCCTGATTCAACAAAACATCAGAGGAAAGGAATAACTGAAAAAAAAACCCACCAAGCCCTTATAGAAGTGTATTTAAGAGAAGTAATGCTACTGTCAAATAAATCTATGCAATGAAAGATGCCCTAAATTAAAAAGCTGGATTTTACTCATTTTCAAAATAGAGTTCTGACTGATTTAGTGGTACACCACATTAAAGGGCATTTTAACTTTACAACTGCAAGCACTTCTCCCTATATGCCTCTGCCTATATGCCCTGGAGTTCTCTTCCATTTAGCATGTGGCATCAACTAGGCCAGTATCATTACTGACAAACTCTTTCTCAGTTCTGCACCTTTAGAGGTGGAGATTGAACAGCCTCTGTAAACTATCTCTTCCAGTGCCTGTCCTCACTCTCAGAATCAATGAAATATCTGAGTTAATCATGTCTGGCTGTGTAAAACAACAGCCTTTGCTTAGAGACTCTCAAGGGTCACATCAGCTCAGAAATTCTGCTTTGGATTCTGCTGTGATACTCCAAACAATGGAAGTGGTGTCTGGAGCTACTGAAACTCAGACTTGCAGTAAAACAGAGCCTGTGCTCTATTGTTTCATAGACAAAAATGTGTGATGCATATAAGTGAGCGTCAATAACTTGCTATGTGTTTATGAGTTTTGAGGGTTTTGACAACAGATAACGCTGATCTTAAAAGCCTATTAGATGCTGCTGCCATCTGCTGTTTTCCTCTTATCTGGTTAACTACCTAAAAAGGTTTCACTGATCTTCCTTTGCTGAATTGTGATGCATTTTAACAGAGTGTTAATCTTGAAAATTTGTATAGAAACAAGCTTGATGTTGTATTTTACTCTAGAATAAAGCCATGTAGCATCTTGGTAAAGGGAAGACTCCATCAGATGCAGAATAATTCTAAGAAAGGTGGGAAGTCAATGATGAGCTTTTTCTGCTCATCATTTTTTTGGTTTTGAACACCCTCCTAGAATACTGGCAAGTAAATTGCAAATATAGAAAGTTCGATGATAATGGACAGTGAAGGGGTGGTTTGAATGAAAGTATTATCATTAGGAATGACTGAGCTTCCTTCCTTTGCTTGTACACAGATGCCATATTCATTACACTGACTTAATTTAAAAAGAAAGCACATCAGGAGCAAAATTGGAGATTTCAGTGCTTGCAGTGGAATAGTATTTTTAATTATGTGCATCATCTTCCAGAATTACCTTGCTGTTCAAGGAAATTTCCTACACAGGCATATGAATAGTTCCTATCGTGAGGGCTGTTGTGTCTGTTTCAAAGATTTGGTAGGCTGGGAAGTGCAGCTTCAGATAGTCATGAGAACCATGCTATACCTTGTCCCTGATCCTTATGCAAAATGCGTTTTACTTGGCAGAGAAGAATGTGTGGAAACGACTGCTTTCATACAATAGAATGCTGCTGCTAAGTGCTTGTACCAATCTTTTCCTGAGCCTCTAATCCTTGGGCAGTTCAGGTTGATGACAAGAGCTCCATCCTAGGGCAGGATGCCTCCCCTTTTCCCATTAAAATACATGGATAATTAAACAAATAAGAAAAGGCAGAGGTGTGTGCAGTCCTAGGTGATAAATATTTATGTAGGGGAGTTTGGAAGTCAGTCTTATTGTGTGTACTTAAGAAGAAATAAAAAGCTTTGTGCAGTATGGAAGGATTTGACCTCATATAACACCATAACAGCAGCCTGGGGCTAACCTTAAGTAATGTCAGGTCTATTGAAAATACATAGTTGCATAGCCCTCTGAGCTAAATAACTTCATTCATAGTCATGCAGACATACTTAGCAGTCTTGGAGTAAAAAAGAAAATACTGAGACACCAGAGGAAAGCCTAACTACACTGTTAGGTATTTGTAGGTATTTTTATAATAACACATATCCTCAGGAACAGACCTTCCCTACAACCCTTTTTGAAAGTTAAAAACAAAGCAGTGAACAGACAGCCTAGCCACTGGCCTGTGAGTAGTTTGGGTTGGAAAATTCTGGTGTTTCCAAAAATAGTTTAGTTTCAAACTGCGGGCCTCCAGATGTGATATTTTGGATAGGCACACTGAAAATAAAAAGAAATGAAGGGTAAATATCATCAGCTGTAGAAATTCCAAGTAAAGCTTATCGTATCTTGGATTCCACAGTTAAAAAAAGAAAAATCTGTTACTACCAGTTGTTAGGCTAATCTCTTTCAGGTTTTAAACATGTGTGCAGAGAATAACTGGTGTATATAATTGTATGTGTGGTGATGGGTCAATCTCAGTATTTTTCTGGAATAAAAATAACTCTATCCTAAGAGTGATCTGATTCCTTTTAATTAATTCTGCTTTCTGCTGTTGTTTCTGTACCGTTTTTAATTGTGGAAATTACAAAAGACAGACATTCCTAATTGAAAAGATTTCTGCATTTGTACTAGGATTCCTTTTTCCTATTCTGTTAGTAAATAAAGAGTCCCTACAAACCGAATGTAAATCAAATTGCTCTTTCCTAGTTTTCAGCCAATAAGTAACCATTTAAATTAATGGCAGGAACCTAGCTAATGAAAACTAGTGGGGAAAGTGTGTTCCCAGTGATTTTACACCTAGCATTTTTTTAAGAAACCATTTCTAAAATAGTATAACCATATGCACAGCAGGCATGCATACTGAAAAGAGTTCTTTGACCTCAGGAGTTTAGATTATAGTCTCCTTATCTAAAGGTCTCCAGAACCCACAAATAAACATAAAGTGTTTTCAGAAGACTTTGTATCTGGACCCAGAGTCTTACTTCAAAATCAGACAAGTTCTAGCTCACCACTTGAAGTAAAAAAGTAGGTGAAATTTGATAATGAAAAATTATAAGGTGTTCTTAAAACAGCTGTTGCTGTATTCATCTAAAAATATGAGAAGGCTATATTTTTATATCTCTTAGAAAATATGCTTATATAAAATACTGTGTTATCAAAGATAGCAAGGAAATTCCATTTGAAAGTCAAGAGAATGAAAATGTCCTTGGAGAGACTGTCTTTGGATGTTATATTTCAAGACACTGTGAGAATTTTCCAAAGTCCACCTTTTCCCAGCAAAACTACACTTTATGGAGTAGTATTTCTTTCATGTAAGTGAGATTACATGTGTGATACAGGAAGGCAATCTTATGCAGATTGTTCACTAATGACATTTTCAGACTGTAGCATAAATGTGAGAAGAGCTGCCCAGAATTTCTTGAACACATTGATGGGCCGACAGAAAGAGTCATAAATACTGGAACAGGTTATGCTTTGTCTTACACAGCAGCAGAGGAAAAAATGAAACCCCCACCACTCTTGTTTGAGTGAGAAAGGTTTCCCGTATTTGGTCTGGTGTGGCTGTCTGTCTAACTTGAGGAGGGCAGGGAATAGCTCATCTCTTACTGGTATTCTGCAGTCAGAAGTGTAGGAAGTGCTGGCGGTTGTGAGACCCATCTGTGTGCCTCAAAGTGCTTCTCTACAGCATGTTTTTGTCCTACTTCCTGGAGCACGGCTGGTACTGACACCACGCCTAGCCCAAGACTCGCCTAAGGACACAGCCAAGTCCATAGTCTGCAATACCACAGTAATTATACATTTTTCAGCCTTAGATTATGTATTTGTGAGGTTTGGGGTTGAGGAATCTTTTTCTTCCGTTGTTGAGCTGTTTTTGTCTGAGAACAAAGTAGATCTTCAGTGTGGAAACAATTAGTTGCTTAGAGTCCAGTTCTGCCCTTGCTGCAGTCACTGGCAAAGTTCACACTAAGGCCTTTGGGAAAAACAAACAGTAGTTCCTATTTTGCCCCTCATCCTGAAATATCTTGGATTGGTTTTAGTCTTTGAAGGCCAAGAATTCCACCAGCTAACTGACCTGTGGCAAAAGTGGGGTAAGGAGCCACCATCACCTCTTGGGACAGCTGCCCTCACTCTCCACCTTAAAAGAGATAGTAAGGCTGGACACAGCGCTTTGAGCTGTGTTCTGATGGAAGATGGAGCCTTTCTGTTACTGCACGAGACATCAATAGTTCAGCTGAGGAAGCTTTTGTTGCTGTTTTCCATTTTACTTCTGCTTGGAAAGTAAAAAATGGCTTCAACCATTTAAGGTGGACGCTGCATTGCAACCTAATGAAGCAGAGGAGTTGTTTCTGCATGTGAAGACTTAGCATTTTCTTGAATTCAAAGGTATGAAAATAAAGGAGATGAAACTTAACACAGCTAAGTATTGATTAGTCACACACATGAACTTTCAGCTCATCATCTGTAGAACAAACCTGCCTGTTCCAGGTGCCCAGTTAATGAGGCAACATCTCTTACAAGCTTCAGGACTGAATCCAAGCAAAACCAGACTGAAAGAAACAGTTACAAGGATTTCACAGATATCAAGGTCCTTATCTACATGATTGCTTTCATACAAAGTCATTCTGATTCAAAATTAATATTGAGAACAATATTTCTTCTTCTTCACCATTGTTATTTGCAGGCAAAAGTGAAAAGACAGCCACCAACAGTGATTTGCTACATATGTGGCCGTGAGTATGGAACAAAATCTATTAGTATACATGAGCCACAATGCCTGAAAAAATGGTACCAGGAGAATGACAACCTCCCCAAGCACTTGAGAAGGCCAGAGCCCAAAAAGCCTGAAGTCAGAACCGTGCAAGGTAAGCTACAGACCAAATTAAGAGGGATGAGCAAAAAAGTGGGAGGAATAAAAAAAAACAAAACATATTTTAAAGCAATAGGTAAACAGTTTACAAGTACTTCATTCTCCAGTTTACTTTCAAGAGGTTGTTTTAAGCTTTCCTTCTGTGAAGCATCCATCCATAGAAGTAAGAGTGGTCATTATCTTTGGAACATGCCTTCTGGGACAGTCCCCTCTATGTGTCAGTATGTCCTGAATCAAAACACAAATAGATTACCAATCTACTTCACAAATACATCACTACCTTTTGACTCCTTCTAACACTGTAGACAGGCATGTCTTAAAACAAGCAAAAACATACAAAAATAACATGCAGACATGACGCAGAATCATTAAAATAAAATACCCTCAGGCAACATAGGTGGAGATACTTCAGCCAGATTCTTCTATGGTCAACATCCCATAGATGTTATTGATCCCTTTTTATTTACAAGTCTGAGAAGCTTTCATTGTGAGACAGTGTAATATAAACACAGTGGAGAAAAAAATATATGTAGTATAAAGTAAACACTTTCTTTGTGCCAGTTTTACATGTTTGTGCTGTGGGTTCTAAGATTCCACTTCTTCAGATCAACAAACACTGATGATTCCCAGCACCCACAGAGATGGGCTGCCATATGTATCCCAGGGTTGTATGTTAACTGTAGGATGAAAAGGAATTCCTATCCATGCTTCACCTGGAAGCTGTTCCCAGGACTTCCCTATTCTCACATAAAGTTATTTCACCTTTCCTGCTGGATGCTTTTCCTGGCTCTGCCAGCTGGTCTGAGCTACTTTGGGCCAAGTTTGGACCACTTCCTCACAGGCATTTAATTCACACAGACTTTTTTTTTATATTCCCCACAATTTCCTTCAGCTTCCCCTAATGTCTGGAAAAGTAGACAAAGTCTCCTACAACTCACTTGTGAAAGAGTCATAAACTATATCAGTTTACAGCAGTACAAAGAAATATATCCTCAGAAGACATGTAGGAGAGAGCAGGATCACTGAGAACACTAACCAGATGTTCAAAATAATAATCAAAGTTCAAATAATATCAAATTGGAACTTGGTTAATAGATGCCAAGTGGCGTAGTTGAATCTGCAGTAAAAGATGGGTTCAAAAGACATCTTCATTGTATTTGCTTTTTTAGATGTTAAGCACTTTTTAATTATTACACATTGTATGGTAAAACAGATGGGGAAAATGAGAATTCCATGTGAAAGAAGAGGATGCAAAAGGACAAATCAGGTTATTTTGAAGTACACTATTCTTATTTTGAAGGAGTGGAAGGAGAAAGACAACCACTCTTTGAGAAAACAATCTAGCAGAAGGCTCCCAGATATGAATCAGAAAATTGTCTCATTTACCCAATGAGTCATATCAGGCGCCTCACATCTCCTGTGAAGTGTTGTGTGCCCACAGTTCCTCTGGGGATACTGACCTGCTTCCAGCATCTGTCCCTAGATGCCTGCTGATGCAAGCCTGATCGGTTCTGTAGCTTGAGCTAAAATTGTTGTTCCCCCTGCAGCTGCCTCATACTCCTGGCCTTGAGAAAATAATCTCAGTGTTGTTCTTTTTCTGTAATACTTACCCTTGATCATGTGGTAAATGCTGTAACTGACCTTGAGACCACATGCATGTACTGCTTGTCTCACAGTTTCTCAGCTCAGGGGGGAGGGATTACCCCTGTTGTTGAATGAAATAGACAATGTTCAAAAAAAGCTCAGAAATATTAACTGCTTACATAAAACTTTTTATAACTTACATAAATCTTTTTCTGAAAACTCAAGTGTCACAGGAAGACAACCACTGCCCTCATTACACAGTGTTTTGTTTGTGGAATGCCTAACACATGCCTGCAAGGAGAAAGTCATCTCTCTTTCTCCCTCTCCTTTTTTTTTTTTTTAATATTCCATAAACTTTCCAAAGTACAGAAAATACACATTCATTTCCTGCAAGCAAAGGGGATACTTGTCTCAGCCAAGAAAAGAAACACTACTTGGTAGCTCTTCTAACAAAAAGAACATTAGGAACAGGCATATTAAGAGATCTAAGGCTTATTGTGGTTATGTGAACCATTGGATATGAATTATATTAAAATTGTATGGGCCTTTAATGAAGAGCTCTATCATGTGCCAATGACAGAAACCATGGAATATTTTTAAATGCACAAATCCTTTTCTTTTAAAAAGTGTCCTCTGCTAACAGTTCAAAGAAAAAAACCCCAATCTTTTTCTATATTGTCACACCAAATAAGAAGGGTGAAGCAAATACATTTTCAATTTGAGCCATGGGGATTTTTTTCTGCATGCACTTCAAATGAAAACCCTTACGATCTAATTCCAGGTATTAAGCAACCTGCCTGGCCTTTTTTGCAAATCAGTTTGAAACAACACTGTGTGAAAATCCATTTCAGAAGGAAAGTCCATTTCAAGATGAAAGTAAACAAGTTTTGGTTTTTTTGACCCAAATTAAATCTTGAAAATACATCTGGGTGTTTGAAGAATGCTCCTGAGTTTTCAGAGCAGCCATTCTTCCTGCACTGGAAAATAACTGAGGGTTAGGCTGGATTAGTGTTTAGATGACAATGGATTCATTAGTGCAGTGACCTCACAGGAAGCTGTGGCTTAAAGGTACTGTAGGTTTTGTCCGTAAGGTTTTAGGCTTGTCTAAGATTTACTCCACTTTTTAGTATAACTTACATAGACTCCAACAGGAAGAAAATTGGGCCCCTTGTCCAGAGCAGTACAAAGAGCATATTCTCAAGTATGATACGCTCCCACCCATTGCCATGGTCAGATAACACATGCTCGTTAAACAGAGCTTGAAATAAAGCCAAAAAGTGAATTTGCTGGTAATAGTATGTATGCAAAGATGTTAATAATTAGCTGAGAATGCAGATCATAACACACAGCATGATGTTTTCTCTGTACTCTCATACAATACAAAATGATTCAGTTTGAAGTTAATTTAATTCAACCCCTGGGACAAAAAACAGAGTCTTTTTAATATATTTTTTACTCTTTTGCTTCTTTCTTTTCTTTTTCATTTGCAAAAGCAATATGGTTTGGTTAAACTGAAAGGCTCAGTCAACAGGTATTTCCTGAAAATATTTTCCATAAAGAGTTGAATGTGGGTCTCCAGAATGAAAGCTGATACTCTCTTTTTCTAATTTTCCAGCCAAAGGTTTCTATGATCTTCATGCTTTAAATGAGGCTGCCTGGACCAGTGCCCAAGCCCAGCTAGTTCCATGTGATATTTGTGGGCGTACGTTTCTTCCAGACGGACTGATCATCCACCAGAGGTCCTGTAAACCAAAACGGGGAAAGTGAAGTGGATGTAACACACATGCATACAAATGCATGCCTAGTCACACAGACACAGACTCACACACATTTATCCTAAGCTCAATAAAATACGTGTGTGTGTGTGCATGTGCACACACACATGAATACACACACAGGCACCCGTACCTTTCAGACAGACCATAAGAGAATAAAATTCATCTGGAAAGACATGGTCATCAAAACGGTGTTGTGTAATGATATCATGTGCTCTCTAAAAGTCTCCAGAGTAAAAATCAGCAGTTGCTACTAAAGTATGAAGTCAAATACAGAAAATTAGTTCTTTGAAAATTTTGGTTTTCCTCTTTCAAAGAATCTCTGGTTAGTGTAAGGACCCGTAGCTGAACTTGACTAATCAGAGAACCAAGTAGCTCCTTTAAGCTTGTTCATTTTTCTTTGGGTTTTTCAGGTTTTTTTTTGCTCACGTCCTTGTGTAACTGCACCTCATGAAGCCCTTGACTGCTACAATTGAAACCATCCCATATAAAAAGATCCAGTCACGTGGTAGAAGCAGACACAGGCTTTTTTTAAAAACGCCCAGAAGTGCCCTCTTCTTGCTTAAGAATGATACTGACCATGTGATTTATCTTCAGCTCAGTAAACTGATCATGCCAAAAAATTTGTAAGTCAGAGAAGCACATCTTGGCCATGAAGTTGGTAAAAGAGAACATTTTAATGTCAAGACAAAACAAGCATGATGTGCCAGATGGCTGGCATAAAATACCACTCTGCCCAGTGTACCAAATGTGGCCATAACAGAGTGCCAGTGCTGGCACGAAGGGTAGGTATTATACCAGAAAGCCATGGGGAAGGTGTTTGAAGGTGCTATTTTGAAAAATACTGTTACGTTATGTAGAGGAATTAGTGCCAAAACATACGGTATACGAATAGGCTAAACACATGAAGGAAGTAATACTCCCTTTTACAAGGTACAGCAGAGAGCAATTATTATTATTTTACTTACTCTGAAGCATTTTATTAAGTGGTGAGGTTATTCAAAAGGTATGACAAAATCCAGTACAAGTTGTGAACTAGCAATCTAAGCTTCCTGATAGGAAAGAAACTGCACCTCGTGTTTGGGCTTGAGGCCTAGAGTTGTCTGTTATGTATTTTGTGATTGAAGTGACTTTTCTCAGAGCATTCACACTTACTATTGTACTTACAAATCTGAGGAAGTGAATGCTTTCATACATACTAAAATGAAATGTGGGTACCAACAACTTTTATTTTCCAAGCTATCAAGCTGTGTGATTTGTGGAGTAAGTGAAACAAGAAGTAATATCATTGTTCTGTTATTAGAGAAATACTCCTGGCTCCAGCCCTGGCGGGCTGTTAATTCAGACTGGAGAAGTACAAGCATTCTTTGGTGAAAATAATTTCCAAAACAATCAATGTTACCTCAGCAGCCCTTTCATCTTTGGAATGAGGATTGTATAGTCTGAAGATAGATATCTTCAGAAGTCAAAGGTTCAGTTCTACAGAACAAAGCTGTGTAAACCCTGCAGATCTGTTCTTAGTGTCTCCAGCATAAGGAGAGGTGCTGTTGGAGCTGGATCAGTGCCCTCTCTCCTCCTTTTGGCTGGGAGAAGGCATGTGGCCTGAGGACAGAAGAACAGGGGCACTGGTTTGTGATTGCTAGACTGGTTCCTAGGAGCTACTGGCTGGCAGCATATACTGCAAGCCCCTGAGGCTGTTCTAAGTCGCACCAAGTGCTAGTCCACTGAAAAGTGGTTTGATAATTGCAGGATTATGGATGTCATACAATCTCATTTTTGTGTCCCCTCTTCCTCTTCTTGGAATACACCCTTTTCTCAGACATGTTAAGTACTTTTTGGCTACCTCACCCTCATTGGGTCATTGAGATTCACTACAGTCACTTCAAGAGCAAAATGATATTTTAAGGAAAATAAGCCTTTGCTTGGCATTAAAAATTTAGCTCTGCCTTTTGGTGGGATTCACATGTCAGAGTCCTTGTGTCATTCTGAAACTTGGACTTAATGTCTTGATGATTTTAAATCTGTCAGAAATTTCATCCAGAACAGTTTTCCGGTATTTCATTGTCAGCTCTACACTTGTATATTTTTTGTTTTTTGGAATTTTTTCCCAAAAAGCAGTGAATATGCCTGATGAGCTGAATGTTTATAAACAATAAAAAAGTACCAATACTAAATGTACATTGTGTCTTACTGAGAAATACCATTGTGTGGGAACTCCTGAAGCCATAAGCCTAGAGTATGTTTTCCACATCATCTTTTAAGGAAGTCAAATGAGGATCTGGCAAATTAAGAGCTGTCTCTGCTAGTAGGTGACTGCTGCTGAGCTCTGAATTTAACGTGAGATTTGAGAAATGACAAGTCTTACCACTCATGGAGTCAAGGCAGCATTGGGCTGTGAGGGTGGATGGTGAGACCAGAGCATGCAGGGACTCAGCTGGAGGCAACAGCCCTCAGAAAGATCTCAAGGGTTGTAGCATACCCTTCCCTCTCCAACTTCATGGAAACAATGATTTCCAAAATATGTAGAAATATAAATATCACTGACATAGGAGTGCATATTGCTCCATTTCAGACTGTCACCCACATCACATGACTTTTCTGTCACAACCTTTTCTGCTGAGCTCACCAGCTCTGGTGTGTGTGCCAGTGATGACGGTAAGTTCAAAGCAAGCTTTGTTCACCGGGAGAAGCACTTAGAGTACCTTCATGGTTTGCTCTCAACAAAGTTAAAATGAGATCTTATGAGAATTTTTCGTTATTGCTTGGCATGTATCATTCCGAATTTTTTTGCAGGAGAGGAAAAGGAAATGAGAAATTGAGCTATTTTGCTTCCTTTGTTTCCGTACTTTAGTGATTTGTCATTTAACCTTATCTCATCCACTGTTGGCTCAATGTTATTTCCAGCTGAATCCCATGATTCCTACTGACACAATGCATTTAAAGAGCTGGAAAATATCTTCTGGTACTTCAAAACCAGTGACATTTCATCTAGTTTCCCACAATTGTGCTGATAGCATTCCTGGACAAAATATACAGAAAGTCAAGACATGGATTGACAAGCAAACTTCAATTACATTAAAGAAATGAGCACGTATTTCCAGACCATAAATAAAAGCCATGGCTTATGTTTTAGTTCAGCCATTTTAACCTACCAGTTCCAAATAAAAAATGAGACATTTTATAAAAGCAAATCTGAAGATCACAGTCAAGCTAGAAGAGTTTAACTGCAGATTTCAAAAATTGGGCATTAATGAATGAATCCATAACTGCAGAGAAGTATTATATGTCAAGTGTTATAATTTATTGAGTTGGGAATGTCACAGTTACCATACAAACTTCAAAAGATCCTGCATCTTAGGGCAGTAGTAAAAAATGCCTAATAGGCCTGAACAAAACGGTTTCATGGACCCTTTTTCTTAAAGACTGCAAGGACTGAATAGACCACAGCTTGAGGAACAAAAATATTGTAATAAAATGTAATCTCAGTTTCTATTAAAGATAGCGAGCACTTATATGGATCTGTGAATTCTCTTTGCAGGGCACAGACTTGGAAAGCATATAGCACCATGTAGAAATGATGTTTTCAGTATCGACTACTGACATTTTGAATGCCTAAGCTTTAGTCCACGGTTTGTAAACGTGATATTTGATTCTGTACACACTGAAACAAATCCTGTAGTAGTATATGGGTACAGGATGATCAGATGCTGACACATGTATGTGTCTTAATCAAATTAGATTGTGCAGTTTTTTATGATGGCACACAAGTTTTCAAAGCCTATGTTTGCTTAACAATAGAATTTCATAGTTGAGGATTTTGGCAGGGAGCTGGTCCATGAAGAAGGAATTCTAGGTAGGCTTTTGTCTGAATCAGTATTGTCTTTGAGGGTCCTGTGATTAGTTTTGCTTCACTGTCAGTGGGGACGAGGTTTCTGAATTCTGTACTTCTAAACTGTATCAACCACAGTGGGTACAAATGCATTTGCTGTATCAGGAGACATGCTACCCTCAGCTACACAGTAGGATTGTGCAAAAGCAGGGTTCAACAGGGGCATGAAGTCCACCAAAAAACAAAACCTGCAAGCCTGGAAAACCCTCCAAGAAGTTGCCTGAAGGACTATCTAAATTCTTGTGTGCTGCTACTGTTTATTCCCTGGTCAGTATTGCAACTGACATACACAGATTATTGTTGACTCTGGAGCATGGAAGGGTTAGGTACTCCTCCTAAATCTATATTTCTTAAAAAACTTCTATCATTTTCAGTTAAGAAAAAATTTTATAATCTTCATAGAGTTGAGAAGAAAGAGTTGACAACAGAGCAGGAAAATTTACCTGACAAGTGAGACTCCAGGAGGCCAGACTGTTTAATTTTCAAAAAAAAGATTAAGTACTTCCCTGATAGTCCATACATATCCAGATTAAAGAGACCTCTTCCCAGAAGAAAACAACTGAACAATTTCCAAGCAGGAATTTGTTGCTAGTCAAACTCAGAAGTAAGAAGCCCAAAACTTTCAAACAGTTTACTGAGATTTTCAGTAGATTGTCTATCGCAAGATTTTTACAAACAAAACTTTTTAAAAAGAAGTTATGCATAGGCATAGGTCTAATATGAATAAATTTAGGCCAGCCTTGTATTACACTATAGCCTGGAGAACACTGGATTTTCTAAAATTCTTCCAGATTATCATGAAATATAATATTGACATACATTTTTCAGGACAAAAAACAGTTTGTGGAAGTCTAAAAAAAATATTGCAGGTAACCAGTGGTATCTCTGGGTTAGATGTTCAAGAATTCAAAGGCAGCGAATCAAAAGAAGAAACTGAAAGATGCATATATTTTAAAAATGGTGCCATCTCTCCAAGAATGTGAGCCCCCCCCATCAAACATGTAAATAACAAGAGTGAACTGCTTTGTAAGGTAAGAATGTTTAAATTGGGTTAGGATTTGTACCTGTGTTTGGAAGCTGAATCAGACTGCCAAGTCAGGTTGTGATAAGGAGTTCTTCAGAGCAGCATTGAGAGATTTCTGGACAAAAAAATTTAAAATACAGTCTCAAATGGAAGATAAACTGCCAGTCTCATGAGAAAGAGGAGATTGATTTCAAAACAAGTAAGTGCTTTGCCTTCCTTGCTTTCACTGGCGCCTTAAAAGGAAAAAGATTTACCTAGGTTAGCTCATAGGACTTGTAAATCTAAATAGTTAGGAATCTGGCTGTTTCGGGGTAGTTTCACACTTTATTTTTGTATTACATCCAATTCAAAACAAATCATACTTACTGCTGTCTATTTATACCAGGTTTAAAGGCTGGAAAGATGTAAAATAAGGGCTCTGCCAGATAGAGCTTGTGACAAAAGCAAATTTCCAAGACCTTTCTCCAGTCTGCAGGCATCATACTCCCTCTTTGTAAAAGTGCTGGTTTGTTAGCTACCATAGCTTTCCCTATAGTTGTTTTCCTCCCTGTGTCCCTCCTCTATAGTTTAGGCCTATTTGATTCATTTGGACTTGCAAGAGGTCTTTTCTCTGAATACCTTTTGGAGAAGTTAAACTTCTCAGTGTATTGCCATGAGGCTGAAAAATGTGTGCAGCATGGAAGAAGCCAGAGTCATGAACATGGATCACCCTCTACACTCCATGTTACAAATCTCTAAGCTGGATGCACTCTAATAATATAGCAGAGCCACATGGAGGCTTTTTAATCCCTTAATATGAAATATTTACATTATATCATGCAAAAGATAAGATGTAAAAGGAGTGTGCATCTTGAAAAACACAGTTGTGACTATCAGAATAAAGAGGCTCAATCTGTTTAGCTTCTCAAAGAGAAGACAGAGAGGCTGTTTGATCTGTCATGCATGCCATATTTCGGCTCTGAATTTTCATAAACCAAGTACAAGGGTAGAAAGGATCACTCACAGAATTCCACTTTTGCATACTTAACCTTGACATGCCCAGGATCCCAAGTATGTTTTGTGAACTTCATCTCATGTAGGTAACGTAACAGACTAGATACCAAATTCCTCATTGATGTGGCACTAAAAATACCCAGTACAACTTCCAGAATATCAGCTTTAGCAAAGTTTAGACTTCTGAAAAGACAAGGGAGGACACCCATGTCAGCTTGTCTTGGCTCTTTTGAATAATTCTGTGGAAAATAGCAGCAGATCCTCCAGTGTTTTCCATGCAGTTTGGTCTGTGAAGCTGACCCAGCTGCCAGAGAGAACAGGCAGTTGTCAGGAATGTGACTATGGTATGAAGTGATCTGGACAGGCAGTTTCTTTTCAAGGGAGGTAAGAGGCCTTTCTCCTTCTACTGTGCGTCTGTGGTCAAAGGAATTATGTGCCTAGATATCTCAAGAGATCCAGCTGTGTTTTGCTAGAGAACTGTAAGCTATCTAAATGATGGAATGAGCTGTTGGCTTGTGCAGGAGTTTGTCACATGTTAGGAAGGATCTGAAGAAGGTCTGTGGGCTTGATGATGAATATAGGACAAGCATAATGTTAGGCAGCATAGTATTTCTAAGACTGAAGAATGAAGAGAGCTTCTATCCAGTAGAGTTTCAGCAATTATTATGTGGGTTATGAATGTCTTGAGGGTTTTTATTAGAACTAAGCAAGAATTTCTGGAGTCTTATCAGAGCTATAGTTTGATTTTTTCCTGAATGTGATCCTCTTAAGTATTATTAGACTGCTATTCTAAGGGAAAATTTGTCTATGGAGAAGGGGAGGTGGTAGCCTAAGTCCCAAGGTCCTTAGTGACTCCAGACTAACTTCCTTGTCTAGGGAGCACACTAAATGTCAGCATGTTCCAGGCAAGCCTGGAAGTTTCACAGTACTCCAAACAAGATCAGGGATGACAACTCTGACCCTTAATAGCTGGCACTTCTTTACAACACAGTTCCAGCAATCCAGCCTGAAATAAATGGAAAGATAAACTCAGTTATTTGAAGTCAAAGTTTAATAAAACACAGCCCTTTTCTGGTTTTTTTTCTGTTTCTTGAGAGTGTCCTTAGTCCAGTTTATAGCCTCCATCTGTCTGTATCATCCACAACTTGAGTCTGCATTTTTTTCCATGCACGAAACCTGTTTACAACACCTCTTTTTGTAGATAGATGGTTGTTTTGCTTGTGACTTGGTTGGCTCACTTATGGGGTAGACTTTTGTATTTTCTTTTCAAATTTATTTTCATCATGTATTTTCACTCATTTAAATAAAATCATTTAGAAAATTCTGTACAGTAAAATTACACTGATACAGGTAATTAGTTTAAAACAGCCATATGAAGTAGCTATTCTTTTTTTGTCCAAAAGATGCAGTATCATCCTAGTAAAATGAACCAGCCCTTGCAGAACCGTTTAGAGATATTTTTCCTGGATAAAATCAACATGAAGGTATGTCAAAGTTTCACTCCTCTCATTAATGAAAACAATCATGAAAACCCAGCTGGCATTGGGAGTGACAGTCTTCAACACAAGCAAGATGTTGCAATGAATAAAGAGTGGAGCAGGAAAAGGATGCCAGTTCCACATTGTGGTAATACAGATGTTTCTGATCAGTTCCACTTGAGTCAGTGTGGAAGTTTTTGCCTTTCTGAGAGGACAGAAGCTGAAGCTGTCCAACCACACTGCCATGGTATGGTCTGCAGTACTGCATTTAAATGTCCAGCTAACTTCAACTTACCAGCTGATAAGCTGACCTTGAAAGCATTCTAACCATGATGATCCAAATAGGCTAACACATTCTATTTGCAGACAGATTTTGCAGTATACATGATGTTCCTTGTTCTGAACTGCACCTGGCTGAACTGCCTTAAAAAAACCCCAGGTATTTCCATTCATGTTGTATTTCTCAGAGTGCATCACCTAAAGTCTAGGAGAAATAGAAGGTTAGAATCCTTTGATGAAGGTCAAACATACACGTGAAACATGTTTTTCAATTATGTTTTCCAAGAAAAACTTGATTAGACAGTGATAAATCCTCTGACCTGGGAATTGGAAAGAACAAAGAAGTTGCACAGATAAAAACTGAGCATTTTTAGGATTGGGTCTTTTGCTAGTTTTAAGAAGTTGTTTGTCCTTGTTCAATAGCATAATGGTCAAGGCACCAAAATCTCTTTAGGAGTAATAGTGGAGGGCCAAACCATATCTTTAACTTTGATTTTGAATTTTTTAAAGTATTTTTCCCACCTTATTTTTTATTAAAGCCAAAGAATTTTTAGATTCAAAAATCCCCCCAATATATTACATTCTTAGATTTCATTTCACTTGTTTCCTAAGAGCTATTTTGTGGAAGAAAGAATACTATTATCACAGAACATATGACATTTAAATGGCAAAGTCCCATATGCAGCAGTTTTCTACTAGTTCCCGCTCTCATGATTTTTCTAAATCTAAAGAGAGAAAAGGTGTTCAGGAAGCACTTTGTTTGCTGCAAACTTTTTACCAATTTGGACCATTACTCACATCTACACCAATTATGCTGCATCCTGTAGATGAACTGCATTGCATAAAACAGAACTAAATGATGACTACATTGACACAGTTGATTACAGCTGGAAACTGATACAGTCTCACAGTAGCAGACACAGCACTCTACAGTATTTGTACAACAACAGAAGTGACTAAAACATTCAGCATGGAAGTGATGTAAATTATTCTATTAAGGGTTCAAATACTTTTTGTTACCCTTTGTAGTATTAGCTATCGCACTGTAGCAAAACAGCCCCCCCTATTTAGTATGTCAAATATATTTTTGTCCCCTCTTGTAAACAGGTACTTTCACACGTGGTAACAGTTACCAAACATAGACCTTAAAAATGGATTTACTTGCATTTTAGCAAAAACCAGTTTGAATGGTCGGCTTTCTGAAGAGGGGTTTGGGGATTAGTGAGAAGTAGTCTGTTGGAACCATTAGCACATTAACACTGATAGTTTTGTTTTGTATTTTTTTTTTCTGTAACTCTCTTTGTTCATTCAAGTTTAAATTATTGGCAACCCCGTATCTGCAAGAGGCACTTGAAAAACAGTGTTCTTGCTGGTTTGTCTTGTGTGCTCATCAGGCAACGAAGCCCAGCAGGTGGCAATATAAGCACTTCTTGTAATTTGAAATCATTGAACCCTTGTAATCCAATAGCATTATGTTTTAGCCTTTCATAGGTCTGACTTACGTGGAAAATAAGCCTCAACACTGAAGGTGATTCTATTCACTAAAATAATGCAAATTCCATGTGTGAGAGTCTGGCATTCTTTCCATCTCGGGATTCTTCTTGTGTCTTTGGGATTTACCAAGTACTATTGCATTCATCTCAGATTGAACAGTGTCTTGTAGCTGCTGAGACCAGATTACATCTAGAAACACACCTCAGATATTTTCTTTATTTCTGTAAGTTGACGGAGTGAGCTCAGACCAGAAATTTCTCTTAAAGTGATGTTCTAAGCAGGTTTTACATATGAATCACATGAAGTAAATATTCTCATATGGTTAGGGTTTCAAAAGTTTTTCTCTATCTGCAATTAATCAGCTTCCTTCAAAACTATGACCTCCTTCTGCAGTATGACTTCAAGGTCACTCCTCCTGGTGGCTAACACTGATTTCCAGCTCCTTTTGTACATGAATATTCTGTTTAGAGAGGAGTGAAAATACTTGAGATTGGAGTAGAATGTTTTATTTCTAAACAGACTCAAACAAAGAGTTTATGGGAAACGGTATGTGAAGGGTACAAAGGATGTATTGAAAGAAGATGTTTTAGCCATAAACTACTCTCATAAAGTATCCTGTATATCTGTAAATGCTTAGAGAAATACATTGAGAAAGTGAGTTGCAGTGGACATCAAGTTTTCTTCCAGGCTTCTGGATATGGATGTAACTGGAGAGTCCCCCAGGGTGAAATTAAGAACGAAAAGTGCTTGAGAGCCTCTAGGAACTCCACACAGACTGCTAAGGCATCTGACAGACGCTAATAACTGTAATAGTTTTCACTAGCACTGCACCTTCCCTTCAGGGCTCTCCAAGTACTTTAAAACCAGCCATTAGTTCAGCCTTACAGCCTTTGCCAGGCAAGGCTCATTAACACCACTCTAAAACTGCGAAACTGATTGCTGGAGTGAAATGTTACAGATAGTCGTGGTGTCCTCTGCCCACCCTAACCTCCAAGAAATGGACCCTGACTCAGTGGTTTGCTAGGAACTCAAGGTTTGTGGAAGCCAGATCTTCTGAACTATAGCAGGCAATGTAGAAGTTAATATTTAATGTTGCAAACCAGTGCTAGAATAAGTCAGATGCAGATAGATCAATATGACTATGTAAAATCTTTGGCATTTTCTGTAATGCTGACGAGAAGCAGGTCTTTGCAAATGCATTCCCAAACAGGGATCATGGAGAACAGAACTGGTTGCTTCTGTTCATAGTAGTACTGTTGCTTGAGAAATCTGTTGAGCAGCCTGCTCGATGCCAGGTCTTTTATTCCTCGGTAATATTTATGTAATACCTGCTACTCACACTCATGTCACATATCTGGAGTGAAAGATGCCCACCCTACAGACAGCAATGTATGAAGGAGAAGAGTTCGCTCCAAGCATTCCTCCTGACTCCCAGAGGTCCCTGCTCAAGAAGGAATCCTTCAATAATATCCCAATGCACCATGTGCCAGGATCCTTATGCTATATGAGAACAAGTCAGAGGATAGTATAAACACACTCATCTGACATGCTGCACAGTATTTTCTTAACATTTAGACACTTAGCTTTCTGGTATATTATTTGGTCTTTTGGCTCTAATTATGTTTTTGGTTTTGTTTCCTATTTTGTTCTTTTGTTTTCAAAAAATAATAAATAAATTTTAAAAAGGAAAATGGAAGAATATAAACCCCACAAAATGTGCTCTCTCAGGCCCAGTCACAGTCCTGGTCACACATGGGGCTCAGAGGAGGTCACTGTCTGCCTTCTGATCAGGCTGTATCTGGAGAGGGCATGTGGTTTTCAAGATGTGTTCCCAGAGGCAACACCAGGAACCTTAGCAGGTTGCTTCTGCTGGCTGAGGCCCTGTCAGTGAGAGAGATGAAGACCATCTCTTTTCTAAGTCAGACTGTCTGACAGACTCTCATGAGAAGAGACCACAGTCTGACAAGCGAGTCTCAGTGCTGTGTCACAGTGTTACTCGTGGTCTGTGACTCCCTAGCCTTGGGGCCCAGCCTTCAGACACAGACCCATGTGGAAGAAAAGCACCAGGACTCTGGCACACCACCACCATCTGGGTTTGATGAAAACAGCTCAGAGGCGAGGCCACCCATTAAGCTTTGGGCATCAGCATCACCCTCTCAGCAGCTATTCAACATTATGTGGACTCTCAGCTTGCAGTCAGGAGCCCCATGCCTGTGAGGATGCATCTTGGCTGATGTGTTCCGATCTGGGGAAAGAGAGGTGGGAGGTAGCTGGGAGAAGGACCACATTTGGGGATTGCTGGGTGGAACATGGGAACTGTTAGCAGCTTCCAGCCCTTTCCCACATCACTCCTCCCTGCTGTGTACCACCCACGGGCTGCACAGAGGAGCTTATTGGCTTAGTGGCAGCTTCCCATGCCCAGAATTGCCACCACTGTGTTGCCACTTGGCTGCCCCCATCACTGAGTGATGCACATGATGACCGAAATTATTTCCATTGTGTGCTGGCCTCCCTAACAGCCCTGCCAGGTGTCCACAGCCTGCTGCAGACCTGGCACACCTGAGAGATTCACAGGGACCAGTCACAAAGGATTGGATGAACATTTCCAAGAGATTTGGATTCCCAAATTTTGAAATATATTGAAGGATTATAATGGTGCTTAGCTTACTTTTCCTAAGAAGGGGAAATACATGTCATGCTCGTCACTGTAGTGTCAATAAGGCTCAAATCTCTTGGTGCCCAAGCTACATTTGTTTAAAAACCTGGGTGTGGGAGAAAAAAAAATCTAGTCATGAAGGCAAGGAGGTGAGCCTTTTGGATTCTAGCATTTTATTTTTTCAAGCCGTTCTGTTTCATCTCTTTTCTTTCCTTCCTCCTATTTTCATTTATTGTCTATGTATATGATCATGTCTATATTATCTTGCTTTCAGTTTCAGCAGATGTACTTTAAATGTTGCCAAATCTTGATGGGTGGAATGTCATTGTGTATGCTCTACCACAGACTCAGAATTTTTGTGGATCAGAAACTTGGTGGAATATCATATTTTGAAAAAAAAAAAAGAAACTGAAGCCTGAACTTTGGTCTTGTTTACATCAGAGAATACAGTGAAATTGTTTTTGATTTCTGTGCATGTAATTGAGATCAGACTTTGGCTGTAGCCATGTATTTTGTCAAAGGCAGAAGACCACAGTCACCTTTGGGATATAGATTAATTATAACCACCAGGCTGTCTTTCCGGTGCAGGTGGTGCATTGTTATATCGTGTTTATTTTCCCTAAGTATCTAACTTACTAGATTTGCAGACTTCCCAGTCTTTATGAAGTGTTCTGTAACAAGGAAGAAATTAATGGTCAAAATCAGCAATGAGCCACAGAAGTCAAATCTAGACCGGATCGTTGTAAGAGCTGTGTCTGGGCAGGATATAAGGGTTATAAGGTTTCAGCTCATCTAATTACTATGGAGAAGAAATGGACTGGAGGAAGATGTTTGGCATCTGCCAATGTCTGCAGGTGCTCAGCACCAATTTAGGTAGAACCCGGTGTGAGTACTCACAAGTGTAAAAAGAAATTGGACTATTCCCCACACATGCATGCAGGATTACAGAGAACAGCAGGAATAGCATTTACAGAATCCTCCTGACCTTGAATTCACCTCATCCTTTTTCAGTACATAAACTACTGTAAATATCAGATATGACATACTGTGGTTTGATGCAAGCCAGTACAAAACTGCATTTAAAGGATTACCTCCTCTTTTAGTGAATGGGTAGAATCAAAGATGACCCAATTTCCACTGTTTCTTACATGCACCAGATATTTGCTTCTACAAGCTCTCAGTTACTACTAGAAACACAGCATATTTTGTGCAGTAATGACAAAGAGAAGAAAAGGCTTGCATTGTACAGAAGAATACAGAAGGTTTATTTTTATCCTGGTAATACAATTTACCTCAATACCTACAGGAAACCCCAAGCTGCCTATTATTTTAAAGGTGGTGAGAACTACATTTAAAGGTAAAAGGCAGCCTTCCTAATTTCTGCTCCATTTCCCTCCAGAGGAATGGAAGATGTGGTTCCTGTGGTGTATTAGAACAGGCAGGGCCAGTGAAGGTCCCCACAGATGCTGCTTCCAAGAATATAGACACAAACTTATTAAAATGCTGAGCAGGTACAAAGAGCACCCCTGAACCTGGTTGTGAAGAAGAACATGCTAGATCATGCTAGATGATTATCTACATAGAAGAAATAACTGCTAGATGGTACATCAGCAGTGATTCCCAACAGTCCCTCTGTATTCCCTTCCTCTGCAGTATCTCAGGATGCCAGGGGGCACAGCTGCAGCTTTTGGAGGCAGACATGTGTTAACCAACTCCACTTCTGAGATCCATCCCAGTTTTCAACAGCAAGAATGGCCAGCCTCAGTCTCCGTGCCAGAGTCTCCCTTAGGGGGATGATGTTTCCTTTACTCACCACGTGTCTGAAAAACTAACACCCTCCTTGATCTGCGGCATCAACTTTGCCCAGATGCTAAAACCAGTACATCAGTTTCAGCTGGGTTTCTTTCCTCACGGAACATATCAGTCAGGCTTTATCTCCAACAATCACTCTCCATGTGCTCTTGTGATGGCCCAGAACAGGAACAGAGCCTTCAGGTCAGATTTTGCGTTGGAGATGAAAGGGCTATAAAATCTGAAAGTGATTCCAGAAAAGAACTAATAAATACTTTAAAATAAAATGCATCCTCTTCCTCCACAAGCATGTTAACTATACGTGACCTAACCAGTAAAAAATACATTTGAGAAAAAAACCTATCCTCTGCTGTGGTGATGAATACTTCTAACTCAACCCATGAGAAGATTTCCTGAAGAAAGGACAGATCTACAAATACCATGGGCAATGTCAGGGTTTTATAAGTGATAACCAGTTAAATATTTCACAAAGGATCAACTGAGAGGGACACCGGATATTAAGAATACTGAATTATGGGTTAGCTTTTGCCAGACACTTGTCTTTTATCTTAGTTCATATCACAAGCTCCAAATCATATCACAAGCTCCAACTGTATCTATAAATTGTTCTAGGAACAATAATAAAAGAGTGCAGGTACTGTGCATCACTAATGTAATTAATGCCTGCCAGGTATATAGAAAAATTTACATGAAATACTTTCAAATTCACAAAAGTATTATTTTCTGTTCTCTATTTTATGCCTGAAAAAAATTTTAAATATGTAGATATACAAAATTTTTAAAATACATATTTTTATTAATTACTAAAAGCCAACGAATATCTAAAGAGAAAATCACCCAACTTCCAGACTTAATAGTTATACCTCTGCAAACAAGCCAATATACAACAGTAGTGTGCCTCTGTGGGTTTGTGGAAAAAAATTAGGCAAAGAACAGGAAGAACCAAAGATTACTTCAGAAATGATCTAAGGAGATGAAATATGTATGGAAGGCTTTTTTGTTTCAGCATGTCCAAAGCTGTTCGTTGCATTGTTAATTTACTGCATTTTCACAAAGTGTGAAATGTGCTCAAAATACTGGGTGCAACACAAATGTGTCATTGTTTAAAAGTTGATATACAGTATCCGGAAACACTGCAGGGATGGATTTTATCACAAAATGGGCTGGGTGAACCTGGCAAGTTGAAATGTATCAGTAGCCAAAAGATTATCATTCCCTGGTGGTTTCATTTTTACAATACGAGCTCCATTTTATTTTTGCTCTGTCGGAACATGAGCTATATGCTGTTGCTGGAAGGAGATACTCTGGTTTGAAAATGAGGACAAAATCTTGGGGCAAGGAGAAAAAGACTGTTTGTTGATGTCTGGAGCACTGCAGAGGGTCTGATCTCAGCTCCATCACTAGTGTGCCATGCACAGCCATGTAGTGCTTCAGCTTCCAAATGGGATACTGCTACTTAGCTTTCCCAGTGATGTTATTTCTCTGTCTCAGGCACGCACTTCATTGAGGGGATTGCAGAAGTTCAGCTACATTGCTGCTGTTGTTAGTCACAAAGCATAACAAACTAACTGCTTTCTTGTGCCACTGAAATGACCTTTTCCATTCTTTAGGGCCTTGGATTTTATCTCTGTATCTGCTCTGCCTTTGTGTAAATTTGTGTAAAGTCTTTGTAGCAAGAAACCCCTGAAGCCAAAATCCTGACCCTGGAAGCAAGAAAAAAAATTGCCATTGATTTTGGTGCATGCAAAAGATTCTGGGACATTACCTGACATCGTTCTTTAAATGAGTTGTACTATAGTAATTGATTATGCTCTGAATGGTAGAATAATGTTCTGTGTTTCTATCAGGGAAGTAGCCATTATTTTTTTCTGTGGCATGGAGTTGCAAAACAGTCTTGGCCCATTACACACAAAAGAAGTTATGATGTGTTAGCAATAAATGCTTAAGTGAAGCAACTCTAGATTTTCAAAACAATACCCATAATCTGGGTGGTTTTGAAAATTCTGCTTTTTTCTGTAGATCCAAATTTTTCACCATATCTTTTCAATCTGCCTTTTAAAAATTGCTGTAGTTATCTTACCTCTAAAAGACAATTTATTTAGATTGATGGATGGCTTGCTGTAAATTTTGTTTTAAATCTAAGTGGATAATAATAATAATAATAATAATGAATAATTCATTCCTTTGAGCCATGATTTCAAACTTTAACAGAATAAATTCACCTACACTTTTCAAATCAAATCAAATTTCATGATTTTTTCTTTATTAGAAAATTGTAAGTTCCACTAATTATTCTCTGGCCTTCTATGCAAGAGGTTTTTCAGTACCTTTGATCATTCTTCATTTCTTCTCTTTATTGCCTAATGTTTTTCATGTACATTAGTTTTCTCTCCTTCATGGCAGAGGAATAAAACAACTGGTGATGCTGCACAGTTATAATCCCTTAAGTGCTTTATAATAAAACACAAACCAAAGAGTCACTGCTGTGTGAAATAAATGTAAAATACTGGTCTGTATAAAAATTGGTTTGTGGCACAATAAGAACGCTTCAAAAAGAACATTTTTAAAAGGCAAAACAAGAAAAGAGGTGGTGAAAGATTATCTCATCATTCTCCTAATGCACCAGTGGCCTGCATAACTCATGCTAGCCTTTAAAATGGAGCTCTGATTTCATCCTTTTTATTGGGCCTTTTTATATTCTTAATTTGCCAGCGCATGTAGGAACCACATTCATTAAATGTTTGGAAAAGAAAAGACTTGTTTTCTTTTTATGCTTATACAGTGTTTACACTGTCTTGGAATGTTTCTCCAAAGCATACTTGTTTCCAAAGGATAATGGCACTGGGCCCTTCCCTCGGTGAAGTGGGCAAACTAAACAACATCATTTTTCAAGCAAGCAGCATCAACAAAAAATAAAAATATAAACATTATGCGGAAAGTACCCAATTTCACTGTTCAGTCCTCCTGACTAAATGTTCCTTCTGATTTGAATTTATGCCCATTGAGACCTCAGTTACTGTTCAGTCCTCCTGACTAAATGTTCCTTCTGATTTGAATTTATGCCCATTGAGACCTCAGTTACGCAGTGCTCTGCATGTGTTCAGACACCAACGCACCAGCAAACATCACCACAGCAGAAGTCATAACATCCTTTTTCTCTATGTGCAGTGTTGTTCACCTACATTAACCTGTCACATTTGAAACACTTAATTTACAGTGTATGAATAAAAGGTTTTGTAATTGCGACTAATGTCTGCATGTTGAAAAGTTTCAATAAGAATGATATGGAAAATAATTCACAGAAATAAATTAGGGTTTTTTTCACCTGCACTTTGAAATCAGTTCCAATAATGCTAGATGAGAATTCATATTACTGCTGTGACCCTCATTTAAGCTACAAGACATATGCAGCTACCTTTACCCCAGCTAGTGGCTTCTCCTTGGCAATGGCATTTTGTGTGAACAGAATCAGACTTATTGTATAAGACAGGAAAACCTGTCCTGCAGCTTCTGTGTATCAAAGTACTGACACAAAATACCTCTAAAGCTGCTATAGCTTATGCAGAAGCCCAAATTCTAGTAGTTCAAAATGATAGTCAAGGCTTGATGTCATCACAGCCTGTATAAGCCTAAAATAAATACACCAAAAAAAAGGCAAACATATATTGAGTTTTCTTGCAGAAAAACAAACACACAAGCACACCTTCATACTTGGCATTTAACATTTCAGAGCCTGTTTCATGCTTAAAACCAAACCCAAGCAAGCCAAACCCCACACTTGTCAGAAACAATGTACTTTCATTTTAGAGTACTTTTAAAAGGTAACAAAACAGGAAAAGATGTGACAGGCTGGGCAGGCTGACAGCAACCCTTTTTTGTGGCAATTCAGTTATGAGAAAATACACCAAGACTTGGCAGCTCCAGATTCAGTCACATTGTCTGCCTTTGGGGATGTAAACAGTTCCCTTTAGTGTATTCCAGCCACCATGCAATCCAATACCTGGGAAGTCTGGAAATGGGCTTGTGAACTGTTTTATTTTAAAGTCTTCCACTTTGTATAATGCACAAAATAGTTCTTGAAAGACAAAAGTTCTTCCTCCCAAGAGAATGTCAAAGGCATTCATCAATGCAAAGAGCTTTTGCATCCTCCTTTGCAAAAAAAAAAGCATTTCATGAAACATGAATAATCTCCTTAGAAGCAGAGGAACTTTCTTGTTTGCCTCATCCTTTCTGAAGTCACCCAAAATTCAAATCTATTTGCTGCCTGAATAGTGTCAAGCTGAACTTGTCAATCATTCCAGGATGAACTGTATCATATTTGAGAGAAAAGGGTGGTACTACTCACTTAAAGCCACACCATTTAGATAGTGACACTGCAACCACTGATGAAATCTCCAAAATTTGGCCTACCAGTCATTAACATCAGCAGGATTCTGGATGTTCATCAGCACGACAACAAACCTTGGAAATGGGGAGCAAACAAAGGGTAGAAAAATACTTCGCTTTTTTTTTCCTACTGATTTTACATTAACTCAGATATAGTTTAAAACTTTTCCTTTTTAATTTTTATCATTAAATATACATTGAATAGATGAAGTGGATGTTTAGAGTGTCAAGGTCCATCTTGTCCTTCAGTTCCTGAGGTCAGTGCTTCAGTAGGTCTAACATAAGAGCCAGAACATCAGCTTAGCACTTCTTTCTCTCAACACAAAGGAAAATATTTAGGGTCTTGATTAAGCCCTGCCTGCCAGCCATGCCCATCTGGGAGGCTGAATCACACCATGATTAGTGGCATAGCTGAAGGCCTGGGTGACAGCACAGAGCTTCTGTGAAGGGAGGAGCCAGAGCATCAGAAAGAGCTGCAATGAGGATCCTGAACCCTCATTAAGCTGGTGGGCACAAGGAGTACCTTACACCCTTCCCTCCCTGCCAGTAACAGCTGCATGTGACAGAGCCAGAGAAGCCAGAACAAGTGTTCCTTGCGGCCTCCCATACCTGGTTTTAGGAGGTAAAGGATCTCAGGGCAAAGGAATGTCTCAGTGTACCAGCAGGAATTTGTAGCTGTTGTTGCATGCTTCCCATACCATCCAGTACAAAGGATAATTGATGTAGTTTTTCCTTAATTTTGAACATTGCACATACAGTAAAAAAAGACAACTCTTATTGTCCTTGTACAACTTCCAAAATCCAAAAGGATCACTTATATCCATAGGAAGCAAAGCCTCTGCCATTGACACTTGCCTGCGGCTTCTTTGGATCTGATACATTTGGATCTGACACGTGTGGAGCCATTAGCAGTGAGTGCCTTTTATGAGACATTGCCTCTGATATTTTTATCATACTCTCCAGACATTATATCATGAGAGCACTGTCAGTGTGGTGCTGTGATACAGTATGACACGGAGTTTTTCCATAATGTAGCTGAAACTGTCACAAGAAATAGTTTTGCATGGGTGGTATGTGAGGGCATGCAGCTTGTATGCTGGGGGAGTTGTTTAAAGTAGTGAAAAGCATAATTTTGTAGTAAGAACCAGGAGACTTGGTCTGCATTTCTTTTATTGTTGCCAATGGCAGCTTCTTTTATCCAAAGAGATTAAAATATGCTCTTAAGTGCCTGCAGAGCCCTGGAATGTGTGGTTTACAGCAGTATTAAGAACTGACCTATAATTACAAATAGACGTGGCACTAGTAATTTATTTGGTAAGCTTCTGAAATGCTGACTGTTTCATTCCTTCTTATAGTTAGAATTTAGGTTGCACAAAAGCAGGCAAAGCAAGAGGTCACGGTTCCCCCCCCCCACCACCCCTTCCCCCAGGAACTCAAACAAAGCATGTTATTTTTGGATGAAGCCTGGGTCTGAATGTTTTCTTTCCTTCAGAATCCAGGACACTGAAACATCCATGGCTCTGTCTAATCTAAGTTGAAATTGGTCAATTGTTTCTTATATGATACTCTTAGTGACAGGGGTTGTCCACTTCATAACAATGGTCTCTGCAGATAAAGCAAGAGGTCAACTCTCTCAAAGGAGACCTTACAGTGATTGGGAATAGCTTACAGACACCACCTTGCTGTACAAACCCTCTTTTAGAAAGCCTTGCAACCTTTGCAAGCATCCAAAAAGTCCAGACACTCATTGCTTTCCCTGTGCCATGTGAAATTAATGAATTATCGAAAGTTTGGCAGAGACTAGTGAGCAGAAAATGGAGGCCTTTGTCTTTACAGTTCATTTGATGCACTTGCTTCGTCACTCATGTAAGACTGAAATGTACCCATCACCTGTGACCAGAGAACTAGCCCTCAAAATGTGGCTTAAAGAGTGGAACTGTGAATTCTGTCTTATATAGATGAACTAGTGACTGATTTTGTGGCTATTGTCCTGAGTCAGCTCTACAGTTTTTTAAAAGAAATCAAATTTTTGGTAGTATCTTGAATGTTAAGAAGTGAAATCCACTGTTATTTTCATCTCATATGTTGGCCTACTTACCTCAGCAATGACATATTCTGAACTGGAATATCTGAAATTAAGTATTACGGCAAGAGAAGAAAACTAACCTAACAGTGCAGCCCTCTGTCAAGAAAGCATAATTTGAGAATTTTAAGAGTTAAATAAGAATTCTTAACGTCAGTCCTAAATAATGATGGAGGTAATTTCAGGATTGATATATTGGAAAGAGGTAGGTACTAGCTGAATTGGTTGCTTTTATGCTTTTCTGCCACTTCTTTCTTCATGCTTCTCATAATTAATGAAATTACATTAGCAGAAACTGACTCCTTCAAAATAATTTTTCTTTGAACATGAGAGTTTATCTTTACTGAATATTATGACAGGAAACATGATCGTTAAACTGCATGATCTGTTTTAAACAGTATTTACTGTAAAGTAAGTGTCATGATCCCGTATGCTACAGGTAGCAGCTGGAAATGGAAGATGTTCCCAATGCTTGCTGGAGAGAAAGCTGGAAGTATGTCTTCCTACACAGGTGCAAGCCCCACTGCCTGTGCCCCAGCAGGCAGATGATGATGGCCTGTTCCAATCTGGAAGTGATTCCAGCAGTGATAGTCAAGTGCTGTAATTCAGTAGGGCCTGCTGAGAGTTTTGCTGAAGGGCAAACATGCTACATCAGGCCCACTGCAACGCCAAGGTATTGTAGCTTCAGCCATCAGCCTGTCACACAGGCATGCTCTCAGAGTCAAACTCAGAAACTCAATTCTAATTTTGCCATTCTTTTGGTATATTTAAGAAATTGCAGTTAATTCCATCACAGATTTTCCCATGTACGGTTTTTAACAGGAAATCAACAGCAACAAAAAAGAGTTCAATTTGATGGTTATTTGTTATAAATAAATAATGGAGAGTATCCAGCAGCAACAGAAAAAAAACTTCATCTTTTCTTCATGGATATAAAGGAGGTAGCATGACAATCTTTGCAGGAAAAAATCACATTAAATTTGCTGTTGTAAATGGGGAAGAGAGATTTAACTTACAAAGAAAACATGTTGTCAAAGACTTCTAGAAGAAAAAATATTTAGGTTCTGATATTGGAAGAGCTTTACTCTTTCTAGTTACAGTCATGAAGCAAAGCTAGGTGACAGGAAAAGAGAATAAATCTCCATGCCTTGGTTAAGACTTATTCCCCAGGCTAAGGGTAGCACAGCGTGGATATTTTTACCTCCATACTGTTCAATCTTGGTTTGAGTTCTTCTATAATGCATTTCTAATTTGCTATCTTTTCCTTCATTTTGCTGCCCATTTTGCCTGCAGCCTGCGTACTTTGGCTGGTTATCCCTTCAGTCTTCTCTACCATCCTGTGCACACAGAGTCCTTCCTCTCTAGTCTATAACAACCTGCTTATTACTGTGTACTTCATGGATTTCTCACTTTGAATCAAATTTCACCAAGAATATAGTGAAAGATACAATGAGTGACTTTTTGGATAGTGTTGCTGGATATTTATACTTTCAGAAAAGCTGAATGCAAAGGACAGGTGAATTTTTCATGGTATTTTCATGGTGTGCTTGTTTTCCAGAGGCATACCAGTTTGCTGTGATGGTTACAGCAGACCAGAAAGTATGAAAATTCTGTGCTTGCAATCCCTAAATACACTGAGGTGTATCAATGTTGCAGGAGGGAAGCTGGAGGAGCAAGTAAATGTGTTCCTTTTGCCATTTCTAGTCACCTCCAATAACATGTCCAATGCGCCCAACCATTAGGGTCTTCAAATATTTCAGCTCATCATAGAGTACAGGTGCTTGCATTTGCTCTTCGCATGTAAAAGGAAAAATCATTGCAGTAAATAAAGATTGGTCTGATGTATTGTCCTTTATTTACCACAAAAATTTCTTTTTAAAGCAAATGAATGTACTTGCATGTTCAAACATGAGCTGATAGATCTAACTCCTGCCCTACTTTTTGGACTGCTAGCCTCCCTGACTGAAAATCCTATGTGATAAAGTTTTCATGAATTGGACTTCAAGGATTATAACTGAGAAAAACAGTGACTTATAAAGGTGTTCTTTCATGCGTAAGGAGAAAGGTTTATCCAGCTTAATCCTGTTACAGACTCTCTTTGCACAGTTTATACTATTACCATGCCACGGCTCCCTAATACTTCTGTAGCTAAAAATCTGTCAGCATTTCTCCAACATTCATTGAACAGCACCCACCCTTATTCTTTATCTCTCTTGAATTTCATAACCATATGTGTTTCAAATAATTTGCTTTGACTAAACAAGGCACATAGGTATTTATACCTGTAGTTGTGTAGGATTGTATGCTGCTTTATGTAGATTGGAAATGTGCCATAATATCAAAAATATGAACAGAAATAAAACCAAAAACAAACCAACCAAAAAAACAGCACAAAAACCCAAAAACCAAGTGGTAACAAACTTATTCCTTGGTTTTTAATAATGACACATTGGTGGAATGAATAATTGTCTATTCCCAGCAACTATCTGCGTTTTTTTTGTCTTTCCACATAATGTCCTCCCTAAATGTAAAAGAAAAGGAATGAGCCTAGGCTCATTCCACTCTGAAATAAAGCATTGCTTTGAAGACTGTCTGTCTAGCAGAACTGAGAGACCTGATAGTATAGGAGTAACCTGAAATTTGACCCCATTACTACAAACCTGAACATATTTTAAACAGTGACAACAGCCTAATTTCAAAAGTATAGAACTATGTCAAATAAAATATTTTCAATTTTAGCAGGTTTTGCACTCTCTAAATGCCTCAGAAAGAGCTGAAGTTTATGGGTCTGTTTCACGGGATCTGCAAAAAGCAAGCACAGGTTAAGGGCCAAATAAGTTGACTTTTGCAATAAGGAAAAATGACGTCTTTCAAGTAAAATCTTGACCCCAGTGAAGTCAGTTGAAATTTTAGTTTTTTCTTTTCACTAGAGCCAGAATTCCACTCTGTGTGAGATCCTTCAACACTTCAACAAACACTTTGAATCCTGTACATCTTCTTAAAAAAAAAAATATATATATATGTGAGAGAGAGAAGCATGCTGAAAAGGATCATTTTAACTTAGTTGAGCCACTTCTCTTCATCATGGATTTACTGACAGTATGCAGTTTACTCTGAAGAGCAATGTCAAAACAACAAAGCAAAATAAGAATTGGCAACATAAAATTCTTGGTAGTTCTTGAGGGGTTGAATTGGTCCCATCCATTATAGAAGTTGGAGCTGTTAATGTATGTTTCATCCATTAAAAAAAATTCCATTATCTTAAAGCACGATAATATGCCAACAGGGTGAACTAAAACTCTCCAACTGGTAGATGGCAGATTAAAACAACTCAAAGAAGATATATATTATTTCTGTATACTTACTTTTTCCTTGAAATCTTAAAAATAGTAGGTTTCTGTAGCCAACCATAATTTTGACCATAAACCTTCATCCAGTTAGATAATGGGGTAGTTTTTCAGTGTATCATGATGTTCACAATATATGTAAAAGCTTCTATTTGTGACTACTTATGTTGGAAATCTAGTTTGACTAACTCTCATATACAGTGCTTTCTAATGAACATGAATAGTCCAAGCATATGATGTATTTGCCTTGTCTGTTGTTGATGGAGTAGTTGATGCAATAATTGAAGCAGTTAGAAGTTAAATTAATTCTACTGCAGGGTAATCCCCAAGCACTTGATGCTTCCCTAGCACATTTAGCCTAAGCCATTCTGCAATCAGAATGAAGTAGAGACTCAGCTATAAATGGCTTGTCTACGTTGTCATTTCTTGCCATAGTGTTGTGATTCTGACCATGAGGGAAAATGCAGCATGAATATGGAGTGAAAGTATGGAAAGGCAGGATTCCATAAATTATATATCGAAATGAAAGGAGCTAAAGTAGGAGAAGGAGATACAGGATGAGTGATAAATAGATCATGTATACCCCAGAGAAATTAGGTGTGGCAAGTAAATTTTTGTTTCTTTTGGACAGCAACTACCTGCATAGTTATGCTCAAGATTTTAGGTCAGATGAGGTTATTTTGCTCATTAGCTTTTTCCTGATAATATTCTTATTGAGGTTTTTTTTTATTTATTCCATACAGGAGAATGACATAAACTAGAAAAAATAAAAGACACAAATAATGCAAACAGAAGGGATATGTCAAGTCAAGGATGAAATCTAAAATATCAGCTGGCTGAGACAACGTTTGGCAAGGGGAAGAACAATGCCAGAGATATGCATCTCACTGCTGAGCCAGGATTACTTCATATTCAACTGCATGAAATGTTTTACCATTTCCTTTAAGTCAATAAGGCATAGAAAAACCATCCAGCAGTGCAGGGACATGTGATATTTCTATGCAATGTCACAGCAGACAATTGAGAACAATCTGACACTGGCAACAGCTTTGGATTTTTGTGTAGAAAATCAACCAAAGAAACATGTGGAAGAATACTTCTACCTTATAGATGTCAGTTTGGTGCCTGCACGGATACTTTTCCCAGTTATTGCGAACAAAAGGAAAATAACCCATATTCTCAGGAGCATCAGGCACAGCATCACCAGCCGGGCAAGGGAGGGGATTGTCCCGCTCTGCTCTGCACTGGGGTGGCCTCACCTCGAGTGCTGGGGGCAGGTCTGGGTTCCACAACACAGAAAAGCCACTGAGCTGTTAGAGAGTGTCCAAAGGAGGGCACGAGGATGGTGAAGGGCCTTGAGGAGAAGCCGTGTGAGGAGTGGCTGAGGTCACTTGGTCTGTTCAGCCTGGAGAGGAGGAGACTGAGGGGAGACCTCACTGCAGTTACAACTTCCTTGTGAGGGGAAGAGGAGGGGCAGGTACAGACCTATGGTGACCAGTGACAGGACCTGAGGGAATGGCCTGAAGTTGTGTCAGGGAAGGTTTAGGTTGAATATCAGGAAAAGGTTCTTCACCCAGAGGGTGGTTGGGCACTGAACAGGCTCCCCAGGGAAGTGGTCACAGCACCAGCCTGACAGAGCTCAAGAAACATTTGGACAATGCTCTCAGGCACATGATGTGACTCTTGGAGTGTCCTGTGCAGGGCTAGCAGCTGGTCTTGATGATCCTTATGGATTCCTTTCAACTCAGGATAGTCTATAATTCTGTGAATACATTTTATAATTACTCCATATGGCCTGAAATTCCTTGAAGGAATTTCTGTTGCAGTTAACACTGCTCTGACCTATTTTCTCTCTGAATCTGCTGACTGTGTTCCCAACCCTCTTACATGCCATAATCAAATTCTTACCCACTCACACTGAACCCAGTAAAATAATTTTCTTGAATGTTTCCTATCTTTCTAATTGTGCCTTCCTTTTCAGGAATCCTTCTACTTTCTTGTTCTAACCTGTGTTTTGAAAAAATTTGTGATGTCAGTCTGTAATCTTGACAGGTGCTGAGACTGCAAATTCCACAGCTTTCCTTAAACTGTGTGACTTCAAAGGGAGATGCAGGATTTTGGCACACAGCAATGTCAGATCACAATTACTCTTGTTTATTTTATCTTTGAAGTTCACAAACCCTTCTTAGCTAAGTCACAGTTACCTTCCTCCATGATCTCCAGTGCTTGAACTTTCACTTGTATTTGATTTTTGCTGATATCACCCTTAAGAGAAAGAACTAACCTCAGACCCTTAAGTCAGGTTCTAAACTTTGCCTTTTTATACTTCACTATTTAAATTAGATATCCAAAAAGTAATAGATGTCAAAAAAGCTGACAAAAAAACACCTTGGGTTTTTTGGCTGGCCAGGAGACAGCCTGTTTTGGCTAATGGAGGATGACCCATGACCCTGTGAGCCTTCAGGCTTTGTAACTGCAACGTACCATTCCTGGCCCAGAATAATCTTCCAAAGGGCAAAGGATTTGATAGGCTATTGCTGTACAAATTCTGATAATACTGAGTGGGTTTCTGGGTTAAACTCTAATTCTTGGTGCAGATTGTCTGAAATGTTCAATTTGGGCTTGTCAATCACACAAAGGGGTGTGGGGAAAGGAGGGCTAAATAGCTTGGTCCTCATGTTAATTCAAGGCCAGCTCCCAAAACATTTAAAGTCACCAAAAGGCATTTCTAAACTACACAGGCTGATAGCAGCTCTAGAGGAAGCATGTGCCAGGTTTGCATATCCCAGTGCAGTCATGCCAGCTTCCAGTTCTCGGACTGGGAGGACAAACAGTATGTGAGGAACCACCTAGATGCTAATATAAGGCTTCCTTGGGAATTCAGAAATTCTGTTCTGGTAGATGACAAGTTTCAAACCCCTTCTTAATCCTCTCATATTGCTAAGAGTGTAGAAGAAGGAGAGAAGATATAATTTCACATCTTCATTTTCTAAGCTCTCAACAGGAGAGAGAGCTGTTCTGGAGTTTTCCTCATTATGCAAGCACACCACAATATCAACCAGTATCTAGAACAATGGAGCTATCACACAGTGCAGAGGCTGGTACTTGCATGGTGGCCCGTGAGTGGGGAACATGTTGCCAAGAGAGATTCAAATAAATCTGTTTTCTTCTGGAGAAAAAAATTTGGAACCTGTTTCTTTGCCATTTCAAATAACAATAATATATCAAGGGAAAAGACACAAAAGAAAGAGGAGGAGAAACAGAAACAGCTGGAGAAAAGAGGAAAAATAACACTAGTGTAGTACACAATACTGGTAGGACAAATACAAAGAGAATAGGAATACCACGCAAGATGTGTTATCATTGGCTACTACTATCCCCCTTATGACATATTGGAAAGAAGAAAATAAAAGATCAGAGCTGGAATCTTCATGGGTGTAAGCCGACATCATTCTTCTTTGATCGGAAAAGTTATGACAATTTAGAACAGCTGTTATTTGGCCCATACTGTTTCTTAGGCTTTTTTTCTGGTCTTATTTTTGTAAATCACAGCAATGATCACGGGACAGAGGATGGATTGACAATATGAGCCGTGAATCCCATGGGACATGACTGCTGGTTTGAGTTTTGAAAGTCTTTTGAATGCTTAATACAATGCTATTTGAATAACTAACAAAGTTTTCTTTGGCAGAAACCCTATTTGGTATCAGAACAACTAAATGATGACTTCAAATGATAATTACCAAATTGTGTTATTGCTGGTTCATAATTGCATGTGTAAGTGCTGGGAGAGGGAAAAGTTGATTCTGTGTCATTGACCATGTGGGGAAAACTGGTATTCCAGGCTGTATTCTGAGTTCAGAGGGATTTAGTTTAGACTTCAGTTCAGCTTTTGCTTTGAAAATATGCCCTCTTCCTCATGAAGAACAATATGCTGTTTCTTAATTAGGTTTTGGTCTATTTTACCCACAGTCCTTATCTTCTTGTCAAGGGTATTTACAAAGAGTACCACAGTCTAATATGCCTTTATAATTGTGATTCTTTAATGAATTATTTATTGCAGACAAGCACTACTTAGCAGCAGAGTAGTACAGAAAAAAGAACATAAATTGTTTCTTCTTTAGTTCCCAATACTTCAAATATATATCTGTTAGACAGCAAAGGTGGCAAAGAGATAATTAACAACAGTGAAAGAAAACTACAGTGAAATAGAACACAGGAGAGCCAAAAGAAAGTGCTGTCTGAAATAAGTTTGTTTGCAGCTGCCTCTTACCTCAACAAGGTAAGAAAAGGCGGCTTTCCAGTGGTCCTGCCCTCTGCTCTGCTCTGGTGAGACCCCCTGGAGTGCTGCATCCAGCTCTGGGGTCCCCAGCACATCAACCTGATGGAGTGAGTCCAGTGCAAAGCCACCAGGATGATCAGAGGGATGCGGCACCTCTCCCACACAGAAAGGCTGAAAGAATCATGTTTGTTCATCCTGAAAGAGAGAAGACTTCAGGGTGACCTAACTGCAGCCTTCCCTTTCCCAAAGAGAGTGTAATGGAGAGGAACTTTTTCCAAGAGTATGTATTGACAGGGGAAGGGGGAATGGTTTCAGATTGAAATAAAGCAGGTTTAGTTTAGGTATTAGGAAGAAATTCTTTGCTGTGACAGTGGTGAGGCACTGGAACAGGTTGCCCAAAGCAGCTGTGGATGCCCTGTCCCTGGAAATGCTCAAGGCCAGGCTGGATGGCCCTGAGCAGCATGGTCTAGTGGGAGGTGTCCCTGCCCATGGAAGAAACTAGATGATCTTTTGGGTCCCTTCCAACCCAGTCCATTCTATGATTCTATGACAGTACAGAAATCAGCCTGCAACCTCATTTCTGAACCTAGAAGCCTTTAGGTTAAGTCAGCTTGAAGAGTCACAAAACACTTCCCGTTTTCCAGTAGGAATGTATAGTAATATGTAAAAATCTTTAATTCTAAATGTTAATTATGGTAAAGGAAAGCAGAATTCTCCTGTGTTTTTCTTTGTTCACAGAACTATTTCCAGTCTTACAGATGGAAGTTCAGGCAGACAGGTGGTTTTAGTAAGCTCTGGTAAACACAGATTTGCCAAATAAGGAGTCATATGAACAGGAATTTTTATTCTTAATGTGAACATTAACGTTCAGAAGCATCTTGTCAGCCACTGAGAAGGTGGAAACTCTCAATACCTCATCACAGCCATGAGACTCTCTTTTCTCTGATGCTACAGGTGAACTGGCGTTTTTCCAGGACAAAGCAGCACCTTTACTAAAGGTGGCTGTAGCCTCATGTTGACACTCACACACAAAATGCCTGTGTAATTGCCTACACGACCTTCTGTGTAATTGCCACATTTATTTGCTGTCATCTCTCTCCATATATTCAACTCTTGTTACTATTTTTACCCAAAATAGTGCCTTTGATCATGACAGAAGTCTTCTGAGATGTTGTTCAAGAAGGCATCATAATGAGAGTGGTCTGTAATGGGAGTAGTGTGGCCACTGTTTGCACCTTTACTTTTATAAGAAGCAAAGAGGAGATATATTCTCATTTGTTGAGCTAACCCAGCAAATGAACTCTCTCTTCTACGTGATTCACAGAGAACTAAGAGGGATAAAGAACTGACGTTTACTTTCCAAGGAACAATTTCAGGGCTAGTTTAGCTGTCATTGTGTCAAGTTCTTTTCATACAGATAGATATGCAGACAGATGTGTGTGTCTGTGTGCAACTGCATGTCTGCACATTTTGCCTGAGATTCAGTAAGACAAGAAAACAGGAAGCAGCCAGCTCTCTAATGCTTAGAAACACCTTATCTTTTCTCTGTGCCCCCCAAGTTCCCTCCACAGAGAGTTATTGCAGAACTCTTCATTTCAGCAGAGAAGTAACAGGCCCCAGTACACTGGTCAACTACCAAAGCTGAAGCTTTTCTGCCCTAACTTTTTAATAGGAATTCACCTTCCTTTTAGGCCTTTATTACAGTCAGCTGGTTTACAGAATGTTTTCTCTAGAGTGTTTTTTTAATCATTATTTTAGCAATTACTTAAAGACTGTTTGAAATGTCTTGCTTTGATCTAATTCAGGAAATGGAGTCTTCTGCCAAGGGATTGACAGTAAGCATGGATTTAAACTTTCTCAAAATAATGTTATTAATTGCAGCATCTTGAAAACAGTCAAATCAGTAGTGGTGTTCTGGTTAAAGCTATAAAGTTTTTCATTAATTCACAGGGTTGATGTGACCGGAATTCACTTCTGGCTCTTACAATAGGTTTATGGCAGTACAGATTTTGCTTGAGGCTCAAGTGAAACATAATATTTGGTCTTAATCCAAGTCAATGTGTTCCCCAGTCAGGATTTCCTCTAATGACTCATTCATACCCCTAATGAATTGAAAAGGATATGTGTAAATTGACATTGAACTTAAACTCCAAGGCTTTTGACTTCTTATCTTTTCTCTGAATTGGCACCATACATCTTTATATTCTAATCACATTTAAAAACCAACTCTTCTTCCTTGTTTTTCTTGCCTAATGAGGTCACATCAGAGAATGCATGTCACATATACAGGATGGGAGAAAAGTGGAGCGTAATTCTGGAAAGCCAACCACACATGTATTCCCAGTATAAAACAGTAGCCAAGTAATCCCACAAAGCTCTAATGCTGTAAAATAATGCAAAAACCAGTCAGGTTCAGCTGCTCTGTGAGATCTGCCTCTGTGCATGCTCTCATCCTCTGAAGAGTGCAAATTCACTTGCCTCTTAAACAGGAGCATTCCCCCAGCAAGTGATCTGGCTTCAGCATGGGAGGGAGAAGGACCTACAACAGGACAGTTATGAAGCAGACATGTAATCCATTGCTTCAAATTCTGTCTTGCCTTGTGGCAACTTGCTAATGTGGCCGTATTCATGGGTGGTCTTGGTACATAAAGCAGAGGAATAATGGATAGAAAAAGAGAGAAAAATTTACTAGCATCCGTAATTTGTTGTGAGGATCACACTCAGAAGCTTTCTGATTTGCCAACATTAATTTTCAGAATGAAAATCTGTGGTGTCAAATATTCACAAATTCAAAGTTGTGGGCCTGTATTATTGTCAAAATATCAGGGAATTTGAAGAAATCCTTTATAATCTATACAAAAAACTTTTGGGAGGAGGCTTGAAAACATACTGGAAATACATAGATGGTAAGAAAACCTATGAGAATGGACAGCTTCCTATTTACATTGGGCAAAGTCAGACTCAAAACTCAAATAGCTGAATGAGAAGATGGACAAGGCATACATAATTTAAGAGCAAAGCTAATGATGTATTACAACAACACCGTTAGGAGTGGAGTAATCAAGATTAGATCACTTTCTGAAAAACATTCTCTAGTTCAACCAGGAATTGTGGGGCTTTATGCCAGAAGCCAGAGTAGCTGATTATGGTAATTGTCCCTGACCTTTTCACACAGTAATGCCATGTATTAGCTTTCCAACCATACATGCTATGTTCAGTTCATCTGCATAGCTGCGCCAAATGTGTAAGCAGGACCTTGGATGTCGCATTGTGAAATTCTCTGTGTGATTTATCCAGCAGAACATGGTCAAATAAATAGCCATTTAATAAAGGCCAGGCTTGAGTCTCCTCTCCCCCCACAATGCTGCCAACTAAATGGCCTCTTAAGATTGCAGCAAATACTTTCTGTCCAATCCCAGAAACAAAGCTATATGCTCTGAAAGATGGTTTTGAACTAATTATTTGGCTTTTTGTAATCCTCTCTCTTCTTATGGATGAGGAACTGATCTGCATTCTTTTCAATGCAAACTCTTGCTTTCTCAATTCTGCTGATGTCAGATTGGCCCACTGTGGGCTAACAGATCAGGTTTGGGCATTACAAGCACTGAAACTAGTGCAAAAATGCCGCAGAAAAACAATAGTTTTAGTGCGGCCCCAGCTTTGTAGTCTCAATTTTCCTTCAGATGTAGCCGTTCCATGAGCCTAAGATAGCCAACTTACTCGTCAGCATATGCGTGGTATCATTTGTCACAATCAAAGTGAAACAGTAAGTCATTACTTCTAGCAGTCTAAGCAATAGCCAACATTTTCTCAGCCTAATAGAATTGTGCCTGTACCATCATTTGCTATATTTTTATGTGCTTCTAAGAATTAAAATGTTTTTCCAGACTGAGCAAAATATTTTATATATTTATTGCAGGGTAAACTGAAGGTGGGAAAAATTAGGAATGATGCTTTTTGAAAATTAGATGCATGGCTGACTTGGTGTGTGTCCTGTTTATCTCTACTCAGAATCTGAAGGTGAAGACAGGAACAATTCACGTGGTTTGGACTCACTCTTTTGAAATCAGTACATAAATTCTGTCATGCTCTAAAAATAGTAGTTGTTCTTTCTGATTCTCAAAGCTAAGTGGTTTTAATTTTTTTTTTTTTTTTTTAATGAGAACATCTAAGTGCCCCAATGACTGCCTTGAATGACTGTGAGTCATCAAGGTTCATCATTTGACCAAACTAAAGCTTGTTCTTTGTTATTTCAGGAGATACCCTTACATTGTAATTGCTAGGTTTTGCTTAATATGAAACTGTTGGTGATGTTCCTTGGTGGAGATATTATACAGAAGCAGTCCTAGGTCACCATCTGGAAGTTCACAGGCTGCCTGTATGTATTAATTACCTAAAGTCCCTAGGGTTACCAACTGTTAAGAGTTACCTGTACAACACTGATTCCCAGTGCCTTGATGCTCTGGAAAAAATGGCAACGTACTGTATGTTGCTGGGCTCATCTCTTCCAGGCTTCTGCTGCTTCCTTTCTGTTCCTGCATATCTTTAGCTTCACAAGACTGCTGCACATTTCCAGGAAGAAGTATAGAGGCACCAGCATTGGTCCTGCATAGGAACAGAAAATCTCCTGCAGGAAGGGTCTCCATGGGCTTTGTGCCTTAAGTAAAATGTGGTCATGGTCTTCATGAAAATGTTATCAAACACCACACTTAAATCTCTCGGAAACTCATCTCCAAGAAGAATTTCAAAAGTAATGGAGGGTTTTGTCTTGTGTTCATTAACGTCAATGTACACGATCACTGATGGATGCCGTGATTGCTGCTGACTGTGGGCCACAGATCAGTCTGTTCTCATGTGCATCCAGCCACACTGCAGCTGATATAAATACTGGCCTTGCCTTCACCGAGTAGGAACACCAAGGTTCAACAAGCCACTAAGTGATCCTGGAGAGACATACTAGATAAACAACAGGCAACACATTTTTCAATCACTTTACTCCACTGGGAATATGATTATCAATGACAAGTTTTTTACTATTTCAGCAAGTTTTTTTATCTGCACGCACAGGAAAAAGAGACCTAACATTCCGTGATTTTATGTTAGACAAAAAATAATGATGAGGCCATATAAATGGCAGTAAAAATTCATCCTGAAGTTCTTACAGGAACTGAGGTTGTATATCATAATTTACAGGTTTTTTTAGTGATACAGCCTAATCAGCACTTCTTGTTTAAACAATATTTTCAGCAATGATTTCAGAAGTACATACATAAACAGGGTTATCAGTACTAATTGAGATACTATTATATATAATACATACAAAGATGCTTGGCAAGCTTTTATCTTACAAAGTGCATTTGCATATGAATGGCATTTATAGACTCCAAATTAAAATAAGTTTTTTTGGTTTGTTTTTTTCATCAGTACTGTTTGTCAGGCAGGCCATACTCCTATACGACATTGTATTCTGGAGCTGACCTGTATTCCTTTCAAACCATTTAATCACACACAGCTGACCAACATTCCTGGATAAAACCACCTAATCAAGTGCATTACAAATACCCCAAATGGTTACTAATCTCCATATATGTACACGTGTGAAATGTGTAGTGTCCAAATATCCTTTTCCTAAAAGCAAATGACATAGAAGCAGAAGACCTGTCCAAATCTCCCCATTCAATATTCGCAGACATTTTTAAGGTGGTTAAGACAGTATTGCACCACACAGTTGGCCTTGCACATAAACATTAGAATCCATCACTGTAATTCATATTCAAGCTTGCTTCCTACACGTCTTAAAAATGTAATTTAAGAAGAAAGAAATATTACAGCTTTCAACTTCTGGACAAGTATATTAAATAAGCGGAAAATGCATGATGCTGCAGCACCTAGATAGCTCAAGTATCATACCACGGAGGACTATATTTCCTTTCATCTCCAAATTGCTGGGTTCAGATGACAAGCTTCTCAAGGTTGCTACTGTCTGATGACTGTGTCTCAGAATTAAGCAGAATTAAGATGGGAGGGATAGGGGGGTGTTATGCCCACTTTGATTAGCACTTTCACTAGAAATCCCACAGGAGGAACGGAGACCTACTGAGCTGGAGACTAAACTGTTTTCCCCATTTCCAGAGACACTTGTCCAGAATAGTGCTACATGCTGACTGATGTGGGCATGCTTGTGGTAGTGCTGAGTGTCCTCTTAAGTGTTCTGTGGGCAGTAGTTTTCCAAAATGCCAAACTAGCATAAATTCACTTAAATTTCCTACATGCATCTCTCCGGTTTTTGCAGTTCTCACTCATCAGAGTAAATGAAATCTAAGATGTTCTGTGTTTGAAAGGTAAATCACACAAAACCAGTGGAAGGCAGAAAGGCATATAAAGGGATACACATCAAGAGATGGATGGATAATGTGCCTATGAAAAGTAAGGGGGAAACAAAACAGCGAAGATAAAAACAAAATCACAAAGAGGAAAACCAGCCAAAGGTTCACTTTTCTGCTCTCCTCCTGCTGCCGTCAGATGCCTGGGCGGCAAGGGTGTTACTCGGGCTAACCTCTTTGGAGGACTCCTTTCTTCGTGCAGCGTCTGAGGGACAGCCGGCGGGTTTCTGCCGGGCTCACCCAGCACCTGCAGCGGCTGGGTGCAGAGGCACCTTTAGCAACACTATGGGAGAAAACGCTGGTTTCTCGCCGAGGCAGGGTGGACCAGCTCGATGGGAAGGTGTACGACGTGCCACCGCTTCTGTCCTCATGAACCTATGAACCAGAGCGGGGCAGCGAGGCTTTCCAAGTTTTATAGCAGACAAAAAGAAAAAAAACAAACAAACCCCAAACCTACCCCCAAACCCACCGAGTTTTATTTTAAACAGATGTGAGCGGATTGAACTCGGCATTTTCAGGTTCGAGCTCTGCATTTCCATTATTTTCAGCGCAGCAGGATGCCACGCGCTTCGCATGGGACACGCCGGAGCATCGTTTTCAGACGCCTCGGACACTCGCTCCGCACGCGCGCAGGACCCGCAGGGGCGCGGGGAGGCGGCGGCGGTCGTCGGGCGGCAGCTCCGGTGTGGCCCCGCCGGGGGCAGCGCTGCGACCCCGGCCCCGGCCCCGGCCCCGGCCCCGGCCCCGGCCCCGGCCCCGGCCCCGGCCCCGGCCCCGGCGGGGCTGCCCCGAGCGCGGGGTCCCGCGCAGCCCCCGCCCCGCACCGCCGGTCACGTGGCAGCGCCCCCCGCATTGTGACGCAGCAGGGCCGGGCGGGGCCGCCCCCTCCCTCCTTCCCTCACTCCCTCCTTCCCTCGCCCTCTCCTCCTCCTCCTCCTCCCGGCCGCTGCCCGGTGGCAGGGCAGGGGCGGAGGGCGGGGCGGCGGGAGCCGGGCCGCTGCCGGAGCGCTGCCTACACCGGCGGGGAGTGGCGGGAGGCGGCAGCCGAGAGGCGGCACCTGGGTCCTTCCCCCGTCTCCATCACCCCCGGCTGCCGTGGAACGGCCGCGGCTGAGCGGAGCGCAGGGGTGAGGTGAGGAGAGGGGAACGGAGCGGACGGGGCTTTGTTGCCGCCGACAGCGCTGCCCCCGGGGCGGCGGGAGAGGGGGCGCGGAGCCGAGCGCGGGGAGCCCCGCGGGGGTGCGGGTGTCGCTGGAGGCGCTGCCCCTGCCGAGGCGTCCCCGCGGAGCCGGAGCGGGGCTGCCCGGGCGGCGGGGGACGCGGGCGACGGGCGGGAGCGGCGGCGGGGAGCGAGCCCCGGCCCCGGCCCCGGCCCCCGTTAGCCCGCCCCGGGGAAGTGCTTTCCGCATGAAATCAGGGCTGAATGCGGGGGGTTTGCTGGGGCTGAGCACATACGTGATGTCAGCCCTGCGAAGTGCCGCCGCGAAGCCCTTGTAGCGCAGTGTGAGCCGCTGACACTCGGAGCCGACGCTGATCTGCCGCTGCTCTGCTCGGAGCCGGGCGTACCGGCGGGCACCCGGCCGTCAGCACCCTCTTGTCCCGCCGGGCAAGCCGAAATCTGGAAGAAAATCAAGTAGGAGTTGCATGTTTGTAACTGTGGGGAAACAAATACCAAGTTGTCTAGTAGAAATATGCTCCAAGGCTTATACTGCAGTCAATCCAAAATCGTGTTTTTACAGCAGCAGGGATCAAACCTTTTTCATACCCGCATCAGTGAGCGTTTAATGTGAGCAAATGCAATTTATATGAAGAAGAGCTCGAGGATCACGTCGTGATGGTACTGGATACAAACCAGCACCTAAACAGACTCAGTCTCCATTGTCAGTGTTATCACCTCACAGCACTTTCAATGGTTGGCTTAAAGCCACATCTCTTACAGAGATTAATCCGTCACAACTGCTCCTCAAAAAGTCCCTCACCCTAAACCCCACCAAAAAACTGCTAGTGCCTGTGCTTCCATGGAAAATCTTAACATCTTAGCCTCGTTTTATACCCCAGCAATCTAACAGCAAAAGGTAACTGAAAAAAAGTTTTTAAAAAATTATTCTGAAGCAGATCACTTGACTGTTGGACCCTTTTCCATTATTTAAGTAGCTGAAGAAAGGTATACAATCATAGGATTCAAAAATCAAAATAATTTTGTATTTTGTGCGAATAGCACTGATCCTGCAGCCAGGAATTATGTTGAATTATGGGCATGCATTTAAACTTTTTGCAGTGCACTGTAGCAGACTTTAATAGTGTCCTGCCCTTACTGAATTTAGGAATTATGTGTACTCTATGTGCTTCCAGCAAGCCATAAAAAGCATGACCTGTTGCCTTACTACCACCCATAAACATGAGTTTCTTCGCCCTAAAATCCTCTGCAAATAGCTCATGGGTGAGCTCATGGTTGGTGAACTTGGTGAGCCACTTCTCTCTTCATACTGCTAAGCCTGCAAAATGCCTTGTGCAATAGTGGAGCCATATTTTGAAGATCTTGCAGGTAAGCTGAAAAACTGTTTTCAAGAGCAGGCTTCGGGGGGCTGCTCAAGAGGTAGTTCAAACACAGTGAGAAGCACTTTTCATCTGAATAAAACAATAGAATTTGACCTGTTGTCAAGAAGACACTTACCTCATCACTGTACTTACAAAATTGTAACTTTTCCTTCAGGTATGCCTTAGCACAGTTAGCCCAAGTGTGAAAAGGCCTGTAGTGTGGGCTCCTTTTGCGAGGTGTGGTATGCTTAATTTCTGCATGTTTTCATGTGTCAAATACTGACTTAAGCAAACTGACCATTCCGCTTAACACAGTTGCTTACACTGCCTTAAACTGGTAGTTCACTTACTTTTCAGGTGTTTGTGATTTCTGGTCTGTGTCATTAACTCAGTGTGCTGCAGAAAGCATATGTGTCACTTGTAGCTTGTTGAAAAAGTGGGTAAAATAGAACTACCTCAGAGGACTGGCCCAGTGAAGAGTTACCTCCAAATCTGAGGACCCTGGAAAAACTCCTTCTTTGAGCAAGCAGTCCAGTACAGGCTACTCAAAATGCATTTAAGTGGCATTTTGGCATAAGCAAGTGGGCAGTCTTTCAGGTAAGGAAGTTCTGTAGAAGACAGTAACTTACATTAGCTAGAAGCTGCTTGTCTTAGTATTTTTTTCTCTAATGACAGCAACACAACAAGTAAGTGTGCCATGAGCTCTTTGGGGCCAACATCTGAGTTTACAAAGAGCTGCATGTAAAATTAGACTGCTTGGACAAGGTGACTGAATGGTATCTTTGGAGATTCAGTCCCTTCACGGAGTACTGTGAATAGGTGATAAGTCATTTTTTTCATAGTTGCAAAACCATGATCCCAAATATTACATATTTTGTAACTGGGCATCAGCAGAGCTTGAAAAACTATGAAATGTCCCTCTGCTTCCCAATTGTCCAGTTTTCCTGGGAGCTGAAATCTGTTCCCATGTGGACTCCACAGGTGCAAGAAGTCGTCATCCCACGCACACACTTGAGGTGGAATACCAGCTGCATTGGCACAGCTCTCTTTCTCACAGTCCCCTTCCAGGATATCTCAGACGTATACCTATTTCCACAGCAGCTCTGTCCTTGATTAGAAGCAGGAAGGGGCAAGTGTGACAGCCCTGCTGTGGCCACTTTGGCTTCTATGCTCTGAAATGGAGACCTGCAAGTAGCATTACCTCCATGTGCAAGGAGATGCTGGCAAGAAAGGGGAAGCACACAGCCAGAGGCAGTCCCATGGGGTGACTTGTCTGTCATGGACAGCAGTGCAAAAGTCCTGTTGGCAGTGGTGCAGGAGTGATGGTACTTGTCAGGGAGTGGTGATGCTGTACCTCACAAGCACAAAGACCAGTAGTTCCAGCACCCTTTGTGGAATGCAGCAAGTTGTCTCCCTCATTTGGCATTTAAACGTGTCAGCTGACTAGATGAGGTGTGTAGCAGAGCTTTATTTGCACCCTTGTCTGATTGTGTGGATGAAGCTCCAGGAGCAACTCATGAGTTTCACTCATGACCAAGGAGGGGAAGAGCAGGGAACAATTTTTTTTTAATTTCAATTTTACTAGAATAAACCTGCATCTCTTTTCAGGGTAAAGAGGAGAATATTCTCATCCTTCCTTATACAGCCATGATAATTAAAATTAATGCCAAGTAAAATAAAGAAAAGCTTATATTTTTCATGTGAAAGTCTGTAAGTAATCCGTTTGCCAATGCCTTACTGTGTGTTGCTTAGCAAATAACAGTAGTTTTTACAGTTGAAATGTATATGTTCGTTGTCAAAATGAAAAATGTGTTAGAAAAAGTTGAGAACCATTGGATTTTGGAAGGGCATAAAGTAGTTCTTTTCAGCTCTTGTCAGAATGGGACCATAACTAAACTAAACTGAAGGAAATGGTGCTTAGATAATTGGCAAGAGGACTTGGAGTAGCGTTGTGTCTGCGCTCCCTCTTTTTCTGGCAGATCTGTTGATCCTCAAAGGAGGTAGAGAAGATAGGCTTACATGGAGCAGGTGCATAGTAAACACAAGGGAATTTCTCTTTAAATGCAAATGTGGTTCTACAATAGATTTATATGCACAGTGGAACCATTGGAAACAAGAAAATAGAACATATGCATCAGATACTTTATTGATTTGAATCCCTAAGAGAGTTTTAAACTGAGGAGGGAAAATAATTTTTGTGGTAGAAATATCGTCTGCTATTTACCTGTCTAAGGTGGAACTGTGATTTCATCTTCTACAATAAAGCTCCAAGTGATTCAGAGATCTGAAGGTCTTAGAGGTATCAAAGAAAAGTACAATTCAGCCGTCACAGTTTGGCAACTGGGGCAATCCTTCGTTAGGTACGTTTTCTTATATGTTAAGGAGTGTTTACAAAACAATTTATTTTGAATATGAATATGGTTGATTTGCACTTTTTAAAGAATTATGAAGCAGCACTTGAAAGTGTATTTTTTCTGGTTAAAACACAGCATTAGGTTTGTGAGGTTTGCTGTAAGCATTTCCTTTTTGGTTCAATTTCCTCCTCAGTTCTTGTTTGCAGTCAAACTGCTGGCATTATTTTTGTTTATACCAGAGAAAAAAGCATTGTCTGTCTTATCTTTTAAACTCAATACAGTGTACTACATGACCTCCTCATATATAAATCCTCCCCCTTCTCCCCCCGTCTGTTTTATTGTTACTGTATCAACCTGGAACTTTCCATTTAAAATTAAATTCTAATCAGGAACTTAGTACTTCCCTTCAAGCCCCCCCCCCATTTTAACCAACTTGTTTATATCTGTGAGTAAAAATCAGGCTGTGTTACATAGCTTTGTTGAAACAGGCGGCCCAGAGAGGTTGTGAGGTCTCCTTCCTGGACCAGCCTGGACATGATCCTGTGCAGCCTGCTCTGGGTGAGCCTGCTTTATCAGGGGGATTGGATTCAATGATCTCCAGAGGTCCCTTCCAACCCCAGCCATTCTGTGAATCTGTGATGTGCATGACAGAGGCATGCATGCGATTGTTATTTGGAGCTATAGTGCTCCACAAGTTACTCATCCATGTAGTTCTTTTGCAGGATCTCGCTATACTGACTGGCCTTTTTTTTTTTTAGAATTAGGAAATACCTTTAACTGCTTGTATGTGCACATACATACCTTGTGTTGTCTTTTACTAAAATTTGGATGTAAATGTTCTGCCTTTTGTATGCTATGCTGTCAGTTCCAGTTGAGTCACAGTAGTAAATTTATTAAGATCCCAAGAGCTGCTTTTGAATGGGGTCAAGGTTTTAAATATTGACGTTGTCAGCTTGTTGAGACACTTATTTGAATATTTGTAAAAGCTGTCTCCAAGATGCTTCTAAAAGCAAACCAAAAAAAGGCACCAAACAAAATGAAGCAGAATATATCTGGGAAATATACTGCACACAGACGCAGAAGACTGCTAGTAAGGTAAATAAGCTGTGTCACATTCCCTGACCCACATTCTGCTGTGCTAAGTGTACTCATTTCTCCTCTTGTTACATGGAAAGAGTCTTAAGGTATGTGTCCAAAATATGTTAATTTCTAGGATATTACCATTTTGCACACTCATACACTGAACTCTGGATAAAGCACAATATTTGTGCTTGTTGCTAGGACATGGGCAAAAACTTGAGTTACAGAATGGAATCACCAGGAAAATGAGTTATACTTACATCATTAATTATTAGCTTTTCGTTAACATTGAAACTCTGACAAGCTTGGTGCTGTGACACTTGCCTGGATGAAGAACCTCCACCCTCTGTGTGAAGAGCCTTTTCCTAATATCCAGTCTAAACTTCCCCTGGCACAACTTCAGGCCATTGCCTTGGGTCCTGTCATTGGTCACCATTGAGAAGAGATCAGTGCCTGCCCCTCCTCTTCCCCTCACAAGGAAGTTGTAACTGCAGTGAGGTCTCCCCTCAGTCTCCTCCAGGCTGAACAGACCAAGTGACCTCAGCCACTCCTCACACGGCTTCCCCTCAAGGCCCTTCACCATCCTTGTGCCCTCCTTTGGACACCCTCTAACAGCTCAGTGGCTTTTCTGTGTTGTGGCACCCAGACCTGCCCCCAGCACTCGAGGTGAGGCTGCCCCAGTGCAGAGCAGAGCGGGACAATCCCCTCCCTTGCCCAGCTGGTGATGCTGTGCCTGATGCACCCCAGGATGTGATGTATTGTTCTTTTGTTGACAAGAACTGAGAATAGTGCTCATGTAGGTACCAAACTGACATTTATAAGGTAAAGGAAATTCTTCCCAGGATATGGTTGGGTCTTTCGGCTGTCAGGGCATACTGTAGACTCATAGTCAACTTGCTATTGATCAGAACCATCAGATCCTGTTCCATGGGACCTCTCATTCCTTCTTCAGCCTCCCAGTCTGTCCTTACATCCAGAGCTGCCCTGTCCGGAGTGCAGAATCTAGCTCTTGCCCTTGTTAAACTTCATGTGGTTCATGATTGCCCAGCCCTCTAATTTGTCAAGGTGTCTGCAGGGCATCCCTTCAAGGAAGGCAGCAGCTCCTCCCAGTTTGGTGGAATTTGCTGGAACAGCACTGCCTGGTGACAGGAGGTTTTGCTGTGTTTGAGTGCTGAGATGCTCAGGTCCAGACAACTAATTGGAGCACAACGGTGCACGTGCTCAGGGTGTCCACAAAGAGACAGGCAGCAGCGCAGAGTGTTTATCCCTGCACCCAAAACTTTGTGTTTCACTAGCTTGGTTCTTCTCATGGTAAATTAGCCTGTATGTAATCCTTGCTGCTGTGGTCCAATTCCTAACAGATCTTTAACTGAGTCAACACTAGCTCTTGTGTGTCTTTATACTCTCCTGGTAAGGCAGCAAAGTGTGCTGAGTAACTGCATTCCTCCTTAACTTGTCTTCTGGTTGTGATTTAGCAAAATGCACACAAAATCTTCCCAGAGACTCATTCATTATGCAGTCAGTTTAAGAACATGCGTGGATCCCTTTGGTCACTTGCTGGACAAGTGGTAGTAAGCCATCCTTTAGAGGATGTAGTGTCTGTTGTGGTTTGTAGTTTGTAGCCGGTAGAGGATGTAGTGTTGCTGCCATGCAGCAGACCACTGTTTAAGGAGAGTAGGTCCTGAATTTGAAGGACTCTATCAGCGCTGGGTTTCTGCATCACAGTAAGTTCTGCTCCTGATAGCAGCACTAATAGATAAAGGCATTGTTGGTGTCTTGATGTTCTTCTGAGATGACTGGCCCTGAACCAGCAGGTCACTAATACCCCTGCTTGGGTTAGGGATTCCAAATCCAGCATTGGTACTGAGTTGGTATGGAGAGGAATGAGTGCTGTTTACATGCGCATGGTTGCCCCCAGCTGCCTGTAGAGTGTACGGTGTCTCTTCATCAGAGAGTATAGCTGGGTGAACTCCTGTACTTAAAGGTTCAAGTTAATCTGGCCTGACTCTGTGAATCCCCACAGGAAAGGCCAACCAACACATGTTACAGGAGTACAAAGGAAGTCCTCCAGGAGTACAAAGGAAACAGGTTGTGTAGAGGGAAGAGTTAGCACAGCTAATGGAATTTAGCAAAATGGACACTCTCTCCAGCATATGTTCCTCATCAGGTCCCATATGCTTTACAGTATGCTTCCAGGCTTTGCTTTTTCCAAATGGAGTTTTTAGATGAACATATCTACAGTAGCACTATTTCTGGATGTGTCTACACTGCAGTCGAGTATTGTGATTGCAGGACATGCAGACAGCTCTGTAATTGCTTTGATCTGTATGTGATGTGAAGACATGCCAGCCTAGACTTAAGAGAGGGCTTTCCAAGCCTTCTGGACAGATTATTAAACCATGCTGAAGCCTGCTTTCATCTGTCTCCACTGCTATTTTTAACTGTCCTCTCTAGATTTGCACTGTCGTGAATATGCCTACACGTGCTGACATAAATTCATGACTACATGCCCACTTCATGCCTCCTGCAACATTGTTGGTAGATGCTCTGCACCTGGGCATGTATCCCTTATGCCTTGTATTGAGATAGTCTGCTTTTCCACATAGTTTAACTGACTATTTCACTATTTAATTCCCCTCTGTAAGGAATTATACAAAGGGCAATGGAGTGTCAGAGAGACTTCTGGCAAATGTCTACTCCAAAAATAAATTTTATAGTCCCTATTCCAAATTTGATAAGTTTAGCCTTAAAGAACCATCATATCCAGGCCATACATTTTTGCAAGTGTTAAAATCCAGATGAGAGACCAGGTTAAAGGAGCAATGTTAAACACTGAACATTTTAAAATGGTCTGTTGACTCTAGAGTACAATTATGGGGGGAAAAAAGGTGACACTTTATGAATGATATGAAATACCAGCAATAAGAGTAAGGTCACTGTAATATATAAAACACAATCCAACTCTGTTTAAAGGATTTGAATTATTTTTAAGAGAAGGAATGTTTATATATTTTGAACATTTCAAGGAAGATCCCTGCACTGTTAAGTGTTTCTTATTTTGGTTAGTGGGAGTTTTTTTGTTGGTTGGGGATTTTTTTTTATTTTTTAATTTATGTAATATGGGTTATTTTTGGTTTGTCAGATTAATTGTTAAGCTACTCTATATGCTTGTCAGTGAAGTCAGTGAACCTTCTTATTAAGATACTATGTTTTATGAGTCAAGTTTGACAACAAACATCCTCATCAGATTGTAGTAAATTTTTTTTTTCAGAAACTGACTTTTCTTTCCTCATTCTAAACCAATCAACCAACCAACCAAAAAAAACCCCTCAAACCCTGCAAAAAACAGTAAAATTGATCTGTATCTGAGGATATATCTGAAAACATCTGTCAAGTATCCAGTTCTTTTACTGTGCAATTATCATGCTATTTAACAAACACAAGGGAGAAAACATGGCTTAAAAGTTAGGGCATAAAAGGATTAACTAGTGCAATTTTTTTCATGCCACAAAAATATTTTGCATAAAAGCAAGTACTGTCAGACAAAGAGGAATACAAAATAGACTCTAACAAAGCATATGTTACTCTGACATGAGATAACGCTGTAGAGGAGTAAGGTGAAGCTGAGCTTTTCAGCCTGGTAGAATGCTGCAGCTTATTTGTCTGCCAAGAAAATATTTTGTTTCTAGATAAATGGTTAAACTGAAATAAACAAAATATTCTCTCATCTTTCATCAAACAATTCTTTAAAAGAAGTGTTTCTTACTCCTGTCCCTGACACCTGTCTGAGGAAAAAGAACAGCCTTAGTTCACTGGGTGCTGCGCAAGAATGCAATCTAAGCCTGGTTTCAGCCACGTGTGATCTTGAATAAATTATCTAATTCTTTTCACCTATAAAATGAGAAGAAAATATAGTAAGGAACTCCAAATTGACAGTAACAACATCTTTCTGTAATGTGGCACTCAAATAGTGCCTAATGTTTTTGTTATAAAAAGGATTCGTTCTTTATGTTGAACAGCTCCAGTACCTTCAAACTATGAGGCTCAGAGTATCTGCCATGGTGTACTTAGTCCTCCTCAGGCCTTTTGGTAATCCTGCATAATGCTGGGGCTGCTCTCTACACAGATAGTTCATTGTGTCCTGGAAGTGGAGAATTCTGTCTTCTTCTGGTTGGGGCTCCTTGGAAAAACCAACCAAACATAAGTAGAGATTCCATGAATAGTTAAGACATCTGTGATGGTTACAAAGTAAGGTGTTCCTAAATTAAAAAAAGGTGAGAGCCGCTTCATGATGTCCTTGCTTTTGCGCTTTGTGGCAGGTCGCAAGGATGTTCAGTGGATGCCCTTGGCTCATTTGCTAATGGAGCTGGAAAGTGCATAGACAACAGTGTTAAGAAACAGTCTTTATAGAATGCTTTGAGTTGGAAGAAACCTTATATAGCATCTAGTTTCAGCTTCCCTGCCATGGACAGGAACACCTTCCACTAGACCAGGTTGCTCAGAGCCTCATCCAACCTGGCCTTGAACACTTCCAGGGGATGGGACATCCACTACTTCTCTGGACAACCTGTTCCAGTGCCTCACCAGCCCCACCATAAAGGATATCTTCCTAATACCCAAAATAAACTGCCTGGTTTGAAACCATTGCCCCTTGTTTTATTTCTACAAGGCATTGTATAAAACACCTCTCCAGCTTTGTTGTAGGCCGCCTTCAGGTACCAAAGGCCACAATGAGGTCTCCTCAGAGCCTTCTCCAAGCTCAATAGTCCCAATTCTCTTAGGAAACATGTTCTATCCCTCTTATCACCTTTGTGACCCCCTTCTGGGCTAGATCTGACAGGTCCGTGTCTTTCCTGTGCTGAGGACCCCAGAGCTGGATGCTGCAGTGGGGTCTCACCACAGCAGAGGGGCAGAATCCCCTCCCTCGCCCTGCTGCCCACGCTGCTTTGGATGCAGCCCAGGACACATTTGACTTTCTGGGCTCTGAGTGCACATGGCTGGGTCATGTCCAGCCTCTCATCCACCAGCACCCCCAAGTCTTTCTCCTTGAGGGTGCTTTCAATCCCTTCATCCCCCAGCCTGGATTGATTATGGGGATTGCCCTGACCCAGGTGCAGCACCTTGCACTTGCTCTTGTTAAACTTCATCTTGAGCCCATGTGCCCTCATCTCGAGCCTGTCCAGGTCCCTTTGGATGGCATCCCATCCTTCAGGAGTGTCAACTGCAGTTCTCAGCTTGATGTCATCAGGAGCCTTGCTGAGGAAACACTTTATCATGGTGACCAAACACAGGCACAAATTTCTCAGCGAGGTGGTGGAGCCTCCAGTCTTGGATATACTCAAAAGACACATGGATGCAGTCCTGGGTAATAGGACTCTAGCTGTTGCACAGGCAGGGGGGTTGGACTAGATGACCTCCAGAACTCCTTTCCAACCTCAGCTGTTTTGTGATTCTGTGAAACACTGTGAAAAGAAGAGACATTATTATAATTCATACACACAAGGCTACAGTGAATAGCCTGTGTCTCTGCCTCTGTGATGGTAGCCTTGCAGGCTGCTAAGCACAAGCCAAAACATGACATGGCTGTAGCCATGAAAAATGTGTGCTTTCATATTTAGGCTGTCTACATTGAAGCTTTTGGTGTCAGATATATGCAGTAAACGAACTGCAGAGAGAGCCACCTCTTGCTTCTGGCAATGATCAGTACAGTCTGGAGATGTGGACAGATAAACAGGAACACCTGTGTGCTCCCATGTTTCTCATTCTGGCCCTTCTGCTGTGTTTTTCTGTGGCTTCCTGTAAGCACCTTTGTTTCCAGCTTCTGGATGGGGATAATAATGTTTTGTCATCCTGTAAGACTGTGACTGAGGAATGTTTGCAAAACATTTGGACGTTACTGATGGGCATCCTTGAAAAAAGCTGCAAGGATATACATATCTCCCACTCACTATAGGGCTTAGGCTATCTAAAATTTTAATGAAATTTAGGCTAGTAAAATGCTGCATGGGCCAACACAAGAAATGAAAATGCACACCTGATACTTCTGAGTAGCTTGGTTGTGCTCTGCGTAAGACAGATCACCTTTTGCAAAGCATTGAAGTGGGATCCTCCAGTTAGTCCCTTCATCAAAATGAGTACAAGCAAATGAACGTGCTCATGCATAAATTTTGTAACATTATAATTTTTGATGTAGCGGGGTTCATTTTTTTAACATAGTTTTAGTTTTTCTTTTGTAAAGGAAATCAGATTTAGGAATCTCTGAAGGCACTTTGAAATTTCAGCTTAAAATAATAGTACTGCTTCCATAGGTGGCATTTCTGCCACCTCATCCCACATTTTATCACAGTACTAATAGCTGCACAACTGAACACCAGTGTTGGTTGTATCTGCTGCCCACAATATTTTAAACAAATAATGTTGGATTGCAGTACTCTATATAGGATAGCATTGTATAGCTGCAGAGGTGCAGTTGCAATCTGTTTCTCAAATTAGAAAATAATGACAGTTTCAGAAGACAGCATTCTGATCTTAGGGGCATCGATGTCTCTCAAGAATAATTTAGCTGATTTTCACTAAATATTCCAGTTTCCACTAAATTTTACCTGAAATTTTTGACAGTGCTTAAATTTACAGTAGTTTCCACTTAACTTTTAAGAATTTTTGAAAACAACATCATAGGCTATGTCTACAGAATAAAGTATGAAAAATTGTGACATTTCCCTATTGCCTTCATTTTCATTTTATCAAAATGAATATATTTGCATAGATGTTAGTGGTCAAGTGTCATTTTTAATTCAGAGAAAAGTTCATGTTTGCAGTAAAAATGATAATTTCTTTCAATATTTTTTGCTTTAAAAGTAAATACCTATGATATATGCATATAGTATTTGTCAAATTAATTTTATTCATCAAGTAGTCTCAAATGAAAGTGGGTTGGTCTGAGTGACCAGGGGAGTAAGTTCTTCTGAGTGAGTTTTTTGAGTTCAGGGTTTGGTTTTTTGGGTTAAGGGTTTGGTTCTTATGGCCCATGGGCACCATGTCCAGAGATGAATGCTCTGTGTGATGTGCTGTGCATGAGGTTGGCTCACATCCTGGTTACCCACTGCTGCCCCCTATCCTGACTGTGAAATTTCACTTCGAAATTTGGAGTATCACAGTTTGCTGGAGTTTGGCTCTTAGGTATTCTAGTCAGTTTCAGGGCACAAAGGATGGGACAGTGGAATTGACAGCCCAAATGTGAAAAAATATAAAAGGAGAGAGAATAAAAAGGGTGCAGTTGGAAGACAGAATAGGAAAGTGGTTTAAACCTTGTTGTCGAGAAAACAGGCCTTCCACAAGAGAGCACATGAATGGTGGATACACTTGGCTTATTGTGACCCTGGAAGCAGAGAATCTACTTACATAGGAGTTTTCCCTTGAATTTATAACTAAAGCTCACATGAAGCAAAAAATCATCATGGGACTGAATGCAGGATTTTGGCAAGGAAATGTAAGTGAGACAAGTTCTAAATTTCTAACTTCAAATACAACATTTGAATGTTGCAAACTTAAGAGAGTACTGTTTGGCATTAGTTCTTTTCCAGTATATTTCTAGAAATAATTTAGCAGGCCACTATGGGACTACAAGGTGTTGAAATTCTACCAGACTATTATTGAATTTAGGTTGAGTAATTTAAATGGGAAAAGGAAAGATGCAAGGAAGTGTTTTAAAAATGCCTTTTTCTCATCCATGTAAAAATAATAATAATTTAAAAAAACTCAAACCCCAACATGACCTACCAGCTGCTTTCAACATTAAAAATATGTTAAGCAAAGATATTTTAGTTTACTTGGTTTATTGAAACAACACTTACAAATGAAATGTGTTCTTCACTGAAAAGAAAATGCAGCTTAGGAAGATTTATGGGGATAATATACTTATTAAATTGATTCCATATTTTTCTGTGGTCAGTACCAGCAGAAGATAAGATGAATAAGGGTGTTGTAAGACATTAAGGAGAGAAACTGAAGTCAGGATTTGTGTCACAAAGCTGCAGTATCAAATAATATAATTTAATTGAAATTATTGTACTGAGCAAAAACTTAGGAAGGATTGCTGCCCTAGTGCTACTGCCCCCAGTGCTGCTGCCATTGATTCAGAGAAAGAAGAGAAACCTCAGTTTATGATTTTAAATGAGAGTGCAATGAGTCACATCTGCTTTATTAAAGACGTTGACACAGAATCCTCCACCTCCCCCCAAACCAACACATGATTGGAAAGACTGAGCTCTGCTATGCTTGATTTCATTCTAACATGAGTACTGGAGCCTGCATTAGCAGTAGTAGTTGCCATAAGCCCTATGTTGCTCTGTCTTACTTTGGGGCCAAGTATCTGGTTCCTTGTGGAGGCTGTTACTAGGGTGTATTATTTTTGGATTTTTGCATAAGAACTAGGCTACCAAAAGAAGGCATATTTTTTATTTCTGTAGTTCATGAACTCACAACAGCCCTGCAGATGTTCAATACTCATTACCTTTGCCTAGACATTGTGAGCGCTTTTACGGTGCAGTACTTTTCAAATTGTACCTGGGGTAAACTGTTGTTAAATCAAAATATCATGCATATTTTTCTGTATCAATTTATTCTGAAGTTGATTTGGAACCATATGAAACCAATAATTTCTTGAATGTTCTGCTTAATTCTCCTAAAATGCACATCTCTAAAGTGTTGCTCAAGTAAAAATGAGGGCAGTGTGTACACGCACAATTTCTTCTGTGGTGTTTCTTTATTTTAGTAAAGTTTTGTGCTGCTTTGAAGTTGTTTTAGATGAAACATGAGCTTTACACTTTCAGCCACCATTTTGGATATAATGGTTGAATTTTCATTTTTTCTGTGTATTTCCATACAGGACATGTAGTGGTTGATGTCTTGAGAAGTGGCTTACGGTATGTTACAAGGCCTAATAGAGAATGTAGACATGCAAAGCAAGACATTATCAGTATTCAAATAGTTAATTCCTTCTTATTTGATGGTGTTACTGAATAATTACACAAGAGTCTGTGTTTCTGCATGTACATTAGCAGTGTACTGGTTGTGTAAAATATCTCAGGACTCGGGTCATCTGATTTCCCAGTCCTTGTTTAGCAGTTGCCTCCTGAATTTAAGGGCATAAGCATTCACTTTATTGTGGAATGCGCTGTATCTGTCACTAATATTCTTTGAAATAATGAAGTGAGCTGCAAATCATCTTGACATGAGCTAACACAGCATTTTATGTCTCTCAGTGTTCCAAGTGGCCATGACTTGATCCATAAAAGCCTTTGGTTCAGTCTCAAATCTAGGTTTAATGGGGGATTTACAGAAATACTGAACAGCACTTGTACTTTTACATGATTGATGCAGTGTTCTATATATATTTTACAGTTCTGCATTATAAATTATTGGATGTTTAAGTATAAAAAACAGATTAAAACCTATAGCATTACTATTATCTATGCAGAGAAGATGGATATATACACATACATACTGTCTGTACTTGTGATTGTTGAATCTCTACATACTAAAATGTATTATTCATTTCTGCCAACAGTCATGAGTCAGTGGAAAATAATGGGCGCAATCATTTGAAGAATGTGCATTCACAATTTGCTTGTATTCATCTCAAAGTTCAGACTGCAGATGTGTAACCATTCATTTTACTGTTCTCAGTGATGCATGTAAGCCTCCTGAGGATTCACATTTATGAACTTCCTGCATTGGCACTGGTAGAACAGATAGGTAACATGAAATAAAATTTATTTCTGCTGTAGAATTTACTGACATGAGAGGTACTTAGGAAAAAGAATCAACACTCAACCTGATTTTGTTAGTTCAGCTGCTGAATTTTCACTAGTAAAGTAATAAATTCAATTTGCAGTGCACATTTCCTAGTAATTGCAAACATCGTATGTACATTTTCTCCAGGGAGTCACACTTTGAAATAGTAGTGGGGTTTTTTTTCCTGAAATTTTGCAGGAAGTAGAGAAAAAAAAATGAGTGTCTTTTAAGATTAGTTTGTTAAGAAAGCTTTTCTGGACAGATTTCACACTTCTAAAATAACTGAAGAACAGAATTGTTAAATTCCTGATGTTTCTGCTCAATAATAATTTTCTGTGGAAAATTGTGTCATACACAATCTCCAGATCTATATGTGAATGTATTATTTTAACCTGGGTTTGGTGTTAGCATTGAATTACCAGTACTCAAAACAAATGTGTTTGAAGACTCTTTGGATAGTTCTCCTTAAGAAAATATTTTTAAAGCTCAGAGGAAGTACAGTGAACTAGTTACTAGCTGCACAATTTAAACTTGAGCCTTTGTACATTCAATGCTACAAAATATATCAATGGCAGGATTCCCACCATTTTGCATGTTATGTTTTATTACTGATTGTTCCAGATTCTGCTTCTGGTCTTATTTAACATTATTCATAGCTTGATAGGATATGTAATTTGTTTTCCTTTGGTTCAGTTGTTTTTGTTTTGGTTAAGTCCACTCATTGATATGATATCCTTTATGTTTTTCACCATTCAAAAGCAAAGGAAAAAGCCCTTTCATAGACCCTGACAGAACTGGTAAACAGTTCTGGTAAAAAAACTGGTAAAAACTGGGTTTTACATGTTGCTGAGATGTTGCAGTTTCAGAAGTTGTGTTGATTAGGGGGTAGTGCAGTGTGATAAATCATAAATTCAATCTTACTAGAACCTCCATAAGAAAATATTACACTATCAATCCATTGCTGTAATTTTGGCTCTTGAAACAGTTTGGAATCCAAATAAAATAAAATTTAAAAAAATTTAAAAAAGAAAACAAAATCCATTTTTCAATTACAGGCATAGTGTAATATAATGTTCCCTAAGTGTATTTTAGATCTCCAACTGCAACATGGAAAATATAAGTTTCACCAGGACCAACAGAAATAAATATTCTTTTCCCATAAATAGGGTGGTTTAAACCAATCATGATGCTTGAAAAATTACAGCACTCAGAAGATCTTTTTAAAATATTTACAGATTACAATTTTTCTAGACATAGGCCTGCAGAATGGCAACATAATAAATAAACTGCTTTGAGGGAGATTGCTTCCATAAAATTGAGAAGTGAAAAAATCTCCAATGCTGATATTTACATCACTGGAATTCTGCAGGAATTCTGAAGGAAGTCATTCTCTGTCTTGCTTTGTAAACTAAATTTAGTGTACGTTAAAAAAGACATAGTAATAATTGTTTTGCATCCGTCACTCAAACCCCGTGGCGTACTTTAAGGTGCCCTGTCCTGGGTGACAGAGGTGGTCTGGAGTCAGCATAGCTGGTTCTAGAGCTGCTACATCATGCATTGGTGAAAGTGGAAGGGTATTCAGTGCTTTCTCTTTTCTAGACTCAAAGGGAGCTTTTCAAATATCTGAATTGAAAAGTACATATATGCCACAGCTTCCAGGGGTTAAAGTACCTTCACCTAAGTTCATTTTTGGAAACTGGCTGATGTGGCAACTCTGGATTTCAGGTGGGCGGGTGAATCTGTTACATTAAGAGCAAATTCTACTTTCTTCTTCAGTATAAGTCTGAATTTTAGATTCTGTGGTAGATTAGGTAGAGCGGGATATTCTGTAGAATTGCCTCCTATATTCAGTCCTGGTTCCTATATGTACACAAATGTACAACAATGTATTTTCTGTCCTAGTGAGACTGCCAGCTGGTTCTGAAGGATCTTACTTAGATCTGACTTTCCTTAAGGAAAGAGCCACTCTCCTCAGCATTAAAGGATTAAGCATTCCATGCTTAAGAGGTCCTGCTAGGTCTTTAAAGAATTTGTACAAGCATTAACTAACGTGCAGGCAAAAGGAAAGTTGCCCTGATCTTGCAGGGAAGAATGTTGCTTCTTAAGTATTTTGGTGATGGGCTCTTTGAATCTATCAGCTAAGGAAGAGATTAGTGTCTTTATCACTTACAGTTCTGCAGATGTGCCTGATCTCTTGTGGAAGCTCGTTCATAAGCCGCTTAGTAGTTTCTTTGTGTGACTCTCCAGTGCTTTATGGCTCTCCATGCAGTTCTGCAAATCCTCAAAGAATGTACTGCTACAAAACTCAGTTGCTGATCTGCAATCTGCATTTGTGACTGTGCTGGATATGTGAGTGTTTGAACAGCCGAAGAGGGTGAAATTCTTCGTTAGTGGTTAGAACTTTGAGAACTTGGCTGTGAGAGGGCTGGAAACAGTTGGATCCAGGACTTCAGACAGATTAAGAATTCACTTGCCCTAGTTATTTTGCTTTCTCTAAATTCAGTATTCGATTTAAGGCAATGAAGTTATAAAATTTGTATATCTGAATAAATGCCTAGTCAGGGCAGTATCTGTATAATAGGTTATGTAAGGTTTTACTATGGTACTGCAACTATTCATGAAAAGGAACTGATGGTGACATAAGGGACACTGATATTTTACATGAGTCACAGAGGACTCTGACAGCTGCAGACAGTACACTCTTTTCTTTTCCCAACATGGTTCTACTGGAATTGTAAGACATCATCTCTTATCTCCTAAGAGCATTTGTGAGAGTAACAACTGACTTTTGAATAGCAAGACTATATTTTTTCACAGATTTGCTAGATAACAAGCAAACTAAGATTATATTCATCAGTAGCAGCTTACTGCTTAACTGACATAGCAATCCAAAGTTCCTTTTCAGACTGTATGGCTATGATAAATATCAGTGAATCATCTGTGTAATTGAAAGACCATATGAACATCCTGGACCACATATGGTTCATAACTTTGTCAGTATTCCAGAATTCAACTTCTGGGATTGGCAATGCTTTCTTCTGTGTAGTAGGATATACAAAGCAGGAAATCCTTGTTCCTCTTTGCTCACCAGATGTAATGCCCCTTTACCTTGCAACAAGTGAATGGAAAATATTGGAGTTTGTTTAAAAGGAATAATCTCTTAAACAGTTGCAACTGGCGCTGATTTAAGTAGTATTAAAGCTGTCTTCTCTTCCTAAAACTGGGAGAGATCCTAACTGGAGTGTTGTTGCTTGTTTCAGTGTGTATGTGTGTGAAAAAGAGGCAGTAAAAAAGTACTCCTTTGTTGGAAAAAAACGGAGTAACAGAACACTGCCTAGCCAACTGCGTTTATTCCCAGTGAAGTGGCTACACTTGCACCTTGGTCACATGCTGAGACTGATGATTTGCTTTATAGATGCTGAAAATTATGTTAATAAAACTACAAATTATAGTGCTATTATCCAGAAGCACAAGCTTTCCTATGACAATATTGTTTACTGGAAAACTAAACATTCTAACATTGATACTAAATTGCTTGTGTAGATTTTAAACCAAGTCTAGCCAATCAGTGTTTCTGCTTACTTCTCAGTTGCGGTCAGCTAAATAGTTCCTTGTGATGCTAAGCTGCTGTTTGCCAAATATTGTTGGTTTGGGGGTGTTTTTTCCCCTATTCCCGGTTTTTAATTTTATTCTTTTGCATCCTCCTAGAACTAGGAGTAGAAATGTTGGTTGGTATGATTTTTGAGTGAAAAACAAGAGGTTGTGGTATTTGGCCATAAATTCTTTCAAATCCCTGTCAATAGATTATGCTAAATGTAATGGTTGTTCCTGGTGAGCCCAAGAGTCATCACTAGAGAAGTTTGTGAGTGTAGTTCAAGTCATCACGATGGAGGTGGAGGAGTTGAGAGAGTCTGGAAATGAAGATGATAACTCAGTAGTGAAAGCTCAGTTCTTCTTTTTGTATGATAAGCAATTGGGGCATACAGCTTATGTATTTTAAACTGCAGTCATTCTCAAAGCGATATGTTTGTATTGTTTCACTTGTGAAGGCTAGCAGCTAGAAATCAGTATGGGGTGTTAGTTAATAGTAACCAGAAGTTGGAATCACCTGGTTTTGGCATGCTTTTGGCATGCTTTTCTTGTTGCTGTGAACAGAAATGTAGTTGGTGTGGAGCAAAAATGAAGCTACCACAGAGTAAAAAGCTTAATTTCAGATCAGTCAACAAGTAAGTGTATCTCTGTTGTTCCCTACTGGTTTACCACCAGGGCCTATCTGATGACCTTTAGCTAATAAACATCCTAATTCGCTCCGTCTAGCTGACTACATGGTTTGGTAGGTTTGCAAATGACATGTTTAGTGAAGTTTGAGTAGAACATATAAAAGAAAATAAAATTAATATGCATAGAATATGTAAAAAGAAAATAAAATGTGTTTTAACAGTCATGATAGGCTCATCCTTATAACTTCTTGAGGGGTTTTGGGTACATTTGAAACTTTGAAGTCATTACCCCAGTTTTCCTTTAGTTTGAGGCTGAATTTTGTTCATATGCTTGAAAAAGAGGCTCTAATTAAACTGTTTCAGTAAGCTGCAAACATTTCCTGTTATCTAGCTCTGATTTTTCCTACTGTTGTCACCCATGTCCATGTATTCTGATGTTTTTCCAGAAACAAGGCTGCTTTTTGGCTCCTTCATTTCTTTTCCATGTGTCCTTAATTAACAGTGACACCCACAGAAGTAGCTAGAGTCCTTTAGGCAGAGCACTTAAAACCTTGGGCTTTAAAAGAGTCACATTAAGACAGAGAAGGGAAGTCTGAATAGTTTCTGGAGAGTAGAGTTCTGGGTGGAAAGTAAAGGAAGTGCAAATGAAAAGTTTTCCTGTTTATTTTAGTAATTTATAGTGTGGAGTTAAAACCAAGAGATAGATTTAAACTTCAGTGGTAGAACATTTGTGGTCTGGTTTCCAACTGTAGCAGCAAGTCATTGTGGCTAACTAACATCCAAAAAGTTAAAAATACTATTGCAATATTTTTGCACGTGGTAAAGGAAAGCACAGTCATTTAAAAATTAATCTTACCATCTGTGATATTTCAACATGGAGGAGATTGGTTATAAGTTTCTGTATGTTCATTAAAGGTATGACCTTTTTCTTTCCCTTGCCTGCATTTTCTGCAGCTATTTCTAAAAATGCAGTGTAAGTATGAGTAAAATGCTGGTAAATCAGAATAAAGGAGTTCTAAATCCACTTTTTGCAGATTTAGTAAATTACACAGGGCAGAAGTGTACCACCCCCTTTCCTATCCATGCTGTCTTCTAAACACATAATTTCAAGCTGCACAAATTGTAAAGGCCAGTTGTGTTCCAGTGAGTAGAAGACTATGAGGCATGTCTGTTCATCTGTTTGGTAAACAATTCCAGAAAAAACAGCAGTTGAGAAAGAAGATGAGGCATGAGACAACATACACAGTAGTCCTGGCAGATTTCTCATTGCTACTGATTCTGGTTTTGATAAAAACAGATAATTACAGTAGGTGGTACTGGATCGCAGAGCTTTTTGGAAAGACTAATTGCTAAGTTTCTGATTTGGAATATCAAAGAACTGTATTTAGAATAAAAAGTTCAAGATATTTCTTGCATACTGAATTGCCTTGTTTGATGCAAGAGGGCAAAAACTCAGTTAAGAAGTAGTGAATAAGAGACAGCTGAGAAAACCATGCAGTCCATTTTGGATTGTGAAGAGTGTTCTACATTTTTCAAATGGTTTAGTTTTTTAAAATTTTCATTGATGCTGTTGTTCCCCATCCAGAAATTTGTGACTCTTATATGTCCCTAATGGCTTATAGATATTTAGCTGAATGACAATTAGTAAGGGAGGTGTGTTGATCTGTTTGTGCTTTTTTTGACATTTCAGTCAATAGTAATAAAAAAAAAAAAAGAAAAAACTGAGATCAATTTCAAAACCTCTTAGCAACCATATAAAAAATAACTACTGTATTGATTTTCAAAACCTCTTAGCAACCACATAAAAAATAACAACTGTATTGATTTCTCTGATAATTGCCCTGGAAGAACGGTAGGAGCTTAGTGGTACAAACGTAATGAAATGCATTTATCAATAGACTGTGTGTTGGATGAGCTGCATTAGAAGTCTACAGTAAGACACTGTCAATAGGGGGTCTAATTGTAAACTTTCATAGCCACTTTTGCAGATTCATGGTAGTGCAGAAATCATGAAAATAGGAGAGAAAACAAGTATTACGGAATACCTGTTGCAAGAGGTAGACATTTGGAAGGAAAAGCAAGAGTAATGTTCTCTTCATTAATCTCACAAGTTCCTTAAAAGGATGTGAAGCACAGTCTGCCGTACATATGTTGTAGATTTTATGTAAGAGACTTTGTGAGAAATATTTTCAGAGCCTGCTGGGATATAGTCAGGATTATGGCAATTTCCCATAAGAACATGTGTTTACCAGCTCCAGCTTCCTTCTGAAACACTATTAAAAAATTGCTTTCATGAAGGGTTGGGTTTTTTTCTGTTTGAACAGGCAGAACAAACAGGATATCTTGGTCATAATGAGCAGCATAATGAAATGATAAGTACAGCCTAATTGCAGCTTGTTTATGTCATGATTATGCAAACAATTATTTTGATAGGTGTTTCTGTTTCTACATACACTAAAAAGCCTCTAAGCACCATTTTCTCTTTTTTGTTCTTATCTCTGTTAAATACTTCAATATATAAAAAGGACACTGAAAAAGCACTGAAATCCTGCCAACCTGGAAAAATGCATGTAAAATGCAAAATTAGTTCTTCATCTCTGCCTTGGATTTAGTTCTTGGTGTTGGATATCTTACATTACGAGCATTATGATGTCCTATTACTGAGTTTGACACACATTTACAAACTAGCAAAATAATAGAAAATAAATGCTTAGAGGAAGAAGTCATAGTTAATATAAAAGCCACCAATACTAGTCCATACATCACTTCAGAGACCTGCTTGAAATAATCCCATGGGTGCAGCCCTGGAGAGAAAAGTTGGAAAGCGCTTGTTGATCATAGAATTGTAGAAAGGCCTGGTTTGGGAGGGACCTTAAGGATCATGGGCCCTGATGGGATACACCCCAGAATAATGAGGGAACTGGCAAAAGAACTTGCCAAACCACTCTCAATCATTTACCAGCAGTCCTGGTTTAGTGGAGAAGTTCCAGCTGACTGGAAATTAGCAAATATGCTGTCCATTTACAAGAAGGGTTGGAAGGATAATCCAGAGAACTATAGGCCTGTCAGCCTGTCACAGGTGGGAGTGGGAGCTTCAGACAAAGGTTATTAGAGAAGCCCTCCCATTGAGTCATAAGGTGCAGAAAGGACCCCCTTGCTTTCTAAACTCCTCCTCAGAGAGGAGCCTGGGTGCAGCTGAATCCAATCTTAGCCCCAGACTTTTGTCAATGGTTGTGAGTAACTTTGTCTCACAGAAGTAAAGGTGGCACATCAGATGTATTTATATAAAATATTTATTATGACAAATGATTAGACAAAATATCTTAATCAGAATCACTTACTACACAGTATAAAACTAAAACTATTAGAGGCGTATAGTGTAAGTTAGGATAGTGCACTATATCAAAGGAATTGTATCAAAGCTAGCAAAAAGAAACAATTATTAAGTAGAAATTGATCTAACTCACCGTACCAATGCTTGTGGGCAGATCTCTTTCTCTCAGCCTCGAGGAGTATCCTTGAAGGGGCATCCCTACTTCAGGGGAGGAAACTTCATGCACACACTCCAAGAAGAAATATGTTAGAAGAACCTAACCACATGAGAGTGGACTGGACTTACATAGTATATTGATTGCCAGTCACATGTCTCCAGTTGCCTTACTATCAGGATGTTAATTTGGGTTTTGTGAACCAGACTGGTTTTAGCGTAATTCAACACCAAATGCAGCACATGACTCCTCTCTCAATCCACGGCTGATATCCTTGCAAGTAGGGCATTGTCCAGTGGCTGAACCACACTCCAGGGCAGAGCATCCTGCTGCACATCCTAAACTCAGTCCTTCCTATGGAAGAGATCATCCTGAGTGTCACTGCATGTCATGTGCAGGACAACCAGGGAATCAAGACCAGCCAGCATGAAGTTACAAAACAAAGCTCCTGCTTGGCCAACCTGTTTCACCTTCTATGACAAAATGATCCACTTACTAGTTGAAGGGAAAGCTGTGGATGTCATCTATCTAGACTTCAGTAAAGCGTTTGTAACCATCTCCCACAGTATCCGTCTAGAAAAACTGGCTGCTCATGGTTTGGATGAGTGGACTCTTCAATTGGCAAAAACTGGGCTGGATGGCTGGGCCCAGACTGTTGTGAATGGAGCTAATCCAGTTGTCAGCTGGTCCCTAACAGTGTTCCCCAGGGCTCAGTTTTGGGGCCAGTCCTGTTTAACATCTTCATTGATGGTATAGACATGGAGATTGAGGGGATTTACCCTCAGTAAATTTGCAGATGGCGCCAAGTTGTGTGGGCATGTTGATCTGCTGGAGGCTGGGAAGGCTCTGCTGAGAGACCTGGACAGACTTGGTCAATGGGCTGAGGACAACTGCAGAAGCTTCAGCTGGATCCTGCACTGGGGTTGCAAAAACCCCCTTCAGAACCACAAGCTTAGGCAGGAGAGGCTTGAAAGCTGCTCAGCAGAAGGGGAGTTGGGGTGCTAATTGACAGCTGGCTCAATATGAGCCAGTGTGTGCCCAGGTGGCCAAGAAGGCCAGTGTCATCATGGCCTGTATGAAAAACAATGTGGCCAGCAAGACCAGGGCAGTGGTCATCTGCTGTGCTCAGCACTGGTGAGGCCACACCTGGAGTTCACTTCTGGGCCCCTCACTTTAAAAAAGGATATGGAGGTGCAGGAGCATGTCCAGTGAAAGGCAGTAAGGATCTTGGAAGGTCTAGAAAACATGTCTTATGAGGAGCTGCTGAGGGAGCTGGGTTTGTTTAGTCTTGAGAAGAGGAGGAGGGAGGGGAACCTCATGGCTCTCTTCAACTCCATGGCAGGAGGTTGTGGTGAGGTGGGGGCCTGTCTCTTCTGCCATGCCTGCAGTGAGAGGACTGGAAGAAACGGTCTTAAACTGAGACAGGGGAGATTTAGATTAGATATTAGAAATTTTTTTTCTTGTTAGGGTGGTCAGGCATTGGGATAAGTTGCCTAGAGAGGTGGTGGAGTCACCATCCCTGGACATGTTTAAGAGGGATCTGGATCAGGCACTGGGTCATGTGGTTTAATGGTTTAGGATTAGAGTGGGAGTGCTGGGTTGACGGTTGTACTTAAAGATCTTAAAGGTCTCTTCCCACCTTGATGGTTCTATGCCCCCCAGTGATGGGCAGGGACACCTTTGACTACCTCAGGTTCCTCCTATCCAACTTGGCCTTGAACATTCCAGGGATGGGGTGTCCACCACCTTTGTGCAACTTATTCCACTGCCTCACCAGCCTCACACTGAAGAATTCCTTCCTAATATCTAATCTAAGCCTACCCTCTTTAAGTTTGAAATCATTGCACTTCTATCACTAACTTGTTAATAGTTCCTCTCCATCTTTCTTGTGGCTGCCTTCAGGAACTGGAAGGCCATGATAAGGTAATCCCTAAGCCCTCTCTTTTCCAGGTTGAAGTTTTCTCATTCTTTCCTCATAGGAGAGGTGCTCCATCCCTCTAATTATATTCACAGCCCTCCTCTGGACTTGCTCGTCTAGGTCCGTGTCTTTCCTGTGCTGGGACCCCAGAGCTGGATGCAGTGTTCCAGGTGGGCTCTCACCAGAGCAGAGCAGAGGGGCAGAATCCCTTCCTTCCCCTGCTGCCCACGCTGCTTTGGATGCAGCCCAGGACATGTTTGGCTTTCTGGGCTGTGAGTGCACATGGCTGGGTCATATCCAGCCTCTCATCCACCAGCACCCTCAAGTCCTCCTTGGAACTGCCTTGACCCAGGTGCAGCACCTTGCAATTGTCCTGGTTAAACCTCATGAGGTTCCCATGTGCCCTTATCTCAAGCCTGTCCAGTTCCCTTTGGATGGCATCCCATCCTTCAGGAGTGTCACCGCCCCACTCAGCTTTATGTCATCTGCTGAGGGTGCTCTCATTCCCTTTGTCTATGTAATTAATGAAGATATTAACACTGGTCCCAGTACAGACCCCTGGTGGCACCACTTCCCACTGATGTCCACTGGGACTCTCAGCCATTGACCAATACCCTCTCCATGTGATCATCCAAACAATTATTTATCCACAGTCCCCTCATCTAATCAGTCTTTCTCCAGTTTAGTTAGACAGATGTTGGAGGGGACTGTCCAGAAAAATAACATCTGTAGCCTTTTCCTTATCCACAGAGTGACTGCTTGTCCACTGAAGACCACCAGGTTGGTCAGGCAGGACTTGCCCTTGGTGCAGCCATGCTGGCTGTCTCAGGTCACTTCCGTGTCCTCCATGTGCCTTTGCCGAGCTTGTAGGATCTGTCCCATGATCTTCCCAGGCACAGAGGTGAGCCTGGCAGGTTGGTAGCTCCCAGGTTCCTCCTTCCATCCTTTTTAAAGATGGGTGCAATGTTTCCCTTCTTCTTGTCACCTGGAACTTCTCCTGACTGTCATGACTTTTCAAATATCATGGAGAGTGGCTTGGCAATTACATCAGCCAATTCCCTCAGGACTCTGGAATGCATCTATCAGGTCCTATCAATTTATGTACATCAGGTTTCGCGGGTGTTCATGAACCTGATCTTCATTTATAGTGGGAAGCACTTTGCTCCCCAGTCCCATCCTGCTGTCCATCCACTTGAGAGGTGTGGGATGAGAATTTGCCACTGAAGACTGAGGCAAAAAGTTGCTGGGTCCCTCAGCCTTCTCCTCATCCACTGTTACCAGTTTGCCAGCATTGTTTTTTTGGGGATGACCTTCCTTTCTTTCTTTGACATCCTTTTCTACCTGGAGAAGCACATCCTCCAAGCCTAAGAAAAGTCCATCCCAAATAAGCAGAAATCAAGCAAAGGTAGCAGGAGTCACTCTGCTTGGTGCATGGATGAACCAGGAGCTCCTGGCTGAACTCAGACATGAAAGGTGCAAGAGGTGAAAACACAGTGGCTCAGGACCAGTATACTGTTGTTGTCTAGTCTTGTATGGATAGAGCTAGGAAAGTGCAAACTGACCTGGAGTTGAGTTTGCAAAGGATGTGGAGGGTAATAGAAAAAGGCTTTTCTAAGTACATAAACAGTGAAAGAAACACTGGGGAAAACATGAACCCGCTGCTGAATGGGGTGTGGGAACTGGTGACACAGGGCTCAGAAAAGGCCAAGGTACTCAAGTCTTGTGTCAGTCTACTGGTGTCAAGCTACTGGTGTCAATCTACTGGTATGATAGGCCGCAGGAATCCCAGGTTAACTTTAAGATGAGAGGGAAGAATCTGGTCAATGTCTAGAAATACCTGAGATAGAGTGAAGAAGAGTGAGGCTCCTCTCCATAAAGACTTCTCCAGTGCACACTGACAGATCAAGAGGCCGTTGGCACAAGGTGAAATTCATGAAATTCCATCTAAACACAAGGAAACTTTTTTCTGTAAGGCTGGTCAAACACTGGCCCACGTTGCCCAGAGACATTTTGGAGTTTCTTTCGTTAAAGATATTCAGAAACCAGCTGGGTGTAGTCCTGGATTTAACCTGCTCTACCTGACCTTGTGTGAGCAGAGGGGTTGAACTAAATGAACTCAGGCGGACCCTTTCAGCCTATGACATTCTGTGCTTTAACCTCACCTACTCTGTGCTGCTGTTTTGGATGATAATGTTGATTTATCTACCAGTTATTTTTGAGGATATATAAAGCTGTTCTAAATGTCTGTACTCACTTTTTCATTTTTTCCTTTGAGAAAATGAACTTTCCCTTTTCTAAAAGTTGATTTTAGTTCATGGAAAATAATTTTTTAATAGAGTTTTTGCTGTCACATTTTCTTCTTGTAAATGCCGTGTTTACCTCAATTGTCCTTTTTGAAGTTATAGGAACATTTCATTTGAGAAAATAAATTATATTTCATGGAGATGATGCTGGTCTTCTTTGTGGGAAGCGGCCATTTCATACATGAATGATAAAAACTTCACACTTTAAGTGGCTCACTTTATTTGTGACTATTTCTTATGCCTCTGGGTGACAGGTTTTTAAACTTACAAGTTGGTAATTTCAAATGGACATTAATATTTCTCTTGTAATAGAGATTTGGTAACTATTATTCTCTGCGTTAAGCAGAAACTCTTTGTTATTTTAGTCATGCTGTCACAAAAATGTTCAATGGGAAGACTGAACAAATTTTGAGAACAAGTGGTAACTGAAGATAGCATGATAATAAATGCATATTCACAGAGCAGTATAAAGGAAGAAACAGAAGTTCATTACTATGTAAAGACCCTTTATAACAAGTGAAGGGAGCAGCCCTCATGCCCTAATAGGGTCAGTGGTTGGCAGGAAGTAGTACTCCACAGCTTAGGTAAGTGGCATGAAAGCAGCAGTAGAAATAAGTAGAACTACAGGCTGTTTTCCATGCTTGACTAGTTTAACGGCCATTAACAAAAGATGGTTGAGAATGAATAGTGCATTGTTTCATTTAATCTCCCCTCACAGGGAGAGCCTCTTTTTGTAATATGGAAAATTACTAAATAAGGAATGAGCTTATAGACATTAATGGTTAAAGTTACTCTGTGGTCCCAGGGTGCAAATATAGCAGCATGTCACAGTGAGGAGGAGAGGATGCTGCTGCAGTGCGCTCAGCACAAGCTGTACCTCTGTGTGTGGTACCTTCATAAAGCAATGCTTTTCTTGCTGGAATGAGTTGACAACTGGGTAAGTGGCTAAGCCAGACCCAATTCCACTTCTAATGCAAAATTTAGGATGTTACAAGTTGAATTAAATCCCACCACCTGCTTTTTGTACAGTTTGTCTGGGACTACATCTGAGGCAGCGCACTATGTTTCACTCCAAACACAGAGTGTCCAGTGCAGCCACTGTCCCACTCTGGCCTCCCTTGTCAGTAGATCACTACCAACAGTGGTATTGTAAAAACAAGTTGTGATAATGGAGTAGTGTTTATTCTTACTCTGCGTTCTAGTGAGGTTTTTTCCCCAGTTTTTCCCTGCTTTTACACATATATGTACATACATTATGTACAAAGGGAAGTTGTTTGATCTGGTTTTGACCTGCATGTTGATAAGTCCTAAAGCATATAGAAGGAGTTAGCTGGTCTGAAATAACTGAAGCAGTTGCCATATAAGCAAGATTGAAATGAGATAAGCATATTAATTTTGCATGACTGTGGGATATTTCATATTAAGAACAACCATGTAGTACTTCAAAGGGAATAAAACCATAAATTAATCAAATACAGCCAATTAAATATTCTTCAACAGATCAGTTGACCTCTTACTTGTTTTGATCCTGTCATTAAACTTAAGCAGACAGTGTATTAGCTTTTTTACAGTGCTTGAATCGTATGCTGTGGCGGTTTTGAAATAACAGCTATAAATTTCCAACTCGTAAGGTTTCTTTTTCAAGGCTAATTGAAACAAACAACTTTGTTTTTCTAGGCCTCACTCCAGAATGCTCCAGTGCATATTTCTGGCTGAGTGCTTGATGTCCACACTTCTTTATACTTGAATATTGATGGAATATAAAACTTTTGGGTGGAAAGAATGGGTTTTTTATAAGAAATCCGAGGTGGTTTGCAGCGAGCAGATGTCTTTCAAGTTGGGTTACAGTAAAAACAACTCTTCAGTTAGTCCGGTCACCCAGTAGCCTGAATATTAGTTTCTTTTTGTTAGGTTGCTGTGTTATTTTAGAAATCAAGGAGTAGAATCACTCTCTTTTAATACTAAGTGTTATGGTTGTTCATGAGACAACTAAATGGACCAGAATTTTAAAAAGCAAGGAGATGCTTCCAACAGCCACATAGACACTCCTTGCATTAAGGTGGGTAACATCTTAGTCACACAGATATCAATGGCAAAGCTTGTTTGTATGTTACTGCAGCTCAGATGTCATCCTTAGGGTAACACTTGCATGAAGTTATCTGAAGTTACTCAGTGTGCTGAAAAAACCTCCAACAAACATGAGGAACTGTGTCGTAATAAGCATGCTTTTTCTTCACCCTGTGTATGCCAACATACGTTTTACAGAGTACATAGTGTCAGTCTTTGTAGAAGTTAAATATATTTGATGTTAAAATGGCTGAGATTGTGATGAATTTTCCATTAATTTCATGGAAGCAGAAGAGTAGGTGAACCATATACTATTACCTACTTCCACATGACTTCTTCAAAATCATAGAATCAGAGGGATTTTGAAAGGTCATCTAGCCTAAATCCCTTGTAATGAGCAGGGATATCTTCAACTAGATCAGGTTGCTCAGAGCCCAGTCCAGGCTGACCTTGAATACTGGCAGGGATAGTTAGCAGATGACAAGCTGTCAACTTGTTCCAGGGTTTCACCACCCATATTGCAAAAAAAATATTCCTTATGCCTAGTTTAAACTAACTATTACATTTTGTTCTATCACTACAGTCTCTACTAAAAATCTGTCCCCGTATTTCCTGTGAGCCCTCTTTGAAGTATTGAAAAGCTGCAGTAAGATCTCCTTGGACCCTTCTCTTCTTCAAACTGAACACCCCTCTCTTGGCCTTTCCTTGTAGGAAAGGTGTTCCCTCCCTCTAGTTATTTTTGTGGCCCTCTTGTGGACCCACTCCAACAAGTCCTTTCCTGTGCTGAGGACCCCAGAACTGGAAACAGCACCGAGCAGAAATCTCATGAGAGCAGAGTAGAGGGGCAGAATCCCCTCCCTTGACCTGGTGGTCACGCTTCTTTTGGTTTGGACATGTTTGGCTTTCTGGGCTGCAGAAATTGTGCAGAAATTGTGCATCTCCCTTAAGACTCCATAGAATTTAATAGTAGAATCACAGAAGTGTAGAAAATCCCGAATCAGTAGATAAACACAAGAATCACCAAAGTCCACCTCTGGGCCCTCCACAGGACAGCCCCAAGAATCACAATATGTGTCTGAGAGCATTGCCCAAACCCTTCTTGAGCTCTGTCAGGCTGGTGCTCTGACCACTTCCTTGGGGAGTCTGTTCAGTGCCCAGCCACTCTCTGGGTGAAGAACCTTTTCCTAATATCAAACCTAAACCTCCCCTGACAGATTTCATGCCATTCTCCTAAATCCTGTCACTGGTCAGCACAGAGACAACATCAGTGTCTGCCTCTCTACTTTCCTTCATGAGGAAACTGCAGAACTGCAGTGAGGTCTTCCCTCAGTCTTCTCCAGGCTGAACAGACCAAGCAACCTCAGCCACAACTCATATGGCTTCCTCTCAAGACCCTTCACCATCTTCATACCTCTCCTCTGGACAATTTCTAATAGCTTTAGATCCTTCTTATATTGTGGCACCCAAAACTTCACAGAGGCCTTAAGGTGATGTTGCCCCCGTGCAGAGCAGAGCGGGACAGTCCTGCCCTTTATATGCAACCAACATGGATGAACACATGTGCTCAGGGTCTGGGTATATGACTAGGAGAAGTTTAGTTATGTTTGACCATGAATAAATACAGTTTTTCTTACCTTACATCAGTCCTGCGTGTACACTGGCTTCCTTAAGAACAGAACTGGTCTCAGTATTTGTGACTATTCAGGTGTATTCCACTGTAGGTGGATTATATCTGCATGTCTGGCATGCAGAGTTTTTCTGAAGTAAAATTTTATGAACAGCATCTTGTGGTCTTGGAAAATTGTTGTGCTTTGCTGAGTTCTGTCTTCCTGTCCTATCAGTATAGCTTGTGCACTGGTAGTACTTGAGTGGTGATTAAAAGCAGTGCTTTTATTTTTACTTGCTTTAGAAGTATCATACTATTATGAATTGCTGCTGTGAACTTTAAACTCAGGAGTATTTCTGAATAAATGCGATAAGGGATTAGGTAATCCTGATTGCAGAATACATTCCTTCACTGAAATAAATCCCATAATTTTTCAGCTTCACTGTAACTTGTTTTTTTTTTCAATAAATTGTTATTTAAAATTCATCTTAACTCTTTAATATGTACTATTGCTCCTGTTGAGCCTTCCCTTTCTATTTTTGTATTTAAGATCTGACTTGATAGGTAATTTCAATGACCAGTTATAGAAAAAATGTCACATCACATAATTAGAAAAAACACTTTGGGAGATCTAGAGGGTAACAAAAATTGATTGCACAATGCAGTTCAGAGTACATTATATTATCACAAATCCTTATATGACTTAAAAGTATCAACACAGTCTAACCGTCTGTCATGTTGCCATTTTATTTATGCGTGAAGTCTATGCTTGAAAAGCAAATAAACCTCAATTTGAGCTTCATTGTTACTCTTTATATTCCCGGAATCACGTTGCTTAAAAATTTATTGATTATATCCAAGTATTCCCCCTTTAGAGATAATGAAGATAATAGAAATATGAGTTAGAAGCTGAGGTCTTCTAAGAGTGCATATGTGTATACTGTTAAATTTAAACTATTACTCATACCTACATGATCATGGTAGGTCCCTTTCAACTGAACTATTCTATTCTATTCTGTTCTATTCTATTCTAATAAAACTGTATGCTTTCTATGTCTTTGATGCTTTCTCCTTGACCTCTGCATTTATCACTTGCAAAGGCACCATCTGTATTTGGTGAATAAAGATGTTGTCGTGGGCATCTTCTACAAAGTTTCAAATGTGTCCTCTTCCAGGGCCTGCTGTAGTGTATTTGTATTATGTTTATATTTAATTGAATTACTCTTGCACCAAAAAGTTAGTAGACAAAGGCGCCAGCTATACAAAAAGCCAGATAAATGTAGAGTGACCACGCAATCCCTGTCTTGAAGAACATGTAATCTTTAATAGGAGACAACACACAGCCAGGCACCAGGGAGTGTAAGAAGTGACGGGGTCGCTAGAGAAATGGTAGTGTTAGTCCAGAGCAGCTCTGCTAGGACCCAGCAACTAAGCTTTCTTGCCTTCACTCAGCAGTCCAGTTCTCACATCCCCCAGTTATGGCAGTGCTCCTGGACATACTGTAGTGCTTTCCACACATTGTGTATTAAATAGGTGGAAGGCCAAACTAATTTTTGGTAGAACTTATGTGTTACAGTAGAATATGAGGATGGAGAAACTGAATTCAGTTTTAGGCATTTCCTAGTGTTGACGTGCCTTCCTCAACAGTAGATTTTAATTGGGTGCTGTGCTTTTCATTGCATGCTGAATTGATTTAACATAATGTAATGTTACACAGTTCTATTTGTTTGAAAGTGAAGAATTTTGGGGTTACGATCTTGGTATTTCTTAATGGTAGGGAATAAAATTCAGATGCTTACCAGATTTCAAGCATTAGTTGAAACACATACTGTGTGCTTAAATTAAAGATGTAAAGTCTTTCATTTCTGCCCACAGATCTTGTTCATCTTGAGCTACTATAGCTCCTGATGCTTAGGAAAGGACCATATGTTTATTTTGTTATCTTAGACCTATAATTGAAAAATGTAACCTTATCCCCTAATTAAAAAGCAACTGTCATGGCATTCTGGCATTTAAAGCCTAAATCTTTAATACTGACTGTGCTAAAGGAAACTTAGAAGTATTTTACATCTGATTCACTTTATATTTGATTGAAAGTTTAAGTAAATCCCCAAATATTTTGTTAAAGTAGTTTTGACATGTGGAAAATAAAATCCCATGTGGCATTTAGCAGGATTTCTATGAGTTACAACTGAAATAAAGATTTAATTGACAGCAGATCTTTTATTGTTATTTGTTCTTTGTTTTTATGTATCCATAAATAATTAAAATTACGCATTTTCAATTACTTGTTTTATTTTGATTCAATAAAGGACATTTTCCCTGTGCTCCCTCTTGGATTTAGCCTTTCACATGCTACACTGAGACTGCTCTTGTCTGTGACACTGGATCAGTTTCCTTTCAAAGCTGCTGAATTCACTACAGCCTTGTGGCAAAGGCATCACTACAAATCAGTTAAGGTGTTTTGTTCCACAGTTTTACATTGAGCAATCACAACAAGAACCTGAACCTGATGTTTGCATATCTCCTGCCTGCTCTATCAGTCCCTTCATTCACTCAGTTAATTGTCTGACAGCAAATGCTCACCTATATGGCCTTGTTCTTGCCTATGAGCACTAGTATGGATTACATGATACAGCTGACATGACTCTTAAAGCATTTCTGCTGTTCCTGCATCATCTACTTCATCCTCAAAAGGCACACTGGCCCCTAGGGATTCCTGATGGTGTGACTGTTTGTTTGAGACTGTGTGGAGAGAAAAATCCCAGGCTTGATGTACCTTAGAAACTAAATCTGTGAACAATTGTAAGCATTACCTCTGTTGGTAATATGTGCCATCAATCCAGAGTGGGTTTTTAGTGTTTGCAGAAATTGACGGACTTGTTCCCTGCATCTAAAACTTCATTGCTACTATTATTAGTAATATTAGTATTATACTGAAAATAGCTCTTTTTGCCCCTTTTTTCCCTCATTCATCTGATTTTGTTGAAAGTTAGCAGCTGGATTTGAGCTCACGTGTCTAGTTTTAGCTGAGAAGGAAAACAACAGAGGAAATCTGTTTTGCAAAAAACAATGATTGTTGCTCATGTTTGAAAAGGAGAAGGATGAGTTTGGTTTCAAATACTACTGTCTGCTGCAATGCAGCATATGCAATATGTTATTGGACCAATAATACTACTATTACCCCATTTCTATGTAGTAATTTTTATCCTGATTTCTCCTGGTGAACTGGTTCACAAAATTGTAAAAACACTTTTTTTCCCTGAGTACATATGGATGATGTTTATGTGATTTTCTTCTTTTAGATGTGAATTTTGAGAGCCGACCAGCTTTCTTTAACCTGTATAAAACACACATGTGTGTGCATATGTCTCTGCAAGTCAAATCTCCAGACAGGAAATGCCCTTTTTGGGGTTAAAATTTTGTGGAATATTCAATTACTAGCTTCCAAAATGCAGTTAGGAACATTTATAGGTTAAATGTCAAGCATTTCTGCTGACAAGCTAGAGACAGTCATCTGTATTGCTTTGATATTGGTGCTGGAAAAACATTATTCATCTCATGTCAGCCGCTGCTGGCAGTTGCAATTTTGGTTGCAATTATTTCTACCTTGAATTTAACCAGTTGTGCTTATGATCTTCCTGTGGATCCTATTTAGATTGTTTGTGCTTCTGGTGGTGTGCTGGATTCAGCTGTTGCAAAGCTCTCAAAATAGTCACAGCTCTGAGTACTATCCTTACCATATGGTTTGCATTACGCATGGTGGAGTTCTACTGTATTAAATTGTATCCAAAAAGCACACCTTTTGTGTAAAACTCCAAGTATAGTCATGAGAAATCTTATTTGTTCATAGTAATTGTCTTGAGGTGCTGTCCAGTTTTACTTCATTAAGAAGAAAACTAAAATCGTGTAGCGAAGAGAATACATTAATCTCTTGCCCTTTCTTTTCATAGAACTGAACACTATTTGCAGAAAGTTTTCCATAGAGAAAATGTCTTTGTTTAGGTTATTAACTTTCTCTTCAGCCTTTGTGCATTTCATAGTCTTTAAGTTTTGAAAAGACAGAAGATAATATTTTGGGGAAGTTATGATGCAGGACTGTGGACTGACTTCATGGGTTTTTTACATCACTAGGTGGAATGAATATCCTTCTGGCAGCTGTGCATGGATACAGCACTTTTTTTTTGCTTCAATGGCTTCCAATTTAGAGCGAAAAAATAAGTTTGAAAGGTTGAGATCTTTCTGTTCGAAAATCTTGAGATATGTGGTAACCAGGAATAATAGTTATTTTACTGAAGTGATGGAGTTTTTTCTACTGGAGTTTTTTTTACTGGAGTTTTTATTAACTGAATAATTTTATTAAGTGGATAATTAAATTTTGCTTTAAAAATTATTTCAAAATTTTATTTAAAAAAAATTTATAATTTAATTGTAACTGAATAATTTCAGTTTTAGTTGAAAATAAAAACTCTGGGTCACTTCTTGATTCTTCCTTATGTGACATGTTTAAAGTAGCTTTATTTATCTCTTCTGTTGATTTTTAAATATAATGAGTGGGCAGCTTTTAATCCATTTAATTCTAGTGAAAAACTGAAATTCGTGGAAGCTTTGGTTTGTTTTCAGACTACTTGTATTTTATATGGTCCATGTATGTTTTTAACCTTTAAACTTAGATTTTAATGCTTATTCTTGCTTCATACATTTATCACCTTATGTAGTAACAGAGTCCTTTAATTTGATAGGGTAGTACATACAGAATCATACAACCATACAAAAATATTCTGAGTTTGAAGGGGATCACAAGGATCATCAAATCCAGCTTCTGGCCCTACACAGAAAGCCCCAAGAGTCACATCATGTGTCTGAGCACATTGACCAAATAAACCTTGAACTCTGTCAGGCTTCATGCTGAGACCTGTTCCCTGGGAAACTTGTTCCAGTGCCCAACCACTCTCTGGTGGCTGGTAAAAGTCAGCATTTGTCTGACTTCAAAAACTGACCATGAGTTGATTTGAGCTGGTGTCAATAGTCACAGTGATAGACTGACAGCTAGTCTCAACTTTTGTAGAGGGAGGTCACAAGTCCTGCCTGCAAACTGCGTCTGCATGGTCTCCATTCTCCACAGGCTCATAGGTTTTGCAAGGAGCCTGCTCCAGCATGGACTTCACGTGGGATCACAGCCTTTGGGTCCCCCACAGGCTTCTCCATGGACCTCCATGGGCTGTAGGGGCACAGCTGCCTCACCATGCTCTTCACGATGGGCTGCAGGGGAGTCCCAGCTCTGGCACCTGGAATGTTTTGTTCCCCTCCTTCACTGACCTTGGTGTCTGCAGGGCAGTTGCTCTCATATGTTCTCACTCCTCTCTCCTGGCTGCTGGTGCACAGTAACTTTTTCACTTTCCTAAATCTCTTACCCCATAGGTGCAACCACCATCACTGAGGGGCTCAGCTCTGGTCAGCAATGGGTCTGTCTTGGAGTCATCTGGCACTGGCTCCATCAGACACAGCGGAAGCTTCTAACATCTTCTCTCAGAAGCCAACCCTATAACTCTCCCACTACCAAAACCTTGCCTTGCCAACCACTGCAATTCATATTGGCAATGCACTTTGTTACAAGTAAGCTGTAATGTCTCCCAAATACATAAATGTTTAAAAAATATACTGAAATTTTTTGTTTCTGTTAAGGAAAATCTGTAGTGCAGAAATTTGTGGACTTGAATGTGTCATGCCTTTGCACAATAGCTATTTCCTTTCATTGTCAGGCTTTTGTCTGATTTTACTGGTTCCCTCTGAGAATAAACTTAGCATTTGGGAATGTGCAAAATAAAAAGCTTCTGATGAGTTTCACAATGGAGACACTTCCAGTTTTACCTTTCTGCAGCCTTCTCTTTTCCCACTGCTTCACTCAAGTCTAAGAGTCACAATGAGGGCAAATTATAGGTAGCCGAGGTTGTTCTTACATGCTGCTGTCCTCCAGTGTCACCACACAACTGCTTGGAGGATAGAAGTGAGAAAACCCTTGGGCTGAGATCAAGACAGTTTAGTAGGGAAAGCAAAAGCTGTGCATGCAAGCAGAGCAAAACAAGGAATTAATTCACCATTTCACACGGGCAGGCAGGTGTTTGGCCATCTCCAGGAGAGCAGGACCCCATCATGCATAATACTGACCTGGGAAGACACAAACTCCATCACTCCAAACACTCCCCTTTTTCCTTCTTCCAGCTTTATATGCAGATCATGATGTCATCTTTTGTGGAATATCCCATTGAGTCAATTGAGATCAGCTCTCCTGGCTATCTCAACTGCTTTTGCATCCCCAGCTTGCTCACAGGTGGGGAGGAGTAAGGAGCAGAAAAGTCTTTGGCTCTGTGTAAGCCTGCTCAGCAGTAATGAAAACATCCCTGAATTATCAACTCTGTTTCCAGCACAAATCCCAATCCCAGCCCTACAGTATCTACTGTAAAAAAAATTAACTCCATCCCAGCCAAAACCAGAACATTCACTTAATGAGAAAATTATGCTGACAGTGCTTCAGTAACTCAGTGAGAAACAAAAATTTGCTTTTCCAGCTATTTCAGCATAATACTGGAGTTTTCCCTACTCTAATAGCTTCTCAAGAACAGGTGTGTTAAGGTCAGCTTTTTGCTTGAATAGCATGTTATTAGGGAGATTAATTACTGAAGTTTTGTTTGCCAGTGACACTTGCAGAAAAGTGTTTTTTTCAGGCCTCGTATCCTAGGACATTTTTAAAGGCATGTGAATATTTCACACAGTGATTTTATTTTGGTGTACACAGCTGATTTCATTATTCGTAAACGTATTTCTTGGTAGTTGTCATATGAATAAATTGTGTTTGTGTTATTTTTTTCCCTTAAGGTGTTTTCTTTTGTTATGTACATGTACTGGAGGATTTAATTTTCTTCTATAATAATACTTATTCCTTATGTAATGCCTCACCTTATTTGAAAATGCATTGTGCTTTCATTGTTCAGCTTCCTTTAAAGTACCTTCCTTTTCTACTTCTACTTCTGTTGCACTTATCTGTAGTGATAACACACAACTTCATTCTAGCTAGGATTGACAATGAGGGGTTTATTGTCTTTGATCTTCTCGTTGTTGAAGCTTCAATTTATTCAGATCTAATATTGACTTTTCCAGCCAAATTTCTTGCTTTGCAAGAGAATTTGTTCTTTTTGTCTTGCTGTAGGAAAATGGTTAATCCCCCTGATAATTAGTGCACATAATATAATTCTGGCACTGCATTCGGTTTCGTTCTGGGGGATGTGCACTCACAGCTTGAGGGGTGGTAAAAAAGCACTGGCTGCATTGTGTGTTAGACTGCTTGTAAGCAGAGATAAGGTGTGATAGGATTTTGTTGTCTGTGCACAGCAGGATTCTCAGTTCTTTTCTGCCATCTTGGGCAGAGGATAACAGGAGTTGCTGTGGGTAAATGTCTCATCCTTAAGACACCACACATCATTAACACAACTATGCAAGGTCATGAGGATGTTCAACAGCTTAGGTCTTTATACCTGTATTGAATTTCTGGAGGGACTGAGTGATGCTGAATAAAGTATTTTTGACTTCTACTTCAAGTAGTACTTAGGTGTTCTCCCAAACAACTGAAATGTCTTCTTCACAATATGCGGAGTAGAGGTGGCAAATTATTCTGATTCAAGTTAAATATTTCAGTAATCTAGCAACTATATGAAATCACTTCTGTGTGGTTTTGGCTCTCTAAAGGCAATCCATTTCTGTTTTCTTAATTAGGTCTTTACTAATGTGCTGACTCACCCAAAATGTCCATAGAAGAATAATGGAAGCCCCTGAATACCTTGATTTGGATGAAATAGATTTTAGTGATGATGTATCGGTAAGTACAAGTCTTATTGTATTTGTTCAAGTTGAGACAACCTTAGATATCTAAGTCCTCATGTAAAAAGCAGCACTGTTCTTTTTATTTTATATAGAGGAATGTTTAGATAGGTTGAATTTAGAAGTCAAGATCAGATGTTTTGTAAAGGAAATCTCTCTAATAAGCTTGGAATGAAAACTTGATTCCTCTCCTTCAGGTAATAAAAATTACTTGCAAATCAAATTACTAAATTAGTTTCATTTCTGGACTGCTTCTCTCCTGTATTGTCCTGAATGAACTATATGTGCTGTAGACCTAGCCTTAGACACCAAAATTTTATCTTTAATTGAATGTATTTCAGTTGTAAAAAACCTGCTTCTCTCACCTCTGCCCTTTTCACCAGTAGCCATTTCCCAGTACAGCAGTATTTTATGAATAGGTGTGATGTGATAGAGTACAGAAAGAGATAGAAAGACTTCCAGGGATTCATAGGCAGCACTGATCCTTAGTGTCACATAAAAACAACTGCACCTGTAATTGCAAGAAAAAATACTGTGTTACTGTGTTGCTGTGTTGCTGACTACATTGTTAGTGTTCTTATAGGAGGCACTGATACTGTGTATTTCTCTATTATTCACAGTACTAGTACTACTGCCAGTGTTTCTGCTTTTTGTGCAATTGAGTTGTTCATATATTTAATGTTCTATCAAAAATAAACTTGAATACAAAAATTGAATCTCCTGTAAGAGAATTTATAAATTCAATTTTTAGATGAAAGTATGCCACCATCTCTTTCCACATGTTTCATAGTTTTATAGTTTAATTTTTTTTTTTAATACGAAGGGCCTGGTTTTCCCGTTAGCATTTGGGACTTTTGATTCATTTTAAAACATTCCAGATGCTTTATTCACTGACAAATTCCTTTTGAAGGGAATTTTTTTTCTACCTATTGTACTGTTGAATTTTTATTAAAGCAGAATATGGCAAATGCCCAAAATATTACAAGACAATGAGCCAATCTTGAGTGAATACCTTATTATGGGCAACTTTCTTTTTATTACTGTTATATGCTAAATTATTTCCTGGTATCTGTTTCTATACTCAGTTTTGTAAAACTGTAAAACATAATAGATGTAACCTTTCCATGTCCCTCCCATTGTGGCTGTTGCTGCATACTGGTGGGTTAGGTTACTCACTTTTCTGCTGAACAGCTCAGGCTGCCTGCTTTAATAGCCTGTTCTTTCAGTGGAAGCTGAACATTGAGTAAAAAACATCACAAATGATTGAGGTAGCAGTTTTACTCCCTGCTTTAGCAGGGAAGAGAACAAAGGATTTGTTGCCAGAACCCAGATCAACAAGAGAATTCATGGTTACTCTAGTGCTCTACTCATATCTCATCATACACAGTTTAGAAATACCTGACCTTCACATTTTATCATTAGCCTGCTCTGGTAAGAGCAGCTGCATAGCATCTGTATTAGCAAATTATATTATTCCTGCTAGCCCTCTGGTTCTAATCCAGTGCAGAAAAGTGACTGATAATATAGGCAGCAAGAAGGCTGTTAAAATGATGCACTTACAAATGTACCTCTGTTAGAAAGCCACTGTTTGCAGACCAGACGCATGTAGTCCATTTCAGCAAAACTGACCAAAATGTAATAGTCAAAAAGATAGACAGAAAGACAGGAATTTGTTTTAAAAGGCAAATATATATGTAAGTCAGGGAAAGGGGTGGGGGGAGTTTGGGTTTTTGGGTTTTTTTCCTTTGCTTTTTTTTTTTATGTTGCATTTGTACATGAGAACAGGAAATGGTACATTTCTCCAATATCACAGAATCATAGAATGGTTTTGGTTGGGAGGGACCTTCAAAGGTCATTCAGTTCCAATCTCCCTCTCATAGGTAGATCAGGTAGCTCCAAGGCTCATTGTGATGGGTTGACATTGACTGGTCACCAGGTGGCCACCAAGCCACTCTTGTTACTCCCACTCCATCAAGAAGCTTGTGCTTTAAGGAGAGGAACACCACTCAGCAATTACTGTCATGGGCAAAAAAGCCTCCTCTTGGTGAAATTAATTTATTGCCAATCAAACAGCACAGGATAATGAGAAACAAGGAAAAATCTAAAAGTACCTTCCCCTCCCCCCCCGCCTTTTCTCAGTCTCAACTTCACTCTGGAGTTCTCTGCCTTGCCACCTCGGTAAGTGCAGGGGGATAGGGGAGGATGGGGTTTGCATTCAGGTTATTACAGAGTGTCTCTGCCATTCCCTCCTCCTCATCCTCTTCATGCCTGTACCAGCACGGGGTCCCACCGACTGCAGACAGTCCTCTGTGACTTTCTCCAGTGTGAGTCTTTCCCACAGGCTGCAGTTCTTCATGGACTGCACCAGCATGCGTCCTTTCCATGAGATACAGTCCTTCAGGAAGAGACTGCTCTGGCATGGGTCTCAGAGAGGGACACTGTTCCTGACAGAAAACCTGCTCCTATGTGGATTCCTCTCCACAGGCATTAGTTCTTGCCAAGAGCCTGCTCCAGCACTGTCTTTCGACAGGCTGCAGGTTTCTTCAGGGCACATCCACACACTCCAGTGTGAGGTCCTCTGTGGGCTGAAGGCTGGATATCTGCTCCTGTGACTGTAGGTGAACTCTGCTCCAGCACCTGGAACACTGCCTTCCCCTATTTCTTCACTGACGTTGGTGTCTCACATTTTTTTATTCCTCTCTCCCAGCTGCTGTTATGTAATGTTTTTTCCCTTTCTTAAACTGGTTATCCCAGAGGCGCTACCAATATCTCTGAGGGGCTCAGCTTTTGCCAGTGGCCAGTCCCCCATGGGGACAGCCCCTGCTCTTAGTTTGCCACATAAACCAAATACAATCATGTGGGGTGGGCATCCACAACTTCTCTGGGCAACCTGTTGCAGTATCTGACTACCGCCATGGTAAAAAAATAGCTTTGTTGTAGTCAATCTAAATTGATGTTCTTTCATTTGCCCCTTGTCCTGTCACTACAGGCCCTGGAAAACAGTCTTTCTCTATTTTTCTCATAAGCCTTTTTAATGTATTGGAAGGCCATAAGAAAGTCTCCCTGCAGCCTCCTGTTCTCCAGGATGAAGAACCCCAACTCTCTCAGCCTTACTTCACAGAAGAGGTATTCCAGCCCCCTGGCTGTTTTCATGGTCTTCTTCTGGGCCACTGAACAGGTCCATGTCTTTTTTGCCCCAGCAACTCCTGAGATGGAGGCAGTACTCCTGGTGGACTCTCACAGGAATTAAGTCTGGGGGAGAATCACCTCCCTCACCCTGTTGGCCAGGCTTTTTGTGCAGCAGGATACAATTGGTTTTCTGGTCTGCAAGTGAGCATTGCCAGTTAATGTAAAATTGTTCATCCTCCAGTATGCCAAGTCCTTTTCTGCAGGGCTACTCTCTGTAACCAAGTCTGTATGGGTACTGGGCATTGCTCTGACACATGGACAGGATCTTGATCTTGTTGAACTTTATGAGGTTCGCATGGGCTCACACCACAACCCTTCCCAAGGTCCCTCTGGATGGCATTCCTTCCTCCTTCCCAAGGTCCTTCTGGATGGCGTTCCATCCCTCCAGCAAATCAACCACACTACTCAGCTTGGTGTCATGTGAAAATTTGCTAAGGGTGCACCTGATCCCATTGTCAATGTCCTTTGACAAAGATTTTAAATACTATTGGTTGCAGTATGCATCCTTGAGGGACACCACTCATTTTTGGGTCTCACTTGGAAACTGAGCTGTTGATTGTAACTTGTTGGACATGGCCAACTCCTTGTACACATATCCATCAAAGCTGTATCTCTCCAAATTAGAGGCGAGGAGGTAGCACTTGGATACAGTGTGCCAAAGGCCTTACAGAAGCTGAGGCAGATGACATCCATAGCTCTTGTCACTCCATTGTAGGAGGCCCCTGTCTTAGTCAGGCACAATTTTCCCTTTGTGGAGCCATGCTAGCTATCTCTAATCACCTCTCTGCCATCCATATGTTTCAGCATAATTTCCAGGGGGATCTGTTCCATGCTCTTACTGGGCACTGAGGCATGGCTGACCTGCTAGTAGTTCCTGAGGCTCTTCTTTTTATCCTTGTTAAAAATCAGTGTGATACTCACTTTTATCCAGTTATTGGAGACTGACTGCTATGACTTTTAAAATATTATTGAGGGTGGCTTAGCAGCTACATCTCAGCAGCAACTCCATCAGGGCTCTGGAATGCAAATATGATGCATTTAGAAGATCTAAATGGTACAGTATATTTGTCTGTATTTCAGACAGCAGAATAGGTTTCTGGGTCTCTTGTTTATGTTAAACAAAAATAATATTCTGTCTGCAGTGACATTAAGCAACCCAGCTGAATATTTTCATTTATTTCTTCATGAATAACTGCTCCCAGGAAGGAAGGGGGGAAAAAAAAAAAGACCTTTAAGTTGCATTAAATGATAGACAAATTATCAAATGTATGTTTTTACACTTTCACCTTTTTCCTATTTCTCCTGATTTTCACTGTAAATTTATTCTTGCTCTGAAGTTTTATGCTGTTGGTATAGTTGCCTGAGGGGTTCCTAACTCTTTGATTGGAGTGCAGGATTTATATTGCACTGGCAAATTGAGCAACTATTGCAACTATTTTATTTTTTGGTTTACAGAAATAATACAAAATAACCTCATTTTTTACCTCTAACAGTGTTAGTGTTTATGTAGGTCCCCTTTGAAGCTAAAAGGAAGAATAACATATCAAGTGTCTATATAAGATGCTATCAACAACACATAGCAGAAGTTAACCAGTGCTCCAAAGATGCTCATCCTAGCTGTAAGAAAGACATTTATTTTGGGGAGGTGATATTTCCCACATGCACAGTACCAGTCTAATCTCTTTCCTTCTCTGTTTTTTGTTTGGAAGCTGCTTAAATTGTCACTACTATTGAGAAAAATCTTCCTGCGACATCAGGCCAAGTATTGTTCCTTTAATTTTCTCAATATAGCTCGCTACTCCCAAATAAATGTCTCAGAAAGATGATGGCATTACACAGTTAATAAATTAATAAGAAAATAAATTGTTGTAAAGTTACTAATTTAATAGGTTTTTAGTATCAGTGAAACATTTTGTTTTCCACTATAGCAAATAAACTGAAATGAGACTGCTAAACTGTCTACTTGGAAACACTTGGAAAAAAATTAGCTGTAGGAAGGTGGAGGTGCCTGTTTTCAGTAACAAAATGGAAACAAAGAGCTGTGAATTTAAGAGCAGGACAAAGTCATTGGTGACTTGATCCAGTGGCGGTAAATGATTTGAGTTCTGATACTGCAAAAAGTAGGAGTTGGCCGTGGTGCTTCATGCTTTTGGAGGTGTCATGGTTATGCTAATATGGTCTGAGAGTCACGCTATGCATACAACTTTGCACTTTGACTCCATTTAGGATACAACAGAATGTTGAAAAGTAACTTCTGTTTCTTAATTTACTTGGGTTTTTTACTGTTTTGTATATATTTCTCTGCTACTACTCACAATCAGTTATTTCTTCTTTCTGTTACTTCTTGGACACAAGTGCATCTGCAAGTGGTGGACAAGTGGCACAGAGCAGAGCAGCCCTATTAAAGACACTTTTAAACATTAAAACCTCTTTTTCTCCTGTGTTTTATTTAAAATTTCTTGCATTAAAATTTGAAAACCATGTGAAATTTAAAAGGTTAACATTGTCATTAATTCAGATTCTGTAGTGCAGTGTTACATAACGAACAAATGTACTGTATTGTGAGGGAAGCCCCATTTTTCCCTGAATTAGCAGTGCCTGTTGAAAAAAGCTGGGAATATCTTGCATTTGCTTGTTACTGCTTCTTGTCTCATCTGCTGTTGATACTGCTCTTCCATCTTACAAAGTTATTTAGGGGTTTATTAGAATTCATTGTTTTGGGTTGGACATAGGCAGGCATTAAATGCAGGAAAAGAACCCAGACCTCAAACAGTAATCAAAAATTCCATTACATGTATTACCTTAGGAACAAGCCCTTAGTTTGTTACTGAATGTCACCATCAACCACGACAGACTTTAATTAAATACCAAAGATCCCAGTAAGCATTGACTAACGAAGTGACATGATGTGCTCAGCTCTTACATTGTCAGTTATGCCCTTGGGCATGGCCCCCAACTCTGGCTGATGTGATTACTCCACTGGTGAAATGCAAGAAGTTGTGTTTAATTTTGTATGCAAAAAAAATTGAAATTATTGAATGACGAGTTGGAAGTAATTAATTTTAAATGCTGTTAAATAAACATTAAGTCTAAAATTCTGTTTCAGGGAAGGGTTGCAATCTGAGCCTCTTTTGATGTCCTGTGTAACCTTGAAATTTATGGTTGAAGAAAAGCTAGAAAATAGTACTGATGATTAGAACTGGAGCTAGAGTATGCAATAAATCAGTTCTAGTGGGAAGAGCTGGGAATGGATTGTTTTCATGGTTGGGAAAAGTCCACTTGAAAAAGTAATTTTTGTTGCTTCCTGGACCAAAAGCTGGTTCTTTACATTTTTGCACAAAATACAGAAGGCAGAAACGTAGATTTGCAGACATCTTTTTAAAGATAGAGGTAAGTGGGAGGAAATCTGTTAATGAAATCAAAGCAATATTATTAAAATGCATAATAAAGTTATAAACATTTAATAGATTTTTGGCAGTGGGACAAGGTAACTGAATACATTTTAAAGCAATGTTGAAACAGAAAAAAATCTATTCTTGCAAGAAAGAACAGGAAAAAGACAAAAAGAAAGATGGCTTTCTGTTTTTGAAGTTGCTTGACAAAACACATAGCAATAGAATACAAAAGGCCTCTTTCTAATTGAATTACAAACTGCGTAATAGTTTAAACTGCAACAGCTGGTCTTACGAAGCTACCATATTCCTTGGAGACATGCTCCTTGGATTCTTTTAAGAATCTTACTAGACCAGTTCAACATTGCATTCTAAGTCTTTGTGCTGAAATAGCAAGATGTATAGCTAAACAGCTCAGGCTTTATTAAATAATAACTAAAGTGAAGTGCAGCACATGGTGTTTGTCCATGTCTGTGTTTAAGTTGTATTAATTTTTCTTTAGTAGCATCCTTCTCCCTGTCTCTGCTCTGTTCTATTTTGCTTTGGGCTGTCACATCCTGAAGCAGTCACAGCCTCATAGATAACCCCTTGTTTAATGGGGACTGGAATCACTGGGTAGATCTGGAGTGCTGCTACACATTTTAATTAATAAGTTCAGTGTTGATCCTGGTAATACTTATGAGGGTTTCTTCTTGAGGCTGAGGTTTCTCAATCCCTGATGAATTAGGTTGGCAAGGAAAAAAGTAAGGCCTGGGAGGTTTTCTAGGATTCATGAAGTAACTACAGTCATTTGAGTAACAGTCTTAAACTCACACCAGAGAAGTAAATTACTCTGCAATTGGTCACATGAGCTTGAATTTAGATTATTTAGAAAGAGATGGCCAGCTGTGCTTTAGGAACACATCAAACACTGAATGAGAAACTGTCAGCAAAAACCAGAACAACGTATCACCGTTTTTTTTGTGTGTGGAAAGTTCATATGGTTTTATATGTAGTTGTTTTTCTTCATTGGTCAACAGCAAACTAAATATATAACTAAAAATATCTGTTCCTTTGAAAACATATGGTGTTTATGTATTCTGAGAAAAATTTCAGTTGTGCTAATCCTAAATGCCTTTTTTCTGTTTTAGTTTCCAAAATACTGTTTTTAATAGTATAAGCAAAGTAATTGATATTTCTTTCACAGACATAATGATTTTCATTTGTTTAAGTGGAGATTCCTGTAATATTTAAGCATTTGATTAAGGAAGACTTGCTATAAAGCAACTGCATATCAGAATGTATGGTTTTATAACACTGGATCTTGTGTCTTTCCAAAGGTATTCCACAAGTTTATAAAGATAAAATTTCTGTTTAGTAAAATACCTGTGGCACCTGTGATGTTTTTTTCCTGTTTTTAAATTGCTAACTCAGAGAATAACATGCTGATTCATATCAGATGTGTTTTGTCATATCAAAATAATAATACAAGTTTGCTTTAGTAAAGCCCACGTTAGAGAAACAAGCCTGTCATCTGATATGTGTGGATACACACACCCCTCTCTGATATCAGATCTTTACAGCACAAATATTCTGCATCTCTTTTACGTACTGGTTTGTGACAGCTCAAATTCTAATTTTTAAACATGATGATTGTTGTAGTGCAATCACCATAATAGATGCACAGGTGGGCAAAGTGAGACCCTTGAGGTTTATGGTGAAGCCTGGATGTGTTCTGATTTCCAATGTATCTCACGTTGTGTTGAATTGTGTTTGTGCCTTGAATAGTGGTGACCTGCAGGACGGAAAAATCTGAGGTGAGGAGGTGCTTTGCTCTAACTTTGAAAGTGTGTTTTGTATGCCTCAAGGTGGGAAACAACAGCAGGTGCCATCTGCTTTTTTCATGCAACCAAAGAAGACAATCAGACTGCCAGAAGTACCCTTGGTCTGTAGATTTTGTTAGTATCCATGACATTTGAACCTCTTGAAAATCTTACTTTTTATCTTTTTTAATTACTACCTCTATACATTTTTTTTCCTTTTTTACAGTATTCTGTAACTTCTCTCAAGACCATCCCAGAATTATGTAGAAGGTGTGATTCACAAAATGAAGACAGATCAGGTATGATGCCCACTTCTGTCCACCCATAATTTTCTAGGCTTTTTTAAATCATGCACAATTTGGCAACAATAGCTTCTTGGCAGTGTCCTGCTGTTTTGTTTTTTCTCATTTCTGTACAGTGTTCTGGAAACATGAGTTTCTTTTTTTCAACAGATGTTAGTTCATTAGAAGGAAAGAAAGTTCCAAAAAAGGATTTGGCTGCATGCAGATAAATGTAGGGCTTCATCTCAGCAGCTCCAAACCACAGTATGTGCAACAATTTACTTGAAAACCCGAGAAACCATTGGTGACAAGACGTAATAATGTAGGCGCCAATGAAAAAATGTTGGATACATTTACTACCCATATGGCCACGACCAGTCTGAGGGATTATGTTTTGCCAGAGTCTGAAACTGTATCAAGGATGCTACATGATAGAATCTACTCTAAGGCATACTGTAATAGTTAAGATTAAAGCTGAGTTTTTTAGTTTAATAGTGTAAACTAAATGAAGAATCATGGCATATAGATGAGAAGCAGCTGGAGACCTTCCCCCTGCCCCTGACAAAAAGTGCATTCAGTGTTGTTTTTCAATCTGTAAATCAGATTAATCCTCTTTTATTTTTCTCTTCCTGATGGAGGAGAAATGAATTGGTAAGAGAAGCATTTTTGTTGAGCTATGAAAAGTTTATTGTGCTTTTTGATCTTTTAATTGAACTTTTGTTAATGTTGTTTCATCAAGTACTTTTATAACAGAAACAGGAGATCTGGAATTCATGGGGTGATAGAAGGACTTCAGAGCCATGCTATGCTTCAGTAACTTTTATTTCTATATTTCCTTTCAGACTTTTTAAAATTTCTAGTGTGTTTAACTTGAGTTGAAATTTTCTGATTGCTACTTCTTCTAACAGAGTCATTAAAGGCCAGGTCATCACATGCCACTGTCCTTGGCAATAAACAAAACTCTCCTTACCATATTTGCTTGCAAGTTACTGCCCACAGAGGGTATAGCAGTGATTGCACACACAGCATTACTTGTTGCGAGCAAAAGCAGGGGAGAAGTGTAAAAGGTGAAGACTCCACTCCATTTGCCCTATCTCATTCTACCCCAGTCTCCCCCTGTCCTCCCCCATGCTCCACTCCATATTCCCCTCATTCTTCCCATCCTGCCCCATTACACCCTTTTATCCTTCCCCTGCCTCATTCCTATCCCTTTTCTTCTCTGTCCTTCCTACCTTTTTGCTGGTTCTTCCCTACTCCCTCATCCCTTGCATTCTACCAACTTCCCTTTTGTCCCAACTCCTTCCCTTCTTCTTACCCATTCTTACTCCCATTCTCCCTACTCTCTCCCCATTTTCCTATTGTCACACCATTTCTCCACACTATTCTTCTCCCATTCTTCTCTCATTCCTCCTACCTCCTCCTCTCCTCTTTCCTCTTTTTCGCACACTTCTTCCCTCTTCTGCTCCTCATGCTTCCCTGCCATTCTCCATAGCATTTAATCTGTCATTGCTCCCCACATGCTCCCACCATTCTCTCCCATATTCCTCCTCCCGTTCTTCTTTCTCCATTTAAAATTCAGGTAGTAGTCATAAAGTAAAATACAGACCAATAGTAAGGATTAAATACTAGTTATGAGCTCTTCCTTTAGATTGTGGGATGCTGACAACTTGCTGTGTATCTCTCTTGTTCCATGGTTGCCTCTGCAGACACATATTTTTCAATTATGATTTTAATTACATCAGTACTCATCTGTTCCCTTGAAAAGGGGTTGACAGAAGCAAATACAGGGATCGCTGGGAGACAGCAGTAGCTCTGGGGAGTCTGCCAGTGGAAGTTAATTCCAGATTGATTAAAAGTCTTGAGTAAAAAAGAGGCCTTTAGCACTGATAGTATTGTCAAAGTAGAAATAGTACTAAAAGCTGTTTTTTCTTGCTACTTACCACTTACTTTGATGAATAGGAGATGGTACTAAATTTTTTTTATTTTTAATCTGCTTAATCACTGAGTAATAATATAGTGCTGAACAGAAGTGTATCACTTTACATCTCTGTACAAACTTCAGAATTTCAAGTATCTTGAGCTACTAACAGAGCTGGATTAGTCAACATTGTGTAAGGCCCAATTTGATGACTTCTCATAGTTGCTTTTGACATAGTCTTTTTGCCTTCATTCTACTGTAGATCATTAAAATAATGTTACCAACGTGTTGATGTTGTGTGCTATTTTTTATGAAGATGGATTATATAATAAATCTTTCATGCTACAGCATGAAGAATTCATACTATTTTATATCTGTATTCCATTTTTAATTCAAGTAGTTACAAATATAAAATCTCAGAGGTTTTACAAAGAACTGATCCAACTTTCTACCTCATACTGACTCCTGCTTTGTTAGGGGTTGCATTTCTGCTTTAAAACAGAGAGAACTATGAAAGTAGAACTATCCAAGAATTACTTTTTCAGAAGAGCTAAAAGTTAAGCAGAAGTTGACCATAGACAAGATATGTCATAGTCTAAAAAGCAAATGTCTGTCATCTTTGTCTCAGGAAAATACTTAGTTCACTAAGACAGTTAAGACAAAATTATGGAGAAAGTAAGATTCAATTCTATACCTAAAATATAATTATATATATGGGCAACCATTTTCACCAGCATGATTGTTAGAACAAATTTAAACCAGACAGTTCATCATTATGGAATTACATTTATTAACTATATGGCTAATAATGTGGAAGTTCTACTATTAATTGTTTGCAGATAAGTTTGGTAAATAGCCCTGTAATTCCCATTTTCTTTCCCTCTTTCATGTAAACATTGAATAATAAGTTAGTAACATATGAAAGTATTTGGTTACATTGTTCTCAAATTACTCCAAACACTTTTAATCCTAGGCAAATACTGGTGTTTAGAAGTCAGTGTGCTTTCTCAAGCATTTCACATAATTCCTTCAGCAGATTTTTTTGGTTTTTTTAACTATTTCTGACTGCCTGTAACTTTTGCTCAAATTTGTTCTTTTGGAAAGGGAGGTATTAGAAAATCTGACAAATATTTTCCCAGCGTGTAGTTTTTCCTCCTTGAAATCCCGCCATCACCTCCCTTTAGTGAACAGCACTGGCTGGTGGTGTGTATTGTTGGGAAGGTCCTGTTCCTTCCTCACCCTTTTGCAAGATGTGCATAAAAGTCGTGCAGCAGCACAATCTCAGTCCTGACTCAGAATCAAAGGATCACAGAACATTCTGAGTTCGAAGGTACCCACAAGAATCATCAAAGTCCAGCTCTGGGCCCTGCACAGGACACCCCAAGAGTCACACCATGTGCCTGAGAGCATTGCCCAAACACTTCTTGAGCTCTGTCAGGCTGGTGCTGTGACCACTTCCCTGGTGAGCCTGTTCAGTGCCCAGCCACCCTCTGGGTGAAAAACCTTTTCCTGATATCTGACCTAAACCTCTCCTGACAGAGTTCTATGCCATTCTCTTAAGTCCTGTCACTGGTCAGCACAGAGACAACATCAGTGTCTGCCTCTCTTGCTTCCCCTCATTAGAAAACTGCAGAACTGCAATGAGGTTTCCCTTCAGTCTCCTCTTCTCCAGGCTGAACAGACCAAGCAACCTCAGCCACTCCTCATATGGCTTCCTCTCAAGGCCCTTTACCATCTTCGTTGCCCTCCTTTGGACACTCTGTAATATCTTTAGATCCTCCTTATATTGTGGCACCCAAAGCTTCACAGAGGCCTTAAGCTGAGGCTGCCCCAGTGCAGAGCAGAGCGGGACAATCCCCTCTCTTGCCCGGCTGGCGATGCTGGGCCTGATGCACCCCAGGACATGGGTGGCTCTCCTTGATGCCAGGGACACTGCTGAATCATATTCAAGTTGCTACAGACCAGGACTCCCGGGTCCTTTCCATGGCTCTGCTCTCCAGCCCCTCATTCCCCAGTGTGTCCATACACCCAGGGTTACCCCATCTGAGGAGCAGAATGTGTCACTTTCCCTTGTGAAGCTTCATACAGTTGGTGATTGCCCAGGCCTCTGATGTGTCAAGGTCTCTCTCCAGGCCTCTCTGTCTTCAGAGGGAGTAAACAGCTCCTAATTTTATATCATCTGCAAACTTACTATTCCTTCAAGTCCTGTGTTCAAGTCCCTTATGACTTCTCTGAGTCCTTCTCAGATTTAGGGAATTCTGATTTGGGAAAATTCCAAGGGATCCTTGGAGCCAAAATATATGTGCCAGTGCCCCCAGATTATAAGGGGAAAGATATATGGGACTGACAAAAAATTGCAGCGAAAATCATGGTTTATCCACAATAAAGTGTGATTAAGGATACTTGTTTTTTCTACAATCATGCATCAAGGTAACAGTCTTTTAGGAAGCATAACCACTAAGGTGGACATTAGCTCAGTTGTTTAGTGCAAGGTGCTAATTAACTGAAAGATTGTGGGTTTAAGCCCTGTACAGGCCGTTCACTTAAAAGCTGGACTCAATATTCCATATGGGTCCCTTCCAAGTCAGAATATTCTGTGATTCTGTCATTGTTTATCTTCAAAGATAGAAAATTAAAGAGTGTAGTTTAGAAATCGACCTAGCTAGCACATTTTTCCTGAAATGAAGTGTTAGCCAGAGTGCCCGTTGATTTCCAGCATTGTTTAACATAGGCTGATGACCTGAAACAGAAATCAGTCCTTTATGCTTTTGTTATTAACCATGAAATTGGTTGCTTTCTTTCTGCGCAAATTTTCTAAGGACACTTGAACAAATGGTTCAAGACATCTGTGTTCAACAAGCTTCACTGAACCATGTCATTGTTGAAGTATATTCTGTCATCTGTGATGACTTTCAGTTGTCATTAAATGGATGTTTCAAATGAAGGCAATATACTACTTTAGATCTTTATTCACAGATTGATAAGAACAAATTCACCTTTAATGTCCAGCAGTTACCCTTCTGCACTGCTTTATTCATTCCCAAAGTAGCTGCCATTTGAAAATACATTCAAAATACTAGTTTCATAATTGAGAAAAATAAATAAATCAATGAACAAAAAATTCCAGAAAAGTTCTGTCTCAAGCTCTTGGTAGTTTTTATTTGTATGATAAAATAAAATAATATTTGATTTGGAAGCAGTGTTAAAAGGCATCAGTTTCACAGATCTGTTCTCCAAATATCTCCCAGGTAAATATGTCTGAAACAATACAATACTGATTGGATCATTCCTTGGTAGAATACTGAGGAATTTTCTTAGTAAAAAAACAATTGTGTTATCTACATACAAGGTATTTTCCTACCTAAGTTTTGCATCCTTCCTCTTCCTTTTTCATGCATTTTGTGCCAGAATGACCTCTTCTGGTTTTTTTATTAGAACTTTGCTTGCTACCTTCCTTTTACATCCATAGAACAGTCTACGCAAAGTAACCCAATTTATTAATTTCAAAATTTTCTTTGCCTTTCCTGTATTCTCTACTTTAGAATGACAGCTTTTGTATTATTCTTCCTCAAGCCAAGATAAGACAAATATTCATTCACTGAGACTCAAAATGTTTGAATTACCTGAAAAAGATGCACTGTTATTTAAAAACGTAAATTATTATTTACCCTGTATACCCTTTCTTTCTTCTTTAGAGTGACTTGAAATTCCACTAAAATGGGAACAAACCCTCTCCGTTCTTATCTGTCCAGGGTTGTTCTTTAATTCAGGTTCTCATGCTCTAGAGTTTATGTTAAAGAGCTCTAGTGTGTATTCCTGGTACAGGTTATTGATATATTAAAACTGTAAAACAGTGCCACCTTCAGTTAAAATGAATTCGGTTAAATATGAATTTTGTGGTATTAATAAAGGAGTAAATAGATATTCAGATCTGGCTCTGATTATCCATCGATTTGTAAGAGACCCCCCTTCCTCTATCACATGGAGCCCACATTCTGCTGCCAGTGTTGGAGATACATTGGTGATAACAACCATGGGTTTTCTGAGTTTCCCTAGTGTATTCAACACCTCAGCACCTGTATATAGAGTCAGAATCACAGTGCTTTAAATGGAATTAATGTGAGCCTTAATTGATTCAAGAGTCTCTGCTGAAGGCATATCACAAGGAAGAAGTTCAGACATTTCTTTCAGATGACAGTAAAGCTCAAAATACGAAACTTTAGGTAGACTTACTGCAGGCCCCCTCTCAGTATTACACAAGTAGTATGTTGAAATAGTGCATTAAAAAAAGTATGGGCAGTTGTCAATGCTATTCACAGACTTTCTTAATGTAAAACACGCCATTGTTATTTTCATTATACTCAATTAATGGTGGTTAATGTCCATTAAAAATTGACAATTTAGAGGTGTTCTGATGTTTGGCATTAGACTGTAAGTATCACAGAAACTGCCTGTCACAAGGGTAAAGTTTCATCTTTGCATGAGGTTGTCTTGATGGTTGGAGAAAACTCATTTACCTGTAGTTCTACAGATGCTTGTATACCAGATAAAATTCCCCCTCTCACCTCCCCATGCTCTAGACATACAGATGATCGAAAAATACTCTGGAGTACAAAAAATGCTTCCAACTGGAAATACGTTATAAGGGTCTGATTCCTGAAAATAAAATCAGATGGGGATTAAATTGAAAGACAAGTTGCTTCCTGATTGCCCTCTTTTCTGCTTATTTGCCCCCAGTAGTTCTAGGACATGTGTAAGTAAAGAAATAGATTAAAAAAACAATAAATAAACCTGCAGGCCTCTGGATTCATTTGCGTTTTTTCTTCCTCAAGAAGAACAGAGAGCACAATATATGGTGAAGAACTACATTTGCAAATTTGACCCTTGCAGGTTTTCATCAGAAAAAGTTTTTTTTGTGCCAGAGAAATACTTTGGCATGTCAGGTTTATCAGCAGCTAACATTTTTTTACTGATGTGAATAAAGCCTGCAGTTTTTGTGTTCCTCTTTCTTTTTGCTTCAGTAATACAACAGTAGGATTATCCAAAACTCTTACATAAATGAATAAAAGTTTAGGAAATAATTTTGACACATCTGAGGAAAAAAATTTCATCACCTTTTAGGTGTGTACCAGAATTATTGTCAGATTCTGGAATCAAACTAGTTGCTCCATTTTGTAGCCTTCTGCCTTAAACTCAGACCATCTTTTACTGTTGTTTATAAAAGAATCAAACAGTATTTATTTGACCCAGACTTTTAATGGTCCCTGTCTGAGTTCATAAGTATGGAGAGATGAGCAAGAGGCTTTTCCTCTGGAGCAGCTGTTTAAGACTACTCAACATAACTCCTGCTGTGCTGGTGCTTTGGAGGCTATAGGCAACACTTGCTTTTGCTTCTTTGGGGAACATGCATCTGAAAGCAGAATGAAAGAGATTCAAGCGATGTCCTGGTCCACTCCAGGCTATGGCTTCAGTGTCGTGTAGAGGAAACCCTGCTGTAACTGCCTAGGGACTGGTGCAACTCCTAAGGAGTAAATGGCACAAAGAAATACTGTGCTTCCTAATTTTTCTTCCCTTCAGCTGTATGATTAAACACTATCCTCTAATCCTTTATTAAAAGCAGTGTAAATTCATAATCTCAGTTAAGTAAAGAGGATGTTTTTAAGTCAATAAAAATATTGCTAACTGATTTTGGTGTTCCAGGTTTTTTTCTGGAAAAATAGAGTTTGTAAAGAGATGTTGGGAAGAAAAACAATGAAAAATGGAAGTACCTTACTCTGCTCTAACTTTAATGAAAGAAAGGAGAAATACATGACTTCACAATTAACCGAGGCAGATTTTGTAACAGACATCATTGCTTCTTCTTAGTGTCCTATTTTACAATTCAGTCAGCAGTGGTTTATGTAAATGCATGTTATTAAAGTTAAAAGTGGAGAAAGTGAAGCAACAAAATACACATAAGCTTAAATAAAGTGACGACAAACAAAATGTTGATGCCTTTTCCTCTGTCTAGACCCCTGTGTTGAAAGCAGTGTTTTCATAAAACTCAGACAGAATTCATTTCCATACTGAGTGCTTAATGGTTCCTGTCAGAACAAAACAGCTGGGAAACATATGGTATCCATTTCCCTGTATCACTTGGAAAAAATTTCACATGTAAATAAAACCAACATAAAAGTGTAGGCCTTTGAACCTAGAATCTTATACAATACATAAATAAGTCAGTACAGTGCATTCTTTGTATTGGCCCACTAAGTTGCATGCCTTTTGATTATTGTTATTTTTATTTCTTCTTCAGAAATGTTTTCTTAAGCACTTCCAAAAGTATTAATGTAATTTTCAGACATCCATAACTACTGAGCCATACTAATCTTTTACTTCAGATATTAATGTTTCACTGAAAGTGTATATATCTGTTTCCTTAGGAAGGTGTTCATGGCAAATTGTGTGTTTTGACCACAAGTTAGATCCCACTGATATGCAGTTAGCACATGTTATAAATCTGCTTTCTTTAAACAGTATTCTTGACTTTTAGAATGCATTAACTCTTAGTGTACATTGAAAGGGGCATAGTAACTCCCTAAATGCTTTTGTGGTTTTAGTGCTGTCCCTCAACTGAAAATAACAAAAGAAAGAAAACTCGTTGCCAGAATTCCACTGATTATGTAGATCATAAATATCACCAGCTGGGACTGTGTGAAAGAGTGCAAATTCAGTAGGATTGAGTTCAAGTTCAGTAGGATTAGGAGTTTGGTTGGCTTGATCTCCTTTCCTCCTCCCAAGTCAGATTCACTCGTCAAATTATCCTGCAGTGCCCTGAAATAATTGTCTGGAAGATCCACATAGGGGGGTGTGTGTGTGTGTGCATGGGTGTGGGTGTACACAGGTTATACATATAAGGGATGGAAAGTTTGACAGAGAAACCCAACACAGAGAGGAGAAAATCAGAAGGAAACATCATACCTCAATAAGTAGGCTTAATTTTTAGATCAGAGAATCACAGAATTGATTTAGGCTTGCAGTGTTCACTTAAGATCATCTAGTTCAACAACTGTGCTTAAGCAGGGCAGCTAGAGCAGGTTAAGCCAGGTCTGTGTCCAGTTGAATTCTGAGTGTCTCTAAGGATGGAGATTTCACAAAGTCTCTGGGCAACTGTGCCAGTGTTTGACCAGCCTCACAATAAAAAAGTGTTTTCTTGTGTTCTGATAGAATTTCTTGTATTTTACTTTGTGCTGGCTGCCTCTTGTCCTGTCGTGGAGAAAAGCCTTGTTACCTCTTCTTAATGATGAGATTCCTCCTGACCTTTTCCTTCCCCAAGCTAAACAGTCCCAGGTCTCAGTTGCTGTTCATGAATTTCTACTTCTTGTAAGAAAGATCCATCTTCTAGAGGAAACAGGCCTTAAAAACTGAGTTGTTGTTACTGATGCTAAAACAAATCCACTAAAAAGTTTTGACTACCTCTTTTGTTGCCCTCACAGAAAATCATCCTACTCTTATGATGCCTCTCAATGCAGAGCAGAGTGCAGACTAATAGTTGGACAGGACCACAGTAAATGCCACCAGGCTATTGTGCACAGAGTGGGTCAGGTTGGAAGGGACCACAGTGGGTCATCTGGTCCAACCTCCCTGCTGAAGCAGGGCGATCCCAGAGCACACTGCACAGGATTGTGCCAGGTGGCTCTTGAATATTTACAGTGAAGGAGAATCCACAAGCTCTGGACAAACTATTCCAGTGCTCAGTCACCTGCACAGTAAAGAAGTTCTTCCTCATGTTCAGGTGGAGCTTCCTGTGCATCAGTTTCTGCCCATTGCCTCTCCTTCTATTGCTGGGCACCACTGAGCAGAGCCTGGTCCATCCTCTTGACACCCTCCCATCACATACTCATAGACAGGGATGAGGTTCTTCCTCAGTTGTCTCTTCTCAAGGCTAAACAGGCCCAGCTCCCTCAGCCTTTCCTATTGAGATAGTAACAGCCCTCTGCTGGAGCCACTCCAGGAGCTCCATGTCTCTCTTGTACTGAGGACTGGGCACAGCACTCCAGATGTGGCCTCATCCAGGCCAAGTAAATGGGGAGGATCACCTCTAGATCCTTGCTGGCAATGCTCTTCCTAATGCACCCCAGGATACCATTGGCCTTCTTGGGCACAAGCACACATTGCTGGCTCATGGATGACTTGTGTTCTTGGTTAGAACTTGATTAGAATGAATTATTTGTAACTATTACAATATACATCCTTGAAGAAAGTTTCTTTTCAGGAATGTCAGATTCTTCAGTTTTGCTAGAGATTCTGTTAAATCTGTTTAGATGTTACAATATAATTCTTGTTTCCAATGTTTGAGCAGGTGTATCTTTAAAGCATGCTATCATGTCACATGTCAGGTAGCACTCACTGCTAAATCAAATTCCTCTGTTTCTCTAGTTTCCAGCAGCAGCTGGAACTGTGGGGTCTCAACTCTTCTTGGAAATGCACAGAAACCAACAGGAATTACAGATGTGTGCAATAAATTCAGACCAGTGAAGAGAGTTTCCCCATTAAAGCATCAGCCAGAAAGCTCTGAGAACAATGAAAGTGATGACCAGGAGAACCAGAAGGGAGAATACCAGAAAGGCAGTGATTCTCAGTCTTCACCTCCAAATGATGACCAGAGTCCAGGAGAAGGAGAGAGCCTTAAAAGCAAAAGCACAGAACCTGCTGTTCTGCTTGGGGAGCTGGAGCACTATGACCTGGATATGGATGAGATTTTGGATGTGCCTTACATTAAATCAAGTCAGCAACCTGTTCCTTTTACAAAGGTAGCTCCTGAGAAAAAACTTTTGAGTGTGTGTTCAACCATGAATGGTCTAAGTGGCAAGAGCTGTCCTGCAGGGAGCACAGAGAGCTCGCCTGCTGGCGGGACACAGTTCTGTGTGCTGTCTCCTGTGAAAGGCGCTCAGCTGAGAAAAATGCAGCCCATTGTCCTCGATCAGCACAAGCATTCAGCAGAAGAATTAGAGCTTTCCCAGCCTTTAGTTAAGTGTAGCTCAGCCCATGAATCTGAAGCCCAAGGCAAGGGCTTCCTCAGCAGGACACTTGTTGATCCTCATGCTCACAAAGCTGAGAAGAGTATGCCGAACTGCCACCGGAGGACTTTCCACCTGCAGACGGCAGTGGCAGAAAGCAAGCAGCTAGAGGAACTGAGCATGAACTGGAGCAGCGCAGGGGGCCCAGAAGAGAGGAGCGAAGAGGTGAAAAAAATTAAGAGCATCTTAAATATTGTAAAGGAAGGCCAAATCTCTTTGCTGGTAAGTATCATCTTTTTCATAAAAAATGTAGAATAAAGTGATCTATGATATGGTTTATTAAGCCAGCTAAGCTGATGAAGTTCATATTTTGAACCACTGCCCATTTTATCTTGTAGACTCCTAAGAAATTAAGCATATGGGCTTCCAAATGGAAAGCATTAATACTTAAATAAAATATGTAGCAAAACCAAGATGCTAGTTTAATGTCTGTATAGCCAAGATTGCTGTTTTATGCAGTACACTGAAATTATAAAGAAGGCAGACATTTTAACTAATAGAATCACTTAAATATCAAATTTAAATCCTAACCGAGTTTTGCCTTTCATGTTTGTGGGTCACTTTGCTCAATTATTTCTGGTTTACCACTGTTGTTATGTAGAGGTTGATGATGAGAACAGAGAGGCTTCTGTTGTATTCTGATTATTATTCAGGAGTGTTTATGCTGTCTTGTTGCAGCAGCATTCTCACGCAGGAGCTTTCTCTAAAGCCTCGTTGGCCTCTGACCCATATGAAGTTTTTTTAGTAAATTCTAACACTGTGATCAGGCACTGTCAATGATGGTTTCCAAAGTAACTGGTTGCAAGTTAGCACAATGATGCAGAGCATGTGATCTCCACACGGAACAACTGGTGAAGGCACAGTGTATGTATAAAAACTAGTTTTGTTAGATTTTTGTTTAGCTTCTCTGTTTACCAGTCTAGCTCAAGCACAAAGGCATGCTGTTAACATAGAAGCATGAACAAAGGAAGATATTCAAAACTAGACAGAGGCAGAAGAGAATATTAGATTAGTCATTAAGAAATAAAAGCAAGTTAAATTCATCCTGAAATAGGAATTGGGGTGAAAAAAGAGGACATCATAGGTAAGAAAATATGTATTTTTTCCCAACTGGTTGAAACCTCTTCAAGAAGTACACTCATGGAACAATACTCTAGCAAGACTGCATAACTCTAGGAACTTAGTTATTGCTACTCCTTGACTTTGTCTTTAATCTTTTGTTTTCCTTTTGGAGTTTCTGAATCCAATTGTTTTGTCTTTAAATTAGAATTGGGCAGAAATATTGTATTACATCATGGTGGTGTAGAACTTCGAGTAAATATCCAAACATATTTTTCCATGGAAACAAGCTATCACATAAAGCTCTTCTGTCATGTGCTTTAACTACGTTTTAAATGGTGCTTAAAATAAGCTACCGCTTTTGTGATGAGCAAAATTAATCAGGAATGTCTTTCAGAAGTCACGGATGTTTTCTCTTCAACTACTCATCAATATAATGCCAAAAAAAAAAAAAAAAAAAGAGGGGGAGAGAAAACTCAGACAGAAGTTATTAAAATGTGGGTATTTTTGCAGCTACTTCATTGATCAGACTAGTGCTAAGACTTAAAGCCACTCAAGATCTTGCACTGTTGCATGACAATTGCATGAGAAGGAAACTTCGCAATCAGTCAAGCCAGCGAACATCCCACCTCTGTCCTTGTGCTAATAGTACCCAATTTCTATACACTGAAGTAAAAAGCTCTGGATTTTGACTTATAAAAGAACATGACTGTTGGGAAGCCTTCTTGTGTTTGGCTTGTGTCTTGGGCTGTGAGGATAAATGTATCTTTTTATCCTTAGCTGTAACTAACATACAGCTTTTTTTAACAGCCACATTTAGCAGCAGATAATCTGGATAAGATCCATGATGAATGTGACAACAATCTGTTGCATGTAGCAGCATCAAAGGGACATGCAGAATGCCTGCAGCATCTCACTTCTTTGATGGGTGAAGACTGTTTGAATGAACGAAATATTGAGCAGCTAACTCCAGCTGGATTAGCAATAAAGGTAACAGGCCCTTTCTCTACTGTAATGTGACATAAAGGTCATTTAGTTTTCTCCTGTGATGGCAGTAAGAAATGCATCCATCAGGATGTTATTTTTCAAGCTTTTTAAGTGGGAAAAAAAAAACCCTGTTGGCTGGTACTACATAAGCAAAGTAAAATGGATTACTACACAAGATGTAATATCCACTCTACAACACTGACAATTTTTACCTTGCTGTCAAAGCATGTACATTAATTTTTAAATCAGTCTACTGAATCTAAAGACTATTTGTTATGTTTTAAGTAGCTTTCACTTAACTTGGATTCAGTTGTTTCTTTAGGGAGCATAACAGTTTCTTGGTTTCTTACATATACTGGTATAATCTTGTAAGACAAGTGTGAGAACAATTTTACAAAGTATAAAAGCACCTGGAAGTGAAAATTCCCAGTTGTCTAAAGCAGTTGCATCAAAGTTAAAATGTACATGTTGCAGAACAACAACCTGTTAAAATCTGAAAAAAATTATTGTCCAAGCTTTCAGGAAAACTTACTATGTAGGAATTATGAAAATTCATGGTGTTACTACACTAAAATAAAAGATAGCGCAGGAAGGCTGATGATTCAATCATAGTGATTCTGGTTCTTTGATTGAATGTCACTCCTTTCATCCTCTAAATACCTTAAGAACAAAGAAGGGAAGGGGTGAAATATAATACAGGAGTTTCTGTTTCTTTGGGGGGTTTATTGTTATTTGCTTCCTGGGAAAAGTTTAGAAACTGAGAAAAGACTGGTGGATTCCAACCTGCCATTTTGCATATTTGAGGCACACTTCAATCACCTAGGGCCCTGGTGTAGGTGGCAGGGTTGGGTTTTTTGATTTTTCTGGGTCAAGCCATATGAATAGAAAATTAAACTGATACCTAGTTATACTAATGAAATGCTCTGATATCTTGGCCCATGTCAAACTGTTTAGTTACAGTCTGCCAATTTAAAGTCCTGCAAAATTTTAGCAATTTTTCTTTCTTGTTTTTTCAAGGTTGGTATATAATGTGTTTGTAAGCCAATAAATTCTGATACTTACCTCTTTTGTGGAAAACAGGTGCACACCCCATATAGTACAACATTATGGGAGTTACAGTGGTATAAAGGAGGAGCAAAAAAAATAAGTATCATTGTATCAGTGTTGAAAACTACTCTGGAAGTAAGGATCAAGAGCCACAAAATTTAGTTATGCCAGATCACTTAAAGGCTCTTACAGGACCTTGCATTGACCGAGGACAAGTCCAGTCATGCAAGTCATCATTAGATATTTGTGCTGGAGCACCCACACTAACAGGAAGAACTCCATCACATTTACACTCTCTTCTGTGAATGACAAAGTATGATCAAGTATTATTGAAGGTAAAGGAACCAATGTTTAAATCAGTCTGCCTTTCTGCAGAAAAAGACAAAAGGTTTTATTGGCTTATTCTTTAAATCTTCAATCAAACTGGAAATTTTTAATAATTGTGATAAGCTTTTTGCTCTCTAGTAGATGTGTTTAGAATGGAAACACTTGGAATTTAGACCTTTTTTTTGCTTGTTTAGAGTGGTCAGCTGGAGTGTGTTCGATGGATGGTGAGTGAAACAGAAGCTATTGCGGAACTCAGTTGCTCAAAAGACCACCCAAGCCTTATCCATTATGCAGGTTGCTATGGCCAGGTATGACCTTCTTTTACATTTTCATAGATTACTTGGGTGCTTATACAAGAATTTAAGTTAAAGCATGTGTATCATTTTATGACTTTTAATTGCAGATGCTCTGAATTAGTTCAAGTATAGCAAAATCTTTCCCAACTTAATCTGTGTAATTTTTTCCGCATTTTCCCTCTGAAGTTGTTTTTTTATTTTTGGTTGGTTGGGTTTTGTTTTACAAGCTTTGAGTAATGGCAAGGAGAAGATTAGCTGGCATATTAGGCCAACCAGTAAATCCCAAGAATATCTATGGAGATTAGTTGTCATCTGGAGGACTCATAGGACACATCAGAAGAGCAACAAAAATTTGCAGTTTAAGAATTCATTGTATTGGCAGTGAAGTATGGTGGAACTTGAACATCACCTGTCTAGCTTTAGCCACTTCCATTGAAAACTACATACAAAAATATGTTGTAGATGCACAGAATATTCTGAGTTGGAATGGACCACAAGGATCATCAAGTCCAGCTCTTAAATGGCCCATAGGGGGATTGATCCCAAAAGCTTGGTGTTATTAGTACCATGCTCTACCCAACTGAGCTAATTGTAAACCAGTCCTGTTTCACACCTAACTTGTCTGTTATTGTAATAGTGAGACACCACTGAAGTACAGCATTCTAGTGCTTGGCTAATATCTGGAGGAACATTACACAACATTCTCTTTCCACAACATCTGTTTTTCCCTAAGTAGACCTTGCAATAATCCCTCTTCGGGGGACCTTCTCCAGGATCTACTATGGAAGGAATGGTGAACAGTTACTCTTCTTTAATCTCTTTGGCAGATGGACCATTTTATCGCACAGTTTCTTCGACAGACATTAAAGATAAATTATAGAATCACAGATTCATAGAATGGTTTGGGCTGGAAAGGACCTTAAAGATCATCTAGCTCCAACCCCCCACACACTGGCAGGGACACCAAACCTCACTGATTTTGTAGTGATGCCTTTTACTCTTGTTAAGAGAGAACAAACAAAATATAACCACCGAGAAAATCATTCTTTGATGTGTGTGATTGTCTCATTCAATGCCATACAATTATTGTGACATATTTCTGCTGCTTAACTGCTTCTGTCCAAGCATGTACTGTAGGGGAAAGGAGAGGCAGTTTTGGAAGGTTATGGAGCTGGAGGTCTACCCTTTCTCCTGCTGTTTCTACAGGCACACAGACACCCTTGTTTTCATGCTGTGCAAAGACCTCCTTTTTTTGCACTTACCTACTATGCAGATGTTACTGGTGCAAGATAGGATCCTGCTGGATATTCAGATTAATGGTGTTAGCATGTTTGCTGTAAACCCAGCACTGAGGATAGGGAATATGTAAGCCAGACCAGAACTGGATTAGAGAGAAGAGTGTTTGCTACTGGGAAGAAAGAGTTTGAAAGAGAAAGTTGCATGTGAACTTAAATTCATATCTTCACTTGATTAACCTAATTTTGTCCTTGTCTCTAAAGGTATTTATATAAGATAAAGCCAATGAAGCTTTGGGGTTTTTTCAGTGAGCTATGCTATCTAGTGCCAGAAATGGATCTGGCACACTTTATCTAGATTCATTTCAGAGCAGAACAGAAGCTCTACCACTTAAGAAACACCAGCCACCCATGAAATTTGCCAAGGTGACATATAAATTGCTGCCAAATTTTCTTAGTTAGCTGAATGCCAAAGAAAGTTCATATGTGATGTCAATTATCTTTTTTTTATAATCCATAAACTACCTGAAAACATGAGGGAATGTTGAGGCTGAAGGGGTACCAGACTATCTTATTCAAGTTTGTTAAGAAAAAAAAAATCTTTGAGAAATTTAAATGCTTACTTAGCGCTGTCCTTGAAGCTTTAATTTATTTTACCATTACTTACACGAGAGATAATCCATGTAAACACTGGTCTTGGCAGAATTACAAGAGTAGTATTTTTACAAGGAAGACCTGTTATTGAATCCTTTCCTAAAAGAGTCAGTCCATCCATTGTGTCCCCAGGCATTAGACACGCACGCCATAATTTTCTTCAAGAATCATAATTTAGGATGGGCAGCAGAAGGGAGTTCATAGCAAAGTTCCTATGTTAATAGTCATCAAACTACAGGCAAGGATGTGTCAACAACATTATATTTTTCCAATGAGAGAGGGACCATATAAATTAATCTGATTGAAAAGAACAAAAGCTCAAAGTCAACCTGTAGCCTGGTCAGCATACCTCCTTAGCAAGGGTTTCTTTAAGCATGAGATTATGCAAGAGAAACCACGATGGTTGTCAGGCCTCTTTACACTGGGCCTCAGTCATGAGTACAGTGAAGGGCAGCTGTGCCTGGCCCAGTCACCATGTCACAGCAAGATGGTGCTGCAGTCCTAGGTGCACATTGTCCTAGGCCTGACTAAGAGCTTCACAGGGCTGGAAAGGCTTTCCAACAGGGATGTTGTGGTAGTATGGACTGCACAGGCAAGAGGCAGAGGGTGGGGAATGCCAAGGGTTTGTGGTTTCTGAACTCCAGAGAATATAGAGGGACTTTGGGATACCAACCTAAAGCATGACTGAGGACCTAGAAGGGATCCTGTGCACACCTTGGTGGTGGTACAGTTCTGGAGAGCACAGTGGGAATGAGTGTATGACATTCAGATAGCAGATACCTAACAAAACACCTTTATTTACACCTCAGGGTATTTGCCTTCCTGTCTGATGTCATTTTTACAAGGGTAATGTGTTGTTTTCACTCATTCCTACTCCTCTACTTTGAAGGGATACTGGGAAGGCCTGTTTATTTAATTAATATCAAGTGGTGGGGCTAGGATTAGCTGTAAAGTCAGTACTCTTCAGCATGCTATCCCTTCCTGTTGTAGGCTATGTAATTATTTAAATGGTCCATGTTAGTTGTACTTCCTTCTCCAAAAGTCATCTGATGGAACCAAAGTCAGCAGCCTGTCCCAAATTTTACTGAAGTCTTTTTATAGAGAGGTTTGAATTATTGTAGATCTAGAATATGCCAAAGGGGTGTTAATAACTGCTAGAACATTTTAAGACCATTGTAGGTCTTAAAAGTAACAGATATACTGAATAATTTATCAGTATTTATAAGTTCCTATTACATAACAAAAAAGCAATTATTTTTCATTATCTTCATCTGATGAATTTCTTTACTATATTGCATTTTTTCTGAACAAACTGAGTTGAAGACTATAAATCTATTCCTGAAAACATTTTTCTTGCAAATGCATGATGTTAATAAAAGTGAGAGTGTTAATAAAGTGATATGTAGTATATTTTGATATATGATGGTTTTGTTTTCCCTGGTTTTAAGTGAAAAAAGTATTTGTTTTCTTGGGGTTTTTTTGGTCAAGGATAAATTTGTTGAAACACAAACTGTTTGAGTAGAACTATAACTTTGTGCCTGTGATCACTTGGTGCACAGATAGTCTTAAGTATAGATGATTGAATAGAGCCACCCAGCCACTTGACTTCAACTTGACTTATCAACTCTTGTTGATAAGATAAATGACTAGAAAGCATGATTTGCTCCATGCTGTTGTGATCATAAAATTACAGAACATGCTTAACATTCTGGTACCTATTACATTCCAAAGAAATATATGATTTCAAAGCTATAGTTGTCTTCCAATTCTGCAGATAAGTTTTGCTAAAATATTTTTCTTTTAATTATTGAAACATAGGGGTATTACCGCACCAAATATTACCACAGGCCTGGTTCCTACGGTATATCACCATGTCCCGCAGCCATAGAGGAGGAGGAGGGAGGATCCAGCAGGCAGGAATTGTGCAGCAAGATTGATTGATTTAATTATTTTACAAACTCTTTTATAGACTTTTTTCTTCATAGTCTAATTGGACAAAGGATCAGCCACCCCTTGGGGGTGATTGGTTAAAATCCTAAAACATCCATTATCAAAATATTTTTCTACTGTACCATAAACAAGACTTTTCAAGGTTGCAGGTAGTTTGGTTGTTTACATAACTCTGCTACCTCTTCTGTGAGAGAGAAAAGTCTCTCACAGACTTAGAAAATAGCAAGAAAATCCTTGCTAGCAGCATTTTTGTATCTACATAGGGGCAATTCATAGGAGTAGCATAATCCTTCTTCATCGCTGGTCAACACCACCAACATATTGAGAATTTGCTCAAAAGGATTTTTAAAGGGATATGTGATCTGAAGTCATCTCTCCATGCTGGCTGTCAGCTGTATTGGGCAGTCAGCCAAGGAGAAGTCAAAATACCTAGGTCTTCACCCTGTAATAAGAAGAAAACTGCTGCTGAAGTGAATATATGAAGAAGATAAGTATCAGACAGAGTAGCCCTCTGAAGGAGTAAGCAGAGACCCCGATGCCTGAATGTGCAGAATCATCTGGAGTAGTTCAGAAGAGTCTGACAGTCCCTCTCCTTTTCATTGCAATAAAAATTTTGCGCAAAAAATACAGGTTTATATCCAACCTTATTAGAATTTTCTTTCTTCACTTTTATTCTTACCCTTTTCTACGTAATTAATGCTACGATTCCTATAAGTGCTTTCAATACTGTTTTGTTTAGGTGTACTTTAATTTTCCACGTTTCTAATTTTGGGTAATTATGTACTTATGTGTCACTGGAGCTACTGAGATGGTGCAGGTTAAGTCTGTGGATTAGTGTTTGCAACACTAGAATCCACACTAGAATCCCCCTTTGAACTGGAGCTCTGAGACAGTGCAACACATGATAGATATCAATGCAAGATATTAAAAAATACATGTTTAAATAAAAAAGTTTTAAGCTAGGAAGTAATTTAGTCTTTTCACCTATTCAGATAGAAAAACTGGGAAAGCAGCTGTAGTCAGCTACCCTTTAATGGAGCGCACGTTTCTATGTAATCTATAGATTTATTCCAGATTTTCAATATGTATCATATTCAGGAGGGCAAAAAGAAATTTAAACTGGAGAGGCATGGGAAGTTCCTCGAGAGAAGAAATTTATTCCAGATAAACTTGCTGGAGAAAATAAGAAATCAGAAAAGCTTAGTGCACATATATAACTCTCCATTGTTATAAAAGAATACCCAAATAAATGTGTATTGTACCTACATACACACACAAACAGTGATGTTAAAAAAAAAAAAAAAGTTTCTACCTCAGTTTTGGCTTCCAGACTTTCCGTGACGAGCTTTTGCACTCCCAAGTCTCCCCATCCTTCCTAAAATGCAGGACATACAAATGGTCCATGAGTCAGTACATTGAGACCTTAGGGTAGCATTATTTTCTGGTTTTAGTTGTGTTGCTGCTTCTTTAGCACAACCGGACAGAAATGGGGAATGATTATAGATCTGAAGAATCTAACTGCTCATGGCTGTGATCTGAGCACAATCCTGTTTTATTTTTCCAGAGAGGCTTGTGAAGTTTGACCAAATTTCACAACCTGATTTTCAGATTGATATATGGATTGTTCTGCCTCAGGTTTCATCCCCAACACAGAGGCATGCACGATTTTTATGTACAATTTCTCAGAATGTGTTACAGTACTCATTTTTTTCCTATTATGTCTTTTTATAAAATAAAGTATTTCAACTTCTTCCCTTGGGGGAAAAAAAGAAACCCAAAACTCCCTAAAAGCCAAACCAGAGTCCCATGATGCACTAAGTCCTACAAAGTTAAGAGACACTGAAAACAAGGAATTACTGGATAGTATTAGTAACAGATGACAGTACCACTATTCCTCTAGTATATTCAGCTTTTCATTATTTCTTACCTTTTGTGACATTTCTTTGCCCCCAGGAGAAAATTCTTCTGTGGCTTCTTCAGTTTATGCAAGAACAAGGGATTTCACTGGATGAAGTTGACCAGGACGGAAACACTGCTGTTCACATAGCTGCTCAACATGGCTATCTAGGATGCATACAGGTAGAGTGATAGCTATAGAAGAAACCTCTAAACTTCAAGCTTGAATGACAAAAGAAATATTATGGGAAATCTAAGTGGGAATAATTATTGATACATTAAAATATATCAGAAGGAAGAACTTTAAACCAGTAGGAGTCAGACTGAAAGAGTGAAAAGCTTTGGGTTTTTGATTCTATCCTCAATTATGCTGTCATGAGCCTAAACTAACTTGTATTTCAAGATGAAAGCATGATTATATTGTTCGTACATAAGCAGTTAGTGTGTATGTTTTTGTGTTACAAAAGGTCAGCCAGGTTAGATATGCATACTTTTGTTATTAGTCTGATAGTTTTCCTTCTGTTTCTTTTTCCATTGAGTAGTTGTACCTCTCCAGCTTAGGGGAACTATAAAAGATAGGTTTGTTGAAGGATTACACCTTGACTAAACCATCCCTTTCAGACTTACCATCCTGGAATGAATCTGTGCTATACATTGAAGAGTGATGCTGATTTCTAGCTAATTCTTGGTGAAACATCTTGGCCACTGAAAACAATACAGTTCTGTTGTACAGAGGTGCTAAAAATGGTAATTTGTCCAGCTGAGAAGGCTTTCACATCTACAGTGCTAATGGAAGCCAGATCTGAATGAACCAGTTTGGATACCTCTGTCCAGTAGCTGTGTTCAATGCAGACATACCAAAAAAGTCATGGAGTTGGACTAGATGGCTGATCTTAGAGTCATAGAACCATTAAGGTTGGCAAAAACCTCAAAGATCATCAAGTCTGACCAAACTAGCACCACCACCATGCTCATCATTAAACTGTGTCTGCGAGTGACACATCCACGCTGGTTTTGAACACTTCCCGGGACAGTGCCTCCACTACTTCAATGGTCAGTCTGTTCCAGTGCTTAACAACCCTTTCTGTGATAATTTGTTTCCTAATATGTGATCTAAACCACCCCTGACACAACTTGAGGCCACTTCCTTTCATCCTTTTAACTTGTTACCTGGGAGAAGAGGCCAATCCCCACCTGGCTACAGCCTCCAATCAGGCAGTTGTAGAGGGCAATGTCCCCCCTCAATGTCCTTTTCTCCAGGATAAACAACCCCAGGTCCCTCAGCCTCACAGGGCTTGTGCTCCAGACCCTTCCCCAGCTCTGTTGCCCTTCTCTGGATTTGCTCCAGCACCTCAATGTCTTTCTTGCTGTGAGGGGCCCAGAACTTGTCATAGGGCTTAAGGTGTGGCCTCACCGATGCCCACTGGCCCCACTGTTGCTGATACAGGCCAGGATGCCATTGGCCTTCTTGGGCCCTTGGGCACACACTGGCTCATGTTCAGCCACTGTCAACCAGCACCCCCAGGTCCTTCCAGGCAGCTTCCTGGCCACTCTGCTCCAAGCCTGTTGTGCTGCTTGGGGTGGTCAAAGTGCAGTTGAATCTCATCTAGTTGGCCTCAGCCCTTTGATCCATTCTGTGCAGATCCCTTTGCAGAGCTTTCCTGCCCTCCAGTAGATCCTCACTCCCACCCAACTTGGTGTAGTCTGTGAACTTACTGACAGTGCACATGATCCCCTTGTCTGTGTTGTTGATTACATTAAACAGGACTGGCCCCAGTGCTGAGCCCCAGGGAACACCGCCAATGACCAGCCATGATCTGGATGTAAATACACTCACCACCACTATCAGGGCTCTGCCATCCAACCAGTTTTTCACTCACACCATGGGCACCCAGTTTCTCTGGAAGAATACTTTGGGAAACCATGTCGAAGGCTTTACTAAAATCTAGGTAAACACATCCACAGCCTTTTCCTCATCCACTAGACAGGTCACTTTGTCACAGAAGGAGATCAGGTTGCTCAAGCAGAACCTGCCTTTCATAAAGCCATACTGTGAGTGAGATCCCCTGGCTGTCCTGTACTTGTTGCATGAGGATAGTCAAGATGATCTGCTCTATGAACTTGCCTGGCACTGAGATCAGGCTGACAGGCCTGTTCCTCCCTGGATCCTTCTTCAAACCCGTGTAATAGATGGGTGCCAAGTTTGGTAACTTCCAGTCACTGGAGCCTCTCTGGTTGATCAGCGCTTCTGGTAAATTATTGAAGGTGAAGCAACTTAACTTTGTGTTAATTGCAGATGTACCCTCTGCCCGTCAAATTTGCTAGAATCATTAGTACAGTCACAGGAGTACATTTCAGTGTTTGTGTTGTTGTCACTTTGAGCAAAAGCTGTTTGGAGAAGAAATATTAATAAAATTATTCCAGGAAATTGCAGAGAGGTATTTGATAAACAAACTAGTCCCTGGAGAAGAACAGATAAAAGAATAAAAACCTCTTGGCAGAAAGGCAAGAAATAAAAATTAAAGTGATTAAGTCAAGTTAGGGAGGAAAACATGTCTAAGAACAAGCAGTAATTCTCAAGGGACTCAGATATGTATCAGTAAACTTCTTATTCCTGTTACCACACATGAACTGATCCACATCACCTTTCAGGCCACTGCAAATACAGAACATTTGTATTAGTCCAGCCCTAAAAGAAATATAGCTAGTGGATTTTCATTAGCTAACCTCTTCAAAGAGCTAAATATATTAGTGGACATTATTGTGTTGGATCTACAGCTGCAGAGCTGCTTACTATTATTATTATTATTACCTATTTATATATTTGGTCACCAAGAAGACATAACTCCATAAAAGCCAGTTTGAGAGTATCGCATAATAAAAAAAGAAAAACAGGTTGAGCTGAGTGAATAGACTTGAAGACAGTCAAATAGATTAGGAGAACATGACCATCTCAGCATTTTTTTATTGAGGGGACGTCTTTTTTCTTAAAGATGTGAGGAATGGACCCTGTAGAAACTCATACGAGAATAAAATAAACAAACCATCACATCCACGCTGAGCCTAGTGGGTTTATTATTGTATTGTAGCCAATTGCTGTGATCAGTTGGAAAAAATGGAATAGAAGAAATGTTTATAATTTACTGGTGGGGAGCACTGTTGTGGTAGAGGGTGTGCTTAGGGTTGCTATGGAGTGTGTGTTTAGGGTTGCTATCTCAACAGTGCCTCATCAAGATGTGCAATGCATTTGAAGGAGAAATGAGTGTAGATGATTTTGAACAGAGTGGTGACATCTGCAGGCTGTTTTCATGGATAAAACTAAACAACAAAGAGACTAGCCCTGCTGTCCCTGTGAAGAATTAGCCTTAATAAATGGCTTAGAACTCTCAAGATTATTTTATTTTAGGTAAATATGCAATTCAACAAGTACTTTCTGTTGAAGTGAGGCCATGAGAAATAAGTCATGAAAATATCTAGTGATGATAAAAATACACAATGTTAGTAATACTACTTCACTAAAACCTCACAGTTTTAAGTGTAGTTGATAATTTGTTGTGCTGTGAAACAAAATAAACCCTGTGCCCAATAAGCTTGTAGTCTACTTTAAAATAATGTACAGTGAATAATCTGGTAAGAAGAAAGGAGTGATAAAGGAAACAGGGAAACTATAAGCAGCAGAATAAAAAATGAAGAATCACTGTTAGTGATTCCCTGGCCCTCTTATTCACTGTGTTTATGAGCAGATGACACTCCTATCATGTTTCAAACTATTTGATTACTTTCTGCAAGGTTTATTTTCTTTCTGGACAAATTAAGCCCAATCTATTGATATGAGATGCAGTGCAAGAGTTCATAACTTTCCTTTCTGCATGGTTTTAACAGATCAGACAGACCACCCATTCCACTTCTCTGTCAGCAGATGTAGAGGTCTCTGTGCCTGCTGTTTGTGGTCAACAAAATCACTCCAATCCTCAGTGGTTTTTCGCTCTGCTTGGATAAGTCAGCCAAGAGCTCAGCCATGCAATTCCTCTTCTGCATGTGTGTGCATAAAGTTAATGACGCTATAGTTTCTGGGTGTATAGGATCACAAGTTTTCCAGGGGGCTGGTATCAACATGTGTCAAAGCATTGCTGAGAACATTTAGGTCCTATTTTACCTACTCCAGTAATGCAAAGAGCTCCTAACACTGATTATTACAAGCAGATCATAAAGAGGGAAGAGTTAGTATCAAATCTTGCTTCAGTTATTTGATGTCTTGAGGTCGGCCTGACAGAACTTCTTTTGCACATAGAACACTCTTTATTCTAGTCTCAGAATAACTCAAATGGCATGCTTACAACTTGGATGGTTCTCCAGCAGCAAGCTAGGGTTCTCTGCTGGTACTGTGAGTAACACAGGGATATACATCAGAGTGTAAGATATTAATATTTCTTAAAGACTAAAAGCTGACACATATTTCAGTACGTATTCAAAAGAAAATAGTGACTAACCAAGCAAGTGCAAAGCAATGAGACTTCTCTCAGCAATAAAAAACGACACTGACCTAACCCCCCAAAAATTCCAACCAGATTGATTAAGTCATAGTACAGTTCTTTATCAGCAATAAGAAATTTGTGCCTGTCTGACCTAAAGTATCTGGCCTATCTTTCATGTCTAAGCATTACTTAGCTAAGGAATCAGAACACTGAGACTGCTCTATTGAGTGTTTTAAACATAGGGATTCTGCTGTGGTAGAAAATGGAGAGCTAAACCACAAAAGGAGTCAGCAAACACTGTAGCAAAGACATTCCTAAAATGAAATCCTAAGGGTGTGTTGAAATACATTGCAGTGTGGAGATCCCAAAAACAGATCTGGTAAGCCATTACAGCTCATCACCAGCCACTGTAAACTGGCTAGCAATGTGTTCACGCTGCTCTGGACCCTGCTGTTATCTTCATCAGATATCCTGTGTCCTCTTTTCTAGGTCTGCCATGTGTAAAGTTATCACAATATTCTGTAATGCACAGGGAGATGCATCTGCAAGAGTTTATTACTGTGGTGCAGGAGAGAATCAATAGGTGGCCAAATGGAACTCCTGTTTTGATTTGGTAGTCCCACTCACTGTATGAATGCTACAAGTGGTGCTATTCTGTACAAATGTATGAACAGAAAACAAATTAATTGAGTAGAATTTCAGGGGCAGAGGAGGGAATAATACATAAATTACAGTCTTTTTATAGCTCCTCTGAACTGCAGCTCAGTCTTCTATATTATTGTTGCACCTGAGTGGTAGATTTGATTGGTATGTGGTTTGAATTCAAGCTGCATACAGATTTGTCAGTGACTGAATTTTAAAAATGTCTGGCTTAGACTAACATTTCTCAAGCATTTTATTCAGGAGTGCTTTTTGTCCAGCCGTTCTTGTACTGATCAGAAGTCACAGCATAGACTTACACTTAGAGATGTCACTGTTCCCTTTCATGTTTTTACAGACATTGGTTGAATATGGAGCAAATGTCACCATGCAAAACCACGTGGGAGAGAAGCCATCACAAAGTGCTGAGCGACACGGGCACACCATGTGTTCCCGCTACTTAGTAGTTGTGGAGACATGTATGTCGCTGGCCTCCCAGGTTGTCAAGCTGACTAAGCAGCTGAAGGAGTAAGTGTTTCATTGTTAGCAAGAGGGGCTGATCTTAAAACAATACCCTACTTCAGTTTATTAGCTGTGTCCATTTTCTTCGTCTTATAGATGACATTTTAAAGTTGTATTTCTACCTTATTTCTTATTTTGAAACACAAATTATTCTAATTGCTTGCTTTAATTGTAGATGCAGTTACTGTGGCTTAACATGTCAATATTCTGGTAAGACTCTTAGAAACCATTGGCACTGACCTAACATTGTTCCAGCGTAGATATGTGATCAAGATGTCACAGTCCATGAAAATGACTTCTGATAACCTTATGTTTCGAAGAGACCATATCATTTTATGCAAGTAACGTGTAGCTAATTGTATTGGGTATAAATTACAATACTCTGTTAGCAGGGAAGCTAAAGAGTGGCTTCAGTGAGAACCAGCAAGGGGCTTCCCTTTGCTGGACAGAGCTCTCAGCAACAGACCCACTGCAAGACACAACTAAGCCCCACCTGTCATTCTTGTAGCACCTCTGTGAAAGCATATCTAAAAAAGAGCAGAAAATGCCAGAGAGGAGAAGAAAACAGAAGAGTGACAATCAGAGGGAACAGCAAGGTCAGAGGAGCTGGAGGTGCACCATGGTGAAGAAAGCACACCCCTAAAGGGACTGTGGCCCATGGAGAAGCCATGGTAGAACAGGTACATCCCTTGGAAGGGCTGCAGCCCATGCACAAGCCCAGAGCCAGTGATTTCCTGATTGGAATGCAGCCTGTCAAAGACCCACATTAGAGAACAGGAAAGAGTGGGAAAAAGAGAGCAACAGAGAGAAACTGCTACACGTGAACCCTGACCTGTGCTGCATGTTGGCTTACTGAAAAACTGGGGGTAACCTGCGACAATGACAAGAGGGGAAGAGTGTCTGGAGTGAAGCCTGAGAATGGTGGAGAAGAAGAGCTAGGAGTGCAGATGAATCTGGGAGATAAGTTGAGCTTGGAAAAGGGGAGAATAGGTGTTTTAAATGTCTGTCCTTTTTTGTTTCCCAATACCTGAACCAATAATGAAATATTTATGCTAATTAACCATGAATTAAGTTAAATTCTCCACACTGAATCTCTTTTGCCCATGACAGTCACTGGGAAGCGATCTCCCTGTCTTTACCTTGACATTTTCTCTTTGCAATATCTTCATTCTTTTACATTTGTACTGTCAAAAATACAAACCCTGAACTGAGGATCATTATACCATTTACAGTTTTCATAATTTTACAGCCTGACAATGTTCCCTGGATATGTCAGTGTACCTGGTTGTACTTGGTCCATTTGCTGAGAAAACTGACATAAAGGAAAAAAAATAAACATCGGGCATTTCCCTAGAAGACAGCATTAGCATCTGATTAATATCAATATATCACAAAATATATTTTCCCCATAATTCAGAAAAAAAAAAAAAAAAAGAAAGAAAAATGGTATACACACCAGGAAGTGGAAGTGGCAGCTAAAGAATACCCATGTTTCATTTCTTTTCTGTTCTCACCCAGTACTTGATAAAAGTTTTACCTCTCATATGGAAATAAAGGAGTTGTTATGTAAGTCAGCAGGCTGCTTACTCACACAGAAATAGTCTAGTTGTGACTTTCATGACAAAAGCATTAACACTTTTCCAAGTATCCCCACTGTTACTTTTCCAAGTAACCCACAGACTGCATCCTTAGGAAGTCATTTACATGATTCGTATCTGGCTCCTGATGAGTTTCTTTGCGTGTTTCAGCTGGAGTAAAATCTGCTTCCCTTCAGCAGTCTATTTTTCAGGCTTCAGATTAGTTTTAGTAAGCGCAGCAGCAGCCTGTTCTCCCTCTTCTACACAGAGATGTAAGTCTCTTGTGCAACCCTGTTGCAGCTTACTGAGGCAGTGAAAGAATCTATTTTCTGCTTGAGGGAGCAGCTTCTGCATGGCTATTTGGGCTGCAGGCCTCAGGCCACAAGTGATTTTGATAGAAGCAATTGACCATGTTCAGAGGCTCATGCTCAAGAGCCAGAAAGGATGATGGAGGAAGATTCTTACCCTGTTTTTCAGTCCTCATCCTTCTTAAAAATCCAAGGGGGGTACAAAGTACATCCGTGGAGCATCTTGTCAAGGGGACCTTTATCACAGCAGGAGAATCCACTGGCTGCAACACCTCTGAAAATCCTGAAAGCAGTTCTGAAGATCCTGAAGACATCAGATGGCAACAGATGGAAGTCAAGTTTACTTTCTAACTCTTTCAAATGTACATAATGTAGCTGTTATATAGGAATAACTCCAACTTGGGCAGTTGAGCTGGCTTTCCTGGATTTTCACCACCTACTTCTCCCAGGGCTAATGAACAATGTTCTAGAGACAGAAGAGGAATAGTTTTATCATGATGGATTACCTGAACAGTCAATATCAACACTAAAATCCCTTATGTGCTTCCCAGCCTTCCCTCAGCTTCCAAAATATGAGCTGGTCATGCAATCTCTGTAGTGGTATGGCAAGGTGTGTGCAGGTTGATGGGGTTTTTGGTTAGCTGGAGTTTTTTGGGGTAGAACATGTTATATAGACATATAGTAAGAAACCCAATATAAACTTTATAATGTTAATCTCTTTTTTATTTAGTTAAGCCATTTTATATTCTGCTTTGTGGTGTAGTCATTCTTGTGTTATTTGAAAAAAAAAAGGAGAAATAAGAAAACATGCTGTGAGAGATACTCCAGTAGAGCCCAGTGCCTCAGCCTATTCCTTCTGCAGTTACTGAGCTCCCTGATTTCATAAGGAGGTGGTTCGGGTTCCCAGATGTCTAAGTAGACACAGAAGGGTTCTTACATATTACTCACTGGGAATGTTGTCTAAGGTAAGACCCCCAGAATTTCGCCATCAATTCTAATAAAACAACATTCACCCTCTTACCCATGAAGCTACAGTGATCTTGTCTCCTAAATCAGTCTGGCTTTAATACTTTGCAGTATTGCTGTTCCAAAAAGTTGTGATCCCTTGTTTCCAGTGTTATCTTGGAATATACATATGTATGTTATTTATCTTTAGGGATAGCACTGGCAAGATGTGTGGGTGTCTGTGACTTCTGTACTAACTAGTTAAACTATAAAAATGGAGTAAACTTCAACTCTTCTATCACAATAAATTGTTTAAGAGGAATGTGAACATTAACTCAAGAGGAAGACATCAGAGATTTCTGCTGGAGCTAAAAACATAAAAAACTGTTAGCTGCGTTATTTAGATATTTAGAAATAGAAATTGAAGGAATGATAAAAGGAAAAAGATAACAGATAAATTGCATCACAACGTAATCTCAAATGAAAATTTCCCTGGCTCTTATAGGAGAGTATCTGGGGAGCTGCAATATAATCCAATGTTGACAGATGGTAGGAGTCATTTTAAAATAGTCTAAGGAAGTGCGTAGGCCAAAGGAAGGAAGATGGAAAGTTAAAGGAAGAAGGATCTACATAAAGCATAGCTGTATTGTAAAATGCAAGGCAGTATGTCAAGATCACACCTTTATTTCTGGAGCACTTTTCAAACTCACTTTGATATATTAAAAGTAAAGCATTTGTTTTCTGCCAGTCCTGCAAGTACAACCTCTAGTCTAAAAAGTGATCTGGATCCTTTCTGGCTTTGACATTGCCAGTATAAAGACTGCATTTGAAACTCAGCTAAATCGTCTGCTGATGGCATGTGAGCTAGGAAAGTGTCCAGCTCACTGGTAGAGAACTGCCTTAGTTCTGCAGATGCAACTGCATAACATATATTACATACAAAAACATATTACTTAGACAGCAACAGATGCACAGCCTAGGAGAAGCAGATAAAAAGTCATTTTCCCACGGTCATTTGGTCAGGACCAGGGAATAAAACACAGTGTAACAGTTCTGTTTCAGGTGAAAGATAGCATAAGTACAGTGATAAAAATCTCTAAATCCCTAGTTTTCTAGAAGTTTTCCAATAATTCTGTCTGTGTAGTGTTTAGACGCACTGGAAATTACAGATCACTAAACAAGATTGAATGTTATCTGTGGTGGTCAACAAAAAGGGGTGTTTTGACATGAGAATAGAACGTCTGAATTGTATGGGACCAGGGAAAAGAAGACCTTTTTGTGGCAAATTGATCTGTCATTCTTGTAGAACTACTTGAGGATTTCAGGTTGTAATGCTCAACTGAGTCCTTCCTAGGGAAATAAGTATGTTACAGGACAACAGATGTGATTACACATGATAAATGGTAAATGGAGTTTCTACTATGGATATCACTCTCATATTACTAACAATTTTTAGGTACTATTGCAATTTTTTAAGTGTTGGTCTCTAAAGTTACTTGCAAAACAGCGTAGATCACAACACCACCCTGAAAGTGATAAACTGCGGTAGGTATAGCCCTGGGATAAGGTGGATGCAGAGCCCAGGTACAACCTTTGGTAAGGTTGGGCAACAAGCAGATGTGACACAGACATCATATACCTAACTCCATCCTGCAGCTGAAGTTTGGACCAGTCCTTTCCTGTGGGCAGAGACTTCTCTCTGAGTTCATTTGCAAATAGAAAGGGAGAGAGCCGTTGCCTGAGCTGTTGCTCAGCTGATAAAGGCCATCCACCGAATGTAGGAAGTGACTGCTTAATCTGTGCACTTTCTATTCTTTTCCACAAACAAGTAAGAAACAAGTTTACCATACTTTTGTGTCTGTGAGTCACTCAGTTTCAATTCACTGCTGCTTATGATCACATACTTGTCCTTACATGAAGTTTTAGAAATAATCTGACAAGTGAGTTTCTCTCAGTTGTTCTTGTACAGTGATTACAAAATGTCAGCAGAGATTCAGACAAAAACACAAACTCTCTGTGTTCTTATTTATAAGTTCTCTATTCGCTACATAAAGTACAGGTGAAGAGGACTTCTTTCTTTAATACAAAATTGAAAGGGTAGTATCAGTTTTCCTGTAACTTACTTATGCAGTCAGTTTTACAGTTTGAGGTACACAGTCTTACATTTTCTTGCAGGCAGACTGTGGAACGTGTAACATTACAGAACCAACTCCAGCAGCTCTTAGAAGCCCAGCGGTCGGAGGGCAAGTCACTGCCCACGTCCCCAAGGTAAGGTGGCTGGAAATGTACTGCAGCGTGGATTTGCACACTTTCATAATATATTGGTTATCAGGAAAAGCTGTGATCTGGCTAAATAGCAGACGTGTTGTGTAAAGAAAATGTAAGGGTTTTACCTCATGGACTCAAAGCTGAGCTTCTAGAATTTGACAGTGAGTAATGATAAATGCTGGAAATTTCTGAGTACAAACCAAATAGTCCCAGCTTCCCAACAGGATGAAAGCAAATTTTGTAGTGGAATGTAGGATATTTTGCATTAAATAACAGGAGAAGATCCTAGAAACCCCTAGGAAAGCTGTAAAGTTTGATGTTTTGGTGGTCTCTCATACATTACTTTTAGCAGTAAGTTATAAAGCCAGTTATCAAAAACAACTACTTTCATATTAATGAGGCTCCTTGTACTCATTAAATCTTTTACCTGCTTTAGCTTGCGTAAGAAGTCAAAACTCTGGAAACTTCATGTGTTGTTTACATATCCTGTCAGAAGTCACAGAAAGAAACACAAGTTAAGTTTCAAACACTAAAGAGGAGGATGGTAAAGACAGAGGACTGGATCTCTCTGACAGGGTGATGCATGGAAGCAGATGAAGCAAGCATGACTTCACTCTCACAGAAATCTGAAGATGACTTGGAAAGAAATGAAGTAACTCACATACAAATAGAGATTTATCGGTTTATCCTTTTTTTAAATCCATTTTCCCCTCTGGAAGACATACACAATGCTGCTTCTTGTTTCAGAGTTGTTAGGGGGCTACATATATGTGAAACTATAAAGCCAGCATAAAAGCTTCTGCAGCCATTGATTATCACAGCTTTGGGTCATCAAGTATGAACTTGCAGGGTCAATGACTGCTTTTTTTCAATTCTCACAGAATCTCAAGCATTTTTCTGTGCAAGTGCTCCATGGCCCTGAATTTCATGTGTCACTGTTTCAGAGAAGTGCAAACAGTTACAGCTGTAGATAACAAAGATATTGGGATTGGAGATGCATTTGTGTAAAGGAACTTCAGCTAGAAAAAGGGCTGTAAACTCCAAACTCCTGCTGAAGTACAAAACCACACTGGAAAGAGGGGGTTTTTGCCTTTTTTAAGGAATCTTTGTCTTCCCTGTCTGCCAGCTCAACAGCAGCAATGGGACCGAAGCTTTCCAGCTCATTTGTTTTCTGTGATTTTTGCTGACTGATCTTTCCAAGTGGTCTCTTATCTGAGTTCTGGGGAGCACCAGGACTGTTTTACTTTCAGTATCAGATAAGATCAGGTGAAAGCAGATCCCTCATCATTCATTATTCCTGTAAAAGGGCAGGCTTCAACATCAGTTTAGTTAAGTGAGCAAGTCTGAAAATTACACTCTGTTTATTTTATTTCATAGCTGGCTACTACTTTTCCATCTAGTTGGAACTCACTCATAGATATTTTCATCATCCAAGGAGGCAGTAGCAGATCTAAGAGAACTTATCCCTGTTACTAGGAATGTGTGCTATAGATAAATGCATGTTCTTCACTGTCTGTTTAGGTTTGCCACAGGAAAAAAAAACATAAAATTGATTGAAAATGAGGTGTTTAATATAGGCATGTGAATTTTGTACACTATGAGAACTATGGACTCAGGAGAGCAGAAGGTGCTTGCCTGCCTCACACGAACCTAAATTTTCTCACCTTGTCCTTGCTTAGAGGAAAAGTGGTCTAAAGTAAAAACGTGAAGTGTTATGAGCTCTAGCATATGTCGCAGGAAAAGAAAAGGTCTCTGCAATTTACATTCTTTGCAAATCAGTCATTGTTGAAATTGCTGTTTCCGTCTGTAAAACAGTTGGGGTTCTAAATTTACTTTATTCTATTAGTATTGAAATAAATTCATGTCACCTTTCTCTTGCTTTTCAGTATTTCATATCTGAAAAGGTTTTGAGTGCAAATTGCCCTGACTTTTTATGAGGTCTTATATGGTTGTTATTATTAATACCAGCTGAAGTTTAGATTTATGAAATCATTGCTATGCAGAGAGGTGGTACTTTTACAGACTTAGAATAAGCTACTTTTGTATTATGACGCGACTTGGATAGTAGGCATTTAGCCTTTTGGTGCTTTTTAGCATGTCAACTCACACAAATAGGAGTAGTTTTTCTACAGTTCTCCTCATGAAGTCATATTTGGTGTTTGAATAACCATTCTAAGTTCTGATTTTAAGGAGGTATTTTTCATAAGAGGAAGCAAACATACTCAAATTCTAAATAGGAGTGGAAGCAGGGTTATATCCTTCTCTATGTAATCTTTGCTGTGGCATCACAGTAATGAATTCCATGTGAGTAGCGATGAAAAGGATAAGTAAAAATAAACTGAGACAGACGTATACACCAGAAATGGTAGTTTCACATTTTAGATGTGCCTTAATGTTGCTGTGATATTTCCTCTTTTTTTCTTTAAGCTTGCCGTCATCTCCTTCTTCTGGCAAACCCCAGTGGAAACCATCTGAAGCAGATGAATTGTCTCCACCAAAAAGTAAATTGAGCACCCAAGATAGTATTCAGATCCTTGGCAGCTTGGGAACATCTAGTCGTGCTCGATCTAAGATAAAAGATGAGGACTCAGATAAAATCTTGCGCCAGTTGTTGGGAAAAGAAATCTCTGAAAATGTCTGTATGCAGGAAAAGCTGACTTTGGAATTTCAGGATGCTCATGCATCCTCCAAGAACGTGAAGAAGATTTTGCCAGAGAAAAGGGAGTTGAAGTTAGCCCGACTGAGACAACTGATGCAGCGGTCTCTCAGTGAGTCTGATACAGATTCAGCTAATTCTGAGGAGCACAAGAACACCCCTGTGAAAAGAACTGACAAACCAAGACCTCAGCCTATAGTGGAGAGCGTTGAGAGCACAGAGAGTTTGAACATGATGCTTAAGAAACACACTTCCACAGCAGGACGGCGCTTTCCTTTTGGTATCAGGGTCTCTAAGTCTGTGGATGGCCACAGTCCTTCCCCTACTTCGGAGAGCAGCGATGCGGATAATGAAGCCCCATATCAGTCTGGTACAGTACCTCAGAACCAGTTTTGTGAGGACAACCCTCCGTCCAGCACAGACAGTGCCACTGCCCAGAAGGTTGCCACCAGCCCTAAGAGTGCTCTCAAGTCCCCATCTTCAAAGCGCAGAACCTCTCAAAATTTGAAACTTCGAGTAACTTTCGAGGAGCCTGTGGTGCAGGTGGAACTAGCAGAGTCAGAACTAAATGAGGAAAAGGATAAAGACCGGAGCAAAGGACTCACGCGGGCTCCAGCCAGCTCTGGGGAGTATGCAGGAGACCAGCTGAAAAGGCCTTTTGGAACCTTTCGGTCCATAATGGAGACACTGAGTGGCAACCAAAATAACAACAACAACTGTCAAACAGCAAACCTCATCAAAACCTCCTCAACACTGCCTTTTACCTCACTAGGAAGGAAGACAACAGAAAGCAAGGGAAATCCAGCAGTTGTCTCAAAAGGAAGAACCAAGACAGTGAGTGCACTGAAAGGAGGGGCCTTTTTTCCTTGTCTCATTAAGTAATGCATAAGTGTGACAGCTTCTTCCTTCTGCCTTTCTATAGCAAAAGGAGGCACACAAATACTTTATTGTATTTGACCTACAGAAAGTCCATCCACTTTTTAGATTTGGAAGAATTTTCCAAGGAGTGGCAGGAATTGCTTATGTACAGAGTCTGTATTCTTAGGGCACATGATCCACATACTCTGTGTTGAAAGCTTTCCACAGAGATGTGATTCACATGGAAATGATGTTTGGTGTTGCACTGAGTGACAAAACGTACAATGAGAATGTCAGTCTTGAACCCATGGGACTCCTGAGGTATAAATAACTGAAGAATTAGCCCTGTCCTGTCCTGTCCTATAAATACTGATGAGGCCAACAGAATAAGAAATATAACAAGGAAAAATTGCAGAAATGGTCCTTCCTGCTTCTCTGGGAGCCACAGCCAACCCTAGGTGTTGAAGCTGTCAGCAGCAAGTCCTCTGTGACCACCTTCTCCTCATAGCACAGAGTCTTCTTGTGTCAGAGCATATGGTTGGGCCTGTCACAAAACGTACTGGATCCAGATCTTCCCCTCTCTGCAGTGAACAGAGTCCCTTTTCTGGGATCCCAAGGGAAAGAGGGGTGTTTGCAGTTAAGAAGCTGGTCCTCTTGTTTAAAAGAAAGGAGAAAATACTTTGAACAAATGCATCTTTCAAGGCTTTAGGTCATTGGTTGCACTTGAAGACCTCAAAGGTCTTTTCCAACCTAGTGATTCTATATTGAATAGAAAGAGTCAGATGTAGTGGGTTTTGTGTAGTGTAGTGTGGGTGCAGTATTTTTGTGGAATGGAGAGAAGTGTGAGCATCTGGAGATACAATAGAGATGAGTGAGAGGGAATGGTTGATGATTTAATCCTCTGTGGAAGACAGGGAGGGAAGACAGGTGGATAGAAAGACATGAGGGGAAAGAATAATTTCAACATAATAAAAGCATAAAGCAGGCCAATAGGAGGAGGAGCAGCAGTAATGAATTATATACTGTAAAAAGTATGACAAGGTAATGGGAGAAAAACACAGGAAAATCTTAGGCAAGGAGGAGGCAAAAGAAACAGTGGAAAGAGACAACTGGGAAATAGTGAATAGCCCATATTAGTGGGTGCTGTTAGACCAGTAGTGCTATAGCAGACTTAAATGAAATTAAATGAAACTACATGAAAAATTCAAATGACATCTAAAGGGCTAAATTGAAGTGGGACTGCATTTCTTAAAGTTTACTCAGAATCACAATATGAACTACTATGATTTGAGTCTTTAAAGACATGCACCATCTAGTCAAACAGCCAATTTAACATAAAAGTATTTTTAAAACACAGTGGCTTTTCTTTTCGAATGAGTGATTCAGATTTCCTAGTGACAGGGGAAAAGACAGTCTGTCTTCAAAGATGTTCTGATAGGTTGCAAGGCCATGAGCAGATTTTGTAGTTCCCTAAGAAATTTGAAGGATTGTATGAGGTAATTCTAACAGTATTGATGCTTGCACTGTAAAATGCTTGTTCTGTGAAAAGGCCATGTTTGCATGTCACTGCTGCCAGCATCAGAACTGTGGAAACAATAACGTTTCATACCAACCCAAAGGACCACAGCACATATCTCAAAGAGGTAACAGATTCAGGTGCAAAAAGATATCATCTAAAATGTTCCTGTGGCTGTCTGACTGCATGTTTTAGTGGCTCTTCATGTTATGCATGTGGGAAACCTTGTGCATGCTCTTAACTGGTATGATGTTGTACTTCCTTAGGATCCTTACTTCAGCTACACCAGTCTTTCTTCTTGCACGCTGAATGAAGAACTTCTGTGTAACTATGCTTGGTATGTGCTTATGCATGGTAATGTTTAGCATCTCTGTTGCCTTCTTTTCTCAAATTGTATGTTTGTTAACACTGTTTGTAACTGAAACACTGGAATCAATTGATTCACAAGAAGGGAAGTAGATGAATATCTGAATTCCTAGAAAAGCAGAAATTTATGATGGATTTCTGCTGATGTCACTATTGAACTGGCTACGGGATTTCAGTTCCAAGCAAGTACAAAAAGTATTCATGCTCATAAATCGACCAGAGTGTATAGCAGACTTTGGCTGAGTATTCTGCCTCTGTTGAATAAAACTCAAGTACCAGATGAGAATGGAAATTAAATTTCCTCTCATGAGAAGAGCAAAAAGATCACAGTTCATCTTGAAATAGAGAATACAGGGAACATGAAGCAGAATGCTGTACTTTAAGTCTAAGTGGTCTTCTATTTTCACACATTTTTCTTACTCTCCCTTAGACTTTGAAGTTAAATCTGTTTTTTAAAAGTCTGATTAACTCTGACTATATTTAAATTCCTTAAGTTAGTCCTGTTCCATCAGGGCTATTCAGGCAGGTAGAGACCAGTCCCTCAATTCCATAAAGATATGTTGGAAATAAACAACACTTGACAAAATGTTTGTTTATTTAATAAGCAAATGCTTTCTTAAAAATGACCTGTCATTTTCTCTTAACACTCACAAATTCCTAGCTTCTTTTTCTGTTAAACTGACTTGTAAAGTTACTTTGACGTTAGTTGTTCTGCAGTTCAAGAGCCTAAGTTACTTTCAAGTTAGTGTTTTCTAAATATCTGATACATGGAGGAAGAGGGGTCCGTTCACTAGTTTTCTATTGCCAGGACCTTCCCATACTTAAAAACTCAATTTCTGTAATGGAAATATGAGTCTTGTTCAGAAGCTATTGGCACAGTGTATGTGAAACCAGAAACAGTAGAGATTTCCAAGAGGTTTCATTCTCTTCTGAAAACAAAGAGGGAAACTCCTGTGCAGAAAACTGGATAGCAGCAGTTTGAGGGAGCATCAGCAGGCAGCTTCCAGTCAAAACATCCAGCTGCCTGTCCAGATCGTAGAGTAATGCAAAACAATTAATCTCATCCTTATGTTGGAGCCATGTCCCAGATGTAGGCAGTTGTTGTAATTTGGCACTTGCTCTGTGTGACTGCTCTTGTGTGAGGAATGTGGCAATGTGGCATTTCCCCAGAAGCGAGAGACAGGGAAAGTCGGGCTGCCACTGCAGGGCTGAGGCGTCACCTGCTGGGAGGGTGATGGTTGGGCATGAACTCCGGGCTGTCCCTCCAGGCACTGCTGGTCCAGGCACCATGTCCTAAAGCTGCCCCCATGACCATGGACACATGGAGAACCAGAGAGTCGGAAACAAGGAGCAGAGTGCACTGAGGCCGCAGCTTGAGGAGGCTGTTACAATACCCATAAATTTGGAAGTCAAAGTTTGTGGCATGAGATTTCCAAATATCACATAAGAACGGAAGTTGTATTGTGCTTTTCAGAAATCGGGACACAGACCTGAAGGTTCTCAGAGCTTCTAAGACAGCCTTTGTAATGACCTTTAGCATCTGTTGTGATTTTTGAACAGCAGAATGGGTACCAGTCGTTAGTCAACTGCATGATGTCCAGTAGGTGTGACATTTAAGTCTTAAAAGAATGTCACCGTTGTGTGCACTACAGGCTCCTGGACACTGTTTGAATTTTCCCTGGATAGTCTAGGGACTCTGTAATTACCATTTCAGAACTATTTTGAAAAAAAAACTTCTTTGGAAAACAGTACAGTCTTTGGTGGTTTAAACCTTTATAGATTGTTATATTGGGCAATTATGTTTCTGAACACAGTCCCCAAGCCCATTTTGACACTACACCCTTATAATAGGGGATTTTATTAGCAGTTTCTGAAGTCTGAAGTCATTATACAAAATCTACCTTCAGTGAGATGACTTTCCTGTCAACTAGTTTCCAGCATCTTTTTCTTCAGCTTCTGTTCTTTTCATTTATTTTTTTTTTCTTTTCATTCAAAACACCCAAGTACATTAAGGCTTTGTAGTTTACTTTTTCAAGTTGGTCACAGCTTAATAGTAGAGGACTGCAGTAAATTTTTAGTGGCCTTTTGAAATTTGATTCACCCTATTTTTCTTAAAGTCTTGGAGGAAATTTTAGATGTGCAAGATGGTTTGGGGTATTTTTTCCTCTTTTGGAAGGATTAGCTGGTTTTTGCATATTGCGACTCCAAGCAAATACTTGTAGGTTTTTTTCCATCTTACATATATGCCGATGAACAGTTCTTTCCCACACTTTAAATCATCTGAGATCTGCATTACATTAAAATAAGCAGTAAAACCCTGTATTAGGTACAGCTATCAACAGCAAAAATTGCTTCCTACATGGTGGCACTCAACAGAATCCACCATCAAATATCTGTCAGGTAGTAAACTGGGCATGCTTCTAAACCAGCGAGTGACTCTAACCTAATCCATATCCCACTGCCAGGCCTAATGCTGGATAAATTACAACTTCAAATGTATCCTCCAGAAAAAGAATGCTTATATGTCTAACAAAATAGTAACAATTCATACTAGTAGAGTATAACTTGAACACAAAAGTAACTGTCTCAGAAAATTTACATTTGTTCCCTTGTGTGCTATTACGATCATGCACCACTGCTTGTTGCATGAGAGGATGTAGTAGTGGTGATACAGGCACTAGAAGATGTTAAAAATTTAATTAGGAATGTGGTTGCTAGTTAGCAATAATAGTACATTTGGTATTTGGTATTGGTAATACATTTTTTCCAGGTCAGGAGACACAGTTGTAAAAGGCTTTGTTACCTAGAGACATCTGCATTAGCTAAAAATGTTCCTCTTTGAGGTCTCATTGCAACTGTAGAGCTGCCAAAGGGGGTCTTTGGTGTGCCTACTGAGCCTCTAGATGGGGGACTCACCCACAGGATCTTTCAGCACTGCAAGCCTAAGCTGGTGCAGCAGGTAAATCTTAGCCTTAGAAAGCATCCTTTAGAAAAGCGACATGGTTAATGCTATGATAACAGCAATCCATGTTAAGTGCCAAAATGTAGGTGTAGCAAAGAGTTAAGTGCTCCTCTTTTTCCTCCTCAGACCCATTCCTGCAAAATCTGTTTCGCCTGGCTCAATTCTGTGTGTTTTGCTCTTGCATTGGATATGTGACAACTGTGATTTAGATGAATGAAGGGGATTTTAAAATGAAATGATCACTAATGCCCTTCTTACTAGGACCCAAAACTATGGTCCATGAGGTCAGCTTCTGTTAAACCCTGAAGTAACCATCAGCTTATCTAACCATCCTAAGTATAAGTTTCTTGGGAATATTTGGTTCTTTGTGATGGTTGTAGATTGAAATAAAGCTATTCTGGCTTACAAGAATCAAGCTCACCAATATGGGAATTAAAGGCAAACTTCTTCATAAACATACTCTTGCTCTCACTCTAGCATCTGTCCTTTGCAGCAGCAAACCATCTAGTCTTGATTGGATTGTAGGAGTTTTGCTCTTCAGTAGTAATAAGTAAAAGTGAGGCTCTTAACTGGTTTGAAAACTGCTGTGGACTGGATGCTTAGTTGACAATCAGTTGGAAGGTTAATTGAAGAGAAGGGGAACATACTGGCAACTCAGAACAAGAACATATGAAAGAAAGTGAAGAAAATGAGAGCTACAAATATGTTGTGCATAATTTTTCTACTCTAACTGGCAAGCTGTCATTCAAATCTCCTACACAATAGATAGATAGATTTATTTCTTTCTGATGATTATTTATGAGGACAAGATAATTCTATTACAGGCAGAGTCAGAAACCAATAGGATATGTCTAATGTTTGTTGTAGTGAATCTTTTTGTCACTGTGATATTTTCTCTAAGGTGCAAGGAATTCTTTGATGTTCTGTGCATTATTACCAGAACATTACAACAGCACTCTATTTAGTGCTGGGACTTAAAAAGCTCCTCATCATCCCATTGGTTTCCAGGTTTGATTTCAAAATGGAAGTTACAACTCAGAAAAAATCCACAATATTAAAAAGTATTTTGTGTAGTACGTCTGGAAAAATAAGCCCAGAGAAAGATGAATTCAGATTTCAATACATGCAAATGGAACAAAACAGGGTAAAAAAACACAGTGCCAACCCCTCTATATTTTCAGTGTTACCGCTGAGTAATTTTCTTCTTTTTTTTCTCCAGGCATGATGACATCAACTGGAAAATCCAGAAATCTGAGAGTCAAAACAGTGCTGAAGAGCCAGAGCTGCAGGAATTCTTCCTCTAAACCACATCATGATGTCTCAGTTTGAAATACCTGAAGTATAGCCTTTTGAAACACTAATAGGAGACATACCACTCACCAGCAAAACAACAGCTGTTAGGATGCCTTAATTTTTATCAGTTAGACCATATACAAATCTTTTTTATGATATGTGTGTATATGTAACTTGTTTGTAAGCGATGCTGTGTAAAGGCATGGGTGAGCAGAAGTAACAATTTGGAAATTGTTATGACACTTGCAATTGCCAAAATGTTTGTTAGGCCACAGAACACATTTTGTACTTTGTGTCTTGCATGGATATATTGTCATATATCTTTATTTCCCTTTGTCAACAGCATATACTGTCAAAATTCCAGCCAGGACCCTGCCTGAGCAGCTCCTCAGTGAGACCAAGGCAAAAGCATTGACTTTTTTTTGAGTATGTTTTGTCTGTTGTTATTTCTATTTTTTGTAAAAAGGAAATAAAGAAGGTGTTAAGAGGACACACTGAGTGCAGATACTTCCTATACTTCATTTCCTCTTTTGAGCTCTAAGTTTTTTATTGTTCTTTCTGGTGTTCATTTGATAATTAGACGACATCCAGTTTCCGGATTTCAGTTCAGTCAATTAGTTGTGTCAAGAGCCACTTTAATGTATAGTGGTCCTTCATCAGCTTTAAAACATTTAGAAATAAAAAGTATAAATGCAATTTTAAGTTACCAATTACTGCTACTTGCCAAACACTGGCAGTGTGCTCAGCTTTGTTGAAATTACTGCATAAGCTGCTGAAACTCTAGTCCACATTCTCTTAAAGGTGCCATGATCCCTTTATTGAATGTTCTTTTAACTTTTCAGAGAAAATGAATTAATTCACTTTGTTTCTGATAAACTATGAGCACATTCTTTAAATGTGTCCTACAGCACAACATCCAAAGGCACACTACTAGGCAATCTTGTCACATTTATTTATAGCAAATATGTGTGTATATATTTGCTTTATTTTGATTATATTGATTTATTTCCATTTGAAGGCTGCTACAGTTTGCTGAGAAAGATCCAAATTAATGAGGATTTATTTTGCTGACTGTTCTAATAGAACATAGGGAAGTCAAAGGAAGTTTGCCAAGGAAATTTTTTATTTGTCACAAAGACAGTCATAGAATCATGAAGTGGTTAGGGCTGGACAGGACCTTTGAGTTCCAGCCTCCCTGTAGTGGGCAGAGACATAAAAATTATGATATTGTGATGATTAAATTCCTGCAAATGCAGAACTACTAACTAAAAAAATGAGGATTTTGATTAACTACAATGGAGTTGCTTTCTGTGCAGTTTCTCTTGCCTTTTTTTTTTTTTTTTTTTTGCTGTGTTTATCTTGACTGTTGAGCTTCATTTATGGTCAGTGAGGAGAGAGAAACTTCCTGAATATCATTCCTTCTACCTATTAGATACATCTTTTTTGCCGGGAGAACCAGCTCATCCCTTCCTATCTACTACAAGGGAGCTAAGATAGTAAAGCTATTGGAATAGTTACTTAGTATTTGGATATCTTTAATTAGGTGAGATAAATGTCTTTCTTTATGTTAGTCTTCAGAGCGATGTCACATTTGGCCACACAGCTTGCATGGACCAAGATGTCTGAATGCCCCAGACCTACCCTGTTTGTAGGCTTTGGGTACGCACAGAGTACTACTGGATAATACAGGGCCAACTGAGACATCAGAAAAACAAACAACAAAAAAAACCCAAAACCAAACAAAAACCAAAAACTAACCAAACAAAAAAAAAAAAAACCCAACCAACCAAAAAAACCCAACCAACCAACCAAAAAATCCCCAACCACATACACACACACATACACACAAAAAAAATCCCAGCCCAAACAACATGAAAAAATAAAAGCCTGTACTTGCAGAAATGAAATTCAGAAATTCTTTCCACAGTTCTTATCTGCCATTTGGCAACACTGATTTTTTAGCTAAAGTGATAAACCTAGCACTCTAGCTGACCTGTTTAAAGAAACAACCAAACCTCCAAAAATATCTGTGAGCCAGGAGCAGCAATACCTCTAACTGGGCCTCCTGTCATCTGTGTGCATATGAAAAATCTGAATGCAAAATGAGAAGAGACACATGTGCTGCAATTGCGAGAGTGGTGAAAGAGAGCTAAAAAGGAAAGATTCTGTGTCTGGTAGATGGGCTTGAAACAAGCTGGAAATTTGCGTTTTTGAGAATGTGAAGAGAGTTGACTGTGTTCATGTGAATGGCAGAAGCAGCAATCCTGCTGAGTGGTCTTGACTGACTGGAGATGTGCAAAGTCTGCCACAGTCTGTAGTATCTAGCTGAAGCAGGGGATAAAAACTGAGTTTCATTGAGAGGATTTGAAGTAGACCAAGATGTAAATATTGTCAAACCCTGGAAGTAAGAAACTGCCTACTCTAAAGACTGAGGATTTAGCAGTTACTTGCTCTCTTCAATGTAGCGATTTCCAAAGTATATTCTTATACAGCATGTGGAGAGTCAAATTATGCAAGTAACCTAGGGCAATGCAGATTACTACATGAGAAAAGATGATGCCAGGAGATGTTTGGGGTCTGTGGTTAAAGATATCCATGGCTCCTGAGCACATTGCAACAGAAAGATATTTTGGGGCAAGCTTGTGCAGAAGGGAGTTTGATGTAAGCATGGAAAGTAGCGTCTGGAAGGCTTAAGGTGAACTCATGTTATATTTTGCTGATTTTGTTGTTCCTAATTTGTAGTCCCTTTCTTACCTAGGGCCCCAAAGCCTGCACATGGTACACTCTGATGTCATGCCTATTAGAGAAACGCTGATTCTGTGATCTTCAGCTGGCTGATGCCTGTGTGCTCTGCATATTTGTATCCTTAGCAGCTATAAAATCCAGGTGCCATTACTCCTTCTGTTTAGTTTATAATCCTCCAAGCATATCCCTTCTGGCATGAGTCTAAGTCAGGCTTCTGTCAGCAAAGCATAAGGATTTCCCAGGGCAGAAGAGATGATCAGGGATTTCCACCAAACATCTTCAGAAAATATCACTTACCCACAGCTTTCAACAGGAACATAAACCCCTTATGATTACAGCTCTTGCATAAAAGGTCCTCCTTCATCCACTCAGAAATTTTTGTTCAAAGAATTCAGTCATTTGCTAATGAACCAATGTGTGTCCTAGTAAAACTGTGTCTGTGGACATCACAGACACAAAGAATAACTTTTCATGATCTGTCACTCAGAAGATGTCAGATGTGTTTAGCCTTCAGTTCTGTACCAAAGGTGATAGACAGGGTGCCAGACAGCAGTAATGAATTCCCAATTTCAGGTAATCTCTGACTCTCCTTTTTTGAAGAATGAAAATCATTTGCTAAGAGTCTTATGATTTTTTCATTGTTGACTGATTTATTTGGTTCTGGTACTTGAGACAAGCAGCATATGGATACACAGGCAGCATCAACACTGCAAGAATGGTGCTTCAATTTCATCAGCAGAATAGTGGGATGTGCTTTGTCCTGCATTAGTAGTGCAGCATTTTTGTAATATTCTATTTGTTTGCCTTTCAGTCTCCAAATTAGAGATCAAATAAATTGGTTTAGTAAGGTATTAATGAATAAAATAACTATAGTCAGCACAGTTGTTGTATGCAGTGGCTGAAGAGACTAGTCAGACAAACAGTTTAGATTTAATATTCATTTCACTGTAACTGTAATTCAGAAACCTTTTTGTAACATCAAGCTGGCATAAGATCAATGGCATAACAAAATATGATTGACAGCATAACGGTAAAAAAAAAATACTCCAACATCCACTTATTTATAGCAAAATGGTAACTGTCTCAGAATCATGCCCTCTGAGAGCTGATTTGTTGTATGTTTCATCACCTACCATCACAAGCAATGTCAGAATATGGTCATGCAGCACAGTCAAAACCAAAGTAAAAGTGTCAACTCATCATATCCCAGGTATGAATTAATGGATGAGTGAATGTATCTCAAGGTGAGACAACTTTGTCTGCATGTAGACTAAGATTCACCTCCTCGTATGCTTGAAATATTTCTTAGCTTTTTAAAAATCTACTTGATGTAAAACAAACAGAAAGATTTGTTTAAAATCTAGTCCCTGCATTTGTAGCATCAAAATGCAAGACTTAATAGTCTGTCATGGAATGGTTTTTCAATGACATAGTTGGAATGGTTTCTCAAAATATATTTTGTTTCCTGTTCTGAGTTCTGAAATGTCTTTCCAACTGTACATCAGCTGTGCCCAAGTACGGTCTGTTAGTTAGCTTTTGTGTAATTTTGTTTCTCTGCATTTTGAGGTTGGAAGTAAGCAAACAGTTGTGCAGAAGTACAGCGCGTGTCCTGCAACCACAATGTCCTTCAGACACAGACCTATGCCTAGCACTGTATGCCCAAGTGTAAAAGCCCAGGCAGGGCATTACCTGCAGTTCATCCTCTGTCTCTGTAGAATATCACTGCCCTAGCACATACTACTCACTATTTGTACCCATCTCTTCTTCGTTATAATGGCCACTCGATATGTAGCTTTGATCCAAGTATCAAGAGACTTTAGACAGGAGAAATCAGATAGGTTCTTAAAATGCCACACAACCTCTTCCAAGTAAAGCAGGGTGCTGCATACACAGCATCAACCACCCATCCTCTGCACACCAGAGGATATTTAATAATGCATCACCAGTTTTCTGGATACTCCAGATTTTGTAGCTTGAACTGCTTTTTTCTAACATATATGGTCAGCTGTAAATAATAGCTCTAGCCATCTGTTTCCTGGAGAACATTTCTTTGACAGCTGCAGACTCACTTCCTTTCCCACTCTAACAGTTAGGTGTTTTGCCAATGTGCTTACTGGCAAGCAGCATACAGGAAGAAGGAAAATAATTATTCAGGGTATATTTGGGAAACTGATAAGAAATCCTGATTCTGTTAGAACACAGAGCTAGCTTTTTATCTTTGTTTTCAGAAGGCAATACTGCTCCAAGAAAAGAAAATCATGTGGGTCTGGAAGCGAAGGGAAAAGGCCTGAAAGGAGTTTGCCCTCTTTCCTGTACAGACATGAACATAACTTTACGTGTAGATAGGGTATGGAAAAACTGCAGCTTAGGGACCAATTATGGGGCTTTGCAGTTCAAAAAGCTGTGGCCTGGCCACATATATCTATGTGTTTGCATATGCATGCAAATGTTAAAGACAAGACAACTGTCTTCCAGTACAGATTAAAAGTAGGATAGAAATAATGCCCCTCCGTGTTGCTCTGCACATTGTCTACTAGGGGCAGAACAAGAAGCAGTAAATATAGAACTGTAGCAATGGGTATGGAGGTCATATGTAAGCAAAACTTTTCACAAGTAATGATAGCACTGGAAACAATAGCCAGGGGGAAGATGTGAGAGAGTCATAATTGGAGGATTTTAAGAACAGATGGGAGAAGCAACTGTCAGAAATGACATGCCAGCAACAACCATCAGAAATACCATGGGACAGGCAGCTGGACTTGGATGACCTCCTGAGATCCCTTTCAGGCAGCTCTCCTTTAATGGGTCTGTGGTTCTATTCTAGCAGAATCAACTTTAAAAGGGAAAACTGTGAGGTCTTTACACCTTGTGGCTTTTATAGCACTGTCAAGACAACCAACAATTCTGCCAGCAGTCCCTGATACGGTGTTTATTTTCTGAGAACACTGGTCAAGTAAGATTCACCTACATGTTTGCTAAGGAATCAAAAAAGTGACTTAATTTTAAGCTTTCTTGAAAATGTCTACCCAAATGTGACAGCTTCTAAAAATATGCTTCTGATCTTTTAAGATAAAATCATTTTGTTCAGTGCAATGCCAATTTCCACTGGGCACCAGGACCTATAAGCAAAGATTTTTTTACAGGATTTCCAGGTTTCACTGTACACTCAGTAGTGGCACAGGAGAAAATAGAGCCAATGTGGCCAAGAAGGCCAGTGGAATCCTGGGGTACATATGGAAAAGCATTGCCAGCAGGTCGAGGGAGGTAATCCTGAGCCTCTACTCAGCCCTGGTGAGGCCTCACCTGGAGTTTCCAGTTCTGGGCTCCTCAGGACAAGAGAGACATGGAGCTCCATGGGTCCAGCAGAGGGCTACAGAAGGGAGCTGACACCCCTGTCATATGAAGAAAGGCTGAGGGAGCTCTTTAGCCTGGAGAAGACACAACTGAGAGGGGTTCTCATCAGTGTCTATGAGTATCTGAAGGGAGAACATCTTGAGGATGGACCAGACTCTTGTCAGTAGTGCCAAGCAATAGGAAGGACAAGGGACACGGGGCAGGAACTGGAGCACAGGAACTTCTACCTGAATAATGTGGAATATCTTTACTTTGAGGATACCATGAGCACTGGAACAGGCTGCTCAGGGAGGTTGTGGAGTCTCCTCTGTGGAGATCTTCAAAACACATCTGAACACAATCCTGAGTAATGTCCTCTAGGGACCCCTGCTTGAGCAGGGAGCTTGGACAAGCTCACCTTCAGTGATGCCTTCCAGACCTAAACATTCTCTGATTCTGTGATGACTTACTGAGGGTAATTGAACAGTCCAGCTTTAATTAAAGGGAAGAATCTTGAGCAGCAACTAAAGGTACACCTTTTGGTGAAGAGAAGTTGCCACTGCCCAAGCGAGTTACTAGAGCAAGTGTGGAATGAGAGAATGGAGATCCCAGGAGTGATCCTGTCCTGTACTTAGCATTCTTAGTTCCCTTCCCTGTTGTTCTAACATGGATTCTGTCATTCCCTTGCTGGACATATGCATAAAAAAGCATCTTAGATAAACCAACAAGAAAAACGTGTCTTCCAGCAACACAGGAAAAAGATTTGCCATTCCAGTAATAGAGTTCAGTTCTTTGGCATTAAAAGAGTACATTGGTGAAGGGCTCTTTAAAGCCAGACTTGCTGTTGGTGATGGCATGTTCTGGGAGGAAAAGAGGACGGAAGAGTTGCATCTTCAAGATCAGCTGCTTCCAGAAGTATTCAGGCCTCTCACTGAGCAATAGCCGCTATGATTTGCACTGCCCTAATGCCTGCAAAGTGGCAGGAGTGCTGGTGCCCCACAAACTGTCTGCTTTACTAGCAGTGGGAGCAAGGCCTGAGCAGAAAAGAGCTGCACTGTAAAAGCATATGTGTAGAACAGGCTGTTGGGTAGCATTTTTCCTGGTTTTTTCAGAGGGTATAATTTGTAATATGGGACTGGGTGAATTTGCTACAGGTACTACTAGCTCTCTTGGGTACCTCATTCTGCAGTGCACTCACGTGCTGCAGTGCTCACTGTTTCCTGCTGGTGTCAGGGGCTGATTCACTGATGTTGCTCATGAAGAGCACACTTGACAATACACAATAGGATGCTGATTAGATCTGTGTTATTCCAGGTCCTTTATTTACCAAGTAAAAAAGTAAATAAATCAGCTAAGCTCTTTTGTTTTCTGGAGCATAACATCTGACAGTTCACCTAGAGGAGACAATAAACTTCCTCTTACCATGAAGATTTATGTCCCAAAAACATGGCTGAGGCAGCTGCATCTGTGTGAACTACTTTCTGAGACACTTGATAACAAGAAAATACTTTGTGCACCCCTTACAGATGATGTTACACATCACAATTGTACTTGGATTTCCTAAAATATTAACTGAAGAAAGAAATATCCTCAAAATCTAGATTTCTGGATCCACTGGGAATGCATTTGCAAGAAATAATTTTACATGCATTGTTTTTAAAATAGTACAAACAACACTGTGGGCAAAGTGTTGACTGGTCTCACCTAAAAGTCACTTGGATGTCTCACTGTCTTGAATGTGTTTGCGTGATATGGTCCTGGGCACACTCTCTTAAGTGGCTTTTGTGAAACTGTTTTCCCTCTACAGTATGGAGTAGTTAGAAAGCAGTCAAACGTATTCATGAGCAACTCTAATACTGTGGTAGAAAATTGCCATCCAGTGACATCCAGTGTCAGCACTGAGGATAATTTTTGCCAGTTTTCAGTAGAATAGCAATGTGTCTTCACAAACCTTAAGGTACGGAATGTAAGTGCTTTAAAATATACTTCAAAGCATTAAAAGAAATTAAGAACAAAGGTTACTACAAACAAATCCCATTGTAGATATTCACACTGAAAGTCGTTGCTGTCTTCATATGAACAGCCTAAGTGTATGCTGAAACAGACCACAGTAAAAGAAACAGGGAGAAAAAACTTTTTATGCTGTGGCAATAAAAATACCCCAGGCATTCTCCTAGTTTACTTTTTATTATAGTTTTAAAACAAACATTAAACAGGCACATATTTCATTAGACAGTGTTAAATAGACAAAATATTCATCTGGACATCAAATGCATATGTATGTTCTAATTTAATTTGAGGTTGTATTTGTGAAAGTCCTCCACTGGAAAAGCAGTGAACAAACTCTTTTGGAATTTCTAGTTTTGTCGGGTAAAGAAATTTGCCACATGACAAATAGTAGACACCTATAGGGAACTGTTTCAATGCCTATTTCAGCCCTTCTCCTGAAAGACAGGAGAGATTTGTACGTCCACATGAAATTTTTAGACCAGGATCTGTGTGTTTAGCATGTCTGTTATCTGTTCTGAACAGCCTTTAAAACAACGATTGGACCGTATCCAGCAGAGACTAAGGGAAAGAGAGTTTGGTGTTGATTAAATCTGAAACAGCTAAGCCACTTGGATACTTCCACCGCTGTCTCTTAGATAAGTGCTTGGCAGTCAAGAGGCCACTTCATGCTTCTCCTGTAGCTGCACCTTTTGAAGCAGTTGGAAGTCACCATCTTTAGGACTGTTAAGTCAGTTAGGGGAACAGAATGAATTTGTTCTGTGAGTAAACACAGTACAGAATTCCAGAAACAGGAGAAATACATTTCTACAGAGATTGATTTTTCTCTTCTACCCTTGTCCTCTAAGTATGTGGATGGATGTGGATAGATATACTATCTTTTATATGTGTATTTATATGTAAATGTATAGATACACATCAGAAGAATTTAAGATGTCACACAGGTATAACCCAAAACGTAACTTGGCAGCTACTGTTAAACTAAAAGGTTTTCTCTGGCATTTTTTGTTCTTCATTTAGGTTTATGGAGCAGAATGTATATCAGTCAAACACTGCCTATTCAGAATAATAATAACTTCAAAGCACTGGGAGTAGGTTGTGCAAGGCAACAGGGAGATATTTTAGAAATATTTCACATAAAAGCCTTCTTAGGAGCTACAATTCTCCTAATTATATATTTAGAACTTGATTCTACATGGTTTGGAAAGATTTTACACAAAAATGTTTAGAAGACATGTTCAAACCATTTGCTTTGGAATTCTATTTGAAAATCAGTAACTGCAAAATCATATGTCAGTAGTATGATTATCCAATTAGCAGCTATCCTCAGAGTATCACTTTCTGTATTCCAGATGCTTTTTTTTGCAATATTGACTGCAGCGTGCTCCAGGTTTTAAAGCATAAGTCTCTAAAATTTTCTCTAGCCTCAGGCATCAAAGTGTTACAGGAACATTTTTCAGCAAACTTTTGACAAGATGCTGAGACTAAGCTGTTAAAATATAAGGTATGTGGGTTAGAATGCATATATTGTTTGCATACAGTCGTTTGGATTTTGTGACAGAAATACATAGTGGGGATGCTGGCTGCCCTGTGGCCTCACTGATCACCAGAGGGAGACAGAGCGTGTAACATTTTAAGATAGTGCTGAAAGTGGCGAGCAATGCTCAAGGTAAAGATAGCATGAGATTATGCAAGTTTCCAAAACAGTGACAGATATGAATAATAATGAGACTTCACTGCTCTCCTCTGTTTTCTTTTAGGTGGACGTGCATATCACAGGAGATAGATGAGTAGCTTCATACCAGCACAGGACAAAATATTTCTGAATATTAACTGAATTACTAGTAATCATTTTGTTTTATCCTAAGTTAATGAACTACATATGTAAACACAAATGGTTTGATGAAATCAGCAGAGAAGCGTGTGCATATGTGCTTTTCGGGGTGCTGCCTTGTTGAGAGAGAACAATAGGAATGTTTGAGACCCCATCTTCACACCAGAGGGAACATGTTGTTGTTAAAAAGTACATGTCTACAATGATATTTAATTGCTTCAAAACTTCTTAATATGATGCAAATTTTGGTGGTGAGAATACTGAGAAGAAAAGTACATCCTCTTTTATAACCACAGTGCTTGTAATTAACCTGTGTTAAAACAAGGCTAAAAACCAGGAGAGATGATCTCTGCCTGACACCTGCAGAGCAATGAGATCATTCTGTGGATGATGAACTCACACCTTTACTTTTCATCAGCCAAAATAATGATTTAGAAGTCTACAGTGGCTGTAGCAATGACTGTTGGAAAAAATCTAGCAGCCAAAAATCATGGTACTGCTCCAGGCAATAGACCAGCAGGTCTCAGAGGCCTCATAATTACCTGGATGAGATGGCTTCTCGCAGGTCCCATAGCTAATCAACATCCTCTGCTCTCAAGAACTTGCATTTGCTAACTGCCTATCTGGCTAAATGACTTTGTTCTGCTTTCTATCTTACTTTATTGATAGGAAAGGAAAAACTGGCAACTTAATGATTTGCAAGTAGTTGGGCTGTCAGAGAGTTTTTCCCTGAAAGCCCATTCAGTGTCATTTCCCTGACATGTCTTGGAGCAAAACCATTCTGTAATGGTCAGGATAATGTGGACTCTCAAGTATTCTGTATTCCAAAACACACACAGAAAATCTATCATTTTTCCTGTGTACCACCCATGATTGCAGGAGGAATGGATTGCTTACACAGCACTCATTTTAAGTTACCAGGTACAAACAGCTTTTACCTGTTCAAACACAGTGACGTGAAAAGTTATTTAAAGTACAGGGGAGAAAAAAGAAAGACACTGAAGCTTCCAAAATATGGCAAGGCAAAAAACAATTCTTTTAATCGGATAGCTCATTTTGTGTGTTCAAAATAGCGCCTTCATACATGGCTCTGGCCTTGGCTCATTTTGGCTATTGCAACTGTTTTAAATTTAGTGTGGAAAAAGTGTCCCACATGCCAATTCTTTTGCAGAACTGAAATAATGCCATTTCTTGATCAGTCAGGCCAACAGGATTACCTGGTAGTTAATTGTTTGGGTTTGGCTTTACTGGAAGTTTTTCACATTCAAAAATAAGCACAAATAGATAAGCAGACACATACTGTTCTCTTATTCTATTTCCTCTCATATTTGTCTAGCTTGTGTTGGTTCTCACTAGCAGAATGAAACCTATATAGTGGGTAGAGAAAAGAAGCCATATATATTTCTACAGGTAGGAACTGTGCTCTCATGGGTATTACCTGAACTGGAATTTCCTCTGCTAGTGCATGGTTTGCTTTAGGAAATCTCTCTGTTAGTGCAAACAGAAACTTGAAACAGGGGAAAGACTTTTTAAGGAAGGCAAAGCCTAGAATTACATCTATTTTAAGCACCCATTTTAAGATCGCTTTAGAAAATATATACTACTATTGTTTTTATTTCATCATGGTTTTTCCTCTTTATTTAGTCATTTACACAGTATCCATCATGATAAAATTTAACCATCTGTACTATGTCACAGGAGCCAAATATTCCCTCTAATGGAGTTCCTTGGGAATATTGTCATTAATTTCCAGCTATACTGGGAATTTTTCCCAGTGTTTAAAATTAAGTAATGTCTTTCATCTCCAGAGATTCTCAGAGTTTCTCACATGCTGTGGACCTGCCCCCAGTCATACTTAATTCTTCAAAGAATTTGGCTGCAGTGATGGGATTTAGGTTTTAGTTCAGCGCATGCAGTGTTGGGTGTGTATATATAGTGTTTTTATATCAAAAGCAAACACATTTTGTGTGAGTGCTTGAGCCTGTACATGCACAAAGGCAGGTTGTGTGTTTTAAAGAGCCATTGTTTCATTTACTGGCAGAGCGTAACACGGGAGAGGCTGACAGGAGGCAACGGAAATATTAACTATTTTGGCATGAGAGTCAGGAAGATAGCTGAGATCCAAAGAAGAAATTTGATGCTTTTTCACCATCTGCAAAAGGATTTTTCTCAGCTGGTTGGTACAGGCAGCTACAGACCACGAGTGAGCTCATGCCTGTGTCTGTCTCATAGAGCTTCCTGCTGCAGTTGCTGGAAAGCCCATTTTTTCTCTCTGCAGTTTCAGGCAACTTTGCTAAGGAAGGACCATGACAGCATGAAAGTGCAACATTTAAGAGCTTCCTGTGAGAGACCAGCTTCCAAAAACTAGTTTTATTCCTTTTATTTAGTCCTTTGACTTATGAAATAAGTTACAATTCAATTGTAATAGGGAACTACTAATAACCTTTCCTCAATATCCATGATTCTTGTTGGAATCTAAACCTCACCAGCAAATAATAGCTGCTCAAATTCTTCTTTACTTTTGCCTGTGTGCTTTCTCCATTCTTCTTCTGTAGAGAAGGAAGGGTTAAGTCCACATCCTCAGAGTGGAGTAATAGTTCTCCCCAAAAGACAAGTCACAACCAAACTATTTAATTGTAAACGTCTCACTGAAGAATTGGTACACGAATGAGACATGACTTCATCCTTTAACCTACATGCTTCACTGGTCTAGGGAACCCTGGTGGGTTTGGCCCATTTTAGTCGTAGTTGTCATGGGAGATCCTTAATGGCTTAGTAAAGTAGCTTAAAAAAATCTCCATACAGAATCCAGCATATGGTATATTTATTGGCAAATGTTATCCCCCTAGGAACAAGTTCTGTAGTAACAAATGATGAATTATGTGGGTTCATAAGCACTCATGTCATCAAATGCACCACTGACCTTTTTACATTTTCAGGGGGATTTTCTGCTGTGTGCAGTTTCTCTGGTTTGGAAGTGAAGCAGTTTAACACCGTGTCCAGAAGGAAACAGGTAATCAATAATTTCATTTTTGGTTACTGTAAAAGGTAAATGAGACCTGTATGTTTGTTGGGCAATAACAAACTATAACAGATGCTAAACCCCGTAAGTAATACGGGGTTTAGCAAAGCTTAAGCAGGGCCTAAGAGAGAACTTGAATACTCATAGTACAAGGACACAAAGTAGGCTTCCTTTACAGGAGAAAAGAAGTAAGAGTAGGCCAAAAAAAAAAAAAAATCTAATTTCAAGCGTGTTTTCTGGGGGCAAGAAGCAAAACCTGGAAAATACCTCACTCCACTGAATGAGTCTGTTACAAATTCTAACAGGAGATGGCTACAAGGTAACCTGAAGTTAGCAACCAAGAGGTTGAGCTCCCATTGCAGTTAATCTGAGAGATGATCTGAATTTGTTGCCTGGATCCTGTGATTACAATTTTGGTCTTCGGCTTGTTTGGAGGCAGAAACTCTAGGAGTTGTACTGAGAACAGAGGGGGGTGCCTGAAATTACCAGACTGAGAAAGGGAGCTGAAGATCAGGATGCAGTCGTGTCTGGACATTGCCATAACTTGAGACTAATCTGCCCACAAGAACAGCATCTCAACCATAAATTCAGCAAAGTGAGATTACTGCTGAAACCAGAGCACCTTTTCCAGCAGAATGGTTTTCCAAAACTAACACTTTGGGATCTGATAGAAAGAAGCAGCTCTTACCACATGTACGTAACACACACAGCCCTGTGTATACAGCCTACAGTCAGTGCTGCGCACAGGTACTTGCTGGCTGCAGTACAGAGCTTTGACAAAGAATGCTTTCTTTTTGTTATTGGCCATAGACCACGTTAAATTCAAAACTAAACTCTGTGTTGAGCCTGTTGATGAGTTTGAGTTCTTCTGTTCTTGATTTAATCACTACTACACTCTGCTTTACCCAGCAAGAGCTGGTATCACGTAAGGCAGCCCTCATGGGATATACTTCACAAGGTGCATCAGTGCATCAAAGGAACCCATACCTGCAGTGATAATGTAGTTGGTTTTGGTCCTGGCTTCACCCTGTTGCTCTGCCCGACAGCTGAGATGAACTAACAGAACACAGGGTTGCAATGCATGTGCCCAGCTGTGGACAGACAGGCAGCTGTTGCAAACACCTTTTATCCCCATGGCTGAATCTGTAGAAGGCGTGTAAGTAAACATATAGGTAAGTTATCTTGATTGTAAGTCACTTGTGTAGTAGATACCAGCACAATTCTGAGGAACAGCTAATTTTACTTTACCAAGTGTTGCACTACATGGCATTAAAATCCCTGCTAGGAATTGTTCAGTGAGTAGTCAGAGGGAAGGAGTGAGCTGTTGGCTGGACTACCACGACTGTTTCTTACTTTTAATGTAAATCCTATCAGGCTTTTCTCTATGGCTTGTCTGGGCTGCACCAAGCCTCACTGGAGAAGCTGAATAGATTGCAGGTGAAGCTTATCTAGAAGTGCCACCTTCACCATTTTTGTGAAGACTGACTATAACCATAGAAAGCTGTTCAGAAAGTCATGCACTTCTGCAGCTCCCTTCCTATCTTATGCCTCAGGATGCCTATACACATCCACAGGGAATGTTCACCAGACATCTGTCAACCACCTCTCTTATCCCTGTTGCTCACCCTCAGGCCACAAGGTAAGTAGATGCTTTGTCAGCACCCCAGAAACAGTCCTTGAGGGACCACTAACCCAAGAAGTATGAGGCTCACAAAGTAGACCAGCACAGGCACACTGGAAAACAAAGTATTTTAAGCAGACTGAATCGCTTGGGGCTGAGGTTGCCAAGAGAATTTTTGGGCCATGAGAACATTTGTACACCCTGGGCCTGGGCTGCCTTCTCCATCCCATTATGACTTCCAGCCCTAATTGATTGGAACTGCCAAGCCTGACTGCCAAGCAGAATATTATTACAATCCTAGTTCTATTTATGCACTGACAAATACAAAACCTGGTGTCAGAAAAGAAACTGTGAAGCAGAACTGCAGAAAAAGAAAGGAATTGGCAGAGAGGACTATGAAGTTATGAACAAGGCACTGAGGGGTGGTGCCACATGTTAGTACTGTGCCTGGTGCAAGCGAGTGCTGAGAGCACATCTAGAAACATGCCTTTACAGGTCTCTGAAACACCCTCTGGCAAGATGCTTTATTTTGAAATATGCACTGGCCTCTGCTGGAGATGAACTTGCTTTTCTGCTTTCAGTCTGGTTCAGAGACAAATGACACCCAAATTTATCACCTTTATCAGAGCATTTTAAAGCATGGAACCAAACCTATTACAAAATGAAAACTACAAAGGATCTCAGTAGAAGCAGGATATTTTTACTGTCTATGACAGAAAAAAAGTGTTTTGGAAAAAAGCCCTCTTGTTTCTCAGGCAGCAGGACAGCCTTTTTAGCCATGGAGGAAATGGTAGTGTCCTGGTTTGATTTCTTCTGCTAGCCAGAAGAATTGGTGCACCTCCACTTGTTATAGCAGAATCACCCTGAAGGACCACGATGTTCTTAAGGCTGTTTTTTACACCAGTACATGACAACCCAGGCATTTATTACAGCTGACCCAATCTAAAATATCTTTTCTCTTTCATTGCTACCTAAAAAACGCAGAAGAATAGTAACACTTCTCTCACAACAGCTTCTCAGATCTGCTTTTGCTTATGCACTAACAAGACCTCACGAGCTTGTTTGTCATGCTTTTAGTGAGATGGGGCTGTGTCTCTAGTTACACTTGCTGTACTTTTATGAATGCATCAAGCTTAAATGACATACTTGGTAAAATCCGGAGAGTATCTCCAGTAGACGCTAGGAGATAGAAAGGTGAGGGTATTCTGTAATGTGATGATTTTTGCTCTCCAAATTTGGATTCTCTCTGATTTTGCTCTTTTGCTATTTGGTATGATGAACTTTCAATTCCTGCCAGTCTCTGAGCTTCCTACAGCACAGGCTGTCTGCAGCCGCTGATCAGGCTTCTAGATCAAAGAGTAAAAGTGAGAAGTGGGTGCATTTCCAATATTTGGTAAGAGCTTACCTGAACACTTTCTGTTGGTTTCCTGACTGTAGCCATGAGCAATGAGATGCCCAGGCAGAGACTGGAAGCAGAAAAACTCATCAAAGGACAGTAACAAAGCAAGGAGGTTCAATAAGAAGCTGTGTTACTCGTTGGGTAAATACAGATGCCACCACAACACCAAAGGCAGACTGGCCCAGAATTGGTTTACTGTAGTAAAATCGGTGCCCTTTCTCATGCATTAAGTAGGTGACCTGATCTTTTATGTGATCTGCCAGGAGTGTTTTATAAGCAGAACTGCCACGTATTCATTTGTCACTGCAGGGCTGGGGAGATGACTGCTGAGTTCTGCCCTTCTGTCTGCCTCCAGTTATGAAAATTGATTGTGTATTGATTGTATGGTATATTGACTTACTGCTAACATCATGAATAAGGACTGTAAATCTGCCTACTTTTTCATAGCTAAGATAAGGGACTGCCTGCACGTGAAGAGTGCCCTACGGTGTTTTCACATCCAGGCTTTGTAGCAGCAGCTACGAAGGGGGAGGAAAAAATGCCCAGCCATCTCATGTGACAGAGCATCAGACTGAGGTACTGCCAGGTAGGTAGCTGCGGGCACAGGAGGTGAAAATATCCCGTGAGGTGACCTAATCACCTCTTTCTTCCCACTCAGCCGCGCTGGAAAGAAGAGATGCCAAACCTTCCTTCGGGCATCCCCCCAGAAGGTGAGACGCGAGGCTTCAGCTTCTGTCCTAAAGCAGCGCCGCCGGCCGTGCGCAGGAGCGCTGATTTCCCTGGAAGCTCGTTTCCTCAAGGAAAGCAGCAGAGGGGCCCTTGCCCCGCGGAGAGGCGCGGCGGCAGCGGCAGGCGGTGGCGGGGGTGTCCCCGTCCTCCGGGAGCGCCCCGCGGCCGCGGAGGCGCAGGAGGGGCCGGGAGCCGCCGGGAGCCGCAGGGAGCCGCAGGGAGCCGCAGGGAGCCGCAGGGAGCCCGGCCGCCCTCGGCGCCTCCGCGCTGCCACGAACCCTTCTCGCTCGCCGGCTTCTTCGGCCGCCGGACAGCGGGGACGGAGCGAAGCGGAGGAAGGAAACAAAATTTTCGGGTGCCGCCCCTGAGTTAAAGGGCGCGCTGGAGCGTTTTTTGCCATCGGAGGTAGCGCGCTCGCCCTCCGCAAATATAAAATTAATCTTGGCAGCCCAGGAGACGCGTCACTGTGAGCAGCCGTCTTTTCCCGGCCCTCCCCTCAGTTCCCTTTCCCTGCAGCAAGCTGAGAAAATGCGTCTCCCCATCATGCCCCAGTGACTTGTGCAAGCACATCTGATGGTTTCACCACTTTTACTAAGGCACAGTTTGGTCTTGCATGTTTTTGGAATGGGGAGGCCTCAAAGAGAAAATAAGAGAAATTCTGTGAGATTTAATTGCTTCCTCTGTATCCAGGAAAACCATCCTCAAAGGGTGTAATTTTCTCAGTCTTGTCTGATTTTCCAGGAAAGTGATTTGTTTGCAACCACCATAAATCGAGAGTCTGAAATGAGGACTCTCCAGAATGTTTGTCCTTTCCTTATTGCAAAGAGTATTGGATGAAAATGATAAAAAAAGATACAGAAAGAGTTTTCTCTAACAAGGCAGCGTTTTTTAAATCATACATAGAATCAAAGAAAAGGCAGTGAAGAATTGATTTGTCACTCATCACTAGAATTCATTTTACCTCTCAGTCTGATTCCACAGCACAGCATTAATGCCAACAGGATAGTGCACAGAAGTATTTGAGAGGAAACCACTGTAATACCTAGTCTAAAAGCATGATCATCATTACAACCATCACTGTAGAACAGTTTGTTTCAGTAATTATAATTTCCTGAGATTTCATGTTCCCTACAGGAATAAAAGAGTGACGAGTTGTTATGTCTAATTCAAACTTGTTCCATTTTTATTTAATAAGCAAGAGCTACGTACCTGATCATAAAACAAAACCAATTCCTGATGCAACAGCCCTACCATTCAGAGACAAGACAGAAACAGAAAGGGAAGGAACAATGAATGGAAAACTCCCCTAGTTTTATTTACTTGCAATGTTTAACCTTTCCCTGGGTTTCTACCTTGTTCAACCATTTCACTTTTGGGGGCTGTCTTCAGGTGCAATACATTATACTTAATTCCTCAAATGAGCTAAAAGTTTCATAATGACCTGGAAAAGAATTTGTATGGAAATTGTAAAGTACTTCCTTTTTACCTTTTTTTAAATTGTCAATTTTTTTAAAATTGCAAGAAAAAAAGAGATAAAAGCCCCAGAACATATATAATCCTATTCAAATAATAATCACTTTAATGTGTAAAGGAGCTAATACTGGTTTCGAGAGTTTTGAAGTAGTCTTTGGATTATTTAAAAGCTATGTATAGCATGCATTTCTGAAGAATTTTTTCTCTATAGGAAAATGTACAAGAAATGTCAAAGTTAGTGCACAGTTAATCTTTATGAAGTACATCTTTACAAGTATAAGGGAAATATCTGGGAAAGCATGAGAAGGTAGCACCAAGCTGAAATTTCTTGTGGTCAGCTGGGGCATCAGTGTGCTCTGCACACTACAGCACAGCATGGATATGCCCATGTGGCTCTACAACATCAGCTCCACAGATACTGAGATCTGAAACTGGGTTTGTGGCTCCTTGCAGCTAAAGAACCTTTGCAGGTCCCTGCTTTTTGCATGTTCCTCTACTGACTGTCAACTCCTTGTGTAAGCGTGTTTGTCCACATTGCCTCTCCTTAGGCAGAGAGTGTCTGAGCAGTTGTGGCAGAAGTGGAGTCACAAGGAGACAGGGCAGCCATCGGGGAGGGAATGGACCACTTTTAGAAGAACCATGCAAGCGGACTGTGAACGTGGAGAGTGAAAGGTTCTCTCTCTGCCTGGAAAGACAACAGGTGAAAGCAAGGAAAAGCCAGAAACCTAGACCATTTACTTCCACCCACATGTCTCTGTGACCTTTGGGCGACATCATGTCACCCATCTGTCAGCCTGGAGCCATGGAGCCATTTGATGTGCCCATGTGTCAGTGGACAGCCAAAAAGCACAGGGAGGCTGGGACTGGGCTGGCAATTATCACCCAGTGATGCTGAACACTGAACATGTTTCTAGCGACCTTCATGCTCGAACTTTCACTGAAACCAGTCAATGTTTCTAATGCTTCTCTAAACTCGCTAAGGAAGCAAAGCACTGCTGCTCTGAGTTTTCTCATAAAAGTACAGTGACAGAGAAGGTATCTGACAGCCTTGAAACATCGCATCAGCAATGTTCTTCCTCCCAGCTCCATGCTCAGTGCTGTACCAAGGTGTCACTTCTGTCACTTTCCCATGGGCTGAACACTAGAGACGCTATGGCTGTTACGGTGCATATCTACCTGGAAAGAGCTAAACCTTCTTTGATATTTTGTGCGTCATCCATATAATCATGCTTTAGAGTTTTTACTTTTCAATGGGTCCTGGTTTTACAATAAGTCCTGTGGGGTGGAAAAAAGGTTGGAACAATAAATAAGCGTGAATAGGGTGCATGAATAATGATCTGAGATCCAGTCTTTCACAGCACTCAGGGAAGCCATCCTTTTCTGGCTTGCATTATGCTGCTGAGATGCTGCTGCTAACCTGATACTATTTCTTGTCCATCTTGACTAAAAAGGTAGGATTTGATTTGGAAATAGTACATTTTTTATTTTAAATGGAATAGAAAAAAATTGATTTTAAGCCCTAATTGCATACATGTCAAATAACATGTCACATTTAAAGGCTGTTGTGGGAGCCAACTGATGTAATTGTATATGGACAGTGTTATCTAATTTACCCTGCTTTGTATGATTTACTGGTGTGTTTTGCTGTGGGTTGCATTATTTAGTTGTTTGATAATCTCTTTTCTTTCTGTTGTGATTTATGACATGGCATTTCTGCTTGTTTTATACCAGTGTGTTATTTTGTCAATCAAAATCTCTTTGTGCAAGAGCAATATGCAAAAAAGATAGTGGAGAACAGCCCATATAGTGTATCTAATGCTTACTTTAAACAGATTATTTATGGCAAGATATATCAGAGGAACCAATTTGCAAAGCAATGGTTGGTTATATGTAAAGAACAAATGCTGCAATCAGCACTCTATGGGTTTGCTTGTATATGTTTTGTGGATATGTACAGTTGTCTAAATGATTAAGGGGGACAAAATGAAAACTCTTTTTTTTCTCTTTTGAGCCTTTGTACTTTTTCCTTCTTTTCTCTGATGGTGCAGTCATATCCTCCGTCTTTGCTGCATCACATCTTCTCACCTTTCCAGCCTTCTCTGGGACTGAGCACAGAAGGAGTGCAGGGCCTGGCTGTTGCCCTTCCCTGCTGAAGGCTGGGGAGGTGCAGAGGGTTTTGTCTGGTTTGGTGGCTGTGTGCCCCTGAGGCACAGATGATGAGCAAAAAGAGGATGGAATATATCCTAAGGGTTCAAGGCTGTGTGCTCAAGAGGCTCTGTATGGAAGCCAAAGGCAAGATGTAGAAGAATACATTAACTGTGGTCCTTGTATCTCCTAGTGGGATGCGAATACCAGTGTTCCTTTTGATTGCTTTCTACACAATTATCGAACTTTGCTGTTCACAATACATAATTTTACAAGCTCTTTACTGATCACTTACTGAGTACTTTATTTGTGAGAAGGAAATGCAAGAATTTACTGAAATGAAATAAAATGCATTTTAGACTTGTGAAACACATGGTATACTATGAACTCTCCACAAAATATGGCAGCTGAGTGACAGCAATACTAATACTATCATACAAAGTAGAAAGAGCAATCTGTAAGCTAATACTTATAGGAAATACAGTGTTTTCCATTTTATGAGAACCAATTCTACTAAGACAGGCACTCATTCAGAAAATCAGCTTGAGTACTAAGCAGCTGAATGATGATGCATAGTGCATGCAAGCAGCCTTCTTAGACCACTGCAGAAGGCATAAAGTGTTAAACTAGTGCTGTTCAGGTTTGTACCTGTATGAATTCATGATCCTGTTTCCAGGAAAAGCAAATATCAAATTGGCTTTTGAAGGCTCAAATTGACCCACACTATTAATTTAACAGCTTAAGCATTAAATCTCTAAATATGACCTCAGTTATTTACATATGATTTAGACGTCAACATGGTGTAATCAAGACTTTAGATGGTTATAAAGAAGACAAAAAAAAATTGTATTTATTGAGAAGGAGCAAACATGCCTGAAGTAGCTTAGGAAGGTGGAGACTTTTTGTTGGTTTCAAAGGGAACGTAAAAGAGTGCCATGTTGCATAAGATATATCTTTGATACCTCTCACATATTTGTCATGGGGAAAAAGTGAATCTGTTTTTAGAAAGAAACCTTGCCAAAAAAAAAAAAAGGGAGCATGAGAAAGTGCAGTTCCCACCCCAGCTGCCAATTGGTATTTCCGGGTTAAGCGACCAGAAGGCTTTATGGCCCTTCTCAGAATTACAGGTTTACATGCTTTCTTTCTCTATCTTTATCTCTGCATTCACAGGCTCAATGGATGCTAGGTATTTAACAAAAAGATGACAATTTATTCACTTGAAACAAGAAAACTTGACAGGTCCAGATGACTTTAAAATTTACAACATAAACAAAAGCAAGACAGAAGATAAATAAATACTTCACATCAAAGCTGCTGTTGAGACTATCCTTGTTTTTATAAAATATCTAGAAAGGGCATTTTTTAAGCAAATGAGAAGAAAAGAGGCATGCTGGTTTAGATGGAGGAAATAACCTGGTACTGTATTTTGTTATCTTTCCAACAAAATGGAAAAATTCAAAAAATTAACTGTGGAGGCAGCGTTCAGAGTGCATATAAATCAAAGGCCTTCCTTTAATCCTTTACTAATCCCTTACTTATCTTGCCTACTGTATATGCATTGTTAACAAAGATACAAACAGACCAAAGACACACAGACATGCTAAAAGAGTTAAATTCCAATATTTCAAATACAAAATGCAGAATGCCCACCACTAAAAAGTCTTTGTACTGACCCAGGCATAGTTAGCTTTTAAGACTAGTAAAACATTCTCACAGTAGTTAGCAGCTCAAGTATTTTTGAATTATTGAACCACTTCTTTTTTTAAATTACAATAAATACAAAACATTTATAAAGATAATGTAATGATCACTTTTGGATTATACCAATGTACTAGATTCTCTTTATAATTTAGGAATAAGTAATAGAAATGTAATTCAAATGTTTTATTTTTGTGTGTATTTCATGAGAGAAATTCAATTAACATATTTATCTTTTGCTAGAAAAATAATTCTAATAGAAGAACAGAAGTTGGTCCCTAAGTAATATTCCAGTTCCTTTTTCAAATTTAGTTCAAGATGAAGGTTGTTGAAAATAATACAAATTATTTGCAGTGACACTGCTTATATCTGAAGAACAGACTATTCTTGGTGATAATGTATTCGACATTTGAGTGTTCCAGAGACCTGCAATATTTTCTTAAAGGATACAGTGCCACTGGAATTTTCAATCTGCTGTGTTTCAGATAATTCAAAAGAGATATGAATACAGAATTGAAGCACAGCTTTGTTTAGCTTAACTCTGTGTTTTGATTTATTTTATAAATTACCCAAATCATCTTGATTTTAAAATTGAGGAGGAAAACCTTTCCAGATATGACTTGTATAATCAAGTGTTGTTGATTCCATATCCTTTAGTGCATATTTTAATGGTTAAATGTGAAGGAGTATCACGTCATCGAGTACGGACGTGTGTCTGTGACTGTATTATTTAATGCTAGATATTTTTCTGAAAACTCTACACGACTGTTCATTGTGTGTATGAAGGTGCTGCTGGAGGAGGTGTGAAGCAAAGTTAAAACAAAATAAACTAAAAAAAACCAACCAACAACCAAAAAACCCCAACCAAAAGAACCACAGCTCTTTAGAGACTGGATAAATAGTAAGAAGCATGTTTAATACAACTAATTTATAGATGAATGTGGTGCCAAGCTAGAATGCATTAACAAGGTAAGGCTGCAGGGTCTCTAGGTAAGATAATATATTGCTTTCATTAAAAAGCAATCTGCATGGACCATATCCACTAACACTGGAAACTCTGCAGCTGTCACCTTTATCAGGGGAACAAGAGCAAGCCACTACATTTTAATCACTGGAGTTTGTCAGGAACGAAAAACAGCCAGCTTCCCACAAATCAACAGACATGTATCCTGATAAGGAGAGTGAATTGGAAAAGGACAGCTACACCCCACACTACACCACCTATTCTGGAGTGATCAAAGCACTGTAATTGTAGAAGATAAATCTACTGAATTAGGCTCTGGGATGAAACACCCGTCTTTTCACAAAACAAACGCAGGTTTACTTGAGTCATCTGTGACATATTTCATTTTTTAGTTTGAGTATTCCCAGTACTTGCCACAAACGCAACAAGAAAGAAGAATAGGATGCCTGTATCCAAAATTTAGTGGCATTTTTTCCAAAATCTCTTTCCTGGTCATTACACAGTAATTAATATCTGAACTAGTGTTCCTGGGGTATTCTTCTGCATAGCTCTGACAATAAAATTAAACATGGTTATTTATTAATACTCATAGCCTTTGAATTTGTCATATCTGATGTACATGAGAACAGATAATTTTTTCTATTGTAGATAATTATTCTTCAAAGAGAAAGCTCTAAGGAATTGAAAGGGGCAATGCTTGGGACAAGAAGAACTTGAATATTCTTTTAGAAAGCATATTATGAAAGTCAAATTTTAACCTCTAGTGCAACCATAGTTATATGACAGCTTTATTTTAGGCACCGATAGCAGATGTGACCCCTGTAATGGATAATACAACAAGGATTTCCTGTAACGAAAGAAGTACTAAATAAAGACTTTCATGGAAAATGTTTTTGTCCAAAGGAAATAAGGAAATCTGCTTGTTTGTAGGGGGATGACTGTAACTTTTTAAGGCAGGGAGTGACTAATAAACAAGTTTGGTTGTTTGGGTTTTTTTTTGGTGTGAACAAACACAGTAAAAGAAAATTACTTTTTTTAGGGACAGTTATTTTGATTTCCAAGAGCTTGGAAGTAGGGAGTAGTGATTAAAATCAGTTTAATGTGACAGAGGGGTCTTCTAAAAAGGGGTTATTCTACTACTGAGCATGCAAGGCTTGGAGGGAACTAGATATATTCATTTTATAGGATTTACAGTTCTGAACTCCCCACCATGTACTAAATTTGGTAGAATTAGCCCTTTCCTATGAGCTGGTATGATCCTTCCTGGCAGTTCAAATGAGACGGCTTAGCTAAACAGTTTATTACCATTTGTACCTGAAGTTCAATATCTTAATCAGCAGTGAGAGGGAAATAAAATAAGTACTGCCTCAGTAGTAAGGTACCAGTATCAGTACTAATCTTGAAAAGTACAATGCTCCAAGGATCATTACTGTGATCTGTTATTTGCTGCTCATGCTACGTCTTCTTATTTATAGCATTTCAAAAATTTCCAGCATTTAGAAAATATTCCAAATAAATCAATTAAATATGTGTTATTGGAACCCTCCAAGGCAGTTTCATGAGTGAGGTCCATGCTCCTGTTGCATATTCTCATGCAGCTAACAATCACCAAATGTCAAAGCCACAGATCTCAGAAATTAAATTGAGTTCCTAACTAGAAAAGTTAGTGTGAGGCTGTCCTAGGAGCTAAGTGCCAGAGGGATCATCCTGTGGCTTATTCTCCATGAGGACACACATCCCATCTGCAGCAATTTAGCAGGCATGTGGAGGCAGGCACCAGCAGTTATGGACAGGGCACTGCAGAGACTCCGGGAAGCGCCCGGGCAGTTGTGCAGGACACGCATCCATGGGCAGTCTGACTTCCACGGCACTCCGACAAGATACAGGCTGTGGGTTTGCTTCTCCCCGTGCCCCAGGGTGAAGTGGTTATGCCGTGTAATAAACCAGAGTTCACAGGACTGTCGGCCGTATCTCTGCGCTGCTTGTAGGTCTGGCCAGCTATCCATGAGAACAGCGAGGGGTGATTACAGCACTCACTGCCGAGCAGGTAGCTAAGAAAACCAGCCCCTGTCATGTTCTCGCTGCTTTTGTTCATGCTGAAAGCTCTGGTATCCATGCATCACCCTCAGCACCCATACACAGAGAGAGAGCTACGTGTACAAACACTTTTCCTGCATGCTCAGCTGCCCTGTGGAATCGACTCAAGAACACATGATTTTCCATGTTTTCACTGAGAAATTTAATTAATTAATTAATTTCAATATCACAGTGGTTATATACGTCTTACTGTTCCTGAGATGGGGATATCAGACTCTATTGCAAAAGGTATAAGAAGCTCACTACACAGCAAAGATATACCTACCTCTGTTTTCAGGCAGTTTAATTCTATAACTGATCTCAAAGTATAAGAGGATGATGGTCATAAACACTTCTGGAAAATAATAGGGAATTGTGTTTACATTTTCTAAATTCGCCACATGTTTCTGTGTGAGAGACAAACAAAAAATCCAGGCTGGATTTTTCTCTTTATACACTTGAAACCTGTTGGTTAGCTGAAAACCAGAAAGCCAAACATGAAATCAGTTTATTCTGATGTTTCACCTCCCTCAAAATCAATTATTTTTATCTCCTCTGCATTTCAACAGCCCTTCTATGGGTAAAATAATATCCAGAATGGCAAGAGAATCAAAGATTTCTTTTTGGCTATCATTTGCTTCTGAAATAAAAATTTGGGTCATCCATCATCTGGAGAGATACTAGAATAAAATCACCAATATTCTGTCAACACTATGAAGGAAGTCCCATTGTCTTTCTGTTTTCTTGTACTTTACAAGAAAAGATCTGAGTATTTCATGTTGATTGCTTGATTGGCTGCACTGGGACTCTTTAAAAATACTAAAAAAATCAACAGTCTGGTACAAATCAAACACAGGCTTCTATCAATCATGAGCCTGGGGTATTATCTGAGGTTTTTACCCAGAAACATGGCATTAAAAGTTGCAGAAATTAATTGGTGCCATTGGCTGTAATGGCCTTTCCTGACACAGTTTCTCAAATGTAAAGAAAAATTATGGATAAGGCAAATTCCTCATGGGATTTTTATAGATGTCTGCTTTGTTCTGTTGTTGTTTATTGCAAATGTTATTACTGTGATCTATTGCCCCATCATGCTTTGTCTATACTGCTTATACCATTTTGCAGCCCACAACACAACTGAGGGCTTCTGTCACTGACCAAGATAGCACTTATTTTTCAATCCTATGTTTTATATATTCCTATAGTGATCTCTAGGTGTTAATTTTGTGTGTTTAAAATTTCATACTTAAACAGATCTTGTTCTGATTGAATAAATATTGCCAGTGATCAGCCTAGAACAACTGTGAATCTTGTCTCAGTGTGTGCATCTGCTGTTGTTATTTGGTAGCTGTACAAAGTTGCATGAATTACTCATTTATTACAATTGTTCTGATTTGCATGTCTATGAAGCAGGTCTGTTAGATGACAGCTGTCACTCCCTTTCTTTTTAAATTTATTACTTACAAAACCATCTTCTTAATTAGAAGTTATTTTATCCTGAAAGCTAGCCTTCCAGAAAGGTAAATATTTTAGGAGCAGAAAACTAAGAAATGCAGTCTATGCCTCACAGCAGTGCAAAAATAGTAGTAAATGAATCCTGCCAAATTAGATTTGAGATTCACAAAAGATTGCGTACTTAATACCAGCAGGTCATCTTAATACCATCACTGAAGTAAGATTATACAATTACATGCATTTCCACTTATGCAATTGTATTGCATTTTCCATTCTGGGGCTTGAATTATCTGTCTATAGGCATTTGGGACTGTAAGTCTCTCTTTAAAAAAACCCAAACAAACAAACCAATGAACTGTTGTGAATTAAGCTTTAAAGTATATTTTTCTTCATTAAACCCTCTTAGAATATTCTGTGTATAATTTATTGGACCTTTAGGTCAACCTGTTCAGTGTTTTCTGTAAAATGTTAATGGTTGTGTGTGATACGCTCCGTCAGTACAACCAAAACCCAACAAGCATGGGCAAAGAGAAAAACTTATTGCTATATAACAATCTCAGCAATGTAGGGGTGCTTCCTTTTTCCCCCTAGGCTTCAGGCTCATTATACTCGTGGGAAGAGAGGCAAAAGGATCAGCATCATTAACCATCTGCACAGCCTTCAGTCTGTAAAACAGTGATGTTTAGCCTGTCATCTTCCAGTTTTAATCTCTTTCTGCTGTGCACATTAGCAGACTGTCTTCCACCCGTACATTTTGATTCTGCCTGGTGATGCAATGCCACTACACTCTCTAGTTCTGGTAATGTCAGTGTGCAGCTTCCAAGCACACGCTGTATCTCTTTGTCGCTGTCACTTTGGTTTTGATTGGATAGTTTCAGAGCTGTGCTTTCAGAGTATTTGAATTGATTATCCTGTGCTAAAGTTGTAAATCCTTGCAGAGCCCCAGCAAGAGTTCAGTGGAAACAGAAACAATGGGCTGTGTGATCTCATGGGATCAGTAACAAAAACACAGATTTTCTTTCATAAGGGATTTTTTGTGGTGTGCCTTCTCCTGCCACTGATAGTCTTATTCTACAAGATCAAGGTTTATTCAGTGATATGTACCAAAGTGTAGGTTTTTGGTGACTTATTTTACATGTCATTATAATGGCATCCTCATCAGCAAAAGTATGACCATTTTTATTTAGACTTTGCTATCATTCTCAGGAAAATAAAGTCTGCATTCTAATAACTCTACAGGTTATGGCCTTTCTTACAAAGGCTGTTCCTGCAGGGCAGCATTGTTAGGCTGGATATGTTGACAAGTCCCACTCTGCGATTCTTGGATCAAGGGGAAAGGCTTTCTCTACCCTTCTTTTGTGATTTCCAAGACCATGACTCTACCATCTTTCTTTCTTCATATTTATTGTTTTACCTCATCTCTCCATTGTGGGTCATACAACCCATATCTTTTAATGACCCTCACTGGGGAACTGCTAAGATCACCTGTATTTGGTGTCACATCAAGTCTTCAGAAGACCACATCAAAGGGGTCTAAGCTGGAGCTCCCAGTGACACTGTTCCCATATGAAATTATTTCTTTTAGTACCACAAACACCACCATCCATTTAGCTAGGTACTCGTGGCACAACATCTTTTAACACTGAGGCAGTCAGTGTACATGTATTTTTGCAATGCCTGGAAGTTAAAGCAGTTCCTAAGTCAAGAGATCTTGCCTGCTCTTGTCTGATCACCTTTCAGCTCCTTGTGATTTTTTAGGTGCTCATTATGAGTATGATGCTGAAGCCATTCAGTGAAGGTGTCACACAGCATGTCACGTGATGTGACATTTCCAGCAAAAGCATGTATTTTTATTTTAAATCAACTAAATTAATTATTCATCATACAATTTAAATTACTTATTATTTTGCAAAACTGCGATCTATTCCTCAACGTCTCACAAAAATGCCACATTTGTTGGATTGTTTTCAACCCTCAGTTTAATTCTCTGTAATTCACACCTAGAAATCTAAAATTATGTCTGAGGTCTCATAACCAGTGTGTGTCTTTGTACCAAAAATAGAGAAGAGCTGCATGTCAAATGCCTCACTCATATTTGCTTTAATTGTAAGAAGAATGCTTGGACAATACTGTTTCTTCTTTCTCATTCTCAGAAACAATGTATCAGAAAGTTTCTGAGTGTGCATGTGAACTCCCTGTACCTAGCACACTCCCTTGGTTACCGGCTCCCAAGGTGAGCTCCTGAGGAGATGTGAGGAGCAATCCAGAGAGGGTGGACAGCTGTCTGCTACAGTAATTTCTACCCTTCCATGTCACTTTTCCTGTGCCTTACAGGATAAGGCAGCAGGATCCCCTTACTCAACTTCCATTTCCCCCAGCAGCTGATCAAAATATATATAAGATGGATACAAAGAACACAGCTTGCTGAAGCTCAGCCATTTCCTCTGCTTCCCACCAGCTTCCAGTAGCAGCAATCAACAGGTCTCAGACCCATGTTTCCTAATTATACTCTGTGCACTGCTCTTCTGACAGTCATCCTTACAAAGAACGGCTACCAAAATCAGCTTGTCAGTGGGCTCAGGGAGTGGAGTTAGGTTTTCTTAGAGAATATGGTCCTGATTTATCAAACCTGCTGATCACTTGACAAAGTTAACAGAGAGAAACCTTTATTTCTATCCAGACACCCATGTAGCCAGGCTTCGAGCCTCTGCGTGAAGACCGTGCAGCACACACGGAAAAGGGCTTGTTGTGGTTCCACACACAGGAATGTTGAGGTGATGTGGAGACAACCTGCTCCTATTTTTTCATTGGTGTATTTGTGCTGTTCCCAGAGTGTTCTCAGGTTCTTTTAAAGCCCTAGAAAAACAGGATCCAGACCAGACCATTTTTCAGAAATGAGTATGGGTATGATTCGTAGTTTGTGTAAACTGGCACAGCTGCAATTTGCTTTTGTAGGGAACTTAGTGGCAATTTAAAACATTTGAGAGGCTAGCTTACCAAACAAAGCAATGAAAAAAGAGACACAGACCATTAAAATATGTTGATAATAGAGTTTTCTATATATATTCTGCAGGCTTGTCTTTAATCTTTAAAATTTACATAATTTGCTGTCTCTGAGAGAGAACATTAAGTGTTTTTGGTGTATTTTCAAAGGTCAGGCACAAAGTCATACTCCTTTAGAGGCCTTATGGCTGTTTGTGCTTTTTTGATGTTTGCACCATCGTGCAGACCTGATAAGTAGATGAATGACCATGATAAATGTGCATAATGAGAAAGTGATAAGAATTGCAGCATCTGACATGAGTTATGTCTCTGTTGTCCAGAAATGGAGATGCTCTACTTTTATCTTTGCTCTCTAATTTCTTAATTAGGAAGAAAGCATATTTTCCACCCAGTGCATATATATTTGGCAGGGTTGCTGTCTAATAACAAGATATGTCAGCCAATTACTTTATTATAGATACTGATGTACTCTTTTTGCTTAAAAATGTCTCTTCTCCTTGTAGAGCAGGAGACACAGGATCAAATTTTATGCAGTGATATACACCAAAAATTTCTAGACATAAAAAAGAAGAATGACTAGGGCCCAATCCAGCAAGTATGTGAAAATAACGTGTTCATTTTCTCACATATAAGGTCTGATTCAAGTTGCTGGGATTAGTTTTATGAGTAATGACACACAGATATATTTTGAAAAACCTAGCTATTGAGATCAGATTCTAATCTGAGTTGCCCAGAAAGTCTGGATCCTGGAAGCCTTATAAGGGCAAAATTTCCTTTAATGAGATTTCTCCAATTGATAGGCCTCTTTAGAAAAACAACCAAAAAGAAATAGTCCTCTAAAACTGAGCCGCTGCATGCTGTTCGAGAATCAGACCTGTGGATTTTTTATGAAAGTGCAGTCTGCATTCTACGACCTTAACTTTGCAGAAATGAGCTGAGTGGTCTGAATTTATTTATTCCCAGGACACTTTAAAGCCAGTGATTGTTCACTGTCTTATGTCTCTACTCTGCGAAGATTCACACATTTGCATGTGTTTTCATACCAAGCACTTCCACATTTGTGGAAGCAGAGCTTAATGGATTGAACCTATTTCTCTCAAAGTGAGTGGCAAAACTGTTCTCTTGAGTGAGAGGAAGATAAGATTAACAGCAATAAAGCTATACCAAGCTAAGAAATTCTGCATGCTGCGAGCTGCAAAAATGTATTGATTTCAAAACCATAGAAAGTGAAATTAAAATTAATCTCTTCTGTTTATATACCACACAGTTGTTCTAATATAGTATTTCATTCTTTCATTTAATTATTTGCATTAATTTTCTGTAGTAATATGAAATTATTTGTTCTTAAAAGCCATCACGAATATTTGAAAACAACTATCCAGTGTAACCTCAAAAGCATATAGTGCATATGTTTTTGTTTTGCTTGCATCTAAAGCCAAAGTTTATAAAACATCATCAATACTACATGTAACAAAGAGGAAAAAAAACATTTTGGGGAGAGTGTTTATTTAGATTTCCTGGTTTCCTTTCAAGCCACGATTTGTTTACTAGAGGCATTACAATTTAGTGAGACAAATTAGGCTAAACTTTTTATCTCTGGTGGTTTGCACATGCACTGATTAAACTAGTATTTCTTCTAAAGATTGCCTAGGAAGATAAATGAACAAGAGGAGCAATTAGAGTAAGGAAAAACTAAAGATTGGCTGACATGATTTAAGTTTACCTCTAAGGCAGTTTGTCATTTTGTCTCTATAATCTCTATCAGAATTGACTAAAACCGTAAACATAAATCATTATACTAATTTATTTCACCACACTGTGGTCTGGGAGAAGAAGATTTCATTTTTTTCAGCAGACTTTGGGGGATTCAAACATTTCAGAACTTTTTAAATGTAGTATAAAAACAAGCCAGTCTAAAACATCATTGATTAGTATTTCAGCTTCTTAAAATCTGATTTTTTTGGTGTTAAGCCAAGAAATGTTCCTGTTACTATTGGTAAAATATCTATTAAGAATTCAGAATACATGGGCATGGATTTGATTTTTTAAGTAACTGGATAAAGCTTAATGCATGACAAAACATAATGCAAGGCCATCAGTTAATACTTCACACTAGACGAGTTAATAAGCAGCCTTCTCTCCTGAGATGCATCAGAATGAAGTCTGTAGGACCATGGAATACCTTTGCGGGATGGAAACCAGTAGATGTCTGAGGACATCCTGCAGTATAAATCTCCATGAGCTGTCACAAGACCTGTTACAGACTCTCCAAAAATAGAGTCCTGTATATCTTCATTAGGAACTGTGCTAACAACAGTGTCCGCCTGCAATTTTATTCAGACACCACAGTAAAGCAAGGATTATATTATGTTGCTCTTGTCAAGTGAAGTATTCCTTATCAGTGACTTTAAGGAACAGATATTCCAATGCCTTTTAGACATCTACATCCTGCTGCCTGTTTGTGAATGGTCTCATTTGGTTCAGTGGAGCCGCTTTTGTGTGCTGATGGCAGCAGGGTCACTGCCTAAATTGTTCCTCCAGAGGAAATCTCATCAGGGATTTTGCCTGCACTCCCACTGATCCTTGATGGCACAGGCTGTGAGTTGCCTAATTTCACCATCTGCCAACCCTACCAAAACCAAGGCAAATGAAAGGTTCTTTCTGGCAGCAAATGAGGAGAGGGAACATACCTCCAAGTCTGGGAGAGCAGTCTGCAGTGTGGTTAAGCATATTCTAAATACTCTGAGAGTATTTCTAAACCTGAGCTAGGGGTGGGACTTTCCTACCAAACCCTAACTTAAAACTAGCTAATTTTAAGGTGACCAGAATGTTGGGAGTCTGATTTCATACAGATTTGTGTTTCCTGGTTAATTTATTTAGTAGTCCAAGAAGGAAAGTATCTGGCACAGTCACTGTCAGATTATTTATGGTCTCTGTGCCCTGTCTTGGTACCTGTTTTCATGAAACCATAAGGAATTTAACTCAACTTCATACTGCTCTCTCTGCATCTCCCACAATTCCATGCAATCAAGGGTTCAAATGCTGTTAAAACGGAATCCACAGATGAACACTAGCTTACTTACATGATTCCATAAGACATAGAAAAAGCTAAGTGAAATCCCATTCTTTCTTGAATCTGTATTTCTAGACCGGAACTTTAACTAATTAAGATGTGTGAACAACTCTGAGCACAAAAAAAGCCCTCTGCGGCTCTGTACAGTCAAATTTACACAGAATGCAATAGCACATCAAGGGCTCTTCTTTTTAAGATTTAATTTCATATATTATTTCTTAAAAACGTGCTTCGAAAGGATGGGTGATTTCTTCTCTTCACACACACACACACACACACACAAACCCCTGCTGTGATGACTGGGATTGGCTGTTAAGGCTGGAACAGTAATTTCCATAATTAATGGCAATGTGTGGTGAGAAGAAACCACTCATGTCCAAAAATGTCAAAGACTTCCAACCTTCTTTAAAATAGTTCTGAAGTTGAGATAAGCATTAATGATGTAATGAACAAAGACTAGCTCCACTGCTGGCTTGACCCCAAAGAAAAAGATGTAATTCCAAGGAGCAAATACTTCAGTGCTCTCTATGCAGGTAAACCAGGCTGAGTGAAAGCCAGAAAAATTCCTGCTTGGTTATAAACTCACTCAACCGAGGCAAAAGAGGCAAATAGTGCAAACTCTTCTGTCTGAACAGGAAAGACACGTTGAGAAAATGCTCATCCCAGCTTTGAACTCCAGAGGGCAATAGTCCACAGCACGACGGGTATGTAGGTATGTGTTCATTAAAAACAACAAAAAAAATAGCTTCCTTGATACTACCAGCAGGACAGGAGTCATGCCAATAGACCCACAGCATTGGTGGGTGCAGAATGTACAGCCAGGATTGCCAGAAGCGCAGCTGGTAACAGAGTGTGGGTCTACTTGGGATAAAAAAGGACACTGTCACTCTGAAAATAGTCAAATGGGAGTTCAGTGGCATGCTTGAGGAAAAACAGGATAGGGTATAGGTGAGGAGAAGATAGGTCATGAAAGCAGAGTTGTGTAATTTGCAGAAGTCCTCATGGGTTTTTACAAATAGCTTTGACATGGGTGTGGCAAGTGTATAAAATCTTATGACTATTTTTTCTGATTTTACTTTTTAAAATTACACTTTTCACATGCTAAGAACACAGAAATTCTTGCAAGCATCATCCAAGCTGCAAAAACTCTTGCACAGTTTTGTTAATGCAACATAATGTTTGATTCTGAACCAGGAACAAAAATACCTTGGTACCACTAAATTCTTTAATAATGTCATTATTTTTTGAACTGTGCGCTAGATAGAGCCTATGTTTGTCAAGTAAATCACTCCCACTCTGGCTGTCACTGGCAATACCAGTAAGCACTCTCAAGCTTCTCTCAGAAGGTCACTTCTACTCTGGCTTTTGCTACTGCCTGGAGCCCAAGATTTGTTCTAATTCCTCACCAAGATGTTTGCTGCCCACCCTGTCACTGCTGGCACTGTACCTCTTCTCCCATCGTGCAGAGGAGGTTTCCTTGTTTTACTCCAGCTCTAGGCAGAAATGAACTCACATGGGCACCATTATAAGTTTAATCATACAATGAGCAAAGCAAAACTTGAATAGACAGAAGGCAGATGAGGGAAAAAAATGAAGGAAACTGAAGCTGTGTATTTGTGTGTCATTTCTTGTGCTTCCATAAGTCATATTTTTTTCATAAAGACTATACAGTGTTTGTTGTTATCTGCTAACACCACTTCTCTCCCTGACATTAAGGAAGAGCTATACCTGCCTGCCAAGGCTTTGCTGGGGAAGAAAAGTGGATCAGGAAGCAGTAGGAAAGTAGTTGGCCACACATGGCATATTTAGAGAGGCAAGAGATGAACAAGTACTTCATGACACATATATAGTTCTGAATATCTTTTTTTAAAAATTATTCCCTAATTGATTTTGACCAAATGCTCCTGTTCCTGTAGCTATTTGTTTACATTCTAAAAATAACTTGTTATTTGGCTTTATTATTTTTAGGTTTTCTGTGGTTTGCCTTCCCACGCCAGTTTTCAGAGTGGATACTGTACAGTTGCATTTTGTTGTAGTTTTAAAGGGGCAGTGCGGGTATAAGGTCTACTACCTACCTTTGATGTAAACAGCACCATCACAGCCGCTCAATGAACAGTTTGAGGCTATGTCTGGTTCAGGTTGAGTAGCAGTAAATTTCAGATAAATCCAGGCTTGAAGGCTTTTTCCTTTAGTTGGGTTTATTGTGGCATTCTTTTTAAAACACCTAAATTTTAGTTTTTCTTTGCTTGAACCATTAACTGGAGCAACAGCACAGGTTCCTCCTTATTAATAAGAACAAAATTTAGGATGGAATTACTGACACAATACAAAGGGACATTGAGGGAGGGGGTCATACCCAAGATAGAAGCCTCAAATTTACATTTAACTGTTTGGGCTCAATGTCCATTTAAAATAGAGGGACTAAATAATCTGTGTGTTACAATCATGTAGGCTCTGGCTTACAAATTCACAAATCAGGCAGGGTTTATAAGAATATGGGATACCACCCCGTAAAAAAATTCTGCTTAAAGAGAGAGAATTTGTAGTAGAAAATGAGAGAGGGAGAGACACTGCAATGATCATAGATTTCCATGTAGTCCTCAATCATGGAAAAGAAGAAAAAACAATGGTAATATAGTAGACCAGAAATACTGTACAGCAACACTGTAGAAAGACATACTGAGATTTCATGGGCATGCATGAGGTATATGAAATTTTAGTGTCTGTTAAAGATAAATGAAGTCTGAAGGTGTTGAGAAATAAGCTCAGGTAAAATGAGTAGATTACAAATTCATTCCACTCTACTCTTGTCCTTTCAGTGTGTCTTAGAGGTGAAGAGAGTTCCTGTTGACTCATTCGGATGTTACAGAGGGTGACTCTTTGCATGTGGATTTGTGATTCTCATTAATTTTGTAACTTTCATACTTTTCTTTCACTTTCATTCACTGTCTCTCCTTCTTGACAGTTTTTTTGTGGGTGAGGCTTTCAAAGTTAATTCCAATGGTGTCTTCCTTCTGAAAGGGGAAATGCAGTGCCCTCTGACTTTTGCCAGACTGATTCTTCTTGTCTTGTTTACAAGCTTAGGGTCTAAAATGTTTCCTTTGTGCTACGCTAATATCAATGGTATAATGAATGTCAATGTTAAATTAAGGTTCTTATGTTGTATGAGAGGATGGTTTCAGGTTAGGAGAAGTGTGCTGCAGATACCTTTTGAATCAAAACAGAGGCTAGCAAGTTGAGAAAGTTACACAGAAAATGTATTCCACCTCATCTGACGGTGTGACAATGTAGTATGTGTCAGGTTTTTGTTCATGAGCAAGACATCTTTTCCATAGATGTCAAATCCTGTATTGGGTAGGATTGAATTAACAAAAAAAAAAATTATTGAAGTAGAAGTTCACATGAGAATGTCTTTGCCTGACTGAGAAACTTGGCCTCTGTATTAAAAAACCCTAAAACACATTAAAGTATCACTTCAGTTTTACTTACATACGCAATTAAAGCTGCCCTGTGTTACCAGAATTTCTATTACTACTGATGTATATTAATGCTGACACATGTGAAAGCAAAAGTTTTGTTCCTAGCACAAGCTTTGTCTATAGTGAAAGATTATTTTGCTTTTTAATGCCAGAAAACCACGACTTCTCTGGCATTAAAATTTTGCTCCCTGTATGTTTTATCTCCTAAATTTTTATCCTGCCTTTCTGACCTTTTGAGACTGTGCCTGATACTTTTGGAGTGCTGGTTGTAAGCCACCCTGCACCTTATTTTCAAAAAGTGTATGTGAAAGAGCATCTCCTGGGATGGCTACAGAATTCCTGCACCTCAGTTTCCATTGTTTCTGCACAGGGTCAATGAAAAAGCATTGCAGGAAAGCAGCAAGGGGCTGTGTTTTAAGGTGTGATCCAACCTTCCTACACCAAAACCAGCAATGAGCTGTGTTTAAGTCCTTTTATTCATTTTTCAAGGGATGGTTTATTGGGATGCCATACTGCACAAGTCCACACCACTCAAGTATTTTTTATTCAAATACGTCTTTCAAATTGGGAGGAAAGGCATGACAGACAAAACACGTGACTGCTAACATGAGCTCATCCAACTTTCAAAATGCGACGTGGCAGGCATCTCTTCACACTCTGGGCAAATGGCACATGGTACCAGGAGACATTAGGTTTTTAAAAGTGAAGTTAAACTGATAAATTAGACCTCATTTATTGAACAGCAGTTACAGCCAATTGCCCAGGGAGTCATTTGACACCTTTGAAGACCCTGCTAACTTAATTGGTGATAGTTTGGGGGCTGAAGGAAACATTTAAGCCCGTAGCAGCAGGACACCGTGCAGCATGAAAATGGAGAAGACAGGCATTCTCACTGACAAGGGGAGTCATATATAGATTTTTGTGTCCATTGTTTTTGCTTATTTGTGTGTGTGCTTTACTCAGTCAATCAAATATAATTGACACCACTGGGTTCTGTTGTTTTGTGGATGACAGGAGCTAATGCAAGGGAAAAAAAGCTGGGAGTAAACTTCCCCCTGAAAGGCTGTGTAAAGGTTTTTCCACTGGGCTTGTGACATTTTTTGCTCAATTGTATTAATTGATGTAGTGACAAGGCAGTTGGAAAGATGATGGATACTGATCACTACACTTTTCTTTTTTTTTTTTCTTTTAAGTATCTGGGCATTAACATAAACTCTGCTTTTGTGCAAGCAGTAGGAATGCAGCCGGTAAGAATGTAAGATGAAGATTTTAGCACCTGCAGACCAAGTTTATAGCACTCAACAGTCACAGTTGGATATTACTACAGAATGAGAAAAGGATGTTCCTTTGGGACAGATTTTACTCAGGATACCCTGATTTTTTTTCTCTTGCGTTAGAAATTTTGGTATTTACTGTCTCCTTCCATCAGTTCAAGGGGTATATTTAATTAAAACTAATCTGGCTCTTCCCTAGATTTAAAGTATCTCCAAACTCAGGTTGGAAACCTAATTACCTGACTGAAGTGGTCAGGGAGGTCAGGCTTCCACAGACAGTCACCACAGCTGGGTGACTGGCTCCCAGCTCTGCACGGACAAGGGTAGGTGTCCCCGGATCCAATGTAGCAACTATCCTGAGCATTTCTGTGGGGCTGCTGGCACAATCACACATATGCACATTTATTATTCTGCCTCCCAGCTTTCCACAGAGGACACTGTAGCTCCAGCACAATGGAGATGCCCTCTTGTGCATGTGACTGAGCGCAGGGTGCAGAAAAATGTGGTAACGCAAGCACAGCTTTGCCTTTGATGACAGATGCTTGATCTGAGTTAACACAGACATCAATCAGTCCTGATGTCCTGAAGGACATAATCTCTGGAATTATCTCGGTATGTAAACTGCATAATCGTAAGCAGTTTTTTTGAAAAGATCTCTAAGTCAGTTCCTTGCTTCAAGACTACATGCAAAGGAGGTGGATAAAAGGAAGTTTGTAAGAGTCCAGACTTCTAAAGAAGGAAGTCTGAGGCCTTGACACAGAAATGTAAATACACCTGTGAATCGACATTAGGGGGAGCATAGGCATCACCTATGAACACATGGGTTGTATGAATACTGAACCAGTCATACTCTTTCATTTATACATTTTCTGTGGTTATGGTTACTAGGCTGGGATGATAATAACATTTTATGTGTTAATCTCCTAATTAGAAACTTGGTTTTAAATGTCCCACCATCTTCTTCTGATTTAAGACCTACAGGTAAGAGGCGTCACTGGCTAGAGAAAGCTATTCCCTAAGACTTTGTGAAGATCCAGAAATTAAGGAAATTCAGGCAAACCCAAGAAAACCAAAGATTTTTTTTCACAAATAGCTCTTCCTATGAGTGCCTCTGTCCCATAAATATTTCCTTAGTAAATTGATATAAGAGACCTGTGCCCACAGATTAAGTGATCTGAATTCACTTCCTTGTCTACCAGAGACATTGTTTCTGATGGTGGCAACTTAGGGTGAGAGGCACAAAGGAAACGAAAAGAAGTATGTAGAATGGGGAGACTCAGCTCTGCTCTGAGAGGCATCTCTTTCAGCCAGACCTGTAGCCAGGTGCAACCCCTTTTCTCTAGCTTTCTGAGCTGGTTCTTCTCACACAACGTGTGTCAGAGGTACAGTGGATCACAACAAGTGGTGTCTGGTCATGGGGTCAGGGCTTCTCTACCCTTCTCTGTCTGATATGGAGCAACACTTGGTATGTGGACTGGGGAAAGTGTCATGATACCAGATGTCTGTAGGACACCAGATGGAGGTGATTCCATTGACCTGGTGATGCTGTTATAGGACAGGTAGATTCAGCCAGCATGAAGCCTGACTTTTACTGGTAATGGCTGTGAGAACCTCTCTGAACTAGGAACAGTTTGGTGTCAGGGCTTGTCTGGTTGTGCAGCAGCACAACAGTTTTACTGGCAGACATGTAAGAATCTGAGACTGTCTCTTTTTGCATTTAAAAACTGCAAAATAATTTTGCCCCTATTTCCACAAACCCCCAGGAAAAGTGCGACAAAGAAAATCCATTGTTTGCCTCTGATTTCAAACTTCACAACTTTCCCCTTTGGATGGCTTGGTGTGCCTGATCATAATGCACAGTGTGCAATATGTGAAACAGTTGGGTCTCCTGCAAGGGCAGATGCCTCTAGAAAAAAAAAGTGTAAACATTTGCAATTTACATGGTAGATAATCAAATGCAGATACTAAAACAAAGTAAACTACGTAAGTGTAGAATTATCTTCATAGTACAGTTAAAGTAATAAATTCTTTCTTATTATTGCTTGGGTACATATTGATACAGCTTTCTTATTTGGAAAATGCAGATTTATCAACACAAACCTGTGACCATTTCAAAATATTAGGCTGTTACCATGTGTGATCTCAGTCAGAAACCAGTAATAAGCTGCATACAATTAGACTGTGTAGATGTTTGCATTGTGTATTTTATTGCACAAGCTGACAGGAAAGGAAAAGCTGGTCAGAGATTAGCTGATTAGCAGGTTAGCTTGAAGAAAACCAAATAGCTACAAAGACAGAGCCATGAGTTTCACACTTTATTGAAGAATGGGGTTGTCTACCTACCAGAGTAGACTCCTGATATAAAAATTTGTATATTTGTGTACCTGTGGAAGGGAAAAAAAATTGTTAGAAGGACTAAGGTCAAATAAGATCATTAGAGGGCACTTTCTTGATTCAACCTTAGCATAAAGAGATGAATTGTTGTTGTTGTGGATTCTTCAGCTTTGTCTTTTGTATGTATAATATTTCTGGTTTTTATTTTGTGGACAATTACTAAACTTAGGCTGCTTTGATTAGAGGCTTTAATGAACTAGAAGACAACATGATACTGCTCCTCCAAGGATGTGGTGAGGCTATAAAAAGGGCCCAGGGACACCTGAAATATTTCATCTCCTCAGCACATCCTCCACACTCTGGGCAAAGGATCTCAGACCCCTCTTTGAGCTGGATGGGCCATGGGAGAGTGGGAATCACCAGGATCAAGGGAGACGTGTTTCAGGAGTGACTGTTGATGACACTGAACATTCTCTCCATGCAATAAAATACCAGGCTATAACCCTAAGCCTGTAGGCACACTAAAATGTGTCACATTTGAGAGTAAGAGGTTGTCCAGCTCGTGTAGGAACTTAGGAATGATGAGGAAGAAAAAACTCAGTATCTTAAAAGAAGGCGTGAAAGTTGGTCTCCTGATCAAACAGAAACTGCCTGATGATACTTTCAATTTTGATGTCAAGTTCATATAAACTACTCGAACTCCATTTATTTTGTTAAACTTTCAGTCATACCCCTGTGATGTTTTAGAATATAAAAATGTCCTCCATGTTCATGTGGAGTATGACACAGGTGATTTGCCTGCGATGACATACACAGCAAACTGCTGAACCAAACCTGGGACACTATTCTTCTGAAACCAGTGTAAAACCTTGTGCTTTGAAAGGTACTGTTACTTTGAGTGACTGGTCCCACCAGGGAAATAGTATATTATTGTCCTTGTAATTTAGCAGGTAGCTTCTAAAATATGTAAATGGAACCAGCCATTTTCTGCTGCCAGGGGAAGTACAGCATGCCTGGAATTGTGGATTTCTTGCAAGGTACCAAGAAACTGGTGACGCATGCTGTGAAGTCCCCTGCAGGTCCATCAGTACAGGTCTGTCAAAGACAAGAACCTACACAGAAAGGGTGATTTGGAGACACTCAAGTGAAAGAGGGTTTAGAAAAATTTCTGTGTTTACTTTTCTTCCCATCTACATCAGGGAGTATTGGTGTCAACTGGAGTTGACCTTAAAATTAATCATTCAGCAGTTTGATCATATATGTATAAATTTATGTTTCTGTCGTGTTGTGTCATTATACAAAATAAAAGCATGGCGTGGAATCACCGAAAAAATCTGTCAGTGAATGTTTTATTCCATTGCTATGGAATTGTCATCTGTACAGTTCTCATAGGAACAGAAAGGGATTTATTTTCAGACATTCCTGGAACTGAAATAACTCCAAAGTCTTAGTACAAACAGTATTACACAAATGTATAGAATCTCTTCCCTGCAGATATATTGGGCTTCTTTTCTCATTAATTCTCACAGTGCAAATATGGTAGCTTGCAAAACATTGACAACAAGTATGAGCCTTTAGTCAACATATTTTTTGTGTTATTTTTAATTATGAAGTTGGAATACTCCTGCATGCTAGGAAGATAAAATTCAGCAGAGCTTGGGAAGTGTGGCTCTAGAATCTGCTATCTATTCACAGTGGAATGAGTTCTACTTTCAGTCAAAACTCAAGGGAAAAAAAGGCAATTATTGGTATTTCTTCTTGAGGTGGTGAACTTCCCAACTTCATTACAACATTTTTTTTCAGTTATTCTTTGCTTATTTGTATGGTCATTAGTTAAGTCCATATGAAAAATGACAAGTGGAAATCATTATACTAAAAATTGTGAAGAGTGAATTCCTTCAAAGCAAGATGTTTTCTAAAATAGCCCATAACCTGTCATTTGTGGAAACTATGATGCTGTTAGGAAAGCTCACTAATGCATGGAACAGCTCATCATTCAATTCACCACACACTGAAAAAATCCATGCATTTTTATTTATTATTCTTCTTGATGTAAACTGATTGCTTCGCAGAAGACATGGGAAAATGTGCCATTTATTTGTGGGCTTTTCAGTGTATGCTTCAGCTGTATGACAGTAATAGTGACAAAAACAGAGGCTGCAATGGATGTAGCTCTGTATAAACAAATGCGTGTGTGGTAGTATTGAATGCAGTCTCATGCTGCCGTCAGTCCCTTCATGCTTCGTCATATACACTGAAATCCTAATAAAAAACATTTTTTATCTCCAGACCACCAGTTACATACTCCTTGGTAGTATGTTTTTGATGCATATAATGTGTATGCCATACCAATGTGCAGATGGATGTTGGTGCATGCCAGATAACCATAAGTGTCTTGACAATTATATTTCAGTTTTGCTTCATCTATAAGTGCAAGTGTGTGTTTGGTTTTTGTGCCATGCCAGAATTGTCCATTTATCCTCTAGCCAGATCTGCAGGAATGGTAAAGCTGCAATTCTCTTTTAGACAGATTTGATGAGGTTATACTGTGTGTGGCATGTGCAGAGACCAGATCCTCCATGGGCAGAGGTGAACCTGATCAATGTGCACATGCAAAATTTACTCACAATACTTCGTGCTACTTCTTTAAGGTCTTCAACAGATAAATTTCATTTAAGATACAGTGGGATCCTAAGTAATGCCCACTGAAAGTGTGGATGTAAAACAAGGGTTTATGTCCAGACAGAGACAGATGGAGCAGCTGAGCCATGTCTGCCCATCAGGTCTTTAACACCTTGTGGTATACGCAGGTTATGGCATGAAGCCACCACAGCATCTCTTGTTCAGTTTCCCATGCACAGGTCCTAGGCTAACTCTGTTGCAGCAAACAGCATGGGAGCTGGCTTTTTAAATACACCCACTACTGAGATTCTTGTGTATTGAGGTTTTTCTTATAGACTTGATCAGCAAGCAGTTCCCCTTCCTACTTCATAATTAGCATCTACGTTATGTCAATTGGCTCAAATTTTTAGTAAGGCTTCAAAGCGTCTAGGTCTGGAGAGTGCATCAAGGAAGCATATAAATATTTTAAAGGGTGGCATGTATAAAACACGATGTGCACGTAGAGAATATAATGAAAGTGTATTACTTCTGATAATGTCTTAAGTTAAATATTCTAAGCTCAGCATATCTCCAATATAAAATTCGTTGGTTCATGGAATTTAAATACTGAAATCCATCAAAATATTTTAAATTTCTGGTTTTAAACTCCTAACCAAGTCAGGTGCTTGGATGTATATACAAATATGTTAATATGGCTTATATGAATGCAGTTGCCAAAATCCATTGTAAAACCAAAACCTTCTTTAGTAAATAAATGAAAGACCAGCTTTTGCATAAATATCTTTACACTTTTTTCCTTATTCTAAACGTTTTAGATTTAACTTATTCTAAAAAAAAAGTCAATTGTGCAGAAAAATGAAATGCAGTGACATCATAGAAACAGATAAATGTCAGGAAACATTCAATGAAATTGAGACTTTCAGTGGGTTGTCTTACCTTTCTGTTTTTGCTGAAGCTACACCAATGTCATGTAAGTCCAAACTGTTTAATCACCATGTTCAGGTGTATAGTTGCATTTGCCAAGCAGGATGACTTTTTCATCTAAGACAGCATATTGGATCAATGCTGTTAATGTTTTACATGAGTGGAGAATGATGTCTGTACTACACAGCTGGCATGCTAAAGGAAAAAAAGCCAGGATTTTCTACAACTCCCTGCCTTCCTTGCCACAGTGAGAAGCAGAAATGTAGGGTACATCTGCCTTGATACTGTCATAGCTGAAAGTGTGGTGTGCAAGAAATACTTGAAACAGATGTGTTTGGAGTCATGTAATACACAATATATGTAGGGGTTCATGGACACCTGCTCTTCACCTATCAAGTGTTATCATGCTTCCATGGAATGAAGCTGACAGCATTCTTGCAGGCCCCACAGGGGCTTGTGTTTTTACTTTACCCAGTAATAGATAAAAAACAAGCAATGCAAACTGTTGGTATGGTTATCCAAAGTTCATTTTCTCTTTCTCTTTATTGTCCTGCAATAATTTCTTCGTCTCTTTCTATTGAGCTAAAGAGGGGAGGCTTAGTACTGTGCCAAAGTCACCTGTTCCTTGGGGAAAGAATAAACAATCCCAGAAAAAGAAGGGGAAGGAAAAAAAAGCCCTGAAGATTGACTGGGGGCCCTGGTGGATTCCTTCTTACACCAGAGCGTCATTTAAGTCTGTGTTCTCCCATCCACCTTGTTTGCAGTAAATAGCTGCCCATTATGTCAGGTCAGGCAAGCACTGTGGCGTCACAGCCCAGCAGCCGTGACCAGCTTGCCAAGCTGCAGCGACAGCCCCTAGGGAGCAGGCACATGTGTCAGGCTCTCGAGCTGTCAAGCCTCAAAGCGACAGTTTATCTGCAGGCTTTAAAACATCCTTGCAAAGTTTCCCCTCCTTCCCTTCCCCCCACCTCTTGTTGACAATCTGCTTGAAAGAAGACAGATGCTGGAGTAGTTTTCTTTAGACTTGTGTAATTCCACAAGGCCCAGTGTACCAAATACAATTCCACCCATCTTTTAAGAGGCCGAGTTGAAGAGGCAGACATGTTGTTGCAGGGAGGACAAGGGGTCCTTTATGTTAACACAAATATTTCCAGATGAATTTGATGCTGTCATTGTGCCTTCTTTATGTTCTTTGCCCACAATAAACAAACTACTTTACAAGTTCCTAGAGAAACCAAGGCATTGTGTCTGGGGTCACATTTTTCAAGACACTTTTCAACTGTATTTAGTTGAATATTTTATAGTCTTTTAAGAGAGCACAGACTTACCAAGATGACACATATTTTCCCCTTTCATCTCTTTAGCCTTAGAACACAATAGGGTTCTCTGCAGATTTGTTTGCATGAAATAAGATTTATCTTGTAAACAGAACTACATGACTTATGAGGACGTATCTTAAAATGCCAGTTTTATGTCACTTCCACCTTTGCAGGCTGATTCTATTCATGGTGCAAATCCAGAGCCATTTGTCTTAGATATTATGTCCAACAGAGTATGTTTTAAATATATAACCTCTAAAAACCCCATGAATTATGATGTACTCTCTGTGTAGTTTGTCATTCTGCAATCACAAGGAAGCACATTTTCACTCAGGGCCAACCTTTTTCTGATCCTGAGTGCCCTTTGCCAAAAATGATAGATAATTTCTGTGTTCATTTCCTATCTTGCACCTGCACCAGGAGAAAGGAAGCATACCCTCTCAAGACATCTGCTGTTCCTACTTTCTGGCGTTTACATATGTAGCCCAGGTACTCAGTAATAGAAAACCTTCCTTTGAGATGATCCTGCCCTTACCCCTCTCCATAGGAAAAAAAAAAGTGATAAAAGTAGTGAAGAAGACCAGAAATTTTCCTCCCTCACCAACACTTTTGCCATGCCTGATCTTCTCGAATAATTGCCTTTCTTCATCAGAAGTTACAGAATTTAGAAGAGTTTGCAATGGGGAGAAACAGATTTTAAACCACTGAGTTGACAGAAAAGTGCATCAAGTTTATTCTTATGCTTTTATCATTCTTCAGACAAGTCAAGGAGAGCCCTTGAGCTGTCTGCATACACAAGTAATCGAATGCTTTGGAGTTCACATGTGTATCCTCAAGCTGGCCTGCATGGCATTCTCCCTTCTCTGCATGGTTTCCAACATGCCCACAGCACAGAACTCGTCCTCACTTTGAGAGGTAACCAGCCAGGTTTGGAGTTATCATCACACGCCTCTGGTTGTTCTGTTTGACTTGTACCTTCCAAAAGCATGTCTGCAAAGCCTCTTCTCACAGAAGCCATCTGGCTAACCAGCGAGCTTCATTATAGCATCCATCCATCTTTTGGTATCTGGTTCTTCCCAATGGGAGTGCTCACAACAAGCACAATTGCAAAAGATGTCAGCTAATGACTGAACCTATATTTAGATGCTCATTGCTAAATGTCTTTAGGTGGTCATGGTATTATCAACTGATTCCTATTATTTAATTCTGATTTCCACACAAATTCAGATAAATGAAGTATATACCAACCCTGATGGCACTAGCAATGGCATCGAGTTTTTTTCTCTGGTCTAGACAGTTCCCTGTGCTTGTTCCAAATTTCTTAAACATCTTACATTAGATATTGCATCCAAACCTGAATTGACAAGTCAGTTACTGCCAGTAGGGCACACTGAATCCAGATACATCACAGAATGATCTACAGTAGCACTAAACTTTACACACGTGGCCTGCACCCTGCTGAACTCAGTATGCACAGCTAGAAATGAAGAAAAGGAAGCTCTGTCACTATGGTACAAGTGATTTTTCTTTTCCCATACTATGAGCAGAGGGTTAAGGTTATTTTTGAATAACCTTAGTATTTTTAACCCCCCCCCAAAAAAAATTGTCATGGGTTATTTATTTCTTTACTGCTCTGCAAATGAAATCCTTTTGAGCTATCCCCTCTTTTGCCTGGCTGCAGACCATCCAGTGGATGAGAATTATGGGATCTTTCAGGTCTGTAAACTAAGCTTGGATATCATGGTACAGGGATGCCACAGTATAAGGTCTCTGAGTTAATTTCCACAATTAGAAAAAAAAGTGATGTTCTCAACCAGTAAAATTTTATTAGCAGTCCAAGTACATATAGTAACTTTTCGGTTCCTCAAGCCTATGCTTAGCACAGCCCAGGCTCAGTGGAGTACCGAGTCATGAAGTGAAGATTTAAAGTTACCTGTGGGTATGGGATATATAGATTATGCTCTGTGCTGCTTGAACACCTCATTCCTCTGTGGGACTACTCCACAAGAACAGCACAAGCTGGCTTTCCAGAACTAAACCTACACTATTTTCAGCCCCAGCCACTGCCTCTCTTATCTGCGCTGCTGCGCAACAAAGTGTCAATGACTGATGTTCTTCCTCTTGGTTGAATCCAGCATCCTTAATCTTTTCTTCCACTGAGTGCGCACTGTGTGAGAGAGACTGAAATAAATGGAGTAAATGTAACGCTTATGTTAGTTTCTTTACATCCTTTGCATAATCTGGTAAATGGCAAAGATATGTTCATGAGGCAATTAACCTTTTTTTAATGCAATAGAGGGTGTAAGAAAAGTATCCTAAGCATAGGGCTATGCTCTGAATAGTGAAGAGGAAATAAAATATTGAGCATGCTTTGTTTCTCTGTACCGAAAAATAAAATTAACTTATGAAAAATATGCGATCATAATTCATATGAATGGTTGCACAACCTCGTGGTACTAGTGTAATTAGACTTTTGAAGGTGTGATTCACTAACAAACACGTAATTTCAACAAAGTTGAAAGTCTGTAAAGTCTTCAATACAGAAACTCAGCAGATAGTTAATAGAGATGATATTTCTTCCTTAAATGGCTTTCACATATGTCTCCATACAGAGCAATGTTTGTTCATACCATATAGGAGAGCATAAGGTATAGAAAAGTACTACAGTGACATATGAATATACATTTTAAAATAATTTTTTCCTATTATGTTGAGATCTATAGCCTCAATACACCAGGACTAATATGATTCCAAATTCAGTTTTTCTGTCTCTTCTATGTCCTTCAATAAATTGAAAAAGTTATAAGCTTATCTACTTTATGTGGCATTTGGATTTGGTTTTGACAGAGGGCTATGAACATTAACGTTGTTCACAGCAACCCATACTGCGCCTTTTGCAAGAACTGTCCTATGCTGCTTTGTGACAACTTTGAAAAAATCTAATACCATTGTCAAAAAGCCTTCCTGAACTATGAAGAATGTTTTTAAAAAGATGGATTGGAACTTAATTAGCAGAATTTATGAATCTGGCTTTCTCCACTAAAATTCAAGATTTCAGAGATGGTAAGAGAATCCAGGATACCACTGTTAGGATTCTGTTAGTGTTCTACTGGTTATACAGTGCAGTGGAAACTTGCCAAGCTATCCTTTAGGAAACCAAGTCTCTATGCACTTCAGGAATGCTCAGAATTACAAAAAGGGAGCACTTCAATTCATAAAAACCTGGCTGGATTTCTCAGAATGAAGTCTTTCAGTGCTTTTTTTCCCTGCTAAAATGCATCAAACTGAATAACTGAGCTGTATTAATACTATTCAAGGAAAATCTACCTAGTGATTACAAAATGTCATTAAAAGTATAATGATTGTCTGTAATCCCGATAAAATGTGTTGGCCTAAATGATATTCCTCCAAGGTAAGTCGGAGTGTTATGTGATGTTCTCTTATCGATTGTTGATTCTATGTGTACCTCTGGGAACACAAACCACAAAGAAATGTTTTGAAAGGAAAAAGAGTGACCTTTTATATGTAGGCATTTTAATAATATGTGATGCTGAAATAAATAAATATAACAAAGGGAGGGGAAAATCTTTCTGAAAAAGTGGGTATTTTTGTTTATTCAGGATGAAATCAGAGTTGTAATACAGCACCTGCCATCTACACTGAAAGCTATAACCTCAAGCCAGTCCTTTATATTCATGCAGTTAATATTGGAGAGGTAAAGTAAAGTAGCAATCTTTTGGACAGAAAGCATGGAAGTTACATATGGGATGCTGCATCATTGCCGTTGTTAAGAAACATAATTTCTACAGTGATTTTTCTGCAATCCTTCTATATATATTTTAAAAAGGAAAAAAATTCTGGGTTTCTTTTGTTTGTGTGAAGTTTGATAAAATAGTGGTACTGTTTATTAGCCAAACCAACTCTCATATTCTTAAGAGACTTTGCAGATGCTGTAACAGTACAAGGAAATTTAATTACTTTTATGCAACTGAAATAGCGTGAAGACCATGATTACTTTAAGCGTAATATTTGAGTCATGTTACTGGAAAGCTTATTTCTAGCCATCTGTCAGACTGACTTATACATGCTCAGTTATACACAAGCCTTACAGGGAGCGCCATGTGACTTATTCTTCATCAGTTTCTTTATGGTCTAAAGAGAACTAAACAATCCATCCTAAGCCTAATGTATTCCAAATCCCAAGAGGAGGAAGGAGGGTAAGTGTGGATCTATAGAGGGTTATGACCTTTAAGAGAACTCCAATTACAGGTATGGTAGGTAATTTCTCTTGGATCTTTACGCTCCTCAAGACTAAGTGGATACTATGCCTGTGTTCAAGATATGGCTGTATAAACTAACATATATCATGGAAGTCTACCTAAATATTTTAGCTGGAATATATTTTGGACATGGTATTAATGAATCATAGAAACAATTTAACACTGAAAATCAAACACAGCAGAGTGGAAATAAAAAGGCATTTATATTAGAAGGACTTTTTGTAACATAGTACAAATATCAATATATTTTGTTTAGACAGGTTATTCCATCTGTGGTTTGTATCTTGTTACAGCTAAATTATAGTAGTCATAAAACTGAATAAACTGAGATGAGTAACTAGTGTTACAAAGAACTAAATCTAATGACTGGATACAAATTCTTTACAAGGCTATGGAGTAGAGACTTAAATCTTCACCTTTCATTCCAACAAAAAATTACTTTTTTTCCTTAGAAATAAAAATACTTGGTTGTTTCCAAGTAGCTAAGTTCTTCTGCATTTTTAAAATCTTAGCTAGAATTACAAATAAAGTACAGAAAAAATACAGTACACAATATTGTCAATCTGTTCTTGGACAGGAAAGAAAGGAAAGAAGAGCAAGTAAGCACAGGTTTCCTAATATTTAGCCAGTGTTTTGTGGTTTTCTTACTGTGGCATCAAAGATATAAACAACTATACAGAGTTTCTACCCTCCAAATTTAGACAACAGAATTTGCTCACTTCTAGAGTCATCACTTGCGTGAATTTATCCAGTATTTACCTCTGCTCCATATTAGCATTTGAAGCCAGGGGTAAGATGTCACTCTGCCATGACCCGTAACAATGTCTTTTTTGTTTGGGGCAAATTATTTCCAAATAAATTCCAATTCAGAAGCTACATGATGATAATTTATGTGATTCCATTTAGCGACATAATATAATTGATTTCCCTGTGACTGAAGATTTGAATGTGTAGAGGTTGGAACTAAAGAAATATTGTACAACAGTGTGTTGCAGTCCAGCAATGGAAGAGGAAGGAAGGACCAGAAGTGCCCAGGGCAGAAGCTGGGGTGGCCTTCTGTCTATCCAGCAGATCTGTTTGGGCCACAAGTTGAGAGTAAGCCAGTACAAACTAGAACTGAGCAAGGCAGGTGCTTCAACAGAGGACAAGGTGGGACAACAGATGTTCTCCTGGTCTGTTGAAGAAGATGGCTGTAAGGAAGGAGGTAGAACAAAAATGTCAGGCACAGGAGAGCACTGCAGAAAAACGGTGGTGTTTTGATACTAGTCAAAAGTTCTCCCAGCATCTCCAGGGTGTTCTTGCATTGAAGAGATGGATCATGCCAGCAATATGACACCTCTCCTTCCTCTATTTCACCAGCTGTATGCCTGCTCTGTTGCAAGAATATCCCCTCCAGATGGCTATCCAGGTTACCTCACTTTTCATTTAGGGACTCAGCTCCAGCACCTGCCTGTTCTCTGCGTAGAAGTAACACCTGCATGTCTCCCAGGTCACATCCCAGCAGCCAGAGCAGCCTGAGCAAGACGTCATTTCAGACTCTGCCTGCTTGGAGGCTGTAGCAGCCATCTTCCAGCCACACGGCCTGCATGACACCCTCCGGACCTTGTACCTTGCTCTCAGACCTCTCTGCTCTTACTGGAGCAGTAGTTTTCCACAGAAGCAGTTTCAGGGGCTGTTGTCATGTGCAGTGGTGGTCATTATTTCAAGTGTTGACACAACTTTTTAGCATTTTCACCCTTCAGTTTATTTCTTAAGTTTTATCTTCCTTTTACGGTACCGTGAATGTTTTCACCTGCACTTTCGCAACAATGCAGAGTATTTGCACTATAGGAATTATCCCTGCCTAGACACAGTTGCTTATTTTTTACTTTATTTGTGTTTATTACTTTTTTTCAACATTTTTATGCACCTTTGATGATGTTATTTCCCTTTAATGTTTGTGCTTTTAAAATTTATACTACCTTCTTTTTATTTGTACTATTGACTTAATTTACTTTTCCAGTTTGCTCATGCAATCTGTTTGCATTTGATTTCTGTTCTTATCTCTCTTTGCATTTGATACCATTGTTTGCACAATTAATTTCAGCTAAATGTTTCTGCATCACTGCACTGTTTGCACAAGCAGCCTGCCTTCCACGTGAGAGGACAAAGAACTAGGATAGCACTAAGATCTCTGAGAGCCTTCTGTCTTCCATACGCAGTGACATTGGAAGAGAGAATGTGGAGGAGAAAAAATGACCAAAAAATAAGACAAGACCAAATAAGAGATAGCATTGTGGAAAACACTTGCAGAAAGAAAGATTTACAAACTTAGAAAACAGGACATGTCAAATATTTCAGGTGTCATACAAAACAGTGATTTAGATTTTTGTTGCTCTCATAAATAGCAAAAAAGAAAAATTGATCCTGTAATTCCCCTTTGAGTGGATAATCCCACCCTCTATTTGTAAAAAAACAGAAAAAAAAATCATTTCATTGACTGAGTCAGCAATTGAATGCAATCCAAAAATGTTTCTGCCTTTCCTTTCACTTGTTTTGTAAATGAAAATCATTGTGAAGGGCCTGGAGGAAGAAGTCATTCAAGGAGTGGCTGTTCAGCCTGGAGAAGACGAAATTGAGGAGAGACCTCGCTGCAGTTACAACTTCCTTGTGAGGGCAAGAGCAGGGCCAGACACTGATCTCCTCTCTGTGGTGACCAGCGATAGAACTCAAGAGAGTGGCCTGAAGCTGTGTCAGGAGAGGTTTAGGCTGGATATCAGGAAAAGATTCTTCACCCAGAGGGTAGCTGGGCACTGAACAGGCTCTCCAAGGAAGTGGTCAGAGCATCAGCCTGACAGAGTTCAAGAAGCTTTTGGACAATGTTTTCAGGCACATGTTGTGATTTTCAGGACTGTCCTGTGTAGGCCTAGGAGTTGTACTTTGATGACTCTTATGGGGCCCTTCTAACTCAGAATATTCTGTGATTCTGTGATTTTATTTTGTTTTGTAATTATTTTAATTATTACTTTTCTCTTCTGTCCTATTACACTGTCTTTATCTCAACTCACAAGTTTTACCTTTTCCCAGTGTCTTGGGGTGTCCTTATGATGTGTATCCCATATTGCTGCCTATGCCCAGAAATTAATTTTTGTGCCTTTCTATGCCTCTAAACTGAACCTGAGAGGGGGAAGGAAAAAAACTGAGCAAAACTTTTTCAAAGCAGTTTTTGCTGGTTCAAGGTCACAAAAAGATAGCAGGTTTTTTTCCCCAGCTGGAGCAGGGGAGCGAGGAAGCACCCAGCTTGCTGCTTCCCAGTTAGTTTTTGGCCAGTTGTTTTCAGTTTCTTGTTCTCCGGAGAGAGACTGAGAGTTGGACTTTGCTTTTCCTTCTCTGGAATTTCGGATTTTCTCCCTTTTCTACTGGATTGCTTCAATATCTGAACACATCAGGAGGACTTTCCACCGGGCACAGAGGGCCTGGCCCCGGCCCAAGCCCCAGCTCCGAGGAGACCAAAGGGAGGACTCGAACACTTTCCCAGGTTTTTTCCTCTACAGCGAAAGATTTTACCATCTAACATTATTTTCCTTCCGTGTGTTTGTTAAATAAATAGTTTTATCTTCTTCACTTTCCTTCGAGGAAAATTTATTTTTTTTCCCCAACCTGGTGGGGGAGGGGTGGTTGTGCCTTCTCTCAGAGGATATATTTCTAAATTTGGCCAAACCAGAACACCCAGTTCTCTCCCCCACCCCTCTGGGGGGCAGTGAGTGAACAGCTCTGTAGTGCTAAGCTGCCTGCTGGGTTAAACCACAACACTTGTGACCGACTTTCAAACCAGGGGGTACACAGAGGTATTGCCACACACAGCTGTCACCACTCTGCTGAATTCCAGGGCTCCTGAGCTGTTACAAAGAGGTCACAATGAGTTTAGCCCAGCTAGGACTGTGGGACACACTGCTGTCATGCAGCTGCCCACACTGCCTGCCACTGAGTATGGTCACATACCAGCCAGCATCTACTGTGGTCTGAAAACACTCACACGGCATCATTTATGGCTGAGTATGGCCCACAGGAGAGCAAACAGACACCAGCATCCTGTCCGTACCTCTGGTGCACTCTTTAGAGACCATACATGCAGGGCTCCTTGCTTCTGTACCTGCACGACATCAAGCCTGTGAATTGCAAACAGCAACGTATTCTCACAGGCTACTATGAGGACTGATGACCTTGCTGGTCCAAACAGGTCAGGAGGAAAGCTGGAACTGTTGGAAGCAGTTGACAAAAGACTACAACAGCTTGTTTTTCCTTGCAGGTAAGGGAAGGGTGTGTTCACTCACTGATGCAGTAGACAAAGGCCAAGCCCAGAAGAAAGCCCAGGGAATACTGTCTCTCTGCCTGTAAACATGAACACATTTTCATGATCCTCCCCACTTTGTTGCCTGCTGAAGGTGGTGATGCAGCAGCATTGTGAGCAGAATACAAAAACAGACTGAGAAAAAACATATCTGATCAAACAACTCCCTAGAGGGCAAATAAGCTCCAAGTATGCCAGAGTACAGGGCTATGAGCAAGGGGCTACACCAATCAGCCAGACCACTTTCTGCAGCTGCTTCCTTGGGGAATGTTCAACAATGGCTCAAAAACGACTCTGTGCTTCTTCTAATTTCACAGAATCACAGAATGGTTTGGATGGAAGGTAGCTCTAGAGATCATCTTGTCCAATTCACCTGCTGAAGCAGGTTCACCTAGAGCAGATAGCACAGGATTGTGTCCAGACGGCTTTTGAAAATCTCCAGAGAAGGAGATTCCACCACCTCTCCTCGCAGCCTGTTTCAGTGCTCTCCCACACTCACAGTAAAGAAGTTTAACCCTATATTCAGATGAAACTTTCTTTATTCTAGTTTGTGCTTGTTGACCCTTGTACTGTCACTGGCCACCAGAGAGAACAGTCTGGACCCACCCTCTTGAAACCCACCTTTAAACTATTTGTAATAGATATTTAGGTAATATTAATAATGTGTTTAAAGTAGGTGCCACAAACTAAAAATTTACAGAGAGTAAATACCTTAAATATAAGGGGACTAAGAATTCTGCCAAGTTATAGTGAAGACTTGGCAGCTTTGTGTGAGTGCTCTACAGTATATACATGCACACAAGATACTGTCACTGGAGCAATTTGATGCTTTTTTACAAACCAGTACAATGGGTTTGTGCTCAGACTCAGCTAGACAACCACAGTGAGCAAAGCTGTTGGTGTTTCGACTTTGTATGTAAAGAATTCAGAGATCTGTTGGTAAAACAGATGGTTCCCTCCAACATTTTGTCAAAGTTCCGTTTTGCTTTTTTTAAGTTCCTTGTGTTTGCATAATCTCAATTTTTTAAACTAAAATAAAAATATTAGCAGGGGGTTAAAAGCTTATTTACCCATTCTTGATTTCTAAGTAGCACGAGGGGGAATAACACCATGGGCTAACATATGACACTTATCAGATATAAAGAGCTGCAGGATAGTTCCTAGATAAAGATTATTTTTAAAAAGGTTTTACAAATATACTGATCATCATTTCTTTAACATTATGTAGCCTGGATATATTTAAAATTCTGTCTTCACTTACCTACCAGGATTTAATACTATTAAATATTTGGTATTTTCCTATGGAACTGCTGAACATTTCTAGTGATAGGTACTCCATTAGGCTTCCCTTTTGACCTTTGTTCTAACCTAAGAAGCAAGTTTCAGAGTTACCTTACACCAAATTAAACTGAGTCTCTATACTGAAGTGAGTGGAGTTACAGATATGTTTAATACAAAGGAATCTGTCTGCAGGTGGCTGTAAATATTTTTTAGTTAATATATTACTTAGATTGTTTTCACACAAAAAGAGCTGAGATAGGGGAAGAGCAGGCTGTTGGAAACCTGCTTGAGTACCATATTTTTCAGTCACAGCAGAGAACACAATCTCATGTTGGGTAATATTCTTTAAGCCCATAAGCCAGGCAATGGTCTACAGTCCATGCCTTGAAGAAGATAAACACAGTTTAGTGTTGTCATACAGATTTCTCATTCTCTCTCTCTCCACCCCCCCCTTCTCCTCTCTCACTTTTTTTTTTTTTTTGAATTGGAACTAATGTTTGGATATATTCTGATAACATCTCTTCTATGTAAGTTCCAGATTGCACAAGATCAGGATATTTTTCAGAGTCACATTTTTGCCTTAGAGCAAAATGCTGATACAATCAAGACTGGCTAGATTACAAGCAATCACAATTTTTTAAAGTCATGTTTTGTATTAACACAATAAATCTATCACCTGAGCAGATAAAATTATACAAAGGATAAAATCTTACAGTTTATTTGTTTACAAAACTGCCAGGATGATTTTTAGGATCTTATTTCATGGTATCCATGTAAACACAACTGATATAAGCACTGGATAAGATTACGGTTTTGTTCTGCCTCCAAGAAAACGAGTAGTATTCTTCCTCAACAGGAAGTTGCCGTGCCTTAGTTTTTCTGTGCATGTCTCCAGACTGATGACTGGACACTCTTTTAGGGTACTGGAAGCAGCTATAAAACTATTAAAATATTGTGCTCATTCTTTTCAAAGTGTAGGTACCCAGCCTGCTCTGAGGAAGATGGGTGGCAGTTTAACCTGTGGGACAGCCAAAACAGTCGTGTGAGCTAGATAGGAAGAACATCCTCTCATCCCAGGTTGTGTTTGTTTTCACAGTGGCTGACAGGAGATGGGTCAGTGATGGCTTCTCATAGCAGTGCCTCTCGGGGAGAGAAGGCCTGCTCCTCCACTTCAGTTACAACAGCCCCAGGCAGCTCCACGGGCTGGGGTAGGGAGTCTGTAAAGCTGCCCAGATGAAAAGGAGCTGGGGGTTGACAGCAGCTGAACATGAGCCAGTGTGTGCCCAGGTGGCCAAGAAGGCCAATGGCAACCTGACTTGTATCAGCAACAGTGCAGCCAGGGATCCTTCCCCTGTACTTGCAAACAGATATTTCATGTAGATCTACAAGGAAAGCAAGTGCTAAATAAATAAGTCTTTGGGATTTTTAATTGAAAGTGCTACCTGGTGATCTGTTTTTTAGTTGTTCGTTACAATACTGAAAAGAAAAGACTTTGTGATTGGATTTGTATTCTTCTGTCCTTAGTGTGTTTACATTCCTATTGATTCAGTTAATGCATCCATCAGGGAAATAAAAATGTTTGGCCTCATTTAATTAAACCAAATTACTTCTGTGGCTTTTACATAGTTTTGGTTGGGTTTTTTTCTCTTATGGGAGTCCCATTAACATCTGTTGAGCTTTGCATTTCATTTACAACTAAAAAATAAGTGCAGGACATAAGTTCTGTGAATTAGAGTCCTGTGCAACCTATCAGACAATACAAATCAAAGAGCACTAAGTGAACGTCCTTTCAAGTAACATTTAATTTCAGAAAAGATTCAGAAAGCTGGAGGATTTAAAATTACTTGGTTTGAATGTCTGCTGCTGTATTTATTTATTACCAACCTCTTTGTACTTTTAGAACTGTATCTGACTGCAAAGTAAGTTCCAGATATTGTCGGCAACTGAATCTCAGACCCAGACTGGCAGGGAACGTGAATCATTTATTCAAAGGAGTGAGTTGGTTTTATACACTTTTCTTTCCTTATGTGGCGTGACTTATCCCGTGTTGCCACATCAGCAGCACACTTCCTTTGATGGGAAGATCACTCGCCATTCACTCGTCCTTCAGCTCAGCTCTCGGCAGGCTCCTCTCCGTAGGGCTCTGCCGTGTGACACTTTCTCCCCCCAGGGTCCGATGGAGACAAGCTTCTGTGTGCTGCCATGTGCCTCTGCAGGCAGGTTTTACAGCTCACAACCTAATTCTCTCTTATAATTCCCCATAAGATATAAAAACGCCTTAACTGTAGATAAGTACCAGGTAAATATCTGTAGGTAAATAGATATACAATATACCTCTCAGTAGTAGAATAATCTCACATTACATGCAATCCGCAGGGGTAGAAGAAAGTTCTCTGGAACACGTATTCTAGAAGACCCAGGCTTGCCCCTTGTAAAAGTAGTCTTTATTCATAAAAATATGGAATTACCTTGTGCATCCGTGATCTAGATTTTTTGCAAATCCATTAAGAATTTTCTGAAAAGTGTGTGCTTTAATATGCATTTCTGTATGGACCTATGCGTTTATAAAATAGATGAAAATAAGTGTCAAACCTCTCTATTTCCCATTCTGCCACGGTCTCAGCATTTCTGTGTACTAGACTTTCCTGGAACTGTTATAAGCAGAAATCACTCTAAATGAACAGTAATGTTAAAGAAAACAAGTTCTCCACTATATTGAACAGTTTTTATGTTGTTCATAATTAGATTCTCAGCTAAGATAAACTTCAAAAATTCCTGTCTAAATTAGAGTTTTCTTTCTTCTATAAATCTACCAAACTATGCAAAAAGAGTAGCCTATTTTTCCTGTGAATCTATCCTGAAACACAGTTTTCCAAAGGGAAAAAAAACTAAAAGGGAATCTCAAATATACAAAGAAGTGAATAATTTATAATCGTGGACAACCCTCTAATTTCTGCTTGTTTTTATTTTCATAGTAACTTTTAATGGATATATCAGTAACTCAGGAAGATAGCAATTACCTCAAAGCACTAATTTGTTTTTATTAAGAATATATCTGTGAATATCTAGATGAGTAGAAGGAAATTTTACCAGCAGTCATCATGCAGCAACTTCCTGAGCATCCTGGGAACACTGTAGTCTCTTTCTGATTCCAGAGGGCTTTCGTTTTCTTGTAAATTTGGTATCACACAGAATTTCTGAACTAAGTAAATAGTTTTCTACACTGTTAGCTGCATGATGTTACACTGAAAAACAAGCTGGGTCTCTGGATGTAAAAATACAGATTCATTCACCCTATTGAGTTTTTTTCCCATATGCAATATGTATGCAGTTAAAATATATTGCTTACAGACATTACTGTGTTTCACTAACTAACCTAGGTGGGCAAAAAATACTAATAGAGGCTTTAACAGCTGAAGTACATTCTGAGAAATTGTCCCCTATTAACACTGCAAGAATAGGAAATCTGTCCCCATAGATGATAAGAAAAAACAGTAGCTCTAGCTCTGACTGTTGGAGAGAAACTTCTGTGTTCCCTGGAATGATTAATGCTCCTCATGAGTGAGAAAGCTTTTTCTTTTTGCCCAGATACCTGTTAAGACTTTCTCAACCCTTAGCACTTTTAAAGAGTATCAAGAGCTGTAAGCAAGCAGGATGGGATGAGACACCCATGCAAGTCACAGGAGAGCACGACGGAAAAAGAAAAGTGGTTCAGCCACAGCTGTTAGGAGTCTGCCAGCACCACAGCTAACCCAAAGAGATTGTAGCCCCGATTAGGCTTAGTGCAGTAATGGAAAACCATCAGATTCATTCAGTATTCAAGGTAAGCAGCTGTATAACAATTTGTTTCACCACAAAAAGTTGACAGAACAAATCCAAAACAACTCTGTGTGCATGTTTACATGGGAAGCTATTGGCATCAGCAGTGCATTTGAAGGTGTGCTTCAAGTCCCTTATGCTTTTTGTAACATTTTCAAATTCATTGCTGTCTTCAAGATGACAGGAAATCCAGGTCTGCCTTCCTCCTGGGAGATCTTTATTCACAGACAAGTCAAAAACCCTTGACAAAAGGCAACCAAGGGAACTTGCTGACCTTTTAGCTGCCTGTCTAACATCAGTGCAAGTATTGCTTCCTGATAAAATGAGAAATTCAATTTAAGGGGAAACATAGCAGGTATTTGAGTAGGCTCTCATTTTATTTTACTTCTTGGGCTGTCTCTCAAGCAGAAAACAAATGTAAATAAACAGGATTTCATTCTTCATTCCTGTGCAGTTACCAGAGTAAACAATGCTGCACATCAGGGTAGCATCATTCTTGCACCGTGGTCCACCCTTCTGCCTGCTCTCTTGTTCACCAATTGATGTTTATCTCCCAAAATAAAACTGTCATTTAGAAATCCTAGCTTTGTTGTATCCCATTATTTTTGTCCCTAATTTTAGGAAGACAGGACCCCTTCATTGAAAACCCATCATTAATACAACGGTTCTTTAAAAATTAGCTGATTCCTCAATCATGGTTAACCATAATAAATTCCATAGTTTGGATGTCAGATATAATGCCAACATGAACAAAGCTTGCAGAGTTATTGAGGTAGTCTAGGTTGGTTCCCAACACAGCTAGTACCTTTCCTGTATGAACCTTTCTTCATCTATACTTGTCTCAACAGAACCATTTGCTCCTCACATGATCAGTCTGAAAGACTTTTCACATGTGTTCTGGTTTGGCCAAATTTAGAAATATAAATTTGCCTCTGAGAGAAGGCAGGTCACCACCCCTCTCCCACCAGGTTCAGGAAAAATAAATCTTCCTCGAAGGAAAGTGAAGGAGATAAAAACTATTTATTTAACAAACACATAGGAAAGGAAAATAATGTTAAATGGTAAAATCTCTCGCTGTGGAGGAAAAACCTGGGAACGTGTTAGAGTCCTCCCTTTGGTCTCCTCGGAGCTGGGGCTTGGCCCAGGGCCAGGCCCTCTGTGCCCGGTGGAAAGTCCTCCTGATGTGTTCAGATATTGAAGCAATCCAGTAGAAAAGGGAGAAAATCCGAAATTCCAGGGAAGGAAAAAAAAGTTCAACTCTCAGTCTCTCTCCGGAGAAAAAGCAGCTGAACCACTGGCCAAAAACTGACTCGGGAAAACTGCAAGCCGGGTGCTTCCTTGCTCCCCTGCCGCAGCTGGGGAAAAAAAGTTGCTGTCTCTGTGTGACCTTGAACAAGCTGCAAACTGCTTTGAAAAAGTTTTGCTCAGTTTTTCCTTCCCCCTCTCAGGCTCAGTTTAGAGGCATAGAAAGGCGCAAAGTTAATTTCTGGGCATAGGGCAGCGATATGGGATACACATCATAAAGTCACCCCAAGACAACATGGAAAGTCTTGACTGAAGAATACACCAGAGACTGGAGCACCTCTCCTGTGAGGAAGGGTTGAGAGAGCTGGGACTGTTCAGCCTGGAGAAAAGAGGGCAATTCAGGGTAATTTTACTAATGCATATAAACATTTGAAGGGAGGATGCAAAGATGATGGAGCCAGGATCTTTCCAGTGGTGCCCAGTGACAGAACCAGTGGCTATGGGCACAAACTGAAACACAGGTGGTTTCCTCTAATGGTAAGAAAATTTACTGTTGGGGATGACCAAGTACTGGCACAGGTTTCCTGAGAAGGTAGCTGAGTCTCCAACCTTGGAGATATTCCATACCTCAATAACTGGCTCTGAGTGGCCCTGCTTGAGCAAGCAAGCTGGACCAGATGACCTCTGGAGGTCTCTTCTAACCTCACTTCTTCTATGATTATGTGATACATGTAGGTTGGAGCCATTAGATAACCTGGGTTCCTCCAAGGAGAAGAGATGTTATTTTATGTATAGGGAGAAAATTATTAGAGAATGGGTCTCCAATTTTGAGAAAGACTGAAAATAACATTAAAGATGCTTGGATTCATACACAGTAATTTGGAAATATCTTCCTGTTTTGTTCTGACAGTATTTTTTTGGTTGGTTGGTTGGTTGGTTGGATTTTTTTTGTTTTTGTGGGGTTTCTTTGTCTTTAGTGTACTAACAATTAAAACCATTCCAGAGAAGTTACCTTCTCTGCTAGGGTGTGTACATAAGCATGTATTATTTTATGTGTATGTGAGATACAAACTATTCAGAAGTTTCAAAACTAAATTCTCTGATGGTTGTAGAGAATAACATATGGTTATAATTAAGTTGTGGTCTGTTTTGAAAACTAACACAAAAATATGGAAATGTTCAAGTATAAAGATTAGTCTTAGAGATTTACACATCAGGCTCAATTTGCACATATTTATTGCGTATCTAACAATTTAGTAATATTTTTCTTCAAGCAATTAGCAGTACTAATATCTGATGTAAAGATGCATATGGAAATTGAGGTAACCAACAGTCAGTGGTCACAAAAGCCAACAAAAGAGCTGAAATCTATGCCCTTCTTTTTTTTTTCATTCTACCCTCTTAGTTAAAACAGCAATGAATGCTAATGTATGACTCCCAGAACTTCTCCCTGTGACACCATCAGCAAATTAAAAATATTAGGAGTTATTTGTGCTTCATTCATGTCCACAGTAACAAACATTATCATACATGTTCTGTGTGTGCAGTCCTGCAATGCTAAGTCGCTATCCTTCTGACTGAGCAGTGAAGATATTCTCTCCTTAGTATTTTAACTATGTATTGTTGCCTTTTCTGCTTGGGCAGTAGGATAGGAAAGGATTAATTTGAAGGGACTTTATAAGAGGCAGGAAAAGGGCCAGAAATTCTGAAGAATGCTGTCTGTTCTGCATTGCCTCATTGATGATCTATCTTTGTCTGGTTGGTTGGGTTTTTGTTTGTGTTTTTTTTTAAAAGGAACTGTTTCAATATACTGAAGATACCCTAAGGACATAAACCAATCAGATCTTACCAGCTGCTTCATATTCAGGCCACACATCCTACAGGGAATGAAACCTGCCTCTCAGAACGGCCTTAGCTTCTGTGTGAACGAAGAAAAGGCAAAACAAATTGTCATAACAGATAAAAATTACCAAGCTGCCTTTCCAGGGAAATTTGCCTCTTCCATTTACGTTTGCTTAAATGGTCCACTCTGTGCACTGCAGGGCATCCTCCTTCACTCACACGTGTATTCTGGAACTGCCCATCAGTATGCTTAAACTTTACTGCAGTCCTGTGTACAGAAAGCAGGGACTTTACCAGTAGGAGGCTGGAATGGAAAGCAAATAGGTTATTTATTCAGATGCTCATATCATCTTTCAATAAATTCATATGTGCAGATTAATCTCTTAAGTACTCAGTACTAAGATTTTATGCTAACCAGCATAAAGTCTGCATAGCATTACTTTTGGCTGCCTGTGGTTATGCTGTTTATCCACGGATCATCTGAAGGAATTTATGTCTTTCCCAAGCATGAGCTGAAGGAACTCTCCTCAAAGTCGTAATGGTTGCTCTCACTGCAATGTTCTTGAGTTTGGAATTAATGATGTGGGAGCAGTTCAGTGGACATCAAAAGGAGCATTTTGTACTGTCTGGGGGTGCAACAGGTCATAATAGTGCCTGTGGTTTTGTGAAGAGTAATTATTGCTCTATTCCAAAAGAACACAGACATTTCCATGTGAAGTAAAGATACACTGTATAGCAAGTTCCCTTGATGCTGCAAATCTTACTCTTCCCATGTCTCATTCTGCAAAAAATTTCAACTTTTAAGGTACGGTAACAGTGTCATTGCAAAATCTAAATTAAATCAATATAAACTATTTTCTAAACCTTACTGTGGTATTCACCATCTGGGACTTCAGAGGTAAAATGTGGCCTCAGAAAAAAGATGTCACACAGCAGTTTCTTCGTGACATTAACCTCCAAGGATTCTAAGACATGGATACATGAACTGGAATAAGAAAAGTATAGAAAGGACTGAGAAAAGAGGGAAGAACTAGTGTCTGCACAACATACTCTGAATTTACAGGAGTAGGTGAGATGAACTTAATTGCAGCGAATGGTGGCAAAGCCGGCATTTACCTGTATGTTGCACCTTTGTTGCTGAACACAGAAGATGCTGGCTTATTATGCTTTTTTTAAAAAGGCTTATTTTGGGCTGCCCTATCTTCTTTCTTAACTACAGGTGCCACAAAGCCACTTTGGCCCCAGCTGACTGTCAGGTGTCCAACAAATATAGTCACCCCATAGCCAGGTTCTCTTTATTTCACATTTGCTTCACCTGCCTTGAGGGAATTGCAAAGACACTGACCAGATGAGACATATAACATTAGGAGGAGACCTTGAAGTAAACCTGCAAAAGGATTTTTTCAACACAACCTCTCTGAAGTGAGTTGCCAGATCCATCAGAGGTGTCATCTTTGTCTAGGAGGCAACCTCTTTAAAGTATGAAATACCTAAGCATGGCAATATAGGTGAGAAGGAACTTAAGTAAAATATGCCTGTCTGTTATGTCTTTAGAAAGGAAATTTTGCTTGTGTCTTGCTACAGCCACCAAGTGATGAGTAAGGAAATATGCCGGGTTTACCCCTTTAAAGCAAGGAGCACTGCTCTGTGGCATCAGAACAGAAAGAAAATGCACATTCCTAGCTTCCTGTCCCATGCAGTTCCCATGCCCTCCTAGTGCATGTGTACCAAGGGACAGGACCTGCCACCATGCTGCCACAAGGAATGTCTGGCTTTGCAGAGAAAAAAAGTAGTTTTCAGCAGACCTGTGTCAGCAGATGCAATGCATCTGACAGCTCTCCTGCTGTAAAGGGTGTGTTGGGTTGGGTGTGGATTGAAATGGAAGTCTGTTCAGGAAGCTTTCAGCTGGCAGCTGATCCAGACACCACTTTATTTTCAGTCTGGGGCAATGCTGAGAATGCTGTATTGAGACCAGGGAGGCAAAGCAGATCCCTCAGGCTTCAGTTCTTCCCTGAGCCCTCCCTTTCTCTGCTCTTTGTAGAAAGCATGAGGAAATACCCTGGAGAAAATTTACAGCCCAGTCATTTATGCAACCTACAGGATTCAAACTAATTTAGAGGTAAATCAAAGGTAATCCAGTTGGTTTTTCACAGTTTATCCCTGAAAAGCCTGTCATTTCCTCAGTATATTTACTCTCCTGAGTCCACTGACAATGGATATCAATAAAGTGGACAGATTTATTATTTAAGTTTAAATCACATTTGATACAATTTGGTGTTTAATATTTTATTTTGTACCAACAGTTCATCTAGAAACACTACTTTTTCCTAATTTTTCCTTACACTTTGAAAAGCTCTGCATCCAACATGAAGAAAATGAATCATCTGTGTGCCTGCACGAAATCCTCTCTCTGGGAGTTCCCCTGGCTGAAGTGCAGGCTCTCCATGGAGGAGACCCAAGCAGCTCCGGAGTATTGATCACAGATGAACAGACTACCATAACAAACCCTAGGGATAGCTCACCGGTTTTTTTCTGAAGACCTTTTCAAACCTTTCTCTAATCACTGGGTAGAAAGATGTAAATTAAAGCAGCCAGTACAGGCTTTAGAAATGCTTAGCAGGCAGGGTGCAGCAGGAGAACATATATGAGTTTGAATTATTGCATGCTGCAACCTTCCACATTTACATTCAAGTCATAATTTCTGGAAGTAAGCATAAATAAGAATTAAATATCTGCTAAGTCTTTTTTCTTCTGTCCTTTGATTACAGTTCTATTTTATTTATGACTCCCAAAAGAGAGCCAAACTTCTATTATGTGACATTTCTTCTGTAAATTGTTAAAGAATCACAAAAATGAAATATTTCACAGCAGGTTTTTCCTCTATTGCTACCTGCCTGTGGTATTAGCTTGGTCCCTTTCCCAGACCACTCTTTAGTAGGTGGTTTTTTTTTTTCTGGTAGGGAAGCACCTTATTACAGTTTGTCTGCCTTTTTCTGTGATTTTCTCTGAAGACAGGTGATTTAGCTGTACCAGGTATTTGATGCTTCTGCCACTTTCTGTATTGCAACAGTTTCATTGTTAGCACCCGAAATATATTAAAATAAAATAAATAACTTATAAAAAACCACACCCAAACTTTGCATTAGAATATGGTGAGTTGTGTATTGAATACTGTTAAAGGCTACATAGGATTTCATGTTATTGGTCAAACCAGCATTTTCTTGCCCCCATTACACATCTGAAGCTTTTTTCCAGACTTCTCAGCTCTGACAGAAGTGTTCCTCTGAATTCCAGTCTCTGTTTATCTTTTGCCAGGTTGGATTTATTTTTCCTTGTATCAACACTCTCCTTAGATAGCTGGTCTCACTCACAAGGTATTTATACCTAGCTGTATTTACAGAAAAGTCTTTTGTAACCTTGGCTTTTATTTCGGTAAACAATCCTAAAGGTATAAGAAATGGTGCCATAGAGGGCATAAATCTGAGAGGATATCTGAAAGTTTACAGGCCACTCTCTTCTCCAGCATTTATGATTATTTATTTAATTCTTCCCTGAGCCGAGCACCCTTTAAATACTGCAGGCTTGACTGCTAGTCCAGCCCATTTTTCTTATTTCTGTTATTTCACCTCTTCCACTGGTAATGGTTGTTCTTGCAGCATGCTATGTAAGCTTCTTGCACCAGTATAAAAACATTTCAGTAATTTCTCTCCAGCCACACTCAAATTCTTCAATGAACTATATCCATCCCTTTGGCTGGTGCTTTTACCTGCAAGACTTCTGCTATTGTCCTTGGTATTCTCCATTTTCCTTATCATCCTTCTTTCTCTTCTTCTTTTTCATCTCCTTGTCCGTGCTTTTATACCCAAGGGGTTTTTTATTAAAACTAGGTTTGGAAAATACAATACTGTTTCACATTGATTTAAAGTTCCTATCAGTCATGGTAGCATCCATTCTGAAGAGACAGTGCCTCAGGGTGCGACAGTCTGTCTGCCAAATAGGGGCACTTCCCTAGCAAGCAATCGTGCAGTTGACTTCCTTCCTCATTGTGTGGTCCTTTCCTCTAGAAGATGTATTTCGAGCATCTTTCCTTTTCATCCCTGATCTTTTCCCATGGGATCTTGTACTGTCATTTGACCTGGTGGGAAAGCTAGCGTTAGATCAGGATTATCTTCTTATTTTATCAGTGCTCCTGCATCCCATTTGTGCTCCTGCTGGTCAGTGACTCTTACCTGGCACTTTCCAGGTGCCAGTCCAACCCTTTCTTCTGCTGAAGGAGACTGGTGCCTGCTGGTGCGGGGGTAGCATTTCTGTTCCATCCTTGCAAAGCTTGTCGCACCCAGAGACCAATGCTCTTCACTTCACAGCATTAAACCCCTTGGCCATCGTTGTTGTCGTGCATTTCCCAGGTACAACAAAGGGTTACTCCATGTCCTGTCCTGTTCTCTTTTCCCGGGAGGCAGGAGCTCAGGAGCGCAGGCACCAAGCAGTCACACAGAGCAGGGCACAGCGGGCAGCTCCCACAGCGCAGTGTTGTCTGTCTGTGGGCGTGAGCCGGGTACTTGTCAGACACTTCCTGAAAAGGTAAAATGAGCACAGCAAAATCTACACAGGAACTTTGTGTGTTTCACCCCTAGAACAATCCTCAGATTTGCAGCACAGCAACTGGGCTGACGTGGGTTTTATTTTTAAGAATTCCTTACAAGTCTCTGTTTAAAACACTATTCACTCTTCTGACAGCAGTGACTATGGTATCTGAGTAGAAGCATCTAACCTTTTATAATTCTATCTAGTTAGTTCAGTCAGCCAAATATAGTGATTCAATGACCAGCTTTAGTAATTTTTTATTTTTTAATAGCTCACATAGAGATTTTATTTTTATTATTTGCATGTTTATTGTTTCAGTATTCTTTTGAGAAGAAACTTACCCAGTAAGTAGAGAAAAAAATATTCTTAGGCAATATGCCCAAAACCCAAACAAAAAATAACTTTTTTGTAATGCTGAAAATACAAAACCCAAACCAACCAACCAAATAAACAAAAAGCAAACAAACAACAACAACAACAAAAAACCCCCCACCAGACAGGAATTTTATAAAGCCTTTATTTTAGTATTATCTACTTCCTGCCTGTTTCTGACATAATTTCATTCTGTCCTGTGTTATAACAAACTATTAATAATCAGGATGAGGTTAATTTTGCACAGGCTTACTTTGAAGATCTGTCCAGGCTGCAATGCCAAAAGGCAAATTGCTGCTTGAGCTTTTAGTTGCATCTATTAATTCCTCTTTCTTTTGTGTTAAGTCTTGTATATAGCATTACGTTAAAAATTTTTTTTTAGTAATAGACACCTATGCAGACAATACATTTTGTTAAGCATTGCTGTCCTCAGCATACAGCACTGACAGGAGACGGCAGAGAAGGTAAGTTGCCCTCTAACACCATATATCCTTATTCTGAGTGCATTATCCTAAATGCTGGAAAAGTCCGAACTGAGACCTCTTTGTCATCTGGCTGTCTTTCAAAGTTTTCTCCTACAACACCTATCTCACTTCTATTTATGGACAGAAGGGCATGTATGGAGCTGGCTCATCACTTCTCAAACTTTTCTTGTATCTGTGGAAATAGCAGTCTTCTGACCACAGACTTTGTGTACTTGCAACAGAAGTAATCCTAGCAATCCATTTAATACATATTTACAAAGAAAAGTGAAATCCAGAGAGATCCCTTCAATCTAGGGTACCAGTTGTTCACAAATTCAGAAAAACACCTGCAGCAGAGAACAATTCAAACATGAGCCCAAACAGTAGAGCCATAAAATATCCTAGTGATTAGAGACAGATCAACCTAGGCTTCACACAATGGAGTTATTTCTACTTTTTTTTCCATTAGTAGTATGTTATCAATAAACCCACAAATAAAAGTGTATCAGATTGTCATCAGCCTTTTCTTAACTCACTTTGAAAATATTCATCATTGAAATCTGTTTCTCACTCAAGCCCAGCTCTGGAAGTGATTCAAAAAGATTAAACTGAGTTCTCCCAGGACAGGCTTTATCGTAGCAGACTGGCAGTGACACTCCCTGTTCTTCCTGTCTCTTGCTCTTAAATGTTTTCATAAATGAATTTACTGCTCTAAGTTCTCATTAGCATTGCCAATTTGGGGAAACACATTGCTTCTATTAAGGTGCAGGCTATACACATGTTCCTTTTGGGGGCTGGTGTAACAGCTTTTATAAGGATTGTGTCAGCAAAAGGAAAAGAGTATTAACATTCCTCTTTTCTTAGCCAAGAGATTTCCTAAGATGTCTTCAGTGTGCTATTTGCAAAAAATGGCTCTAACGCAGCTGTTGCATCAGCCAAGCATTGTCTTCTTACAAGGGGTACACTTTGTCTAGATATTCTGTGCTTTGATCTTGGACCAGTCTAATCCCACATCATACAAATCCCAGCCAGTCTTCCAAGTGTCAAAAGTCTACAGGTACTCTCTGTGTTTGCCTTCTTGCATGCAATAATTTGTTCAGCACTGAACTGCTGCATAAAACTGCTGTGTATTGTCTGCATAAATTATTCCTTTGCCTGTGCAGAATACAACATGTTATGGTTGAAAAACTATCACTTTCAAATTACTAATATTATGTTTCTTTCATCCACTTCCTGTCTTCTACTTAGAAAAATAATTTTTGAACAATTTTACTCTAGAGTGGGTTTTATTATTCTCAACATCTGTGTTTTCTGGCATTGTGTTATGTAAACTTCCCAGCATTACTACATAACATCATCCTCTGACAGAATCTTAATTATTTTCTCTCACTTATAAAGTAAGCTGATAATTAAAAGCTGCACTTCTCCCTTACTGAGCTTTTTCTGTTTTGTTTTTTTTTTAATTCATATGCAGCACTGAGGCATTAATTATGTTTCTTAAATAGAAGGAAGTTATAGCGCAAAGCACTGATTTGCAACTTAAAGTTTTCTGATATTACTGGACAAGTGGGTCATTAAATACAAAAAAGAAAGAAAATTTCATGTCTTCAAAGGAATATTTTAAACAAGGACTTTAAAAAATTAACTGAGGGCTATTGGGAAAACATAGGGATTTTCAAAGTAGTTTTTTAATGGTGTGTCAGATACTTTTAACAATAATTGGACTCAATTAGATGGCAAGATAAATTTTTTATTTTACTCCTTTTAGTGTTCAACACGTAGACAATAGTTTACATCAGAGAATCTTTGCTTTACTCACAGCAGAGAACTCATCATTCTGGATAAACATCCAATCCTTGTAAACAAGAAAATTCAGGCTTGGGACAGGGGCCCAAAACACCTTGCCAGTATTGGCACTGGCCATTTTTTCACACACTCTCCAACATCAGAGGGGTGCGTAAGCCAGAGCACTTTGACACAGAAGTGACAGGCAGCTGGTATAGCCTGATGGGAAGATGGCACCACAATCCACACAGGAGACTAAGGAAGGTAGGAGTAAGCCTATATGTCCTGTGAATGGCAAATAAACAGACTGGAGAGCAAGCCAGCAGCATCAAGTGCTACCAGTTTGTAAAATGCAGAAGATGTACTGTTCTTGCTCATGGAGTCGGGTACCTCTCAAATCCCCTCCTACTGCATTGGCATTTCCTAGTGAAGCAAACTGGTAATGAACATGATGAACTAGCACTGGAAAATACTAAATGAGTGAGATCCTTTGGTAAAATCTCATCACTGTGATTTAATTCCCTGGGTATGCCCAATGCTAGCATCATCTTTCGACCTAAAAAATGTTTTTTTCAGGACCTGCGTTCCAGGAAGCTCTGAGTGGTTTCAGTTTGCCTTACTGACGAAATCAGGAATCCCATAGGGGAGTCTATGAAAAGAATGAGCTTCTATACTGACAATGAAATTCAATTATAAATTATTATATTATATTACATTATATTGTACAATTTAGCAGTCATGAAAAATTGTGTACACTCTTAAAGGCCTAATCCCTCATTGCTCTGTACATATTTCACTTATGAAATTTCACCAGAACTCTCAAAACGTAAAATGCTACCTGACTTGTTTGCACTGTATTAAGGTAAAGACTGATCTCTTGGAAACCAAGTGATTTGTATGCCGTGTACACACATTTGAGATCTGACACTCAACTTCTTCCCTTGCAGTCATACCTGGCAGCTGAAATATCTTGCTGCCAGCCATGGGGAGTAAAAGCATTCCTTTTCCACTTTACACTGTTTTGTAATTACCCCTGACTTTTTTTTTGGCTGTCCTTCCTTTTCCATTTTCCTTTCCTGGAAATCAAAAAGGTATTTAGTTACCAAACCCTCTTCCTGCTTTCATGCAATCTAAGAGCTGCCCCTCTACGGATTTAAACCATACTTGTAGTTCCTGACTTAAGCAGACAGTAGCAGAGTTGAATCTGAAATCTGAAAAGCACAGTCCCTTCCCAGGTTTTTCTCCCTGTGTGAGTAATATCAAGAACTTTTCATTTTTTCTCTCTGTTGAGCGCTCTGAACGCCTGAAGAGCAAATTTCTCCATCCCCAGTGCTGAAGTGAAGCTCTTATAAAGAGATACTGTAATATCAGCCCATGAAGATGATGAGAAGGCTGGCATCCTCAGTGCTCTTAACATCCCTGCTCTGACACGAGGTGATGTACTAGCCTGCAAGCCTTTGGCTGCTGGGGGAAAATGTGCAGACATCCTGAGAGATAAGATATGCCCATCTGAGCTTCAAAGAAATGGAAACTAAATGTGATTGAAACATGTCAAAGTCCTCAGCTTCTGTCCCTTTTCAGGAGACCTTGTCCTATGCATGTGCACTGACATTTCAGCCAGCTCAGGACACAAGGATGGGACCAGAGGGAGCAGCCCCCAGCGCTCCTTCCCCCGCTCTCCCACATGGCACTGCCAGCCTGGAGCCCTGGCAGCATCGGCATCAACAGGGGCACGAGGCAGTGCTGGGCCTACAGGGAGATAAGGGCTGATGGATGGTGTGGATGGCCTGGGGGACGAGATAACCCTGGGACCTACCCAGCAAGTATGCAGTGGGAGGAGACGTTCCCTGCTACTGCCACAGCCCTATCTCCTGCTGCTGTTTGGGAAGAGGTGAGGGCCTGACCCTGTGTTTCTTGGCTTTTTACAAGAACATTTCCACCCTCCTGAAGAGAAAAATCCTACCTGGGAAAAAGGTTGGAAAGTGAGTTCATACCTTCAAAGGCCTTCCTGGCCTTCCTGACCCACACCTGTACACCTTCATCACGCTTCTGATTCCTTTGGTTCCTGCTTCCTCGAGCATAAGGTCCCCAATAACCACGAGTGTTTGGTAGGTTCAGTGACACTTCTGACACAATTTTACTTTTACTTGGTAATATGAAAATCTTCCATCCCTGGTCTGCTGTTCTAACATCTTCAAGAGAAGACATAGGCTCTCAGTGTTTTATATCTAAGTCATTGCTGCAACTGGTAAAATTTAGTATAACCCAGCAGAAGAAGAGATGCTCTGTACTTCTTTTGGAAAAACAGTGAAAATGAGATTTTCGAAGTTGTATTTTCACCCTTTTTCCTCACACAATCCTGTTATATTAATAAAACCCCAAACAAAAGTGGTGAGTAATCCTTTGGATCTTACTAGTATGGCACTGATAATGCTGCTGTCACAAAGATATCTGCAAAGATGGGTGTATTACTTTTTTTTTCAAATGAAGTCAAAAAAGAAGGCATTTTTAAAAATATGAGGGCATGGAATGCGGGAAATAAGAGTAGACCAAATTTATTGTCCTTTGAAGAGATTTTTAACATTATCAGCTAAAGACTGCTGCTGATGTCTTTTCGGGAGTGAAGTCTCTTCAGCAAATGAGTGTTTAATAATCCTCATGCTCTCATTTTTGTAATAATTTCAGTCTGATATTAAATATGACTTGTTCAGATGTCTCTCTGATACAAGATATGTGTGTCAGTGTTTGGACAGAGAAAAATTGGATTCATATCTCTGTTATGCTTCCAAATTGCTAGGTCAGATTTGGGTCTCTGGCTGTAAATTCTTCAATTCTATTCTAAGTCAAAGGAATGTGACAGATTTAATACCTAGAATAAGTTATTAACTGCAATGATGCATAAACCAGTGGCACTTTCCAAAAAAGTAGTCTTTACTGCTTCTGTTTTCTAAAGAAAAATTAAAATATAATCCTATTTCCTTGTTTCTTACAGTTCTTGCAAAAATTTTTCTTGATTAATCCATCAAGAACTTGAAACTGATGTGCCCATAAATACAATCTTCTGAGTTTTTTTATTGCAGTAATATTTCTGTCGGGATTAGTTACTCTTTCAAAATTTTAAAAGCGAGAGGAATTCATACATGCACAAAGCACTGAAGAATCACTAGCTATAAACAGAAAGTGCCTGTATCTACCACGAACTGTTTATAGAAGGCTAATATAGAATTACGGGCTGTGTGGAAAGAAATCAAGAAAGATTGGGCGGGTAGGGAACTTTGCCAGCCTGTGCATATGCTCAGCTGAAAAACAGATAGAGTGACCTGTTGACTTTGTAAGACTGAAAACACTTGGATTTGCTTCTCCTACAGGCTAGTGAGTTATGGTGGGCTCCATGCTTTCCACATCAGCCTGGTTTACCCCTGCTGTTGTAGGGACCCTCCTATGGGTCGTCAAGGTGGAAGCTGCAGTTCCTACACACAGTTTTGCACTTGAGGGATATATTTTTCTAATTTTGCTAACTAACTACACTGTTCACAAGGAGAGGCTGTTACATTTCCCTCTTTAGGTGTTGGATGATAATTTTTGGTGATTACCACGTGCTTGGAGAAGGCAACCTACTATGCTTGTCAAGAAATAAGTTTTGTTTCTAAGGTATTAGAGAACTTGTCCCTGAGCAGCAGTCTAAAGAATCACTGGACTACTGTGAATGTCTGTTCTTGGAGAAAGGTCTGTGGGAAAAAAATATTAATTTTTATTACAAAAGCTAAACCAATAAGAAAAAAACCAAACAAACAAGGTAGAAGTCCAGCACACAAACCATATTTGGGAATTTTGATACGTGAAATGAAGCCATATCTCTCCACAGTTGGTGTTTGGTTAATGCAAGCTAAAAAACAACTTCCATACCTCACATTTCACATCCTGATATCCTCAAAAATTGGCTAGAGCATTGTGCATATTATTATCGCCTGGTATGTTACTCTCTTCTCAGCTATTTGCATGACTAACTTCAGAAATGAGCACATTTTTAATTTTTTTAACAAATAATATGTTTTTTCAACCATTACATTACCTTCCTTTGTTGTTAAAAGGGTGGAACTGTGCTCCTAAGTTACTGAAACAGAAATCATGTAGCATGTGAATTTGAACTGAGGGCTCCTATGTCCCTGACGAGCAGCATAGTTTCAGAATTTTATCTCTCATTTTGACTCCAAAAATCATCCTAAATCTGGAAAAAAAAAAAAAATCATGTTTTTGTAAAAAGGTTGCATCTCAGTATTTGCTTTCAGAAAAAACTTTGACAGAAATGTTGCCATTTAGCCCTAACTAGATACAGATTTTAGTACATAGCATTGAGCAATTCTACAAGAAATGAACTTTAATGAGTGTTATATCCTTCCTGCTACAACTGTGGTGTTTTGGGAAAACTACCTACTAGGCTAGAGCCAAGAGAATTTAAAAAGTTGTCATGAAAGCCTGTAAGAATTAGCCTGGCTTGCCTCCAAAGGACAATTTTGCTTTTTAAGCAGAAGAATAATCACAGGATGGGGTTACAATGTATTATCCTCCTAGGAGTACTCTCATGATAGGCTTCACTGTGCCCATTCAGAAGCCATGTTTAACAAGTATTAAATATTTACCCTGAGGTAAATATTCAATACTTATTAAGTAAGATTAGTACTGTAAGATCTAGCAGGTCTTAGCTGCTACCCCACTAAGCAGTAGTGATGAAGGCAAATAATTGGAAGATGCTACTTTATATTTTTATGGTCATCTTAATATACTTATATAATTTTAAACTTGCTTTTCAGGTTTTTTTTCAATATTATGCAAAGTAATTTAAGACATATATATGTGACTTCATCATGGCTAAGTGCTTGGGCCAAAGTGATAAATTGTAGGAAATCTTGAAGCTGAGACTGCTGTGCTACCTTTAATTCACCATGTTGTGTCTAGTTGAAGCTGGGATCCTGAATCAGTGGGGAACATTCTGTACCTATAAATCACTACCAGTCATGTGCACACTTATGTCCTCACTCTTATTTTGTTATGAGAATCACTTTCTGTTGTTTTAGGTACCCTTGGCATTTCTGATGGTTTATGAATAGTTACTCTTATACCAAATTACACGTTCTCTGTGACAGAGTGATTAGACACGTTTTGTCTTTCACACACAATGCCAGGTTGTTGCACAGGGCACCACTGGTGTCAATAGCACCCTACCTCCAGCAGCCAGGATGAAAGTACGAAATACACAGGGTGGTGGAAACAATTGCAAAGGTGTTTATTAGCGTTGCTTTAATGTTTTTCATAACCAGGAATTGTAGCTGCTGTAAGGAGGTAATAGGTGGACTGCAGTTGTAAGGTGTGATAGAGGTCTATCAGGGAGTTGACTTAGATGAAAAAGTCCACGAAATCCAAGAATGACAGTCACCATCTGTTGTAACCGCTAGACTCTGCCTAGCAGGCTGCAGCTCCCTGAGAGCACAGCGGGGGTTACCTAGGGCTGTGTGACTGGTCGCATCCCGGAGTCCATTTCGGACAGCCCCGCCATCTGGCTCCAGCAGCCAGCGGTGTTACAACGCAGTGGTGATGAAGGAGGCAGAGAAGGGTCTCCCATGATGGTGGTAAGATGGCTTTATTCACACCTTGTCCCAGCGCTCTCCGAAGCAGAGAGAGACCTCCTGGCCTGGGTGTGGGGTGGTTTTTTCAGGGGCCCAGGGGCGGTCCCTGGGTGGGGTTGGGGTACAGGAGCCAATAGGGAGAGTCCGAGGGAGTGGCCAAGGCTAGGGCAGGGAACAGGGGGAGCATGGCATCGCAGAATCATCCTGCTCATGGCAGCAGGGTTGGAACTAAATGATCTTCCAGGTGCCTTCCATCCCAGGAAATTCTGTGATTCTGTGATATAAAAGGGAGTGCACAGTTCAGAAAATTGCTGCTAGGATCCTTCAACTGCTATTTCACGCTGTGTACAAAGCTACTGGGATGAACTTGATCATTTGAAAGTTGTGGTTAGTTTTTTAAAGAGTAGGGGAAAATCCAATTATTCGTGAAGTAGGGCCAACTGGATTGAAATTAATTCTGTAAACACTGAGGTTCCAAATTCTGGTTTTTAGAGAAAATGTAGCATAACACAAGTAATATCTTTGAAAAAATATTAAAATATGCTTTCATTTCTTACTTTTTTTGATGTATTGAAGGTAGTTTTCATTATGTCATCCAGATAGTTTAAATAAACAGTTTGCATATAAGGTTAACAAGCTGCAGTGGTAGCAGTGTCTGCGTGGGATTATATTAGAATTAATTTGATCAATTACTTTTAGTTCCAGAGGTCTCCAGATGAGCCAGAAGCCAGCATATGCTGTTTGGCAGATGAAGAATCAGTGCAGTCAACACATGCCGGGAAGGTAATGAACATTCTTTCAAACTTCATTTTTCATCCTGAGCAGAGAAGACAAGTAAGCCAAGACACTGCTGCTCAGAGCAGCCAAAATGATAACCATAAATAATCATAATAGAAAGCCCATGGCTTAAATGAAATAGGGAAGGATAAAATAAGTATTTTGCCATTAAAATGATGGTTCTAAACCTACAATTTTCATTATGATTTGCCCTGGAGTACATGAAGTTTCCTCAACCTTGAGATGCAGCTTTTGAGTTAAAAGATTGCTGAGCATTTTGTTTTGATAAACTGCTCACAAGAAGAGGCTGGTATAAACAACATTTAGTCAAATCAGGGGAAATCTTTATAATAATGTATTTCATTTCCACTGCTAAACTGAAACCCAGGAGGATCGATTCTACTGGCCAGCTTTCATGGAAGAGAGTGGGAGGCACACCCGTGAAAGGATGCCATGGGCTTAGTGCTGTCTGGAGCTCGTACTCCTATCCCCACAAAACTTCTGATGACTTATTAGACACTTTTAACCAGGCTCAATGTATAAAATAGGATCACAGATCTGAAGCGCTCAACAAGAGCAAGCTGCCGGCAGTCTATGTCCCTAATCTATTTCTTGCTGCTGAGACAAATTTATTATTGGCTTGAAATTTATTAGTATCCACGCATAATTAAAATGACACCTTAGTGGAAATTGAAAAATTTGACAAGAAGTGCAAAAAAAGTAATCGTGTTGCATTATAAATATAGTCATGCATTGCATTATACATGTACACTCTATTTTCTATCAGCTATATTTTCTTTCACTAATAAATTATCTGTATGAGCAAGCTTGATGTACTTAAAACAAATTATCCATAGGCCCATGTATACCAAACATTTTGATTTTTTATTAACAAATATAATAATGTTGCTCTTCTAAAAGAAGACTTTTATATTTAAATATCTATGTGTGGATTTAGAATGTTATGTTTTATTAATACAGTAACCTGCTATAAATTTTCATTTAACTTTAGGTGCACAGTTTCATGTTAAGTTGAAATTGTCAGGTGGTTTGTATGTGTTAAAAATACAAAGGTTAGGATTTGTGTTTCATATTATGCAAGATTAAGACAGAAGCTAATATAGTTTAAAAAATCTCTCTTCATCTGATGCATCTGTTGGAAAGAAGTGTTTAGTTTGACTATTTCCATACAACTTCTTAAAATTACAACCATTAAAAGTAAGATGATGCCGAAATGAAGCAGATTAGCTCTGGTAAAAATATTTTAATTAGAATTGCCTATACTTTCAGCTTCTTCTTTCAAAAAATCTGTCACAGTAGTGTTTGCAACTCAGTAATTTTTCTTTAACAGTGTTTTGGTAACTTTTCCTCTTATTGAAATAGCAGAGATAGTTAAAGTCACTGCATGCCACCCTGTTTTAATTTTTAAATTTTAGATTCACAGTGTTACAGTATTTTCAATTTGCATGCATAAAAGCAGATTTCAACCAACCAAGCTCTGATGGCCAGACGTCTGGTTTCTCTCACTTCTCAGAACAGTCTGTTATCCATATGCAGTGACAGCCAAGTGATTTGCTTCATGTTCATACCTTGGAATTTCTCAGTCATGCAGCCATTGCATTTTGTTACCTCTGAACAGAGATTCTGGGCAGAAATCCTGTAGTTCACTCAGCACATGGATTACTGTCGTGTAAGTTTAATCTGCACTGTAAAAGTAAAGATGGGGCCTATTAGAGACTGTATTACTCCTGTCTTCTTCCTTCACATCTCCCACTGTTTTTTCAATAGCTCAAATAAATGCTCTTTCAGGCTTTTCCATTTGCAGCTCCTGAAACAAGCAAGCTGTACATAGTACAGACACAGCTGGCAGCGGGTGGCCATCAGGTTTACAGCAAACCAGGTCATTAAGACTTGCAGTTTACAGGGAAAGCAGGAAATTGGCATGTGCAATCACCACCCACGGTTCATTAAATGCCTCTCAGTTGTCATAGGTGATGTTGCCTGACAAGGGGGAGCAACCCACTGCAGTCAATTTTGATAACACTATTTCCCTATCAAAAATTTGGCTATCACAACTATAATGAAATGTTGACAGTAGGCGATTTTAAATGTTTTCAGCATTCAGGTACCGGATCATACTGCTCAGAAGAGACAATTGCTTTCACCATGGCTTTTACTAGATAGGAAACTCTACCTTCACCCAGCGTCTGCAGCACTATTGGCTGTCAGGACATGTTCCTTTAGGCTATCTTGCTTGCTCTGTTTTATCTGGATACGTAACAATGAACATATGAAGAAATGTTTATTGACTTTAGTGAGATTTAGAGTTTATATGTCTGGGAACACTCAAGAAAACTAATACAAATCAACTAAAGGTGTGAATTTAAAGTTGTGATTACTTTAACTGCATTAGGTGCACATTCTCATTCAAAATTAAAGTGGCCCTAATTCAATTTAACTACATTTACTTCCAAAGTAAATTAATACATTCTAAATGAGAGCTGGCTACACAGAAATTTAAAGTGGTTTAGCCAATCTATTTTAAAAGTTAATTCAGATTGATTTTTCTGCATGTTCTAGACAAAACCATCAGGTCTTAAATGGAATGTGAAATCCTATTTCATTTAGGTGTGTAGCCTAAAATGTTACTTGCTGGTTCCTCTAAGGATTGTTCTGCATGTCTGCAGCCTATACATTATACCTAGAGATATTTTTTAAGGATCAAAATACTAGTTTTGTCATGAGTTTCTACATTACTATTCCTTTGCAGCAGAGGATTCCTACAGGTATGTCACTCAACCTCTCTGGACCTTGGATCAGCAGTATCTGTTTTTAAAATAAATGCTTTTATGTCAGGCTTTGAAAGCTGTTGCAAGTCTTCAGAAGGAAGAGAAATTAACATATTATATCTTGAACCAGCACAAAACAGAACTCAGGGCCATAAAGAATATATAAGTAAAAGAAGGCATACAGGGCTGGCTTAGAGAAGTTACTGTGAACTTAATGCAGTATACATACATACATGCAGATCCAAGCTCCCCACAGATTAAAAAATAATGGCTATGGGCTATAATGTGTACCAGCAGAGATCCACGTTAACTGCTGGACTGCTGTTAATGTCACACACTTATTTACGGGCTCTTATAGCAGCAGAATAAAATGCAGCAAGGAAGATGATTGCAGAAGATTCTTGCTAACAACCACTCCTATCAATACAGAAGTAGTTGATGGTATTTTCTTAGAGCATGATATCATGTAGTATGTTTTGCCTACTTATCAAATTCAGAGCAAGAGAAGAACAATTATTTTTACAAAGCTGAAGCATGCTGTATTCTTTCAGAGAGAACCATTAGAATATCATTAGTTCACCATTAGCTCAAACAACCTCATTTGCTGATTGATTGATAGATGGACAGAAGAACAATATTTATGGTATGTATAAGCTGCAAAGATAAGTTAGAAGAAGACTTATGAAGTGCCTCAATGAGTTAGTATAACAAATTTTACTGGTGGTCAATAAAGATTTGTGCTCCTAACCTTCTTGGTGGTTTTGATGAGAAAGGAAAGATATGCCTGCCTATTAAAGTGCAGCTGTACCATTTCCTAGTATACTGCTTTTAATTTAACTAAGGGTCCCTGGAGAGCTTCTTTTCTGATAGCACACACTAAGACTGCCATGATGCAATGACTGTTATTGTTATCAGCGTCTGTTCTATAAGGTTGGTGTGGAAAAACTACCACGTATTACAGCCATACCTTCATTTGATTGTGTAGTTGTTCCTGAAGAGAATAGTGTCTTTGAAAAACAGATTACTATTTAAATTAGGTTAAAAAACATTTTGGGCTGTGAAAGTCAGGGGTAGGAAGAACTTTAGGATTTTCAAAATTTGAGTTGTGAAAGATTGGATAAGAATTCTTGACTTAATGGGCAACTGGAATAATTTTAATGCCTAAGTTCAGTCTACAAGCATTAATTTATTCATGCTTAATATGTCACAATTTTAACATCTGTCCTTGAAATCTTATCTTTTTCTTTTGGATCAGTTGGTATTTCAAAGAACTAAATGTGCTAAGTCTTTCAAAATCAAATACAGAATGCCCAGCAAAGTGCCACATGTTTAGATCTAAAGCAAGCTAAATCTTATCTTTCAACACAAGCTTGTCTTGAGGCAGCACACAAATTTAAGCTCTCAGTGTATTCAAACTGCATTTTGAATCCAAAGCCAGTTCTTGTTGTTCAGAACTGCTTTTCATGCTTACTTGTGGCTATTTATGGATAGGATATTCAATATCTAAGGAACTTCCTACAACCCTTTTCAAAGTCTCATGAGAATGAGAAACTCTCTTTGGAAAAATGTAAAGATGACAAAGCTGTTTTTCACATTCACGTCATATTTTGTGTGCTACCCCAAAGCACTTCATGTTATATGTGCCTTCTCCAGAATTTGTTCTTATGTTGATAAGGTGAGGATAATTTGATACACAATAAAACACACTGAACAAATAAATAGCTTTAATCAACTATGGAGTGAATTGATTCAATTTTCTGTTTGGTAAAGTCTATATAACATTTCTACCTGAATGTAAAAAGATTGCTCTGGGACTGCTGAATTGAAATAGTAATAAGAGGGGCATATTCACTGTAAATTTTAAACAGCAGTACCAACTCCATGACATAGAAAGTTTATTTAAAGTAATGTTGGTTACTTGATCTGCTGAGGGTACAGCTGGTCAGTGTGGTCTGGTATTGAACATACACTGTATGTGTGCAAGCTGTAGTTGAGCTGGAATAAAGCTGTCCAGAAGGGCTAAGATTAGAGCTGTTTGTTAAAAGAGCCTACAGCTCTGACTGTGAGAGTGCAAACAGGTTGGGGCTGGCTAACCTCCAGCAGGCTGCAATCCCTTGCACAGGCACCTGGCAGTTCAGCAGTGGCAAAAAGGGCTCCCTGAGCTCTCCCTGAACAGTGCCTTCCTATCTTAATATAAGGACCCTGCTACAGTGCAAGGGTCTTAGTTTAAACCGCTGCCACATACAGTGATTTATCAGATAAGCATACCTCGTGGGACTGGGAATGAGCTTATTTTGCAGCTGCACAGCTAGTGTTGTCCCTGAGGGACAGGAATGAACCTCTACTGCAGTGTCGGCACAAAGTAATATTATCTGATGTCACGTGTGAAGTCCAGCTACAGAGCAAGTCATTAAAAACAGCTAAATTAAGAATGAAGAACTCATTCTGATTACGTGCAGGGAAAAAGCTGTAATGCTACTAAACTTTGAACATGTAGATTTTGCTGTTTGTCCTACTATAACAAAGGGAATGAAGTTATTTTAATTCCACCTATCTCTGTCATCCATAAATAAAATTTAGGCCTAATTGCTATTATTCTATGACAAGAATTAATCACTGACATAGAGATTCCTTACATCAGTAGTGTGAGAGGAATCACTTGCTCCATTTGTGGCATATTTAACACTGAATTTCCTGCTTGAGTGAGTTTTGTAATTTTTTAATCATAAATGGATTTACTGAGAACTCCTTGAAACAAGCAGTTCTTTTAATGTCACTTAGTCATCTGGGAGGCATGCATGTACATTGCACCACCAAGGAGTGTGTCCTTGTTTTGGCTTGGATTAAGTTAATTTTCTTCCTAGTAGCTGGTACAGTGCTGTGTTTTGGATTTAGCATGAGAATAGTGTTAATAATGTCATTGGTAAGTAGGGCTTACCCTAAATTAAGGACTTCTCAGTGTTCCCTGCTTTGGCACTGAGCTGGTGCATAAGAAGCTGCGAGAAAGCATAACCAGGACAGCTGATCTGAATTGGCCAAAAGGATATTCCATACCACAGAATGTTATGTCCAGTATATAAACTGGGGAGAATTGGCCAGGAGCTGCTGTATTTAAGCTCAGCAGTCTTAAGCTCTACCAGGGGAAGTTTAGGCTAGACTTTGGAATAAAATTCTCTACATAAAGTATAGTTAAGCACTGTAATGGGCTGCCCAGGGAAGTGGTGGAGTCACTGTCCCTAGAGGTGTTTAAAAGAAGACTGGATGTGGCACTCAGTGCCATGGTTTTGTTGATAAGGGAGTGTTAGGTCATAGGTTGGACTTGATGATCTCCAAGGTCTTTTCCAACCTAGTTGATTCTGCAATTCTATGGCTCAGGGCCAGTCAGAAAGTGGTGAGCATTTTATTGTACATCACTTCTTTCTCTTGAGTTTTATTCCTCTTTCTCTTTCCTTTTCTTTCCTACTATTACTACTACTATCATTAATATTAGTATTATATAGTATTTTAGTTCAGTAAACTGTTTTTATCTTAACATGCAATCAAAGTGCAAGTATAGCATGGTACGTTCTTCTTCTCCAGTAGAAATCACAACACCTGTTCAAGCTTTCATGCAGGGTTTCAAGCTTTTCTTTAAAGTTGGTGGCAGATTAGTTTTGATTATCCTTTCAAGAATTTTCAGAATGGAATGAGTCATTCCCACAGTGTGGTACAAAAGTCCTTCTGATAGCAGCTTCTGTAACAACCAGGTCTCTTCTCTATGGGTCACAGCAAATCTTCCATATAGGTACTTTTAGTACTTTGGGTGCCCAGTCATAGGTAACAACTCACGGCTCTTTTGGTCCTTGATGGGTACAGAACAGAGGGACATCCACTGCCTTAAGACATTTACAGTTCAGGACAGGAAACAATAGGCAATATAAACAAATGGAAGAGGCTGACAAAATAGTACAGGAGACCTGGTATACGTGAAACATTTAAACAGTAATAGAAACATTAAAAATCTGTATTTCTAAAGGACTTAGTGACTTCAAAAAAACTCTGGATGGTGTCAAGGCCCCAGTGGTGCAGTATACAGAATTCCTGGCCAAAAAAAAGGGTAAAGGGTTAGCTCTGAGAAAGACCGGACTTCATTAAACCTGCTTCTTTGTTTGAGGTATTGTAGCACCACTCTCCATCTTCCATTCTGTTAAAAATCCTGAATTATTCTTTACCTCCCTTCAGTCATTCACACACAGACAAAAGTTCTTACACATTGAGAACCAAAACTTCCCTGTATTAATTTTTAATATGATTCAAAACTCATTCAATGTATCTATACAAACAAGCACCACTAGAAAAACAGAATTAAATAATAGTCCCTAGCAGCTGTGTTTCACATATACACAGAATTGTTCAATATGACAACCCTATTGATCAAAACAGAATCTTATCTGAGCATTGAAAGTGACTACTGGAATTTCAAAGACATTCCTAATCCAGATGTACATTTTCTGACTTCTTAGGCTTCAGTATTAAAGATGGTAAGAAAGAACAATCCCCTGTTTTTTGTTTTTCTTTAGCAGCAGACATGAAATTTTATTTTATTCTTCTTAAAAAGCATGGTTTTGTTCAACTTTTAAAGAAAAATTGACTACTCCTAAGAAAACATATTCCAGCCTAAAAGGTAAGAATTTTATATTGTTACAGGTAAAAATACACCTCAAATTAAAGGCTGCTAAGTAATTCATTTGACCTAGAAGAATTCCCGCTTCAAGATGTTTGCAGGCAAGGGAATAGAAATTTGCATCTGCTAAATACAGAACAGGCTTGGAAGGTTACCCATGTTATTTCAAGGACTAGATAGTTCTAAATCCTTGACTATGTCTGAAGAACACCTTTGTGTTTCAAAGGAGCTGGTAGCCTCATTTTGGCATTTTGGATCAGGTATTTAACTGTCTTCTTTTCTGGTATTTTCTGAGGCTGACTTGGCTTTTAGCAGCTCTAAGGGATGAAGATGGTAGTCAAAGATTGTGGGCACTAACAGTGGCCATCCTTGTGTACCATCAGCCAAACAGAGGCCAACACCAGGGTTACTCCACTGGCTCTCTGCTGCCAGATGCTGCTTATACTGAGGCACTCTGCCTGTGCCTTTAGGAAGCTGTCTGCGCTGGGCTGGAGCAATAAAGACATCTGCTGTAAAGGAGACATGTCTTCTCAGGCTTAGTCTTGCTCACTTGACTGTAAGACCTTTTAGATGGAGCCAAAACAAATGGTGTTTATATATGACCTAACGCAGTGGGCTCCCAGTGGATGACATGGGCTCATATTTGCTATTGTGTTACCAAATATCAAGAACCTATTGCACTATGTCATTATTATTCAGTGCATGACAGAAAGTGCAAATGGTGTTTTTGAAAAGCCTCCAGAAAAAGTTAATCTAGGTCTGTAGTGTTGCAGTGTAATGAATAGTCACTTTCCAGCCAGTCAGAATTCTAATTACAGCTCACTGCAAAGAGACAAATGAATTTATCTGCAGTCTCAGTTTGCAGTGCAGGCACACACATGCACAATGAAGTGCATGATGAATGATGATAAATCCATGATCCTTCTATATTCCTTTCTCAAAATCTGAGATTTGATATCTGTTCAAAGCACAAAAGAAAGGATAAACAATCATCAGTCATTTTTAACAAGAGAGGTTTAGTAAACGGAAGCAAACAAAATCTGTCTTCAGTTTACTCTACCCATAAAAGAAACAAATTTCAGTGTTGAGCTTTTGAGGGAAAGCAGTGAGAAAAAACAACCCTTAGGTACAAAAAACCCAAACCAAAACATAACAAAAAATCACCCCCCTATGAAAAAAACCCAAACTAAAACATAACCAAAAAGAAGAGAGCCAAAACAAATAAACAATGCCCTCCACACCTTGACTGAGTGATTTTGGAGAGGGAAAAATGGAAAAATAGGTAAAAGAGACAATAACTTTGCTGCATTTTCCATGAACCAGAGACCTGGACAAAATAACCTGTTAGTTCCTAAACCACCACTCCCTGTGTTTGAGAAGGACGTCCTAAAGATAGCAGAATGACCCCTGTGAGAATGGGTGGAGCGACCTCTCTGCCCAGCGACTTCACTTCACTGTGAGCATTCCTGCAGTGGCTGCCTTCCACCAGGGTTACTCCTCACTCGGTAGCAGTCAGTGCATTCAGACTGAAGTATTTTGACAGGTAGGAGGATACCATGGCACAAAGCCATAGTACCAGTGTTAAGGAGAGAGGGGAGAGGTTTTGCCAAAATATACTCCCTCAGAGGTAGCTGCTTGCTGTAATCACACATCATTTATTGAGCATGAAAGACAGTCTGATACAGGCCGGGTGCAATGACCTTGCAATTCATTTCACTTTTCTTTGTCACAGACAAGACACAGCTGGGTCAGACTGAGGTTCTTACCCGCTATCTGACCAATATGTGCTTTTCCCCCCCTCGCCTAGCATTAGTTTTCCTTATACAAACCAATTAGGAGAAATTCCTCTTCAGAAGTTAGCAGGTCAGACAGAGTGCAGGTGTTTACACTGACCCAACTCAACTGCTCTCTGCTGAATCTGTCCAGAGCACTATCCAGCATGTCGATGGTCTCCAGACACCATAGGCACCTTGCAGACCTTGCCTGTGTTTGCCCAGAGTGGAAGGGGAGACCACCAGGACTTCTCCCAGAGATGTTCCAAATACTGCTTGTCCTTGCATGATGCATCATGGCATTTATCAGCCTGGTCCAGCAGAAAAATAGTGTTGAGGGTTTTTTCGGATAGCATTTCGGGAGCATTTTAGTGCACCAGCCTGAGTTTCTCATTACTGGAATGTACAGGCCTTACTAAATATGTCTGTGAAATTCCATGTACCAGACGGTTTTCCTGAGTTTTAACAGGTTCATTAGTTTTGTGACAAACAACATTACCACATATAAGATATTTATACAGAATAAGATGGAACACATATAAAAGTATTAACCTTATTAGGCAGCTCCATGTTTTAGATGCTGCCCAGTGACTGAGTTCTTCTCTTATCTGCAGGTCCTTTTGTTTAAGTAATTAGAGTATTTTGTTGACATTAAAAGGCTTGGAGGCTTGAATATCTTAAAAAGTTTTAAATTAAACATTCACCTCCTTCCACTGCACCCAAATTCCCTTTCAGTCTTCTCATAGCATACCTCCCTGGAAACTTGACTGATTTCATTGAACTCTAGACAACCAGGATAAGTATATTGTTGACACATAAGCAGATAAGATGATGTGGGCAAATTTTGGCAGGTGACCATCTAGTGACATGACAAATGCACTGCTTTCAAGCCATGTGCCATAAACCAGCATGAATGCACTGCCTTTTTTTTAATCCATAGCACACATGGGACTGTTAAGAGATCTATTCTTATTAAAAAATATGCCGTAGGTAGTAAGCATGGATTTCTTTTGTTAATGGGTTTACCTGCAGAAAGTCACTAAGTCTTAGTGCACATAGTTGCTGAGGATTGGAATGTATATTCGTTCAGTAGACTCTGAGTACTCCTGTGGCAAATATTCCTTTGTTCCAGCTATACTGTAATTTTTTATTTTTGCTTTATTTCTCCTAATTGATATTCAGACAGTGCTCACTGTTATTTTCACAGGAAAGCAATGCATTATTTCATTTTAGCTAATCAGATCTTCTCCATTTGTTATTCTTTTCTCTTTGTATTTTATAGAGCAACAATATGTTTTACATGTGCTTGCCTGACCTCTTGCTTTGAGATAAAAAAATTCATAGAGCAAAATGCAGACCAAGAATTTTTCCTCATAAATGAAATGAAAGCAAAATATTCACCGCTGTAGTACTTCTACAAATCAAAGGGTAGGAGAATGATTTAGGATTCTCTCTGATGAAAAAAAGAAAAAAAGACTATAGAGTGCTAAGAGTCCTGGATACAGACACAGAAAGCAAAGGCAAACAAGGTAAGAAAAATGTTGTGTATGCCCCAAGTCTTTGCAACATTTACTCCCAGGCACTTGGGATGCTGTTAAACAATAACACCTTTTAATGCGTTTACAAGAGCAAAAGGAGACAATCTTCAATACTAGTAGAGCCATCCAAGAACTTTTGAGTTCCCCACTGAGCTGGGATGCAGCCAGTTTAAGAAAGGGTTCCCACAGGCGCCACGTGGTGGATGTGGCAGAACTCAGCCTATAGGTTCCTACTGAGTCCATTCTGTATTTCATAACACTTAAGGTCATGCAAAGAGATATCATGCTCAAGGAGCTGGGAAAACAAATTCAAATTGATATAATATGGCTCGGGAAAATCAGCTCATGAAACCCAAATCTGACATTAGTTTTTGGACTTCCCATTACTCTGGGAATTAGAATGTAACAGTTTTCTTCATAGCCTTTAGGCCATCAATTAAGGAAGTCTTTGAGATTTTTACTATTTGCACAACATAAAACATATAAAGTTTACCTTTTTTCCCATGGTGCCCAATGAGAAAATGATGGCACTGGTTTCCAAACTGAACTTTAATATCAACAAACTAAATACTGATTCACAGGCACTGCTGGTGTAAATGTCCTGAAGTTCAGTCCATGTCAACTCATAGTGCTTCTTAGAGAAAAACTTATTAAAAATTCTATTTCTAGCTGCTTTCTGGTGAGCAAGCTTATTAGTTTCATCAATGAAGCTTTAGACTCCAGTACTTCTCTTCATCTCTGTTTCAGCTCATACATCAATAGACCTTCTGGAATGTATGCTGTGAAGACATATAAGGCTGGTGAGAATCCTCTTCCAGCATCAAAGCTGGCTAACAGCTCTCAAACAAATGAGAGCCCCTGCACATAAATGGAATTCCTGTGAATTTTTTAAACATGGAAATACTTTTTTTTTTTTTGATTTGTCATCTTCAAGGAGCTATCTGCTTTCTTTCTCGTACTATTGGAGTTTCCTGTTGCTGCAGCTCACTTTTCTTGCCACAGAAGAGAAATGTACCTAGCATAACACCCAATATTTTGTGGGTATTTCCCAGATTCCACACTGAAATGGACAGTTGCCACCCAAACAATTGCTCAGTTAACAGCAAAAACTGCAAATCATCATAGTTCTTCCATTTATACAAACAAAAGTCACATTATAAGACACTGTACGTGCATTAAGCTCTCTCTTCTTACATATTTTCAGGGCAAAGGGGTCTTTGCTATCAGGCATTCAGAAATTCAACAGGTTCTTCAACTTTTTTAATTCTTTTTGTTGCAAATACAGTATAAGATGACACAAAAAGTTTCAAGCCTAATGAGTTACATTATTAAAAACCCAGTGCTTAACATTCCCTCTTTGTGCACAAACTTTTTTAGTTCTTTTTCATTTTAATCATGATTTATAAACTGGAGTTTCACAATCCAGCTGGTAGCATTTGGTATCCATTCCAGAGCAGTAGTTGAATGGAGAGCAGCCCAGCTGTAGCAGAAGATGTTATTGTTTTTTCCAGCTGGTCCCAAACTTGACAATGGCACTGGCTGCAGAATAATGCAGATATAGTGACAGTTACTGAAAGATCAGAAGAAAGGAGGGAAAAAAGAATCACAAAGGAGGTTCAAAATTGATTGCACAAAACTCTGTAAAAATTTATATTCTTGAAATCCAAATTTAGCATAACGAAACAGTTTTGATAAATCATGGGTGGCCCGTATTGCATCATCATGGAGTGTAGAATGTTATGATTCTATTCTCCAGGTATTTTTCATTAATTTTACAAACTATTCTGTTTTGCAGAGTTATTTCCTGCCTTCAGGTTTACATTGCATATAAGAACCTTCTAAGAAACAGGCTGGATTTTTCCCTAGAATTTTCTAACCCATCAGATTCCCATAAGTAGATGGGTGGGAGGTCAGCCATCACTTTCGGCCTGGATTTCAGTCATGCTACTGGCATCAGATCCATCCTGAAAGAGTAGAGAAGGGAATCTGATGTCCAGAGGAAACCACAAGCATCTTCCAAAGAAGTGATGGAGGGAATGAGATGCTTGGATGCAACACTGGACACTCATTGTGTACTCACTGTAGTCACTGTACTCATTGTGATACACAGCATGTGCAGACCACAACATAAATTCAATCAGAGTAGGGAAAAATGGACTGGGAATGTATCGAGATGATTATCAACAATTACAAGCATAATTTCTGTTCTTACTGCATTTCCATTTTCTTCAGTGAAAAGATGCTCTACTTCTGATGGGTGTTCTATAGCAAGTCATTTCACTGAGTTCTCTTTGCACCATCATCTGTGAAGATAACAGAAAATAAGGGCAAAGGAAAGATGAAGCTAGAAAACAACAATTCTAGGAAAATAATCTGTAAAATAGTATAAAGAGTGAAAGGAAAACAAAATGCACATTTAACAGAGCAAAATGTTGGAAGGCAGGGGGGGAGGATCATCATATTGTCCCAGGTGTTGCTAAGGACTTTTCCCTCTGTCTTTAAATTTTCATATCAGTTTGCTTCAATAAATAGAATGAAAACCAAAAAATTTTAAGTTTTAAAAATTGACCTGTGCATATTGTCAGATAGGAGACAGATGAACATAAGGCAGTGCCATGAACCAGAAGTTTCTTGAGGTCCATTCCACCTCCATCTCCTACAATCCCATGATAAGGCAGAATGTTATCAGAGACAGATACCTAACTGACAAAAGTAACTGATCATGTAGAACAAATGTGAGAGACAAAATCATTTTTTAAAGAATTCTTAAGAAAATACTGTACAGGATTTATATTGTGACAGAATGATCTAAGTGATTTTGGTTTATGTTTCAGGATTACTATTTGCTTCACGTGAACTGGAACACTTGTTTCTGTTGGATGCTTCCCTTTTAAAAAAATCCCCTGCAGCTTCTTTTTCAGATATAAATAAAACTGAAAAAATATGTGAAGTGTGGGTGAAGGAGGAAAAACAACAGATCCAGACTCCCTGGTACCATTCAGCGGCAGAAGATGCCAAACACAACAAGTAAGTTTTACAAGCATTACCAAATAGTCACCTTTCTCATGAAAACTCTGAGGCAAGAAAAGATGACAGTTTAATTCTGTGTCTCTTGATAAGCACTTTTCAACAATCCATAAAATGTGGGTATCTCCAATGTAATGAGAGAAAATCAGTGCTTGCTCTTGCATTTATAGCTACAGTCTAAAACCGAGCATACCCAGCAGAAGTTATGTAGGTCTAGTATTAAGAGATAGTACCTTGCCACCTGGAATGAAGGAAGTGACCCAATCTGTTCCCTATTCTAAGGCCACATATACAGAGACCACTCATGAAAAACATTGTTCAAAATACTGTGCAGTGTCTCTTGAAAGAGTTGGTTCATATATCATTAACACTGCACATATTAGAAAGTTTTCTTATTATCTGCCCAAAACTTTCCCCTATGCAAATTAAACTTTACTTCTTGCCACATTATGAGGGAGATGCAAGATTGCTCACCACTGCTTTTCTTTACACCATTCTTTAAAACATCTCATATATTAGATTAATATCACATCCTTCATTTCTTTCTCAGATTTTCCTCAGAGATCATGTTATTTAATTTTTTATCCTTTTTGTTGCTGTTCCTTGAAGTACTTTAAGTTAGTCTACATCTTTCTTGCTATCCTCTGCAGACACACAAGATTCTTGGCCTGGGGCCTAAACATTAAGTAAAAAAAAATCTTTTTCTCATGCCTTATGAAAATGCTTCTGTTAATAACCCCATAATGAAAGTCACCTATTTTGCGGATGATGTTTTGTTTTCTTACTGGTTAGTTCTTGTTTTGCTCTGTGTATTTCATATTTGCTTCCTGATTGATACATTTTTTTAAATTCTGGCAAACAATTTTCAAGTTCTTTAATTTAAGAATTTAATCCTTTTTCATAAGTGCAAAGTTATTAAGCCCGAATCTGTTTCATCAACTAAATCACATTTGAAGGACTGACCAAGACCTGTGCTATCACCTTTATATCATCTTGGCATTTTGGCTGTGAAGCATTGGCTATTCCTTTTTGATACAGCTTCTTGACTCCCTGTTGTGGTAGATGGATGAGACAACAACTTCCCGCCAGTTTCAGATAGCTATTCTGGGAAGCAGATGTGTATTTGAAAATGCATATTATGGTAATTTCACAAAGCTATAAAGGGAAATTATGTTTCTAAAGACAAAAACTACTTAGGGTTTTGGTTCAGTACAATGCAATGGCTTGATCCAGTAGATTTGTATTTCTCAATATTGCAAGTCATTTCTAACTCCTTTTTCCATTTGTATATTCCTCATCTTCTTGGATGGACAACGCGAGATGTATTTTTCACCTGTCTAAGAGGTGCACGGATTTTATTACATTTTTCTGTAGTGCATCTTTGTGACTTTTGTAACCCACTTTGTAAGAAGGCCAAAGACAGGCTCCAGTCACGTTACTTTCACAGTAAATTTTGATGCACATAGTTCTCTGCCAGTGTAGCTATTTGATCAACACAGAGAAATGGTAATCCCTGTACAGTTGAGGTTGGAATTTACCACCAGAGGGAGTCTACCTAGCTCCACATGTAGAACAAAATACACTCTGATTTCACAACTTCAGGCCATAGATTTTACAAGAAAGTCTGAGAATACAAAATATAATAACATGAGTGGCAACCTTGAAGTATGTTCTGAATATAAACTGTTACCAAGTGTAGTTTAAACACCTGTGTTAGAAAAGGAAGTTGACGTATCTTAAATTACTGAACTAATGAAGTAACCTGCAGCTTTGACATAAATGTCTAATAAAAATGAAAGCCAACACATTGCTTTTCTTTGAGAAAGAATAATATAAGATCCTTTGACTGGGACCAATGAATTTTTCCAGAAGTAACATGCTCATCTAAAATAATAGGTTCCATGTCAACATACAGACTTAGCAAAAAGAAATATATTGTGGGAAATAGCTTAGAGGTATTATAAGAGAACAAAAAGGTCACTAGCACAAAATAGAATTTTCTTCCCTTTTTTGTACTCTGGTTAAAACATAGTATGGGAATTTCCTAATGCTGATGGTTTATGTTCTTAACATAAGAGAAGTGGCTTTGAAACAACATTTGCTCTCTAAACCAGAAAACTCGTAATTCTCATCATTCTGAAGGCATAATTACAAATCCACTAATATTTTCCATTTGATTTTTTTTTAATATTCTAACACTTAGATCTAATAAGCAGCACAATGTCAGCATTTAAGTATTCTATCTATCAGAACATCAGAGATGACTATGATTTCCTGTTTAAAAGGCTGAAGTAAAAATGTATAAGCCTCTAAAAAAATTGAATGAATTTATCCTGTGTAACATTCAAAGAGGTTACATTGACAATGACCTTAGCTCTGCATGTATAAGTTGTTCAGATCATATCAAAAGATGTGTTACATATTTTTTAATTCTACCCTGAATCCCACACTGTATATGCAAAAACTAAGTAAATAATCATATCTTTATATGCCTCCCTGTGTTCTCATTGGGACCTTTCAAGGCACCTCCTGAATGCTCCAGCTGTACCCTCAGTATGCCATAAATACAGGTGTGAGAATTCATGGCACCTCAAGATACACCACTCCTCCTCAATCCCCATCCACTCATCTCTGCTGGAGGATCTTGGGTATGTGAAGCAAATTTTTAGATAACAAAACATGAAACCAGTGTCACTGCATGTGTATGCAAAACAGAGTTGTATGCACTGCCTTTCTAAGTATGCTGCTGACAAAACTTAGACAAATGTAGGACCAGAGCAACAGCCACAACAAATAAAATTATGGTCTTATCCCAACCACTAAAAACATTTTTCTCTGAAATGAATATAGGGTAAATCTTCCAAATTTCAACAACTGGATCATTTATATTTTAAAACTTGAAGACTAATTAACCTTACAATTATTTAAGTTGGTTTTGCTGAGGCCGAAACTACACCATATGAATGTCTAAGCTTTTCTGAAAGTTTCAACTACTATGCCTAGATCCTGATTTTAGTACTGAGCCAGATCTATTTAAGTTTTAGAGATCTAAAGGTACTGCAACTGAACAACAGTTCAATCATGAGGTATGACCTAATAAATACTCTCTAAACACAAATCTTGATCCTTAACAATTGTTCCAAGATCATAATGTTTTGTTCACCTCTACTCATGTGTGCTATTCATTACTTTTTTGCCATACAAGAACTATATAATACTCTTAGTCTTGTGTCTGTCACCACGTACAAGTGGGAGTTGTTTTCACCTGAGACAAAATCAGTCAGGCTTTTTGGACTGCAAACCCAGCTGGATCCTGCCTGGGCTGCCAAAATCACTTCTGACTGTGACTCTCAACTGTCTGGTTCAGCCAACAATAACCTCCCATAGGACAGGGCAACAAAAACCAGAGCACAAGTGCATCCTCTCCTAACACAGTAGAAACTGGGCTGAGCCAGGTGACACATTTGCCCAAAGTAGGTACTGCTTCCAGTCCATGCCTTGAACTGCTGGTTGCCACCATGAGATCCCCAGCACGTGGATCTTATTTGTTTGACCATTCGTGTGATGGCTTCCAACAGCGATCATGCCCACTGGCACAGCGGGCAGGTCCACTGAGACGAGTGGCCAGAGACAGCTCCCAGGCGAGCAGCTGGGGAAACAGCTTTGTAGCACCGCAGATCTCAACACCTCTTGGCAAAAAAGGCTTCAAAACAGTACATATTTTGTAGTAACTCAGTTGGTCTATGAAGAGGAAGATGTATATGTTTCTTGGAAGAAGGTATTCAAAATACTTCAAGGATTTAAAATATATTAAAATAATTAATTTCATGGACTGGTTGTGTTTGCTGTTCTGGATAAATCTCCCTGTCAGCTGTTTCTGATCTATATTCCCAGAATCAGGCAGGAAGTGGGAGGCTGCTCTTCCTTCTTCCATTTTAATCTTAGAATGGCAAAAAAAGGAGGAACTGAGACATCAGTTCACTATCTTTATATTATTGTGCCAGTACACTAGCAACCACAGGAAGAGACCTTAGAGATCTCCTGGACAAACATTTTTTGTTTTAACTAAATATTTTTATTTTTCTCAAATATTTACGTTTGTTTCTCTTTCGGCTTTGTATATATATACACATACATATATATATCTATATAGTATACACACTGATAGAGGTACATTGATAGACGTATTTTGTATACCAAAAGTATATATAAATATTTAGAGACTGAATATACTTAGTGTGTGCATACATATATATATATATATATATACACTAAAATGAGAATATGTATTTTCTCTATACACTACAAATATAGACTATACACTACATGCAAGTACTTTGCTTGTATGCAGTGATATGTATTTACCTCCCCACCCTTTTGCACTCTATGTATTGGTTTATAGTGGCTTTTTCCATTTGGATATGCATATTTTGTAAAAGACTTAAGGTCAAAGCTGCAAAAGGTAAAATGTAGCTTGTGTCAAAGCAGACATCTACCTCAGTTACGCAAGGAAAGGATCACAGGTACGGGAAGATTTTCTATAAATTTTCTGTATGGTCAATACAAAGAGGTACAAGAGACTGGGGGGGTGATCTAGAGTAAATTGGAATTTCTCTCTGAAGGTGTGTATCTCCTAACTAAATGGGAAACATTAAAATGAGGACGCTTAAATTACAGGAAATTCAGCAAAACCTCTTTACTATCTGTCTTTATCTGAAAGGGAAAATGTACCTAGGATAGAATGAGTTTCCTTATGGTGGTGTTGGGTTTTTTAAGGAGGACTGGTTAGTTGAAATTAAAACAATCCCACTATGTGCTACTCTGGAATACTCATGCTTAATTTTATTAGTATCACTTTCAGTTTACGCAAATATTATTCCTAAGCAGATGCAGAGATTTCATGAATTATCTTACTGGCGAATCATATTTGTAAACTCTATTATTGAAATGAGGATGGTTGACACCCTGTTTTTTGATATATGCAACACTGAATTAATCAATGGAAATAAAATACATTGTAGGATACAATGTAAAATAGATAAATAGATGATTAGAAAGGCACATGCACTTTTCTGTAGCTAAATTTGTAGGTTATGCAAGTCAAGCATTTTAAAAAGTCCCTTCTAAGATATCAATTTAATTTCAATGATCTGTTACAAAAGTTCCTGTCTCTTTATCAATGGATTTCTCCTATCTTATGACTGCATTCTCCCCTAAGGACTTCACTGAGCTCTTGAAGCTATTTTGTTATGAAGGAATTTGAAAATGTGTTTATTAACTTTAGACACTATGTTTATTGCTTTCTCAACACTCTCGAGAGATTAATCTTTTGGGGTTTTTTTTACTCTCTCTTTAGCATCTGTTAGCACTTGAAGTACGAGCTTGAAGGAAATAGATTTTTCAAAGCCCAAATTTACACCTCCAGAGGATAAAATTAGCCAGAGCATAGTGAAATAAAATTCGTCAAAGGAGAGTTATGTTGCAAAGCCAGAGTTTTGCTTAACATGTCTGAAAATATCTTAAAGAAAAGTAAATATATGTATTAGATACTGTATCAGCTCTAGTGGCAACCCTGCCAGATTCTTCTGCCTTGCTGTTCACTGGATGTTTGCAAGCTTTCCTAATCCTCTTTGGGAAAGCCATAATCAACATTAAATTGATGAACTAATTGTTATAACAGCCAGCGACAGTGCTATTTGGTGGAAATCAATTATGTTAGAAGTTTTCCATTTTTCCTACTTATCTTTTCCCTGGTCTGGCTATAATGCAGACAGATGCCCCAAGTCAGTTTATGGCAAAATTGTAAATGATGCAAATTACAGCTGCATTTGGGCTGTGAAACTCTGAAATAAAGCAAATTCTGCTTCATGCATATCCACTGTGCAGTTTTCAATGAAAAATTGTTTTCACATGCCTTTATCTTATATGTCTACAAAGTGGAAATAAAGGTCTCTGTGGATTGGAGGCTATACTCTGAAAAAAATGACTGGAGATATTTGAAACAAATTTTTCTGGTGCCTAGCTCTCATAATCCATGCAAATGCAAACATTTTGAGAGATATTTGTAAGTTGGAGTGTGTTTTTTGTTTTCTTTCGTTTTAGGGCTCTGGTTCTTTTAAAGCAGCAGCAGACATGTACCAGTGTGTCTGCAGGGGAGCAAAGAAATTTTTTCTCAGGCTAATTTTGGACTGAGTATTATTAATAGTATTTTGTCTCAGTTTAATTCTACAGTCACTTTATAATTTTTATTATGATAAATACTATAATCAGCCAGAAAGCTACATTTAAGATTAAGGCTCATTAACTTAGAGAGTTTATAATTTAGGATATGTGAATATGTTTTGCAGAATGAGATTTTCTCACCTAATCACAGTTGTTCTCAAGTCAAGCATCTACCTAAGTATAAGCATCCTCTCCTGGCAATGGAAATAGGCACTCATCATTAAATCCCTCCTAATGTAAGAGTTAAAGATGGGTAGGATGCCTGAGAAATCATCTATTTGTTTTTATTATCTCCTGCCACAGTCCAAACGAAACTGAATAGCTTTCATTAGATTGCTGCCTTTTAGCCAGCTGAAATTATGAGGTGTAAGCTGTATCCAAAGTGCATATGAAAAACCTAAGGGAGAACTGAAGTTCAGGATTTTGGAAGGAAGTGTTGGATATGCATGTTCTTAAAATTCCAACAGTGGTTTCAGAGAGCAGATTTCCATTCTCTTAATTTCTGCTTTAAAATCTAGGTGAATTATCTCAAATCAGCCGCACTCAGCAAGCTGAGAGGGACAAGCTATTTAAAAGCACTAAACACCTATATAAAACCAGATGCAACACCTCCCTCATTTTGTACATGGGTAATTTCAGCAAGGGAACAGATGAAAGCCAAAAAGCTGACCTTCCACAATCTCTTTGGAGACCCTCTTGGCAACTCACTAGCATTGACTTCAAAGTCATGAGAACATGTAAAACACATTGTGTCCAGTGTCTGGAATATAAATAACAAATACTGTTCCTTATCTGTCCCAAAGAACTAGTTGCAATGTCACCCTTGCCTTCTATACACATTTTATAAATGAATGAATTAACCAGCACTATAATTTAATGTTTTGAGAATGCAGACCTTTTAGAAAAATACTGTGATCAGTAAAACTTGCATATGTTCCTATGGTAACAACTGAAAACTCTCAGTCACCTTGTGATAGATCAAGACCCCCATTACTGCGATCCCACACCACAGGAGTAGGCTGGTGTATATGATTATCACAGCCTCTGCTTTGTGTCAAGCAAGCAGGGAAATAAGCTTCCTTCTCACAGGAAGCCAACTTGATGGAACAGTACAGTTCTCCCAAGGTTTATCATTATGAACTGGAGAGGTTATTACACTGTTTTTTTGCTGCATATTACTTTCATTTTCTTCCATGCTGCCACCTTCTCTACCCTTAGACTTCGGCCATGATTCTCCAATGAAGAAAAAATATGCAAAAAGCTTCCACTTCATTTACATTCTTCCCTACTCCCTCCTCAAATCTTCTAAATTAAGATTAGCTTAGGAATTGTAACACTTTGAAAGAGAAAGACAATGTAGACTTTCTTCATCTACCAAGTGATAACACAAAATAATTTTGAACTCTCATCTTAATAAGTCCTACACTAGATGGAGGTAGTACTGCTGGCTGATAGACATACAATGAGATGTAGATCTGGTTACAGGAATTTTTTTACAAAGTGCATGCTTTCAGCAGGTGATTTTTAAAAAATTCTTCTAGAAATGGACACTTGGAAATGAATTGTTGGTTTGTTTGTTCTTGTCGGTTTTGGTTTGATTTGGGTTTTTTTTCCCCCAGAAGTGTTATCATTATGGTTCTAACCTCAAAGTTCTCACTAGAGTAAATTTTCCCTGGAAAAATTAGATGAAATGGAATGGCAATGTTATATTCATCACTGAAGCAGTGATGGTAAGAGTTAGGAAGCATTGAGCATTTCCTAATGTAGTACCGGAAACTAGCTGCAGAGAAAGAGGATTACCTCTAACCCTGTCTCCCATCTGAGGAAAAGAAAATGATCCACAATTTAAGAAACGTGGAATCCATTAAAGAAAAATTCCAAAGATCAAGAAAACTTGCACAAATCAAGGCCTCTCTTAAATTAAAACTTTTCTTTAACGGGAGGAATTTTCCAGTGGCAACTTTTGATGCACCACACAAGGATAGCGCCAACTGACTTGTCTCTGACACTGTATGGAAGGTCCAGCCTCCTTTCCTCACTGTTCTCTTTTTCTTGTGTCATCCAGTTATGGATGAAAGAATTAAGACAACTCACAACATTAATATAAAGAGGTAGCTCTAAAAAAAGGTGTCAAAGAATATCCACTGAAATTAATTGATACAAACATAATTTGAACAACAGCTAAGATTGCACAGGAATCTTTTAATAGATCAATAGCTTCTAATGTTCTTATCTCTATCTGAAAGTACTAGCAAGTCAGAGAATACCAAAAGATGTATGTTGACTTCAGTGATTTAACATAAAAAACCTTGTAACAATTCACCCTGGATAAAATGAGTTAAAGCTGATTAATAAAATGCTTCAAATGCCTTGCATGGGACAAGCTACACACCTTACATGATTTTGTTATATTCTCTGGAAGCAGAAAAGTGGGTCAAGGCAGTTTATAGTTATAGAAGTGTATGAAATTGACTTAGTCATGGACCACAGGCTTGAAATTACATGATACAAAAATTTTACTGAGCTGTAACTGAACAAACGAAATTAGGTCAGGGAGATGAGATTAGCTCAGTTGGTCAGAGCATGGTGCTAATAACACCCAGGCTATGGGTTCAATACCCATACAGGCCGTTTACTTAGGAGTTGGACTTGATGATCCTTGTGGGCCTCTTCCAACTCAGAATATGTTGTGAATTTGCTGTGAAATAATTACTTGGCACTTAGGAACCCTTAGTTTCCTTTAATGAGATTAAGACTATGCTTCTCTCTGTGGACAAAAGCAGATGGTTGAAGAAGTGTTAGCTTCAGGCGAGTGCATATGATGCCTTTTCCAAGTATTGTCCCACCTTCGTCCATTCTGGGTCTCTTCTACTTTGGCAGGGGATGTCTCAGGTTTGGCACCTGCTAACAACATCCCGGTATTTGTTTCCAGCATGACTCCTGTATCAGAACACAACCAATGAGATTTGACAGACAGTTGTCAGGGAGCAAGCGTCTGAAGCCCAAATCAGGATCTCAGAGGCTACTGTGTCTTTTATCAAGCTGCAATGCCTGGATTATCTAATATCAGACGTGCAAAGTAAAACAAATGCTTTGCTGGAAGACATTCTCTCTCCTGTAAATCATAAACAGTGGAGGAAGCAGGTCAGTGTATATCACAGTAACCAAAGTTGCTTAGTTCTCACCTGCTGTTAGTGCTTATGAAGATGGAAAAAAGTACTTCAAATCATCTTACTGTTTTAGCAATGTAAACATACCCAGTTACTGCTAGTAGAGCTCTATATTTAGGTGTACAGGAATATTAGGTGAACTAGGGAACAGAAATTCCCATTCTGATATTTGCTAGAGGACAAGACTTGCCACTACTCCAAAAGCAAACAAAATATCTAAGTGATAGGAGAACGGTTTCTTTCATACATGTTAAAAATATTTTTCTGTAATAAATGAGAGCACTGACAACTCACCAGCAAACAAAGGCAACAGAAAAAAAAATTTTTTTAAGATGTGCAATTAAATACTCAGATGGAAAGACAGAACAAAAGAACAATCATCATGATCTGAAGTGTAAAGTTTATTTGTCTGAAAGGATGAGTGGGCACATGAATCAAATGCACAGATTCGGTAAATATTTGTGCTTTGTAATTTTTCTTAGGAAGGCAGACTCACTGAAAGTCCTTACTGATGTGAGCAAGTGCAGTCACCATAAAATAGAACTATATTCCTTTTTGAATATTTTATAAATTGGAAAAATAAAATCTCAAAAATGTATTTCATCTAATTCTAAGCACTCTGATGGTCGTTGTTCCCCCCCTGTATTTAGCCATTTTCTTGCAATACCTCTTAGTGAGGAAATATTCCTTTGGTATTTCTTGAACATTTATCTTTTATGACTGTTTCATATAAAGCTAATGAAATATTGTATGTTAATCTATTATAGAGTAGGAACTGGTTAGAAAACACAGTCAAAAGCTATTTTTCAGTGATTACAATTTTTATGGAAGGATGAATTGAATCAAAGTTGAATGAAGTGATCTGCCATAGGTCTAATATGATTTAATACTCTCACCAGTAATAGAAAGGGGAGAATGCATACCATAAGTGGTACTGAACAACTGTAGCTTAGTAAAAGAATTCAAACTCATCAAAACAAACTGAAGTAAATGTTGGTAAAAAGAAAGACAAAATTCAATAGTCTGACTAAATCACTTCACAGATACAAAATGAGGCCAATATCTGTCCTGAATATGATCACAAGCTGAACAAGCCCAGTGTCATGCTGCTGTAAAATCATACTTCATATGAGGATGTTTGACTAGTAGGATAATGACGGAATTTCTTTTCTGATCCTAGAGAGCAAAGCATTAAAGCAGTTTGTCTGCAGAAGTTTTGGGGTCTTCATCATTGGAGTTGTTGAAGAAAAGGTTTGACAAATATTTTCCAGCAAATGGACTAGATCATCTCCTGTGGCTCCTTCCAGATCCAAACCACAGGGGCTGACCTTGAGCTTGTATAATTCACTAACACTCTCTCTTCCAAAACAGCTACTTCTAAGTCATGAGTCATGATTTTCTTTCAGTTTCATTGATATTTCAGTCACTAAAATAACATGGTATTACAGTGGCTATTGCACTAGTACAATCCTAAAATAGAGTCAGTGAAGTAAGACTCTCTGAAAATCTGACATATTTGACTGTAAACCTTGATTCACATTGTTTAGAGCATATCCACCTTTATTTTGCATCTAATTTAATAGTTTTTTGACAGAGGGGCAGAAGGTAGTAAACGGTACCTTGCCTAAACCCAGATAACTTCTTGTAAATATTTCAAGGCTTCAGCACCTCTGTGACCTGAACCAGGGAAATGAGCCCTAATACTGTTGTACTGTTCATTTTAAAGCAATTTAAAATCAACAAGATTATACTCCTGAGTGAAACCTGATTCTGCATGAAAAAAAAGGAAGCTTTTTATTCTGTAAGTATTCCCAAGAGTGTTTACATAGAACACATTTTTGATTTCCATCTCTCCTCTTAAGTGCTGGACTAGGAAAGCTTGCAGAGCCCACAGATGCTGGGGGCAGAAGCAGGAGTGATACAGTGACAGTGTCATGCAGCAGATATATTGACTTGGAGAAACTACCTGCTGGTAGGCCAAAACCAGAAATTATCATTTTTGAAGGGTTCTCAATGGCTCCAAGGCTAATCAAGAAAGTGTGGGACCTGACAAGGGTTAATAAAGGGAAAGCAAGTGACACAACAGAGAGGGAAAGAAGTAAAAGCCTACTCCAAAAAAAGGGTGAGGGTAAGGCTAGTACTGTGATATTGGGGCTTCCTGCCTAGGTGACAAAACTGTTGAAATGTTAGGTATTCTAGAAAAAAACCCCAAATCCTAGTGATCTCAGTTAGGGCATTCAAATCAATAAGCACCTTAGGTTTAAATTTTTCCATCTCTGCTCAGTTCCTGTGTAATGGACATCACACCCTGAAGATAAAGTTCATCAGTGCTTGTGAAACACTTCAATCTGGCAGTGACAAACCTCAGAGAAATGCATGTGAGAAGACAAATCCTTTTGTCTTCATGTGGGAACCCAGAGTGCAGAGGATATTTCTCTGCCTGTTTTGAGGGGTTTCACCCCCCCACAGCTTTTGACTTCTGTCCGTGGAAAAAACTGCCTACTATTGGAAAAGAACTAGAAACTAAACTGGTGTGAATTAGGTGATAGACTACTATGTAAGATTGTCACAGGGTGAAAAATTTGGAGGTTTTGGGTTTGTTAATGTAGTAAATAGATAAAAGCAAAAACCATCAAAATGGAGGATTGTTGTTCTCCAAACCTTCTTCTTCTACTACTCCATATTCTGCAGTAAAAGTAGTTTGGGATGATTGGACAAAGAATTCTGCAGTTCCTGGCTGTGTTACTGAATAATTGGTAGAAAAGTAAAAATAATGTATGTTTTTAGTAACCATTGGTTGATTTACCTTTAAAAAGGCTGTTTAATCTTGATAATTTGGCTTTCTTCTGCATTCCTTGTTTTGTGCTATGTCTGGATCACGCTAGTGACTCTGATAAGACTTAATAAACAACTATCAAGAAGCAGTGAAGGCTGAGAGTCCCGTTTGTCTCTAGAACTCCTAGCAAGGACTTTAAAAACTCTATCCCATCAGGAGAGATTTGATTATGGCACAATCAGTGTCATCTTCAGAGTAGACTTGAATATAATAAACAAAGTATAGAGCTGTTGGGAAACAAGGAAAAACCACAACTGTGTAGTAAATGCTCCTTGGGAAGAGGGCTCCCGTAGAATGTTATCATGTAACCAGGTAATTAAAGCAGATACATGGCATATACACAAGGTCCACGTGTAAACCTAGCTTTGGTATTTTGACTTCTACTGTTCAGGTTCTTGACTTTGCAGCTTAATTCATATTCATCTCACACAGCATTACACAGGTGGATTTATTGGCTGCAAAGGAAGGGATGGGTGCAGTTTCCTTTAGGACACATGGGTAGCTTTCTCTTCCCATAGATTTTGACTTAGTAGCATGAGGTAGAGTTGACAGCTCCTATGTGTTTGTCGAATGACATACATGTTAATACACACACTGACAGGGACAAGGCTTGGCTTTAAATTGGGGTTTTGCTTTTTTCAGTAACACATCACAAACTCATATGTGATTGGCTTTTTGCAGTCACTCTAAATTTTCCTGCAGCATTAATTGTTTTCCAGTTTATTTCCTTGATTGCTTTTCTCTAATGTGAGTTATTTTTCCACATAGATTTACTAAACCAGTTTTTCGACCTTGAATCTAAATTAGTCAAAAATCCAGGACCTAGAGTTATCTTTGGGTTATTCCTCGACCTCTCTGACACATACACAAAAAAATACCTATAACAGATTTCTGTGGCCACAGATCTATTTAGACTCACTATAATTACAATATTACTTTGAATCAAAGAAGGTAAACTTCTCACATACGTTTCTTAACGAGCGACAAAAAGCAACCAAGCTAACTTAAGAGAGGGAATTGTGCGCATTTACTAGGGAAAGGGAAGGGGTTGAGGATGGGGATGGGGGACAGGACTGGGGAAGGGGTTTCTGAAGAGGCTGTGGAAGGGGCTGAGGATGTGGCAGGGGCTGGGAAGGGGCTGCGGCAGGGGCTGTGGATGTGGCGGGGGAAGGGGTTTGGGAAGGGGCTGCGGCAGGGGCTGTGGATGTGGCGGAAGGGGTTTGGGAAGGGGCTGCGGCAGGGCTGTGGATGTGGCGGGAGAAGGGGTTTGGGAAGGGGTTTGTGGCAGGGGCTGTGGATGGCGGGGAAGGGCGGGAAGGGGGAAGGGGTTTGGGAAGGGGCTGTGGATGTGGCGGGGGAAGGGGTTGGGAAGGGGTTTGGGAAAGGGCTGCGGCAGGGGCTGTGGATGTGGCGGGGAAGGGCGGGAAGGGTTTGGGAAGGGTTTGTGGCAGGGGCTGTGGATGTGGCGGGGGAAGGGCGGGAAAGGGGACGGCTGCCCCCGCCCCCGGCCCGGCCCCGGCCGCCGAAGGTCACGTCGCAGGCCGGGGGGCGGGCGGAGCGGTCCACGTGGAGCGGCGGGGCCGGGGCGGAGGGGAAGATGGCGGCGGAGCGGGAGCCCGCCGCCGCTGGGGGAGACGCGGCCCGCCGACCCTCCGAGGAGCTGGAGGACGGCGAGGACCGTCTTCACCAGTACCCTCGTGTCCACCCTGGAGGTGAGGGTAGTCCGCCCTCCGCAGTAGGCTCCGCTCCCGTGGTCGGCCTGCCGCCCGCCGGGCCCTTCCCTCCCCTACCGTCCTCCCCCTCCCCCTCTCCCCGTCAGGCCGCCGGTTCTTCGCTCCTGCCCGGCCCCCGAACTGCTGCCCGGGCCTCCGCCCCGCCGCAGCCTCTGCCGGCCCGGCCTTCGGCCGCGGCCCCACCGGCCCACCTCTGCTTCGGCTCCTCGGTGCTTCCCCTCACAGCGGGCAGGGGGCTTCTGCTGCCAAGAGAAACTCAAAACTCTTTTCTCCAAGTACCGCCGTTATCCCTTCTCGTACCCTCTTCTTGTGCTGCCGGGGAAATATTCCCACCTTTCCTCTTTCCAGTTTCTCTGAGGGGGTGTGTGTGTGTGTCCGTCTTAGGCTTTGAGTGGATTAATAACGACCCATTTTCTTTGTTTGGCCTCTTTCCGAAGCTTCACCCCATTCCGGTTTGCAAATCTAGCAGAAACTTACTTCTCTCTGAGGTTTCTTCCAAGGGAGCCGACGCAGTGCTGGGCTGCGGCGGCTGCTGGGACCTGCTGGGAAAGAAGCACGAAGCGACATGAGAAATGCTCATGTGTTCATTCTTTATAGTGGGAGCCTTTTTGGCAAGTTGTTGTGGTCACGTTCCACCTATGTGTTTTGCCAGTATCTTTTGGAAGAACTTTATTCTTCCTGTACGCAGATGCCCATTTAAAAAGAAAATTGTTCTGTTCCTCTTTTCCTGAAGAGTCTTCTGTCCCTGACCTTTACAGAAATAGGATTGGTGCATGCTTCTTTGGTTTTGCTCTGGCGGTTGCCTGTCCTTAACAAAAAGCCCTGCAGTATACAAAGAGGCTTTTAAATGTATTTTAAAGTCACTTGCCTTTTCTCAAGCTACTTTCTTTTTTTCTTTCTTTTTATAGATGCATATAGATGCAATCTTGGTAGAAAAAGATCAGTGGAAAAAATGCACTGAAGGAATAAGAAATGATGTGAACCTGCAGTTGACAAGAATTGCATGAGTAGACTTCTGTGCATCTCTGTGTGACACAGTGTGTATTACTGGAGTCTTGTTCAGTGCACTGAGAAAGACTGCAGTGTAACATAAACAATGTTTTTATTGATGTGGTCTAGAACTAAAACTGCAGGAGATAAGATAGATTTAGTGTCCAAATCACAGTTACCATGAGATAAAAAAGTTACTGAAACTCCTCTAACTGCAAACATTGGCAAAGAAATAGGCTTTGTATCAGTTGTTTTGGCTGACAATTCCACTTTGCTGCTTTGTTTATGTACACAGTCTGTTTGGAATGGAGTCTCTAAGTAGAAAGGGGAAGCCTCTTTGCTTAAAGAGAAGCTTTTAAAAGCTGTGTCAGTAAGCTTTTTTGACATTAGCATTTAGGGCAGTGCCTTAATCTTGTGATTTTCCTGCAAGTGTGGAAGGAAGAGGTCATGAAAGTTGACTTTGGACTTCTTACTAGCTTGAGCAAAGACTGATGGATTCAGTGTATAGGGTACCGTAGTCCAGAGAAGAATGATTATCTCATGATGTGGGCCTAGTTAAACTTTTGTCTTGAGTGTTAGTTTAATCTGTAAATGTTCATGGAGGAACTGATTATAAATGGTAGTGGGAGTTGTATAGTAACAAGAGAATGGTGTCATGCTTTTTGTAGTTAAAAAAGTAGGTGAGAGTGTGGCAAAAGACACTGTGGTCCAAAGCCAACTTACATGAAGGCTTTGGTACTTTGAAAGGGTTCCCAACTGGTTTATCTTGGAGCTGTCCATTTGTGTTTAGCATGATTAATTTCAGTCCCTTCCTATTTTATCTTGCTTTCTCTTTGCAGTTCACAAAATGTGTGCTGAGCCTTTCCTGCCTATAATTTGATTGTGCAGTGGAAAATCTGTATGGTTTGTAATAGGTCTTTCAAATAGCTTCCATATTAACAAAGTCTCCATTTAGAAAACACACGCTAAGTTTCTTTTGGCAAAATATGCATTCAGTGTACGTTATAAATGGGAAGCATGTAGTGCTTAAATACGGAAAGGCTTAGTTACTTCAGTGGCTTCAAATGGAGAACATTTTTTATTTCAAGTTGAATTCTCTGATGTGAAGAAAAAATAAGATGGAGTTTTAACTTTCTCTGTGCATGTTGTAAAAAAGTTAATGTCTTGAACTGAGCTCTCTTAATTGTAGAAAATAAAACATTAGAAAGAGCTCACTGAGCTGTAACACCTGGGGTTTCTGGGGTACAGTGGAAACACATTTTAGGACTTGAAAATTTGCTGTGTGGCAGAGAATGAGAACTCTTCCTTTCTGTCATCTTAGAACACCTATGAACTGGGAATCAGGTTGGGCAGCAACTTGCCTCAGCTGATGGGATGCTCATTTCCTTGTCAGATATCCACAGTGCCTATGAGTAGTAGAATGAGAATGATTATTTTGTTTTCATTGTGCCAACTGTATTGTGAGTCTGGACAACTGCTTTTTAAATTCATGGTTGCTCAAGAGGTTTCTCTTTAGCTGCCAGAGTAGCTTTCATTAGTGAGAACAGCCAGGATGAATCATGTAGATAGTTTAAGCCAAAATTGCATTTACAGTGATATTCAGTGGTGAATTCCATGTGAATAATATTGCTGGTTGTTATGTATATCTGCTGATTGGCATATACAATGCTCTCCTAGGTACCAGGTTTTTGTAGCTCAAGGCCTTCTTGAGGCCTAGGTAGACTTATCTACTTGCTAAAATTTCAAGTGCATGGATTTTAACAGGGTTTTGGTCGGTTGTTTTTTTTGTTGTTGTTGTTGGGTTGTTTTTTTTAAAGAGTGTGCATGGTTTGCACAGCAAGAAGTTCTGGAAGTTAGCTGTGCATTATGAGAAGAATCACTCCCTGTTAAAAGTTTAATCAACAAACTGCTAATTTGCTCTCTGTGTCCTCTGCTCCCTTTAGAAGGGACCCCAAACAACTGTATGAAAGTCAAATTTGATGACATGTATGATAAGATATATATTAGATTTTCTGAAAAAATGGTATTTTCACTGTTACTCTCTTTTCACTGTTTCTGCCTTCTTCCTCCTTCATGCACCAGTCTGGGTCTCTGTCACCTTCCTCATTTATGTTGTACCATTTCTAATTTCATTTTCCCTAAACTTCTCCCTTATTTCTATATTGCCAGTCTGTCTTTCGTGAAGCAGGTCCCATGTGACCACAGGAACCAAGGATGCCACCTACTCCTTCACACAGTATTTGTATTCCCTTACTCCTGTTTGTTGGCATTTTGGTTTTGGTTTTTTTTTTTTTAATGGAAAAATACGTGGAGGAACTTGAAAACAATCAGTGAGCAGTAGATGTGGTAATTTATCAAGGGCTTTATTTATTTATAATTTATTTAGGGCAGGGTGTGTAATAATTTCATTGCCAGTTGATCAGTTTATGTCAAAGATCTGCAATATGCATTTGGTTTTTGCACATAAGGCAAAACACTAGATAGCTACAGAAGTCCAGATGGCTTTAATGGTATCCATTCAGTTGAACAGTGGCCATTACAGAGAAAGCACTAAAGATCCCACTGGAATATCTGAGAGGAAAACACTAAGTCCTTCACTACTGTACTATACCTTTGCAGAAAGCTAAGTCTGTATCCAAGATTAATTGATGTAATTCTACTGAAAATGTGCTTGATGTTAAATCCAGGCTGTAATGGAAGTATGTGGAAGTTCATTCCAGTGTGGCTGCTTGTGTCATCTTTCTTTCTGCTGCAAATGATACTGTCCTACCATTGAGTCTATTCTCTCTGCCCACGCTGTGATCTATGAGCTCCTGTAACCCCATTTCAGACAATGAGCTGGGTTAACCTGAACAACTAGAATATTATGATGGCCACCTTTGGTCAGCCCACTGTGTTTTGACTGAGGGAAGCTAGGAGGGGTTCATGCAAGCAGAACTAGTTTGGGGGGTACCCTACTATTAAGAGAAGGGAGGATGTCCAAATATCTGGAGCTATAATTTCAGCCAGCAGAAAGTGCAAGATCTTTTCCTTGTTTCTTCATCAGTCAGAGCTGTAAAATACTTGGTTATTTCCTTCAAATTTAATGAACAATAAAAGAACAGAAAATTGAGCTTGTTATTGACATTGTAAGTTGGAATGGGCCCATGGGCGTCTTACCAGAAACTTGTTTTCAAGAAAGACGAGGCAGGATCCTGACTATCCTACATATCTGGATGTCCTGGCCCTTGACTATCTTGGTTATTGGAGGCTGCACCAAACTTTCAGCTCAGGACTTGTTCAGAAATTTCACAGCTGTGTACATTTCGGGAAATTGATGTGTTTGTGACATTTTGTGAATCCTTGACATCAAGTAAATTTAAAGTTTCTGAACAGCTATGCTGTCTGTCTCTGTCTAGGCCATGAGGTTTTTGTTAGTTTCATCTCCGTTTCTTGTCTGATACAGAGATTTTCACTGCACTAACTACTACCTCCTTTGACAGCCACTTTCACTGGCCATTTTAGCTGTACTTTGTAGAGATAAAACACAAAGTTGAGGTCCTGTCAGATCCATAGAAGACTGTAACTGAAATAGCTTAATATGTTGTGTTCATGCATGGGTGCTTTTTTGGTTTTTGAGAGGCTGAATAGCACTCTATGACCCACTGGCTGTGCAAAATAATCAGATTGTTAGAAATTATTTACTCTAGTTTTTGATACATCAGGGCTGTGCCTTGCTGGGTTTTCATAGTTCCCTTAGGACTATGTCCATTTCAAAGAGAAGAAACTATACTTCATTGCAAAACTCTTAAGCTGATGCAGTATTCAGACCGTGAACAGTTTTTAAGAAGCTTCTACACACTGTTCTTTTCTTATAAAGTCACAACCATTTGTGAATATATTTAACCCCATTCTTAATTTATCTTGTCTGAGAACACAGCTGTTTAACAGGACCAAAGAGCCACAGAGAGATTAATAGACCAGTAGATACCTTATTCACCTGTCAGCTTGTTGAAGTTTATTTCCATCTGACATTCATGGCTCACCTTGGCATGGTAGAGAAGAACTGGAAGGGTAAAAATTAGAGGACCAGTGGACAGAGATGAAGAGAATTTAATGGGTAGAGTAAAAGTTGCATATGCAAGCAATATAATGAATTTATTCACCCCTTCTGTGGGCAGGCCCATGCTTAGCCATCTTCAGGAAGACAGGAATGTAATGGTGACTTAGACAAATGCTGTAACTCCAAACATCCTCTCTGTCCTTCTTCTTCCCCATAGCTTTGCTGAGCACATTTTTACAAGGTATGGGATATCCCTCTGGTCAGCTTTGCTTTTCAGATTTCTGAGGTGCCCATAAGGTCTGAGTCCTTGCATTTTCCTTGTATTCTCATATGGAATTTGGAGAACACTGCTGGTAACTGCTCTGCTAACTACAGCTGTGAAGCCTGGTATCTAGTGCAGAAATACTGGCTTTCTTTAACAGTGCGATTGGACAGGATCTTTCCCAGCTCAGTAACAGAGACTTGGTGGCATGTATTTATAGCCAGTCCTAGAGGAATCTGTTTCTTTCTTCAAAGTGGATATAACTCTGTATTGACCTTTGGTTAACTTGTAACTTTAGGCATGCAGCTGTTTGCCATGGGTTGATCAGGTTTAAGTGTTTAAAGTGAATATTGTGTCTGATAGAATTTAATGTTGTGATTAGAAGCCAGGTACCACCAAAAATAACCATTAGTAACCAAAATAACTACCTCTGATAAAACTGAGAAGATAGACTGAAGGAATAGTTTGGAGGTGTGAGCATTCTCCAAGGGCTCTTTTCCACCATTCATTAATCAAGAGCATAATTAAGTGGTAAAGCAGAAAGCTCTCTGCTGATGTGCTACAAGGGTTCAGGAAGGCTTTTGGTCCCTGTTACTGGCTGTATTAGAGCTCTTTTTCATGGCAGTGACTTGACAAACACAAACCTATGTGCATTCTGCATCTGTGGCAGCGTGGGACTCCCACTGTGTCATGAACCTCCAGGCTGTCAAAATGTAAGTTGATTGCTGTTCAAAGCTGAATAGCAGCAAAACTGGTTTGGAATGAGTACCTATGATGTTTCAGTGAAGAACTACTTCTGCTGATAAAACTTTAAACTTCTTGAACCTCAAGCATTTGGAAATCAAGCATTTCCATGCTCTTCTGTTCTAGTTGGAGTACAAGGTCTTGAACTTGCATCTCTACACAGCATTGGCTGGAGAAACAGACCATTTCTTCTGAAATATGCTACTTCTGAATTCTGAAATGGCTTAAAACCTTTGGCTATTATGTGTAACACATATATACTGTCAGTTGTAAAATACTGAAGCATATCAGGTGCTGTGATTTTCTTGCATCTCCTAGCTCATTTAATGTAAATTATTGCAAGTCTTGTAATACAACTGAAAGGAGTGTTATCTCCTTATGATACTTCCCAGGGTCTTCACAGAGTGGACATACATACCTTTATTACTCCAGAGCACTCTGTTTCCTGTGGGGTCATTTTGGCATTTGTTTAATAGAAGATAAGAAGTGTTCATGTGACTAGTGAATTTGTTCCTTGCAAGGTTAGAAACTACTTCCTATGTACAGTTTCTAAGCATTTCTTCTTTGATGTTCTTTGCAGGCTCTAGGGCAATATCCAACCAAGAGTTTCAGAGACTGCTCCTTTTGTTATTCATCGCTTTGTTTTATTTCTGGTTTCCCCATGTTGTATGTGGGCTTTTCAGAGAGTGGCAGCTTTTTGCAAAAGGAAGGAGATACGATCTCTTCTGTCATTTGAATGGATCAGTTCCTTGTTGCAACCAAAGTCTGGTTCTGCTGATTTTGGCTGGGGTAGAGTTAATTTTCTTCACAGTTGTTAGCACGAGACTCTGCTTTTGGATTTGTGCTGAACACAGGGTTGATAACACAGAGATGTTTTTGTTTTGCTGAGCAGGGCTTACCAAGGCCTTTTCTGCTTTTTGTGCTGCCACACTGGTGAGGGAATTGAGGATGAATGGGAGGTTGGGAGGAGACGCAGCTGGGACAGGTGACCTGAGCTGACCAAAGGGATATTCCAGACCATCTGAATCATGCTCAGTACATAAAGTGAGGGGAAGAAGGCAAGAAAGCCAGTTATAAGGAAGGCCTCTCTGTTAGGACTCTTGCCTCTGCTACATTTATGAATGTGAAAATACAATCTGGACAGACTTTTTCAGTGACTTTCCAGTAATTTTCAGTCTTTTTTAAAAATCTTTTCTAGCCTGCTGGTTTCTTTGAAGTATAGCCTTAAATATCTAGTATCTTTTTAATACATGCCTGCATCCATGAGTAAATATGCTGTTGTTGAAAACTCCTTAGCTAGCTATCCTGGATGAAGTTGCAAGAAGTGAGTTTTGCAAATACTCTAGTACTACAGCAGTAAACAGAGTTGATACTTACTCAAGAAAGATTTTTCTAACTGAAGCACTGATCTTCAATTATGTGTGTATTTATTTTGTAAGCAAGCTATTCATTTGGTGGTCCAGCTTCAATATTGCTTTAGTTTTCCTGAGTGTCTTCAACAGGGCAAGTTCAGTCTTCAGTGAATTAAAAAATTGTATCTGTGGCAAGCCTAGCTTCCATACAGTACAGTCTGATCCTCTGTGGCAGTAATCCTGTTGCAAAGCTATCAAAATTTCTTACAGCTTCAAGCAGCCTTGAATTATTTGGATGGCATTAATGCATTCTTTTCAGTCATAGAGCACTTGGAGATTTCTTTATTGATTTTTGGCTATGTACAAATCCAGATTTAAATCCAAGCCCTTCCAGGAGGAACTTCATAATCAAATTACATTTGGCATTGCTAATAAACTTATTCTAGATAATTCTATAGCAGCTTTTGTTTCATATTAATTAAACCTGAAGAAACTGTTGACTGTTTTTTCTCTTAAGCAAAGAAATTAAAAGAGCTGTTGACTAGGTCGTATCTTTTATTCATTGTTGCTGTGCTAGGAGTGGGAGATGGAAATAGCTGACAAGTTTCCTTTCTGTCCATGTTTTTTTGCTTCTTTGCAATGAAAGAATGTTGCAATAATTCTTATATCCTGACACATGGTAACTGGTTCTCTTCCAATTATTTCACTTTTTTTTTTTTTTTTAAACAGTCAAGTCCTTCATCTCCAGAGCCAGCAAGTCTTCCAGCAGAAGACCTCAGCACAAACTCCAATGGTCCAAAGCCAGCAGAAATTATGCTGGATGGTGACAGAGAAGACCTCTTTGCTGGTAATGGCCATTTTCTTCTAGCATGCCTGCACAAACCCTTTTGCCCTTGGACTGAAAGAAATGTGCTTTTCTGAGAGGGAGGGTTGAAACCTTATAAGTAGTTTGATAGTGTCGTACAGGTTTTTTTCTTGTGAAAAATGTTGTTAGTTAAGTTTGTTTATAAGTTTTTCAGTGGTGTGTACTGTCAGTGTATAATGTGGGAGTGTTTAGCTGGTCACTAACATGTTTTGCTGATAGTAATAGTCTTTACCATTTTGTGACTCAAAATGTTCATATCTGTTTGTGTGGAAATGCATGACTTAAGTTACTTTCTTGTTTTCTACTTAATAATCATGCATAAGCTGTCCCAGTTTTTTTTTCAGTTATAAAGAGATAATTCAGATTATATTGCAAATATTTCCTTCTTCATACTTTTTTTTTAATGAAAAAGTAATAAACTGGCACATGGGACCAGTCCTATGATTTCACTGGTGCATGGTTGTATCTCTGACGGTATTGCATGCTTTAGAAAAAGATATGTGAAAGTTTTGATAAGTCATCTGTTAGTAGACAGAAGGTTTCTAAAGCTTCATAAATCAGTGGCTACTTTGGTGTTGGTTTTCAGCTATCCTAACATGGGTTATTGTAGCTGTCAATTACAGGTGTAGGAACATTAAGTATTCAGGAAAGGAGGTGTAATATTTGGAATATATTATGTGTATAAGATGGTTCTGAATGTTACATCTCAATTCTAGCATTTTCCCTATTACTACATGTTGAGTGAGTCAGCTGACAGTCTGCTTTGAATACAGTCATCTCCTCTTCATTGATTACCTGATGTAATCATTCCAACAGAAGCTTTATAGCCTTTAGTTCTGGGTTATTTTGTATAAATACATATATACACATGCCCATTACATTTGTTTTTAACCTTCTTAATTTGTATTTCCATATTTTTGAACTTGTTCAAGACACTGTTGGAATGTATTGGCTAGTTTAGTACCTCTCTGAAAGTGTTTTAAGGGAAAAAAGGAATAAAGAATAGAGGGCTAATTGTACTTTTTTCTGCATTTGTTTTGCCTTATAACTTACAAAGACCATCAGTGCTTTAGCCATGAAGCTTTCCAGTACTAGTCAGTAATTTGGTTATTTAGCTTCAGTATATAATGCCAGCTTTTTATAAACATAGAGCCATCTGGAGTGGATATTTTAGGAAAGCCAATTCTCCTTTGAATAATATTAAGAAAAAAAAAAAAAAAGGCTGGAGTAAATATTGAGGAGAGTCAGACAGAAGGAACAAATGTTTGCAGCCAGATTGTTTTAACTGAAACGAATGCTGTGAGAATAACACACAGAACTGATTTAATGAGTTTGGGTTTTGCCATGTAGGACATTCTCCTAAATGCTTGCAGCATTGAACTGAAGGCATCTAACACTGCATGTCTACCTCAGCTGAGACTGGTCTTTGAAAGTTCAATTTACAATACAGAATGAGTCTAATACTCTCAAATAGAGGAAAAAACAAATGTGATTTATCGAGCATGAGATAAAATATGACATTGTTCACAGTTTCCTGTTCTAAGCAAGAAGTCTGTATAATGCAGTTGGACCCAAGTCTTGAACTTCTGTCTTTGTATCACTGTTGTTCTGAAATGACATTCTGAAAAACTGTGTTGAATTTGTGTTCCAGTGCTATGCGCTCACAAGTATAACTGTTTTTTTCTTTCTTAGGGCTGTTTTGCTAGGCAATATAGAAACAGTGTGAGAAAGGCAAGATGAGATACCTATTTTCTTGCTTCCAGCATGATTGCATAAGTCTGGCTTTCTAGGAAAGCAGAACTGAATTTAAAAGTGAGTGTGACAGGGGTTTTCTTTGATGTGTTGAAATTCCAAAGAATCTTAACTTGGCACAGCTTATAGGAACACTTAAATGGAGAGGAAAAAAAATGAAGCTCTGTCAGCGATTGAATCTCAGACCCAGACCGGCAGGGAATCTGAATTGTTTATTCAAAGGAGTGAGTTGGTTTTATACACTTTTCTTTCCTTATGTGGCGTGACTTATCCCGTGTTGCCACATCAGCAGCACACTTCCTTTGATGGGAAGATCACTCGCCATTCACTCGTCCTTCAGCTCAGCTCTCGGCAGGCTCCTCTCCGTAGGGCTCTGCCGTGTGACACTTTCTCCCCCCAGGGTCCGATGGAGACAAGCTTCTGTGTGCTGCCATGTGCCTCTGCAGGCAGGTTTTACAGCTCACAACCTAATTCTCTCTTGTAATTCCCCATAAAACTCCACAGCTTTGTAACTTCTGTTGTTCCTTCATATTGAATTACTAGACACTTTAAAATCCAGGTAAAGGAAATCCCGTGTGTGGCTCCTGAAAGGAGAGATTGCCGTTCTTCAGGGTCAGAAATAATTCTTGTTTTTCAGACTTGCAAAAAATGTGATGGTATGCTTCTCTAGCTATTGTAGACTTATAAGTCTTTTCCATTATTCTACCTAATATTGCAACCTAATGGAAAAGGAGGTGAAGCAGTACAAATTTTCTCTACTGCTTTAATGCAGGACAGAACCTGGGAAATTTTTTAGGCTTTTTTGATTATGCTTAAAACCTCTTTGCTGTTATGTTTCTGTGGCAGCTATAGGATAATAAGTGCAGTATAGATACTCATAATCTTGTCTCTGGCAACAGAGCTATTAAAACTGGGTTTCAAAAAATGGAAGAAATTAGTTTTCCTGCTGTCATTGGAGACCAGTAAATTTTGCTGCTTCATTGTGGTTCTTGGTTCTGTAAAAGCAAACTGTCTGACTAAACCCACTAAAGAACTTTCACCCTTAGAATAAAAGTCACTATATTGATTATTTGGCCAGAAGAACTACTTTATCTTAGTTTGTAGAGCTCTTACGTGCAGAGACCATAATGGTCAGTGCTCCAAATGAGGCAGTATTAGGTGTGTCTTGAGGAATTTGGAGATATATCTTAAAGCTTTGTTGTCAGTAGCCTGCTATTGTACAGTGAAGAGCTAGGTATTGAAATGGTCTTCCAAAATGTTGACCCAAAGTTCAGTGTATAACTGCACAAATACGCCATGGATTGCCCGTGAAGGGCATAGCTGTCTGTGCCTTCTGCCTCTAGTGCTCACAGATGAGCATTAGATGGTGAACTGATCTGTGAAGTTTTATCAGTGTTCTGTCACCTTCTTCAAAAAAGTGGAAAACTAGAATTTTTCCTCTCCTCTGTCTGGTAAAAGATTACTATTATTTTGTTTTTTCAGCTCTGAAATGTGTTTGGGAATGGATCATGTTGTGGAAGTGTCTAGCTATGTGTCCTGGGGAAAAGTCAGTGTGTTGGAGGCTGGGGTGATGTTTGTTTTCATTGGGTTTTTTTGTTTGTTTATTTGGTGGGGTTTTGTGTTGTTTGATTTTGTGGGGTTTTTTTCCCTTTAGGCTTTTTTCTTGGTATTTGAGACAGAAAAGGAGATGATAATTCTCTGACCCAGACAAGATGTTTAGGCCCATCTGAACAGAAAAGCTTCTAGCTGATGGTGTCTGTCAGGCTGTTGTGTAATGTGTCTGATATGAAGAGTTTGTGCAAATACCTTGCTGCTTTTTAGAAGCTGGTTGTTCAGTGCTAGCTTTATTTTGCGAGAAATAAATGCACAAAGGCATGTGAACCTACAGTTTTGAAGTCAGAAGTGGTCAGAAGGTGACTGTTGTGTTAAAACCATTTGTGTTCTCATTAAGGTTGTCCTTAGTATTTCTGATATAACGATAAGGAGCATGGGCCGTGACTCAGGTGTAGCAGTTCTTACAGTGAATTCAGTTCAGTTTAATCTCTGAAATAATTGCTATGCCTAGAGAAGTCTTTTTAAATAGCTTGTCCTCTGTTCTGCATAACAGCTGCTGCTTAAGTTTACTTCCAAATTTTTATGTTCACATGGGCAAATTTTCAAAGATAATAAGCCAATTTAATCATTCAAGCTATGTCAGAATGCTAGAGGTCTGACATTTAGAAGTGTGACTAGTAAAAATTACTTGTGGCTGAAGTGAGCTGCTAGTGAGGAATTGCAAACTTGCATTTTCTAAGATGATATTTGACAAAAAGTGAAAAATAAATAAACAAACTCTGTCTAATGCTGAGATTAAGCCCCAGGCTTGAGTGTTGATAGGAACTTAGTGTGGTTGGCTATAGAATGTTAATTAAGCATATGTAGTTGTCTCCTACAGCAGAATGACATGTCTTCATGTTCTTTTGGAGCTAAGCAACTTGACAGTGATCCCTAACAAAGACTGTTAATGAATTGTAAAGTATGTATTTATGTGTAGCAGTCTAAAGCACTAGATTGTTGGGAGTTCTTAATATGTTTTGGTAACTCCCACAGCTGATGTAAGTGTTGGATCTCAGTGTTTTCCTCCCAAAAGTTGGACAGAGCAGTTGCTTGCCTCTTTAAGCAAGAACTTAAGCTCTTGGGAACTACCCTGGAAAACAAGACATCTAGATTTCACTTTTCATGCTAACAATGATACTGAATATTTTAAAAACCAAACAAAACCCACACAAGCACACAAAACACCTCAAACCCAAAACCAACAAAAAAACACACCACAAAACCACAACTTCATGTGAAGTTTTCAGGTGAAGATCTAAAATGAATAGATCAAGCAAATGTTTCTGAAGTGCCATAGTTTCTACTCTGAAACCTACCAGATTAATGTTTCCATGGGGAAAGAAACACACCTGCAACACAAGCAGAAAAATTATCAGTAAAGCTTTTTAATCCAGACCATGTCATCTGAGTACTCAAAGTAAAGGGGTATATGTAAGAAGCATAAATGCCAGAGTTCATTAGAAGAAACCCATTTTGTGAGAAATAGATCTTCAGCTCATGTACTACTTGAAGACTGCTTTTCTGAGGGGGGAAAAAAATAGCTAGAAGTAAGAGTTTGCTGTTTGATATACAGCTAATGCTTCTTTTTCCTTTCAGGATCCTTGCATATTTTTGTTTTTAAAAAAAAAGTGCAATAACCTCCTCCCTGTCCAGCTCAGTCCCATCATCCCCTTTCGCATCTTTTCCATTTCATGCTTCTAGATTTGCATAATGCCTGGATGAATGCAAACCTGGGGTGAGGGGTAACAAGAGGGAGGATGGCATAAATTCTCATTTCTTCCTAAAATAACTGACTTACTGCTATCAAACAAACAGATACTATTTTCTCTGGGTAAGTTCCTTCAGGGAAATAAAAAAGAAAGACCAGTAGGCAGCAGCTTTAAAAATTTGCTAATCCTTCTTGGAGTTCATTTGATGCACAACCTAGATCACTTTATGATACTAATGGGTATGTGAATACAAGTCTGAAAAAGAGGAGTCCTTGAGAAGATGAGTGCTTCTGTTTCATCTGATGGCTGTGCTGCTTTGTTACATTAAATTCACTTTTTTTTCATGAAGTTATACTTTACAATAAGAGGATTGTGTTCTCAGTTAATGAAAGTAGAGAAATCTATGTGCTTTGAATTGTTTAATGACTTGTTTTATAAACCTGTCCAAAATTTGAAGATAAAGAGAGAGAAGTATATAGTGGTGGTTAATAATTTGTTTCCTGAATGTGCTGGAATTTAGCTAGTGATAGAAAAAAGGAAGAACTGAAGTGCAATTGCTTTATTTCATAAATGTTTTATATTTTATGTTTTATCATGTATATAGTACTGTGTTACATATGTATATGCATATTTTTCTGAGAAATGTTTCTGTGAAATATTCATTTGTATAGCGTATATGTTGAATGCTGTTAGCCACCAAAGGAGAGAACTGCTCCTTCTTGTTGAAATGTTGCTGTTCTGCCAATCTAAAAGCTCTTTTGCAACTGCCTCAGCAGTTGCCCCACCTAATCTTAGGTTTTGAATTAAAATTCTGTATTGATTTAAGATGCAGTGTCCTTCCTGTCACATTTGAGGAAAGGAAGCATGAGCAGATGCTTATGTCCTGTAAGATTTAGCAGTAAGAATAAAGCAGTGCTACGACAATAAATATTTTCAAAGAAAGGCTATAGATTCTCAGTTCATATTAAAAACGGAGAATATAAAAAGGTGGTTGCTTTTAACTTTAGTTTGAAAGTACTATGAAAATCTGTAATTTGAAATTAGGAAAAGCAATGCCAGCAGGTTGAGGGAATTGATATTTCCCTTGGCTCAGCCCTGCGGAAGCCACACCTGGTGTGCCGAGTCCAGGTCTGAGCTATCCAACACAAGGGAGACATGGACAGATGGGAGTGACTTGAGTGCAGGGCCATGAAGATGATTGAGGCCATAACGTGTATGGCTTAAGAGCTGAGACTGAGAAAGCTAGTGCTGGATTCATTCTTTACTGGGGCTTGGGGTGGAGGGGATCCTATAGTGTATATATGGTAGGGATATGGTAGTATTTATTATGGTAGGGAATGGGGAAAAGGGAGCCTGACTTCTCAGTAGTGCCCGCTGACAGAACAGGAGGCAATGGCTACACACTGAAAACCAGATAATACACAAGAAAAATCTTACCTTTTTGTTTGTCTTCGGTGGGGGTGAGGAGGTGGTGTTGGGTTTTGGTTCTTTTTTCTTGTTGGTGAGGGTGGTCAAGCACTGGCACAGGTTATCCAAGGAGGAGGTGGATTCTCCTCCTTGGAGATGCTCAAAATTCATCTGGATGTGGTCCAGTTTAGCCTGCTCTAGCTAGAGCTCTACTTGAGCAGAGAGATTAGATTAGATGATTTCAGAAGTCCTTTCCAAATTCAGCAGTTCTGTGACATACTCCAGAATAAAATGATGGCAGTAAACTTTTGTCACCCTCAAGCCAGAATGAGTGTCTGCTTTGGTTTAGTGCCTTTTTACCTGCTTGGTAAGTACTTCCCACAGAAGTCTAGTTTGTGAAAGGACTTGAGGTCTATTGGGAAGTCAATTTTGGTATCAGATGACTGTTCTCTAGTCCATATTATCTTTTAAGAAACTGGAATTCTTGAAAATTCAGGTTGAGTGAGAACCACTGCATTGTTCACTTATTTGGACTAGAGCAGAAACTTCTGTATACCCAGGAAATTTTTGCCAGTGGTCAAAACCAGTTAGTGAGATTTGTAGAGCAGGGGTTTGCATTGTCTTTAAACGTAGGGGGACTGTCCATAGTCTGAAGGAAGTAGTCAGTTTCTAGTGAGCTGTTTTAAGCCCCAAAGAGAAGGGAAATAGAGACTAAAGATAATCTTAATGTCTCGCATGCTAATATTGCTACTTTACAGTTTGTGGGGTTTTTGGCTGGGGGGGGGGGTGTTGTATTAAAGGTTGTGTAACTTCATTTGATAGATGGCTTAGTCTGCTTAGTTACCAGCCTATATGGCTAAATCAGCTGTTGTTCAGAGTGTGAAACAGGTGATGAAGAAGAGCTGCTTCTGTGGTAAAAAAAATTAATTAGTGTTCACAATATGTCATTGTAGTGGTTTGGTCCAAAATACTCATTACTGTTTATCTTCTGTGAGATAAGAATTAGAAGAAATGCAAAGCAGGCACCAAACTTGAAAGAAATATAAAGAAGTTTATTAACAGACCTAAAAGAGGGGAAAAAAATTATACCATACCTTCAGAACTCTCCTCCTCCCCCCACCTTCCTCCCTTCTCCCACTGACAATGTTCAAAGACAACCCTTAAGATGTTCAGTCTATTTACCACTTCCATAATAACCTTGTTCAGTCCATTTAGAAAGAGAAGTCTCTTCTTGCTCATGCTATGAAAACATTATCACAACGAGACAGCCTCCCACTTCCAAATATTGTTCAGTCCATTCAGGAAGAGGAGTCTCTCTGCTCGCATGTGAGTCCCTTCCCCCGACTTGCAGCTTTTCCCACAACTGCTTTCGAGGGTCCACTCTTGAAGTTTTTTGGGGTACAATTTTAAGGTTGAGCCGTTCAGAAACAAAAACAGAGGCCCTTCTCCTTCCCTGGGAGCAAAGGGTCTTCCTCATCTTCATTGTTAGGACTATCTCTGGGAGCATCTCTAGGAACTGAGGTTTCTCCTTTCCCGTTTGGAGCAAAAGTCCTCATCTGGTCCATCTCTCCCTGTCCAAACTTCTCATGAAATTACAGCTGCGTCAGCATCTGCCTATCTCAGCGCAGGTGCTTTTGCTTACGAGTTGAACACTCCACCCCCCATATCTTCATGGAATTACAACAGGATACTCTGATATATCATAGCTTCACAACAGAATTTCAGCTTTAAGCATCTCCTCTCTCTCTTCCCTCAGGTTTTCAGCTCTTCACAGCAATAAAAAGGGTTAATCTCACCTTGGCCTTGCAGCTTTGGCAGCTGGAATGTTGAATTTTCTTATCGCAGTGGAGAGGGGGTGAGAGCCGAGCCGCTCCAGCTGCCCACGGCAAGGCAGTGGGGGGGTTCCACGGCTGGAACAGGTCCATCGGCTCCAGGATGGCCGTGGCCTGGCCCGGCCTGGCCCAAGCAGGGCCTGGGCTGGGCCCACTGGCCCCGACACGGGGCCTGCAGCCACCTGTGCCAGCGCCGGAAACGAGAGAGAGCTTGGGGGTGTTTGCGTATTCTTAAGTGTGGATCACAGAGGTGGTCACAACTTTAAGTGGCTTAAAGAATTGTCCATATTCAAACTGGCCGCTGATAGGTTCTATCAGGTCCCAGAGGAAGCTGTCAGCACCCCTTAGCAAGGACATCCCTTCCAGGACTATGCTTGCTAACCTATGACAGTCATACAGAAGTAAATTAATTGTGGCTTGTGACTACTTTAAAAGACTCTTTACTGAACAGTATACCAAAAAAAAAAAAAAGGCAATATTGATCTTAATTTAACTCATTCTGCGCTACAAGCCCAAAAGTCATATCTGGTTTTAGCTATATGTTGAAAAAATTTTCCTGCACAAATGGGTGCTATTTATTTTATCGTTACTGTTTATCGTGCGTGTTTGTTATCTTTGTGATGCATATCCATCCGTGTTGCACAGGAAATTTATTGCTAACTCAAAATGTTTATCTAGAAGCAACAGAAGAAGTTTCGTTGGACAGTCCGGAGAGAGATCCCATACTTTCACCAGAACCTACTCCTGCAATCACTCCTGTAACACCTACTACATTAGTAGCTCCCAGAATGGAATCGAAAAGCATAACAGCCCCCGTGATTTTTGATAGATCCAGAGAAGAGGTATGCTGTAAACTTCTAAACTATGGAAATGTCTTATTTGGATTTTTAAGTTTTATTTTATTTTAAAATGCCAATTCCTAAATGTTGTTGCATGGCATCATTCCTTGATGTTTATTTTGCAAAAGAAGTTTAGTGTGAATTTGACTCATGAAAATACTGTAAGAATTCACTACTGAGGTGATTGTATTAGAGATATGTAGTGTGGGGATTCTGTTCTTTCAGAATAGATACTTTAAAAGTGTATGTATGAGTAAGCTGTGAGCTTGATACGTGAGAAATGTTATTAATGTAAAATCACTCTTACTAAAGCCTGTTACAATTTCAACTTGTATTTCTGAAGCTGTTCCAGTTTTTAGCATTATCCTGCATGCTAACAAACAGTTAAGGGTAATCGTAGAGTTAACATTGCTATTTACATTTGATGTTCCAGTCAAAGCGTGGACATTACTGAATGCCATTCATTCTGGAGAGTTCTCTTACTAGGGCAGTGACTTTACAAACAAGATCTACCTGTGACTCGATACCTGCCACGTGATGGCATTCGATTCTGATTTTGCCCCCTTCAGCCCTGGTACTGTCCCTTTTGCCATGGCGTTTCTTAAGATCTCTCTTTCTATCAAAGTTACGTATAGTACATGAAAGATTATGAAATTCTGGAAGAATAGAACTCAGACAAGTATCAGAAGATTTTTGATCTGTTGCTTTTTCCTTCCCAAGCTCTTCTGCTACAGATACTGTTAACGAAAAGGAATGTCTGTCCTCTGATTAGAGACACATAGAAACATTGCAAATGAGAGTGGTTGTGAACCACTGTGTCTGCTGGTATTGTAGGTGAACAATGAACAGACTCCTAAATCTTCTATACTAAAAGCTTTTGCAGTAGGGCTTAAAACTGAGCTCACAGGACCATTTAGTTTGGAAAATTAGTTAGGATCGTTGAGGCCAACTGTAACTTAGCACTATCAAGTTTACCACATGAACTTTGCTGCAGTCACAGTCAGTGTTAGAAAGTATATTGACATTGGAGACTGGAAATGTTTCATAATTAGACAAGCATACTGACTTTTTCTCCTCCTTCCTCTATATCTTTATCCTATAATGTGGATGTCTGTTACCTTGTTAAATATGGTGTATCTTTGTCCTAGATTGAAGAGGAAGCAAATGGAGATTTGTTTGATATAGAAATCAATGTATCAGACCCTGAGAAAGTTGGTAAGTTCCTTGAGCCTAGAAATTCAGACGGTAGACTGTCTTATTCCTTGATGACTATTCTAAGATTTTAGCATGATTTCCTCTTCAGTTTTCCTTTGGCAATTTTTATTATATAAATGGAAATCTATTGAATGTATATTTTGGACTAAAAAGTGTATGACAGGATTACAGTACCTTGTCCTGGGATAAGTATTTTGATTTTCTTACAGGAGATGGCATGAATGCTTATATGGCATACAGAGTAACAACAAAGGTAAGTAGTGCAACAAAAATTTGTGAATACTTTGTATCATAACTGAGATGGATCAGTAATTCACAACAATTTTGGATTTTTTTTAAAGACATCACTTTCAATATTCCACAAAAATGAATTCTCTGTTAAAAGAAGATTCAGTGATTTTCTTGGCCTGCACAGCAAATTAGCAACAAAATACATGCATATTGGTTATATTGTGCCTCCAGCTCCAGAAAAAAGTATTGTAGGTAAGTGCAGTTCCGGTAAGGTGACTTTTAATTACTGTAATACAAATTACTTTTCTGCATAAGTACTGCTTGCTTCTTCTTAGGTGGTCCAAATATTCTTCATGTCCTGTATTTTCAAAAAGTTCAGGAAAGATACATAATGGCCTCTTCCTAGCTCAGACTAGTGTTAATAATGAGAAGGATGTCTCTAGTGCATGGCCTTGTGTTTCTTATCTATGATTCTTTCTTTGCTGTTGCCCTTCAAGAGCTGATTAGTCTACCAAAGCAAGGATATTAAAAGAAAGTTTATTTTTAAATTGAGCTGTTATCAATTGCCTGCAATATATAGAGCTTCATACATACTCCACATCTCCAATATTTTTGTTTGTTTCTTTTGATCATGGTGAATGCAAAACCTCTCATAAATTTTGCGAAGTTTTAATGCAAAAAATGACTTTTCAATAATGCTAGTCTTCATGAATGCCTTAAAGGATCAGACCCTTTCTCTGTGAGCTAAGAAGCATGCCTGATGCATTAAAACAACTTCAGTTTTGTGATCTCTAAGTAGTAGAAGTTCCTTCAAAACAGCTAAACATTTAAAACAGTAAAGCTTGTTGAAGACTTTTGTGTTACTCTTATAAATACGTGATTTGAATCTAGAATGTTGTTTGATATGTAAGCAATGGCGGGACTTCCTTTTCAGTAGTTTAGTCTGTAAAGATAATCAGAGCAGCAGCTTTTCATGTAAGTAGGAGTAGGTAGACTGAGTAGATGTAAGCAGCAGAAGGCTTGGAAAATTCATGATTTTGCTTCTGTGGAAAAGCACTGTGTTTTTAAGCCTGTGAGACTGAAAATTTGACCTGAATTTTTGGTAGTTCTTGAAAGTAGTTCTGTAATTCTTTAATAATCAGTTTTTTGTGTAACAAAAATAAGTTTAATTCCAAATGCTCACAGCATTTATAGAAATGGAATGAGGCTTCTGATCATGTCCTTTGGATGATACAACATTTAAGGCTTTTATGACAGTGTGCATTTACATGAAAATGTAGTGCTTGCATCACAGTCAAAATCAGCTTAGAATAGATTTCAGCTACCACTTGACCAAAACCAGCATAAACATTGATACACGGTAAAACGGTGGGACTTACTGCAGTGCGAGCAAGCACTGGCTGTCGCTTCAAAGCCCTGTATAGAGATTTTAAGCTACAGGTAGGTTGGGAAAACTCAGACTCTGTAGAACATTTTCAAAAGAGCATTAAACTCCCTCTTTAAAGTTGAAGTTCACAGGTCTTACTTACATTCAAGAGCATGTAGTCAGTACATTTCTAATTCTGGAGAAAAGAAGGACTTGATTCTAGGCTGTTTTAAAATAATGCATCCTAAAGCAGAGAGCTGACAAAACAGCAAAAAGTAAGATGACATAGTCTTTACATTATGCATTTATATGTTTAAAGTATTAACACATGATGTCATACATTCAGTGTTATGCAGTGTGTGTTGTAAAAAAGTCTCTGGTCTGTTCGTTCTGTTACACTGTTGGTAACACCTGGAGTTTTAAGCTCCAGTTTTATTGTGGTGATGAGTGGTAGGGGCTGGAATTTTAGATCTTAGCTACAAATTCAAGTCATCAGTTACTGACTGTGGAACAAAAGGATAAAAATGAATCAGTGGTGAACTAGAATTGGACATTCATCCAAAGTACCTCACTATTTACATAAGCATGTATGAAAATCATGTTTTTATTTTTGAAGAAAAGAATTTGTTATTTCATGGATCTTTTCCTGTGAAGGGTTAGAAGAGTGCTTGGTCTACAGAAACAGTCTTTAGACTTACATTTGAATAGGCTTATATTAGCAGAGAAAGAAATCTGGCAAGATACTCAGAAATAACTGTCATTATCACAGGTTAGGAAGTCCTCATATGGGTTATTTGATTGTGAATTCAGTTTTTGCCTATGAACTTTTGTTCAAATTTCAAATACAAAGGCTCTTTTTTATTAAACTACAGGATTTCCTGCTTCCTGCAGTGAAATACTGATGTATAGTAATACTGTAATGTAAAAAGATGAGGCATGTGAATTACCTCAACTTTCCTTGAATACTTGAATCCTTGTATTTGAAGAAATACTCAGTTTTATAGACAAATTTATGGATTTAGTTACATTATGCTGTGTAGAATACTTTTGAAAAAAATGTTTATCGGATTTATTTTCATCATGTTGCAGAGAAGGGAAAAACTAAGGCTTCACTGAGAGATTAAGGGTTCCTTCTTGTTCCTGTAAGGCTTTGCTGCTTGTTTCCTCCAGGAGTTACTGTGTGAAACTTCTAAGGCCAAAAGGGAGATTGGGTGAGGAACTTGGGGAACTGTTGACCTGACAGATCAGTGGTACATAGTCAGAAACTCAGAACTTTTAGCTGAAGAAACACACAAGTAACAGAAAAGAAATCAGCTAGAAATCAGATGTCTGGACTGTATAGTAAAATATGTTTTCTGTTTTCTAGGAAATAAGAATGGTTATTAATGTTCAGTGTTTCATGGTGTTTTTGATGGGACTCAGGTTGCTAAACTCCCTGCATTTAGGTCTTTAGCATGAAAAATAGTGACTTCAGTCTTGACTATTTTAGAGTTCTGCTGTTGCTGAGGTTGAATGTATTTCCCAAGCCACAACACATCAATAACTGGGTGCCACTCTTGTCGTGGTCAGAGGAAGCACTGTAAGGCTGCATACGTTTTATTCTGCTGATTTTATTCTCCATTCGTTCCGTTCAGAATTTTCAGAACTTGCTGGTTTACCTTAGTTAATTAAAAAACTATTAGTTTTAGAACTTAAAAGAAAAAATAGTAGAATGGAAATAATGCTATTAAGCTTACCAATGAATAGGATTATAACCTGAGGACATGTTTCTATTCGGCTTTATATGGCTAACTGTTTTCTTTTTCTGAACATGAGTTGCCAGTAGGTCGCTGATTGTCATTTAGACAGTTTTCATAAATGCAAATTAACCTACTTTTACTTAACTGCTAGTCACAAATAATATGTTACAGGAAATTGAGTATTTCACAGAGTTGCTTCCACAAAACCATGCAGCATGTAGTGTTGATATTTTTTTATGTTCCTATGTTGTGTTTTTTATTGTAATTTGATTTGAATATGTAAACTTAGGTGAGCCTTATTTTCTAATCACATCAGTTATGTTAATGATTTATCTGTGATAAAATCAATATGATGCCATTTCCTTCAAGGCATGACCAAGGTTAAAGTAGGCAAAGAAGATTCTTCATCCACTGAATTTGTAGAGAAAAGAAGAGCAGCTCTAGAAAGGTAATGTGTGTATCTAACTAAAATTTATTTAGGCTCAGAATTACTTGTAATATACTGTATGGGTTCTGCAATTGGAACACTGGTGATCTGTACTTAAATGAATTCTGGAAACTGTATACAGCTGTCAAATTTTTGTGTAGAAATTGAATAATTCCCATTAATAACAGGAAGTGTAGCCATATTCATGACAGTTAATATAGCTAACTTGTTTCAGACTTAAAATGAAGATTGCAGAGATTCAGTAAGTAAAACTACCGTTTTCAGCTTGTGTAGACATTTTGGGTTAAAGGAATTAAGGCACTTACAGCAATATATTTGTTCCATAGCAAATCAACTGTTGGGCAGGAAGCGGGGTGAAGAGACCTTCAGCCACTTGAAAGTAAAATGGGCTTCTGATGGTGTGCATTGATGACATTGATGTGACTTAATGAATTTTGGCATAAGAGATATTGGATCTCTGTCACCCAGCGCTGATACACAGCTGATACTGTTCAAGTATCTTTGTTAGGAAAGGGTCCTATCCCTGGTATACTGCCACGTTAACCTTAACTTGTACTTCATATGGAGTATGGGACAAGGAAAAAAGTTGAGCAATCTAATGTGTAAAATAGTTTTACTGCAATCCTTACCTTCTTTAGGAAAAAAAGTATGGATCTGGTGGTCATACCTAGTGGAGATGGATAAAAATTACGCTTGAGAATGAAGCAGAAGTGAGGAAAAAGAAAGGGAAGGAGTTGCTTTGAATTTTACTTGTGGGTTTATGAATCTTTTAGAACTAAATGGGTTGGACTGTAGTCTATCCAGCATATAAATAGTTTATACCTAGATCATGATCAACTCACTTCTCCAAGATTTCATATAATTCTAAAATAAATCAGCCAGAATTACCTGTAACAAAAAGCCTGTCCACTGCGCTGTACAAAAATGTTTTAACAAGCTCATTTTTTTTTTTCTGGCATAAACTGGCTATTAAAGGAGTAGGTCTTCACTCAGCTGTTGAAAATAAGAAGTATATTATTTTACCACTGTGCAACATACAGTTGCAGGCCCCACCTTAAGGACTTTCTGGTGTAAAGACTGTCCAGTGTTTAGTATGTTACGTTGTGGTATGGAGTGCATGGCCCTGTGTTATGTTCAGTCAGGCACATTAAATCTGTTCTGTTACCTGATATTTTAATTTTTAAAATCATAGGTATCTACAACGAACAGTAAAGCACCCAACCTTGCTACAGGATCCAGATTTGAGACAATTCTTGGAAAGTTCTGAGGTATTTACGTTCTTTTAACTTCTCTTACTTGTTTCTAGATATAGTAACCTACCAAGAAATATATTCACTTTGTTTTGAGATCTAATCCCCTAAATAAATATGAAATCCAATTGGACTGTACCCTTCACGGGACAGAAAGGCAGAGGCTACTTAGGTAATGGTGTGCCTCTGGCTCTGGTACAACTTAGAATGGTAGTGACAAAAAGCTATTTGCTGTATAGTGACTTCTCAAGCGAGTTGGTCTTTTCAGTTCTGATGTTACTGATTGTTAAGTAAGATGTAAAATCAAACTGGCTTGGAAGTGTCTTTCTTGCCTCCAGGAGTTCAGCTTGAGGTGTATTGGTAGGAGAATGTGAAGATGGTGGCTGTACTGCTGGCCACGCTAGGTATTTTGTGAATAAGGACTTCAGTCACCTGTACCTTTCACAGTAGTAAATATATTGTTAAAGATACATAATATCTCTTCATAAATGTGTGTAGTGGTTTCACTCTAATACTGAACTGTGTTTTGGCAATGTCAGTATCTTAGTTATACTAATAAGTCACAGAGGCCTCCCTACTGACAAAAGCATCAATAGATAACTTACAGTGGGTTTGTCAATGCTGCTGACAGACAAAACATCACATGAAGGGTAAATGGTCTGACACAGGGGCCACCTTGTATAGCATATTCAATCTAGCCCGAATACTAATATCAATTAAATTTAAAGTTTGTTAACTTAACTCTGAGGATTTCTCAGTACCTAAACAGATAACATGTTCTCTTAATACTTGAGGTATGTTCATGGCCTTATGTTGCAAAGCAAAAAGTCATCAACCTTTTATTATCAACATGCAGTGCATGTTTTGCATTACAATTAAACGTGTCACAGAATTTCCTTTGTCTAATTTGTTGTAAATCTATGCTTTTCTGTTCCTGTAGTGGCAGTTTGTTCATTGTAGCATATAGGTGGCCATTTAGGACATTTGGCTAGTTCATAACAGCTTTGGACAAGTGGTTTGTTTGTTCCATTTAAATGTAAAGATGTAGAAGAAAAGTAAATAGTCTATATTTTTAAGTTTTCCTCTTGAGAATGTAAAAGTAGTAAATTTGAGAAATTAGATTCCACTATATTGAAACACATAGGAGTAAAGAAAACACTATATCCTTTTCTTTCCCCCTTGTGCCCAGTTAAACCTCCATCCTTTTAACCAGTCTCTTTGCCCTTATTTGTCATTCAATTCCAGCTGCCGAGAGCGGTTAACACCCAGGCTCTGAGTGGAGCAGGAATATTGAGGATGGTGAACAAGGCTGCCGACGCTGTCAACAAAATGACAATCAAGATGAATGAATCGGATGCAGTAAGAGCTGATTTTTCGGCTTGAATAATGAGATGAATTAATGAGCCTCAACAATTGCATTTTAAAGCTGTAGAAGTAGAAAATGGGTTATTAATTTGCTTATTGGCTGGAATTCTTAGCTGTATCAGTTGACCACCCTGGCAGTACCTGGATAATTTGCTTCTTTAGAACCAGAAATGTTCTTGGTAATCTAATTTGTAATGCTTGACTCTTTCATCTTTTGTCAGTGGTTTGAAGAAAAACAGCAACAATTCGAGAATCTGGATCAGCAACTTAGGAAGCTTCATGCCAGCGTTGAAGCATTAGTCTGCCACAGAAAAGGTAACTTTACTTTTATGTAACTGCATGAACCTTAGGAAATGGTGATGAGAAACAAGAGCTCAGCATGTCAGAACTCTTAACTAAAGTAGTTGCACAACATATTTTAGTGCAAAAATCTTCTAATTGTATCTTTTATTTTAAACCACTCTAGTATTTTTGTATACCTGTCTTTAATTTTAAATTTAACCGGAGTATCTGTCATTCCTAGAGTCACTGTAATGATTTAGAATTTTTTTTTCCCTTGCACAGTTTCATTACCACACCTAGCAAGTGATTCTACTACAGTAGACATCCATAAATTTATCTTCAGGTCTCATGGCAAGAGTAATTTCTTTCCGAACAAAAAGTGGCTGCATAAATCCATTTAAACATCTTTTGGTTCAGTATTGCTCTGTTAACCGAGTTTAAGTGCTTACACAGGAATTTGTTATTCCTTATTTAGTCTGCATAATGGTATACCCTCAAACTACTGTTAAGGTAAACTTTTCTGGGAAGATAAGTATTCACAGAATATCAGCTTTTTGTTTGCTTATTTTAGATACAAGCAAAGCCTGCAAGTTTATATTGTAATAACCTGTGCTGCTTTTTGTCAAAGATGGATTTCTATCAGATTATTAAAAAAACCAACAAAACAAAATAGAAACCAAATCTAACAAAATCCCAAACAAACCACAATTTTGAATTTCTAACTTGAGGAAGACCGTAAGTGTGCTTTCTGACAATATTGTATTATATAATGTGGTGTCGCCTTCGACCTCCTCCAAAAGCACTTGAAAATGTCGTGAGCTACTTTCTCGTAATTCTAATCAAGAATTATTCTCTGTAGTAAAAATATCTTTAGCCACCTATCCTCGAAGTAATGGAAAATGAAAATCCTTATTTACAGTTGATTTCACACCTTACAGATTTGAAGAAGTGTTGGTTTGTTGTTTTTTTGTAAGAGTTGCGTTTAAATTGTAAATGTTTTAAATATCTGAAGACAGTTTTCTTCTGCAATCACTTCTGGTATTCTGATGGTTCTGCAGGAGTAGCAGAGTTACAAACTAGCCTGTAGTAGTTTGGACTAAACGTTTGTTCAAAGGTACATGGGATTTGGGACAATTGCACCAGTATTTTTTAAGAAATAAGCTCAAAACTTCACTTTCACAGGTGCCGATATGTGAGGTTTTCTTTTTTTTTTTTTTTTTTTTTTTTTAATTTTAAGGCATATCAGAATGTGACAATACACTACAGTATGCACACATATAAGTTACTTAAAGTCCATAAAAGAGTCCAACAGAAATAAATTCCACTCATGGGAGTGGTGGTTTTGTGAAAGGGTTGGGGTTTTTTTCCACTCTGAACTAAATGGAAAAACTGTGCTGTAAACCTGTTAAAATTGTTCTGAATTTGCTCTGTAGATGACTTTGCTTTTGTTTTGTGGGTTTGCAGTTTCTTTGAAGTAGGCGATTGGATAATACTGAAGTGACTTTTTTTTCATGTCTTTTGCTAGACAAAATAAGCATGACATTAATGGACTTGGCAAAGCATTTACTGATCGAGAGTTTTTTGTGCAGGAGTCCTCCTCCTAAATGTGGTTTCATTGTGATGACCTTGTGTATCTTATCGTGATCTTTAGCTTCTTTTTTCAGTTGGTGAGGTTAAACCTCTGCTCGATTTCAAACCTCTGCTCCACTGATTTATGCTGCAGAGTAATATAACAAATTAAATCGTGCTGAACATTACTCCTGTGTTTCAGAGCTTTCAGCCAACACCGCTGCCTTTGCTAAAAGTGCTGCCATGTTAGGTAACTCTGAGGACCATACTGCTCTATCTAGAGCTTTGTCTCAGCTTGCAGAGGTTGAGGAGAAGATAGATCAATTGCATCAAGAACAAGCTTTTGCTGATTTCTATGTGTTCTCAGAACTTCTTGGTGATTACATTCGTCTGATTGCTGCAGTAAAAGTGAGTACTAGGAGGAAAAATACCGATTTCGTGTTTAAAATTGCATTCCTCAGCTTACAGATTTAGGGTAAATGAATGTGTGTATTTGCTCATGTAACACAATTAAGTTTCTGCCTCATGTTCTAGCTGAATAAAGTGAAAGCGTTCATGAATTATTCCAATGATAAAAATGTGATCAAAGAATAAAAGTGATCAAAAATGTGAATGGAGTGGTAAGATCTAGAGAAAATGCAAATCTACTTTGAGCAGTACTGATTGTGTACAGTACTTGGGGATACTGTACTGTGTCTAAGCATACTGTACATGTTTATTTCAGATTACTTACTGTTACAGTAAGCATACATAAATGTTGAAGAACATAATTTGGTATTCTATATTTGGTAGATAGCCAGTAATGTCTTTAAATAAGAAAAAAATGCAATTTGTGGATCTACATCTCATTAAAGAAAATATTCGATTTAGGTGTAAGCTATGCTATACAGCATGATTAGGTTTAGACATGAGAACAGGTATCTGTGAATTATGTCCAGAAATACCTTTGAACTTGCCAGGTTGTTGGAAGTATTGGGTTTTTTTTACTTTTTTTCTCTTTTTTCTAGTTTTTTTTAATGTGTACTTTACTTCTACTGCCTTAGTACATTGCTAACAAAAACGTCTTGCTGAAAATGCATGTAATCCATATGCATGAACAGTTTGCTAGCATCTGCATTTAGAGAATTGTCTGCACAATAGAGCACTACATAGTGGTTTTTTAGGTTGTGTTTTGATAGAATGAGGGGCATAAAATGATTTGGAGCACTGAAGTGTCTGCTCTGAAAAGGGTTCTTGAATAGCCTGTTATTTGTGGAAGGTTTTGAGCTGTGCAAGCATGATGTCAAGTGGATACAATACATGGTAGACACACTAAGGTTTCTTGGAGTATACTACTCTTTCCACCTTTATGCTGGAATTATTTTTTCCTACTGGGAATTAAGATAGCTCTAGCACTTCCAGTTTAATAAATTTGTCTGTTCTCGCAGGGTGTGTTTGACCATCGAATGAAATGCTGGCAGAAGTGGCAAGATGCTCAGGTCACTTTACAAAAAAAACGTGAAGCTGAAGCAAAGCTCCAACTTGCCAACAAACCTGATAAATTACAGCAAGCTAAAGATGAGATAAAAGAGGTAATGTTACCAAACGTTATTTTGGAGGTCAGACTTTGTGCATTGGCTCATTCATTCTGCATTAATGCTGCTTTATACCATTTTTACAAATCATTTACTTGCTGTTTCCTGTATTTACTGAAATTGTTAAAAGAAATTTACTTAAAACACTGAATATGTGCAATTTTTACTTACTGTAAGATCTGTAAGACAGTTAATACTGTCTCTACAGAGTGTGGGAGATAGGAGGGTGGGAACATGGACACATTAATGCTTTTAACTGTTAACAGCTCACTTGAGTAGGCAGAGGAACATCTCTTGGTCTCTAAAGCTAAGATGACTTGGGTAAATCCAGAAAAGACAACTAATAGAGAACTATTCCCATGTTTTGCTTAAATATGCAGCTTTTCTACCCATATATATGTGCATGTATATATGGTGTAATTTCAGTAAAAATAAATCTAACATGTTGAAGTGTCATAATTTATACACTTTTTCTATCATGCTTCACTAAGGAAATTGAAGAGGTAGGACAACTTAATTATTTAATGCTTATGCATTCTAAGTATGCTCTAGTACTCTCCCATTAAATAATGGAAGAACATTTATTGCAAATTTCAAGCTCTTTTACACAGTTGCTTTGTTTGGCTTCCTCATTGGTCACTAACCACATGCTCCTTTGTTCTTTTTGCCCCTTGGTATATTTCACATACAGTATTGAAATTACTCATTAACTTGATTTTCTTTTCCTTAAAAAAGTCTATTGTTTACTGAGAAATCCTAATGTTACTCTTGTGTGGCCACGTTCTTATTGATTGCCTCTCCTGATGTCACCCATCCATTAACAATAAATTTCCTGATTACTGGTAGTAGTGGGAAATAGAGATCCTTTCCCAGTCACAATATTAAATAACTGGTTTTTTTGGGAAGTTATTACTTTTCCTGCTTTATTAGAGAAGGCTTTTAGTAAACCCACAGTTTAAATGTGCCAGTTGAAAGTTCTTACTGCCACTGAAATGTGTTCAGAGTTGTTGAATTCTGTAATAGCGGACCCTCTGGCAGAGGAATTGCGAAGTGAAAGCCTGAGCAGGTCGAGCATCATGCATGACTCGGTTGTTTTTTGTGCATAAAGGGACAAAGGACACTCCTATAAATACCTTCTTGAATGATGAACTTCTCCTTGTCAGACACTATAAAATGGCAAACTATTATCCAGTGGTAATTCACATAGGACCTGGGATTTGGGCATGATGAAACTGAAATGCTGAATACATTAGGCCTGTATAAGCTTTCACAGAAATCTCAGGTACCTCTGTTTGATGGGCGGTAGGAAAGCATGGGCAATCTTAACCTACTTTTCTTTACCTGTGTTTTATACTATTTCAGTTATGTGATAACTCTTCAGGCTGATCTTCCATGAAGGAGATGCTATTATGACTTACTAAATAGCTTCATAATGTATATCTAAAAGGTCAGTCAGGGGACTGTGAATAAATATAAACTAAAAATATAAATATGGAGATGTTTATTGGAACACAGATGATGTTTATCTCATATCACAGTAGAAACTTGACGCCAGATCACAAAATGTTTTTGTGAATAAGTAGCACCACTGGATTGGTAACAGGAAGATGCTGCATTGAAGCCTGTTGCTTCCCTGGTGCCTTTTTCTGAGGAAGATAAATGTTACTGAATGTATTTGTTCTCTTGACTCAGTTAATATGTTGAGATGAACAGATACAGTTGCTAAGTATTTTCAAAGCACTGCTAGCTTCTCTGTGGGGCTCGCCCTTTATCTACACAACTATCTTAAATTTAACAATGTAATAGGTATGTAAAAGCAGTTACAGGGCAATGTGAATGCTGAGGATCCCTTCTTGTCTAGCTGGATGTCTTTTTACAGAAACTAAGGAGAAATAACCTAGTGTCATATATTGTTATATGAATGCCATGCTCCCAATATGGCAAAACCCCATAAGAAACATCTCTTCCTCTGAATTTTCCTCTAATGATCTTCTTACCTGCAGTAACTTTTCTACTCCTGCTTTCTATGAAAACAGATAAACACATCCTCAGTAGTTCATTCGCAACAGAAATACGGTAGAGATAATCATATACTTGACAGGAGGCAGAGATGAAGATTTACTCATCTCTTCTGGAATTAGAAAAATACAGAGAACTAACTTGAGACTCTTCCAAGCTTGATTGGACAGGTTTAGGTTCCTTTGTATGACGTGTGTAAAGGGAATAGCAGATAAAGCCTTAGAGATGCATTTTATTTTCTAAAGAACATTTTTTATATGTTATCAAGTGTTTGTAACAGCAGTACTAAGCTATATTTACATTTTGTCTACAGATAGCATTACCTTAAAGATACCTTTGTTGCAACTGATCTGATGGCATCCTGTAACACAAATTTGAAATTGTTATTGTAAGATTTTCTTTTAAATAGGCCAAAAAAATCAAATAGGTCCTTAAGTGACTATCAATATGCTAAAAAAATTCAGATACTGCTAGACTGAATGGACAACACAAAATCTTACCTCTGTATGTCTTTCCTTTGCCAGTGGGAGACAAAAGTTCAGCAAGGGGAAAAAGATTTTGAACAGATCTCCAAAACCATTCGCAAGGAAGTTGGAAGATTTGAGGCATGTATAATTTTGTCCAAGTAAATAACAGTTCTACTGTAGACAATACTGACATTTCAAGTAAAATTTATAAAGAGGTTAATATGCCATAATTTATTTATTAACAGAAGGAACGAGTGAAAGACTTTAAAACTGTTATTATCGAGTACTTAGAGTCGTTAGTGCAAACACAACAGCAGGTAAGATAAATTTTAAGTTTTGTACAAGTTAATATTTAATACATTCCATATTAGGTTAGTTAGAAAAATACGGGATTTAAGCACAGCAGTTCCTAAAACATTAAGAGCTACTGGTCTGTACTGTGTTGGTGAATGATTGCAGTTTCCCAGCCCTTGCACAGCTGTAATTCAGGGAAGTAAGGGAGAAGCTCTCCTATGGATATGGGCAAGCAGAGGGTCTTGTCATCTTCTCAAACTGAATTAGTACTTTCACTTAGAGATTGGAGTAAATTGTAATCAGTATGTACTTACACTTACTGAAGAGACTTGGATTCTTAAATGTTTATTGCTCTTTTTTAAAAGTACAAAATATTATTGAATATTGGAAAGCATTAAAACAGTTTCCAGTGTCTGAGAAGTAGGCCTTGTTATCAGAAAAAGTCTGGACTCTTTCTTCTGTTCATTGCAGGAATATAACCCTTCAGCTTTGTTTAATTAAAAAAACCCAAAAAACAGTATCCTTAGAGATAAGAATAAGTGACTGATCTTTAATAAAAATCTGTATGATTGTATTCTGTAGCATTGTGTTTAACATGTGGCAACATATCTACAGCTATGAGCAGATTTGTGTATTTATTACTTGGTTTTTTTGCACTATGTAAATACATGAATGAATAAGTACCTATGTTCTTACTTTATCTCACAGAGGCAAGTTTACTGCCAGAGGAGGTAGGTATGTGTTGTATTTTCCAATATTTAGTACTTAATGAGTGATTTTTCCCTTTTCTTCAAGCTAATAAAATACTGGGAGGCATTCCTACCTGAAGCCAAAGCCATTGCCTAAAAGAAGAATATTCCAAGTGACAAGATACTCGGGATGTTTGTCCTGGATAAAACTAAATTCCACAGTGAAATCACTTTAAATCATCTAAATAAACCACTATATATTTTATGAATTAACATGTGGCTTTTTTTATATACCACAGCATTTTATTAACAAGCTGCATGTCCTGACCCTCTTTGAAGTGGACTGTGGCATGATGTTCTGCAATACATTGCTGAATTGAACACTATTGTGTCTTAATACTTGCACTAAAATGTGCACTGCAAGGCCAGAAAGCTGATATTTTTGTTCTTTACAACACAATGTTCTGTAGTATGTTTACCTGATCTTTATGAAACAAATTTAATTGCATTGATTAATGTTCACTTAAACATTCCTGTACAAAATCATGTTTTTGTGATTACAATAATAAAGGGATGTACCTTGTGAAACATTAAACGCTCTGGGTTTGTATCTATAGATACTTACTGGTGTTCTTGAGAGTACGGTTTAGAACAAATTGAGATGTATCCAGGGCAAACCCAACATTTAGTAAAGAGTGGTGGAGAAGGTATTAAAGATTCACAAACAATTATCTGTGCTAAACTGTTCTGTGTTTTAATTCTGAATCTCTTCAGTGTGGGTGTTCTTTTCACTTGAAGTTATCACTGCCTTGGCAAAGTCTACTGTGTTAGTACTCATAGGGTCAAAAGACTGATGCTTGGGCAACAGACAGATGTAAACTGAAATCTCTTTCAAGTGTTTACAGAGCTTCTGCAGAGTTAAAATCACCTGCATGGTCAAATACTGATGTCCTATGGGACTGCGTCAATTGTATTCAGTGGTCTTAGGATACAAAAATATAAAAAAGTCTTGCAGTAATTCTGGTAATAGGTGAGGAAGAAAAGTGGGTAATTCAGCTGAGTGCCTGTTAGTTGTAAGAGCTAGCATTCTGTTTGTATTTTCTGGAGTAGAAAATGCATTTGAAGGGACTGGTTATATATACCTTTTGCAAGAAATCAGAGCAGATTTTTCTGAAATACACAATATTAACATAGGATGTGCTGTCCTGTCATTTTAATGACATAATGAGCTTGTTGATGTATTAGTATTAATGGAAGGTATTAATGTTAACAAATTTTAGGCAAATATTAATTGTAGAAAACAAGAGAAGCTGTTGCTTACAGCTAATCATAAGACTGCAGGATAAACCTATGAATTTGTATTGTTTGGGATCAAATGTAAAGAAGCACATAATACCATTTCTAAACAGAATGAAGACCTCAATTCAACTGGAAGGTCTATTTCTACAACAAAGTTAGTGTAATCTTTACAGATTAGTTTTTGCTATAGCTTCTCTGCGTACCTCTCTTCAGTATTTTTAGAAGTTTTGAAGGAAACTAGGACAGAAAAAACCCACCAAAATTTATCAAGCCTAAATCAAGTGTCTTTTTAAATGGTTAAATGCTAAAGCCTTAAGCTTGTAATACCTTATGCCACCAGTGTTTGTTCAGTCATTTATCTTAAAACTGCCTTTTGAAAAGCTCAGATATGCTGGAGGCTTATGATGGAGAAACTGATCTAGGTGTAACACTCTCTTAAGTGTTACAATGCGCTTAACATTGGCTTGCATGCTGCTAATGAAACTTGACCAGCAGCTCAGTATTAAACTTCACGTGTATATCACTCTGACTGAAAGTGGTATTTCCAGAACTAAAAGACTCAGTTTGGACATGCAGGGCTCAAAATGGGTAAACATATCCTTTCATGATCATTTTTGTGTAAATTCTTTGTCCAGCTTTCTTAGCTCTTGATCTCTTTTTCCTTCTATCAGGGTTAGAAATCATTTGAATGATGGATCAGATTTCTTCTCTTTGTGACAGGAGAATGAGAGAGAGCTTTCATGTTAGTCTTCTAGCAAGGATTAGACAACTGAAAACAAGAATGAGTTGTGCAAGTTTTTTCTTAAAACCAGGAGCCTTTTGGGGAACAAAAGGATAATGGCATTTCTGGAGTTCACTGTCATACATGGTTGGCTGCTAATATAAAAAATTTTAGGGGTTTTTTGCATCACAAGGTTAGCTTGAACAGAAGATCCAAATCAGCTGTGACATTTGGCTAGCATAAAACTCTTGTTTCAAGAAGCTGTTAATGACCCTGAGATTGGCTCACTTGGCTAATCGTGTCAAGGTTGTGGGTTCAATCCCCAGATGGGCAATTCATTTAAGAGTTGGACTTAAAGATCTTTGTGGGTCCCTTTCAGCTCGGAATATCTTGTGATCTGGAAATTTATTTTGCTTATATTCGCCTGCATTATGGAGATTGGAGGTTCGGTTACTGTCTTTCTTAGTGCAGTTAACATCCATATTAGCAGATGTTTCTCAGCCCAAGTGAATGGAGGTATTACTGAACTCTTTCCTCTGTGGAGCTGACTACTAGATATCATACTAAATTTAAGTGGTGTTTTTCATTAAAACAGCAAGCCAATGTGCCACTGAAGAATCACTTGCATGAACAAAAAGTGAGTGTTTGCAAAATGATGAACTGCATTTGGAATACTGTATGAAAGACAAGGTGCTACTGAATTTTAGTTTACCTTTTAGGTCAAAATAGAATGCAGATGTTTGCAACAAATTCTACTGTTCATCATGTCTATTGTGCTTTTTAAATTAAGTATATATATATGACATGAAGTGGCTCAAATTGAAGACATTGTTACTTCTTTCTTAAACTGATGTTCAGTGTACAGTAAGTCTAATTATTTTGCCACTGTCCCTTTTAAAAGAGAATATTCTGCTTCCTTATAAATTATTCCTTCTTCTACCTCTCCTGAGTTATTCCCCTCTGAAAGCCTCATATGGGAGGTTGTTTCAGCATCTGTGGAGTGCATGCCCCAAATATGTCAGTTTCTTTCAAATTGTGGAGACGAGCTGCTAGCTGGTAGATCCTGTGCATTAAAGTGAACAGCCAACAGCCACTAAAATTATGTGTACAGTGAAATGATTGTCTTAAGGAAAAACAAATAGGAAAACCCCTTTGGAGTTGTATTTTTTTCTCTCTTTTCAGTTTAGAGTAGAACAGGCTGTGTAATAATTTTAATTTGTGGCAAAATATGAGTCCATTACAAACATGAGGAAAAAAAGGGCAATATTTTAACAAGTGAGAAGCTGAATTTTCAGGTTGTTCAGAATGTTCTTTGTTACCTGCTAAGACGATTCTTCCTGTTTTATAAATTCTTGTGTTCCATAGATGAATCAATGGTGAACTTGCTAGTAATCTTTGGACTTTACTGGTGAAGCCATTCCTTTCCTCTTCCCTCCTCCCACCCCAGATCAACGAGGAAATAATTGACAAAGGGAAGTGGTATAAAATAATCCAAAACTTTTTTCTGTTGTTAAGAAAGCAGCTTAGGCAGAACTATCCTAGCAGGATATTGATATAAAGTAAAAGAAATATGCAAAAAAAATACATATTTTTTCATTTTTTAAAGTAACAGAAAATGGGAAGGCGAGAAAAGACTAGAGATAAACCATGTATCTGTGGTTGGATTTTGCGAGTTGACTTAAAACCAGTTTTGTAGCAATTGAAAAATTGACAAACTTATGTTATGTTACGATCTAATGTCTTTTTTTGATCTGGCCTCTTGTTTTGATGTATATTTTACTTACCACTTAGATTAGAATTTTTATATGGGTTTGCCTATTTCTATCCTGGAAACTAGCCATTCAGAAAGTCCTTGAATCATGAGAATTAGTGGAAAGTGATCTTTTAGATTTGCCTGTAATTATTCCTTTTTCTCTCCCGTGAATTATGCTAACATGATGAATGCTAAATTCTCCCTCCCTGTATGAGGAATTACAGAATGACCATTTCGGAAAAAAAGAAACATAGAAGTGGCCAGCAGAGGGGCAGATTGATGATTCCTAGTTTCTGTAATCATGGAAGGTTAGGTAGAATCTGGTGACAGGTAACAGCTACAGCTGGAAGGAGTGTATTATTAATTTATTTCACATTCTGGATCAAGGTAATTTAAGAATATAACTCAAGATACTGATACCTGCAACAACACCCAGCACTGAAGACCAACACTGACATTTCCTAGTGTACTTTTGAGAGCCTGCTCAGCAGATCAATTTGAAGATAGTCTGTGTGTTACCAGTAGAGTTCAACCATTTTACAGTTTTGCTTTTAAGATTACTAACATGATTTTAATACGTTATGCCAGTTCAAGTCAGCTATATCTGAAATATATTCTCCTTGCTTTGTTGTTTGTGGGAAGCATTGTAATATCTGTGCACTTAGCTTTCAAAGACCAGAATCCTAGATAGTTTTGAGCACACTTTGATAGTATTCTATGAACTAATGTTTCTTAAATTTTTGATCTTCAGTGTATCAGACAGAAAGACAATCCTTGGCCAGCCAGCCATGGGGAGAAATCCTTTTTTTTTCTTCAGATGTAACTTTAAAGATTAGCCAACTAATGATGATATATTGTGTAAATTAAGTATTTAACATTCTAAAACATATTGACGTATTTGAATTCAGCTCACCATGTAATCTTCCTTGTTCCTCTTGGCTGATGCACAGTCAAAAGTTCCATTACATTCTATTGAATTTGAAACTAGATTAATGTCCAAAACTTTTCTTTCTTAATAAGTTACATGTTATTAAGGAAAAAAGTAACTTTTTGAAATTATTGCTTATTAGGTTGCAAACAGCCACAAACACTGCTCCTATGAAATTCTTCTACTGACTTCTCAGCATAAATGCTTTATGGCACAAGTGGTATCCTAAGAGTTATCCCTCTGTTTTGTATTGGAGGAAGAACTACACCTAAAGACTGGATTCTTAACAAAAAAATAACAGTAATAATAGCATGGTAATTACTAAATAGTATGCCAACATTTACTAGAGTGATAAGGCTCTTACTATATGGCTAGTCTTTCCTTGGGATTTACCACAAAGCAGAGGGTGCTTTGTGGGGGAATGGGATTTCTATACACACCTTTCAGTCCACGGACATGGTGGAGAGCACATAGGGGCTGGAAACACTGCTCGTCACCACTACCACACAGCTGTGCTGGCACTGTCCTGCTGGTTGTCAGCAGTTGAGGATACTGGAGGAGCAGTGTTGTGCAAAAACAGATGCCTGAGGATTATCTGGCTTTGATTTCAGGTAATTTTTTTTAAATTTTGGTTTGTTACTTCGCTTTAGTTTAGCAAAGTAAACTAGTGTTAGTTTGCTTTAGTCTTCTTGGTTTAAGTCAAATGATGTCTATCTTGTATTGAATCCTTCAAGGTCACAGGTCTTTGCTTAGAGCAAAATATAATTAAATTTACCTTTCAGTAAAATAAAGAGAAATTGAGGGAAAAGGAGCTTGTAATGTTCCCCTCTCCCTCCCCAGTGCCATTAATCTAGAATGAAACTAGTTTTCAAAAGAAATTTCAAAAAGCTGATAGCATAACCACAGACATCAGAAAAATTGGTTTTCTGTCCACTTTTGAGGTATGTTTTTATACCTGAATCCACTTATGCAAGATCAAACCCTCTGTACTCATGGATTTATCATGGTAGCTAAGAAGATCAGTGAGAGTGTGAGGTTGTCTCAGGTAGTGCCTCTTCAGACTCACAGGGTGAGTTTTAAGATATGACCATCTAATATAGAGGCAGTTTGTTGTCATTTTGCAGTGCTTCCAAATGGTTTGAAACTTGGAGTTAGCAAGTTTTCGTGAGGTCAAAGCATTTGCCTGTGCCAACAGCATGGCCTCTTAAATGCACTTGATATTACACTTTCTGTTTCTGCTGCCATTACTCTTCAAGCCATGAAAACAGCTGCTTATTTTGGAGTGTGAGAAGTATTATTTAATTTCTCCAGTGGCCAGAAATCATCTACACTTCTCTGAAATGGTATGGTTTTCTCTGCTAAATAGCAAAGTTAAGAGGTGGCTTCTTGGGAACACACACAACACAGGCAACTTTCCTTAGCGCTGCTTTTATTTTTTTCCTCTTAATTTCATGTCTGTTCACAACAGGCGCTATGAAAGGTGCTGATTTGTTTGTTGACCAACATGGTCATGACAGAAGGCTGTGCTGCCATTCAGTGGCATCTTGATAGGCTGGGGAGTTGGGTGGTGAGGAACCGTAGGGGGTTCAATAAGGGCAAGTGTAGGGTCCTGCACCTGGGGAGGAATAACCCCAAGTCAGGGGCTGACCTACTGGAGAGCAGCTCTGTGGAGAAGCACCTGGGAGTTTTCATGGATCACAGGTTGATCATGAGCTGGCAGTGCCCTTGTGGTGCCAGTGGTGTCCTGGGGTGCATCGGGAAGAGTGTGGCCAGCAGGTGGAGGGAGCTCCAGTGATGCCACATCTGGAGTCTTGTGTTTAATTCTGGCTTTGGTACAAGAGAGACAAGGTACTACTGGAAAGGGTCCAGTGGAGGTCACAAAGATGATGAGGGATCTGGAGCATTCCTCTTATGAGGGGAGACTGTAGGAGCTGGGCCTGTTTAGTCTGGAGAAGACTGAGAGAACTCAAGAATGCACACAAATATCTCAAAGGCAAGTGCCAAGAGGATGGTGCCAGACTCTTTTCAGTAGTGCTCAGCAATAGTATGGGGAATAATGGCCATAAAGTAAACCACCAGAAATTCCACCTCAGCCTGAAGAAGAACTTTACACTGAGGGTGGCAGAGCACTGGAACAGGCTGCCCAGGAAGGGTCTGGAGTCTTCCTCTCTCAAAACCCATCTGGATGTGTTCCTGTGCCAACTGCTCTCGGTGACCCTGCTTTGGCATGGGGTTGGTGGGGATGAGCTCTGGAGGTCTCTTCCAACCCCAGCAATTTTGTGATTCAAGTTTGAGCTGTGGTGTGAATTCAGGACTGGATAAATTCATCCGTTTGGAGGCTAATTCTTTCCCCCTCCCTTTTTTTCTGTGCTACGCAGTAGCGCTGCAGCTCTGGCTGTACCAAAAGCCGGCGCTGTCAAACACCGTTTGTTTTAAACCACGTTTTTTCCAGAAGCAGCAGCTCCCGCCTCATCCCGGCAGCGTGAGGGGGCGCGGGGGGCGGGGCCGAGCGCGGGTCCCGCCCCGCTTCTGTCACGTGTTTGAGGGTCACGTGACCGGCGCTCAGATGGCGGCGGCGCCGCCGCGCTGAGGGGACCCGGCATGGAGGTGTTCATCCCGTCCTTCCGATACGAGGAGAGCGAGCTGGAGCGGGGGTACACGGTGAGGTGCGCCGGGGCGGGGCACGCCCGCGCCTCGGGGCGGCCATGTGGCGGCGGCCAGCGGGGGCTGCGCTGGGGCTCCCGGTAGGCATCAGCGTGCCGGGGCCGTCCTCCCCTCCCTGCCCAGGCCAGCCCTGAGCTGCCCAGCGCAGCCCGTCCTTGCCCTGCCAGCCCTGTCCAGCTCTGCCCAGCCTTGCCCTATTCTCCCCAGCCCTGCTGTGCTCCGCCCTGCCCTGTCCAGCTTTGCTCTGACTAGCCCTGCCCGTCCCTGCCCTGTATAGCCGTCCCAGCCTTGCCCTTCTTGTCCAGGCCGACCTTTCCGAGCCCAACCTTGCCCTGTCCAGCGCCGACCATCCCTGCCCTGCCCCTCTCGGCACAGGAAGGCTGGTCTCAGCCCGTCAGACGCCTGCTACACCACAAGAGTTCTATTCTGTGGGGCAGCAGCGACAGCGGCTGGTGCAGCGTGACCAGCAAGGGAGGAGAGGCAGCTGCTCCCTTGCCGCTCGGCCCTGCTGGAGAAGCACATGCTGGGTCTAGGTCTGGGCTGCCCAGAACAGAAGCTGGAGTGAGTCCAGTGCAGGACGAAACACGGTGAAAGGACTGGAGTGTCTCTTGCATGTGGAAAGGGTGAGAGACCTGGGACTGCTAATCCTGAAGAAGAGAAGGGGCAGGGGCATCTCTTCAAGGTGTACGGATGATCTGAATGGAGAGAATGAGGGGGCCAGACTCTTTGTTTTGGTGCCCAGTGACAGGAGAGGTGGCAGTGGGCAAACATCAGAACGCAGGGAACGCCCTTTAAACATAAGACAAGACTGGTTCGTTATCATGAGGGTGGTCAAGTACTGGCATGGGCTGCACGGAGGACTGTGAAATCTCCATCCTTGCGGGCTCTCAAAACCTTCCTGGACACTATCCTGGGTAGCCTGCTGTATAGTTGACCCTCCATGAACAGGCAAGTTAGTCTGCCCAGTTTTTAGAAGTCTTTTTTGTTCCCAATAGTTTTCTCATCCCACAAAACTGTTGGACTGTAACACTTTCACATGTTGCTGGGTGGAGACAGGTGGACCAAATCCCAAGGTATTTGTGTGAAAGTGGATATTCAAAGCTTGCTTCTTTTATTAAATATATTCATTTAGTAGCTCAGACCTCATAAGAAATACCAGAAGAAAAATTGAATCCTGTGGAACATTTAGAAGATTAATCCATGTAGGCATAGTTTCATGAAGCAAGTTCATCTTCCTGATGCTTAATGCTGTATATTATTTGGTCCTCACTACTAGTAAGTGTTTGCAGGCCTTGCAAAAGATAAACCACTTTAGATGTATTAATGTGGGACTGTAGCAGCATTAATATTTCTGCCTCTTGGGTGAACTTAAATGTAAGTGACTTCCTACAAGACACCTGTGTGATTCTGGGGACTTGGCTTTAGAACATTTTGACTGAGTGTGATTACAATAGCACAGGCTGATCCTACCATGTCCTAGTTGAGCAGCTTAGTTGAAATGACAGAGTGATTGCTAAGATTTTCATATTACACAAATAGGATTTTTCAAAGTAATGCTTATTTTTAGTATTTGCTTTTAGTGAGTTTCTATTTCTTTAAATGTAATTCTGTCTGTGACTCCTGCTATCTAGAGGATTCATTCAGGTTTTTTAAATTTCATAAATGTTAAGCTGTGTAAGGTTCAAAGAAGTCAGAAATGTAACTATATGTTTCTAGAAGTCTTTCAAGAAAATGATATTACAACACTGTTGATTGTTACAGCACTTTTCCTCTTGAGTCATTTAGTGGTGATGAGTCAGTCTCATGGATCTGAAAGTTGCTGTAGTTCAACAGACTTTGGTAGTTTTTCCTGCATGATTATTTTGCCATTTCAGTCAGATTCTGTACTGTTTTGCATACAAAAATGATCATGCTTTATGTTGACCATGAAACTGTACAAGGAATTGTTGCTGAAGTTTGTCTGGGTCAGGCATGCTTGTAGGAGAGGATATGGAAAACTGTTCTGATAATAACATTGTGTCTTTCCTTTATGTTTTAAGGAGGTTATGGACTATGCATGAGGAAAGCTTATGCCAATGTAATCGTGAATTTGTTATATTGCTAAATAATTTGGATAAGTATTGTTCCAAGCACAGAAATTCAAAGGGGTTCACTATATGTCCTCCTTCCAGTGAAACTGAGGTTAACAAAAGCTTACCATTGTTCTGTATTGGCTATGAACTTATACAGGCAATTCACTTCAAGTTGGTTTTCATCATCAGCTTTACAGTATTAACATTTAAAACAGTTTGATGAGAAAGGTCAAAGAAGGTGTACTCCCAATGAACACTACTGGCAAACTGGTAACAATGGACAAGAAAAGGCTGAGCTACTTAACTTTTTTTGGTTCAGTCTTCACTTGCAGTCTCTTTTCCCACACTTCTCAAGTGGATGGACTGCAAGGCAGGGAATGGGGAAGTAAGTTGCTTCCCTACTGTAAGAGATGATAAAGGTCATGAAGAACCTACCTAAGTCTATGGATGCTGATGAGATGCATGCCAGAGTCCTGAAGGAATTGGCTGATGTAGTTGCCAAGACACTCTCCATGATACTTGAAAAGTCATGTGAAATCCCAGGTGACTGGGAAAAAGAGTACCCATCTTTAAAGAGCATAGAAAGGAGGACCTTTGGAACTACCAACCTGTCAGTCTCTCCTCTGTGCCTGGGAAGATCATGGGACAGAATCTCCTAGAAGTTCTGCTAAGGCACATGGAGGCCAGGGAGGTGATTTGAGACAGCCAGCACGACTTCACCAAGGGTGAGTCCTGCCTGACCAGCCTGGTGGCCTTGTGTGATGGAGTGACTACATCAGTGGGTAAGAGAAGGGCTACAGATGTCATTTATCTGGACTTCAGTAAGGCCTTCAACACAGTCTCCTCCAACATTCCTCTCTAAACTGAAGAGAGAGTTGGATTCAGTGTATGGACTGTTAGATGAACAAGGATTTGGTTGGATGGTCACATCTAGAGGGTTGTGGTCAGTGGCTCAGAGTCCCAGTGGACATCAGTGGCAAGTGGTGCCACCAGGGGTCTGTACTGGCACCAGTGTTATTTAATACCTTTATTAATGACATAGACAAAAGGATTGAGTGCACCCTCAGCAAATTTGCAGATGACACCAAGCTGAGCGGTGCAGTGACACTCCTGAAGACAGGATGCCATCCAGAGGGACCTGGACAAGCTCCAGAAGTGTGTCTGTGGGACCTTCATGAGCGTCGAAAAGGCCAAGTGCAAGGTGCTGCACCTGGGTTCAGACACCCTCGGTATCAATCCAGGCCTGGGGGATGAAGGGATGGAGAGCAGCCATGCTGAGAAGGACTTGGGGGTGCTGGGGGATGAGAGGCTGGACATGACCCAGCCATGTGCACTCACAGCCCAGAAAGCCAAACATGTCCTGGGCTGCATCCAAAGCAGCGTGGGCAGAAGGGGAAGGAGGGGATTCTGCCCCTCTGCTCTGCTCTGGTGAGACTCCACCTGGAAGGGGTCTGTTATGTCCAGCTCTGGGGTCCCTAACACATGAAAGAGAGGGACTGTTGGATTGAGTCCAGAGAAGGGCCACAAAAAATGGATCAGAGGGATGGAGACCTCCGCTTTCCTCTTTCAGTGAGGAAAGGCTAAGAGAGTTTGTGTGTCCAATCTGGAGAAGAGAGGGCTCCAGGGCTCCATTTTTGCAGTATATAAACGGGGCTTTCAGTAAGATGGGGATAGGCTTTTTAGTAGGTCTTGTTGCAGTAGAACAAGGTGCAGTGCTTTTAAACTAGAAGAAGTGTAGATTCAGAGCAGACCTAAGGAACACAGGTTTTACAGTGAGGGTGATGAAACACAGCAGAGGTTGCCCAGAGAGGTTTCAAATGGCCCAGCCCTGGAAACATTCAAGGGCAGTTTGGATGGGGCTCTCAGCAACCTGATCTAGATTATATCCCTGCTCATTGCGGAGGGGGTGGATTAGATAACCTTTAAAAGTGCCTTTCAACCCAGACTATTACACGATTCTGTGATCACAGGAGTACCACTTTACACAGGTGATCTTTTTACTGTTACATTTCCTGCAAGTGCTAACTTGCTCAAAATTAAAATGTTTTGTTGGACTGGAGTAGCTGGAACAAGGAACTATCAGATGTTATGCAACTAATAGCAGAAAAGGATGATGGAAGCAGATAGAAGATTGCTGATGTGCTGACTGCCCACCAGCCAAGTCACATTCCAGAGGGTTACAGAGGGTGCCTTCTGCACTGTGACTGCCAGGGCCATTGCAGAGAAGCAGCACTCACAAAGGGTTTTTTGACAAGAGTGGCAATGCTCCGAATGGCAATGCTAGAAACAGGGATGGTGGTGACCTCCTGCATGAAATGAGAGACTGAAGGGAGAGTTGTTCCTCTCTGTGGTGGCTCTGCATTGCAACCATTACACGCTTTCCTGACATCCCTGTGTTTCTGGTTCCTTATATTTAGCAGAACAGAATCCAGTTCCCCTGGATGCAGACTGCTACTGTGTGTTCTTACTGGAAAGAAAAGACACAAAAGGGATGTTTGTCCTTTTCTTTATGGGAATTCATTACCAACTTACTGGTTTGTTTTCAGCTTAACCCTGTTGTTTCAGGTTATTTTCTTTTTCCCCGTGGTGTGACTAAGCAGCACTTGGAAAGTGGAATGGGCAGAGATCCATCATTTCTGGGGAGAGGGTGAAAATGACTTGCCATAGAAGGTGGAAACTTCTCTCTAGCTTCAGAGGGAAAACTAAAGTGCAATTAAGAAATAAAAAGGGGGAGAGGTAAAATATTGGGGAAGATAAAAGATTAGAAGAAAAAATTAGGGTAAAACCTTATTATGCAACATTTGAGATTGGGGTCTGTCAATAAAGTAAATGGGAAACACACTTCTTTCAAAAGTGTTTGTTTCAGCAGCTCAGCTTTACTAAAGCACTATTCCTCTGGTATAAAATCTTGGAAGTCTTTTTCCCCCTCCCCCACACAAAAAAAGCCAAACAAAAACCCCAGAGTAAATTTGCACTTGTTCCAGTTCTGTTTGGAGTATACATAAAATGATGAAACACAGAATATGGGAAATGGCAGTTTTCCTGGTGGACAATTAAATTTCATTGTCAGTTTAAATTGATGACACTAGCTTCTAAACTATTGAGCCTGTGCTAATAAATGCAACAGTTGTTCATAATTTGGCAGTGAATGACCTTTAAATGTAGGCGCTTACTAAGGATGTCCCTAGAGAACAATTCAACTTCGAAATGACATCCACGTGTTCTTGTTGTCATTTAAATATGCTCCCTTTGTCAATAACAGAATAATAAATACTAGTTAGATTTCTAATGTTGATTCAGATCCCAGGAAACTTACTGAATAAATTAGTGTACATTTGATTTATATTGACCAAAAAAATTTTACAGTGGTGTATTGCAGGTCAAGGTGACATACATTTAAATGTGTTGTAGAGCAGAGGGCATACTTGACTGACACAAGTGCTTACTGCATTTTTAATTAACACTTCCAATACTACTCTCCAAATTGCTCCTGGAGTTGCAAATGTAGAAGCAAGATCTGACATGTAAGATCATAAACTAATGTGGGTTTTTTGAAAGTCCATAGGCTTTACCTCCATAGAAGCAGCAGTTTAATTACAAGGCTATACTTCTGTTTGTGGAAGTATAAAACCACAAAGATCTAAGGTTTGGTATAGTTTATGTATTTTACTATTCTTTGCTGTTAATATAAATGTACACAGAGTCAAGAAGGGGAGTTTTTAGTAGTTCTTCCATGAAGACCTAGAATAAACCACAATAGCAAGTTATAAAGGGGGACTGTTTATAAGTTTCATGATTACAAAGCCTGGAGGGAGTAATTGTGAGTTTACATAAAAAGATTTCAAAGCATTACTGTTCTAGCACTTTTGCTTTCACTTTTCTAGACTGTGTAAACTTGGTAGTTTTAAAAAATTCTGAACAGATTTTGAGTGCCTTGAGTATGAAATCTGCCAGGGTGAAGACTACTTGCTTACCAGCCAAGCTTTTATAAGCCCACCATTTATTAACCTTGTGTCACAAGTACTGTTGAAATCAGTGACACACCAGTTACTCCAAGTTCAATGAAGTTCAACAGAAGTATTATATCTATTAGGTCTAATTAGAGCTTTTTACAATCTCAGTGTCTTCATAGAGGATTTTCAAATGTTCTGCTCTACAAGGGTGTCAGAGTAGGTCTGTACAGATGCATTTCTCTCCTACAGGAATGGTGAAGATGATAAAAGATAATTTTACAGATGTCAGTGATTTTGTGATTTCAGAAAAATGCTGTTTTGATCATTGCTTTTTGTGGGTTTGAAGTTCCAATGAAGGTGCATGTGTTAGTGGAGGAAACAGACTTGATAATTTAAGCCAGATTGCTGCTACTAAAAATACTTCTTTTTCTTTTTTTTTTCAGGGGGTAACTTGTGCATTTGTCAGCAGTGACAATTAAATTTCTTTCCTCAAGTCAGTTTTCCTGTTTGACAGACTTTGTCAGTGATATGAAACTAACCACTTGGTATGCAGTGGGAACCTGAGGAGCGTAAAGTAAGACACAAAGAATTTTGCAGTGCACATGATGGCAGCTAAGGCAGAAACCAGGAAGAAGTAAAACCAAAGTGAAAACTGGCTGAATTTGTATGTAGCGATCAGTTGGAGCTGTGGACAGATCAGACAGAGACGTGTATCTCTGGTGATCTCCAGTTGCTGTGCAATTGGTCGAAGGCCCCCTGATTCACAGTCATGCAATCTTAATGGAAAGGGCCATGTAAGATTTCTCTGAGCAGGAAATACCTTTTGCTTTATTTGCAATGGAAGGGTCAACAGTTGAATATAGAAGCAGCAGCATGATTACCTCTGTCAATTTTCACCTGAAAGACCAAAAGTTGACACTTTCTATCAGTACACTACAACTGCAAAGCATCCATTATCCATTCCTCTCACAGTATCTACTGGTTTGCGGTTTTAATGAGGAACTTACATTTTCAGAATGATTGGAGGTAGCAGGGCATTCAGACTTGCATCACAATAAAGATATATTTGAATTGTATCTTTGAGAGGTATTGGCGGCAAAGTTTTGTTAATAATGTAATACTATCAGCGGAATAATTTCATCAGAAGATTAATGCTTAACTACTTCTGGTGATGTTCCCAGATAGTGTCAAGTCATGATAATTGTAAATCTTTTCAACAAAGATAATGTTAATCTTCTGTACATTCTTCACTAGCCAGGAGTGAGAACACACCAGGCTTTAAAATGCAACATGAGGGAAGATGTAATAGATTTCTCCTTTTTTCTTACTGCAATGCAATTTTAACTGGTCTTTGAATTTTTTAGTGCTTGATGTCATTCATTCCAGGTTTAATTGATAATTAGTCAGCATTGTTATGTAATTTATTAAGTTATCTTGTCATTTCAGTATATGAGACCTAAGAGGTGCTTCTGTGTAGAGTGGTTGGTGGGATAACTTCAGTGCTGCATTTGGGTACAGTAGAAGTACTTGGTTTAGGTATGCACCATGGAAGTGTGCTAATGGAGGCTTTTGAGCTACTGTATTCTGCATAGTCTTACTATCAGTAGCCATTATTTTTTTGTGTTTACAGGAATTATATGAGGATTTGTATCAACTTTTCATGTTCTGTTTTCTATAAGCCTGAAATTTTTGTGGCTTGGGGAAGATTAAAATAACATTTTGGAGAGCATTCTGTAAGAGGATTTTGATGACAAAACAAAAGTGTTGTCATGCCGTTTCAAAGCAGCATTGTATTTTTAATAGAAAATGAAAGGACAAGTGTATGTAGTCCATTAATAAACTTATTCTGAGATGTCCTGATGATAAAAGTCTTGCAGCCAGAGTATGAATACCCTCTTCCTGTGAACAGTCTTTTTAAAGTTATTATTTCAACCTATATATTATGTTATAAATTTCACATTTCATAAACCAGTAAATATTGTAGGGTTGGTTTTTGTTTTTGTTGTTGTTGTTTGTTTTGTGTTTTATTTTTTTTTTAAATAAAGTATATGAGGCACAGCAGTCAGGCTTGGATACTTTCAGGCATTGAAATAAGATGAGACAGAAGGAGCATACCATGAGTAAGGAGCACCATGTCCAAGCCAGGTTCAAAACAATGTTTCTTCTCATTCCTCCTCTGTTGGTGCAGTGAGAGCTCCACCTCCCGTTCAAAAAAACCTTCAGTTCTAAGAGCATATAAATAGGAAATCTGAGAAGATGATTTTGGGTGTTGAATTTGCCCTTAGTGTAGGGTACTTACTACAGTAAATAATTTATGAGAAGTGACAGCCAAACCTCCACTGCAACCTACATCTAATACATTATTTATTTAGATGTCACAGTCTTTGTGGGTCCCGGTTAAGTCCTGGGCCTCTATGAGACAGTTGCGGAATAATGTACATGCTACACAGTTTCAAAAATCACTCTTGAAAGGGGTTGCCTACATTTGATAATAGTTGTTTGCCTGATGAGATGCTGTGAAAAGCATTGAATATCCAAAAAGGTATTCTTACTATTTGAGTACTTAATTCTTTAACAGAATGAAAAGAGCATAAAACTTCTGTGAAAGTCTTCTCTCCCACTAGGTTACCTTGAAAATTGTAAGATAAGAATTACCAAACTTCATTAGTTTATTTTTTATATTTCTTGTCTCTCCTGTAATTGATTCACTTTTTAAAAAATGGATCCCCGTTTTATACCAGAGCAGAAGGTATTCAAGTGCTGCAGTATCTTCAGATTGGAAAATAATGAAATCTAAAGCTTTCCTTATAATCTTTTACAAAAGGGCAAACAAAGTCTTGATGAGGTAGTGAAATAATCAATTGTTCAACAGCAAGCCTGCATTGATTACAATACACTGCTTTTATGAAAAAGGACCATATGTGTTGAGAAATACATACTTCAGCTAACTGCCGTCACTTCTGGTTTTGAACAGGACTCTTTCTTTGTGTATAGATTCACTTCTCTACTCTTTATTGAGTAATCAGACTCTTACCAGGAATAGGACTCCCTGATCATGTGTCCTCCTTGCAGTTGAGCTGTGATGGTAATTACAATCTGACTTTCTTGTTCCTTTATGATGTGGGAAAAAAAAATGGAACTGTCTTCAGTTTAATAACTAATTAACGGACTAGTACATTTATGATAATGTTGGGGAATGTAATAAAAATATTAGCTTTGCTTTAAATATGTGAAGAAATAGATATTTAGGAAAAAATTGCAAACCAACATTGGATTTGAAAGTTATGCCATTATAGAATCAGTAAACCTATTAGCCTATTATTCTACTGATTTGTTCCAAATTCTAAGAAAAATTATCTCCTGTGATGACATACTCCCTATAAAACTTCAAAATGCTTCTATTCTTACAAACAAGTTTGAGAACATGTGATAGCTGGTTTCTAATTAGAGATTCATTCGCCCACTAAAAGCCAAAGACATCCCTTCTGGGTTTATGTTCTAGCAAGGGAGCATAAAAAGTCAGTAATTACTGAAAACATTTATTTTTGGTGTTGAATAGAAAATGCCGAAGGCCTTTCCTTTTGCTGAGTCCTCAGAATGGGGATATGATTGGTAGGAATGGCATCTTTGCACCATTTCCTCTGATGCGGTGACTAGAAAGCTCAAGTAGATTCTGAAGTATGGCTGAGTTTGGGGTGGGTGTCTTTGTTGTTTCATTTGGTTGGTTTGGTTTTTGTTTGTTTGTTGTTTGGGTTTTTGGAGGGGTTTTTTTGTGGGTTTTGTTGTTTTTGTTTCTTTTTTTAAATTTAAAATTTCTTTTTCGTATTTGTCCTCTCTATCAAAATCTGTTGCTAATTTTGGTTTTACCTTCCCTTGTCAGAAATGTTTCAATATCAGACATCCAAGTTTTGCCGTGAATTCTTATTGACATTTGGGATGAGGAAAAGAATATTTTTATGAGTGTTTTAAAACAATTCAGTAAGAACTTGATGAGAATGTTATTGCAGATAGTAATTTTTTTCTCTCAAGCCAGTTCTTATGGTGGCCAGAATTAGAGGCAGAGTAGGAAAATATACTTTGTAAAAAGTTCAGCACTTGCAGGTAAGAATTCTTTTAACATTTTATCTTTTGGTACCTACTTGCTACTATATATTTGTCTGGGAAATAAGGCGAATGTGATAATGGGGACCAGAAACAGTTTTAAGGTTCTTGGTAGAATAATTTTTTCTCTACATGCATTTAGTCTTCATATTTGAATATTCGCTTTCCTGGTTTGTATCTAATTTCAGCTTAAAAAACCTCTAAATGTAGTTTTAAGGGTGAAAAAACCTGGTACCGTCTGGTTTGTAGTATGGAACTCTAAATTAAAAGAGTGATTTTATTTTGTCTAACCGGTGGGAGAAAGAAAGAAACTTCTTCTGAAATAAATTGTTCTGTAAACTAAGAAAAGATGACTAGAAGTTAGTTGCTTAAACCATGAAAGTCACTGCTTTTTTTTTTTTTTTTTTTTTTTTTTTTTTTTTTTTTTTTTGTTAAGTGTGAATGTTGTCATTACTATCTTTGAATGCAGTGGCCAGGATAATACCACTAACACAAAACTTTCCTAATTGGCTAAGTGTTTAAATAATACATTTTGTGAACTGATACAGAAAATGTTAGTTTTGAAGTGTGTTTGGTATCTAGGAAAGAACTGGTAACATGCTGCACATTCAGAACTATTTTTTGCTACTAAATTGTCAAAAATTGCTGATTTGAAAGGGGGTAAAAACCTGCTTAAAGTACTCACAGATACCACTGTTATCTGTTACAGGCTAAGAACTTAATGCCCTATTGCTCAAATGAGTTTTTACCATAACGAGATAGCTATATCACACTCCTAAGTGAAAAGCTCATGAACTTGCCTGCATGGTTATTTCCAGCCTCCACTCTTCTAACAAGCTCCCAAAGTTGTTGTTGCTTATAAAAGTGGGAAATGGACCTGATAAAAATGTTTAGTCTGCGGAGCTGTGTTTTATTTATCATATCACAAAAGAGCAATGTTTTGTTGCATCATGGTCAAAATAGAAGCGACCTTGCTTGTTCGTGAGTGCTCAAAGCCTAGAGATAAGAGGCAAAGTAATAGAGTACAATAGAAAGAGTGTAGTGTAATTATTTGTGGCTTGTCAAGTGAAGCCCTTTCAGGCCCCAAGTGATTCAAATCTGGGAACTCTGCACAATTCTGTACACTAACCATAGCCAGCATCAGAGAAATCTCACCCAGCTTCTCCGACAGTACTGAAATTGCATCAGTTTGTCATGCACTGAGCATGCCAGCTTCGCACAATATCATTTGCTTGCAAATGGGCCTGGCCCCAACGCCCTGAGACACATTCTTTGGTATCTGACTCTTGGCCTGTGATTTGTCATGTCTCTAGTGCTATCGGCGTGAAGTAATTTTAATAGATTCTGATGGTTTGCTTGTGGAAGGTAAAGAATGCACTACAGATTGTGTCAGGTAGCTTTCTATGGCATGTAGTTTGGTGAAGGCCCTCATGATGGTGATAGCCAAACAAAGAGGATGGAGAAATGAGAACCCTGTTTTGAATGGTATTTAACACTGCCCTTCTCAACACCCTGCTGTGGACATCTTTGCAAACTCAGCAGGTCCAAGAAATTAGCAGCTCAACAAAGCAGTGTTATTTGTGCTTTAGAGTTGTTTATGGATGAGAGATACAGCAGAAAAACAGTGGCTATTTTTTTGTCCCTATTCAAAAAGTGTGTAAGAGGTGTAAAAATGTTAATTAGTTTCCAAGGAGTAAACTGGATATATATTTGTCTTGGTGTTCACCTTTTTATTATTTGTTTGAAGTGTTAGTGCTCTCTAAATAAAAATCCCTGGGTTTTTTAGCAAGTATGTTATTTCATACTGTAAAAAAAAAAAAATAAAAGACCTGTGCAATTTATACTAACATGTATCTTTTATAAAATTATGTAAATATGACCTAGAAAAATAGATTTCTGAATAATTTCTTCATAGATTTTAATTGGCATATTTATTTGACAATTATTTGAATACTAAATATTTGTTTGAATTGTTTTCTTACACTATGAAGTAAGTATGTGGCATTTTTTTTACTCTTCTTTTGACACCACTGAGATGAGATTATTTTGCCATTGACAACTCTGATCTTTGCATCATTTTTTTCAGCTGACTTCCTTAATTGATTACTACTTTGTTGTTGGAGCCTGCAGCATAGCTCTCCAGAATTCTGCTGACACCAATCGATTAATGTGAAGGTGTTAGTTAGTGATTTCATCTAAGAAACATTCAAAACCCTGTCAGTAATCTGTTCTTAAAAACTGCCAGATCATTGAATTTTGTTATTTTGAACATGTTAGTGTGGGTTAACAAGGATTTCTCTGGACAGCCAAAAAAAATTTAAAAAAACAGACCTTGAAGTGACTCTTGTGGGAAGAACAGATTTTATTCAGTCATACATTAATATAATATACATGCACATGCCTTAATATTTAAAAGACTGTTTTAAAATATGTTCTTATTAATATTTAAGGTATCTCTCAGGAATTTATAAAAATGCTTCAGCACAAACTATTTCTTTTTATGTTTACCTGGGGAATTTTTGACAGCAGTGTAACTCTAAGCACCCCGCTAGCAAGTCTCTGCAAGTCTGCCACTTTTTTTCATGCTGTAGCTTCCACATTTGCTTAGCAGCTTTGCATAGCTAAGCAAATTTTTAAAATGAGCCTGCATTTTTTCCCTTTTTGTTCTAAATAAGTTCACAAAAATAATGTTGTTTTATACAATTTCTTAGAGTAATTCTGTGTTATGACCAGAACTCACTGTTCAATGTTGCACAAAAAAAGAAAGAAGTAAAGGTTCTTTTTAAGCATGATGTTAACTTATGAAAGCATATTTTGCTTTTATTTCTTGGTGGGGTTTTTTGTAGGATGACTTCTTAAAATAGACATAGATTTTTACAGTGTGCTAGCCTTTGTGTATGCTACTTGTGCATCAGTAAAACATCTCTGCCTGATTTCCAAGGGGTGGTTGTGGAGGGTACAAGTTAGTTAAATCCAGTGAGTATGCTGTTATCAGAGGTTTTGTTTGTACAGAAGGCAACCTGAATCAGTTGCCACTACACCAACATCAAAACCAGCAAAGTGCTGTGGTCAGTATAATATCCTTACATTCAGATACACAGATGAGCGTGCACACACGTGTTTGTGGGTGCAGATACACAGAAGCACATGCAGATGTCAGCGTCAGGAGGATTTATTGGGTTGTATTGCTGAAGATTCTGTTTGAGTTCCAGTATGACTTGGTATTTTAGTGATGTGGATGATGGAATAAGAATGTCCTTATTTAAATTTGCCATCAACACCAAAGGTGGAAGTGACTGTGGAGATGCTGGAGAGTGAGAGTAGAGTTTAAAATAATTTTGATGAATTGGAAAGTTTATTTAAGAAAGGAAAACAGGGTGCTAACTCAATAGGAACTGGTGCCAAGTATTGTATTTATCAAAAAATAATCAGTTACATGGAGTAACACCCAAAAGATTAGGCAACAGATATTCCTGAAAGGATCTGGGGGTTATCATGCATCACAGGATGGCTGTGTCACAAGGCAAATGCATGTTGGGGCTTCAAAAGATGACTGTAACAAAAAGGTCACTGATGTGGAGTGTATACTAAATGTGGAGTACTGTGTCCAGTTTTAGGTACTGCATTCTAAGAAACATGTGAGCATATGAGAAAAAGTGTAGACAAAATAAGGTGATGTATGTACTCCTACAGCCAGTTACATTGCTTTCTGGATCTCTGATCAATGGGAAGAAGAAAATACAGCAGGACCTCTTTAGATCAAAAACAAAACAGTGAGTAGGAACTGCATGACAGTCGCCAGCAACAAAAAAAACGTTGAAAAAAGGAGACAGTTGGTCTGTGGATCGGCAATGTTGTGGTCTTACGCTGTGCAGTTATCTGTCCTATCCACCAGAAGTATGGGGCTAATTATGAAATGGTGCTGAATAATAAAGATACTGCAGCACCAGAACACTCTTGAGGAGCAGGGTGTGGAAGCTTTGTCTGGAGGTGGCTTAGGAGTTTCTGTCAAGAATAAGTACAATTAGTCCTGCCTGGAGACAGCAGGAAGAGCTAGGTAACTTCCAGAAACACAGAGCCAGAATAGACCTCAAGCTCCTTTTTGTGAGCCCCCCTTGACACCTGGCTGTCATCCTTTGCATTATTTCAAAAATTTTGTTTATCCATCCCCTAATCTATTATCTCTTATAAATTCTGTGGCTTTCTAAAACTCTTTAAGAGTCCAAACAGAGTAGTTCTTTCTCCTCTCCTGGGAAATGTAGAGGCGTCTCATAATGGAACAGTTGCTGAAACAATCATGAGTTTCTCCATCTCTGTTTCTTCATGCAAGAGAAGAAACATAATTTGTTAGTTTGCCCAGGTAAGCCTTTTTCAAGGTCTTCCTGGGAGGTAAATATTCGAGTTTTTTCCCCAGTTTTAGACACAGCTAATATTATTCAGTAAAGTATTTGTGTTTGGTATGTATCCCATTTGGTGCTTCAGAATTGGACTGCATGTATGTGGTTCCATAACTTTAAATGTACATAGCAGTGAAGGGAGGTGCAGAGCATCAGAGCCAACATTTCCTATAAGCTAGTCAAGAAACTGCAAAAATTCAGTGCTACTCTTACTTCAGTCAGTATGCCTCTTCCTGTGAATAATATTTGCCACAAAATGAAATCTAAGTGTTTAAATAGCTAGATGTGTGGCTTTGTAAGAGGTGACTAGATTGGTGGCTTAGCTGTGAAGCAGAAAGTAGTGCGGGGACAGGAGGGTTAGGACTCCCATCAGAGGTCTGAGTCTCTAATCCTGGTCCTGCTCACAGGTACATTTCACCTCAATCCTGTGTCATCTGAAGGGGCATGAAGATAGACTGTACAAGTTAGAAGGCTCTTCAGGTTTACTAAATGACAGAAATAACAAGACAGAACAATTTGTGCCATTTACTCCCAAGTATTTTCAGGAGCTGATAAAAAAATTGTATTTTTAAACAATTATTTTGAGGGATTTGTAGGGCAACAATTTTTTGCCAAGTTATATACCTTATCTGCGTAACTTGCTGTAGGTATCACCTAGTCTTGCATTTGGTTAATGCATTAGGTACATATTTTTAATTTTGTGGAAAGAGTTGCTGCTTTGTCAGTGTGTGCTCAAACATCAGCGTTATCTCCATTTCCTGATGTTTATTGCATGCTCACTGGTTGTGCAGACCTTGTCTCTGCCCTGGTGCAGGGCATTATGTGATGATTCTCAGTAGTAAGTTCTTGTTTGCTTGTTCTTTTGTGCTTTCTATTAGGCACTGGTATGATCCATTCCATGGTGTGATCATGTGCCTTGCCAGAAGTCGAAGACAGAGCAATGCCAAAGAATAGAGCTCTGCCACTTGCCATTCTAGTCCTCTCTTGCTGCTCTTAGCCAGGGACATACGTAGACAGTTCAGCTTCGCATAGTTCTTGATGTATGTAATCCATTTATTGCTCATGTTTAGATGTAGCTTTTTACCCTTCACACCATGGAAATCATAAAAAAATCTTCTACAGTTTCAGCAAGAATGATACCTTAAAACAGAAGGCTTGATGGAAAATACCGGATGCGCAGCAGTATGGTGATGTGCCACTGTCCTGAACACTAAATAGAAACCTCTCATGTTTCACTGCTGTCTTTCGCATTCGTGGGAGGTTTGATGCTAAGTGATTTAAATATCCCTAGTATGCAAGAATCATGGTCACTGACAAGAAATATGATTACAATGAATATTTTTTGCTCCTCATAGCTCAAATAGGCTATTTCTATACTTCTCAAGGTAGCAGGGTGAGGTTATGCTGGGCAGCATGGTAAGTAGGCAACACGAGTCAACATTTACTCAGTTCCCAGTAATAAACCCATTTTTACCTCCTACATTACAACAGTTTTTAATTTCTTGTTTGTAGATAGTAAAACATGATTCCTTTTACAAATTGTGAGCAGACTTGCAGAAGAGCTTTGAGAACTAATTTATCATTTGCCAGGTAATGCAAGTTTGTAGCCAGGTAAGCTATCTTATGGCTGGCATATATTGACTGTCAGCCTTTCAGAGGCCCCAGCGCTGGATAACACAAGCACCAGAGACACAAGATTTAACTTTGATTACTGACTAACCTCCTTCTGGGTTTTTTTAACCCGAGAGCTTTGTGCGTGCATGGACTGCTTAGCTGCAAGTGGAGAGCAGGTGAGACAGGGTGCCATGAGAGCATACTCAGAAAAGGAACTGAGGAGTGAAATCCCCAAGTCAGCCAAATTTGCTCTTGAACCCATGCGGTCAAACCATAGCTTTGCGCTGCTGTACTGAGATCAGGGGTTTGAAACTAAAATAGGTAAGAAGTTGTAATTTCATCAGATGGCCTTCTGTCTTAGTATGTCTGGTACTGAAGCTGGCTTGGCAATAGCTTTGGCATTACACTACTTTCTATTACCCCAGAGAGGGAATCAAGGTTCCCAATAGACTTAGGTCCTTTTTCTGGTATAGACAGCTTGGAAATATAAAATGCGTTCTTGCATAGAATCCTGAAATAGTTTGGATTGGAAAGATTTGATTTAAAAATCATCTAATTCAACCCTTTACCATGGGCAGGAACACCTTTCAGCAGATCATACTGCTGATTAGATTCAGCCTGACCTTTGACACTTCCAGTGGTGTCATATCCACAGCTTCTCTGGGCAGCCTGTGTCTCACTACCCTCATAATAAAAAAATTCTTCCTTGTTTCCAATCTAAATCTCTTAATTTAAGAGTTGACATTGCCACTTGTCCTGTCACTGCAAATCTTGGTAAAAATTGGTCTGACTCCATCTTTCCTGTAAGCCTCCATTATATATTGAAAGGCCACAAAATGATCTCCCTGGAGCCTTCTTGTCTTGGGCTGAACAACCACAACTCTTTTCTTTCACAACTCTTCCCAGCAGGGATGTTTCAGCTTTCTGGTCAGTTCTGTGGCCCTTCTCTGGACTTGTTCCAAAAGATCCATGTCTTTCATGTCACTGGGGACCCAAGCACTTCAGGTGGAATCTTGCCAGAGCAGAGAGGGAGAATCTCCCCCTTCTCCCTGCTGGCCATGCTGCTTTTGATGCTGCCCAGGATGCAATTGGCTCTCTGGGCCGTGAGCACACATTGCTGGGTCATGCCCAGCTTTTCACTCACCAATAGCACAAATCCTTTTCTGCTGGGCTGCTCTCAACCCATTCATACCCCAGCCTGTATTGATACTGGGGGTTAACCAAACCCATGTTTGCTCTTGGCCTTGTTGAATTTCATGAAGTTCATATGGGCTCACTTGTCAAGCCTGTCATGGTTCCTCTGGATGACATCCCTTCTCGTCAGCGAATGAACTGTGCCACTCAGCTTGGTGTTTGGTCCAGCTTTGTGTTTAGAGGGCACTTACAAGACCCAGGATCAAACATGAGCAAGACCAACCACAGCAATGGTAGAACACTTGCTCAGTGAATACTGCAAAGATCTTGAGGAGTAAGTTTTTAATTAGCAGTTGAGGCAAGCCCGATGGGATAGATTAAATTGTACAAGGACAGGATGATTTCTTGAATTCTGTGACTCTGGAGTTCTTGACTTTTAACCTCAATGGTTTTGTTGTATTTCTTTTGGTGGAATAATGTCTAAATTTATACTTTTACAATGGATGTTGTAGTACTCAGTATTTCAGTGAAAACAATAGAAAAGTTCACTGTATAGTTTGGGGAAAAAATAGCTGAGTTACAGGCTTCTTAAATGTTTTATAGCATGTCACTGTTGGTTTCTTTTTTCTTCTTCTTATTCTCCTTTGTGTAACATTGTAAATATTTAAATATGGCTCCCAAAAATAAAATATCTCTAAAATGCTGAGCTCCTGTTGAAGGCTCTAGGGATTTGGCGTACTAAGTTAGAACTGGTTGAGTGCATTTTAAAAATAAATTGTGCCTGTAATTATTTGCTTCAACAGCCTGACTAGTGGTCAGAAGTAAGAGCCAGGGTGCAGGTCAGCCTGCTGGTGGCCAGTGAGGTTCCGATTTTGCCTCTGGACCTGGAGGCTGACTCAGCTACTCCTGAGCAGCCTGTTTTGTAAGCTCCCAGTATGAGCACATATTGAGCAACATTGGACTGACTTGGTTCAGATGCAATGGAAACTTGCAGTCACAACATATTCCTTTTTAATTAGCAGAAATTTTGAAGCAGAGAAATTGCTTAAGCTTTCTAAGCAAAGGTTTTCTTCAGAAGTGGGAATCAGCGCTGCTTTCTTTTACTAAATTCTTGGGATTACTTCTAGCTGAAGTGAAGTCAGAAGCAAGTATTTGTTTGTTCTATCTCCTGCACTTTATGTTGTAATCCTGTGCTTGTTACTAAAAAGTCCAATGGTCAAAGAAATGGATTTCACACTTGTCTTAGTTTTGCTGTTTTCGAGTTTTTGATTCTAGCTGAGTTCTGATAAGTATGTGTATGTGTGTCTAATATATTTATTTACAAAAATAAGAGAACATTCAGCACTTCAAATAAACAGCCATACCCTCCTTTTATTTTCCTTTTAATGTACTCGTGTTAGTGCTAAGATCTTTAATAGATACTCTTACAGCATTAAAATAATAAAATAGTGTATTAGGTGATAAATTGTGTGTGTTATGGAGCACTATTGATTACCTTGCTCATTAGTTGTACATTAAAGCAGACAAATTATTAGACACTCCTGTGACTTGATTTTTATGTATAAAATAAAAGAGTAGCAACCAACATCTGAATCACGGGGGCTTGTTGTAATTCCCGTTCATGTTCAATTGTGAATGCACAGGAAGTATACATTTTTCTCATTTAGAAACATATAAACAAACTAAAGTTTATTTCTTCTGGGTGTTTTTTAAGTTGCTTCTTTTCTTTAATTAAAATTCTTCATAATAATATGGTTTCCAGCTATAGGTACTGGTAAATAGGTAGTGTTCTTTACAAGCCATCTACTTGATAATTTTGGATGTTTATAGTAACAAGAGGAATTAAACTTTAAAAGGCCATAGGAAGCACTGGAGTGTTTTTGCCTCTACTAAGTTATCAGTATTAGTCATTCTGTAGCTTGAATAAGGTATGCATGCTCAGCCTGAGGGTTGTCCCTGTAAGTTAGCTTAGGTTCAGTCCTTGCAGTGATGGCTCTTGTCAGTTTGTATCTTTGCTGGGGTGCTTAACAGACCAGTAGGGGTCACTCTGTGCACTGAATTTGGGAAATGTGTAGCTAATTTTAATTACTCTTTTTAATTGCGCATGCTTGCACACTTGAAGAAATCCTAGAGAAGAGCTCTACTCATTGTTTATTAAGTTACTGGTTTTTTCTTTGAGTTGGGAGTCTCTGTACAAAAGCATGCATGATAGTTAACCTTTTATAAGCTAACTATGAAGCATGGCTATATCACAGACTGTATATCTAATGATACAGTTTCAGAAGTGTCTTTGAGAGAGTCTTCGCAGTTTGTGAAAAGGCAGTGTGTGCTGAAAAGAAAGTGATTCTGGTTGGGGTTACTGTATTTCCATGCCCTAACTCGATAAAAGAGGCTGGAAAGTCTAGTGAGGTAGGTCAGTGTGCCACATAAATGCTTCAATAGTGTATTCTTCCACTTCTCTCAAAGTCAAACTTTAAGGCCATTTTAAAAAACCTAGGAGAAGGGTATCAAGCATGTATGGAAATAGATGGGTGAAGATATCCTGGTCTTCTAAGTCAAGCAGTTAATTGTGCAACTAGTTGATGATCAATGCAGTCACTTCAAACCGATATATAAGATCCATCTGTTCCCAGTTTTTCTGTAGTGGCAGTGTTGTGAAATACATCTTTCCCTCCTGCTCTCTTCTAAAATCTATATCTTAGGATTTAAAATGTTTTGTCTATAACATTGAAGAAAGATGAAAGCATCTTAATGATTGTGAACGGACATAATCTTTTCTTAAATGGGGCATTTATCCAGTTTTAAATTAAAGACTGAGATTTGTAGTTTGTAATATTTTCTTTACTAAGATTTCTTAATGAGGGATGCTTTGCACATAATTTGATGGAAATAGCTATGCTATTTATATTCTTACCCTTTCTATGATGTCCTCTTCCACACTTACTGCAGTAGTTTGTGTGCATGTGTTATTCTGTGCCACAGCAGTGTGCAGGAGCTCAGGCCTTATTTCAAGAGTTGGAAGCCACAGAGAATCTTCAGTATAAGTGGTTCATGGAGAAAGCCCAATTTTCCAGCAAAAATCACCCCAGTCTGGTGGCTTAGCTGAGATCCAGGACCTGAGAGTTTAGTTTCCAACTCAGGCAAGTCACAGTGGTCTGGTAGTTTCCTTCAGAAAAACATGGATAACCACGTGGAGTCAGGTGAAATGGAGACAGAGGGTAAGAGCATATTTGTAATGCTCGTGATTATTACTTCAGAGGCTGTCTGAAAGGATAAAGTGATTAATTTCAGTAATACTGGCACAGGAGCAGATGGGAGCAGAAAAAGTAATAGCAAGGTAGTAAGGACCAGCATTTGCTTGTTTTTCTGTGCCTGATGAGATTTGCTTAATTGGATTGATGACAGTATCTGAAAACTTGTGCTGATCACTTTTGCACACTTTGACAAGAAAATGAAAGATTGGCTCAAGTGTGTGTCTGTCTCCCTTTTTTCAGTGAAGTGGTTGAAATTCTATTTATCTTGGTAATTTTGTATTATAATAAAGAGTATCTTTGTTTCTTCTGTTCCCTAACTGTTGTCTCTTTACTTAGAAGTGTGTAGCAGGGAAGAAAGGGAATGGTGAAGAAATGAGTGAAAAGAAGAGTAATCAATCTTTTCCTTGTATTCTTAGTTCATAAAATTGATACTTTGTTTCTTTAAGTAGTCCAAAAATTGGTATCATACAAGCAGAGAAATGTCTTTAAATGACTATGCTCCATTTTTAATTGGAAGAGAGTAACAATTTTGTAATCCTGTAACACAAAAACTATTAGCATCTTTGCAGCACATCTTTTCTTGAATTCACAAAATTAGTTAAACTTTATGTGATTTTTTTTTTTAGTGAGACTACTTGTTTTTCCTTCTTGTAATATTTTTTCTCTGCACTTCCAGTGAAGTCATAATGGCTTAAATAAATCATAGCTTTTCTTTATTCTCTCTGCCCCCATGTAAACTGGTTGTTCTGGTCATCTAAGCCTAACATATTTTAATGCCTTTATATGTAGCCCTTATTTCTTCAAAATTGATCTTGAAAAGGAAAGCTTGGTCTCCTTTTCACAGCATCAGAGAATGTTAATGGTTGGAAGGGACTGCTGGAAGTCACTTTGTCCAAGATCCCTGTTCAAGGAGTGTCCCATAGAGTACATTACTCAGGATTGTGTCCAGATGGCTTTTGAATATCCTGCAGTGAGGGAGACTCCAAAACCTCTCTGGGTGATTTTTCCAGTGCTCAGTCACTCTTGCACGGTGAAGTTCTCCCACATGTTCAGGTGGAACTTCCAGTGCATCAATTTCTGCCTGTTGCCTCATTCTGTTGCTTGGCACCACCAAGCAGAGCCTGGTCCATCCTCTTGGCACCCTCCCTTCAGGTACTCATAGACATTGGTGAGGTCCCCTTGTAGCCATCTCTTCTCAAGGCTAAACAGGCCCAGCTCCCTCAGCCTTCCTCATAGGAGAGATTCTCCAGTCCCCTAAAAACCTTTGAAGCCCTCTGTTGGTCCTGCCCCAGGAATTTCGTGTCTCTCGTGTGCTGAGGATTCCAAAGGTGGTGGTGGGGATCAAACATGGTTCCTTTTGGCCCAGTGCACCATAATGTGGCTGCTTGTCTAACTCCAGATCCCCACCAAAATTAGTTTCAAATTCATTTCAGATACATTATTATCTTTTATTACGTTTATCATAGCTTTAGAAGAGTAAATGTGAGTATTTCTACCTCTTTGGTTGATGCAAAATTCTGCAGTAGCTTTACAGTATTGTTGCTAACATGATAGCACAGAGATTATTAGCTACAGTTAGGTAATGCTAATACTTACCACTTCACATTACTTAACATGACCCACAGATGATTTATTCTAATGATTAATGATAAATGAGTAGTCATAATTGGGAGATTATTGGCTTTGGGGGGTTTTTGAGTTGTTTTTTGTTTTTTTTTAGTAAGTATTACAGCAAATGGTTGTTGTATCAGTGATTTCTTGTATTGATATTTGCACCTTTTTCTTCAAAAAGGCTACCTATTTGGAGTCAGAATGAAATAAGTCTTGGAGAGTTCAGGCGTTTGATATTAATTAGGAATATGACAATTATCAACATATTAAACTACATTTTCACACAGCAACCTGGTGCATGAGATAACAGAAAGAAACCAAGCAAACCATTCCTTTGCTTCTTCATCCATAGAGAAAAGATGGACTCTCTTCAAAAAATATCCAAAAAATGTTTTGGAGAATGTTGGCAAAATCACCAGACTTGTATGTTCAGACCAGATAAAGGGAACATGTTCTAAGATCTGAGAAGATAAAAATATTTTATCACTTTATTGACTGAAACAGTATTTCTATGTTTTATTTTAAACATGTGTTTCCTTTTTTGTCTATGTACTGCTTTTCTGCAGGTACGTTATAAATTTTGATTCTGATTAGGCTTTTCTAAAATCACAGATGTATCAATTTACCTTTTTTAAACTCAATCTCATTTTAAAGTATACTTGTACTTAACATAAAAAGCTTCAAACTTAACTTTAATAAAAGTGAAAAATAGTACAAAAAATTTTTTCAAGAAGAAAAAGATTTCAAATGCCCAAGCAGTAATGTAACTGAGAATTGGTCAGTAAAGCCACCTAAACAGGGTGAAAAGACATGTTACATCATACGGTAGTAAATGTCATTCTGGTTTTGGAAGTTACTTCTTGTACACTGAACTTTGTACAGAAGAAAAATTGATAATTTTGTCAAGGAGCACAGTAAGAAGACTGATCCTGGAGGAGGCATCAAAAAGTGACAGTGCTGCAGTTATCACAGAGCCTAAATGTGGAATCCTTTTGAGTGGTGTACCTTCACTGCAAACACGAATCCCTGCTTAAAGGAGCCCTCCTAAGTGATATTTTCCAATGGAAAGATGTAATTATATGGTTGATGCAGGTTTCAGTGCTTCATGCTTTGGAATTCAAAATTACAGAGAGAACTGTAAATTACTGCAAAATAGTTAATAATGTAATGTTTGGGACTACATGCATTTGTTTTCCTTAGTCTTTCAGGATTCCTTTTAGAAATGTTGGGTTCTTAGTGTATTGTGAACCTTTTATAAGACAACAGTCTATGGCACTAAAATCTATACTTATTCACTAACAAAGAAAGATGCCTCTAATGCATAATGAATCCAAGTATTAGGTTTTTTTTTTTTGACTTTGACTTTAACTCCATTGAGTTTAACTAAGAAAACAGAAAAGTCATTGCTTCAGCTAAGTGTGCCTGTCCAGGAAGAAGTGATGATACTGCTACAGGCATGCTTTGAGCAACGGCTTGGGCATTTACCCAGTTCATATATCCCTGTCATAAAGACTCAGTTTCTGTTCTTTTGAAGTGATGTAGGCTTTCTGTGAATTATTCACAGGGAAGAAAAGGTCTACTGTGTCATCTAAACCAGAAACAAATGCTTGTGATGTATGTTTCGTATAATGAAATCAAGGAATATTAAAATGGTGCCCTAAATATGAGCAAGTCATTTGGATTATTGCGTGGTACAATTAGGATCTGTTGTAGAACTGTAATAGCTGAATCTAAAAGAAATTAATTAATAACATTATCAGATGTAAAGTTTTTTTACATTATCTAAAGACTGAAAGAGTGAAGTGTGTACGTCATAATTCACTTTAAAATTTTGCATATCCTCTATACATCCTTATATCAGCAGCCTGTTATACAGTCTGTCTCCATGTCTCTTAGCTCCTGTTCTAAAAGAGTGGAAATGTATGGCTACATATTTTTCCTAAGAGAAGTGACTCAAAGGTATTAGCGCAATTTGGGAATTATTGGTATTGAATCTTGTTTCCTTAATTTTCAGGGTGACTTCATTGAATGAAGATAGATGTTTCTTGTGTTTTAGACAGATACTTTACATTTCAAATAAAACAAATAGTTTTAGATCCAGGGTTAAATTAAAAGTAGGTTCAGTTAGGGTTTTTTGTTTTTTCATAATTGGTTAGGAATTGCTGCCATCATCAGTGTCAGTGTCAAGGCTTTCAGCCCAGATATTTATGCACATGAGACAACTGAGATGAAGAGAATTTCCTGTTTTCTGTATAAGCAAAAAGAACAAGAACCAGACTTGGAAGGAACGAAATGTAATTTGTCTTCAACTTCTTGTCTAAAGATATTCTTCTATTCTTCTTGATAATTTTGAGTTCTTATGAGTAAAAGCTTATGCAGTTAAAGATTTTTTTAAAAAATGCAGAACACTTCTTTGTTTTCTTTGTTCAAGAAAAACCTCAGGGCTAAAATAAGTTTCTTAAATGTACCTAAAATAATATCCTGTCTATACTTGTCCATCGTCTGGGGCACTTCCTCTTTCCTTCCCACTAACTTCAAGAAGATTACAGACAGTTTGCTTTTTAGACATTTGGCATCATATGCATTGAGTGTGTGACTGTTTCTTTATCTTCCATTTTCCCCTTAGATCTGTACATATTAAATATGCATGGGTTTGTTTATGTGCAAACAAATGCTGACAGTTAACCACAGCATCTGAGATGACACAGTTTCTTTTAGATGCAGACTGAGCTAGCTGTGAAAAATGTTGAAGATGTATTTGAAAGCTGTTTGCTATGAATGAGTTCTTGGTTTCATTTTTGTGAATCATTGTAAATATTGGCTTCTGGGCTGAAATTTTCCATCATAAATTATTAGTACACATTGAAATTCTTAAGGTTCAGTGAGATAATTCATCTGCTTCTGAGAAGAAAAAAAAAAAGAAACAAAAAAACCCCAACAAAATGAGGAAATTGTTTTGCCAGAATTAATAAAATAAATTCAGTCATGTGTTGTCAGTTGTGTTGCCTTTTTCTCCCCCCTCTTTGGAGTAGGAATTGGAAAGCTTATTAGAGTGGGAAAAGTAATTGCTCTGTACCTGTAGCTTGATTCAGTCTTAGCCAGGTGACCTCTGAAAATCTCAGTTTACCCCAAATTTTTTGAGTCTGAAAGCAAAATTCTTCTAGATTTTTTGCAGAAATTGCATTACAAGAACACCAAGAAAAGAACAAGACACTTCTAACCATGACTGGTTTTGTCTGAAAGAAGTTTTGGTGATAACAACTGGACTGAAAATTAGCAAGACTGATATCACCTTTTTCCTTTGGTATTAATAAATTTGTACAGATTAGTCCATGTTGTTTCTACTGTGAAATAGCAGAAGATGTATTTTGCTTGTTTAAGACATTATTTCTATACATTTCTTGGTTATTTTTAAAGCTTGGACTTCTCTAGTTGTATGGAATTTGGATTTAGTCAACCTCTGGTTTCATGCTGCTTTCCTAAATCAAGGTATAGGTTGTATATGCCTTCTCTGAGAACTGAGTCTTTTATCTCCTTCCCCTTGAAATGGAAAGAATTTTCTGTGTCTGAGGCGGTGAATAGTTTTGTATTGAATTGGAAGACTGTATTCATTTATAAGCAGTTACCCTGAATGCAAGGCTTAACTTAGAAAGGTTGAGCATCATTTACACGTTGTGAAGAGCAACTTTTGGACCATCAGCAACTTTTCTCCTTCTGGATTTTTTTTCTTGGGAACAAAAAGCTACTGCTGCTGTCTTCTGTAAGATACGAAATGGAAAGCAAGTTCTTCTGATGTCTATGCTGTACCCCTAGAAGTTTCATGATTTCAAGCCCTTCAGGTACTACTTGTAACATACCGGCTTTTTCTGAATCACTGCAGTTTATTTAGTGCTAACATTGTCCTGACTTTTCCAGTTAGACTGCTAATGCAAACATAGATCCTGTAAGAAATGGTTGTAAACTGTAATTATACCCTGACAGGTTACTCTGTGGAAAATTAGTTTTCTGTTCAAGATAACAAAAGGAGAAAGTAATGAAAATAAGAAAATTAATATTTTAGCTGCAGGACATTTTGTATGGAGAGCCTCTGCCCATGAACTCTTCAGCATTTAAATCAATACAGTTTGAAAGACTCTCATACAAGTTGATGTAATAACCTCTGAAATACTAATGATGAGTTATCACTTCCACTGGGAAACTGTACCGGTCCCAAGCATAAAAGTGGTCATTTAAAATGTCTTTACTAAGCAGCACAGAATTCTGCAGAACTAAATCTCAAGTAGATCTGGCTCCCTAAATGGTAATTCCATCTTTTTTTAAAAGGTCAGCTCAATTAGATTTTGGCAAGATTGAGTCTTCAGTGTCTCTTATTATATTCATCAGGACACATTGGCTGGTAGTTTGCAAGTGCTCATGAGCAAAACAGGTTAGTAATACATTGGTACCAGTACAAATAGATTGTCCTCATCACCTCATAGACAAAACACTCATGAGAACCGTGCAATTCTTTAAACACTAGTGGCATGATATAATGAAGTTGTATTCCATTAAGCACTTGTATACAAGGGAGCAAAATGTCATCACCTGAGTGTGGCTGCATTTCTGTGATACAACCTCATCTGTTCCGTCAACTAGTTTTGCTCTGATCAATAAGCAGTTTTCTGTGGCCTTTCACTACTGTCAGATGTCATTGAATGATGTAAATACACATCAGAAACTAGAAACTTGACAGCTCACCTAGACTAAAGAGAGAAGTGTGGGAGGGGGTGTACTGCTGGGATAGACAGAAATGACAGCTGATGTCTGCTGTGTATAAATGATTTGATATTGCTACAGACAAGATTTTTCATTTTCCATAAGCATGCAACAAAATGATTCTGGCTTGTACAAGTCAAATCATTCAAAAGGACTGGAGAGAATAAAAAGGATTTTTATATTGCAGGACAGCACTGAACAGAATGGCTCACGTAGAAGTTACCTTTATTTTTATTCTTGCCTTTTGGTAGTAAATCTTGGGTCCTACTTGATGTTAAAATGAGGAAAGAATAAATAAATATTAAAAATATTCTCCTAGGCACCGTACAATGAGTAGAATATCTATCCATGCTAGCATACTCTTTCAAAGCATTAGAGAACTCACTTCAATATTTCACTAGAGAATAAAAAAAAATGAGGTATTTTGGTTGCTTATGTTGTTTTTCAGTTGTGAAGAAGCTTAAAAATACTTTTAAAAATGTCAGTAGAGGACTAACTATGAAAACAATTCTATTCCATCGTGGGGAATTGTAGCTGAAATGTGCAGGGTTTTTTCTAGTTTGAAGTCTTTTTGATACACTTCACGATTCCAGTGAAGATCAACTGCCAGGAGTTAGGATGAAGAAGAGAGAGTTTAGTACTATTCAGTGTTTCATTTATAATTGCTTTATTATGGGTCTTATGCTGTGGAACATACTTGCTCCTATTTTACCATAAGAAATTTACAATAAGAGCTTCAGAACACAGTTTTTTGTGAGGAGAGGAAGTTTCTGTAATAGATGGTTGGGGGTAGATAACCATTTAAGCTGTTTGAACAGGTGCATGGTACTTGGCTGTTCATCTTGAGTGTTGGTTTAATCCTTCCTATGCAATATATATATATATACCCTGCCATATATATATATATGTCTTTACTATACTTACTGCCATGTAAGAAACAAAATATGGAAGTCATGGTTTTGAAGAGAAACTAAATACATTAGCAAAATGAAACCTATTTCTAAAAAAATCTATGCATTTTGTAAGTTAAAGTAATAACCTGATGTGTTAGCAGAGCAATCTGAACTCTAGCCTACTTGTAACAGCAATGTCACTGATACCAGGTTGCACTCTACCTCGCTCTCCTGGCCACTGGCAAAACCGCTGAGAAGGTGGGAGCATTATCTCTGTGTGATGGTGTGTGCATGTGCATACAGGAATGTAACAGAGTTCACGGTCTGCACCTCTGCTCCACTCCAGTGAGACCCCACCTGCAGTGCTGTATCCAGCTCTGGGGTCCCCAGCACAGGAAGGACACCAGGGTGTTGGAGTAAATCCAGAGGAATAACGCAAAGATGATTAGAGTGATGGAGCACTGATTCCATGAGGAAAGGCGGAGAGAATTGGAGATTGTTCATCAGGAGATGAACATCAGGAGAGAAGAAAATTTCTGGAGTGACTGTATAGCAACATTCAGTACCTAACGGCAGTCTACAAGAAAGCGGAAGAGGGACTTTTAACAAGAGTGTGTAGTGATAAAACAAGGGACAATGGAATTAAACTGAAAAAGAGTAGATTTAAATTAGACATAATAAAGAAATTCTTTATTGTGAGTGTGGTAAGGTACTAGAAGAAGTTGTCCAGAGAAGCTGTGAATGCCCTGTCCCTGGAAGTGTTCAAGGCTAGGTTGACTGGGGCCCTGAGCCCCACATAGTGGAAGGTGTTTCTGCCCATGACAGGGGAGGTAGAACTACATGATCTTTATGCTGCCTTTCAACCCAAGCCCTTACGTGATTCTTTGATATCTTTGCTGCCGTAATAATGTTTCATGCTTTAATCATTTCATTCTTATCCACTACTGAAGGATAATTTGTGTGAAGAAAAGCCCATGCTTCTGCTTGGTCAGGTTTTGGGCATGTGCCATGAGGTCAGTGCTTATGTATTGGCAACTGGGTCTTCACCAGTCACTGGCCATACTGTTCATATATACCAAGATGTCTCAGCTAAGAGGCTTGGATTCAGAGCAGGTGTCATGATTCCCATTGACTTCTGGAGTTCTCAGTTTGGGCTCTTAGGTTTTCATCACCTCTGTCTCTAAGGGGTTTCTGCAGGGCTTTCAGACAATAGTTGTCCTCATCTGGAACACTTAGAACAGGTTTCTTGAGACTGGCATGAAACTTGGTTAAGAATAGTCAAGCATAACCACTCTAAATTACATGCATTCCCTGTTTTCTTGGACATCAGATCACACCTCTACATTTCTTTATATTGTCAATTATTAGGTCCTTTGTGTTGTATACAGAGAATGACCAGGTGCTCACCTGACGTTATAACTTTGTAATGAGCACAATGGAATGTAAAGTACATGATGCTAAGTCATCAATTGTTAGCATATTTAAATTAATTTACTTTGTATTATCAACAATAGTTGTGAAAGGGAGGCTGCTGGACAGCTCTTTGTAGGCTGATGTTAATTTTAAATAAGAAAATTATTTTGAGTTTATTTCTAATTTACCTCATGAAGTCATACTCAGAACCAGTATTGTGGTCTTGCAAATAAAAAAATGTCACTTCTTCTGATACAAAAAATAACCAAACAATATTAGTGTGCATACAATAATTGTAACAAAAAGAGTGGTGTCAAGGTGTGGCTGTTAAGCAGGACTTTGGTAACTGAATTCATTGTATTATCCACTTTTTTGTCGGAGAGAAAGGGAGGTGATTGACTTGTGGGGTGGAGCAGGTCATTACACAGCAGGAAGATACTCTATATGCAGTCTTGTATGTCTGAACTCAAATCTTGAGAATTATTCAAATTCTCTAGAAGCTAGCAAGAGGGCTGTGCTTCAACTTAGTGCCTAACTGTGCTTTAGGATACTTTATACATTTAGACCAATCTAATGTAATTGTCTACTTTTTCCTTTTTTTTTTTTCCAAATGAGCTTTATTTTACTTTGAGTACTTAGTTCCTTATACTGGCAAGTGAGATTAGATATCTCATAGTCCAGCTTCCAAATACTGTAACCTCTAGAACACATTGAAAATGCCCCCCAAAAGAGGGTCAAATGCCACTTTCCATTGTTAGCAATCCCATTCTGGATCTGATATTTATAAAATTCTTTCTAGAGCTATTTCTGCAGTAGTTTTGAAATACACTTGCAGTTCTAATACGCGGCCCAGTGATAAAAAGACTAAAACTCGTTTGTGGTAACAGATTATTGTGTGGTTGCCCCAAACATGTAGCGATTTTCCATACTGTTCTTTTTCTCTCTCTGTTGTATTGTACATAATAAAGTAAGCACATCGCCTGGTTTGTTTTGGTTTGACTTTTTTTTTGTTTTAATTTACAGATTTTGCAGTGTTTCTGTCACTTCAACTTCTTGTTCCTTATTAAGACTTCAGAGATACAAACCAGTAGCTCAGTAATTGCTTTCTTGAATCTGCCTTTAATAATTACATTTAGTAAAGCTGTATCGAAAATTAGAAAGGCAGAGACTAATGGAAAACTAGATTTTTCACTGAATTAGAAAGCAAGACAATCCATATATTGACAACATTTCAAGTTGAAACAGATCAGGAAAACTGTTTTGGACTGTCTGTGCAGAGAGGCAAACACAGGCCTGATGTGCAGTGGCATCTGCATTTTATACAGGCAGAGAAACTATAAGAGATTTCATGTAAATAGGTGTCTTGAGAGGGGACAGTAGAAATCTGATTTGGAAGCAAGTCACCTGAGGTTTTTTTAGTCAGAGAACCTTTTTCTTCACATTAACAAAAGTGTAGAAAGTGCTAACTTTTCACTGATGAAAACACCTTAAAGGCAAGGTGGAAAAAGAGGAAACATGTTTTAATTTCTTATTTTAGACTGGACCATAATCTGTGGAAGAATATTTCTTGAGGCTCGTATCACAGCACTGTGAGTCAGCTGGTATGAAGGGGGTAGGAGAGAGGAGGTATTGTGTTATTGTTTAGTCAGTAGTGAGACTTTCTACCAAAAATTTACAGCATTTGAATTCCCATTTTAAGAACAAGGGAAAGTATGAAAACTGTTTTCAGGCTTCTATTTCTGATATGTTAATATTTAAGCACCTCTTGTTACAAGCAGGCAGAGGATTGATTGATTGATGTATTAAGCACAACGTGTTCATTAATTACTAGATGGTTTCTGCTACCTCAAAATTACAAAAATACCTCAAAACCTAAACAACTTCTAAATGTGTATAGATCTGGCATTGTAAGTAGATCATTTCACAGTTGTGTAATTTTAGCTGGATGTAAAAGCCTGTGCTTACAAGATTTGTATTTTCCTGGAGTTTTTTACTGTTCTTACTCTCACATGCTTTCCTTTTTCATCTAGTAACTGAGCTGGTTTTTCTTGATGAAGATCATTTGTGTATCTTTGGGTTTTTTGTAGCATTTGGAGATTGGTCTTTGCTTCAGTTATCTGCTAAACAGACACTGGGCCTAAAAAAGGTTATTTTGACATCTTTAGCATTTTTGGAGACCCTTATTTTTAACCAACAGTACAATTCCTCTTACATGCTGCACATTTAAAAATAGTTTGCTTTGACAGCATAATGCTTTCTTCTGCATTTTAGGATGCATACACAGAATTGGGCACATTTTGCATGAGTCTGTGTGATTTGGTTTGATGTGGATTAGTGGACCATAGATCTTGGGATTTTTATTACATTGTGGATCAATTTAGATAACTAGGAAAAAGAGAGTTTTGATTATATACTGTTTATTTATTGGATATTAAATTATTTTTACTGCAAAATGTTGCTGAACTTTCAATTTTTAGTATGTTTTGTTGAACATAGGTTGATGGTTTGCAGGTTTCTGAACATAGAAAAGGCTTCTCCAGCTAGAAACTTCACCTTAAATCCTAATCGCTTAGCATAGGATTAAATAGTAACTTTCAGTGTGCTATATACATGTATTAATCAGTGTGTAATTGTAAGTTCATGAATAGTAAATATTGGTAATCTGATAAACTTCCTCACTAATCCAGCAACTTTTACGACACATGGAAAGCTCTAGTTATTGCTAGTGTTACAGGCAGTGTACTATACTGTGCAGTGATAACAGCAATGAAGACACTGTTAAATCGCCAGCAATCTGAGACATTTTACTTTTGTTTGTAGAACCCATAAAAGCTAGTATTTTCCTTGTTTGGAATGGAAAAAATAAATGTATAAGAAAGCACTTCGGAAGTCACAGAGGAAATGGAAAAAACCAGAAAGGTGGGGCATGCTTGAGATTCCTTCCTGGGTCACTGGAATTTCTGTAAGAACAAACCAGCATTCTTTGTAATTTGGGAGGAATTTGTCAATTGCAAATAAATAGCTGTTTTGATAGTAACTTTTGGGCCTAAGGGGTTTTTTTTCTATGCCTGGTGGGAAAGATGAAAGACTCTTAAGAAGAGAAATAGCATGAAGCTAATGGGAATATCTATCATCTTCCATCCCATTCACCTTTTTCAAAATATTGCAACAGGATCTTCGGAGAAACTTTGCAAACCTGAGGAGCAAATTGCTTCTTGATAACAAAAACACCCAAAAAACTGTAAAATTTGTGACAGTCGTGAATATATAACTGGGTCTTCTAAGTGTCTTCCAAAAAATGACCGTAGAAAAAGAAGCAATTTTTTTCATCTTTTTACTTTTCCTCCTGCCCTGGAAGGGACTTTCATAGGATCATAGGATCATTTAGATTGGCAGGGGCCCATGGAGATCCAGGCACGCCCCCACCACCACCCCTGCTCCACACAGGGCCAATGTAGATCAGATTCCACAGGGTCATGTCCTATCATGTTTTGGCTTTCTCCACTACTTCTCTGGGCCCCAGCTCCAGTGTTTATCTAATATACGCTTTCCAATGAAATTATTAAATAAGCCCCATTTGGCACTAGGTATGGTAATCGTCTTATTTTTCTAGAAAAATTGAGTGATCTCTGCATGAAGTAATTTTTCATTGGTTCTTTAAAAAGAATGGATAGAAGATTTGATAGAAAATGTTATCAAAAAAGAAAGGAAGATATGGGAATAGAATTATAATAGAATATCATAATATAATAAAAAAATGTGGGATTAGGGCTTGGACTTCAGGCCTCTGAACTGTGCCCAATCTGGATGCTCTAAGTAGGTTTTCCTAGGAAAGAACATGATATAAGTTGTTCAGCATTGCAGAAGCACTTGGATTTTAGATCTAAGGTTTTCTAAGTAACCATGAAATTACTATTTGCCATACTTTTCTGTAAGTGTGGTTTTCTTGCCTTTTTAAATGTTTTTTTTTTAGTTCTTACATGGAAGGATCCCCTGAGGACCTTTGTCATTTGCTCATTTGTTCCCACCACACTGTCAGTCAGGTATGCTGAGCTAAGTGGACATTCAGTGGAGAAAAGGAGTGTGTGACTGACTGCTACAAGTAGGTATGTAGAGCAACTGGATTGCATTGTGTGAAAAGCTTAAATGGCACTGTGAACATTTAAATTCACAACTATTGTTTCTTAACAGTTCCCCCTTTTTTTTTCTTTCACCCCTGAGCAGGTAACTAGGAATTAAGGGAAGGGAATATATCATTTATATAGGTACTGCCCCAGACATATGACCGGTGAATGTGGAACTTTGAGGTTCCTGATGCAGACCTCTTGACTAAGAGATGCTTGAGTTTTTGTCATCCAGCTGCCCCACCAGCTGTGGAGGGAGGGAGAAGGGGTACCATGTGTTAACAGTGGGTTTTCACAGCAAGCAAATGCAGTGACATAAATTTCTGATTCATACACAGTGGAACTGTGCATTTCCTTTAAGAATACAAGAGTAGGAGTATTTCACACTACAAGCCCCTTCTCCTACTCTTTCTTAGCCACCTTATTTTAATGGTAACACAGTATGGTCTTTTCAGGTGTTGTTTCCCTGTACCATAGCATAGATTCCTGTCCAGCATCTCTTAGACAAAACTTCAAAATGTCCTCCAGTTGTTTTTCTGCTCCCTAATATTATAGCTGCTCCGGAATAGAAAAGTGTTCTGTAGCCCTGAAATTTATCCTAATTTTTTGGAGATGTCATGAGCTTTCAATCAGTTCAGACATGCTGTGAAAATAACAGCACCAGCAGTGACTATCCTATTAGAAAAACTACATTATGAATGTACTCTGTGCAAAGTTTTGTTAGGAGTTAGGCAGTTTTCCAGAAGTTTATGACTTGGCCAAATTTGCCTCCCAGATGTCTTCCTAGTCTTCTTGTCCACATCTTGGAGAAATTTGAGCGAAATAGTTTGGGTTTTGCTTTGGATTGGGTTTTGGGTTTTTGATTGGATTTTTTGGCATGGATAATGTAAAATGTATTTTTCTCTAAGTATGTGTTTGGACTGTCTCAGCTGTAACTTTCTAAAAATATTTTCTGTCTGAATCACATACCTGATACAGAAAATCTAAGCCCAAGAATTAAATGTTGGCAAAACCATAAGTAACTGAGAACAGTCTTGTAATGGAAAATATTAGATTAATTCTAATTGCTCCTGGCTCTGCCATTGACTTCTATAGTACATTTTATTAAATTACTTCCATCTCAGGTCCCATTCAAATATTATTGAGATGGTAGAAAAAAATAACAGCAGTGTGTCTGCGCTACAGCATGAAACAGGAAGGTGAGGAATTAGCTGATGCAAGATGAACGTCCCCTTTCATTACCCCTTTAGATTTCTTACCCGTGAAAAACGTGTGGGTGAAAGGTGAGTAGGGACAGAAGCTGTACAGAAAGATGAGCAGTTTCTGGCTGAGGAGTTGGAGATGATAGCTTTTCAGTCACATGTAGGATAGAGTACATTGCCTTTTTTCTGCCCTGTAAATAGAAAAGTAACACTTTCTGTAAATATGTAGAAGAATCAACTTTTGCTGCAACTAAGATCTTAGAGTAAACTAGGCATTTGCATTCCTTTTGCAGGGAGGCACTGCAGTTTCATAGTAATAGAGCCTTTCAAAAAAATATTTTTAAAAGTTATTTATGGCAGCACTTTGTGTGAATAAACAAAAGTTTTTCTATTCAGTACAAAAGGTGAGAAGCAGGAAAATGGCAAGATTCAAAGAGGTTTGTTTAGGGGAGTAAAGTTTTCACTAAGTTCATAATAAAGCAAGAAGAAAATTTGAAGCCTCAGAATGAGGAGAGGACTGATACCTGTCACAGTATCGTGCTGTACCTATAAGACTTCTCAGTGGTATCTGTAGTATTTTCTTTATAGTATTTTTGTCCAACTGAATTTAGAGTTTTAACTCTGTATGTATTTAAATAAGGAATTTGGTTGGTATCTCCTGGTGATGAGCATCAAGTTTTCTAGTACAATAAATGAAGATTTCCTTCACATCCAAGAACCCAGGACATGAAATGTGACTGAAATTTCAGCTAAAACGAGTGTGTGGATTCTGTTTTCTCATAATGCTGTGTTTAGGAAGATACTAGCTTTTGTTATTGAAGTGTTCAAGTTAGTTCTTTGCTAGTCTGTGCTTGGCTGTGTCTTTTATTTTTTTCTTTACTGAGGGAAAGGCAGTCATGGATTTTTAGACCTGTGAATAGTACTGTTTGATGCTTTGAGTTAACATTTGAGGAGGCTGCCACACTGTATTATCAGTTCAAGCAACAGACAGCAGTTAAAACATTTAGCACAGTTTTCAATCATCCACATTCTGTTGCTTTTTTTGCAGTATGCATGCTTTTGTTTCCACATTTACTGCATCAGACTCAATTTATAACTTATTTAAAATCTCTCAAATTGTGATGGATACCTAAAACCTTATCTGTCTGAATACCTGTGCAGGTGTGTAATTAGTTGATATTTGCCTTGTCATCTTCCAAGTGATTGAGAGACCAGTTGCAAAATAACATAATATTTACTGAATCAATTTTCATGTCTTTGAAATGATAAGTGTATGACTATACAACCAATGTTCTCGGATAGGTTATTCAATCTTGTATCGCAAAATTACTAATAGGATACTTTTATTATGTATATGATACTGGATATTGGTTTGTATTAGTATTTCTACTTACTTTGAAGCTATAGAATCTGTTGACATGATTGTACTGAAAGTAGTTTCCATAAATGGTTTAGATGTTGTCTTTTCTCAGATGTGGCTGTTTGAGTCAAATTCTGTGCTTCCTCAGCTCTTCCACTAATGCCAATATAGTTCTCTGCCTGAAGTGTCTATGATTTACCTACTTGCTGCGTTTTCTGTTGTAAGGAAAGCAAGTTAGGAAATACTTGTTTCTCTTCCCTGTGTTACTCCTTTATGTTCAAGTCAAATCCAAACTCTGCTCCGAACTTCACACTCAATCTGCTCCTTTTTTGGGATGCCTGCACCTTGCTGACGGCAGTTCCCATGGACATAAGTGGGACTGAGCCAGGCTGGCCCTCTTGTCACTGAGCTTTGTCCAAACTTTATGATGAGTTCTGCTGCCTGTGCTGCCCATGCTGCTGCTACTGTTAATGCTCTCACCAGTCCCTGAGCCAGTGTAAATCTGGCTAAGGAATGTTTGCATTCACTGTGGCCAACAAGCCAACTATATAAATATTCTGTTAGTCACAGCATGTAAATTCAAAAGCTCAAAAAGTTGAATCTCAATTGGGCACAGTGTTTTATTATTTTTGAGCACTGTTTGTGGTAGCTGTTTTGCATTTTCTTCAGTAGTTGTGCAGAGTTTGTCACTTCCATTCTCTCCACCTTCCTTGCACATTAAGAAGCATTTGATTTTTTGCAGCTGGATATATTGATAACCACATCCTGGTAACCTGCTTCAGGTCTTGTCTCAGTCACAGCGGGCTTAGTCCAGTAAGAAAACTGCTTGCATCTATTTGAGCTTATTTCTTTGTCCACCTTTGAATTACCATTCCAAAGACATTGACCTGGCAGAGGAAACCTTTGGTGACCAGGATGGCATTCTTTGATAAATTGATGCAGTCACTCGTCTTTCCAGGAACCAGTGCTGATGTTTGAAATAGTGTTGTCAGTTGAGTGTAAGAGTAACACAGATGGCAGGCAATCACAAAGGTAATGAGGTTTCCATTTTGGAAGACAGACCAATGCCAATTTAGTGAAAGTTTGGATGATTTAACTCGTTGAAAGGAAGTGCCTGAAGGTGTTACATGGATCCTGACTGCTCATTTTCTTATTAACAGAATAACATTTGAATCCTCCATTTTGGGGCTGAAGATAGGGTCATCACAGTATTTAAATGTAATATATGAAGGATCTTTGTTAAGTTGTGCAAACACTTAGTAAAACAACCTCCTTTGACTACTGCTCTTAAAAATTTATTTGGATGAACTATTTATATGGTAAAGAGGAGCAGAGACCTCTCAGATGGATTACTGTAGAGACCCTAATAAGAAATGATGCAAAGTGGATATACTTTTTTTTTTGTTTGTTTAATCACCATGTGGAGCTGATTTTAATAGCTTGTGTATATGGTATCTTGACTAAATCCTGTTGTATTTCATATTCATATGTGTTTTCTTAGTCACCAGCAGATGAAAAGACTAAGTTCATGTACTATGGTAGATATACCATGGAAAATGAGACAGTAGAAAGTTAGTTCCTTTGAAATGCTTATTGCCCTGCTACTTGTATATCTTTTTATGTGTTCTTTGACACCATTTTCATTTTTGTTTGTAAAAAAAATATCCATGCTTTGGAGGCGTTAGGTCACCCAGATGTTCTCTGGGCAGCAAATTCAAGTGCAAACGGAGTAACACAGATTCAAAGCTTCTAGGAAAAACCTAATGTTGTGTCTAACCTCACAAAAAGGAGCTTCTTGCTGCTAGTTGTCTGCAATATGAGGGCACTGTCATTGTGGTTAGGAATTGCATCCTGCCTTGGGAAGTGTGAGGACTCTTTACAGACTCTCCAGAGAAAACAGCAAAGGACTTCGTGATGAAATAGAAGATTCCTTATATTTTATCCAACTTAGATTTAATCTGTTTCTTGTAAATATACTCCTGGCATTAGTTATTTTTTTGCAGTATTCAAGTATTCTATCCCCATTTACTGTTTCTATTGGAAAGCTAATCTTTTCCATAAAAAGGCTCATAGTTTTTCTATTAGTAGAACCTTTATGATAAGAGGCATTGAGATGATCCAGATGAGCAAATAGAGCAGATTAGGCTGATTTTATTTTTCATCTGTTTAACTATAGGCTTTAGCATGGGTTATAAACTTTTTCCATTTTCAGTAAAAGATCAACACATTTTCCCTTAAGTTTGACAGTAAGGAAGTTAGCCAAATAGGTAACCACAGTGACAATGAGATTTTAAAGGGGTGTCATCTATGTAACAGTTGTCCTCGGCAGGGCCAGTAAAGAAAAATACCAAAAACAAGTCAGGTTTTTTAGCATCTTGGTTTGGTTACAAATGAGATTTCCATAGCCAGTGTATCATTGGCAAGGGAGAGGTTTTTTAGTTTGGAAAGCCAAGTAAGTTATTTTTCAGGAAATGACAGAGAGGTTCCTATGGGATTTTATGAACCATGTGTTTGGAAAAGATTGGTTTAAAGAGAGTTGAAAAAATCAGAAAACTACTTACTCTTACATGTCAGCTACTCTTTCATTCAACAGTGACAGCTCCGTAGAAGCCTCCCTTGAGCTTCCCATGTTATAAGAATTACAAAACTGCCTGACTGGGTTGCAGTATAAGTTGTTTTACTATCTTTTCCTCTAAACCGTAAGAAATATGACATACACTTCTAAAAGGCCATCTCCAGGAAGAATATCCCTGAATCCTGTAAACGTCTTTTGTACATTATTCCTACTAACATTGCCATTTTATGACTGGGGGAGCCTCATACTGCAAAAGAGTGTAGGAGAAGTGCAAGGAAATAATCCTTAACTATTTTGTATTGTTGGTGGAAACTATGAACTGCACTCTGGAAGGTACTCAGACTAGTCTGACTCAGATAGTGGTACCAGTAAAACTGGTAACTGTTAGGGAAGAGAAAACTTTTTCAGTAAACAAGTGGCTGAAGGTTATATAAATTAGTAAGGAGGCATTTGAATTAGGAGTCACATTTATAAGGACAAGTGATTGTTTTTACATACACATCTTTTTATTTAGTTTTCTTTTTAGCAATGGAAGCCCAAGATAGATTGCAGTAGCATGAGATTTAACAGGAGTCAGTGAAACAACAGACTTGTGCTCTTATGTCACAGTAGAAAATCTACTTTTATGTGTTTAAAACAGTAAGGCTGCTTTACCAGGCCAGAATGGGTCAGGTAACTGCTTTACGTGTGCTGGTGTCGTTTGGAATACTCTCTGGAAATCCTGTGTGAACATTTCACTTCTCTGTCATGGTTTTTCTCCCTCACAAATTCTGGACAAAGCAGTGTCATAATTGCATAATATCAAGCTTTCATTTCCATAGTCAATAAAACTGTGTACATTTTTCCTTGTGCTGTAACTTAATACTGTACATTGTACTTGGGACTAATTGAAACAGTCTGATTTCATATAACAGACGTGACTGTGCTTGGGGTGAAAGAAGGGACTCTTTGAGGTTTTAACCCAGCTTTTGAGCTGACTTTAGGTGAGATAAGCAAATCTTGTAACTGATAATGCAGTAGATCTGAATCTCTTTGGGGCCCCTCAGTAGAAGTGAAATGTGTGTTGGGCAGAGCTGTACCACTGGAGGGTGAGGCGCAGGCACAAGGAGCACCTGTCCCAGGCGAGCAGGGAGGTGGAAGAAGCTGCCAGGACCGGTGCCCAAATGTCTGCACCAGCTGAGTTGCCCCAGTGCAGCTCTGGCTTCCTGCCTGCTCCCATAGCCATCAGGAAAAAGTTCTGTATGTGTGAGGATGATACCAGAAGGATGGATGACTCTTAGCTCTGTCCCTGTTCATACTCCCTCCCAACACTTGATTCCTCAAGCGTTCGCTTCTTTTCTGTTACTGCCTCTTGTAGACACTCTCATCTCTTCTTTGGGGCCCCAAGCAAAACCAAATAGAGCAAACTGGTCTCTTCAGGGCTATACTGCTTCCTTCTTAACTGTGCCGCAACTCATTCCCAGTTCTGCAGCAGAAAGCGGGCCCTTTCCTTATGGGCAGACTGCCGGAGCTCATGTAAGGGCTGCTTGTGTAGAAAAGCAATTTCTGGAGAGAGGAGTCAAAAGATGTGACTATAAGCAACTCACCCAAGGAACAGAAGGTCTCAAGTCTCAGTAACTTGAAATGCTGGCGATAACCAAAGTAAACACTGGGTCCTAGACAAAGTAGAACTAGAACTGGGGGGAATATGGTTGGAGATTTCCCTAGCCTCGTGCCTCTGTGACCCATGTCCGCCTTTATGCCCTTGAGCTGCTCTGTGCCCACTGCACAACTGAGTTTTGCTGCCCTGCTTTCCAAAAGATGAAGTCAGAATAAGTTAATGTGTTTTCATTTGAGGGATCATGAGATTCAGTTTTATCAAGGCTGCTCTGAAGTTTGAGTTGGCTCTGAATACTGTCCTCGTCTCCGCCTCTCCTGTGGCGGGCATTCAGAAGTATGGAGCATTGCCATGAGGCACTGACACTCCTAAGATGCTGAAGTGCTGTTGCAGCTATATGCAGCTCTGGTTACCACCACCACCCAGGTGCTCTTACTGATTGTGTAGAATACTGTTTTGCCCTGAAACAGTAGGATGGAAAGAGGCTTAAAGTTATCTTTTCATCTCTACTGTTTTCTGTGGTCTTCTTCTAGTTGTAGTTGTAGCACAACTGAGACAGAAAATGTGCCTTTGTCTGAGCAATAATGAAACACTAAACACGTGGAAATCTTATTAGTGTTTCATGGACCGTAGCTGTCATTTCATTTGCTCTGGAATTCCTTCCATATGGCCATGGCAAAGGTTTAAGGTTGAATTTTCCTGACACTTTGAATGCATTAGCTGTTCCTCAGACAAAAGTCTGTCAAGTATATTGAAGCATCTGAAGGGATGTATTTATATCTGTAAGTAATATATTAAATAGTATTAGGGTCACTAGGCTTGGTCTTGAGAGATAAAAACATGACACTAGAATTTTGTGGGGTTTTCTTGCCTGGTGAATGTTAGACAAATGTATCTGGGTTTTGTAAATTTATCTTTTTCTGCTCTTGTTTTTTGTATCTCCGTATTCTAAATGAGGCTGCCCCAAATCTCTTTTTGCACTGTAATTTTTCAAAAGTCTTGCAATTCACTTTTCCGTGTATAAATATGCACAATATGATAGTATTAACTTACAGTAATTATAAACTGTGTAGCTAACATAATTTCCATGAGTGTTGTGACAGTCATCTATATATTTCTTATGCAATAGAAAAACAAGCTGAGATGTTACTATACTTCTTAGTTTTCATCCCTACTCAGGGTCATGTTTGTCATTCTTGTCTTCATTTTTTTGTTAAATTCATCACTGTATGATTTTTCAAGACTAAGTTACTGGAGCTGCATATTTTTGCATCAAATTATCAGATAAAAGATGTCTTTTTGTATCTGATGTACACATGTGACATAGGTAAGAGCTGAAGGGCGGCAGTGTCAGTGGTACCCTCAATTCATGATATGCACTTGTGGGCACCATGGGCGATTCTTGTACATCTTATTAGTTCCTGTTTCTTTCCATTTGTGCTTTCTGTCCTCGAAATTTGCGGTGATACAGTGCCAATTTTTTGCCCATATGTAATCCAGTTTAATTGCTATGTGGTACTGTCCAGTTTCTGCAGCAAGAAGAGAAATGTGTTCTTCTTGAAAATATTGAAAAAGGACCATTCAGTTAGAGGTTTGGTAATGATCAGAAACAGATAAATTCAGAAAAATGGCAAAATTAGGCATAGTTGCTAACAATAAGAAAAGAAGAAAATGGCTTCCAGCATCTGAATATAATCCATATAGTTGGAACAAAGTGAAGAGGAAAAAAAATTATGCGTAAATCTGTTTTATACTTGGACCTGAAAGTTTTTACTACTTTATTAACGAAGACCTTAGGAATTCTTCTTTTGAAGTTTTCATCACAAGTTTGATGGTTATGAATTGCAGTGGCAGCTGTGCAATTCTGCTAGTTTAAAAGATCGGCATTATTCATACTGATATCCAATTCAGAGGTTTTTGCCCCATACATCATTTATGTGGGTTAAAGTCTGTTGGAAGAATGCTTTTAATGGGTAATGATCTTCTAGCTATGTGCAGACATCACTGGTAACTATTGTGGCAGCAACCAAGAACACTGAGATGTTTCTAGTTTCAAAGTACTCTTAGAGTTTTCTAATAGGTGTCTTCTAATCTATGGTCCCTTGTGTCCTAGTCAGGGTGAACTGCAAATGGTTCAGTGCAGTGTAATTTCTGGCATTTCAATGACTATGGGAAAAGTATTTTGTTTGTCTTATTCTTGCATTTTTCATTTAACTATCTGTCACTTATGAAAAGTCATATATCTTTTCAGAGTTATCTGTTCAAAAAACATTAACATTTTTACAAGAAAAGTAATTTCCTAGCACTGTTGCATTTTCCCCCCATAGTTCTTCCGTCTTTATTTTGGCACTTACATCTATGTTCACCAGTTTCCTTACATTGTTTTTCTGCCAGAGCCTGCAATTGCTCAGTTAAATTTGTACAAGATTTGCCTGTAGCTATTTTGTATCCATGAAGAGATCCTATCTCTCTCTCCCAACTTAATATATCTTTTTGTCTTTCACACATTGTTTTATTAAACAGTGGCACAAAAACTAACTTACATGCTTTTAATTTGCTCTTGTGAATTCTGATATGGTAAATAGTGAGGAGGCAAACCTGGAATTTATGCAGTCTAAATAAAGTCATTAAATAATACAAAGTCCATAAACACAATTGTTTTATTTCAGTTACTTGCATTTCTGCTTTACAAGTTACTTTGTAAATCAGTTTAGTATTTAGATTTAAATGAAGCAAAAACATTTCTGGGTTGTCCTCTTATTTACCACTTATTTACCTCTTATTTATAATTGCTTTATATGTCCGAAGTATAGGTGCCACAGATTAGAAACATCATTTGCACTGTTTTGTTTTCAAACAGTAATATTCAACTTCAAGCATAGCAGAGTTGTTCTTGGTTTTGTAAATTTTAGGTGTCTCATAAAGCTGGATCTGAGGCCTCTGGGTAGTGAGGGGCAAAGTTAAAGCCTCTATACTGGTGCAAGGAGTTGGGGGTGTAAGGGTGGCAGTATCTCTATCTTGAAATAACATTACTTTGCATGCAAAGCTGTGCTTCTTTCTTCTTGCATCTTGTGCGAAAGTAACTGTCAAATATATTGTTCAATGTCATGACGTTAGCAAAAACGATGAAACTGTAATTAAAACAGGAGGAAGAATAAATGCAGCATATTTTTGGTGTTCTGAAGCCATTTATGTGGTTCCTTAACAAGTGATGAAACACAGAACAAAACAGATACATGCTTTGAAAAGAAGGTCCACATAGGGATGTATATTTCCTTTCACATATTCCAACTATTCTCCTTTATGAGAAGATGGGTTTTTAGATTTCAGAGGGACAGTTATTTCTCTGAAGATGGACATATGAATAAAATCGAAATGGGACTGCAGGCGCCAACCTGTGATTTACAGGAAAGTTACCTCGCAAGGGAGTGCTTATAGCTGAGGCAGGAGCCTCTTAGACTTCTCCAAATTGCTTGGCAAACCCTGTAGCCAACAGAAGTGCTAACCTTAAAGTAGTGAGTGGCTCTTAGCTGACTGAGGTGTAGCAATAATATCAAGTAAATTCAAAACTGGTGCAACACCTTAGCTGGACACCCATGGTCACTTTTCACTTAGCTACTTTCATGGTTTTTTATACATTCTTTCTAACAAGTTATCCTTGAAACTCCTTTGTTCCTGTGCAATCCAAAACAAATTGTTCCTTGCAGAACTATTTCTTTCATATAGTGTGTAGAATATGAAATGTAAATAATATTTTCCTCTCAATTAATTAGTATGTTAAATTTTAACTGAAGAAAAATCTCTACACTGATTCTCCTTTGCATGTGATTCTCTTTACAACTCTGAACTTATAAAATATTCCTCAGGGTGCCTTGGAGTTTTTTCATGTGTATGTAGCCACTTGCTGTTCTTCTAAAGTAGTCCAAATAGATAGGAGGGGGAAAAAAAATCAGTGCACCCAAATAAGGTTGTCTGCTCATACATTTAGGACACAGACATAGTCCTATGTGAAGACATAGAATGTAGCACAAGTTATTACAGCCATCCAAACGAATTTTGGTAATGTAAATATTGGTGTGAAATGACTATGGTCCTATCCATACTGCATTCAAACAAAGGTAAAAGCATTTCAGTCTGGGTTAAATAAAACGCTGTCTGTTTTTAATGTTGTTTGACTAGTCAGTGAAAACCGTAGCATTTTGACCTGTCTGAAAGGCAGGTTCTAGTGGACAATAGAAGTGTTTATCCAGTACAGTATCTCAGTGTTTGCTCTGATCAATGCTAGCTGGGCATGTTGTGACAGAAAAGCCTTTTTTCTGCATTCAGGCACAAACACTGTTTGCAAATTTATTTCAAAGAACATTTTATTTGGCTAAGTTTTGGGTCTTGATGTGATCATCTGTGCTGAACATTGTTTCTCATTGTCCTGAAGATAATTATTTCCAGCATTTTCTGAGCAAAACAGAAAACAAAGAACTCCTAGATAGAACAGGCACCTTTTCTGTATTACTTCTCTGCTGATTTTGTCTTCATTTAACAGACCATATTTTCTTGAGTACCTCAAAATATTTCTCATCACTTGCCCTCAAAACTGACCTGCTGACCTGAGAATCAAGAAAATGTCATGTCAGTGGCTACTAATTAGTGGATCCAGAGAGCTGCTTCTCCTGGCCTTTCAACCTTCCATAGGCAGCAACAAAAGCTGTCACATGTATCACACAAGGAAAACAAGCATTTGCCATGTTTGTGTTTTGTTCTGTTTTTTCCTAGAGTGTACGTAGCACAAGTTCCATTGAGACTAGAGATGAATTTGTAGGTTAGGAGGAAATTAACATACAATATGGTGCTTGCATTTATTTCTCCATTTCCATGCATACCATAATGCATATATTATCCAGCTCTTACTGAACATGTGTGAATGTATTAGTACACTATATTGTAAGAAGGGAAAAAGAATGAAACTCTATTTCTTTTCTCCCTGTTTTTTTTTTCTCTTCCTACCATTCTTTTTTATTTTTTTAATTACTTCAAAGTATGTTACATCTTTCTGATGTTTTAATATCAGAAAAAAATGTAAATATAGATATTTACTATAGGTATTTTAATGCTTAATTTTAATGTAAAGCATATAGCCCAGGCTTAAGCTGTCTTTTTATATGTTTGTTGAACAAACTTGTTAACAGAAGATTCAGCCATGTTTACCACTAACCACTGCTGTACTTCTGCAACTCATGAGGGACCTTGGGTTTTTTTGGCACTACTTACTAGAATGACTGTGGTAAAATGTGCAGTCACATCCATGTCACTGAACTGTTTGTGCAAGTAACATTACCTTTTTTTTTATTATTTATAATTTTCAGGTCTTTAAAATAGAAGTCCTGATGAGTGGAAGGAAACATTTTGTGGAGAAGAGGTATAGTGAATTCCATGCACTTCATAAAAAGGTACTGATCTTTTTCTTTACAAGCTGTAGCTTTGTTTTCCCTCTGTGATGTTTTCCTCTCTCTTGTAATTGTTACTATACATGGTTTATCTTAAATACATCTTTTGATTCATACCTCTAGAAATTAATTCCTAACTAACTCAGTTTCTTCTCTGTTTTGTAGATTTGATTTCTCATGTGTTACTAAGTCTCCTTTTCTTTTGATTATTGTTTACATGCTGTATGGCTAAAATGCTGTCTGTTGTGACTTCTTGTAAAGTCACGAAATAAGTCACATTCCAACCGTAAATAAATACAGTGGGGTTTTTTATTCCAGTTGGGCAAATAATTTGTTAGTTCTATAGATTGTATTGCTAACCTGCCATGTAAAGCTGAAGAAACAACTTTTGTATCTGAGGAAACCAGATACGAAAATGACTGAGTAAATCATCTCAATTAATGTAATATAAAATATCTGCTAAGTTTCTCTACCGAATCATCTTAGTAACATATAGAAGGGAACTCAGTACTTTCAAGGCTGGTTATCCACTAATACTTCTTTAAATTGGTCTGACCAATGTTAAGGAAAAAGCGTGGTTTCTTCTCTCCAAGCTGAAGTGGATGCTGCTGTGCAGTTGTGCAGCTGAAAGGCAAGCTTTACATTTTTTTCTTCTTTATGGAGGCCAAGTATTGTGAAGGAGAATTCTGGAGGAACATTGCAGCCCATCACCAGCAGTGGGGCTGTAATGAAGAGCTTGAGTCTTAGGATCTGGGTCAACTAAACTTCTTTTGGTTTGTAGGTCTGAGTGGCAGTGGAGTATGGGCACAATCAACTATTTTGACTGATGCTGCTTGCTTTCATTATGGAAAAGCTTGCTCTGCAAACAACAGAGATCAACATGGGTATTTACAGCTCTTGCCAGTGCCATATCAGAGGAGTTTATTCCCACCAGTGTGTTTGCTGGTGGTCCTGAATTAGCTCAGGAAAGAAGCATTTACCTGGTGCTACAGAGGGTGATTTTGCCAGGCTTCTCAGGTGTACAGGTTTAAGCAAACTTGTCTGAGCAAAAGGCAGCTATTGATCCATCTGTGTTGTTGGCCATCAAAAGTCCGAATACAAGAACATTTTGCTTTACTGCACCATAATTAAGATGTGCTAGTGCTTCTTGCCTATTTGCTTCTTACCTCAGTAGTGATATCATCTACCACTTATTAATACTCATTTCCTTGTTTATTGTTTTAATACGGATATGTCTGAGATATTGTCACATTGAATATGAAATTAAATAAGCAACAGTGTCAGAAACAGTAAAATAACTCACTCACCCACCACTAAGCCTTGTGATATATGAGTGCTTTATTTTACAGATGAGAATAATTTTGTAATTGAAAGTAAAGCAGATGAATAGAGTTTATACAATGAAATAGGCTAGGAAACATTAAGAGGGAAAAATCAGGATTTATATCTTTAAAATGCACCCTATCCAAGTAGGCAGTCTGCTATTGTTAGACTAGTATAGTATTGTATAATGCAGTGTAGTATAGAATTAGAATTAGAAATATTTAGAGCATTTTCAATTGGAAAAGACATAAAACAATTATACCATCCAACTGCCTACGCAATGCAGGGATGATGAGAAGTTACAGCATTATATTAAGGGCATTGTTCAAATGTCCCCAACAGGTTTGGGACATCAACCATCTCTTACGGAAGCTTGTTTTAGTGTTTGATCACCCTCTTGGTAAAGAAATGTTTCCTGATATTTACTCTGAACCTCGCCTGGCACAGCTTTGAGCCATTTCCACATGTCCTGTCAGTGGATCCCAGGGAGAAATGCTCAGCATGTCCTGCTCCACTTCTGCTCCTCCAGGAGCACTGAGGTCACCCCTCATCATCCTGTTCTCCAAACTAAGCAAACTCAGTTTCCTCAGCCACTTGGCATCTATCTGCTGAGCACCTGCAGATGGGTCCTTTGCAAGCAGAGAAGAAATGCCAACACCAAGGCTGGATCTGGAAGAGGGAGAAGAAAGTCTGTGGTTGTGCGCAGAAGCCTTTCCCAGGCTGCTCATCATCTGGGCAGCTGCCTCATCTGTGGCTGTCCCTTCGCAGTACCAGGACTTTGTACTTCCCCTCCTTGGGGCTCCTGCTGTGGCAGGGTGTGACTCTGGGGTGATGTAGAGAGAAGCACCAAATTGTGACTCAAGGCAAGAGGAGAGATCTGGATGCTACCGTAGCAAGGCTGCACCAGGCAGTGCAGGCTAGTAGGAGAGCAGAGCCCAGGGATATGGGGCGGAAGGTACAGAGAAGCGGAAGCCAGGTGATGAGCCGCGGGTCAGGGGCTGGCTTTGGAGACTGCCACTTGGAAACACCTGTCCCAGAACCAGCTGCAGAGATGCAGGTGTGGAGCTGGGCAGTGCTTGCCTTTAGGGAAACAATGGAACACTACCTGGCACAAGCAGAAGGACCCATCAGCATTAACATTCCATCTTACCCAGCAAAAAACGGTGAGGATAGAATCTTCACTGTTAGTAACACTGAGACTTTTCCTGTAATTTTTGTGCATTTATTTTATTTGGATAGTTGGGGCTGGGATCTTTTGAGGGCTGGCAGATGCCATAGCTGATGGCCCAGTCCTCCCTTAGCCGTGTTCCAAGGCACCTTCCAAACATCACTGACGTGGTGCTGGGCTCTTGTTTGCTGGAGGAGCCTTGGGGGTCTCTTTCCCTTCTCTTCAGGAGTTGCTGTGACCCTTCAGAGGAGCATTTACTGTGCCATCTGGAAGTGGCAGCCCTGTGCAGAGCCTTACCTGATTCAACCTGGGGCCCTTCTTGCTCTGTAGGAATAGCAACGGGAGCAGAGGGGTGGCTGCCAGGATCCCCAGCAGCAGCAGTGGAAGGTGGCATTTCTGCTGCTGTGTTGCACAGCGACACGTGCATGCTGCTGCATGAATGTCACTGTGCAGTTTTGGAGGGACACCCCCAGCATCCAGCCCAGCAGCTCTGCATCCATCCTGTGTTTGATTGGAACAGTTGTGATAGTGTCTTCCACCATGACTCTTCCAACACTATTACCAAACATCTCCATCTCCTGATGGATCCAGGATTGCAGGGTCTGGAGGAGAATTGCATGGTTCTCGAAGTGGTTCAATGAGCTTGGAGGCTGGATGCCACCCACAGGACACCTGAGTACTCCTTCTTGAAGCCCACCTTTGCAGTGCTCCAGCATGATGGAGCTCATGGGCAGCTGGATGTCCCAGAGCCACTCCTACCTGGTGGATGACTCATGTCGTAGAGGTGTGGTGACATGCTCCACACAGTCGTCATCCAGCTGCAACGATTGCAGGACTGACATGATCCCCCAAGCAGAGGGGTTACTCGGGCTTGTTCTCAGCCCATCACAGGATGGACAGGTAGCAGAACTGGTGGAGGCTCTGCATCACATAACTGGCCTTCTGTCCAGACAGATGGGACAGCAGGTCTAACTTCACTGTAATTTCTGGAGTTGCACAATTACTCCGCATAAAAGCCACAAATGATTGCAATTTCATTCTCAGATTTATCTTCTTGTACACCACTTTCACTGCAATAACTCCTTTTGCTGAGATTTCTTCTTAGAACACCAGAAAAATCATAAATGATGCCCCCTTTCTCTCTCTGCAGAAATAGCAGCAAAATAAACAAACTTGAAAAACAGATATTCTAACCTTTGCACCACATTTCAATTTGTTTCATTTTCTCATTCACTTGCTGTCTGTTTTTATTACTCTGAAAATGGATAGAGACTTTTCCTTGCTTGTCCCCTGCAGAGATGCAAAACATAGAGCATATTTTGTCAGCAATATACCTTTTTATTAAGTCTTACTTTCTGAAGTTGTAAAATTTTCGTTAGTATTGTTGAACAGCTTGTGCTCTGAACCTGTCTTAGTGCTTTCAGTGTTATAGAAGTCCTAGAGAAAGCATTTGCATCAGTTTGCTATCAGCATGCCAATGCGGTATTTATCTTTAGTTCCTTTCTTCCCCTTTAATTTAAAATGTACATTTAATTCTAAATTGCTGTGAGTACATGGCAGTTGGAAAGGTCTCTTTAGACTTGCTGCATATTCAAGGTGCCCTTAATGTTGGAGATGTCTGTAGTGAGTAGGAGAAACAAAGCTTCTGTAGAGAACAGCTGTGGTAGAAAATGGATGTAGAGACTGATGAGGAGATCATGCCTTGTGCTGGAGAAGAGCATGCCTCACTGGCATTGTGTGGAGGAAGGAAGACTGTTGCTCACAGAAGACATCATTCATAAGAATGCCAATCAATGTTTTGATTAATTATATATTTTAAACAAAGCCGTTTCCAAGAACATGTCTGGATTTCCCGCCTTCTTGGGTTCAATCTTTCATAGATTCCAGTTGTGTGAAAGAGTAAAGCCCCACTTCATGTGCAATCTGACTGTAGTGGCAAAGGTTTAAAATATTTTCGAGACTGCCATGTTACACCAGTAGTACAAATTATTCTTTTTACAGAAACCACCCACAGCTGTTGGCTTCTATGAAATAGTTTGCATAGGCCATTATGCTTTGCCCTGATTATGAACAACAAACCTTGCCTGTCAGGCTATGCACCATTCACATTACAGTATTATATGTAAATCTGAACAAAAGTGCTATTATATTCATGTGGAAAGGTATTTTAGCAAGAATTAAATTATTTCAAGGTGTATAACATAGTTAAAAATACAACAATTTGTTTATATTTATTCACAAATATCTTTTTATACTTATTTTCTTATCCATTATTAAATATCGGTAGTCCTTTTAAGTACAATAATGCTAGAAGGTGACAGTCTTGAAACTACTGCAGTGAAATTTGCAAAAATCTGAAGTTTGACATATCTTGTTTTGCAAGTTGTCTATAATTTTAGAATAACTAGTGTATACTCTAGATCATATTGTCTTTTCACAATTGGACAAATAACTCTTTACTTGATAATGTGAGCCATCTTCAAGTCTTTCAGGAAATAGAGGTCACAGTGTGTCAACAGGCATTAGGTCAGTGTTACAGACAGGAAAGTATTATAGGCAATAATAGTCCTCAGATGACTGTGTTTGTGTCGGGACAAGTCTGAAGCAATACAGCTAATGCATATGTGGCTTTGCTTAGTATTCTTTGACATTGTTATAATTATCTATAGCAATATGTATGACTGGACTACTGTAAGCACAAGAAAGTGGCCTTCGTACAAAGGTATCTATACAAAGATATTCTTTGTATATCTGTGTAATATTGGCTTTATACTTAAAACCAGTATCTATGCCTGCACATTAAGTAATTGTGTTTTGGATGTTTTATATGTAACAGGGCCACAGAGCACAAAAGGATTGTTAATCATCAGCTGAGTTACTAGCCAGAGAGTAATCATCTTGTAAGCAGTAGGTCTTGGTGGATGCTTTAATAGTTTCAGATTTGTCTGCACTCATCTGGAGCATTCTCCTCATTTGTTGCTCACCTGCAGGTGCTGTCATAGTTCACAACAGTGGTGACCGTAGTTTCTTCAACATCCCCAATCAATTTAGAGGGAAAAACGGGGTGTTGTATTCTCTCTTTAAGATCAGCCAGTAAACGTACCTAGGTTTGGAGTTTTATTTTGGAGTGTTGTTTTTCTCACTTCACGTTTAATTGTAATTTAGCACTGTTAAGATATAAGGAAGTTGCAAAATATTTCCAGAGCAATTGAGGTTTCCCGGCTGCTGCTTCAATACTTGTGATTGCAGAGACGTTGATATGTTGCCACTGCTTTTTCCTATAGTGACATCTCAGCAAGCTCAAAGATGAAATGTAAATTCTTAGTCTCCCATGGGTATGCATGTCAAAGTCAATTTTGAGTTTCTTTCCTTGCATTCTTTGCCTCAGATTTACTCAGAGGCAATATCCAACAGAAAGAATGCCACCTTCTATTAAAACGCAATGGAGTCTATTTCAGTTATTATTTTTGCTCTGTAGTTTTGAGGAAAACATTCATGGTTTTTGGTTTTGAAAAAAAATGTTTCTCTAGGAAGAGGATTTATTAGTGTTGTCAGGTTGTATGTTTGTGTCTATCTATACACAGTCATAACTATGCATATATATAAAATATATATGCATGTGTGTGTGTGTATATATATACATATAGATCTATATAGATACATGTTATATATAGATCTCTATAGATACATGTATAAGCTTTCCTGTGGGAATCTTTAGAGGAATAGTTATGGAGCTCTCTTCAAAATATATTCAGTGACAATCTTGCTATTTCTTTGTGTAAGGTATTAAACACAGATTGTCAATCTGCTGGTACAATTTGAGAGCATGGATTGCCAACTCTCCAGAGAGATGGTTAGCGCTCTTCCCTGTACTTCTCACACCTGTTCATAGTTGCCTAAATCTGGAGTTAGAAGCCGTCATGGTGTGTTCACTGCACTTAGCAAGGTAATTTCTGGTTACATCATGGTGATCTTGTGAGGTATCGTCCCAAGTAGACTACTGGGAAACTCCAATTTCAAGTATTCTTATGTAGTGGTTGCCATTTTATTTTCAGGCTCTTAGTGACAAAAAATTTTAGTAGGGTTCGTCTTTACTGTCCAGGGCAACTGGATGGGAAGATTTTTAACTGCACCCTGTAGGTATGACATCTGCTGTTATTTCAGGGAGATGATTGTAAGTAACTTCATTTCCGTGCTGTTGTCCTTAATGCATAGGTTTTTGTATATCTCTAACAGAAACTTGTTTATTTTAAAGAGACATTATTATACTTTGTTTCAATCTATGTTGTTTCCTTTTTATTTATTGGGGTTTTTTTTTTTTTTTCAGCTCAAGAAGTTCATAAGAACTCCAGAGATCCCTTCAAAGCACGTGAGAAACTGGGTCCCCAAGGTCCTGGAGCAGCGACGACAAGGGCTGGAGTTGTACTTGCAGGTGGGTCTCCTTGCAGCCTGCTGAAAGTAAAAGCAGCATCTGTTTTCAGAGCATTAGAAAATATGAAGTGTGACGTTTTACTGATAGGTAATTTTAGAGGTGGAAAATGATCTGGACACTTACCAGCAGTGGTGATTTCTGTTCACTTAGCAGGACTAGCAGCTAGAAAACTAGACTGTTTTGCATTTTTTTTCCCGATTTTTCCAAAGGCTGCTGATTGACTTTAGTGAGCCTTTGTTTTCCTCTGCCTAAAATGGGGAAAATAATGTTGTTCTTTCCAAAGTTGTTCTGACTGTACCAATCAAAAGTGTTGCAGGAAAAATATAAGGAGTCTTTCTTTAGCTCACCTCTATTTAGACAGACTTGAGAAGCATCAGCTCATAAAATTCATATCCCTCTGCTGTACATGAATTGTTCCTCTAGCTGAAATAGGCACCTGTCATCTCATACTAATCTCAGTTGATTTGGACATTTGCATTTTAAGTCTTAGATTCTACCTAGATGGGTCATGATTTTGATATAGACAATAACAAGAGTCTTCAGGAATGATGCAGTTGTATAGACATCTAAATATATCAGGAATAAATCCCATTCATTTTTAATAAATGGAATTTGTATTGTCACAGGGCTTTAGAAAATGCCCTGTGGTATCAGTTCACAGCTGTTTCTCTGGTGGCAAAGCCAGATGAAGGTGTTACTGTAAACATGTTCCCAGTGCACTGCACTTTTAGCTGCACTAATGCAAATGCTGTTTTACTGAAAGGGATCATAGAAATAATGTGTCAAAACATAATTGTTTTGGGAGGAAGGCAAGAATAACAGTCTTCTATTTTTACTCATATCAGCCACTTGCAGTGAATTTTTTTTTTCTGATTTCCATACAACTTTCTTTTGGACATAATTACTACCAATTGGTACTACATGTACCAATTTGTTTTAAGCAGTTGATTTCGTTAAAAAGATACAGAGGTAATTTGGTTATCACTTTTTAATTGCTGATAAACTGTAAAAGAACATCTCCCCCTACTGGAAGAGTTAGTCAACTCTTGTTCTTTTGCAGTCTTGCACATTTAATTAACTGTTCCTCTCTTCAGTTGCTGTTGGCTGTCATAGGAATATGCACTGGTTTAGGTTGGAAGGGACTGCTGGGCATCATCTATTTAAAACATGACAAGCCTCTAAGTTATATCCATACTAATGTGCATACTAATTTAAACAAGAAGAAAATCATTAATACTTTTGTCAAAGTAATTAATTTCTGTTTCTGCTAATAGAAAGCAGAATTAATCAACAGTGAAATTTTAACTTTTAAGATAATTAGGGCCTGATTCTAGACAATGAAAAGTTCATATAAAGGCACTTTGGTTATCAGATATTTTTCAATAGTGCCAAGCATTTACCAAAACACAGTGTAAGAATGTACTACAATTTCATGAGACATGATCAGTTTTTTATTTAACACCATGTATGTAAAACATTGCAAACATATTTTCAGGTGATACTACTGACAGTTAATCTGCAGGAGCTGTTTGGCTGCTACTGTCACTGGTCAGTGGTGGTGCTTGTAGCCAACCATTTGTGCAGCAGATAAAGTTTTATGAAGTCATGCCAGTCGTTATTTGTTTTGTATAAAACCAGCCAGAACATTATGCCAAGACTGAGCAATTACGTAGATGTTAGGTTCAATTAATTTGTTTTAGCATGCCATGCAGATGGCTGTCAAATACAGACCTGTACCTGACATGGTCTAGTCATGTTGGGTTCTTAATATATTTTAACTAAGTAGTCTTCTATAATTAAATGCAGATAAAAATATTGACATGAAATGAGAGTAGTAGATAGTCAGTCTCTATTAAGTAGTAAAGAAAGCAAGACATTTCCCTGTCTAAGACAGAAAGTGCCAGCACCTTGTTACTTCTTTGTGACCTTTTCATGATGAAACCGCCCTTTTAAATCCTTTCAGCACAGGTTGTTTGTTTCTTGGAGTGGATGGACAGGAGCTCAGAAACATTTCATTATATCTTTTTGAAGAGTAGCAAAAATTATGAATAAATGAAGTATTATTAAATTGTGAGCTACAAGGAGTAATTTTTTTTAATGTATCAGTAGCCACTGCCAGCTAATAGTCATCAGATTGCTTATTTTACTTCTGTTTTTGAAAGGTTGGGTCAGGACTTTTTCTTGTTATAATAGAACAATTTTCATGGAATTTTGAAATAATGATTTATCTTATACTATTTTAAGTAAGACTTTTGTATTTTACAAGTTTGACTGGAATTTGCAACTTCTGTTTTTAATACTGTGAAACAATTGACTAGAAGCAGTAATATGCTTAGTAATTCAACTGCATGTATAATAATATTTACAGAGTCCTTGTGAATACTGAGAACAATCAACTGACTGACAAGAGGAAAGAAAGATTATGTTTAATTTATTAATGAGGAAACAGATGCAAAGATAAGTGAATGACAGATTGTGGCCCCAAACATTCAAGCAAATTAGTATGAAGAAATAAGCTATTGCACCTCTGCTGATCATGGTAAATGTCTGTGTGCATGATCTTAATCTACAGCACAAAGGACAAGCTGAGCTGGTTTAGTCTTTGCTAAATAAGAAAATCACAGAATAAGCTGAATTGGAAGGGACCTGCAAGGATCATCGGGTCCAACTCCTGGCCCTGCATAGGACACCCCGAGAGTCACACCATGTGCCTGAGAGCATTGTCCAAATGCTTCTTGAACTCTGTCAGGCTGGTGCTGTGACCACTTCCCTGAGGAGCCTGTTCAGTGCCCACCCACCCTCTGGATGAAGAACTTTTCCTGATATCTGACCTAAACCTCCCCTGACACAACTTCAGGCCATTCTCTTGAGTCCTGTCACTGTCACCACGTAGAAGAAATTAATGCCTGCCCATCTGCTTCCCCTCATAAGGATGAAGACCACAAGGAGGTCTCCCCTCGGTCTCCTCTAAATCTCAAAATGCCTGTTACTGCCAGTAGAAGAGCACTAAACCAGCTTTTATTACCTTGTGGTGGCCATCAACTAGGTAACTTTATAGTTACTTATTTGTATATCTGAGCTTGTAGCTGGCAGTAGAGCAGAGATGAGAATCCAGGTGGTTTAGATTTAAAATTTGGAAAATAAATCACTGGGTTACACTATTGCTGACAAAAATCTGTCTTGATAGTAGTTTTAGACTGCAGCAAGATTTGAACTTAGATTATGGTTAGAAATATCTTCTCTCGATGAGCTTCCTGAGGAGTTGAAGAAAGGTAGAAGATAAGGATTTTAAGCAGCTAGTTGTATAAGGCGCCTATAATTTGAGAAGGGCTGCCAAAAGGACCTGTACTGAAAGGTGACTCCTCATAGTAGTGAGCATGGATAAATGTATTTACTTGAAAGTATCAGAAGGTGAAGGTAAGTGTGGAAAATGATGGAGCAGGCTGATAACCAGTATTGTAGCTTCTGGATGGTGTTTGTTTGGTTTGGGTTTTTTTTCATCCACTGTCCAGTCTTGGACTGACTGTTATCACAAAGCAATACAGAAGTTAGTTTGTATGTGTATTTAAAGAAGATATAAATCACTTGAAAAGCTCCCTCTTCCATAGTTTTTTACTGTGTAGGAGTTCAATAAGTAATTTTGTAGATGGACCAAGTGAACAGATCATTGGGGTTTTATTTTGGGCATTGAAGACATTGGTGGGATTCCTAAGGGTGGCGCTGGAGGGACCTTATCTAATTGGCTGTCAAAGCACCTGCAGCTGCGTTGGATCAGATCAGTATTTGTTACAAATACATTTGATATGATGTACTATTGGAGGAGCAGTTCTTACAGAGCTTATTTCCTGTGAATTGGTAATGGGGAAGAATTTGATCTAGCCACCTGCTCATTTGGAGTTAGGTCATATCCTTGTCCCAGTAAGCTGATGCTGGATGTTATTGCCATCCAGTCTGTCTGCCCCAGGGACTTGCCCTTTGACAGGTCTGCCTTTTAAAGTTCAATGGAATAGATATTTTCTAGCCCCCTTGGGCTGAAGAAATCTCATCATTTGCTGATATCATCAGTCCAACAAGATAACAAGCATCGTTAACAGAATTCACTGTGAAGTGGCACCCATACCTAAGCATGAGACTTTGTAGCTGCTGCTAGTCTTCACTGAAATGATTTGCTTATAGGGAAAGATTTTGATGGAGGCCCAGATTTTTGGTTAGTTTCAGGGTACTAAGTCATTTCATGTGGTCTGGATGACCTGAAGAAATTCTTCTTGTGACTGGCAAGGCTCTAATATAAAACAGAGAGCTGTAGACCTTCTGAAGTGCTCTGTATATATGTATGGTCTCTATGTACATACGTCTCTAACCAGAGTTAATATGTAGAGCTAATATTTCTCTCTTGGCTGAGGTCAAGAAAACATACTTGCCTTTTATTTATTCTTGAACTTTTTACAAAGAGAACAGTCCTGATTCCTGGAGATAAGATTGGTTAAAGTGCTCCTTGGCTGTGAGACGTGAAGACTTGATGAACTTCAACATTCCAGCAGTTTCAGGAATCCAAATCTTAAAAATGAATTATGGCGTTTATGAAACTGGACTAGAGATTTGTTTTCCATTTAAGGAAATAATCTGGAGATCTGAGAAGCACTTTGACCTATATTTCAGTATTCTTCAAAATGCAATTCCTTTTAAAAATATTTTAACTACCAATCCTTCCTGAAAACATAAGTAAAACCATATCTTCTATGATTTTGCTTTTAAGAAATTAAAATCCAATCCTATACTCCTTAGCTGTCTTAGTTTCCAGCAGGTTGGAGTTAGGAAAACAGTGCATGTAATAATGAATAATGTATCGTTGCTTTATGAGTAAGCTCATCAGAAACATGAAGAAGAAAAGCACACGTTATTGTATTGCATTTTTTTACTGTTTTGGGGGGAACAGTTCAACAGCAACTGCAAAAAAAATGAAGACAAATGAGCTATTTCTGTAGTTAGTGACTGCAGAGGAAAAACTATCATACAGAAAATTTGGCTCAAGATGTCATTTCTTCATGGGCCACTATGATTTTCTTTAATTACTTCAATAAGCATTGATACAAAATTCCTTGTGGTAAAGTTTAAATAAATAAATAACCTTTCCTGACTGGACAGTGGTTATGAACAAACTTTTGTACTGTTTTCTCTTAAGTTGATCTAGTTTTGTGATGTTACTTCATGAAAGTTTTAGATTCAGTTAAAAAAAATATTAAAGGTTCTTTTTGTTGATTAGAAAGCTTTGTTGCAGAGCATTTCAGACCTAATATAGCATTTCATATTGCAACTGGGGATAAGAATTGTGCATTCCTTGAGCTTCAGTCATTGCCCCTTTTCACTATCATTCTGGGGATTGTGTTAATGTGATTTCTCAGGGTTTTTTATCTAATTGTGAAGAAAAAGAGTTTTCTATCACCTCTTGGGAAGTTTCATTAGTTCTTCACTGCTTAACTGATTCAATTTCTGTTGACATCTTGCTATTCTAACAAGAAGGAATGTGAACTCAGCCATTTATAACCTTGTCCATTGTCAGGAAGACTGGAGAGATCTCCGCTCTAAGATGAGGCATCTAGGCTCCTGATGCCAGTGTGCAAGTACTCCACATAGTGTGTTTGCTAGAGGTTTGCCTTTCAATAGCCAAATACTCCTGTTCTGTAACTGCAGCTGAAATCCTGCTTCAGTACTCTCTTGCCTGGAGAAGAATCAGAAAAGAAAATAAATTTATTTGAGGAAAAGAAATCCTTGGTGATATACATGGTTTTTCACTGTTTTCTCTTCTCTTTGTGAAGTAGAGGTAAAAATTGTCCCATGATAATACATAAAGTTATCTGAGCTCTCTTAAGCAGAACAAAAACTAGGACTTCATATAAAGACAGGAAGATCTTGAGTGTGGCTTAAGATGATACAGCTCTCTAGGGTTAGAAGTAATCTGTAAGTGCTTTCTAAGTGTAACAGGTTTTGATGTTACATATGTAATGTCTGTAGAGGTGAACTGGTGCTGTTGGAGCTGTTTAGAATTATTGAGATCTGTGTGTGATACATGCACTTTTATGAGATATTTGATTGCTTTTGGCCAATAAAAATGGATCAAGTTTGTTACTATTTAGTTTTGGAAATGCAATGGCAAAATGAACTTAGAGCTATTCAATGATCTTTCAACTATTTAAATTTTATTTCTGTGCAGTTCACATTCAGCACATTTATCCCTTCTGTCAATGTTAATATTCATTACAATTGTTCTTCCTTTATATTCTGTATCAAGCATTTAATTGTTCCCATATACCTGTGTACCTTTGCCAAAGGGTGTTGTGAACACAAAATTTTGAGTTAGTTCAATTGGAAGACTGGAAAGGTGTATGAAAGGACAGCATATATCAAGCATAGAAGGCCCTCTAGTTGGAAATAACTTTTGAAGCTGATGGAGTTTTGAAGAAAAATGTCTTATATGTTAGTCTTGCACATTTATACTCTTTCTTGGTATCCATTTATAACCATTTTGGGATATAGGATACAGTGCTTAAATGGATCTTTAGTCTGAAGCAATGACCTTTCTTATATAATCCTTATAGTAATTAGAGACATGCTTGTTGTTCATTTTGTTATTAGATTTGTTTAAACATGAATGTGTTTTCAAGAACTGAGCCCTGTATGTATCATGAACACCATCTTAAAAGAAAAAAGAGTTAATTGTATGGTTGAGAAGACATGTTTGAATCATTGAGAGGTATCTATAGAGATAGATAGAGGTATGCAGGTCATGTGGCTGTGCAAAGCCACTTGTAAAGGCTAATGCCTTTTCAGACCAGATGCTTTACATGTGGGAGATGCTTGCTTGTATACTTAAAACCCGAATTCAGAGGTTGAAATTTTTAGCTATAAAAGTTTTGTGCAAAATGTGGACTTTTTTCTTCTCCACCTTATTCTGTGTGTGCCTGACCTGTGGGGGTTTTTCCCACTAGGCTTCTATTTAACCATTCCCCATGTCTGAGAGCAGGAGCTGGATAGAAATCACTTTGACTTCCTTGTATCATTCATTAGGCACCACAAAGGTTTCTGCAGAGGCAGTCCTTCCCTTTGTCCTATGTACACATTCACTCTTAGGATCTATTTCTAACTAATTTAAGATCAAATTGACTTATTTGCAGAAAAAAAATTCCCATCAAGTCCAGAACAGATGCTTATCTTCCTGATTGCTGTTTCTGGAAACTAGTTTTGTTTTAAATGAAGGTGAATATGCTGAGAGGAAAGGGTCTAGCATTAGAAAGTTGCAAAAAAAAGTTGGATTCAGTGAAATAAGATTTAACTGATGTTTTGCTGGAAAGTCTGTTGAATCACCTACATCTATGAATCACATTGAAAATTCTCTCCATTATCCAAAATTATTCAGTCTCTTCCTTCTCTAAGTCCATTTAGTGTGCAGTAATCAAGGCTGAACAGCTCCTGTAAGGAGTTCTAAAAGCAATGGTATGATAAGTATAAAAAGACAAAATGTTCTTTGTCCTCATTAAAGATTGTGAGCGGAGTGTTAAATAATATTAATGGCTGGGCTTGTCAGTACTTAACAGTACTTTCCTAGTACAAGTGATTTTATTGATCGATACAGTCTCAATGTAACAGGGCAGATTATTCTACTGATTTTATCGAAACCTTAACTAAGTTTGTTAGTGTACCACATATCCTTAAATAGATCTAGATGATGATGTAGATTAAGAAAAGCAGACCACCATCCATCTTTTTTTGATCGGTTAATAACTTAAATCCATCATTGCTGTGACCAGCTTTTTTAAGATTCTGTTGTGCATACGTGTTTCTTTGGTGGTAAAGATACATAGCTGGGTTTAGATGGCTGTGGATTTTAAAGAAGTGTGCCTGACACATGCAGGATTGCATATTTGTTAAGGGGAAGCAGAAAGCCAAAGAAAACAGGGAAGCAAAATAATTCTGTAGATAATTTAAAGGAGAGGCATTTATTAAAACTGTCTGTCTGTAGAGATTTATGAGGAATGAAAGCATTTTTCAAGCATGCTCAGAAAATTACCTGGTTTGTGTTTTAGGAGTTCAGTTTTTGCTTTTCAACTGTTGTGATTTATGATTAATATTTCTTTTCCTTCATCTTCACTAATCTGTTTGGTTTTGCTGTATAGAATTGTGTTGCATGAACTCTCTAATTTTACTTTTACGTGTTAGAGGTGATCAAAATAAATTTTACTTAGTTAAGCACAGAATTTACGTAAGTAGTTGTGACATGTTTAGAAACCATGTCTAAGTGCTTGTTCTCTTTTCATTATACTGTGTATCATAATGATATTGTATTACACACTTTTGCCCAAGTTAAGATGAACATCAAATTGTACTAATCGTGCATTTCCATACAGTAAGAAATGGTCTCTGTCATGATTGAATATGCTCAGAATAGCTGAAAAACATTTCAAGAGGAGAGAGAAAGAAATTTAAGTTCTCTGTCTAAGTCACAGTCTATGAAAGCAAAACTAGGGATATTAAAACTCAAGTGCTGGCACACTGCTGTAGTCTGTTGATGACTGTTCTAACAGCCATGATTCCTTCTAAAGCCATAAAAAGTATGAGATACTTAATTCATTTAGCCATGATGAAATAAAATGTGGTCACCTTCCTTATCCTGAATGCAGCTCTGATGTGTAGGCAATAAATTTTCTTTTTCCTTAATAGATATTTAATAGATTTGCTTGAGCTCTTTGGGAAAGATGGAGGCGAGTCAAAAAACTTTTGTCAATTCTTGTAAAGTAGGAAGGAGGGAGGGAGCAGTAATTCTTGCAGTCCTATTATCACCACCTGAAGTTTGGTAGAAAGACTCAGGTTTCCCCCATCTTTTTAATCAATCTGTAGTATTTTAAACACATTTTCAATTCCTATTCTGTGCTGTTTTGCATAAGGTAATTCTTATATTTTGGTATACAAATGACTATTGCTTTTTTAAATTGGACTTTCAAAGCAAGTTTAATCTTAATGGCTTTTTCTTCAAGATTTGTCGGTAAAGTTAATGAATTGCTAATAAAGGGATAAACTTATTTTCTACTGAAGGAGTATTTTATTATTGCATGTGTAGTGTAACACACTACGTTTTGTTAAGGTTATTCAGTAGTATACAGCACTAAATTAGAATGTAGTTTAGACCTAGATTGCATTGACTTTATGCAATCTGGTAGTATTCTTCTGCATGCACTCTTTATGTGGGTGAAGATCCGCCATTAACATTCTTTACACATTTATAAATCACACATGAGGGCAGGAGAAAAATGTTCATGAAGAAGTGAATAATTCTTTCTTCACAGCAAGATCTGAATCTGCACATAAGGCACAGGCTGTGTTTGGAGGCCAGAGGAAGAAAACAAAATACGGAATATATGCTGAATAACTGAACCATTTATTATGTGCTTTGGATGAAGAACTCATTCTGGGGGAAAAAGTAGTGTAGGACCATGCTACATATGTAAGCAATGTTAAATAAATCCTTATACATAGGAAAGCTGAATTAAAGCTTGATTCTAGTGTACCATAATAACTTTATTGTCTAACATTGTTTGTATCATTTAACATAGACCTTTCTGAAAAAAACCCCAAACAAAAAAAACCAGCAAGCTGTGGCTAATCACAGGGGTTTACCAGAAATACATTGAAATAAATAAGCAGTAATTCTTGACCTTCTGCTTTCGATGTTGAAAGGAAGGAGCAGTGGAACAGAAAAATTCTTCGCAAGAAGGAGTGCTAAGCAAAATACGAGAGCTAGTCTATCAGTAGCTAAGAGAGGTGAGCAGAGGAAGAGACGAGTAGTCTTCCTCAGATACGTTGTGGAAGGATGGTCAGTGAGCCTTTTCCTTTGGTTCTGCAGTAAATTGAATGTTCCTGCATTAGACATAATTCCCGTGTGTGTGTGTATGCTGCCTTTTCTTGGCATTTATGCAGTCTTACATGACTCCTTTCTGAAAGATGTTGTAGGATTTCAGAGTGAACTAAGGGGGGAAGGTCCTGTGGTCATGGGTAGCTTAGGAGAATTACAAATGCTTGTTATCTTCTCTAACATTGTCTATCTCTACCCACATCACTATTGATTGTCTTTTTTTTTTTTTACCTGCTTGTTGTCTCTGTTGTCCAAATATAATATAGATTTAGTTAAGTGTAAAAAAGCTCATTTTACACTAAACCCATTCACTGCAGAATTTTTTGACTGAGATAGGCTTGGATTTCTGTGCAGGTACATTTGCAAATAAATACACATTACTGAATGATGCCTAAATTTATAACTCTGATACAGATTTTTCCTGTCGACTTAGAAAAGGTTAAAATAAGAAACTTCCAGGGTTACTTATGATAAAAACTGTGAATTATATATAAGAAAATTTTCAAGAAGTATTGATGTAAAAATGGAGGCTCATGGTGCAGTTTCTTCTTTTAAATTTCTCATAATTATCATTGTCTTTATCTAATATACTTTTTCTTCTGTAGATGAAAAAAGTTTGCAGAAACAAAGCGTGAAGCAGAAGTAGAACCTTTAATTTCATTAGGCATGTTGTAACTGGCGAAGATTAATGTATATATCTCTTGCTAATTCTTTTCAATTACTCAGTTCATATAAATTCCCAAACCTTGTTAATTATGCTGAAGTCAGGTGGTAATTTTTAACAGTGTTTTCACAGCAAGGGAATTTTCCTGGTCTAACCTTGCCCTCCTGTAGAAACTCTCAGCAGATTAGGCATTCTGACTCTAGTCCATTCGTTTTCAGCACAAGCCTAATTGCTGCCGACTGCCTGCCACAGGTACCCTGGTTATTGTACATTTAAGGGATGTAGGTTCTTCTGAGAACAAATAAGGAAAGATTAATTGTTTGTTTTGTTTCATCCCAAGAGAAATGTGGGAGCTTAATCAAGAAAAATAATTTCTTCTGTTGATTTGGCTTATTTGTGGAAAGGGATAATTGTATAGAGGCAGGCATAGAGCTATGCATTTTGAAAGAAATTTTGCCATTTACCTACTTGGGAGGCAAAGATACAGCAAAATGAATGTAACAGAGCATTGGAATTGATGGGGATGGTTCACATTTCTCATAGTAAGTAATTTGGCTGCTGGGCTTTTATTTGAACCAATATTGCTAGGTGGTGTTGTCATTTGTTTTGTCTGCTTCTTTGGATATCTAATCAAGGAGACAATAGTAGGGGGAAAAACGCTTTTCCAAATTGTCCTTAATTGCTAGAGCACGAAGTGAGCTAAGCACTCAGGTATTTCCAATTAAAGAACTTGTTTCCAGCAAGCACCATTAAATCTATCTTTCCCAATCTGATAAATAAGCTATCAAAGAGTGGAACAGATTAATTGAGAGCAATTAGTTCAAAGCTCAGTATAGCAGTTAGAGTGAACCAACATTATCAATGAATGCAAATTTTTCGTAAAGCAGTAAGAAGCACTGATGCAACAAAACAGTGTTGAGAGCACAAAGGAAAATTTTATCTGTGATATAGAAATAAAAGACGTGGGAAATCACCGATCCTAAAATTCAGAACCATCACAAGATTTATTCCACTTGCATCTAAAGCATAAGAAAACCCTGCATATACTACAACCTTCTGTTTGTAGACACAGTAATCTCCAAGTGTGCATTGCTTATGTTAATAATCAGTAACCCCTGTGTTTGGTAGAGACTTAGCCTAAACACTCTATTTTGATTCCCCTTTAGTACAGGTATGTGTTCCTGTATATCTATACCTTTTGGATGGGTGTTCCTTTCTTCCAGCTGCCTGTGCATGCCAAATTGCATTGATTCACATGGTGTAAACATCATTCTGCATGTGGGTGCTCTGGATATTTCTCTTAATGATGAAACGTAGAAAAAGCACCTGGATGCTCTCCTTAAGTGCCAGCCTTTTGCCTTTTGACAGCACACACATCTGTCACCTTAGATTTTGAAATAAACTTAGAGGCTTTGAATATTAATATGTTCAAAAAAGGTATTAAAAAAACAAACAAAAAACGTTTGTTCACTTGTTGATAAGTGTTGCATATATTCTGCTTTGGAGTAATGTACTCCAACAAGAAGAAGGCACATGAAACAGACTAATCTCTAAGTCAGTTTTTACAGAACTACCTTGGCTAGGTAAGTTATATTGCTACTCTGTGAGTTGGCATCGTTCACATAAATTGATAGCACAAACATACCAGCTGCCAACTTTTAAAACTGCTCTCTTTGAGCATCAGTTTGTATGGTGCATCTCTGGCCTTTACAGCAGCAATGTGGCTGGAGTCTGCTTTTGCAGTATTACAGTTTTAAAATGGTTGGATAAAAACCTTATTTCTTATGCTGTTGCAACCCACTGGGTACGTCTATTCTAGGAAAATGAAAAGGTCAGTGATAACTTTCCCAATAAAACCTTCTGAGAAAATGTCATTCCAGTTATGTGTGTCTGACTGGGAGAGTTCATAATCCATTTTTTGAGCTTCATATTTTTTTATTTCTGGAATATCATCATCATTAGAGAAATTCAGCATTCATAACCATAATAGTATCGTGTCATATCAGCTCATGAAGTGATGGTAACAGACATGCTTTAACAAACACAGGAGTAAGATCACAGTTGTATTAAGAGTAACTATGGTTTTGTGAGCAGCTTACCTATAATGTTGGCTTCTGAAAAATATTCAGAATATCTCCAAGAAATCATGAGGAAATTAGACTAGTTTCTTCAGATGTCAAAGCATCCAGATCTTCAAGTGTGCTTTTCAGTATGGAGTCCAGCTCTCACACATAGTTCTGTGGGAAAGGTTCCTAATATAACACACATTAAAGAAAAACACTCATAAAGCCACAGGAGATTATGGAGCAACAAAGAACATGCACAGAATTTAGACTCTACAGTCTTGTAAACAGCAGCATTTAAGCAGCCGTCTCCACATTATCCCATCAGATGTTTCTCTGTGTATTTGGACTCAGACAAGGTCATGCGGTGATATGTGCTAATAGTTTTGAACAGCAGCAGTTGTATAACTTCACAATTAAGAAGCAATTTGTGTTTCTGTAATGATATTGTATTTAAATGCCATGCAGTAGTGCTTACCTGCTTTACAGGGGGATTTTTTTATAATTAATCAAATTCAGGCAAGTTTAATTATGTGACCTGAATTAGTTATCCAGCTTTAAGTGCTGGAATCACAAGGACATGTACTGCAAGAGTGAGTTACCACAAGATACTGGGGTCTTTTTGTAGTATTGGAAATAAAGATTAGTGGGTTTTATGACAAAGTTGCCCTGTAATGATGTAGGAGGCTCTTAATAACTGTGGTTCAATGTAGATACTCAGGAACTGTATTATTAATGTAAAAGTACAGACAACATGACATTACAGTGAAGAGGTCCAGCAGCCAGGCTTGACACATCAACCCAAATTTTAAGTGGCAAAAAAAACTCCAAAAATAATCCAAATTTTTCTAGTTTGTCAATTATTTTTGCCCAGTTTTACAAAGCAGTGATGTTCACCCCAAGGATGTCAGAGAGAACTCTATCATCAGACAAGACTGATGGATTTGTTACTGTGTGTATGAAGACATGAAAATTATTTTCCCTATAGTATATTTACCAGTTATAACCACCATATTATCCTTTTTATATCTATAGCAGATTCTTTCAACTTCAGATTCTTTCAGTTCTCCATCTTCCAACCTTTTCTTGTTTTGTTTTTTTCCCCTGAAACTTAATTTTGTCCCTTTGACTGGTTTATTCAATCTACATATCTTTCACAGTATTGTTTTCTGATGATCATGTACTGAAGGTCATCTCTGTGGCCAGTCAACAGACAATGCAAGTTTTTTGTAGATTTCAGTTCTACTATAAATCCTTTCTGAACCCTTAGGCTACATCCACATCTGATGGCATACTCACTTTTATTTGCTCATTGTGGAGTCTAGAGTCTGATTAAGCTCTCTGTACTGCTGTATATAGTACTGTTCCGCCTTTTCATTGATGCACCAAGAAATGTGACTTAAATAACAATTATACCTAGCTTCAGATACTAAAGCTTTCTTGTAAGGTAAACCAGACCTTTCGGAAAAAGAATAACCATTGGGAAGAAGAGGTGCAACACAGCGTTTTTATGAATTCTTCTTGTGTGGGAAACATGGAGACCAAATATTTGTGCCAAAGTGAGTAATAGAAATAAGGAAGATTGCTGTCTAAAAGGCCAGAATATATGATTCATTAATCATATATTATGATTAATTGAGTGATACTCAATTTCAACCTAATTTGTGGAGTTTACTGACCATAATTAAGTAGGTCTCTGGTTGCTGAGTGAGGAACATCAAGTAATTGCTAAGTGTGAATATATCAAAAATAAGGGATTTATAGAGAACATCTGGGCATTCTTGCAGCATTCTAATGTTATGATAATTTTTAACAGAAATATAGATAGCTCTTCTGGTTCTGTTAGCAGGCTAAATTGCAATATTTTTTCTCCATTTTGGAGAAGTCATCCCTCTTTCAATAACAAGAATGTGGAGAATTTTTAGCCAAATCAGAACATTGTCCACAGAATTGCTATGGTGTGACAAATGCAGCCTTCCAGCTGATGCTGCTTGTCTGCCAGAAAAAGTAAATAAGCATTCACTGACCAAGTTAGGATGGTCTCTTTTCACAAATAATTGCATCGTTCCTCACCTTTATCAAGGACTCCCTTGCTGGTGAGTTTTGGGAGGGACAAGTGTCAAGAAACAGAGCCATAATGAAGTACCTGCGATTGAGCAAGGATTACATTGCTCTGTTAATTCTGTAAAAACTTGTCAGTTTGCCACCCAAATAAATGCCTAGACTGCGTAAAACATGGAGCAGAGTGACCTCTAGAAGAAAAATCAATGGCAATTCATATTTCATATGTCTATAATTGCTTGTGAGAGCATGGCAGCAGTTTGTTTATAGAACAGCTTGTTCTACCAGGGATTGTTTCCTGACTTTTTCTTCTTTCCAGTGGTGATGCCTCTCATGGACTGTGAATCACAGCTAGACACAGCAGTAGACAAGTTTTATTGGTGGTGATTTTTTATTATTGTTTTCACATTACTGTCTTCAGAATTGCTGCAATGTGTTCTGTTTCAACCAGTGCACTAATCTATAGTTACATGTAAATCGTGTTCACAACTGTTTCCTTGAAAGACTCATGAAGCTGTTTTTTATCTTCTTTTTAGTAGGCAAGGCTTTATCCTCCATGAAGTTATCCATTTGCTAGTATTTTAGCCATCAAACTGATTCCATTGTATGGCCATCATTTTTAGGCAATTTGTCAGAGAAGCAAGGCATTCTCACAGTCTGCTAATTTAAAGACAGAATTTTGAAAATATCTTTTTTCTCCCCGCTGCTTTGCTTTGGTTTTTTTGGTTTTGGTTTTTTGGATTTTTGTTTGTTTGTTTGTTTGTTTTTTGGTTTGGTTTTTTTTTTTGGTTTGTTGGGGTTTTTTTTGAGAAGCTCTTGTAAGATTTGTATCCCCACTGAGGACCGAGATGTCATAGGGATAGAGAAAATGCCGCTCACTTTATGGATTACTGTTAGGTCAACAAAACTTTGGCAGCATTGATTAACTTGACAGTGAGTACAGCAGTACATTTATCACTTATGGCTGTGCTGTAGAAAATCTAATAAGAGGCAAACAATTCCCTTTAGAGCAGTAACAGGTTCACTGTGGCTAACGGTGCATGCACTGGAAATTTCTGACTTTAAATTATACCCTTGCTGCTAGTTGGGTCATTGACTCCAAGCTACTGCACTTTCACTACTATGTTCTGTATTATTAATTTGATCAGAATTGTTTTGGCTTCTGTAAAAGTGTTCAAGCCATATATTGAAGTTCATATAAACTCATAAGCATGAGGAAGGGATGCAGGAGGAGCATGATCCAAGCTACATTATATAGAAGGGGTAGTTGCCTGTTACTACTACAAATGTTTGGGGTCTTACAAGGTTATAAAAGAAAAATTTTGAACTGTTGCTTACAAACATGCCTCTAATTCACAGATTTAAATAAATCCCAAACCCAAATCTATCTTACATTTAATAAGTTTCATTGATTGGTCAGAAGGACTTTTTCCACATGTGCAAATATGTTCTTTTTAAATTGCCAGTAATTACCTTAAAAATTCTATGTAAGTTGATTTACAGATAAGTTCTTCCAGTTGCCTTCTTCTTGCAAAAATTATGAGAACTGAGATGCTAAGAAGATTTTTTTTTGCCTTTGCTGTGTAGAAGCGCCACTGCTTGACTACAAGTTAGTGTTTGGCTATAATCTTATAGTGAAATTGGGTTTTTTTCAGTATTTCTTGGTTTCACTTTAATAAAACTTTTCTCAAAATCTATGACCAGTGCACTGGAAAATGTCTTTGCATTGCAAATATTTTAAAAAATCAAGTTTTGGGGGGTTTGTGGTTTTTTTAAAAACGTTTTGTACTGATGAGGTCTCTTAAGTGGAAGCCCTACATAAGATATGATCCTACAGAAGAATATCAAGCTTTTTTGCAGTTCAGATAACCAAAAGAATGTAAAGGCCATATACGCAAGTAATTGTGTTTCTAGAAACATTCAGGAAAGAAGATTGAAGAAAATTCTGTATTAAGTGCAGATCAGAATATAGAGTGTGCAGCTTAATTTGTGGCTTTGTGATATAATCTGCAAAATTGCTGTTCAAATGAGAGAGTAGTAGTTTTAATTTTTTTTGTAAATATTAGGATATATGGTACACTAGAGTAGAGATCTAGTTGCCGGTAGCAACTGTTAGTTCAAGTATTTTAAGTTATTTTAGGAAACTGTTTAAATTGGAGGTTTTGTTCTGCAGTATCTGTAAAAATGATGTTGTTTTCTTTGTTGGGAGAGAAGTATTCTACTTGAATCAATTGTCAGGAGGCTTAATGTAATAAGGCAGTTTGTGGTCTGACTAAAAGAAACACTGTGCAAAAGAATTCCCATACCAGTTTGTTTTTAACAGAAAAACTGAGTTCACCTGAACCATAAATACATTGAAAACTGAGGCTTAATAAGGTAGAGCAGGAAGGAAGAGGGATTGTTGTCCAAAGTATGTCTTGTAATGACTACAATTTAACCAAAAATCTGTGTTAATGATAGTGAATGAAGCTCTATCAACAGTGTAACAGCAGAGCCTTTGCAAGAAATGATCAAGCAAGTTGACATTAGAAGCCTTTGCATAGTTAGGGGGAAAATACAATTAAAATAGTGGCTCTCCTTTCCTTTTTTTTTTTTTTTTAATTTCCAGGATAGAAGTTGTGTTTCTCACTCTCTTATTGCATTTTATAGATAACAAGACACATTTCCACACTTTCTCCTGGGTTTGTACAATAAAGGAGTTACCCTACTGGCTGCCTTACTGAACAGAGACCTGGTATTGATTACCTATCACACTGGCATCAGAACTACTCTTAGGATTCAATTTTTTTGTTGTTTTGCATATTTTATTGATCAAAAGTGGTAAATGAGCATCAAGCGTGCAAGAAGACGATGAATTGTTTACTTGCATAAAATAACCTTTCAATAAGGGAAGATGCATTGCTCACACTTTTGGTGCTGTTCTGCTGCCCGAAGCAGATGGCATTCAGCTGCTATTGATTTGCTCCTATAGTTACAGAGCAGCATGTAACAAGGCATGCTCATTTCTCTGAAAGAGAGGTGAGGTTTTTTGCCAGGGTGGCAGGAGTGAAAAAGGAAGGATGGGGGGTTTTGAGGATTGTTTTGGGGTTGTAGGGTTTTTTTCAAGAAAAAACAAGAAAAATGTTGAAGCCCTGTGCAAATGAAAAGCAGGATTTCTGTGTTTGCAGAGGAAGGGAGTTACTTTGTCCAGTTCTAGCACTTCTGGTGACATTAATTCCTGATGCAGATTGAATCCATGAGCAAGCATACTTAGGATTTTTGAAATAGGCAGAATTTAGTGTCATGAGCTCTACACCACAAGTCTTAACTGCTATGTTTTTTTATTTATTCATGTTTTGTCTTACCTGTGTAAAGACCGTTGATTCATTAGCAAGACAAAATCATACTGCAATATGCTGGGCTTGATTCTGCAAGCAGTTAATTTCACTGAAGAATGCAGAATTTAATAATTTTTTGCTGGACCTCTCCTGTAATGGAGGACACACATACATGACAAAGTCAGCTTTCTCTGAAAATTTATATGGAAGGCTATTTAATGCAGAATTTTGGCATGAACAAGATGTCGAATTCTTTGGCAGATTTTAACAAAATGCAGATATGTGATAGAAGAGAGTGTCAACAAATAGAGTATAGGCATGTTGTAAGACAACACATTTTAGTTAATTTGTAGTCTTATTCCTGAAAGAGTAGTTCAGTGGGTGCTACTGAGCAGCAGAGTACAGTCCTTGATCAATCTGTTTTAACACAGAAATAACCCATCTGTCAAGATCCACAAGTGTTGTAGCATGAGAGTTAGACTCTTGGTGACAAAACTGGGCCATTTAAGTGTTTTGACAGCACATATTAAAGCCTTTCTTGCCCACCTGATTGTTTTGCAGTGACTTACTGCTGGAAATGTGTACTGTTGCTTTTGGACAGTCTTGAGCATCTTCCTGTTCTTATTTAGGAAAATAAAATTAAATTATTTACCCCACTGTGACTGCTCTACTGTCCTCCATTTACTTTATATTGTGTTTCTTTTTAATAAAAATAATGACTGAGTTACGACCCTTGGGAAAACATTGTCACAGCATAGTTAGTAGCTAGTTATTTATCAAGAATTTAATTTAAACATGCATGTTAGTATCTGTTGAAAAATGTCCTACTTCATCTATTCAAATTTCTCTTCTCTGACATTGATGTCAATTTGCTTGTGTAATTTATGAAATGCTGTCTAAGCTTTTTTAATATCCATATGGTTATGTGTCACTACATCTTGACCATTTTTTATGCTGCTTCTATAGCATAAGCAGGCAAAAAGACATTGTCTGAATCTTTGACGTTAACCTGTTGGTTCCAATACAGAGTAGACATTTCTTATGAGTGTTTTTCAAAGCAAACCTTTGTGATTTTTTCAGAAAACAGATGCTTTTTAATCAACAGCTAATGCTGTGAGCACAGCACTTATCACATTGTTCCAAGTTGATCTAGTCTTGCTCTGTGGGGCTAAGGAAATGTTTTAAACATAAGAATGTTTACAAACAGAAGTTAATGTAATAGAACATGGATAAGTCTGTGTTTTAAAACAGAGTTTTCTCTTGCTACAAGGAAGCCCTTTGCTTTCACAAATTTCAACCAATACATTCATATTCTTGTTCTATACCTGTTGTCTATCTGTACTGTTATAACTGTCTCCAGTTTTCTTCATTTTCTCCATTTCTGAGTTTGTCAGTGGTCAAAACATACTTTGTGCTTCTTTGCCATTGTGTAAGCAACCACCTCCTCAAGTACAGAATCAAGATACCGAAGCAAATTGTTAATGTATTAACTATTCTGGGGAAAAAAAACCCAGCCAAAAAAACCAGTCCCACATACAGATTTTTACATTTCTTTTGATGATAAAGGTAAGTAAATGTCTTGCAAACACAACATGTATTTTCTTGTTAAGCTGATTAAAATTTAAGTAAGCTTCCGAGTTTTTAAAATAAAGCTTGCCAATTTCCTTGCAGCTACACTTCCAATGCTACAAAATAGCTTAGAGTATTTATTCAACATTGTATTTTGTGCTGAAAGAGCTACCAACACTCAAAACTAACAAACAAAACCCAAAAAACCCCACCATATAAATCTAAATATATTTTGTCAGCTATGTTACCCCTGCTTTACCTCTGCAAAAATGGCACAATTGAGTTCATTAACCCCAGGTGCAGTGAATTCCCTGGGCTTTCTACATTCTCTTGTTTGGGCATCAGAGTGGGTACCTGCTGCTTAGTCTAATTAGTTTCAAAGGGAATGTAGAATCATTTCTCAAGAGTTTACTCTGACCCAAAACATCTGACAAGAAATGTCAGAGAGACAAAATAAGAAGTTATTGTAGAGTTGAATAGCATTTTTGTTACAGTATCTGGTGGAAACAGTGCAGACAAGGAAACCATGCTCAGATGACTTCTAAATTTTTGATCTGACATTTGCATGAAATTGTCATTCTTGTGGAAAGCAAGACTTGTTTTCATAGATAAGTTCCTCAGACCTTATCAAACATCTGTCTCTTGCCTTGTTCTCAGCAAAGCCAGCAAAATGAGTTAGAGCTGTGGGAGACTTCTTGAAGCTAAAAAGAAGTGAAAATGCTATTACAGCCATCAGCAACTCACTCCCCCAATCACTAATGGTCATTCTAAAGTCCATCATTGTTTTGTTACATTTTTTCCAATAGGCATCACTCAGAGCTGTGTTCTCCTAACCTCTCTTGTAACAACTTACTTATGTAAGGATCTTGTAGCAATTTATTTATCTTTGCTGAGTTTGCCTTAAGACCTTTGGTTGGGGGGTGCAGGTTGTCAAAAGCCTTTTGGAAATGAAAGTAGGTTCTATCCTTTTAGGAGTTGCAGTAAGTATTGAAACAGAGTCTCTTTCCTCTGTTGTAATATCTAGTCAGTAACCATCTAACCAAAGTCTCTGTTTCAATCACAGCAGTTCTGTGATATGTTTCCATTCAGATGTCTTTATCCTTGTTCCAAATAATTCTACTCCTTATTGTGGGGTAACTTCCCTGGTACAGGCATATCACTTTATTAATAGTTATTAATATTAGTTCTCTCATGGTACTCTATTGTCATTATTATTATTGTTGTTGTTGTTGTTTTTGTTATCATCATCATCATCTTTACTATTATTGCAATTTTTTTAGTTGTCTGGTTCTAAAGGAGCTATAAACAATATATTATACACCACTGTTAATCAGAAAATGAATAAGGAGGAATACTGTGCTCCTGCAGACTTGTTACTGTAACAAGCAAGTAATTTCTGTGTGTTTTATTACCTCAATGAGAGAAATGCTTGATGAGGAGTCAAACAAAAAAAAAGGGAAAGTGGAAGTATATGCTGAGTATTCTGATTTCAAATCTTGACAGTGATGAATGCTGATGGCTTCACAATGGCTGCTCATGTTGTGGATGGAAATACTCTTTGCTGGACAGCCAGGCCCAGAGAGTGGAGGTGAATGGATTTACATCCAGCTCGTGGCCAGTCACAAGTGCTGTTCTCCAGGGCTCAGTGTTGGGGACAGCCCTGTTTAAAATCTTTATCATGGTCTGGATGAGGGGATCAAGTGCACCCTCTGTCAGTTTGCAGATGGCACTAAACTGGGCAGGAGTGTTGATCTGCTGAGGGTTGGAAGGCTCTGCAGAGGGATCTGGATAGGCTGGATTGATGGGGCAAGGCCAACTGGGTGAGGGTCAATAAGGCGAAGAGCTGTGTCCTGCCCTTGCATCCTAACAGCCCCCTGCACTGCTACAGGCTGGGGGCAGAGTGGCTGGGCAGAAGGGAAGCTGCCCAGCAGAAAAGGACCTGGAGGTGCTGGTTGACAGTGGCTGAACATGAGCCAGCTGTGCCCAGGTGGCCAGAAAGGTCAATGGCATCCTGGCCTGTATCAGCAATAGTGTGGCCAGCAGGACCAGGGCAGTGATTGTAATCAGAACTGGTGAGGCCACACCTTGAATCCTGGGTTCAGATCTGGGCCCTTCAGTTCAGGAAGGGCATTGAGGTGCTGGAGCATGTCCAGGGAAGGGCAGTGGAGCTGGGGAAGGGTCTGGAGCACAAGTCCTGTGGGGAGAAGCTGAGGGAGCTGGGAGTGTTTAGCCTGGAGAAAACTATTCTCAGGGGGGATCTTATCTCTCTCTGCAGCTACATGAAAGGAGGTTGAGGCAGAGTGAAGGTTGGTCTCTTCTCTCAGGTAAGAAGTGGCAGGATGAGAGGAAATGGCCTCTGGTTGGGCCAGGGGAGGTTGAGATCAGATGTGAGGGAAAATTCCTTCAAGGAACAGGTTGTCAAGCATTGGAACAGTCTGTCCAGGCAACTAGTTGAATCACCATCCCTGGAGGTATTTAAAAGACATATAGACATATAGTCCCTTTACTTAGGGACTTGATTTAGTGATGAATTTGGCAGTACTGGCTTAAGGGTGGATCTTAAAGACCTTTTCCCATCTAAATGATCCTACAATTCTAAGAAAGAGTTGTCACACACTAAGAAGACAGGAATGTACACTAAACCCTGATATTTAGAGGAAGAAGGTTAGGACTTGACATTTTCACCTTTAAGTAGATTATGTATTTATGATAGTATTTAATTACCTGATCAGATCCTGTTGCAGGGTATTGCTTCTTTTTCCCATGCAACTTTCTCCCTGATGCACAAGGATCACCATAGAAGGAGGGCAGTACCTGACTGACAGAAAACAAAAACCTATTGATTTTGAAATTTTCCAGGTGTTGTAGTTTGTAACTACATTTCTTCCACTTAACTACATTTCTTCCACTTCTTCTTCCCTTTCTTTTTCTTTTTTTTTCTATTTGTCTTATTGGTCTCTATCCTTAATGTTTCTCAAAATGTAATTTTTAGATAATTGGTGTCTCATAAGGCTGTGGTAGTGGACTGCAGAAACATCCTGAACAGGGAAAATGCATGAGTTTCTAGTGACATGAATTGTGCTACGTGCAGTTCTCGTGGCTGATTTGTACTTGGAGTGTTTTATGAGGAAATTCTCGCATTCACCAGTGGCTGTGTTGGTCTGAGGGGTTCTGTAAGAGGTCTCAGATGGTGCCTGTCTCAGGTGAGCGTCCTGGTGCTCCATGGCACTGCCTGTTGGAGCTTTCCCTGGCAGAGGGCGAGGTAAATGAGGCACCTTGCTTTCCCTGAATGTTCAGTGGTTTTTTCACTATAGCATATTTGTGTTTAGTTCTTTTAAGCTTTTAGAAAACAGTACTGCAATCTACTGTGTATTGTGGTGGTAAATGTGGTTGCTTTTTTACAAGCCTTCTTCCCCTGTACTCTTGAGAAGACTTTTTCAAACCTGACTACCTAATTTCTGTATCTTCCTACAATGTGTAATTTCTGGATTGATTGATATATATATTATTATCTAAGGTATTCCTGCACCTGTTTGTCATCACCACCAGTATTGACATCGTCTTAATTACTTGTTAATTTTTCATGATCCTAGTGGCCCATTGACTTCTGAAAAATACTTCAATTTAGGCATTTTGAAATCAGCATCTAATTTTGTGTCTGTCATTAATGGATCTACTCACTCTTTGTATTACTTTTTCCTGTTACTTATTTTTAAAAGCCTTTCTTGTTCCTGCTAAGTTTTTATAATATCATTAACTTGGCCTGCCCTTCTGCTTCTTTTCCTTTTGCTCTGTTGATTTTTTCATTTGTCATCCAGCTTTGTCTTAACCTCCAGTCCTTTGAGCAGTGTCTCAGGAAATTATATTGACCGCTTCCTTTCATTTTTATTTTTCAAAGGAACTGTTCTTGCACTTTGTTTCTAATCTTTCAAGGACTAGTCTCCTGTTTCACTGAAGAAAAGTTCACTGTTTGCTCCCACTAAATTATGTTCCCAGTTTTCCAAAAAAAAAATTCAATATTTTATTTTTTACATCAAATGGGTTGTATTTGTAGACTTAACTACAAGTCTATCTGCTCTGCACTTAGTAGTTAAATATTAATTGGAACAGTAACTGTGTTTTTAACTAGCTTTCTAATTAAAGTGCTCTCTACCTTAAGACCTATGTGGCAGTATTTTTAATCAAAATGAGTTAACTGCTTTGCAGTGTAAGTTATAGACACTGTCATGAAGTTCTGCATACACATTTTCAGTGATGATCCAGTAGTCGTTTAACCTGTTGGCCTCCCCTTTCATCTAATTTATCCTTTGCATAGCTTGAGATTACTATGATAGATAGATTTGTCACTCATGAGATATCGGGGGAGTTTTAAGCTCCCTGGACGTATCCTCCAGTCTTGAGGTTCATACGTGCAATTCCCCTTTGTCCTCCTTTTTTTTAACTTTTGTGACTTTGCATTATCTTTCAGATAGTTCAGTTGGAACTTCTGGATCTTCATTGGATGTATTTTCTCTTATAATACCTATAGTCACTATTTGTTCCCTTTCAAGCTCCGCTGCATGGATGTCACTCTTACTGTTGACTTCCCTTTGATACACAGCGTGGGAGTGTTAACTAGCTGGTGCTTCCCTATGGAGCATCACTTCTGTGTTGTTGTACACGTGTTTTCACGCTTCTTGTATCTTTATACAGGTTTTTAAGCATGTTTGATAGCCTCCTTCCATTCTCACAAATGTGAATACTTCTGATAGCAATGACAAGTGGAAATTCTTTTTAGAATTAATCCCAGTTAATAACCTCTAACAACAGCCTCACTGAACAAGAGAGTGAGTTTCATTATAGTTCTTCGCAATGGATCATATAAAACATGATTGTATCTGCTATTACTTTAAAAAAGAAAAGCTTACTTGTAGAAGTCTGGTTCCTTTATCTACTTGGTTTTTAGCTAATGTGTTTTTTGATAACCTTTTTATCATTTCATGGGACTGTGTAAGTTCAGGAAAAGCAGGTTAATAGAAGAATATAGACTCTAAATGTTCTAAAAGATGTGGATTTTGGTCCCAGTGGAGACTGACACTCCAGCCTACTTACTGTAGCTGGAATGTATTGATTTTCTTTTCCCCCATTTTAGCTGCACCACTGAATTAGGTATTGTGAAGCATCTTTCCCTCTGAAGAGAGGAAAAACTGTCATGAACTTTTTCACCCTAACAATACAGCCTTTCAAACTAAACCCGATTGAATGGAAAAGTCTGTAAAAACCCTGTAACTCAGCTCCCCACTCACTTTTCTCTCTTTCCAACAGCTCTTCCAGCAACCTCAATAAAGTATGATAGATGACTGTAAGAAATTGATTTTTAAATCTTTCTTCATTAAAACCAGCTATAATAATAATAATACTAACAATAATAATAATAATAATAATTCTAGAAGATGATGCATTTCTGTGGCATGATCTCTGAAGGTTAGCGAAGTGGTCTTGTTCAGGTTTTCAGCAAGATGTTCAGTTACTGTTATAATTGGCTGATGAGTAGGTTTGGGCCTAACTAGAATGCCAGTGTTCGATTTCACTGTGTCCTCTGTGAAGATATGTCACCATTTACCCTGGCTTTAGTGACAATTTTCTAAAAAGGAAACTCGTGGGAAATCATTATGCTGTTTATATGTCTCCCTTGTTGGAGAGCATTATCCTGTGATATTTTAGCACTGTTTTCCACTGCATGATGGCATCTAGCTAAGGTTAAGGCAGAACAAGTCCCTTTGCAATTTTGTGACTATATTTTACTTACTGAAGGAGAAAAGATAACCGACAATTAAGTATTTCAGATGTCACTGAAAGAACATGTGCAACTAATCAATTACATCCTTAGGGAACATGATTTTATGTAACTGATAAGGTAGAAAAATCGGGGATTTTATGATGTGTTACATAATAATAATTGCACCCTTCCAGTGAAAAAGACATTTCTGCTGATGTAAACATCAGACTTTCCCTTGTGTTGTGTTGTGGGTTTTTCTCCTGAAGCACAAAGTAGTTCATTAAAGTGTGACAGTAACAGATAAACACCCTTTACAATTTTCCAAGAAAATATGGCACTTTTAGTTCAGCTGAAATCAATGAGTTGAAAAATGTATTTCTGGAGTCACTTCCCAAATCACTTGCTAGAGGTTGTGTTAGCTGGTTTAGTTTTGGGAGAAGAGGGCATTGTAATTACTTTAGGAAGGAAATACACATGCGGGGGTTTTGTTCTTAAACTGGCCTACTTAGCACTCTGGGACCCATATTTGAAACTCATTGCTATGATCTTGACAGATTTTGGATGCAACAGAATTTCACATTACAAAGAAAGTAAGTTTGAGTTTTTATTTCTTTGAAAATATTTATCCTTCAGTTTCTGATGACAGAGCAAACAAAGTAGCTAGTCATGCTTACAAGCCAATGTCATACTTGAACAAATGCTACAGTTGAGCATATTACATCACAGTGTATAGGTAGTGGTTGAGAAACTTTTACCTGCTGGTTCCTTTTCTGCACACCTATCATTAAAGATCATCAGATTTGCAAAATACTGATTTCTTACAAGTTTTCAGACAGAAGTAAAAAATCTGTTGTGTTAAGGGTTGTTCCAGGTAAATTAAGCCAACTATAATAACATTTATGATTTAAGGGTATTTTTTTAAACTTAAATAGGAAGCTGAGAATGCTTAGATTTTTTTCAAGACATCCACTTTGGGCCACCAGCAGAGTTAGGAAATGTATTTAGACAGACACACCTAAGCTGGTGTGGCTGGTCGGTGCTTGTGGGAGTTTTGTTTTGGTGTTGGTTGGTGGTTTGTGTGGTTTTTGTTGGGTTTGGTTTGGTTTGGTTTGGTCATTGTTGTTGTTATCAGGCTTTTTTTTTTTTCTCCTTTCCTTTGGTTTCCACCATCTATTTTAAATGGCAAGATTATGTCCTCGCCCCTTATTGAATCAAAGCCAACAAAGTCAAGCCAGAAGATAATTTCCCCCTATTAGTATAATTAACTTGTAAGCTTAATATTTTTATTTTTAATGCTTAAAAATCCATGTCACGTTACATCAGTTGAAAAATCCTCCTTTGGTCAATGCAGTCATTCCTGCCTTCATAAAATTCTGGAAATGACAAAATTTCCAGTCAGCAGAGGTGGTGTACAAATACAGGGCAGTGCAAAATTGCATTTGCTTCTCTGCAAATTCTACATTTTCAAGTTTAGTGATCACCAAAGCAGAGTTATTAAAAACTAACAAACTGTATGGCGAAAGGTGTTTGCTCAGGCCAGGATTAGGAGGGCTTGGGTTGACTTGATACATGTTGGGGGAAAAAAACAGAAGGAGATATTAATCTCAAATGAGTGGAAGTAGAAGCAAATAGGTTTGTAAGAGCTGTCATTAGTTTTCCTTTTATAAAATGGTGTATCCTTCTCTTCTTCCCTGTTCCATTCAGTAGCCTCAGCAGGCAGCTCAAGTTTTAGAAAAAGCTGTCAAGAGTTGTAAGTATGAAGTTGCATATAAGCACTGGATGCCCTTAAACATCTTTCTACAACTTTTTGCAGTTCCTCATTGCATATAATTAGCAAGATGGTTTTATTTGAGCCAGTCATACACATTTCTATGCAATTCACGCACGCTCTGAATATGCATCCCCTCCACACCTTCTTTTGTGCATAACCTGAATGCAGAATGGGATACATTTTGCAGCAGCAGAGTGCTGATTTTGCAGAATGCAAAGTGCCATTTTTTAATGCAGCATCTTCATATAGAGGTGAACTGAAAGGCTTAACACTTGCCAGCATCTTAGACCTCCTTGCTTGTTACATCTCTTAAAATCTACCACGGAAAAGTTCAACTACATTTTTCCCTGTTCTTTTCTTCAAACGTTTTAGTGATGGCCTCAGCTGTTGAGAAAGTGTAGCCTCTGAATTGAGACTTGTACCATAAAAAAAGATCCAGTTCTCAAATATCTTTGTTTTCAAAAGCTTTTAAGTCCATTCACATCTTCTGTAATTTTAACATTAAGCAGGTTTTCCCAACACAAATAACCAAACCATTTGCTATAAAAGCTGCTATAAAATCTAGATGACTTCTAGATGTCTCTTCCAACTTTTTTTTGTGATCCTGCTATCCTCTATATACCATTGTGTCTCCCTTGTGATACTGTAATGTAGAAGAATATACACACAGGAGTAAGTTACCTTCTGAATGTAAGACTGATGTTTCTTTCCATCACCAGACTTGTTTCTTCTCTATATTTATTTCTTGTATCATAGGGTGGGAAAGTGAACAGGTTGAACATGGATAGCTTTGCTTCTAGGAGGTAATTTAATATTAAATACAGTGAAGTTTCTTCCATACATACATTCACTTCAGATCAGGCCTTTACGTAGGAAATCTCTTTGAGAAAGAGCTTGTGGCTTCCTTTTTCTTGTGAAGTACACGTTTTCAGAATATATATCAGTATGAACAGTAAAGAAATAGGGGTTTAATCTTTCAGGTGAGACACTGATTTAATTTATGAACTGTTTTTCTTTGCCTTGTGAAAACTGTAAATCATCTCCAGGAAAAAACACAGGATGTAGTCTGGCCATTATGTGGCCATTGTATCACGGTTGTGGAAGAAGTGTGTGTGATAAGTCTGGGCAGCAGCTGTGTGGTCAGAGCTTTGTCATTTGGAGCCATAGTGCAGATACAATGGAGCATGTTGTAAGCTGACCTGTCAAGCCAAGCAAGGAGTTCCCCTTCTTTTCATTTACCAAGACGTGCATTAATAAAACTGCACAAAGTGGAGACTTCCTTCTTCTGCTCATATGCCAGATGGGAGTCTGCTGTGAGGTGAACATGAAAGCACTGAGCTGAAGCTGTTTTATTTTATATTTTAAATAAACAAAACTTTATTCAGAAATGAGCATGCCAGTAACTTAGTTCCAGAATCAGACATCTCTGCTTGAGAGGCATATAGCTTGGCACCAGTGATGGCAGGTGAAAAAGAATGTAAGTAGCGTAAGTGATTCATCAAGAACTGTGGTTTTCCTATTGAAATGTGGCATTCCATAATAGGTGTAAAAAAATGGAGAATTGAAAAGTGTTGCAAGAGAGAAATGTTTTAGTAGCTTGAATGGAAGTGTGCAATATCTAAAATATTTTTAAAATATGGGTTTCTATTGTGCCTTTTTTTTTACAGACAGTCATTTTAGAAAATGAAGAGCTCCCTAAGATATTTCTTGATTTTCTGAATGTTCGTCATGTACCTACCTTGCCAAAAGCAGAAAGCTGTGGGTAAGCTCTCATTTACTGAAAAATATATGGAGGCCAAAAGGCCCATATCCACTCAGTGCTGATGCAATTCCATTGACTTAAAATGGTCTTGCTGCCAACTCTAACACTGTAAAATAAATGGGCATTAGGTTCATGTTAAGTATGTTTATATATCCCCAAAAGGTCGTAAAATAAATCCAGCATGTTCAAAGACGGGAAGTTTCATGTAATATTCTTGGAAAGCAAAGGAGAGCTTAGATGAGAAAAATACAATTTTCTTGTAGATCTTGAAGTATCTACTGAAATGTAAGATATTCATAAGCACTCACTAAAATTGCATAGAAAGCCTTTGCATGTGTTTTATGGTCATAGTAACTGCACAAAATAGAAGCTCATTCCGTGATCATTTTATGATCTCCCTCTGTGTGTTCAAGAATGAGGTCTTCCACCTTTCCGATGACATTACCCCAGTGAACCAATTGCCTGTCCCCTGGGAAGGGTTCCTAACTAGAGTGGCAGAAGGGAATCTTAGTACGATGAGTGTAATGACTACAGAAATACCCAAAACAAGGTAACTGGAAGCTCTGATACCCTCTGCAGCTGTGAGCTTAGTAGGGAGAATTTCTTTTGCTGTGTAAGATGACGTGGTTGACAGTCCAGAAGCATTACCAGGATGTGCTCCCCAGAAAGCCACATGGCCCTTTTCCACTTCGGGGCAGGCTGTTTGGATCTGCAGTGGCAAGAAGGCAAGTTTACCTGAAGATAATTTTGAGGACCTGTTATACTTGGAGGTCTCTATGGCCCAGGGCGGTGTCCAGGGTCATTGAGAAGCTAGCAGACTTGTAGTTTTCACTTGCAGTTAATCACATCAGCCATTATCCTCAGTGAAACTGTATCCCAACACTTCATAGATAGATAGAGAGATAGAGAGATGGAAATTAATCTGTTATGGTAAAATGGATGCTGTCATTTTCAAGTAGTGGTGGTTATAAAATGATACAATCTCCTACATTCATTTCCTTATGTGGCATTATGTGGCCACTGACCAGCAAAAGATTGTTCCCTTGATTCTTAAAAGATTTGGGAGTTTTAATTTTAAACTTAGTTTTGTTGTAACCAAAGTTTTCTCTCACTTTACTTGCAGCTCTTTTGATGAAACAGAATCTGAAGAATCAAGGTGAGCTTGATTTCTACTCTTTATAGGACACCTGATTAATAAACTACTTTAATTATTGGCATTTACTTTATTTGTTCCTTGCAGTTAACAAACTAGCAGTAGTTTAGCATTAAAATTAGATGTATTTGTTAAATATTACCATCAGCTATGCTATATCTGTCCATTTATAGTGTGATTTGGACATCCTTATGCTAGTGTTGAGAAATTCCTTACAAAACTGACAGAATACTGCCAGCTCTGAAGTATATTGCAGAATATATTTTTTGTAGCAAGAAGACTTACCAGAATAAATTAGAGGTTTGGGTTCTTCCTTATGCATTTGATAGAGCTTCATATGCATCAGGTTGCACTACTTGGAATGTGTATGTACAGAGCGAAGTGAAGAGAGCGGGGGGAGGCTGTCCATGCCGCGACCGAGGGTGGGAGTCAGGCCGGGGGGGCTTCCAAGGACTTTTCTCCACGGATGATGGGTACAGCAACTGCTCTGGGGGCTGTAAGAACATGGTGACATTTTGAGTCTGCTTTGTGGCCTGGAGAGCCTGTAGACATGGAGCCTGGTTGTAGATGGTCTTGTAGCCTGCATGACACTGCGTGCCAGGGAGCAGGAGGTCTCAGAGCCAGCTGCAAGCCACTCCTCCTGGATGGAGCCCCTTCACTCCAGCTTGACATTGAGGGTTTCACTGTATGGCGGAGGAGCAGCGAGCTTTGCTTCCAGGAGATGGAGCCTGCCCTCTGGGCAGCGCTGGTGTGCAGAGCCACACCGCATGGCTCCTGGCAGCTCGACCACCTCACTTTATCAAAGCTAGTTTGTAGAATAGTCTGTTTGCTGTCCCTTGATACTGACATCCCTGTTCTTGACCTTTCCAGCAAACTGTCCCACCAGCCTGTGCTGCTGTTCCTAAGGGATCCATATGTCTTGCCTAAAGCCAACGGTAATCAAACATGTCATCTGTTAACAGCACTTTACTGATCTGACCCTGCAGTGCATAAACCACATTATTATTAATACTGGCCTAGTCAAATGACACTGGTCCAACATCTAATAACCTGCCAATAAAACGATAGTTCTTGTGTAAGAAACCATTAAAACACTAAGCGGGGTGGGTGATTTATAAAAGAGTGGAATTTTCTCCCCCAGTTGTTCTCTCAGGCAAACCTACTGAGAATTCAAATCAAAAGATGAAGAACACTGCTTTTCTTTTCTTGTTGTTGACCCTTTGGCTGTTTTGCCTGAAGGATTTGAACTTGAAGGCCCAGTCTTTGTAAGTGCTTTTTTGTAAGTGCTTTTTCCCTGAACACCAGTCGATCTACTGCAAGCATGTTTGTATTTCCATTTGGATTATTATTATTTCTTATCATTTATAACCTCTGGAGCTCTTTATGGGGAAAAAAAAAAGTGCACTTTAAGTGCAAGCGATGTATTTCACAGGACATTTACATTAGACTTCATCTCATAACATGCAGTTCAAAAGAGTGTTTGAAATAGTTTGTTATAAACTTTTTTTTTAATATAAAAAGTTCTTTGAATTAATAATTCAGAGAATTTACCCTGTCTTAAATTAAATGTGTGCAGGGAAAAAAGGACCATTTTCCAAGTGTGTTCCTCTTGGCTTTGTCATTTTACTTGCTGGAACTTGTTGTTTCTACTAAATATTTTATTAAAAAATGTAATATGCTTTCAGGAGAGAATTTTCTCCCTGAGCTGCACATAAGGATTCTTTTTTAATGTGGCATTTTGTTTCATTTTATAAAATACTGTGTGGAAGTCAAATTCTCACACTGCCTTGAAAATCATTAAATTTTTAAGAATAAATTTAGGAAAGAATACATTTTTGCTCGTAGTTTCCTAGACAATGGAGTGTACTTCCTTGAGATTTTCTCAAGATTTTTATAAATACTTGAGGGAAGGGCATAAGAAAGACAAAGCCAATCTCTTTCCAGTGATGCCCAGTAATAGGACTAGAACATCAGGAAAATTTTCCCAGGCCCAGACACAGGTTACCCGGAGTGGTGTTGGGTCTCCACTCTTGGAGACACTTGGAAGCTGCCTGGTCATGGTCCTGGGTCACTGCCTGCAGGTGCTCCTGCTTGAAGAGGGTGTTGGACCAGATCACCTCCAGTCGTCTCTTCCAGCTGCAGCTATTCTATGGTTCTGTTGTTTTTTTCAAGCTGTTTATCAAAACCACAGGGACAGGTGCACATATTTTGAGAGGATTAAGTAGTCTCTCTTGCAGGCAGTGTCCACTCTAGCTAGTAGTGCAGCCAAACACTATTGACCCTCTGAAGTCTTACGGAACTCCAAAGTGTAACTAGAGCAAAACACGACAGCAGAGGTCCAGTGTGACTTGGGTCCACATCAGAATACATATCACAAGGTTGTTTAGCTTTTACTTTGACTTAGCACTAGTCTGATCCCACTGAATGTTCATTTGAGGCTGGAGTGCAAATCACAAAATCAATGAACCGAAGCGTGGTAAGGGGAGGGGGGGGTCACTGCACAGGTCATGTCTGACCCAAGTGACAACAGTAATGAAGAATCACATAGAGTAACCTCTGTTTAAAAGTTGGGCCAGATGCTGCCTATACTATTTAGAGGGAGCCACATTGCATGTCTTAATCTGTTTAATGCTCCTTCTAATTGCATATTTGATTCCTCAAGAGCCCAGTATAAATTATGAACATCATGTAATTCCATACCATTTTGAAGGGAGAAAATAGATTTCATGTAGTTATCCCAAAAATATTGAGATGGTGCTTAGTATTTCCAGCCCACATGTAACATTTTGCCATAAGACTTCAAGATTTTGCAGTTCTGTGATGGTATTTACCTCCCTTCCATAATGTGTGCTCTGAGTAAGGCTAAGCTTCCCTTTTTGTGAAATCATTAGAAACTTTCAAATTAATTTTGTAACTATTCTTTTAAGCAGTGCAAAAAAGCATTAATATAAAGGCCTCTTCTAATGAGTAAGATGTTTAAATATTGAGTAGGCCTCATTAATGACATCTGAAACAAAGGACATTTCAGACTTTTGTCTTTTCAAGGCATTTTCTGGCCTTGACCCACAGTATTTAGAATTTTACATGGCAGGTGAAAATGATTTGTATTTGAAAACCCTAAAACCTCAAATTCACTGCAAGTCATTCTTTAACTTAATGAATTAAAACACAAATTAGAATGTGACTTGTGGTTTAAAAAAGGAAGAAGAAAACCAAGTCCTGAGTCTAGAGGCTCTACTAGTTGACTCAAGTCTAGTTAGAAAGAAACAAAGTTTTTACACAACTACCATTGCCTTTAATTCTTCTTCTTTGTTTTTAGTTTGCAGCACAGAGAAAATGTAGATGAGCTTTCTAAAATTTTCCCTCTCAGATCAGTTCTTACTTTGATAGACTCTGATTCCTTTGTAAAAACAGCCAAGGTTGTTCAACCTATGACCAAAAGTAAGTGTCCATTAACAAACAACTATTTGTTGTATGTTTTCTTTGAAGAAGGTGAATTTCAATCAGAAGTCTTTCCTGGATACGGGAATGCCTGTGTTAACATATTTCAATAAATAGGAAGTAGTGTGAGTTTTAAACAAAATAAATAACTAATTCTGGAATATAATACTCAAGGAATATTTTTTACCCTGTCATTGCACTGTTACTTGTCTTTATAAAATATAATCTTGCCATTATTCCAGTGACTGGGCTTCAAGCACTGTTGAGGTGCAAGACAACTTTCCAGAAACAAGATCTGCAGTTACAAACCTCATTGATTTTTAGATTCCCTTTTTCATGATGTATCTAACAGTATGAGTGCCCAAGTGTGCATCACTTTTTGTGTAAGGGTATGGGGAGAAAAAAAAAATTAATGTTTTCAAGAAAAATAAAGGAAAAACCTAATATGCTTCAAATTGGAGACAGTATCTTGTAAGCTAAAAAAAAATGGGATCTTAGATTTAGTGTCACTTGTTTGAAAATTGTTGTGTTGATTCTTTTAAGCCATGCAAATATCACAGATCTGCAACTGTGCTTTGTTGTGTTTATACTTATGTATATATACTCCAGTTGTATTTAACTGAAATTGATATGCTTGATTTTTTTAAGCAGAAACGACTCACATTAAATCTAATATTGTGCGGTAGTATAATTTCGAAAATCAATCCTTATTTTCCTATATACACTGTATATTATAAAAGAAACAATAAAAAGTGGTTTCTGGAACTGCAGCATTTAATCTAGAAGGAAAGCTTCAGGTTGCCTTTTCAAGGGAATTTTGGTAACTTTAATGACAACTGCACAGGGTTATTCTACCAGGGTAATTTGGTACAGATGAACTTAGAGAATTGGAGGAAGCATTAGTGGATTCAAAATATTAGCAAGTCATTTATAATTATGACTTACTATGAGCTGGGTAGAAGTATGCATATATTGTTTACATAGTCAAGTTAGGAGGTTACAGTTCATGAAAACATCCTAAAATATCTCTGTTTGTAACATCTTTAATATTCTGAAATCACTTTATTAATAACAATGAAATAACACATTTAAGACACTAAGGATTGTTTTTATAGATGCCAAATCTACTTTTGCTCAATATTTTTACATCCAAAATTATTTCTGTGAAAGAATTAGGGACAAACCCTAATTCCCACTCACATTCGGTGATCTAATTTATCATGTACTAGTGATTTTTATAAAAGTTGCATCTCCTCTTTGTGAATATCCTGTAGGCTGATAGCTGAAGGTTTGATTAGTGTGGAAAGTTCTGTATCAGAAACAGCTCTTAGTAGCAAATCCATTTCTAGCACACTAACCATTTTAAGGTTGTAAGATGTGATCAGAAATTCTTAGTTTTAATGCCTGGTGATTTAAATAAACCCTTCGTTAAAACCTCAGGTGTTGGTGCATTTCAAAAATCTTTTCAATTCAACAATGCACATCCTGGATCTATTACTGTGTTCTATCAGGTAATCCTTCAAGCCAAACTGAACATGAAAATTAACTGGCAGTTTCCTCTGCATCTGTGATAACAAAGTTGTGGGGAATTTTTCCTTCAAATACTATAGGATGACATTTTGTAACATGCGACATTTTATGTCAGCTGGACAACCTGAAAATTTCTTGCCTCAAATAATCATCTTTGTACAGGCATCCTCAGGTCTTCTCAGTCTAAACATTGCTGTAAGCCACAATACAAAAAACAGCTTTGAAGTATTCCCAGTAGCAATCTTGAAATTTCTTCAAGTATATTGAGATTTTGTTAGAAATTGAATTGCCAGTGTAATCCATCTTCCTTGTGAGAAAAGATTCAGATAAAGAGCTGGAGCCTAGCAGCATTAAGTATTAGAACATCCCTTTAAATCAATAAGCTAGAAATCTGGCAGCGCATTCATGCAATGCCCAGTGCTACCCTAAAGTGGCTTTAGTGCTGAAACAGCATTACTAATAGCACATCCCCAACATGGAAAAACAGTTGAGTGATGCAGTAACCCAAAGTAAACGAGGCCTTACCTAGTTAAGTTTCACAAAAACATTTATATTGTTCTGACACGGATAAGAAAGTAAGTTTCTTTTTTTGTTTCTTTTTTTTTTTCAGATGACTTTCCAAACGTAGTTATAGATGGCATTCTACATGGAATATTTTATCCTCATCTACTGCCCAGGTAGAAGTGATATAAGGCAAGAAGAAGCTGAAGCAAGTCTCTGAGTCATGGTTAATAGAACTAACAGGAATAAAATTCTGTGATGTGAAAATTATGCTCAGAAGCAAGAGGCAGAACATCAGATTAAGTTCAAGCATTATGTCTTCTTAACTAAAATCACTGTCATTACAGTTGCTGCTTTTAAAAAAGATATGGAAACAACAGTATTGAAGTAATTTATACCTTCTATATATTGACATGCTCTAGCTATTTAACACTAAATGTTCTAAGTCTTACACTGAATTATGCTAACCTTTGAAGAGAAAAGTTTTACTAATTATTTCTATAATTTTTATTAAAGCAAACACTAAACCTTTTTGCACCAGGATTTTTCCCAGCACATTACCCACTGCTGGCACTGAATGGATTAAAAGTGCTGAAGAGAGTGTGTGCGGAATTGGAAAGCATGCTTTCACATTCTGAAACACATAGCACTCTCTGAGGAAATTTTCTAGATTTCAGTTGAAATTATTTTACTTGCCAGGAGCTTTTATGTGGCTTTTATACATGTCCATTCAGTTTTAACATCTAACTTGTGTGTTTGTTTACTCTCCACATCAACTTGCTGACTGTATTCCATATATTAACGTTTTGTAAGTCACAAAACATACAACTCTGTGGTAAACTAAAGCAAGACTATTATTATGATCAAACTAAAACTGATACATATATATGTATGTTCAGATTTAACTGGAAATTTGTATGTGTGCTACTGGACATTACAAAATAAATTACTAGGACATGAATGTACCACTTCAGTGGGTTTTTTGTGCTTTTCTATTGAAATTTTTCTGAGATTCTGTCATCTGAGATGGGTCTCATAGATGTCTCCCTGTGAAGTGTGAGAAAATACCTGTGTGTCTGCTCATTTAAAGCTCTTAGCTGAGCTGAACACAGTAGGCTTACAGAAGTGTATGTCTTGGTGAAAAAAATCAGGGTAATTGAATAGCTAGTAAGTCACTGGGCTCATCAACAGAAGGGAGTTTTTGCACAGAAGCAGGAATGGCAAAGCTGGGCACAAACAGCAGTCTGATCCTGGAGACACATGGGTGGCCTGCTCTAGCTACTAAATGTGTTTGGAAGCCATTTGGGGAACGGAAAGCTGGGACTTGGACAAAAGGTAGGCCTGTGACTGCAACACTTGTTCAGGTAGCATAACTTTATGAGGTCTGCAGGCTCAGCCTCCAGGAAAGCTTTCAGCTACTGGCAGAAGGCTGGTTGGGCAAGGCAGTCTGAAGCATTCTCACTCCTGCTTGCTAACCCTGCCTTCCCAGTGCTGCTTTTCAGAGAATTTTACTTTAAAGTGCCAGTAGAAAAAGAAGTGATCAGAGGTAAAATTAAAATCTTGATTGCCTAGCACTAGGCAAATTTAGAGGCCCTTGCCAAGTTCTCCTCAAGTTCTGTTTAAAGAGGACAGTAATCCTTTCACAGGTCTCTGAAAAGAAATGTCAGTATTTACCCTCAGGAGAGGCCCCAGAGCTATGGATGAAGAACCAGCAGAAGCATCCTGTAACTGCAAATGACATGTCAGGAGAACCTGGGGTAAATCCCTGCCCACAGCTTTTTCCTGTTTCCTTTTAAGTAGAATGCCAGTAGGTTCCTACAAGCTCTGTGCTGTAGTAGCCTCTCCTACCCTGAATCACTTCAGCTCTAGATACCTCTCATGAGCTCCAGGACACCCTTCAGGAAACAAGTCACTAAAGGGAGGAGTGGTGTGCTGCCTGTTGTACAGGTGGATGAGTCCTTCATCAGATCTTGGCATTGCCTCTTCCATATTGAGTCCTAAAACACTGTCAACAGGAAAAAATCCACATCTCTGTCCTGGGGAGTACTGTAAAAACTTAACACGGGTGTCTCTTAAGTGTTACCCTACACTGACCTTCTCTGAAAGCTACTCATTGTCAGCTTAAGAGTTATTTATGAAGCATCACAAAAATAATGAACCTAAAGTTCTCAAACTTACAGCAAAAACTTAAAAGAAAAAGCATTTGAGCTTTACAATAAATAATATCAGTTAGGTGTTACAAAATTCACTGTGCTGTAAAAGAAGAATTCTTCCGTTTTAATCAGTTTCTAAGTGATTATCTTAATAATAGACAGAAAAGCTGCACGTCCTTCATCACAGGATGGTATCTGAATACTGTGGTTCTCTGAAAGACAGCAGGGACTTCATCTGACAGGTTAAGATTAGGAAAATTTACCATCTCTGCTCTAACTTTACTACCTTACCTCCTATAAAGCAAAACCCCCTGCATATTATGTGGAATCAGCTGAGGTGAGAAGAAGGACCTTGTGGGGGTGGAGTAAAAAATGCTCTCAAGTATTTATTTGAAATCAAAGTTTATTTATTCAAAACACTTCTGTATTTTACTCTTTTTTTTTTTTAAGGTTTTTTTTTAGTTTTTTTTATTAGTTTTTAAAAATGCTGGTACTGTTATAGTAAATATTTTCAGCTGAAAAGACAAAAACAAACATTGCTAAAATTTCCAAACAGAATAAAATTACTGTATTTTAAATCTTGAAAAAATAGAATTACTGCTATAATTTTTCATTAAAGACTTTTTCTGCAAGATCTAGAATTTAGTGGGATATGTCTTGAATTTCAAGCAGTGGCAGCTCCAACATGTTGTTATAGAAATGGTCGTATCTTTTATGTATTTGGCAAATGGTAAGTATTGCCTAAATGTAGCCTCATATGTTTTGAGGAGAAAACTCAATGTATAATTGAGATCAGTCAAAAACAGGCATTAAAGGAAAGTTATTTAAGATTTACTTTTCATTCTGACTGTTGGTCTCACCAGTCACCAACTTCAACTACAAATGGTTCCTTTACAGCTATTTTGCCACTGTTCACAATCACACAGTCTTGAAGGGGCCGGTCATGTTCATCTGTTGGCTGGAGTTCTATCGAGTGCACCACAGACTGTTAAACAAAAAAACAAACAAACAGAAAGGTTCCGTTTAGCCAAAGAAACTCCAGTGACTGAAGTCTGGTGCCACGGAAACAACGAAGTACGCCTAATGTCACTGCTTATTAAACAGCTTGTGAACAAAGACCTTTACCCTGTTGACTTCCCACATCCTTTTTTTTCCACATTAGCAGTTACACCATTCTGTAACTCACACACAGTTGACAGAAGCACAAGAAAGGCTGCCTGTCCTCCTAGAAAATCTTTCAGCCAACAAAAACATTTTGAAGGGGCAACTGAAAATGTACATTCAGGTGATTAAGCTGGCACGTACAGGATTCTATCTGTGGCCTGTGTGCAGAAGGTGAGTCCAGAGATCAGAAAAGACAAGCACTATTATTCTTCTAATTGTACAGCATAACTGTGCTTCCAGAAATCTGGTTACTGCTTTTACCTTTAGCATGTAACACACACATACACATTTTCAGCGTGGTACCATGCCATCAGTATTTTTTAATTACATTCAGTTAGTTCTATTGACAATGTGGGTTTGGATATTTGTCCATTAATCTGACTAAACTGAAACTTAAATCTAAATACCTTCTCAAAAATTTCCAGCTACTACTGTAGATCGTGAACACGGAATTCAGTATGAATGTGGGAGTGAGGGGCAAGAGTTCTGATTAGATTTTCAAACTCCTCAAAGAACTGGTCCATCCAGCAGCTTGTGTTTTCCCCATTAATTTCAAGACATAGATTAAAAAGGAATAATCTGTAAGGAAAACCAGACTAATAAAAGTATAATCTCTTGAAAATACAATTTTTTAACTTAAAATTCTATTTGGCCTTCCATCAGTATCATTCACATGCTTCTGAAGACCGTAACAGTGAAAGTGTTATCCATAACTAGCATGTGCTACAATATTTGATTTTAGCCTGTAGAAACAGAATTATTTCATGGGTAACAGTGTTACTGACAGGAGGAGCTGAACTTTCTCCATCTGTAATCTGCAAAGGTGTCAGTGTTGTTTTCAGTGGTTAGCAGTCTGAAATAAGGGCTGTGAAAGCCAAAAGCATGATACAGGTTTCCATTTTTGCTATTTCAGTTCTAAATCATCCAGCTGGAGCTCTTCACAATCATTTTCTACCATGTACGTATTAGATGAATACTCAACTGTTTCTGAACCATGGTAACAGGGATATAATGTGTCACAATTTGTCCACATCAACCACTACTTTACACTTACCATTCCATCAAGGACTTTGCCAAATACTACATGTTTTCCATCTAACCAGGAAGGCTTTGTCACACTGATGAAGAATTGGGATCCATTGGTGTCTGGGCCAGAATTAGCCATGCTAACCCATCCAATTCCATAGTGTTTGAGCTTGAAGTTCTCATCAGGAAACTTTTCTCCATAGATGCTTCTTCCTATGACAAAAAAATAAGAAAGCAAACATTAAAAAAATACTAAACAAAAGCCCTGTTTCAAAAATGGGAAAAACAAAGTATGAATTCAGGACTTGAAGGTTCATTGTTTGAGTAAACACAGCAGCATCACTGTTCAATCATCAGCGACTCCATAACTAAAATCATTTTGTGTGTAAAGGTAAGCTAAACCACCACACATAAGGACAGAATAGTTAAAGCTGATGATGCTTTATCCTTTGAATTTAAGCAAGCTGAATACCTTCAAAAGGTCCGGTTTACAGACACCACTGAACAATAGTATACTTCATCCTGTTCGGCTTAAAAAAAGTACATATTTATGGCAATTAGCAATAAGGCTCTCATGTTTTGTGACAATTTCAGTATTTAAACCTTTCCCTTATACTAAGAAATTGCTTTAGGCAGGTTTACAAACATATAAAGACCAAATGGAAATTAGCCTAAAATACTTGGTGTGGATTTGTACAACCACGACATAAAGATTAAGATGTTTCTAGAACTGTTCAGAGAGAAAACACGTCAGTCATGTTTATACCACCATCACTCTGAAAAGAGAAGGCTGTCTGTCTCACTCTTTACTTGAGCAGTGCCTAGCACAATGGGGACACTGCTCACAACACCACCAGATGCTATCCCGATAAACAACATCAGCAAGCAAGTAAATGCTGCCTACCCTTAATGCTAAAACTATGTCTTTGGTATTACGGTCTTCCCCACTGTTCACTGCTAGGAAAAGGAATTTGTGTTTTCCATTCTCTCCCAGCAGGGAAATCACTAACATTTCAGGCAGACAGTTCAAATCCTAGCATGTGAAGAATGTGCATGTAAAGGAAGGGAAGAAATCTGCAGCCAGAATGAGGGCAGTGCAAGAGATGCTGCGCTGGCAATGCCCTCCTGAGTGGACTGAACTGTTCTTCCGGAGGCTCAGGAGTGAGGAGTGATACACACAGCCAGGACTCCCAGCACCAACAAGTTTATGGTTTCAGTTTTAGTAAGAGAAAAAAGGGGAGAGGGCATGACCCTCATCTTCTAATTTCCTTCTCTCTCTCTGCTATGAAATTCCCTCTCACAGCACATTTCAGAGGTTCCTGGGAACAGCCTGAGCTGAGGGCAGGGAGGACAGCCTCCTCCTTCCCTACCTGCCTTCCCTCTACGCGCTTTCACTGTTTCATCACGCATTAGACTTCTGCTGGATGACTTGAATAGGTTCACCTATTCATGCAATCAGTGAGTGCCTCAGGGAAGGAGCGCTGTCACAAAGCCAGAGCAGGGGAAGGGTGGAGACATCCATCTTTTGGAGACGGTAAGTTGTAGGAGCAGCTCAGCTGGTCACGTGGCTCCAGCCCAGCACGCAAAGCCATGCTTCTTGAATGGGGACAAGTCAGACAGAAAAGAGCTATCTGCAAAAATTGAGGACAAAGGAAGAGCTACACATACTTATAAATCAGATAATCCAAACAGCTGCATCTTAGGATACAAGATGCTTGGAAAAGTACTAGATGCTCTGAAACAAATGTGGGCTGGTTTGGGGTTTTTCTCATTTATGTGAGCAGAAACAATGAAGGAATATGCTGTTTTGCCAATACTTTCAGCAGACATTTGAACAAAGAAAAGAGAACCTGGAATATACTAAGTATATTACCTCCTGATCCATCTCCAGCTGTAAAGTCTCCTCCTTGAATCATGAAGTCTTTGATCACACGATGAAATTTACTTCCTTTGTATCCATATCCTCTCTAAGAAAATGAAATAATTCTTTAAATGAATATAACACCCAGGTCTATATATAATCATATGGAAATACACAAGTTGTGAATGGCTAGATTTCACAGAATATATCAACAAGAGATGTAATACTGTCAAGAAACACACTGAACTGAGGTGCAGGTAAACACAGCTGGACTACACTGCCACAAAGAAGGTATGATTCAGGTGATCAAAGGCATTGTCTTTATTTGACTGGTATCTGACCACTGTTAACTCCACATGCTAGATCTGCAAGGCAGGGACAGACTGAGGTGGTCATATCCAACATCTCGTAATTATGTCTTGTGAACTGAGGACCTGAGAAGACACACACTAGTGCACAGCCTTGGGGATGGCACTTTTGCACAGGCTCCAGTGAATGAAGATTGACAGCTCACAACTGAAACAGCATTAAACAAACATTGCCTTCCCAAGCCAAACTTGAGTACACGGTGGAAGAAAACCACAAACATACTTCTCCAGTCGCCAACGCAATGAAGTTCTCCACGGTCTTTGGGACAACTTTTCCAAACAATCCAATTACAATTCTGCCAACATCTTTGTCTCCAATCTTCACATCAAAGAACACCTGAATATTTTTGTGAAGGGAACAAAAGTGATACAGACGTGAGCGCAACAAAAGGCCAAGCTTTTCAAAGAGTAAGGTGGTAAGAAATTGCTTCTGCCTGGCCTGTATTAATAGTGTCCTGCAATTCCTAAGGGTGCTGTTTCAGAGAAATCCTTTCAGAGCCACCAAAATCAGCTTATGCAGAGAACTGTTTGAGAACTGGTGACTATGTTTTGATTCTTATTGCTTTTAATGGCTCAGCGGGACTGCTGTATCTCAAGCTTGAAGATAGTGTTCAAGAAGATTTTTCCCAGACATATAAGTCTTTAAAGCTGAATGGAGAAGATGAAATATGAAAGTAAGGAAGAACAACAATGCTATTCCAATGTGGGGGAAAATAACAAAGAACTATAGTACTGACACTCCCTACAAATGACAGTTTGCTATCCACTCATAATCTTCACTGTTCCAGGCATCAGTATGTGCAGACAAAAGCCTAAATTCCATTGAATTGACAAACAGTGGGAAGAAAACCCTACGGCTCAAGCAAGCAGCCGCCTTCCTAAACATGAATTCAAACCCAACAGAGAAATAACCTTGCCAGATGATTCAGCTGATTGCCTAAAAACGTCAATGTATATGTTGCTGAACAGCAACTTCAAAAAGGCAAATGAATTATAAGGCATTTTAATATACTTCAGAATCTATGAATGCATATTTGAACATGCAAAAATGTTCCAATAATTACTGAAAGTAGGAACAGCTGTCAGGAAATGAGGCATTTTGAAGTTCTGAAAAAGTTACATAAAGGCTATTACAACTTCTAGGAAACAGCAATGTGTATTCCTATGATGTGGTATTTGCTGTTCCTTGTGGCACTCAACCAAGTATTACTTGTCTGTAATGCTAAGAAATTAGTCCAATAATGATAATAAATGACCACAGTCTCTCCAACATGAATGCCTCTTTCACGCTCTCCTACTAAACATTTCTACCGTTTCTTGATCTTCCATGTGGTTTTGACTGTTGAACTTTTGGCTAACGCTATAAAAGCGCTATAAAGGAAATAAAATTCCTTTTGATACACCTCATTCATTTCCTTGGCACTGAATAACATGCTTCTTAGATGTGTGGCTCCCAAAGTATTAACAACACACTTTCACTAACTCTTTAGAGTTTTATAAACAAACCTCTCTGAATTGTGCCTCCAGTGTTATCTAGGTAAGGGGTATTGCCCTCCTATGTTTTCTAAACCTATTGTCTGTCTATTTTGTTTGGAAATGTTGTTCTACTAGGACTGCCTGAAACACATTGGCATATATAAGTAACACAACCAAGGCTACCAAACAATCACCCCACAGAGCAGGAACATCAAACACTTTGACAGAGCACATGGAGACAAGTTCATCATATGCTGTAAACCTAGCCCAGCCACAAGGCTTCATATGTGGCACTGCTGCTCACCTAAGCAGCAAACCCAGTACTTGTAAAAATGTGTCTGCACATATTTTTGGCCAGAAAATCAAGTATGGAAATATCTGGTAGCCCTAGACACTGTTTTTGCATAGAAAAGCCATGTCATTGTGAGTGTATTTCCTCAGGTTCTCTGGAAATTCAGTGAGCATGTAGACACTACTGAGCTGGTCAATACAGCACTTTCGAATCCCAAAAAGCATCTGACCAAATTCTTCACTAAAAACTCTGAAAGAAAATAAGTATTATAAATTTTCAGTCTTATTAATATTTTTATAAATATCTAAACATATTTACAATTTGAAGTTAAGTATTTCAAGACTGAAATGAAAAAAGAAAGTATGAGTGGCTGGTTCTCATAAACATATTCATATATAATTTACACAAGATGGTGTACAGCTAATTGAAAAAATGGACAAGAGCATTCAATTATTCAGGGAAACAAAAGCAGACTTTGAAAGGAAGATCTCATTATTCTTGGAGACCAGATAATCTAATAACCTTATAAATGCAAAAATACTGACTATGGTGTAGAGCCACAACAAGGGAGCCAAAATACATCTGGTGTCCTCCTGAGCAGTTTAGTGAAAAGTTCGGTTTTGGGCTTGTGAAGGTCAGAGAAGGCAAACAAATACTAGAAATAATTAAAATGGAAACAGAAAAGAGATGGGCCATAATTACACCATAATTACATGTGTACTGTGAGTTCACATCCCGAGTGCTGCATGCAATTCTGGCTTCTCTATCACAGAATGATAAAACCAACCTAAAAAAATGTAGAAAAATGGGCAGAACAGATGCTCAATAGGTACAGAATACCTATTTATGCCTTTTATATGACGAAAAATTACAGAAAGCTACTTAAATTGGAAGAGAGGAGACTGGTGTCTCCTGATGAGCTTTGTATAGTTACCACTGCCTAGGACACGGAAGATTGGCACTGCAATTCTTTATGTGCCACAACAATCAGAAAATGGCATAAAATTATAGCCCAGGCAGAAGGAATGAAGAAGGAAAGTACTTTATGCATAATTTAATGGGAATATATTGCTAGAAGATTATTTGGAGGTCAAATTTACCCCCCCAAAAAAATCAAATCTGTGGTCTAGAAGTCCATGGCAATGAAACTGTAAGCATTTGCAGACAACAGTGGCAATGAAGTACAGAGAAAAAGGCACAGTCCATGGCTTAGGATGCTGAAGCCATGCAGAAGAGGAAGCAGTTCTGCCCCTGCCCTTCCCTGTCACACTTTCATGAGTGTAAGTGTCTTTCCCAGCATGGACACACTCTCTCGTGACTGCAGGTGGAAAGACACTTGGGGGCTGAAACATGGAATTCCTGCTTTATCCAAAGTTGCACTAAACATCCCACCTCCTGCACCAAACAAACACTTTTTGGAAAGAGATGCTGGCATGCTGCAGTAACGAGGTGCATCCCCGTCCCATCAGCAGGCACCACAGCCCACAAGTCCATCTCTTGGGCAGTGCCATCTGCAGTGGCCATGTGTGCCACAGGCACACAGCCCATTTATCATGCCTGCCCAGGGGCCCTGCAGCACTGAGCCCCAGGGGATCCTGGCCCGCAGCTCTGCTGGCAGAACCTCGCAGGCACCGCACGCACCGCTCCTCCGGGCACAAGGCAGTGGGAAACAAGGAGCAGCAAAGGGACTGCTCTCAGTACCAAGAGCTTCACACAAAGACAGAATGGGTCAGAGTGGAAAGGACACAGCGAGTCATCTGGGCCAACCTCCCTGCTCAAACAGGGCCATCCCAGAGTACATGGCACAGAATTGTGTCCAGGTGGTTCCTGAATATCTCCTGTGAGGGTCACTCCACAACCTCTCTGGGCAACCTGTTCCAGTGCTCAGTCACTTGCATAGTAAAGAAGTTCTTCCTCATATTCAGGCAGAATTTCTGTGCATCAGCTTGGCACCACGGAGCAGGGGCCGGTCCATCCTCTGGGCACCCTCCCTTCAGCTACTCATAGACATTGATAAGGTACTTTCTCAGTCCCTTCCCCAGGCTGAACAGGCCCAGCTCCCCCGGCCTTTCCTGGCAAGAGAGATGTTCCATTCCCTTGATCAACCTCGTAGCCCTCTGCTGGATCCTCTCCAGGAGTTTCAGCAAAGAGGGCAGGGGAGAGTGAATAAACCCCATGGCACAGACGAGCGCCAGCGCAGTCAAACCCCCCCTGCTCGGGGCAGGCTGGCAGCACCAGCAGCCCCGAACTGCTCTGGCAGCAGGAGAGGCCGCAGCAGCGCTAGTGGGGTGAGGAATGTAGAAGTTTCAACTTCTGCAAGCCAGAGGCAGGCTTTGCTGGCCCGAACTCTACGGTATGCCAGCGCCTACAGAAAGGCGGCATGCCCAAAGGGGTTAAATACCAAGTAACAAACCAACCAACAAAAAAATCTAGTAAAACGGTGAATTTCTGGCGTTTGCCCAAGCCCGCCCCAAGCCGTCTGTGCCCGGGTTGCGGCGCGGGGCCGGCTGTGGAAGCGGGACAGGGCAGAGGGCGGCCGGCTCCCCCTGCACGGCTGCGGGACACCCCCGCCGCGGGCCCCGCCCGGCCCGGCCCGAGCCTTCCCGGCCGGCAAGAGTCACCTTGGCTGTCACGCTGGGTCCCCTCCTCTTGAAGGCCTCGGCCGCCGGGGCCAGGAAGCACAGGCAGGCCACGACGCCGAGCAGCACCCCGCGGGCCATGGCGCCGGCCGAGCGCTGCGGCGCCTGCGCCGGCAAGGGCGGCTCCTCCCGCGCCGGGGCGGGGGGCTCCGGGGAGCGGTCATCAGTGCCGGGGAGCGGTCAGCATCTCAGGGATCGCTCATCCATCCCATGAGCGGTCTCACATCCCGGGGAGCGGTCACCCATCCTGGAGAAGCCGTCACCTATCCCGGCAGGAGCGGTGACCTGCCCGGGGCGGCCGGCGCGGGCCCTGCTGAGCTGCGGTCCCGGCGCTGCCCGGGTGCGGGGGCTGCCAGGACAGGCCCGGCCCCAGGCGGGATGTGGGGCGGGTGCCAGTGCGGGGGGGTCGCGGCGCACGTTCCCGATGGGCGGTAGGAAGCCCTGTGCCCTCCCCGGGGTCAGCCTCGCCCAACGGGAGCCGCAGTGCCTGAGAGGGGCCCGGCCGCCCAGCCTTCGGCTTCGGCCAGGCCGTGTGCCCAGGAAGGTCCCACGTGTGGGTGAAGTAGCCAAAACAGTAAACGTGCAAGGGGTTGAGCCAGCAGTGTGCCATTGTGGGAAAGGGCAGTGGTATCCTGGGCTGCATTCGGAACAGCACTGCCAGCAGGTCGACTGAGGTGATCCGGCTATTCAGCCCTGGTGAGGACACATCTGGAGTGCTCTGTCCGGTTCTGGGCTCCTCAGCATAAGAGAGGTGTGGAGCTCCCGGAGTGGGTCCAGCAGAGTGCAAGAAAGGGACTGGAGCATCTCTTTTATGAGGGAAGGCTGAGAGAGATGTTCAGCCTAGAGAAAAGATGACTGAGATGGACCATGTCATTGTCTATGAGTATGTGATGGAAGGGTGTCAAGAGGATGGATCCAGGCTCTGCTGAGTGGTGCCCAGCAATAGGACAAGAGGCAACAGGCAGAAATTGATGCACAGGAAATTCCACCTAATTACAAGGAAGAACTTCTTTACTGTGTGAGTGACTGAGCACTGGAACAGATTGCCCAGAGAGATTGTAGAGTCTCCCTCCTTGGAGACACTCAAGAACCATCTGGACACAGTCCTGTGCCGTGTGCTCTAGGACTACCCACATGACCCACTGTGCTCCCTTCCAACCTGACCAGTTCTCTGATTCTATGATTTTGGGAGTGCATCGTTGGATCTCTGCTGTATTTAATGTAGTGAGTAGAAACAAGAGCCTGTGAGGCACCTGTAACACTTTTGGGTTCGTTTGTGTTAGCAGTGGAGGTGCACTGCTTGGCACCCACATCAGCTTGCACCCAGGACTTTGAATAATAAACAACAGCACTAAAGGATTTCATCAAACACAAACATTTCTCCCAAGCCATTACCTACCAAGATGGGGAAGAGGGATCCCAGTCTAGTAAATTACCTGTTACTTTGTCTGCTAGAAAATCATTTGCATTCAGGACCTGTCTCAAATGGTGTTGCTGCTGCAGTCCCTAGAAAATTTGCAAATTGTAGCACACACTGAAATTTTGTGACCTCTCAGGTGCCAGCATATGAAAGTTGTAATAGATGCCAATGAACTGCAAGCAGGAGGCTGTCAGTGGCTTATGTAAACACACTCGGGCTTAAACTCAGCAGCACTGTGGTTCTGGGTGTATGGCATAGCACTTACACAGAGAATTGCAGAGCCAGCCCAGAGCTCAGGTGCAGTGCCCAAGGGAGAGCGTGCTCTGCACTGCCGCATGTGCTCTGCGTGGCTGCCGAACCGCTTGGCTTCAGACTGTGCCTCAGCTGGCAAGTAGTAGACACAATAGCCACAGAGTCATAGAATTGTTCAGGTGAGAAAAGACATTTGAGGTGATTGAGGCCAACCATTAGTCCAGCACTGCCAAGCCCAGCACTAAACCATGTCCCTAAGCACCACATCTACATGTCTTTTAAATACCTCCAGAGATGGTGATTCTACCACTTCCCTGGAGAACCAGTTCCAGTGCTTAACAGCCCTTTTCATGAAAGAATTTTTCATAGTATCCAACTTAAGTCTCCCCTGAAACAGTTTAGGGATGTTTCCTCATGTCCTAAGGCTTGTTACCTGAGAGAAGATGCTGACCCCCACCTGCTAGAGCCTCCTTTCAGGTTGTTGTTAAAGCGTGATTGGGTCTCCCCTTGGTTATCATTCTCTCCAGGCTGAACATCCCCAGCTCCCTCAGCTGTTCCTCATCAGACCCGTGCATCAGACTGTTCCCCGCCTTTGTTGACATTCTCTGGACATACTCCAGCACCTCAATGTCTTTCTTGTAGTGAAGGGCCCAAAACTGAACCCAGAATTTGAGGTGCAGCCTCACCAGTGCCCAGTACAGGGTGACAATCTCTTGGTCCTGCTGGCCACATGATTTTTGATACAGGCTAGGATGTCATTGACCTTTCTGGCCACCTGGGCACAGCTGGCTTATATTTAGCCTCTCTTGACCAGGACCCCCAGATCCTTTTCTGCTGGGCCACTTTCCAGCCACTCTGTCCCCAGCCTGTAGCACTGCTTGGGGTCGTGACCCCAAGTGCAGGACCTGGCACTTGCTCTGTTGAACTTCATCAACTTGGCTTCAGCCCGTGAATCCAGCCTGCCAAGATCCCTCCGCAGAGCCTTCCAACCCTCAGCAGATCAACACTCCTGCCCAGTTTAGTGCCATCTGCAAACTGACAGAGGGTGCACTTGATCCCCTCATCCAGACCATGATAAAGATTTTAAACAGGGCTGTCCCCAACACTGAGCCCTGGAGAACAGCACTTGTGACTGGCCACGAGCTGGATGTAAATCCATTCAACTCCACTCTCTGGGCCTGGCTGTCCAGCTGGTTTTGGGCAGCAAAGAGTGCACCTGTCCATGAACAGACAATGTCTTCACTGTGTGCTTTTCAGGTGGTCTGTCCAGCTGACCAAATGCCTACAACATTTGAAGAGTGCTGGCAGCCAGTGCTGGGCATGAACACTTCCAGGGACAGGGCAGCCACAGCTTCTCTGGGCAGCCTCACCACCCCCACCATAAAGAATTCTTCCTAATATCTAACCTAAATCTTTTTGGTTTTTAATTTGAAGTATTTTAGATTTGGCGTGCGTGGGACAGAACATTTTTGATACTTCAAATGCATGTGGGTCACTAGGTGAATGTGGAAAGAAATAAGGAAAAAGGTGGAGCCAAGGCTAATTCAAAGTTTTGAGTTTGAAAGAAGACCAAGGCTGGCTGAGGAGACTGTATTGTCTCAGAGCAATTCAGTCAGCGTAGTACACTGATTCAAACCAGGAGGTGCAGAAGAATGAGCAAGGAGCTGGGAAGACACAAAAAAGATGATCTGGCTGAGAGGCTGCTTAATTTAATACTCCTTAATACCCAGTGTATGAAGGTGTAGGTATGCTAAACAGCACTATCTGGCCACAGTACTCCCAAGAGTTCCCTTTCTCTCTCTCGCAGTAAACATGTCGGTGTTTGCAAGGATGACTTCCCTGTTTATTGAAGTGTAGATATGTTTCATCCATGTACAAGATGGCAGTATGAGGCAGGAAGAATGAAAGGAGTGCTTGATAGCACTGAAGATATTTAAAAACAGCAAGATGAGAAGATGAGACAGGATCTGGTTTACATTATCTTGGAAAGTTTATGCATACTGGTGATGCTGCTAAATAATTTTTGGAAGAAGATAAAACAATGTTTAAAGAGGAAATCTTGAAAAGAGGGAGAAACTTAATATGTTCAGTGAAAAGTCAATTTTACACAGAAAATCTCTTCCTGATGCTAAAAGAAGTACATGTTGTTTTTGTAGGAGTTTGATGCCATGGCTATCAAACTGGAAGTACACAAAAGCCAGACAAACAGTAAACTTTGTGCTAGCTGTGAAAAGGAAGAAATCCTTGCAATGAAACTAGGGAATATGTAAAAACCTGTTATGAATGCTTTATTTTTCTGCTTTAATTATTCATAGCTATCTTGAAGAGTTCGGAGGTCTTTGCAAGCTCTTTGCACCAACTGGATACAGTGTGCTGAGAACTACACTGAACACACTGTGGTTTTGCATAGAGACAACTTCTCTTTATTAAAAAAATAAAAAGGTGCAAAGTCAGGAGAGGGTCCTGATGTGCAACAGAAATGTACAGCAGAAACCATTCTTTCCTGTTCCATCTTCCCTGGCCATGAACAATTTGTTCACCTCTTCAGTGAAGCTGATTTGAAAACTGTTATCATTTCTTCCCTCAGTTTTCTTTTCTGTAGACTAAACAACCCCAATTCCTCTATCTTTCCACATGGGTCAAGTATTAGAGCAGCGGCATCTGGATGTATAGATTTTTGTTGAAATACTACCTTTGTCCTTACATGAGTAGAAGCCACAGAAAAGCACATTTTGTCGTTTCTTGCTTTTTTTTTTTTTTCCCTTAATTTTTAAGTTGTTCAAGTGACATAAGGGTATTGTGACAAAAAGTATGTAGCCCATTCAAGGAATATGTTTAGGCTATCTTGTGTTTGTAATATGGTACACAGGACATGTTGCATTTTAGAGCTAGCAGATGTGTTATTTTGGTGCTTGTCTCTTGAAGTCACCAACCTTTTAAAAGAACAATTTGCTACTGTTTGACAATCTTCAATTTAAGTAATAGTGTCTGTAATGGATGTTTCATTGGTTCTTATGGGCTCTTTACAATTTTAAATGGGTACAGAAGAGAGAGCTATTGAGCGTATAGAATCTGACAGATTTTGATTTCTAGTAGAGTACTAGCATTGGCAGTAATTCTAGCACTTCCCTTCATCACTTCATGATGTGAGATTGATTTGTTGTAGTGATATAGAAATATTTCATATCCAAATTGCTCTAATATATCATGTTATACAGGTAAAAGAATTCTGGTACACATAATAATACTTTATGGTTCTGTAGGCACTTTCATCAATGTTAATTGATGACAGCTTGACAGCTGCCAAGATAAAACTTGGAGTAAGCACTGCATCCTGTAAGCCCACTGTAACTGAGCTTTTATTTTTATTTTCTCACTTTGAAAAGGGTTTTTGATTCTCAAGGCTGAATCATTGAAAGTGTGTCATCCTTTCCAGGACTGATCTTTGTCCATAAAGTTTCCCACTGCTATCATGTTACCTGTCTTGTTTATTTATTGTATCGCTGGCAGAATAAAATCATAGGTTTAAAGCCAAACTTTAATCCCATAAAGACTAAGAAATGCTCCACTACATCTTATATACCAACTGAATTATAAAATGGTTAAAAGCGTTAAAAGATCAGAGCCATTGTGACCTGACATGTGATTCTAAGATGCCACAGTTAAAAAAAAAACAACTTAAGGTCTGCAAATTGTAAGTCACTGTATATGGCCCTCATGAATAATGAAGAAAGAGGTTTATGAGAAGTTTTGTTTGTGTTTTTTTGTCTTTTCCTTTATGTGAGTTCAGAATGATGGAGTGTATCATATGTGCTGTCTCTTCTATTAAACCACTTGTAAAATGCCTTAGACTGCTCCTGTCATCTGGTGCACTTATGCAAAATAAATGTGTCCTATGCTCCGGATAAGTGTCTTCCTTCTGGTGAGCAGTTTTTAAGCTTTTTAAATTTTGTATCCAAACACAATTTGAAGTGTCACCCTTTCCACTCTAATGGTCAAAGCATTTATTTAGGTGATACCGGGAATGTGTTTTCAAAATAGTGCAGCTGGAGCCAGAACCATTTTGAGCCTATATGTTTACAGGATATCAGAGCTATCTGTAATTGCACATCTCATTTAGCACATAGTCATTCATTTAAATTCTGTTTTTCATAGCATCTGTGGTTGCATAAGATCCCTTAGGGGAAAACTGAAAAACTTTTTTTCAGTAAAGCCTAGCTGTGAGGAAATGTACAGTAAGATTTCTTTGTTTTCAAGACAAAAAAGCTAAAACTTGTGAAAAAAACCCCTAAAACTGCATAGGATCCTGTTTTTTTCCTTTCTCCAAATATTGCTTCCAATTCTAGAAAGCTGTTGATTCCAGTTCTCCAAAAACTATTGCTTATCCCTAAATTAGGGCCGTGGTCTCTTCCACAGAAGCACTTACACCTAGAGGTAGGTACATAGGTGTTTGAAAAGTATGACTTTGTCAATAATTTAAGTTCCAATAATCAGTACTTCCAGCTTGATAATGCCCAGAGGTGCAAATCAGAATATATAGTCTGTATCCCTAGGCTCTTAAGAAAAGAATTCCTTCCTCAAGTATGGAAAAGGGAAAATGAAAAAGTAGCATTCCATCAAATGCTTATGGTGAAGAGTAAGTACAGGTTTGTTCTTTTCATGTGAGATTTTCAATTATTGTTGTAGTTGTTCTTGGTGGAGGAGGGGAGAAAGGGAAAGGTAGGGAAAGAAGGACATAGGAAGAGTGAAACAGTGAAAGCTCATTAATTGTCTAGGAGGTACATGGCAATCCAGGAGTAACACTCAGGAGACAACATAATCAGCAGTGCTAAGGCATGTGAATGGGTTTGGCCCTCACCTTCCAAATACCAGATTAGGTTGTAGTAATCAAAAGGGAAAATGAAACCTGAAGCTGTTCAAAAGGAAAGTGACAATGACAAGTACAAGAGTTTTTCCTTTGCAAATCAAGGAAATCATCAAATATTCAGAGAGATTTTGTATGAAAACTGATAATTTTAGAAAAGACTTGAACATCTAGAACAAAGGAGAAATCTCCTGCCAGAATGGTTTTAAATGGAGAAAAACATGTTGGTGGTTTGTTTCAAGATGAGTGAAAGGTGAGGATACGTGATATTTCTCTCTCCAACTCACTCTGGAGCCTGCTGTGCTGACAGAAGTACAAAGGTGGCCTTATTAGTACAGGAAATATGGATTAGAAGATACAGCGAAAAAATATATGTGTAATTTCAGTGCCCCTGAAGTTCTGCATTGTTATTACCATGTTAAAAGTAGTGCCTGATCAAGAACCTCATCTATCTAGTTTCTTTCTAATTTCTATTAAGTGTTTCTGAAAGCATATATTAATTTGCTATCTGGCATTACACTATGTAAAAAAGATTTCTTAATCTACCTTAAGAAAGATTTGTGTCCAGTTCTTCACCCTATATTTACTTTAACTTTGACTAAGATTTTACTCTCATGCCTATACAGGTAACTGCATACACTTGACTTAGATACCACCCTCCTTGTTGCATCTTTCTGGTATTTAAGAAAATATACACTGAAGTGAACAAAGTATTTTATTAGAGCTGTAATATTCCTCTTGGACATCTTGCCAATCAGAGATCAAGTTTCTGAGAAACACCTAGCATAATCCTTTGTCTATATGAAATAATTTTGTATACATTTTTGTACATTAAACCTGTGCAACAGCTAGAGGAACTCTGCCAATATTGTGTAAGGATCAAGGAAAGGACAATGGCCCTGCATGCAAGGTGAGCATTAAATGGTCAGCTGTTAGCAAATACATGTAGTCGGTGTTTTTACTTAGTACCTTTTTTTTGAACAGTGTTAAAGTCAGTCACAGGTGAAATTCTCAACACTGATCCTCACTGAGAATTTCGATGTCACAATATCCAGGAAAATGTAATGATTTTTTACACTTGAAATAAAAAGTGATATTCTGATGAGCACAATACAATAACTCTGCATGTATTGACATTTTAGTGGCATTTGTTGTCTATGTTCAAATAAATACCATCAAAACTACTCTTCTTTCTCTTACTGTTGTCCATGCTAAGTTGATTGTCTCTTTTCTAAGTGATTTTTTCAATAAAAATCCTACTCTCAAGTGCTTTGTAAATTCTATGTTTTCTGGATGGTAACTTATTCCAGCAGTCACCCTTACATTTAATCATTGTAGTGCCTGTAATTAATGGTAGTGTGAGTGTGTTATTTTTGAGAAAGGAATTCTAGATAATTTGGAAATAATTCTGATTCACAGTTTTGGAGAGCTGCACTGATGGCAGCAGGACCTTTCTGTGGTGGGATGGCCTTGGCTGGATACAAGATGCCCACCAAGCTTCTCTATCACTCCTCTCCTCAGCAGGAAGAAAATAAGATGGAGAAAACACCCATGGGTTAAGAAGAAGGAAGTTTAAGAAAACAAAAGCAAAGGTTGTGCATGGAAGCAAAGGAAAGCAAAAGATGCATATGCAGGTGATATCCAACCACTTCCCAGGAATTAGGGCTTCAGTACACCTACCGGTTGCTGGTGTGAGGGAGGAGGCAGAATGTTGGGGAGACAGTGCTGATGCTGTGCCAGGGCTGCTCAGAGGCAGCCGAAGCACCACCAGCACCTCACCAGTCACCAGCAGCACAGCAAGGTGAGGCTGCTGTGAGGAAAGAGCCCATCCCAGCCAGACCCAGTACACCTCTATATTTGCAGTTCTGGTGTTCAGAGGTACGCGAAGGATCTCAGCACTGAATTCCCACTCTCATAGGAGGAACCCAGAGGTCTGACATGAAAAGTTGGGGATTTTAAACACCTTGTTCATTTTTGGGAAAGGAGCTTTCAGCCCTGGTGGAACTTTACAGTACTGCTTTTAGATTTTACAGTTAAGCTAGTGAAAAAGATAGTGTTTTAATGATTTTTTTTAAGAGTCATCAACCCCCTAAACCCTGAACACTGCACAAAGCATTTTAAAACAAGAATTTCTTACAAAATGCATAGAATATGCATAATGCATGGAAATGCAATTGTCTGGAATGAAAATTTGCTCATACTGCTGTCACTTCTCAATATTTAATTCATCAGAAACTGATGCTGATGCCATATTTACCACTTGCCACTTGTGTTCTCTGTATTTCCTATGAAGCAAGACTGCTAAGACTTAAGGGCAATTTTTTTTGCTTAGTATATTGTCATTAAATATTTTACTGATTTTGTCACCCATTGATATGAAGGACTGTAAGGAAAAGTGGGAACAGTCTGGGAAATTTCAGTTGGTCTGAGTAGACAGAGCAGGTCTCTGAGCAACCTGGTCTAGTCGAAGATGTCTCATGGCAGGCAGTTGGTTTGGCTGACCTTTGAAGGCCCCTTACAACCCAAACTATACTATGATTCTATGAAAATGATCAAATTTGTGGCTGCCAGCAAAGGAACCTGGGATAAATAGCTCAAGGATCAGATGTGTTAATAGCATTTTACTGGGAAATTCTCTCAGAAATATAACTTCACATTGTGTTTTTTGTGCCAAAATATTTAGTGTAATTGTTAACACCATTGAAAGCATTATGTTTCCTTCAGTCCTTAGATTGCTTATACTTTGCTGGATGCCATATTTTCTCTGTGCCTGGAAGCATACTTTGATATTATAATGTTTTGGATGGCATATCCCACAGTTTTGGTTGACAAACTAATGATTTGGATGGTGAAACAGATTGGAGAGTCCCCCTTATTTAATCCATTGAATTCTAGATAATCTTCATTAGAGGCCCCAAAGACTTACATTGATTATTGGTTTTAGTTCAAAATAGACCTTGGTGGATTTAAATGTAATCCCACAAAAGCTACCTGGAAGCTGACTTAGTTATATGTCAGTTTTTACATATCTTAAAATACAGCCCTGGTTTCTAGCAGAAGCAGCATCAGAGTAGAAACAAAGCAGATGTTTCTTTGATTGTATCTAAGGATATGTCAATGGTATTCTTAGAAATAGAGAAATTTTGGCTTGGCAAACTAGTGGTGGCATTTTTGTTCTCATTAAAACATCAGATTGATAAAGTCCATGTACTGCTTTGTTCCAAAATGTTCAGGCTTCTTTAAACATTAGCATTCTTATGATTTCACTGGCATTGCAGGCTTCTAGGAAACTCACTTTTTACGGATCTCTTCCTTCACATCTTTCCTTCCATCAATCTGACAAGCGAGAAAAAAGTCAGCCCTAAGACTGCCAGTTGTAGCTGCTGCTGAAGACAAGGGATTATAATGAATACTTAAAATTCAGTTCCAGGAAAGCTTTTTCCTATTTGGGGCCCTATGTCTCTCCCCATTGACAGAAAAGCCAGGACTTTTTTAGATTTAGCAATGTTCTGTGTCAAAATTCTCTAACTTGAGACAACATAGTCAGGGAAGTGACAGCTTTATATGTATCTCTTTGTAGAAGACCTCAGTAGTGTTGTAAATCCGGAGTATATTCACAACTGTTGTGCTTATACGTTGCTGTAAAAGCAGATGGATATATCATGTGACGTGCAAACTACTGTTTTCACACTTAGGACAACAATCTGTAAATTTGAACCAGTAAATCTTCCTGAACATGAAGACAAAGTTGGTACTTGTTTCATAAACACATTGGCTATGTATATTGTGGCTAATGCAACAAATGTTCCCCTAAAGGATAAACAATGTCATCCACAGCTAAAGTGTTGTCTTTTAATGGCATGGTTCATAAATTACAATGTCATTAAAAAATTAAATTCAAACTATTTACAGAAGCGAAATAAGTTGACCACAAAAGTGAGTGAAATGTAAATTAGAACTTGGATCTTTATTCTGCCTCTTTAGCATCAGTGTAAACTCAGTTCTAACAAAGTAGTGTTTGCCTCTGTCAGAGCAGGATATTCCAGAGCACAGGAACAGCGCACTGGTGAAGCATTCCAGCAGGAGTGTCCTTGTTGGCTGACCTTCTCTTCTCTCTGTCTTCTGTCTGTGATGCTTCCCCATTAATTGCATTTTCTGTCTGAGTAGGATTTTTACATTTGCTGGTGTAAGATTTATATATTTGGCAGCCTTTAAGGATTGACTTGGCTAAGGATGTTTTTCTAGTGAGACTAAGAATGTCCACATGTGGTCTTTTCTGCCAGAAGATATGAGTGGTAGAAGAGACATTACACAGCTATGATCTGATTAAATGAAGCTTATCCACAGTTGTGTCTGTCTTACCAGTTCAAAGATAGAGGTGTGATTCATGCTTCTTCCTTCAGACCCGGAATAGGACTGTGTGATTGCAGATACTATCACAAGTTGTATTTTAGCCATGAACTGAATAAGAAAAACTGTGAGGTGTCCCAATCCTGGTTTCTGGAGGAAAATAAGATGACCGTGTCTTTCAGATCAAATAATTAGAAAGAATTCCTCTGTGAAAGCTGGAACAGGAGCAGACCATCTACGAAGAACAGCTAAGAAGACAGGCACAAGTTCACACTGTGGCAAACTGGGATAAACATGAAGTTAGGACTTCACATTCCCTTTGTCTTCTTTTCCCACTGACTTTTTCAGAGATTTACAAAAAGATTTAGCTCATCTATCTACCTCATTGCTACACACGCATTAGTGGCTCAGTTTCAGACCCCATCTGTATTTTTCAAAAGTTGGGAGAGAAAATGGTGAGTCGCCCCTGAAGCAGCTGCCAGCAGCACAATGACAACTGTGTCTCTATCTTCCAGTGGATGCTATTGCCTCCTCTATTAAGACATCAGGATGCTGACAAGAAAGTTGCTGAGCAACGAGCTCATCCTGAATCACAGTAAGGGCAAAACTGTGCTGTGAGATGATGCCTTGACTACCTGTCTTGTGATACTGTTTGCAGTAGTATACAGAGCTCTGCGTCACTCAGTGAAGCGTTGGCAACCTGTCTGAAATTGGATAACCAGATAGTGTCAGTATCTACAACTGCTTTATTTAACATTTATCTTGCCTGGAAACTGTGTTTGTCCCTGCTGGGCAATGTACCTGATAAAGCAAGCAGTGAATTTGCTGAGATCTTGAACAATCTCGGCTGCTTCAGTTGAAGCTGACTTCCTGAGACTTTGAGGAGACCATCAGTCACTGAACTCCTATCCAGTTTTGCATCACTTTTTCAGCAGAATCATCTTCAAAGTCATTAATTGTCTGAGTGAGTGGAATGAGGTAGAAAGCAGTTGTCCTTCCCTAAACTCCTGCTTCTCTCGCCTGCTAATGTTGCATTTATGTATCTACCTAGAAGTAATGTCAGCAAGACAAGTAAATTTAATAGAAAATATACTTTCAAAGGTCTTCACAGGCATTCAGAGTTGCAGAAGCTAAAGCGATGCCTTGTGAGGGAAAGCAGGGGGAAACAACAAAATAAACCAATTTTTTTGGCATGAGCAATCCTGGCTGCTATGAGTAATATCAATTGCTGTCACTAATATTATGCAGATAATGGCTTTAAGACTGAGCACATGCTCAGTATTCTGGGCAAATAGTTGAATTCATTTAAATTACTTTCTTGATTCTAAAATTGTCATCTACTAACCAATTGCAAGTTATCTGTGTTTTGCTTTCTGAACAACAGATGAATTTGGAAGGCATTGTACTTCAGATTAATAGAATTGTTTGTTAATAGAACTCTGGGCTTCCCAAGGAAGTGTTTTTCAAAATTGCCTTGGGTATGGAAGAAGATGTCTGTTACAGAATCAGCTACAGGTCCCTTCTCAGGAGAAATGACCACAGATAGCTACAGATAATTAATTATTTGCTCTTTTATTAGGAACATTATCTCTACAAACTTTAAAGAGCACCAAACCTTGGTTATTGGCAGCTGCCAGTCCTGGAGCAGCAGAAATTATAATAATCCATGTAAGAGGTCTCTTAGGCTGAGAAGCAGGAAAAAGGCTTTGCACACTGTCACATCCATCTCTGACCTAGACTCAACTACTTATAAAACCTCAGAAGCTGCAGTGGCAGTTCCATTTCTCTCATAAAAAACACTGGCTGTTGAAAAAAAGTTTCCTATTCTGAGGATTTGCCTTTCAAAACAGACTTGGAATTTTATATATCAGCCTAGAAAGTGCTGCAAGAAATTCTGAAAGAAATTGTCTAAAAAATGTAGCCAGGAGATGCCCGTGGGAGTAGGGTGAGTGACCTAACAGAAGTCATGAATGCCTGACTTCAGGTGTCATCAATGCTGCCTTCATACAAAGCTGACTTCAGAAGACCTTGACTCAGGAATAAAAGTCTGGTGTCAAGAACTCCACAGTGACCTAGTTCAGACTTATATCACCACAACACCAGTATACATCAAATCTTGGGTGCTTAGACACTTACCAACATTTTTATCCCCATATCATGATCAGTGTGGTAAATTCAATAGGACTTGGAGAACAGACTTACTCTTGTTTATCCTGAAAATAAGGCATAAATGTGAAGAGTCAGTGAAAAGACAAGTAGTTCATGTTATTTTGTATGCCTTTTTTCCCCTAAGAAATACCAGCAGCACAAAAAGTGAAGGACAGACGGAAGTAATAAGAACAAGACCAAAGTACACTAAGGAATACATATTCTCAGCCCTGCCTTCTATTTCCATTTTCACTTGAATGCAAAAGGAAAGTGTTTTTAAATTTTCCCATTGACAACATATATCCCTAGTGGCTACTACCATTGACTCTGAAAGGAGTAAGAATCAGAAGGGATGACATAAAATGAAGTCTTTAGTAAAATTCTAGTTTATAGAATACATCTGGGGTTCTTTGTTTTAGGAAAAACAGGTTCATACTGTTTCACAGATTAATACGCTCAAGAATTGCTGGTATGAATCATGAAAGCATAACCTTTTTCGGAGAATGTTGTCGTAGATTGCTTAATTGCATTATGTTAAGTTGTATTTATTCCTTTTCCTACCTTGGTTCAACCACATAGGAAACAGGAGTAGCACAACTGGACTTTGAGAAAAATTGAGAGATATAGGGAGAAGTCACTTAGATTAGAGTGACCCTTTTGATACTAAAGGATTTTTTTCTGCAGAAGGAATAAAGTAGGTGTTTCAGAAGTTGCCAGTCAAGAGATACTTAAAACCTAATGACAAAGGTATCTTCCTCTTCTTTCAACATGGCACAACAGGAGCCTGAGAGATGAGTGTTGTAGATAGATTTCAGCTGCTTTTACTGACCCCTTTTTTCCTTCCTGAGTGTAATGTCTAGTGGCCAAGAACCATGATTGTTCAGCAAGTTTTCATGACTTCACCAGCCCAACAGGTAGCTTTAGCATAGCTGTAAGGCTATGAGGCTATCATTGTAGCATTACATCTAAAGGTCATCAAAGGAGTTTTCCTATTGAGTTTCAGAAGAGGGGAAAGGGGCATTGCAAGATCAAGACCTTTGTGTTTACTCCTAATTACTCAGTACTTTTCAACAGATGATCTCGTCAGTAGTTAGGATTGGAGAGGAAAAGCTAACAAGTCTGAGTAACTCATTAATGATAATACTAGCTCCCCATTTTACATTGTGTCTCTGCATATTGCTGTAGGTTATTGAGGGATAGGCAATTAATAATAACATTGGTGACATTGTCCTTTTTCTCTGTAACTGCAGCTACACATTATTTTTTGTTGTTTCATAGTCTACTTTCCTTAATCTGCTTTTTTCCCAAGGCATTTTCCCCAGTCATTGAAAAGGGGAACTGATACGTATGTAAGAATACAAGGTGGTGCAGGAGCTAATACATAGCCCAAAACATGGAACTGTCAATGATAAAACTGTCTGGGAGAGGCAGGGTCTGTGATGTGGCATAAAAAATCCAAACTGCTGGGAGTGCTTATGGGTGCAACAGCACAAGCCGGGATCAGAAACCACATATATTACACATTTATTTTGGTCTTTTGCATTGTACCTAAACTGACTCAGTCGTGGGCTATTGCCAACAGTGATCCCATTCCTCCTTCTCTCTTCCTGTGCCTCACAAGTGACAGACTCTATCTGGTCCTTTATGTCACATGGAGTAATATTAATACAGCTGTGCAGCAGCTGCTGATCTGATAGAGAATGTACCTTTCTTCTTTGTAGTTCAGTTATTCAGTGGATCACTGAACCAGAACACCTTACTCGAAAGCCTTATAATTAATAGGTCCGGTTTTATACTGGTGAAAGAAAGAGAGAAGAGAAGTGGTTTAGTTATGTAAGATTATATAGAACATGTAGATGTACTCTAAAAAATAGCAGGCAACTCTCTAGGACAGACTCAGTTCTAGGATCTCATAGTCTATTGGACCCTTCTGTACCCACTCTCTTTCCACTCAACAGATACACAAATGATTTTGTATTTTTCCTTCCAAAGCATTGCAAAAACAACTGACTAATTCAACACACAGCTCCTCTCACAATTTGTTGTAGATTCTGGTGTTGACTTGCCCACTGGCTGTTGTCGTCTTCCTCTTGTCTGCTTAGGTACCACTTCTGGTATCCTGTTAGACCTGCAGAGCGGGGCTGGTTGCAGTTGGCTTTAATTCCTCTTTCTCACACAAGTGAGCACTGACACTCTTACAAAAGGTTGAGAGTTATATAGATGGTAAATTATGCAGTTGGGTATGGTTTGATCAAAATATTCAGGTAGCTGAGCTAAGGCATGCAGCTGTGCTCACTCATGCACCGTCCCTGATAACAGCTTTCTTGCTGATCTCGCTTTTTTCCTCAGAACTCTTCTCTGTAACATCACTTAATGTTACATTATCAATTTCTGTTAATTAACATACCAAATCAGGAAAAGCAGCTACTATTTGGCATAATTTTATTTTAAAAACTGACTGGACTTCAGTTCAGGACTCCCCAGTAAAAGACACATGGACATACTAGAGATAATCCAGCCAAGAAGAACATGAAGAAAAAGACTGTTCCTCCTGGAGAGGAGGAAGCTCAGGGGGATCTCACTCATATATGTACATACTTGAGAGTGCAAAGAGACCCAGGTTCTTTTCAGTGGTGCCCAGTGACCAGAGGCAATGGGCACATACTGAAATACAGGAGCCTTCATCTAAACACCCAGAAACTCTTTGTTACTGTGAGGGCTACAGAGCACTGGCACAGGTAGCCCAGGATGGTGGCGAAGTCTCCATCCTTGGAGATATGAAAAACCTGATGGGCCACAGTCTGGGCAACTGGCTGTAGGTGTCCCCTCTTGAGCAGGGTGTTGCACCTGATGACCCCCATCATATCTGTTCCACAATACCATATAATCTCCTGCTTTTACCGAGAGTTTGAACTTCTATCACTTGCTGCTTATGACCCTTTCTGATAATAAATTACACAGTCATATGATTTCCGAATGTTCTGTATGATTCATCCACAAGAAGGAATACCAGAATTACTGCCATATGCACTCTGTCTTTAATCTTACCAAAATAAACACTGAAGGCATTGAAGGTGAAGCAAATTGCTCAGTTCCCTAAAATAGAACAAACAGCACCATGTTATCCTCCTCTTCATCATGCAGAAATCACTGAAGAATTCTCTGTTAGTAATTAATATATTAAAAATGTAAGAGAAACAAGACAAAACCTGTATGAAAGTGAAGGCAGTTTAGGAAAGATCTTGGACTATACAGTTAAACCCCAAATCTTAAATGTCCCGTTCTAAGACTTAGCTCCAAGAACAACATTGTATTCTGTGATCTATCTGCCATGAATACAACTTTCAGTAGCTTTACCAAAGGCTGCATTCATCAAATTTAAACATGGAGGCAAAGGAAATATGCTCACTTCTGGACCACTTTCCTCTGAATGTTTAGCTGTTCACATGACACTTACTCCATTGGCTTCAAAGACTATATTTTTGCGTGTGAAGTCTAAAGCCATACTTAATACATGTAGGATCAAGACCTAATTTTCACTGACTTGGTGTCTTCATCTGGAGGATAGCCATCTGCAGTTAGTGATAACTCATTAGAGGCTTTGTAGATAAAAATTCTGAAGGTGGTGCTAATTGCCACTATTTCTTTTTTACTTATTACTACCATTTATTCTTAGACAAATAAAAAAAACCCACAAACAAACAAAAAAACCAAAACCCATGCACACTCACACAAGAAAAGACAACCCAAAACAAACAATACCCCACCTCTCAACTACTTAATGAAATAAAACCTGAGTAAAACTTAAATAAGGTTTGTGATAGCTTTGCTTTCCACTAATTTTTAGCTGACTATAGTTGTCTGCCAGACCAAAGCAGCTTCCTTTTATACTACTGATTGCTTCAGGATGTTCCAGATTTTCTCTTAAATATATAGTAACTTATCCATTCTCATAATGTCCTAAAGGGCATACCAATTCTGTATGCTTCTTTTTGGAAGATGTACTCAAAAGTGAGTGTTCTGGGATGTAAGTTAGATGCTGTTTGAGGACTTTTGTCTGCATGTACACTTGCAAGTTTGTACTATATAAATGTGTACAGAGATGTTTTGAAACAAGCCAGATCTGCTTATTATTGCAACTTAATTGCCGAACGGGCAGACTGCCCTGCTTTCTTGTAACTTTTTATTGCAGGGAAGCTGACTAATCTGGCTCTTCCTCCATCAACAGAACTTTGTGAACTGTTCTCATCCCACTTTGAGAACAAAATTAAGATCATTGTTAGTTGCCCCCTAAAACAGCTGCCAACATTAACAATTCTCTAATTCCAAATCTTGAGCTTGTCAAAATTCTCAAGCTGCAAATACTTTTGGCATTTTATGTTCCAACACCTCAGAGCACTATTATGTTTTGCCAAATCTTTGGTCTAAACAGTTACAGTTTTTCTTCATTCTCTAATCCCACTTGGTTCTCACATTGTTAATCTTTCTTTGATGGTACGGAACGTCTTAATAATGACACAAAGTAAAACAATTATCAGTCCAGTTTTAAGAAAAAAATCTGCTACTAGTAGAAGATCTAGCATGTGGCCATGTAATATTCAATCTTTTCTTTTTTCTTTTTTTTTTTTTTTTTTTTTGGTGATTGTAACACACTTTTAATGTGGCAGTATCTTTCAAAGAACATCTCTTGGCTTCATCTCAGTCAGGTCCCTGTCCTCTGAACTGGGAAACAGTATCCTCAGTATTCTGAAGAGTTAATTTTTGGTCTGTACCCTGACTGGTGATGAGTTTTTGCTGCTGCTGCTTGACCTCTCGATTTACTTTGACATTATTTTGATCATAATAGAACATTAGGTCTCTTGGCAACTCAGATTGATTTTGTTGTAGTTTTCCTTGAGATGTCTTACGCACATAGTCATTTTGCCTTTCTCTTTCTGTCTCTCTCTCATGCATATATTCACAGGCACACGCACTGGAGTATTTCACACCTATCACAAAACAGGCAAGAAAAGGTGGTCTGATGGTTAATAACCAGCTCTCCTGGTTAATGCATGGGGTTTATTCACTGTCATTCTATTAGCAGATTATATGCCTAGCATGTACACCATTTTTCACCAGGAGATATCAAAGCCTTTTACAGATCAGTAAGAGATAGTATCTCTGCAGAGACATTGTTGCAGACAGGAAGGTTTGCCTATTACATTTTTGGGGAAAGTAGTCAGCCTGGGTACAGAAACCAAGCTCTCAGCATAGAGGATCATGAAGAAAGGAGGATCATTATGGAGGTCTTATGGTTTTTCAACCATCCTGTCTCAAGCTATTTATTTGACACAGTTTTGTGCACACTATTGTGCTAGTTTGAAAACAAAGCAGTGGGAGGCACCAAGTCAGAATAACAATTTAATGGAAATTAAAGAAAAGAAAAAAAAAGTAAAAGAAAACACTGTCAAACTGACAGAGTCAAGATACAACCTGACACCCTGTTAGGCAGGGTGGTGGTAGCAGTCTGGTAGAATGGTGGCTGCAGTCCTCTGAAGCAGTGATCCTGTAGTAAAAGAGTCTGCTCTTCCTCAGAAAGTCCAATGGTGGCTGTGTAGTTCCTGTCCTCTGGAAATCCAGTGGGAAGCCCGTGTCTCTGGTGTTCAGCCTCAGATTATATCCACGATGGGATGCTTGGTTCCTCCCTCTGGGTGGAGCATCTCACAATGGGGTAATGAGTCATGAGGCCAAGTGTTGATTAGGCTCATTAACAGAAGATAGTCCGGAGGGAGTTATCTCTGAGTCAGGCGGCAGGACAATGATGGGCAATTAACAGCAAGATGGTCTGGGGGGAGGAGGCAAGGAAACACTGCCCCACCTGGTTTCAACAGCTCATGAGGATGGTAATAGAATACACTGCAACCCAGGACAGCTATTCAGGATATAAACAGGTTTAGCTCCTGGGTTTTTTTTCATTTATGTCTCAGTGCAAATCTTGTGTGTAATTTTGTTAGTTTCCATGCCATTTTATGTGGACAGCACTGTCAACTGGGAATCCATCTGCCCAGATATAATTTAATTCTGTACAGTCTGTCACATCTGCTTAGGTCTTCAGGTGCTAGATCCCTTCTTTTTGCAACACAGTGTCTATTAGCACTGGGCTTTTTGTCAGCTTTTCTGGAGATGGAAAACAAAGACATGTAAAGTGAAATCATCGGTCATTGGTTCCAAAGCTGCCCAGAGTTGCCTTGATTGCATTCTGTATTGGCACTCAAGGTATTCCTGCCTTATAAATCAAATGCTCTATTTGACCAGCTCTTGTCTTCTAGCTAATAAGTATTATTCCCAGCCTGGTTTTTTAGGTTATGCTTGGTATTTCTTGGTGCAGCAGATCCAATACATTGTATTTCTCAAAAACGCTACCAAAATACTGGTCCATTTCTTTTTATAGATGACATTATTTTAAATGTTTTATATAACCAAGTCCTCTTAGTGTCAGCATCAATTCTCCAGATTGTTTTGGAAGTATCTGGGATATTTAGTAAGCAATCTGACTTTCTTCATGTAGAAAAAAAATCTTAAAAGTTTAGAAAAAGGAAAGCTTAATTCCATTCTTCTTGGGTCATTGTTTCCATGATTTGTAAGACTATATGAAATATTATGGATGTATTTAATTAAAAAATATATTTGAGATTAGTCCAGTAATAGAACACCCCAGGTTTCCAATATTGGTGATTTTTTGTAACAGAATTTATGTGGGAAAATCCTTAAAATATGCGTTTTAAGTGACTGTAACTATACAGTACTGAAGGTTATGTTTTTCACTGTCTCTTAGATTTTCTACACTGCATTTGTTATTTTAAGAAATTCAAAATTGTTTTAGTGCAGCTGTTCCTGAAAATGCAACCTGGGCTCAAAAATCAGAGCTGTTTTTTCTTCTGATCACACCATATCACAGATAATAAAGATTAAAGAATCAGAGGTTAAGTAATAAATCTGCTTATCTTAAATAAATGGAAAGCTAACTACCTAATTCTCCCACCACTGGGTTGATTCTACACAATTGCCAGAAATTAAAAGCGGGGGAAAAATATATTTTAATCACAGAAAAACTGAAGAAGGAAAAGCAACTATGGCTCAGTGAAGACAAGGAGTAAGGCTGTTGGAAGATGTCATTTTTATATAGCCACTTTGCTGACCACAGTCAAATTTTGATTTCAAACAGATACAATTGTACCAGTCTTAGTGTAAAAGGCTTAGGGACAGCTTCCAGCACAGTGTCAAGTTCCCATTAAATAAGCTGGAATTAGGTACACTTAACAGTAATAATTTTCTTTGAAGTGGCAACTTCCACATGTCTATTCAAGCTAGGAGATGACTACATATAACAAACTAGTCTTCTGTATGTACTTTATATATTTTTATGTACTTCTAAATATATATATATAACTATATATATAGGTGTAAGTATATATTTTGTTAATTTTGCAAGTGAAGATATGTTCCAAGATTCTACTGATTACTAAACCAGATCTAATAAATCCAGTATCATACTCTATTTTATGCAGTCTATTCCTTCTGACTGAACCCCTATTGATTTGCAATCTGCTTCTTAGGATACAAAGGTAGCATAATGCATAGCTATCAGATTAATTTCCAGAGCTCTATATCTGTCTGTATGTGCAGATTTTAACAGAAATGCATGGAGATTAATGTGTTGTGGCTCAAGTTCAAACTGTACTCAGGGTGCGCTATATTGCCTACACACACATTGACATACCATTCACCATTCTAGAAAACTCCCTTTTATAAAAATTATTGCAGAAAATACCCCTTGAGCACGCTCCATGGAAGATACACTCTGAAAAATGTCTTTGAAAGCTGTCTTGTTCGAAGACTAAACAGACTTTGTTGAAAGGCCCAGTTCTCATGCTGAACCTGAAAGAGGTTCTTAGGTTATTCTGAATTTGTGAATGTTGTCTCCCTTTGTAAATGATTAGGCAAATTTCAAAAGAAGTAATAATGATTCTGTAATTTCTTCAAGTCATGTGGTTTTAGTTGAGGAATCGTTTTCTCTCCAAATGACTACTCAAGACAATTACTGCAGCCTTTAGTTATGGCATAAATCTATTGAATTTAAAATAATATTAAAATGATTCTTACTTCTTTTGTCTAAAGCATGGGATCAAAGCCACATCTTGCAAACCTTCAGTCTTTTCTAGGAATAAGACAGGCAACGAGTGCTTGGTTTAAAAATGCAAGCTTTGTACTCTGAGTGCCTGGTGGTGTTTATAGCACTTGTCCTGCTGAAATCAGTGAGACTTGGAATGCACTGATACCATCAAAATTTGCCAGTTTTTATTACTCTTTACTCTTGATTACCAAAAACTAAAATAGAAAAGAAGAAAATATATATGGTATAAAAGGGAGCTTCTCAAAATGCAAGCTTTGTCTTTGCTTAATATATTTTCCCCCTTCCAGCCCTATTATTTTTTTGCTTTGGAATTTTAAATATAATCATAAAAGGAATGCTTTAATATAACATTTTGTTATGGTCTGTACTACTTACATTGCTCTGAATTCACTGAAGGGAGTCTAATATTGTGACTCTATGTTAAATGTGTGAAGCCTTTATTTTGAGGCTTTACAGCCTGAAAGAAACAGGAGGTACGCAGGAAAACATCATCTGTATTTTTTTTCTTTTTTTTTTCTTTTTTTTCTGGGCACCAGTTCTGAATCTTTACATTTCCTGATGCTGATTTCTGAAAGCAGTGTCTCTGGCTCTCCTGCTAGCTACTCAAGTTTCCCACCTCTGCTCTTCAAATGGTTTTGCAAATCTGAAGAACTCTCTGGAAGTTCGATGAAGAGCAAGATTGCATGTTGGACAACCAAATTAACAGTGAAAATGGCAGGAAGAACACATTTGAAAAAGTACATGCCAGGGTTGTTCAGGGAATCTGAAGTTTAACAGAACAGAAGAGTAAGACCAGCAGTGTACTCACCTCACCTCCTGGAGATGTAACTAGAATGTGCTGTTCAGGAACAGGAAGGACAGCAATCCAGCAACAGAGATGTAAAATCAATTTCTTGCTAGAATCAGCCTGAGCTTTTAGAATACTGCAGGTTTAGTTTAGATGTCCTGGGACATGTCATGGTTTAGATTAGGTTGGATTTGTGTGATGGCTGCATTTGTTTCCTCTCTATAATGAAGATCACTTGTATGTTAAGTGATGTAGTATTAGTGTAAATATAGTATAGTACAAATACTATTAGCTAAAGCTTAATATTTTTATATTATCTGTGGGTTTTAGTGCATTTTATCTTAAGTAGGGCCATTGTATTAAATTGTGTGGCATGTTTTAATAATCTGTGCAGGTGCAGAGTAGACAGGAAATTATTCTGAAATATAGAAGATTTTGAATGTTGGAGGACACTAGGTCAATTAACTTTCCTGGCATGCATTGTAAGTCTATTCCACCAGAGAAATGGGTTGTTCCATATCAAAAGTAGTGAAAACACTCCAGAATTTTGTAAATCTGTTTCAGTTAAATACTCCAGTAATCCATTGATATTTAAGAAGTGTAGTCTGGGTTTGTACATCTAAAAAGAGGCAACACAAATAATGACTTGTGCGAGAATTCCACTGAGCTGCATATACTGCTTGTCCCTTAAGTTCCTAATCATACATGATATTGACAGCATGACTTTGATTATTTTATATTCCCTGGAAATAGAAATGTAATAGGTTGAAATTGTTAACTTTTGGAAAATTCAAAATTTATAAAGGTTCTAGTGGAAACAATAGTCCTACTAGGGACTTTAACAAAAAAAAGAATTTATATGACTAATTAGCTTAAAATATGGTAACAGTAAACAAATTTTCAAGTTTAGCACTAAGCACATTCTCTTTAGTAGACCATTTGGTAGACAAGGAAATCTTAAATTTATCCCAAATGCCTTTCTGTATAGCAGTAGAGGTCATTTTGCTAGTTCTCATAGCCTTCAGTGTCACACAAAACCCGTAGACAGAGACTCTGTTTTCCAGAAAGCTGAGAAGGATTTACCAACTTTTTACAGTTTATTTTTTTCTCCTGACAGCTAAAAATTACAACATGTTCAACCAGCAGAACAAACAGTGTGGGAGGTCCCTTCCATTCAGCACAAGACTTACATTAAACTACCTCTGAGGGTTTTTGCACTTGTCTGGTTGACACAGAGTGAATAAGGATGTGACTGCTTTTCATAATGCTGTCTGAAGATTGTAAGCTGCAGAAGGAATGTGATAAGTTATTTCAGGACAATAGCCTCTTCTGCTCTAAGAACAAAATTCAAAGTGAAAGTATAATACTTTGGTTAAGTTACCAACATATGAAACACCTGTAACTTACTATGCATGCATTGTCCTGTAAGTGCCCTGTAATAACTGTTGAACCTGTCTTAAAGTGCACTTTCTCATACTTTAAATTAAACAACCAACATAAAAAGCGTCAGAAAAACGAACTTCATAGTTTGCAAACTCCAAGAACCTCAGGCTCTGCTGTCATGAAGGTCGGGACAACGTATCTGTGATGGGTTTCTTTCACTGGAACAAAAGAAGCAGTGGTGATCCTTTTGGGATTAAGTGGAAGGAGATATCCCATACGTGCTCCTAGACGAACTGTTTGCATGTCAGAACTGTAGTGCGGGAGGAACAGCATTCCAAGTGAGGTTCTTGGTTTTAGGGTGGAACTGAAGTCTTGTGATCACAGCAGTGGAGCGAGGGATGTGTCATGTTCTTGCAAAGGAACATGGTTTAGCCAGTGGCTCTAAGTGAGATTTGTCTGCAGTGGTTGTCAGGCAAAGCTGAAACTTTCGTCCACGCTGCTTCACCCAGGCTCCACATGGAGCAGCATGTCATCTGAGTCCTCACATTGTGGGCAAGTTCCTCCTGCCCTTCTGGCCACTAACTGTTCCGTAGACAGTGTGCCCAGCAGGGGGGCAGATAATCACTGCCTAAGTCTCTGATGCTTTCCTGCAGAGCTTGTTGTCAAGAAGTTAGATGGAGTTTTACTGCTTGTTGCTTAACTCTTAGCCCTTTATTTTCCTCAGTGGTTACCCCAAAATGCCAGGACAGGTGTTGCCTGATGCCAGCTGCTATAGGCTGACTCCCACCTCCTTTGTCTTTTAATTGGATCTTTATATACCATAATGGGGTCGTTGGCACCAGGTTTTTTCCATTTTTTCTTGATACAAAATCATGTTCTGATAAATTATTAGTGTTTGTCTTTCTTTCAAATATCAAGAATTCATAAAAGTGCACTGATATGCTTAATGTCTTCGAGGGTTTATAGTTTTAACTGGTCAAGGGTTTTTTATGTATATAAATTAAACCTGACCATTTCTGTTTGACATTTTTCCCTCTTTTCTCAGTGGCATATTCACTTTCTAAGCTCCCTTGGGCACTTTCACTTGACCAACTCTTGTCTCAGTGCAGAGATCCATAGCACCACTTGTCTTTCCATTTCTTTACCTATGGTGCATTGTATTTTGGAGTTTTATGGGGGTTTTTTTCCTGTCTTTTCTACTGAAAACCTCGAGATTATTATTGGATATTTTCAGGAGAAGAAGGAGAGGATAGACCTCTTACAGCATACAGTAGAAAGAAATTATTTATTTTTTAACTTTTTTGGGCTTAACAGCTATACCATAGTTGACTGCAATGCCAGTGTACTGAACTCAGTGACCAAAGTGTTTCTTCTCAGTCTATGCTTTCTCTTATTTCTAAACCCAAAATCTGTACTTGCATTGACAGTGTAGCAGAATACCTAAACTTTTCCAGCCCAAATGTGGAGTAGCTCACAAAATCATGTATCTCTAGAGCTTCACCTTTTAGGGTTGTCTATTTTTTTTAATATCAGTTCAGCTAGATGGAGGCTAAGTACCTGTGACAGGCTACAGAAAGCTTACTTGTTTTTTTCAAACTAAGGGCTAGCTCCCAGTGTAGATTTAGTTCAGGTGCTCAAAGTGAAATAACAAGGCCAGTCTGGTTGTCAGAAGGCAAACAGGAATCTAGAAAAACTGATTCCTGTTAGTCAGAAGGTAAGAGTGCAGGATTTCACAATGAGGTGCTCAGGCAGCACCTGAAGTGTGTGGTCATTTCATATATTTCCATACATCAGCTGTTTTGGTTTTGGCTCCCTTCTTCGAATAACTCACACTAGAGAATGTCAGAAAGTAAGCCTTGCTGTAGAAAATTGCCAACTTCCATATGCTTGTTCTCTATTGAAAAGCCAGATGTTTTATCTATGTCATTTATTTTTGAACATCTGTATTTCTGGATTCAGTTTTGGACTTCTATAGTTCTAGATAACTTTCTGGGAAGTGTTTAACCACATGAAGAGCTGAAACAAACATTTGTCTGGTAAAGCATTGGAAACTGATCTAGAGCAACAGTTGCACAATGGCAAGTACTCTACTGTAGTTACTTTGGTATTTCAGTTCTTGATTTAAACATTGGTCCTTGAGAATTTGTCTTCATACAATGTTCAGTTTTATTCATTTACCTAGAAACCTCCATTGCTCATGAGGTACTACCTAGCAATACTGCTATAGCAGCTAAAATCTTCTACTTGGTGCTAAAGCTGTAACCAGATATTTTTCACAATATGCATGGTATGCCTCATGGTACTCACTAACAGTTCTTCCAGAATTCTTACCCTCTCCCCAGTTCCTTCTCTGCACACAAAAGTTTACCAGTGTTCTGGGTTTGGCTGGGGTAGAGTAAATTTTCTTCACAGTGGCTAATATAGGGCTGTATTTTGGATTTGTGTTGAACACAGGATTGATAATATAGAGCTGTATTTGTTTTGCTGAGCAGGGCTTACATGGAGCCAAGGCCTTTTCTGCTGTTTGTATTCCACACTGGTGAGGGAGTCAGGGGTGCATGGGAGGCTGAGAGGAGACAGAGCTGGGACAGGTGACCCCAACTGACCAAAGGGACATTGCAGACCATGTGACATTGTGCTCAGTACATAAAGTGTAGGGGAAGAAGGCAGAAAGGGTGCATACTTACAGTGATGGCATTTGTCTTCCAAAGTCACCTTTAAGTGTCCTACTCTCCTGCAGATGGCTGCCCATGGGAAGCAGTGAAATAATTCCTTGGTTTGCTTTGCTTGTGTGCATGGCTTTTGCTTTCCGTATTAAACTGTCTTTATCTCAAACCATGAGTTTTCTGGCTTTTACCCTTCCCATTCTCTCCTTAATCCCGCTGGTGAGGGAGGCCCGAGTGGCTGCTGGCTGGGATTAAACCATAAAAAACAAGAGGGCTATTCCTGAATAATGGTGTCAGAATGAACAATTCTTGTATTCAAGAATCTGACTTACTGAAGTTAGTTTGACACATGGTCTTATTTTAAGCAAAAGGTAATCTACCAGACATAGTCCAGTAAGAACATCCAGTGAACGTTGGCAGGGCAGATATTTTAGAATTATACCTGCAGCCTTTTACCACATGGTACACAAAGCACAGGAAGACACAATCCCTGCTTTGGACTTTTTTTCCCTGGGACTGTCAGTCTTTTCCTTTCCCCATCAGTAGTTTCACTGGTGATTTATAAAGAAAAAAAAAAGCAACACAACAAAACAAAGCAAGAAAAACCAAACCAAATGAAAAAACCAACCCCTCTCCACCCCCAAAAAACCCCCACCAAAACAAACTACTGGAGTTCAGGCCTAGACAAATCTGTTAGAAAAGTATAAGTTTTGAAAAAGCACTTAAATGGAAAACATAAAATGTGAGATTTTTCTGTTCAAAACATTGAGTCACGATTACAATCCTATGCCAAAATTGGAAAGAAACCCCATAATATCCATTTATTTCTGCAAATATTATGCCAGTTTTTTCCAGACCTTCTTATGTCACATTCAAAGAATCATATTTAATAGATTCTGTATTTCTGAGAGCTATTTTTAGGTAAAGACGGTTTTGCTCTAGACTCTCTAGACTGTTTTGCTGCTTGAAGCAGCCACCCAGAGTTGCGTTCAAAATGTTGACTCACTTTGTTTTGGTAGGCTTGACATCAGGGATTTTAAAGGAGGTCTGCCTTTCAGGCTGCTCCCTTACACTTTTTTTTAAAAATTGTTGATTGAAGTACATGCGAGAGTGTGCACTCAGGCTGCAAAAATCAAAAAACCCACAAAAGTTGGGCTTAAAAATGTCAGAGGTGATTAAAGTATTCTGCCTATTAATCCTGTTATTACCCAGAGAATAGATTTTAAGTTCTAGAATCCTATCTGGAAAACCACACTGAGGTACTGCATTACAGATTGAACACTGGGTTTTAAAAGGAAAATAAAAGGAAAAAAAAAAACAAACAAAACCAACAAAAACCCGCTATATAATTCTCAAATAATTGAGAATTATGTCAGATGGGTTCTGTGTGAAAGTAGGAATGAATTTAACCCAAATTTGTTGTGGCAACCTTCTTCATGCCATGACTTGATTTATTTTTACTTGGTCTTTACAACTGAGAATTCCTTTTCTCATCCCATCTGCAGTGTGCTTTGCATGGAGCAGAGTTTGTTTTGTTGATGGGCATAAATATTTGAATCTGTCTGTGTGGAGGATTTGGTGGCTGGGGGGAATTGGTAATAGACTATAGCGCATTTCGCCCCAAGGGTCACTAGTTCACATCCGTATCAGGTCAATAGTGGCAGAAAGTCATTATGGATCTGGCTGGCATCTGCCTCGTGGCCATTGCCAAATCATTTAACAGTCGCTGTCCAATTCCACGTGGCCAGGTGTTTTCCTTTCTTCCCCGCAGCAGACCCCCTCGGCCAGTCCCTCACTACCTGCTCCCACGGAAGAGACACAGTTCCGTGTCGTGGGGCAGCAGGGCGGCGTCGGCCGTGTCACACGGCGGGGCCGGGCGCCGGTCCCGAGCCGCTCGGACGGACACCCCAGGGCCCGGGGGGCTCTCGCAGCGGCGGCGGCAGCGACCCCAGCCCGCCCCGCCCTGCCGCGGCCTCGGCAGCGCCCCCCGGGGGCTCCTCCCGGCCTCTGCAGCGCCCGCGGACGCGCCGGGCGCGGCTCCCGGCAGCGACCCCGGCAGAGACCCCTGCGGAGACCTCCTCAGAGAACCCCGGCTGAGACCCGGCTGAGACCCCTCTCTGCGCCGCGCCCCGTGCCCGACCCCGGGGCGTGCTGCCGGCGGCTTTTTCGGGCAATTTCACCGACTCTTGCCGCGCTTCGGCCGCTTGCTGGTTCCGGGGAAGTAGAAGGGGGAGGGCAGTGCCTGGCTTCAGCTCGGGAAAGGCTCGGGAGGCGGCGGGTGCCGCCAGGCCGGCCTGGCCGCGGCCGCCGCTGGGGCCTGGGGAGCGGCGCCCGCCTGAGCCCTGGCAAGGCTCGCGGTGGGAGCACCACGTTTTAAACACGTGTGTAGAAATAGGTCCGGGTAGAGTCATTGTGTAGAGCCTTCCTCCAGCCCTTCTCCTCCCCCTCTTCTTCTCTTCGAGAGGATCTGGAATCCGAACGGTGAGATGTAGGGGAGAGCGATTCCCCGTGAATCCCATCTGAATAAATGTCTATATTAATGAATTATTAACTCGGCCGCTCGTGACCTTAAAACTGGAATGAGGAGACGCCTAGGGCAAGAAGGAAAGCTGCTGAATCCTTTATCGGACTCCTGTCAGAGGTAACCGACCATTTGTCTTCCCCAGATCAGGAGAATTAATTAATATGAAAGGCAAACTTTTTAATTGTGTGTCAAACGAAATCAGATAGGGTGTCCCCGATTCAATCCCTTTCTAAAAGGGGTTTAGTTCCCTTTTATAACCCAAGTCTAAAATAAAGCCTTAGAGTTTCCAAAGAGAAGGGCATCCTTCATACGTGTTGTTTTCAGAACAAAATGCAACCAACCAAAAAACCCCACAAAGCCCCACACAAAACCCCAACCAAACACCCTAAAAGGAAAAAACAAAACAAAACAAAACCAATCGCAGGGAAAATGATGAATTTGGGTAGTTAATTTATCGATCTTGGCTCCTCTTCCCACTTGTTTTATTTTAGAGGTCATTAATCAATGAAGAAAAACACCACCGTGTTCCCCCTTTGCATTTAATACACTTACCCTCCTTATTTATTTCTTTTGAACAAATTCCTAGCAAATATTCACCAATCGATCCGTAGGCGATGGATTTTTATAAAGGTTTGATCGCCTTCTAAACGGTCAATGTGATTTGTTTCAGCACTCGTCCTCTAAATAATGGAAAAAGCCAGAGAGAAGAGGAAGGAGATGGCAGTAGTTAAAGCCTCCTTTCTTTTTTCCCTCTCATCTTTACATCCAGGAGTAAAAAATAAAATAATTTTTAAAAATTATTTTTAAAAAAAAACCTCACATCAAAAGCAAACCGAAGAAATAGTGACAAATAGACCAACTCGGGAGAGATAGGAGGGACGCGCACAAACCGCTCTGCCTGGGGAAGAGAGACCAGAGGTCAGGGCTGGCTAAAGTCACCCCGGGGAGGCTCAGGTTCAGGGATGGGAGCCCTGCTGGCGGATCTGCCTGCTCTACTCTTCCCGAGGGAGTGAGGGGGCCGGGAGCGGCGATGTTTTTTGGTGAGGCTGGGCGAGAAGCCGTCCTCTGCCCTGGCGAGACAAGCCGCTCCCTCTCCGGCCGGCCCGGCGCGGGGAGCCCCGCTCTGCTCGGCCGCCGCTCGGCACCCGCTCTGACCCGCTGCTCCACCGACCTTCCCGCGGGCGCTCTCCTCCTTTCCCGCCCTAGGTCGAGGGGACCCGGCGCAGCGGGAGTTCTTGTCGCTGAGGAAGAAAGCGAAATGACAAGGGGCAGTGTGTCCGCCGGCCCCCGCCGCCCCCGCCCGAGTGAGTGACCGACCCGGACCCGCGGGCAGAGCCAGGGGCGCGGACCCAGGCTGCTGAGGGGACCAGCTCCCTCCCTGCCGCCCGGCCGGCCTGAGGACCGGCGGAGACGACGAGCCTTCTTTCTTCCTTTCCTCCGGTTCGGCAGGGTCCCGAGGTGTCAAGGGAGCCTACACATTTCATTCTGCCACCTTGATCGCTCAAAGCGCTACTTTTCTGTCTGTTAAAAAAATGCCAAAACCAACAGATTGAAGTACTCCTGAATATGAACCCGCATGGAATACTTCTGTTAACAACTCGAAGCAAATGCGGGTACTGACAATGTACTTAAGTCCATTAGTTACGATCTTTCCTCTACTTCATCACGTTTTCTAGAGCGAAACGAATTCTTAGAGATTGCTACCACTAAAAGCAATTCAGTATTTTCAAAAGAAGTCCAGTAAGGAAAACAACCCATAGCACAGATGAGCATGTTAAAAAAAAAAAAAAAAAAAAAAAAGTTGAAAGAATCGGATGGGGCGGAATAAAATCCTGACCAGGAAGGAGCTGGCTAGGGACGAGACATTGTATTAATGCAGTGAAAACAGAGAAAACCAAGTGCGCCCACTGTCAGTGTACCCAACACTGTGCTGTGCGCCCGCCAGCGACGGTGTGGACAGACTCCCAGCTCGCACCTCTGTCCCTCTGCGGTAGCGCTGCAGAACTTCAGAAAGAGGATTATTAGAGCTAGAGGGATGAAAATTATTACATATTGCACAATGGAATTGATCAAAGACCTAAAGAAGGCTTTTATCCCCAACTTTATAACCCCTAGAAATGGCATTTGGGGGGGTTCCTACTCGTGTTTGCCTTTAATTTAGGTGTTATCAATCTGTAGCGCAGATGACGGATGACCTTGTCAAAATGACGCCAGTCAAAACATTTTTTGCCCCAACCCTGTTCAAATTTGTGTTAAAATGTTCTGCCTTAGACACAGACGAAGTCTAAACAGCAGCAGCTTTCCCAGGCTCTGCGAGAATGAAGGGTGGGAAAGAAAAAAACCTAGAAATAGGGTGTGAAGAATGGTGAAAACATTTTACACGCTCACACTTATGTTTGCATGCAATTGTGCATTCATTGTAAGCATAACACCTGTCTACGAGGGCTCTTCTGACACTAGAGAGATGTTTTGGTAAGATAAACAGTTTGTGTATTTTGTCCTAAACGCAAGGCATACTATGTAAGTGCGATATACCTAAGAGATTATACTTCTTGTCTGCTTTTTCATAAGGTGTAGGAAAGAAACTGAAAAACAGCCCCAAACCTGTTAAATACTCACTGATATGTGAGCTCAACAACTGAGCAGCGGGGCGGGAAACGCAAATTTCTAAGCAAAGTGAGGACGAAAAGTCGCTACAGATGAGGAGTTTCTCACCACAGGTTGCATCTCCCTCTGGCATACTTATTGCACTGCGCTGTAACCTAGTACAAAGAGCAGGAGTGAGGCATCCTAGTGGTGCTCGAGGGTGCAAGGTCTGAGGAAGGAGAAACTCTGGGGCGGTGGGTTCCCTCAGCTGTGCTAGGACTGGTCTCAGGTAGCCGAGGGGAAAGGGAGGCATGTCATCCCAGCAGACATGTTGAGTAAACTAGCTGAGACAGTATGAGGACAGGTCGGGAAGGTGTCTAAAATCCACTCTAACCCCCGAGGGGTAAAAAGCAAGTGAGGCAATAGCAGAGCTAACGGGACGCTGGCTGGGTGCAAGGCTCTTGGGCCGGCGGGCCCGGAGCTCCCGCAGCTCGGCACTGGGGTCGACGCAGCGGCGCGGATCCCTCTCGGGAGGGCGCCGGGCCATCGCTCCCCTCCCGTCAGAATAAAAACCAAAAGCCCAGCTCTTTCCGGGGCGATTGTGCTTGGAGCTGGAGGGGGGGGCGGGGGGGGGGGGAGAGAGAGAGAGAGTGGGAGGGAAACTGGAGAGAGGGAGGGAGAGAATCTGGGGAGAGGGAGAGAGGTAGAAGGCTGGAGGGTGGGAGGGAGGGAAAGGAGGGAAAGGAAGAAAGGGGCACCTTTAAAAGTTGAGCAAGGAACAAAGTGGGGGAAGTTGCCAAAAAAAGAGCTCTGCACACAGACTCGCTGGTAACTTCCCGATCCCTCCCCTCCCTCTCGTACACACCACACACACTTGTATTTTGCGCTGTCGTAAAACCCACGTGTCTCGCCCAGAGCCTGCCAGAGCCGAGCCGAGCGCCCGGCCGCGACTGCGATGCGCAGCCACGGCAGAGGGAGCCCGGCGGCTCGCAGCTAGCCGGCCCGCCGGTCCCCGGCACCTGGAGGAGGATCACCCCGCTCCCGCGTGGACAAAGACCAGAGAAATCTTCGGTCCCAGCCGCTGTCCGGCTCGAAGGCTCCCGGGGCAGCCGACACTTTCGCACGCCACCCGCGCAGCAGCGCTCACCCCACTCAGGTAAGGCAGACCCTGGCCGGGGCCCCTCCGACTTGCCCGACAGGACGGGGCACCTTCGCTCGGGGGCAGGGCACTGCCGGCCCGCGCCCTCCGCCTGTAAGCGCCCGTGTGGAAAGCAGCAGAGGCCGGAGAGGAGAAACCCGCGCGTGTGTGCATATGACTGAACTTTCCTCCGCCTCCTCCTCCTCCTCCTCCTCCCTGTTGTCAGCAGAGAGTTGTTTGCTTCCGCGGAGAGAGGGAAGGGAATGAAAGGGGAAGACAGTGCGTGAGCCGGGGACGGGGTGAGCTGTGCGCCCTGCGGGGCGGCGGGGGGGCTCTCCGGCCGCGGGCCGGCGTAAGGGGCTGCCCGCCACCGCCCGCCTCCTGCCCGTGCTCCGGGGCGGGCACCCGGGGACAGCCTTGTCACCCCGGCCACCACGTTTCTCGTCCTGGGGCTTTTCGGGACGAGGTTTTCTCCTGCCGAGCCTGGCCACGGGCAGGGGAAGCGACAGACGCACGGTCCTGCCGCCGATCCCGCACAGCCGCGGCACAGAGCCCACGCGTGGCCCACCGTGTCCGAGCCTGTGTCCGACCGCGGGGTCGGGGCGGCCCTGCCGGGGCGGGGCGGGGGTCTCACACCTCTGTCCCCTTCCTCCCCGCTCCACAGGCAGAGCGATGCTGAAGCCCGGCGACCCCGGCGGATCCGCGTTCCTGAAGGTGGATCCCGCCTATCTGCAGCACTGGCAGCAGCTTTTCCCGCAGAGCAGCCAGCTCAAAAGCAGCGGGCCCCTCGCCCAGCTCCAGCCGCCCGAGAGAGCCGAGCCCTCGGCTGACAGCCTCCGCCAGCGCCCGACCTCCCTCTCCTCCGCCTCCTCCTCCTCTTCCTCGTCCACTCCGTCTTCCTCCTCCACCTCCTCGTGCGTGGCTGCTGCGGCCGCTTCCCTGGCTGGCCTGACCTCCCTGCCTGTGACCCAGCTCCCTGTCTTCGGCCCGCTGCAGAGCTCGGAGCTCCCGGCCGGGGGAGCGCCCGCTCCCCTGCAGGGCAAGGATTTGTGCGGGGCCGGCAGCGGCGGCGGCAAATGCGGCGACCGTGGTGCCGCTCGGTACCGATGCACGGCCGAGGAGCTGGACTACTACCTGTACGGGCAGCAGCGCATGGAGATCATCCCCCTGAACCAGCACACCAGCGACCCCAACAACCGTACGTATCGTGCCCCTTCTCGCAGTCTTCCACCCCTCACCCTCCGCTTCTCCCCGCACGGGGCCAGCCCGGGGACTCTCCAGGCTGGGGACCGCAGTTGGTGCCTGCCGCTCTCCCTCCACGAGGAGCATCCTCAATCTTGCCCTTCCCTCCCTTTAGTTTTTGTGTTTTTACCAGTGCTTTCAGGGGACGGGCGGCAACCCTTCAGTAGCAGTTTTTCTCATCTGAAAACCGGGTCCTTCCCTGGAAGGCATGCTTCACCGGAAAGGCTGTGGTGGGGGTAGATTTCTTTCGGAGCTTTGCTTAGAAGAAAGGATTCAGCAATGGTTCAGGGCAGCTAGCTACAAAGCTGGTCCTTTCTCGTCTTGTGTGTCCCATTCCATTCCTGCCTGGAAAGTCCAGGCTTCGCTGAATACCCAGAAATCAATTACTCCTCCGAGCTGGGAAGGGTAAAAGTTGCAGTTTTCATCAGATGGTCTAGGGCAAAGTTTTCCTCTTCCTTATCTCGGAGTATCGTTTCCTTTCAGACCTCGTTAACACCTAGCTGGTTTTAGTTTTCACCCCTACGGAAAAGCAGGACATGGTAATTTAGAGAGAAAAGCTGATTTTCTAGACGAAAAGTCTGCTTGAGTGTCAGAATTAATTTAGGACTTGGTGGTAAGAAAGAGTTTAATACTGCTGTTGCCAATTACACAGTTGGGAGGGGTTTTTTGGGGGGGAGGAGGGGGCGCCCCTATTATTAAACATCTGTATGAATGAGAGGTTTGTAATTTCAGCAACTGGTTCTGTCTGTCCTTTTTTCCTGTTTCTATCAATACGACCCCACCGAGGAAATTCACGGGGTGAAAAGAACTATATGAACTCCTATTAGTTTATCAGTTTTATAACTAACATTCAGAGCACACGGATCTGTCCCTGTTAAAACACATGGCTTCAGCGCGTGCACTTTTTTTTTAATTATTATTGTTTCAAACACTCTCTTTTATCCTAAGTTTTTAAAAAACTCTTTATTTTTGTTGTTCTTCTCAACCACCACTCCCCAAATGTCTATTTAAGGAAGGCTGTTGAACAGACAAACGATACCCCAAACCAGCAATCCTTAAACACACACCCAAGAAAAACGCGGGTTCGTTTAATTTAATTTCAGATGTGGAGCTTGTTTTGAAAGTTTCCATGACACTCTGTCGTGTATTAATTAAACTGCGTGGATGCTAGCATAGTCTTAAGCGCTGTGCATATGTGCGAGAGGAAAGTTGAGTCGGAGTTTGGTGGAGATTTTCCCGCCTTCTTAACGTTGCATATCTTCTATACTGGACGTCGACTTTATTTTGAGAGACTTCCTCATGCTTGGTTTTACCCTGTAGTGAAACCTGTTCAAGTATTTTGTATTCTTGGGCGAAGAAAACGTGACGTTATAAATTACATGCAGAAAGTGGAATCCGAAATGCACTTCTAATCCACAACCGAACCGTTCAGACAATACATGTTTTGCTGCTCGGGGCCGCTCTGTAAATCTAAAGGGTAAAGGTTTTAAAAGGAGAAAGGAATATTAAAAAGCGGTTTAGGGGGGAAACATTTTTAAGGAGTGAGTGGAATAATAGCACCCCGCAGAGTCGCAGGCGAAGCCTGAATAATTTCTTCCCGACTGCGATATTAAAGGTGGATTCGGGAAGACAAACGCGTCGATTGAGGGAAGGACGCTTGTGAATCGCGTCCGGCTGTGACAGGGCAGCCGTCGCCGTCGGAAGGACGGGCAGGGGACAGCCAGCGCCGTCTCGCCCATTTTTTTTTTTTTTTTTTTTCTTTTTTCTTTTCTTTTCTTCAGTTAGACCTAAACATTCATATAATTTACTTGTTTACAGGGCGGCTTTCGCTCCAGCGGTTATTAGGTGCCTCTGAGCGAAACTTTCAACGCGAGTGTTTCAGTCTTCTGGGACCAAGCGCAGTTGCTTTGGGCAACTCATGCTTAAAAAAAAAAATAAAGAAAAAAGTAAACTGTAAGTGAAGAAAGAGTTCGGCAACTACAGCCTGTGCCGTGCCACGCACTCCGAGCACTCTCACGACCAAGGGAACAAGCTGCAGGGCACGGGCCTGGCTGCCCCTGCGCGGCTCCTCGAGCGCCGCCGGGGTCACGCTAGGGTCCGTGGGCAGACTGGATTTCCAGCTGCCTTGACTCGCAACCTCACTCCCCGTTCCGCATCACTCCCACCCTCTGTCCGTTTGAAGGGAAGAAGGTGGGGGGCTGCGGATGAGATGAGGAGCCGTCTACTTTAGTTTGAGTTGTACTTACTTGCTGCACTTCCATCGCCGGACAGCCCCACCGAGACCTCGAGACGGGCGGGCTCTCTCCAGCCTGCCACAGACAGCCACCCGCCGGGATCAATCCCCTCCCCGGAGCGGGGGCGTCCGCCGCCTCTTCTGCCCGGCCCAGCAGGCCTCCGCCTGCTTCCCGGGCTCTAATCTTAGCTGTACCTCCTTCACCAACCGAGGGAGTGCCCCGTCTCTCCTACTTTCCCAAATATTACGCCTCTCTCTCTCCACCTCGAGCATCCCCTCTTCCCCGCGTGTCGCCCCTCCGCGGCAGGTCCGACCCTCTCGGGAGAGGGGCCGGCGAACTTCGGGTGTATCCCGGCCCCTGTGCTGGGTCGCGGTGGGCCAGGGGCGGCGGCCGGGCTCGCCGGGGTAGCCCGAGCGGCGGCCGAGGCGCTCCCGGCCGCCCGGCACCCTGCCCGGCCCCGCTCCCCAGCGCCCGGCGCCGGGCGGCCGCCGCGGGAAGATGGATGGGCGGCGGTTTCCCCACAGACACACGCCTTGATCGTCAAATATCAATGAGTATGGCACGGTCTTGGGCGAGGGAGGGGGGCGAGGGCCGCCTAGGAGCTGTGGGTTAAGCGTCTGTATGCAATTGTTTTAAATTGAAAGGGGGTTAGCTAGGCAAAAATAATAATTAAAAAAGCAATCAAGAAACAAAACCCTAATTAGGGCCCTGTAGTCTTTACTCCCAGGGAAGTAAAGGGGATTATGTTAAAGCCCTGATAATGTGGCAGGCGGCTGGGGACCGCTTGCTTCCCAGCCTTGAATCTGGAAGGATGAGGGTGTTTCTGGGCGCTGGGGGAGGGGCGCTCGAGCGGCCAGGAGGAGATCTCCTAGGGTGAGTCGGGGGGCTGCGGGGCCGCCTTGTTCCCTTGGAGGCTTGCCCCTAGCTTCTGGGGAGACGCTTCCGCACTGAGAACTCTGAGACTCCTCCACCTTCGCCAGAAAGCACCAACCTGCCACTGTAATAAATACGCTGTGTAAAACTGAAGTGTCAGGCGACCAAGCACTTTGCACGCCTTTTCCCATTCAATTTATGGGGAGACAGTGTATATATAACATGCTGTGAAGTGGATCGGTGTGGAAAATATTTGGACTTTTTTTTTTCTCTAGACTGCTGGTAACCTGTATGATTTAGCTATTTTACATCATTAGTTACCCAGCACCCTTAAACATAGCAGATAGCCATACATTAGATTGAGGTTAGAGAAGGTGGTGACTGTTTATTTAGGGTGATAAAATGGTCCATCAGCAGTAATCTCCATCGATATGTGCCACCAGGAGATGAAGGATGAGGGGACAAGCCACAATTAATTGCCCTATAGTTTTGTAGGAGAGAGTGGAGCCGGTGCGGACTGAACTTCGATCTCCTCTCCTAGAGACAATTCATCATCTCTACATTGTATATGGGGGTCTCTCAGGGGCAGAGGGTGGCAAGGTTTATCTACACACAATATTCTCCTACCCTTCTCATACCTGACACGGAAATTTAATTCATTCATATCTACGGTAGAAGGCAGGGAAAACCAAACCCGCCTCTCAAGCCGCCCCCCACTCGCCTCTTAAGAATAACCTGAAAGCCTCTCCGCAGGCGAGGCGGGTCCCCTGACCCACCCCAGGGCACCTAGGCGGGCCCTCAAACATCTTCCACAGAGGAGCTGGCGCGGGATGTGCCTGACCCCCGACCGGGAGGCTCGGACCCCGCGGCAGCTCACGCGCTGGTGCGGAAACAGCGCCCGTGCCGCCGGCGGGGCTCCGCTCGCCTCCTCTGCGCCCCGCGGGGAGCGGCGAGGGAGAGCGAGGGCGAAACAGCCCGGCCAGAGAGGAGGTCGGGTGTCCGGAACGCGGTGACGGCCGTCCGGAACGCGGTGACGGCCGTGGGTCAGCGGGCTGAGCTTGGTCCCGCTCTCTGCAACGAGTATTTAGAATAAATAACTAAATAACTAAATAAATGCAGGGCACCCGACGGGAAAGAGCATCTGTGTTTCGTCCCCACAAAGGTCTGCCTCCAGTCAGGCAGTCTGCAAGAAGCTGCCAATAATTCGGCAAAAGGAATACCAGCTCATCGATGAGGAAACTGAAGTATTAAGGGAGACCGTACTTCTCTGGAAAGCTCCAGTCCTCAGGAAACGAAAGAGTACTGCCTCTTCCAGCCCTCCCTCCTGCTTAGCTGGGTACCCGGGCCCAGACAGGGATGCAGGGCCAGCCGTAGTGATTTATACTTGCAAGTGAGTAATACCATGTGAAATGATGGCCACTTACACTGGATACCTGCATGCTTGAGGTGAATTATGAAGCGGAGGGTCAGAGGCCACCCTTCTTTAATACCAGCAAACTGCAGGTATCCAGTCTAACTGCACCTTTGAAGCATATTATTGCTAAGGAAAAAATATATTTCTTTCATTTATTGTTACAGCTGGTGTGCTGGTAAAAACACCGTGCTAAACCGTAGTTTTAACTGACAAAAGCATTTTCCTTTCAGATTTGCTTTAAAGCATACAGTAGTAGTGTTATTTATGTTGGTGAGTGTTTAAAATTACATTTTGGGGGCAATGATATGTCCTTTTGCTTACGTTTAGTACTTTTAAGTGTACTCACATGGAGTTATGGTACTGGCATTACACTATGTTCATTTTGATGGAGGCACATAAACAGTAACATATTGCAGTCCTTCCATAAGAACCTTGCCAAACAGCTCCACTAGGAAATCCTTTAATTTTCTTTTCCTTGCATCTTCCTTTCCCTAATCCTCCTTATCTTCAGAATAAGAAGGTATAAAGTAAGAAACTGATCTCCTTCCAAGGTGTTTGGCTGTATCTGGGCCTGCAATGGAGTATTCCCAATGACTTTGCCTTCTAGATCTCTGGATTTTATCAGGACATGCTCTGCCCTGGCTGCAGTCCTCCTTTTTTTTTCCATTTTCAGCAAGTCCTCCAATTTTCTCACATTCCTTGCTTCTTCTTTACTTGACTGGGGACTTGACTGATGCTGTTACAGACAGTGGAAGTATCCATTTCAGCTGTCCTTGGAGAAGGCCTGTACTCACACACAGCTCCTCTTGGAGGCCAAACTGGAGGAAGGGCACAGTGTGTCTCCCCTTGTTGCCCTGTGTGGTCATCCTCTGGAAATTTCACACTTGTACAAGCATCACTTTCACGTGAACTCCCCACACCGGCATGGGTCATAATGGCCACCATCCAGTTTGGAGACTCCAGTGATTTCACTGGACAACACTCCCTCTCAAGCCCCCGCTCCTTTTCCATGTCTTATTAGGCACATTGGTGCAGTGTGTCACATTGTACTCTGCAGTACACATGAAGATTATGCTGTTGATCCTGCTGTGAGGCGGGATAGCGTGCAAGTCTTGCAGTTCTTGATTTTTTTCCCAATCTCATATGAAGGAAATCCTTCCATTGTCCTCTGAGGCAAAGGAATCCACTGCTTAAAGTGATGGTCCTTAAATGGATGCTTCCACGTATTACATGAAAGTTAGTCACAGAAGAGCAAAAGATGCTCAGTAGATTTTTACTCCAGCCATGGTAAAATATACCTAGGATGGCTTCCACTCCTTATAACATTTATGAGAATTTTTTAAGATTTTATTTGTACAATTATGTAACAACTAAAGTTAAATGTATAAAGCATGAAACTAAGAAGAATTTCAGTACTGCTTAATATTAAAGACAGATTCCTCCCTTCTCATCAACAAGCCATTAGCCAACACAGTTTCAGAAGATGTTCCATTTTCCAAATTTTCAGCTTTGGCAGGACAAAGGGAAAGGAACACAGCAGGGGATCAGATACTGTGACTGCCAAGCATTAAGACATTACCACTGTTTTTGGACAGCGGAAAATAAATATCACCATGTGTGACTTTCTGTAAGAGTAAATGACAGTGACACAGGGTTTGTTTATACTCCTTGTCAATTTCTTCATTTCTTTTTCTTGGAAATGTAGAAATAAAATGTTTAACCCACACTCATGCACACATATTGTCAGGATGAAGTTAAGAAATTCTTGTTCTAGGCATGAACTCAGATTTTTGTGCATGAAAAGTTATATATGTCCGGTGGCAGGATGCTGGAACTTGTCACTGAAATTGTCTGACTGGAGTAATGAAGATACTTTAGCATGTTTAATGTAAATTTCTCCAGAGATACAGTTCCTCTAAGAAAGCCATTGTAATCAGCTAGTTGTGAGGAGAGTTGCACATCTAGAAAACCCTAAAGCAGTGCAAACAGGTAGAATTCAAGGGTCTACTCTGGGTGCTAATTGACGTCATGGTTAGACATCATTTCTTTAAGCCCTCTATTTTCCTGTAAGAGGTTTTCTTTCTAACTTGCATGGGTAGATGCCAGATTTTATAGAATCATAGAACAATTTGTGTTGGAAAGTACCTGTGAAGTCATCAAGTCCAACTGTAGATCATAGAGTTCAGCCATAATCTGTTTAGAGTGTATCACTTGCCAAATTGTTTTGGATTGTGGGTTTGTTTTTTTGTTGTTTGGGGTTTTTTCTTCCCTTTTCCTGTTTGAGATCCGTTCCTATGTGACCTCCAGTGCCAAACCACAGTGCTGCCCCTAACATCTTTGGGTATGCCAAAACCACAGGATTTCTTGACTGGTTTTGAAGAGGAAAGGGAAGAAAAGATGCTGTGGTAATACCTCACTTTCCAAATTAGCTGTGGAAATAATAACAAAAAATCTCCAAGAAATCCTCCCCCTGCCCCCACCCCCCAGCATATACTTGAGGCCTTTTATTCATCATGCCTCAGAACGGTTGTAGGAATATCTGTTGCATGACAATCTTCTCTTGGGACTCGCCAGGAATGTCTTCCCCGGAGTCCTGCAAACCCCATCCTCCATCCACCTCTAACTGATGCGGTTGAGGAGCAAACCCGCTCTGCAGTTGCGGTTTAGCCCGACAGAAGTCGTTTTGCGGCAGGGATTATTACGTCCTTAGGGCAAGGCGAAATTGCATCCTCCCGCCAAAGTCGTGCTCCTGCCGACGTAAGCGCGGTCCCCACTAGGTGGCTTTGTCCTGCCGTGCCGGCCGGCGCTCCTCTCCCTCCCGTCTCCTGCGCGGACCTGTCAGGGATGGATGGCTTGGAGCCAGTTTCGTGCGCAGCCCTTCTGCAGGGGCACCCGCCAGACTAATGCACAACTCAGGGCTTGTCTTCTTGCTTTCTGCTAAGATCTGTCACCGATGCTGCGGGCAGGGAACCCGGACAGACGAGCACCGGGTGGAGACATGCGTTTTCTCCAAGACCCAAAGGTGCAATGATTTTGAGGGAAATTGGCTTCTGCATGTAACTTACTAATATTTCCATGTTGCTGAATGCACCACTTTTTTATGGTAAAATCTGAAAGAGGATGACAGGAAATAATGTTTATGTAGGGCGTCTAAAACTGGAGAATACACACAGAAGCCATAATTTGAAGATGCATCTTTTATTATCCTTTAGCAGCTTTTGCTGAAATGAGGGGAGGGTTTTCCTTTGAAGGATCTGTAGGAAAGAGGCCTACTTAATACACAGTACATCCACTTTGGAAAGAAGAGCATCTGAGTCAGGCCCCCTGAGAATTGAAACTGTGGTTACAGGCAACCTAGCAAGTCTGAATCTGTGGCATACACCAAGAAACTCCTACTTCTGTAGTGAATGCTGTGCTCTGTTTCTATAAGGAGTGGTAAATAAAATTATTAGGGGAAAGACGTAGGATTTGCTACCAGAGTACTATGCCATAATTATTGGTTTTTTCTTTATATTTCTGGATTAAATTTATATGAAAACCTTTACTGTGCTACAAAAATGAAATGTGAAGAAGATGGTAACTTATTTCAAGAGATTCATTGTTATGTTAACTCAACATATCTTCAGAGAAATTAATTTCTTGAACAGGAAACATTTTCCTGGAAGATGTACATTTGTGGTGTGTGGAATAGCATGCAGTGGAAACATTTCACCAAAATTTTCTTTGGTCAGAAAAGAAAAGTCATGGTAGGATCTTCCCAAAATAGAGACACATCATCCGTTATTAATGACAGTTAGGGAAATCAACATTTTTAAAAACTGATCTTTTTCACAGGAATTGCTCACATACCCATACATGCTGTTTTGTTTTTTTACCTAGCTTGAGTTACATGTAATAGGCAAAGAGCATGAGTTCTCATTCAATAAAAAAAAATTCAAATATGTGCTAGGAACCAGTAATATTTGCTACATAATTTCAATTTTAAGATTAGATTTGTCTTTAGGAAAGTAAATGTGCATGCAGGCTCCAATTTGTCATTCATGAGGTTCTGGTTTATTTATTTTATTTTCCAAACAGACAGGCATGCACACACATGTTAATGTAAAAAGCAGAGTGAATGTTCATTGAAAATAAGGATTAAATTAAATCTTGTTCCAATTAAGCCCTTGGGCTGAGCTGTGGTAAGGCAATTGAGAGGGACTTGTAAGGCGCTATGACTGTGTTTTAAAATGTCTTACTGAAACACACTGGGATGGTTTAACTAGGCTATTTATATTAGTCAAAAAATTCATCTTAAAAAATATTGTTAAAGTAAATGAGTCTTGGCAGGTTTGTGAATACACCAGGCTTGCAAATTGTCTGCAGGATTTTTGCTCAGCCTTTGGAATTTCTTGTTTAGGGCTTTGCTAAGATTTGAGAAACCAGCCTGAGCAACACACAAAGAGCACGGTGTGCAGGAGTGCTGGACTGCCATGAGATGACAGGAAAAGCGGAGGAATCTGTGTGATGTGGCCTGTGGCAGTGGTGATGGTGGTGGCCAGCAGCACCGTACTGATAGTGTTTTTCCCTCTTTGTCCCTCAGGGTGTGACATGTGTGCTGATAACCGCAACGGCGAGTGCCCCATGCATGGGCCCCTGCACTCCCTGCGCCGGCTGGTGGGCACCAGCAGCGTGGCCGCGGCGGCCCCTCCGCCTGAGATCCCGGAGTGGCTCCGGGACCTGCCCCGGGAAGTGTGTCTGTGCACCAGCACAGTGCCTGGCCTGGCCTATGGCATTTGCGCGGCACAACGGATCCAGCAGGGCACCTGGATTGGGCCCTTCCAAGGAATTTTGCTCTTGCCAGAGAAGGTTCAAGCAGGTGCCATCAGGAACACTCAGCATCTCTGGGAAGTAAGTTATCATCTTTCCTTCTGTGTCAAATTTGATCATTTTGAAGTAAATGTGTAGTTGTATACAGTACTAGTACCGTAACTAGCCATGAAAATAAGCAAACAAACCCAGAATTCAAATAAACTGAGCTAGCAGGTTTGAAAAGGTAGCCAGTGCAAGCAAAAGACTTGCTGCACCAAAAGTAGCCAGGAGACCAGTGGACACCACAGAGCTCCAATTTGTTTGCAGAAGAAGAGCTGACTTTTGCAGGTGCTGTAATGTGGGGTAGAGAGACTTGACTAGAGAAGGCTGAAGCTTTTACAACACCCGGTACTTTCTACATTTTGACCTGAGTTACAAGAGCTGATGGAGCTCTCAGGTCACAGCACTTGCAGTATCACTTTAGAGTAGCACATGTGGGTTGAGATGGAGTGCTGCACCATCGCTGTGGCCCCAGCCAGTCCAAAAAAGCTGCTGAAATGACCACAGGACCCTACTCTGCAGCCTGGCTCTTTGCGCAGTGAAGGAGTTAGTGCTTATTCAGTTTAGTTCAGCTCTGGTCCTGCACCAACTGTGCATTCCCCTAACAATGTTTCCAGTACTTTTATGTGAAAGCCACTTTCAGACACCTCAAGATTTTTTTTTTTAATTATTTGTCACTGTCTTAGAGAGGGTAACAGTGATATCTCTAAGGGAAAACCTATAATCCCTGTGTGTTGGAAACATCTTACTCTCTTCCTAGTATTTTGCCATTCATTTCTTCTTTGGTTTGTACTGGAAGGAGTAATTTTTTAGTTCTGTGTCATCCTCTGTAGCTGCAATCCCTGCTTGACTCGAGACTAAGTGCTACAGGCAGTCAGTAGAAATATGCCCATAGATCTGAGGGTGGTATTTGCTCATCCAGATCAAATCCAAGTCTTCAGAATATAAGGAATCCATGAAGATGCAAATAGTGTTTCTGCTGTCTTCAGTGTGTGTACAGTGAAAGTGAATGGATCTTTGAAAGATATTTGGGGGTGTGGAAGAGTCGGAGCTCCTGTGCTTTTCCTACATGCAAACAAATAATAAATAATACATCAGGGTCTTTGTCTCAAGGTATTTATGCAAAAAGTAATTGTGGCAAGAAGGAGATTTTCACATTAAAAAGATCAGTCTCAAAACACACCTGAATGTGATCAGTAGGACTGGATAAATTGCAATGATTGGGAGTTTTGCTGCTGCCTCCAGTGGAGATGGAATTTTTCTTACGTAGCAGATATTGATAATTTGGATTTAAATCTGTTCCTACCAAAGCCCAGTGATTGTAATGAGAGTATTTTGGGATATGTTACTAATCAAACATTTTTTATGTGACACTTCATAATGATGTTGAAGGCTCTAATTGTTAAGAAGGGTAATATGGTCTAGACTATTCTAATTAACAGAATATATAATTGTAAAATGAGATTGCCAGATCCACAAATTACATAAAATACTGAAATTTAGATAAAACAAATAGAGTCAGATATTTTTTCCATAAATATTTACATTATCAATTACTTTTTTTTAAAAATTATGAATTAGTTTTATGCTAGTTGCAAATCTTGACAATATCTTTTTAAGTAAGTGAGAATTTTTGGTCATATTTCAGGTTAACTTAAAACAATTTGAAGCAATGAAAGAAGCTAGGGCTTTTAAAAAAAAAATTAAAAGCAAAAACCAGAAAGATATTAAGGAAAAAATAAAAACCCAGTACTATATTTTGTGCCAGATTCAGTCCATCAGTGGTTGTCAGCTGAGTTTTTGTGTGGGATTACTCTTGTGCTCTTAACACACAACACAGATTTCCTGTTGTCTAGCAAAATGAGTGATATTTTAATTGAATTATCTTAAAAATAGGAATTAAATTTAATTTAATATTAATGTGTTGCTGCGCAGCTCATGGTCTTGAATTATTTCTGTTAATGACAAAAACTGTTATCAAAGAGACACATACTCCGAGCTCCAGCTAAAATTTTGTTGTTTCTCATTTGCTTTGTCATTCAATTTGGCATGCTTTATTTATCAGAAAACCAATGTTTAATAAAGAAAAATATAGTAAAAGAAAGTAATCAGGAAGTGTGTGTGATGTTACAAAACTTGGTCTATGAAAATAAATAAAAGCAAATGAAAGTGTATATCTGAATAGTTTGTATTCATTTAGTCTACATGATATAGGAGTGTGGATTAAATCACTGTAAACGATAAAGAAATGCCTCATCACAGTCCCTTTATAAAGTTGTAACTTCAGTCAATTCTCTTCCGCCAATATTTTCCAGACAGCTGCAAATGCAAGTCTGTCTAAAAATCAGCTGTTCAGCATTAGGTCTTGATGGACCTTATGGAGAGAACTTCACTCTTTTATTATCGCAAATAGCATTTTAATATTTTACTCTCAACACTGTAAAGTTGATAAATATTTTTTTTAGTTTACAGTTCTTTGTTTTCAGTGTACACCAGACAAATAGAAGGGCTATTGCAAATACTTTTAAGCATAGTTATTGTTTTGGTGGCTCTTTTTTTTTTTTTATACTCTTTGTTGTGGGAAACATCAGAAGCACTGCATTTGATGTATGGTTCAATGCTATGGAAATATGCTTCAGTCTGTCTGCACAAGTGTTCCCACCATGCACTCGATGTTTGCTTTGTATGTAATCCACACAGCATAATGTACAACGACTCAGAGTAAATTACATACCATTCCATTACCTCACAACAGGCCTTGACACCTATGGGTGTTCATGGGAAATTATAGAGTTCTCTCACAATCAGCCAAGATAATTTTTTATAACTTACAGAAAGATCAGTCTTTCAGAAAGCCAAAAATATTAGTCATTTTCAGTTGTAGTGCTTTTTTTCTTCCCCTTTGGCCCACTTCTATAACTAGAGTTTGCTTGTATTTTATGAAAATACAATAAACTCTGATTTGTTTAAAACAAAAACAGGACTGGGTGTATTAAGTAAACACTCTCTTTGGTCATACAGGCATTTATTCCAGCAGTGCTTGATAATATTTCTGATCCCTTTTTTTATTTTGAAGTAAAGAGAATAATCCTTTTGTTATTGCAAAGAAAACAGAGACTTTCTAAGCAATTAGGTCTTACTGATGAGAATGAGATAATTTTCCGCTAATGTGTTTTCTAATAAAGAAGTGGAAAGGCACACTTGATTCCAACATATATGAAAACATTATCTCAATTATTAATGTGTCCTTACTCCCTGGAGATAAATTAATCTAGTTGCACATGGTTTCCCCTTTCTGTTTAACATCAAAATTTAATAAGAGTAGACTTAAGGAATGTATATGATACACACTTAATTTCTATTAGAATAAAACACAGAAGTCTAAAAGGCATATTCGTTTTAGTAGTCAAAGTTTTTCAGTCTCCAAACTTTAAACTGTGAATTCTGGAAACAACTAATTTGTAAATGATCTTTTCCCTGCAAATGCAGCTTAGATGAAAAAACTTCTACTGACAGACGTATCAAAGGATACAGTCTTATAGTTTCCTGTTCTTCATGTGCCTGATAAAGAGTTTGCAGTCTCTTTTTTTTTCCTCCATGAGAGGTCAAATAGTTATTTTCTTTTCTTGCAATAGCTGAAGAATGTCTAATATATTATTTCACTTCATTTCAACTTTACTCAATTGAAATTTAGCATTTTTGGAAGTAATGCTTCATCTTATGCAACTTTTTTTTTCAGGGATGAGAAAAATTTTATGTATAAACATAAGCATAAGCATAAGCATAAACATAAACATAAATATTAAACATAAATATTAAAAAAATATATATGTTTCAGGGTGTTCATTAGTAAATACAATATGCTAAACCTGTGTAATTTATTTTCCCCCTAAAAAACTCCCCCTCTTCCCCTGCTTCCTTTCCCCTCCCCGCCCGCCGAATGACCTGGCATAAGAAAGTGTGGATGTCATCTTAATAAAGTACCATATGGGTACTTATTGGCCTTCTTGCATCTCAACTGCAGTAAAAGAAAACATTGGCTTTGCCTTCATCTGGACCAAGAAAAGCATTTTGCTGGGATGCATGCTGGCCAGGGCCCATGCAGCTATACTGGACATTTCTGAACAAATTAATATGCACAGAGAATCCTCACCCTTCAAATGAAGCACTCATTCCAGTTATGGTGATAGATTTGTATTCAGATTCTCGAGGCTGCAGTTTTGGACTAATTTTGCTGTTACAGAAAAGCACTGGGGGATAGAATTATGTGCATGCTGTCGTTCTATTAAAGTGAAAATTATGTTTCTCAGCAATCTGTCGTCTAGTATTCCAGACTGCTTGTCAGCTCTGTTTTAAATTTGTCATGTTCCTAAAATTCAAGTAATTTTGTCTTGAAAAACCTCCTTAGTTACTTTACTATTGTATCTTAAATTATTCAGAGTAACAGCTGGTGCCATTCTGTTATTTTCTTGTTTTGCCATTTCTGAGGGTTTTGTGTGATGTATGACCCTTGCATTTATTTTCCATTGAAAAAGCCCAATAGTTTTTATTTTTACATGGATTTTACGTTCCTGTACTGTGAGAAAATATTGCTGATGTTGTGGTCAGTAACATGCTAAGCTGTAAGCTCAGTAAGAAAACATTCAGTGCCACAGCTTCCTTCATTTGTGTACCTTAGAAGAAAACTGCCCTAAGCATCTACAAAGCAGCCATCTATCATTAGTATTTCTCTATCACCTACCAACCCATTTTTGCAGGTAACTTCTGTAAGTTACAAATTCCTTTCTTAAGGTCCATCAAAAGTTACTGTGATCCCAAGTGTGGAAGGTACTTTATAATTCTTGTTATTAGAAAAGCTAAACTAAACCTTGGTGTTTCTTGTAGAAGACTTGTGACTTTTACAAGACTTTCTCATGCATTATCTTCATATATCTCCATGTATCTCCATGTCTTTGGTATGTTCTTTCCATCTACACTATTTTATGCCTGAGCAGATAAATAAGCCTAAGCACACGTGCTACAAAATAAATTGAATTTGGCATGGAGACAGATTCTCTTCCTATTGAACAAAGTGAAGTTTGGAATAAACTTTGGTGTTTAGAGTTGGATACAGCCCCAGAATTTTAACAGTGTTACTGAAAACAGTAATTCCGTGGACTGCATGGAACATGCATGCGTCTGGACACACACTATTCCCAGAAAAAAAATATTTTCTAAATTGCTAGATCATGCAGGGACTATCTGTTTTTCCATGGCACATAATCTCACCTTGGAGATTTCATTATGTAATATGCAAAAATAATGAAGGGGAACACAAATAAATATAAAAGCTCAATTCCATCCTTATTTGACCACTACCTTTCTGCATTGCTGACTAGGCACCAGTGTTATAGAAACATTTGAACTTTTTATTTAATTAATTATAAAGGTAATTTCTACTATTGGATGAGGCTAGTTTGTAAGGCCTGCAATTGCAATTAAATTAAGATACCATTAACAGTTAATTCTTTCTACTGACTTTTGATTCAGAATTGGTAAATAAAGGCAGTACTTAAATGACCTATACAAATATCCAAAGTGTGTTGTGTGCCTGATGCCCATAATGTGTTTATGACAGATTTGACAAAGCGAAGCAGTGCTATGTGCCTTTCCAGGTGGTGATGATACTCAGTGTTCTGCAGAACTGCCTCAGTCACTGCTCTAGGTGTGTTGGTCCCCCAGATTCCGTGGTAGCAAATGGACATGGACTTTAAAGTGCAGACTTTTAAGTAATCGGTAAACATAAAAGCTGGAAAATTCAGCCCAGGCTATACCTTCCCTCCACACATTTGGCACCTTTTCCAGATAAGTTACAGAATTCCATTATCCAAATTGTTACACATGTGTGACAGAGGTTGACCTTTAGTCATGTCAATCCTTTTTGCGTAGGCCTCGGGCTCCAGCCTAATGGCTCAAAGCCTGATTTACTCACTGTAATAAGGGCAGGAGGTCGAGCAAGTGTCAGCTTGCCTGCTCATACTCGTCTCGGAGCCTGGTTGAAGGCTGTTAACACAAAGCTTTTCAAAGTGAATTTACAACCACCACCACTGACATAGGCCAATCAGTACACCATAAATGTCAGGTTAGTGAGATTGAGCAGTAAGTAAAGCACTGCCAGCCCACTATTGGCTGAAATCAATTGCTTAGGGTTTAACTGAGAATAGCAATCCACGTATGACTACGTCTGCAGAACCAGCTTGAGGGCAGAGAGTGAGTTGGAGGGTGGTTTAGGTAGAATTACCCACCAGCCATAACCGTGGCAGCATGTCCTGCTTTTGTTCTCCTTCCGTTTGAGCAATGTCTGTGCTGACAGAATCCATGGTCAAAAAGTTGTTAGACCAGCCTTTTACTTATAGAAATAAAATTACTCTTTTTTTTACCGATGGAAAAAAAGGTGCAGGGGTAAAACAGTAGGCTGTCTTACCTGGACAAAGGATGCTAGGAAGTTTTTTAGTGTCTTATTTCAGTAATTCTCACCAGTTTTTAGTCCTCAGTTCCCAGAAGGCTTTTTCATAATGAAAATGTGGCTTTTTTTGCCATTGGCTTGTAACTGGAAACTATCACAGGTTTCACTAATGAGTGATTATGTACCTGATGGTCTAAATATCCATGAGATGTAGTTACCCACAAGACTGAATGTTTTTATCATTTTGTGTAGTGACAGCTTGGACAACAATTCATTTGGCTTTGAAAACATCAGCATTAAAATGTAGAAATCCATTAAAATGCTGTATGCCAGGATTTATAAATTAGGCAATTTCCTTGATTATTGCAATCATTTACAAAATTGATTGTCCCAGTGTGGTATAGGCAGATTTCAGCAATGATCATTGACAACAGGCACATCCTCTAATATCTGTACTCATTGTTTCCTAAAAGAAAAGCCACTCTGCTGTGAGGTTATTCTCCATCTCAAGGTCAATTATGCATTGAAAAAGTCTACCAATGTAGAAGATCACACATCTTTAAAGTAGAACTACATCAGCTATTTACAGCCTGTAATGATAGCTGGAACAATTATTTTTTCTTCTGTTTGTAATTTGTTTCTTGACAGCCAAGGCATTCACTTGAATCTGTAGCACATATACTTTTTGTGATCTGTTATTGAAAGGTAAATAATTTTGGCAAATTGCAGCTGTAAATATTTATTTGATTGAAGATTTAAAAGTCAATAGTGTGTTTTATTTGTTGCATCCTAAAGTTCTAATTAACCAATGGATATAGTGTACAGTAACTTGATTTGGGTCAATTATTTCTGCAAGACACAATCAAGACATTATGTCACAAAACAAATGTGCTCTAGAAGTTTTCTTATATTAAAACAAATGCAATAAAGCCACAAAATGCTAGCCACCAACCACAAAACCACAGTGCTTTCTACTTGCGTGGAAATAAACAATGTCCATCGTAAAAACCTATTAATGTTAAACCTTAAAATGCAGATGATTTCAGAGATTCTTTTTCAAACTGTACATGAGGTCCAGTTGTAGCTGGCAACAAACTATTCTGTATCATATGCATATTGTGAGTTTCCAAGGTTAATGTCCTGCAGCTGTTAATCAGTCCTTGCCTAGACAAGACAGCCACTGATGTCACTAGGAGCTTTGATTTAATGAGGTGTTCAGCCATGACTGAATAGCACAGTACCAGTGTAATCACAATTCTTAAATCTTTTTTTCAAAGATAGGTGAGTGGTTCTTTCAGACTGGCAGAACCACCTGCATATTGTCTGCTGCTGTCTATAGCAGCAGTATGTCAGTAAATGTATAGGGACCCTTGTATAAATGCATTCATTTGACCTAAAGACAATATTTAGCTGTGAAGAAAGGGAGCTGCCAGTGGCTGTGTAGTAGTGCAAACTGTACCAGTTCTAACAGAAATGGACAAAAATTTACACAAACTTAGAAATATCACTTGAAGCTGTTGTAACTCTTTGGGGCAGTTGTCAAAGTGTACCAAGCTGGGACCTCAGCTGTGTTTTCAGCAGTGTTCTCTTTTCCATGGACCCAATCCTGTGTATTGTTAGATACCATGCCCTGATGCTGGCATTTTTCCTTCTGAGGTCTTGTATTCCTGTGGGGACCAAAGCTTTTCACCCAACTGAATCTCTTCTGTTGTTCATGGACCAACACTGTAGAATTTAATTTGCTGTATGTCTTTCAGCATGTTTAAAAGTCAGGCAATGAGTTTAGAAAGCTCAGTTTCTGATGAAATTTTACCACAAAAATAAGCAAAACGAAGATGAACATTGGCATTTCCTTAGAACACACACTGATCATTAAAATGTCTAGGAAAAAATATTGATGATCAAATTTTCGCATCAGTGTTGTCTCATCTGCATTTCATTCTCTGTTCTGATCAGACCACGATCACGTTCAAGTTACTTGGAATAAGAGGTTGTATTTTAGGAATAGTAACCTTTTTGCTGGGTTCTCCTGGATGGTACTAACACGTCCCCAGTCTAGGGTTTTGGTGAATTTTGAGCGGTGGGAACTCTTCAGCAGAAACCACACAGCCTGGGCTCAGGAGTGCCTGTAGCCCACCATATGGCAGAGAAGGCTATATATCTGAGCCTGGGTGGGCTCAGACTGTAACTCTGGCTGAGTAGCTGTTTGACCTTGGGGTCTGCCATTCCCAACAAAAGATGGCTGAAGGTCAGGCTGAGGTCTGTAGCCTCCCTTTCTTCCAAAGACCATATTTGTCTGTCTCTTTTCTTAACCTTTGTGAGTTTTTGTTTATTCAATAAGAAGTTAATTTTCATGCCCAGATTATACAAAAGTGACATGACCCAGAGGCAATAATGTTGCAGAAGTTTTACCTCATTGTCTGAAACTGATTTTTCTTTTACTTTTGAAAGGCTAATTTGTGTGCAATTTTATAGTTTGCTGCCAAGCCAAATCAGATGGTCTCTCCTTCAAAGATATAGTAACTGCCATTTTGGATCACTTTAAAGGCTTTGGTAGTGTCTTAATCTCCTTAATCCTTCATTCTTAATTTATATTTCTTCCACATTATTGCTTATCTCTTCTGAAATCTCACAGGTCCACATATTACACTTTACACTAATCATTTACACTCTATGGCCTGCATGTCACAGTGGCTGTATTTATGATCAGAAATAGTTAGCAGTGCCTCTCAGGATGCTATCAATCACGATTTGAAATAACAAGGATAGCCACCGAAGAAGTTTGTGCAGTGCCTCCTGCCCTCTCTGAAGCTGAGCAGAGCACTGCTCCTGTAGTGCACCCAGACACTGGTCAGTAGGCAGGTTAGGAGAAATGCTCCTTTCTCTGCCACGTTTGGCTTTCATTAATCTGTTTTAAGAGATGAAAACATCAAGAATTTAACATTGCTGCTGCATCTGCAGAGAAAACAGCTGGCTACAGTGATAGTTAAGACAAGGCAATTCATTTTCTTAGCAATAATTTATGATTATAGCCAACTTAGTGAAGGTACAGATCACCATTGTATCTGTTTTACTCATTTTTAGCTTTTCTTACTTTCGTTTCACTAATTTCTAGTTTTTAATTTAAAATTTTTATTAAATTCTTATTTATTTTATTATTTGTTACTGTAAAAATCTGGCATTAAAAATCATTCTTGTGATTTTTGTGCAAAAAGATATGCTTTTATCTTAGGGCTTCCTACAAAGGGAACATTTTGACTTTTTCGTTCTGTGGGAAGACGATTTGATTTATTTGAAGAATAAATAATAACAACCAGTAGGCTGACTGTTGAGAGCAACTATTCTAGCTGTCATCTGACATTAAATGTGGAAAAAAAGTTTTCTCTTTCAAAAGCAAAGCTGGTCTGGATGTACATTAACATTTCTACTGTTAATTCCATTGCTTTATTAAAATGCGAGAGCCATTCATTGCAACTTGATGCTAAGTTATCTGGCAAATATTTATCAGAATTAATGTTGAGAAGTTTTTATATAAGAAAGACATTGTAGTTCAGCATGCAAGGATCAGATTGCTACAGACTGAAAGTCTGACTGAATTTCTCCGTCCTTCACACCCTTTGAATGTCTCAACATAAAATTCAGACAGTCAGATATCTTTTTTTCCAGAAATGCAAGTATCTATAATAGGCTGAAAAAACAGACCTTTAGATTACAGGAAAAACTGGGACAACAGGCAGCTAAAACAATGTGATTGAAGATGGAGAATAGGAGAACAAGGCAGAGTAGTGCCAATGAGTTTGGAGAAGGAGCCAGGGCTTTCTCAGACTATGAGTCTTGTTGAAGATCACTGCTATTCCTTCTCTTTGTTCTCAAAGATTACACGTAATTTTAGCACTCATGAACCAGGCTAGACTTGTCTCATGAGCATTGCACTGCTGATTTGTTACTCAGTTTTTGTGCTGGTGCTGTCTGATGATAAGTAGTGGATATCCCAACACAAAGTCAGAGGCAAAACATTAAAAAAATGATAGCACTCAGAATTAGTGACTTTCACCCACATGTTCTGCTCTGGATTTTTCCCACCCTCTTGCGGATGAATTTAAATATTTTATCTAGGTCAAGGTTTCAAAACTTGCAAGTACTATAAAAGATAGCTTCATGAATATACTTGAGCATGCAAGGCTTTTCTTAAAGATCTTTTAGTGTCCTCAGCACTATGGTACCACACCAAGGGTGGACCATGGGCAGGCACACCTGGGCACCAGCTTCTGTGTCTCTGGTCTAAACTGACCAGACAGAAGCTTGCTGTGGACCTAAGACATGTGTGAGTGGGTCTGCTAACAGAGTGCCATGCCCAAGGGAGCAAGTCCTAGAAAGGGTAATTGTCTTATGTGTGCCCAGACAGAGTTTATTATGATAAGAGCGAGCTGGACCTGACATGACTCTGCTCTGTGCCTGTTGGGAAAAAAAATTGTGATTATTTGACCAACACCTTACTAGACTTTCTGAAAAATGAAAGATCATTTAGTCTTCCACTTACAGGTTCAGGGGATTTATCCTACCAGTAACACTGACTGGGCTACTCAGTCAGTGCAATCAAGCTACTCTTGATTAAGTCAATCAAGAACAAATGACGCAGCTGCAGATGCCAGAGGAGGTCTTGCGTGCTTTATACTAGGGCAGTTTTGCACATACACACACGCCAAGTCAGTTCTAACATTAGCTCAAACTGCTCGCAAATCTTATGGGTCAAAGTCGAATGGTTTCACATTAAGGCCGTGAGAACTCCAAGTAAACTTCAATATTTAAAGCAAAGCAAACCAAAAATCTGTTGCTGTGCCTAACTACAACCAATTGGGTTAGAAGACTCTTCTCTTGAGTGCATGACAACTATAAAGAGTACCAATGGAAGCCTGAGTGTTTAAGCGCATATCACTGAAAATTCTGAGATTTCATTTATTCCTTTAAACTTTGTTGGGAGCTGGTGGAGTTGAGGAGCTTACAGAAAGTATGAAGAATGAGGACTTCAGAGCTTTGCCCCGCTGTCAGATTGCAGGATTTTTTTAGGTATTTTCATTCTGTGTTTCATGCTGCTTATATCTGCTAGTTAGTAAAAAGGCTCCAATGTAACTTTCCATTCAAGCAAAACCAAAAATGCTAAGAGTTTCAAAGAGAGACAAATATTTTAAATTCATACATCAGTCTCTTAAAGTTTTTGTCCTGGAGGAGTCTGTTGGAAAGGCACCAGGGGCTGAGGAGAGAGAATTTGGCTTTGTGCATGAGCATAGGAATTTATGTTTGAGTTGCCCATGAGCATTACGGCATTTAACTCTCCAGCAAAGGGTCACGGCAGCTATAAACTGTATAATATGACTAGTATCATATGACTGAAATGTCTTTGAAAAGCTACCTTGTGTCTAGAGACCACAACCAGAGTACTGTGGTAAAAGACTACAAGGTGGCTGTGGAGGTGATCAGCTTCCGGGAAAAAAAAGTCTTTGAATTTAGTTCTTAATGGAGCGTGATGTATTGCCTTCATTACAGAAGAGGTTAGAGTTGATTTGACTTCTTGGTTTAGACAGTTACATATGTAAAAGAAAATCCAACCTGGCAGAAGGGATTTTCTATTTAATGGATGAGACGTGATAAACAAAATACCATGGCTAGAAGCTGAAGTTAGACAAAATGCATCTCAAAAGAGGAAGGTAAATACATTTAGCAGTAAAACATATGAGTATCTTCCTAAAAGAGTCTGGCACCTTTGACTTTTAAAAGGTCATTAGATGTGTCAAGCTGTGCATCTTTGAGTTCAACAATCTCAGCCTTTGCCTTCACGGCCTGTGAAACTCCAAAATCTTTACCTCCCAGGCCATACACAAGGAGAGCAAGACTGTCTATGTCTTCCCTCAGCTGCCCAGGTAGATTCCGGTTTCTCTGTGGCTTTTTTGGGAGCCAGAGAATTGTGGCAGGGACTGGGGTTGATGCCTTTTCCGGGTCTTAAAATCAAGAATCAAACACGGTTAGAAGGAAAAAAGGGGTTTTACCTCTGTATTTATTTTAAGGATCCTTAGGTACGCTACGTCCAGGTGGAATGCACTGAAATGCACACTGCAATGTCCACCCTCAAAAGATCTGGTATAACATTATAGGTCTTTACTAATTAGTGTATCTATCAAAGATTCCCCAGTGAGAGGCTTGAATGAGCCCCCCTCCCCAAGGAACCTTCCCCTGGATGGTTCTATCTTGGTTTACAGAATGTGTTCTGGAGAGGACCTTGGGGTCTGGGGCACACTGATCCCTAGCTATGAAGCTTCTAAGATGTTTAGTCTTCTAGCTGAACAAACAAGTCCAAGAATGTAGGCAAAAAGCACTAAGAATACAAAAGTTAAAAAAGGTATAACAAGGGTATAAAAGAAAAGTCAAAAAATCACCATGGCATCAGGATCAGGGGCAGGGGTGTGAGGTGTTAGTCTTTCATTTCACAGCCAGTACATTTATGCCCTAGGCTGACTGACAGTGTCCTTGCAGTCACAATCTCTACAGCTTCAGGTGTGGCTGTCCTGGCTTTCTCTGGGCCTCAGAGCATTAACTCCCTTAAAATTCCCTGGCATTATAGGGGTATCAGGTACTCCTGTCACTCAGTCCTCAAGCGTGTACTGGTCCTCTCCCTTTCTTCTGTGTCTTTTTCTGTGCAGAAGTCAATGGCCAATGAAGTATAGTCTGGAGCAGATGATCTTACAGTTTCTTCTAGCTTTGAAATTCATAAAGCTATGAAGCCAACCAAGAAAAGTTACTGTGTCCGTGTAATCCTTATCAAAACTGAGCTCTGCTCCTCTCCCAAGTAAGAGTTTCTGTGCTTATAAATTCCTCTCAGCCTCCTTTTATGACAGAGTGCAGCACATCAGAGGAATTGTCTGATAAAGAAGGGGAGAGAGGAGAGGGATTATTGTAAAAGCTGTCCCTGTAGCTCTGCCCGGAGCTCTGCATATTTCTCTTATACATGAAGTGGCATATACAGACTGCAGCTTAACCCAGAGCTCCAGAAAAAAAATAAAAGTGGAAGAAATAGCAACAGTAGCTCTGAGTTTTGTTGCAGTGATCCTATTGCAAGAACACTGAATGCAACCGTATACTGCAACCCCCACAGCTGTCACTTTGGCAAACCTTTTGATGAATTGGATCTTGATATTTACAGAATCTATTAAAATACAGCCCATCATGTGTTTGTTTATATGTTGACAAGATGATGTACACCCTGCAGGTCAAGGGTGATGTGAACTGTTTTGGTGTTCTTGTCAAAGCAGCTAAAAAAAGAGCATTTAAATAATTTTTGTAGAATAATTGTCTAAGAATGTAAAAGCAACATACGAAATTCTTACTTTGAAAAAAAAAATCTCTACTGATCTGACACAAAAATCTGAACTTGTTATCAATCAAAAAGACTTTCCTACTTCTTCCCTAATATGTTAGAAAATTGGCAGCTCAGATAGAAAAACAAATAGCAAAATTAAACAGAAAGGAATTGATTTAGCTACTTGGGTGGGTATTCAGTACCACATAAAATTTTTCATTTGGGCTTGCCACTTATTAAATATATTTTTTAACTAATGAGTCTATACAGCAGTACATACAAAACCTTGCACTATTTTGCTGTATATATTCTAAGTCAGAATTAGCTTTATAAATTTAGCTTTATTTCTTTGAACATCATTCATATGTGTTTGATTTTTCCTTGCAGTTACAAAGAAAAAGTACTGTCTGAAATTCAATCATTTCAGTCTAGTGGTTCTCACAGATATGCCTTGCTTATTCCAAGTGTTGCTATATTGAGGGTGTTACCTGTGTGAAATTAGACCCGAAATTCTTTTGCTGAAGAATTCCAGAGCATTCTCTCAACTTCATTGCGCTGTTATTACATTTTATTCCAATAAAGTGGGCTAAGAGCTAAGGTAACTTACCACAGAAGAATCTCTTTCCATCTTACCTTTTTAATGCTTGCTTTTTTCAGCACCTTGGGGTCACCTGCCTGATAAATATATAATTCATGTCCCAGCATAAATCTAGCTCATGGTCATTTTGGTGCCCTAAAGGACATAATGGAAGAGGGCAGATAAAGAAGATGAGTTTCAAGGCAACAAAAAATACCCTGTTTTCTTGGGTTTGTTGTGTGCAAGTTGCCAAATTGTTGAGGCATCCAAATGCTTCACTGTTTCAGAAAGGAGTGTTGAAATACATACATACATGTATATATGTATGTGTATATATATATATATAATATGTATTTGGAATGCAGAGTGGAGGTGAGATGAAAAGTCTGAGAAAGAAGATGGTGTGAAGGTGAAAAAGAAAGAATAGGTGGATAAAGGGAGGAGGAGGGGAAGGAATGAAGAAATGGATCTAGGCACTGTGAGAAAGGAGGGGTCAGCAATGTTGTGGATGAGAAACACCAGGTCACAGCTGGACATGAGCTGCACTGAGATGCTGCACTAAGGAAGTGGTAATGTTGGCCCTCCTGTTCCCCTTGAGAAGAGGGACCTGAGAACAGCTTGTGATATCTTGAGATTTCCTAAAGGCAACAGGCTGTGCCAGTTCAGCTTTGATGGCAGCTTATTCCAGGGCCCTGGGGTCCCTCAGTACGCTGCCCCTTGGATCAGGTCTGAGAAAGGAAGCAGAGCAGACTGTTCTTTTATTCATAGCACAGAAAGGAGGTTCAGGACTTTTTTGAGCTGAAATACTGCTAGGTTTTTTCCTTTTCTTCTTTTGTGGTATAGATTTCTAAGACTTTTCTGGCAAAGCCAAGTGCTTATAACTTTGTTTCAAAATGAAAGCCAAGAAACTCCTTCACATATCTGGAACCTTCTTTTTTCCTCCTTATTCCTTCAATTTGCCTTAACCTTGCTCTAAAAGCATTACTGGAAACATCTTCCTCTGTCTTTCCCCCATCCCATGTTTTGTTTTAAATTTATTCTCTCTTGGATTGTCAGCAATGAATTTAGAACTAGTTGTGAGGTTGCTGTGTACAGACGCTTCCCCAGAGAGAGATGAGCTGGTATCACCAAAACCACATGCATGGTCATCAGATGTTAGTGCCCTTTGGTCACTAGGGTTATATCTACTTTCTACAGTGTGGTGTTGAGCTGAGTTATTACTAAATGAGCTATTTCACCTGCATGGCACAGTATAGGTGAGTTTTCAGCATTGCTAGCCTGGATACATCCTTTCAGGGTGCCTGGGTGTGACACATTAAGCGGCATTCACAGGTTAGCAAGGCTTGAGATCTGAAAGCACCCGAATTAGTGATCAGGGCTCTGAGCAGAACTTGGTGATTAAACCAAACAGAAGATTTAAATGCCCTAAGAAGAAAAAAGGTGTCCCAATTTGCCTGTTGCTCTGAGCTATTATTATGATGCCCTAGATGCTTCAGCTGCATGGTAAGTACAAACTTCAAGTAAGAAAATCTGAACACAGATGACAACCCTTTTTTAAATTTTTTTTGTGTGTTAAATTTAATTTCACATATTAAGCTTACAGCAGAATCAGAAAAAATAATTATTAAACCAATGACAAAACTTCTTCTTAATTTTCTTGAATGTTACATTAAGTTTTGATGTATATAATTTAAAGCACTAAGCAGTACAGTGTAAAGCAAAGGAAGGAGGTGAATATGATTTGAAAATTAAAGTCTCTGAAAAAAAATCCAATTCACTTAAACTGCATTTTACTCTATTTTATTTTTATTTACAAACAGGTAATAAAAGTTGCACTGCAGTTAACACCCCTGTAAGCTGGAGCATGAATTATAGACAAGCGTCACACTTGCATTACATTTTCCAGATTTTCCAAGTTTGTCAGAGTGAATGCTCTTTGGACAGTGTTTCTGGCAGTTTAATTAATTATGATGGAAATATAACAAAATGCTCATGCCTTTAACTGTATTCTTTGGCAAGTATTGCACTTTGTGAAGAACTTCATAACTCTAAAAAGGAAGGAATCCAATATATTAGTTAAGCTTTTTCATTTTTATTAATGGTCTTTGTTATGTGGTTGCTTGTGTGGGAAGCAGTCTTACAGGCAAGAAGAATGAAAAAAGGAAGAACCAAAGAAACAACACTCTAGTGTCATGCTAAAGGGCTCTCACGAGCCTTACGGGCAGATTAGTTCACATTCAGTGAATGTGCTTAGAAATAAGGACGGGATTTAGTCACTGGTTATTGAGACATAATCATAGGATGGTTTGGTTCCTGAGGGACCTTAAAGACCCTCTGGTTCCAACCCCTCTGCCATAGGCAGGCACACCTCCCACTAGACCAGGCTGGTCAAAAGCCCCACCCGGCCTGCCTGTGAACACTCCCAGGGTAGTCCTTGGTGTTAGGGTCAGATGTTAAAAAGGAAAAAGAAGACAACCAAATTGCTTGCTCGTAGCTGTGACTGCTTTCACCACAGGCTACTAAAGTGCTGTCCATGGCTCACTGGTGGTCTGCAGGACCTTACAAAGTGCCCTGCAGATTACATAAAGGACTGAGTTCAAAGGAGTCTCACTAGGTGGTAAAATCATGGGCCGTATTTCAGCACCATCATGACAGATGCTTTCCCTGACACAAGACAGGACCTATACCATTCCTAGCATTGGCATTCCACTAGGATTTCCACACACAGAGTTAAGGATATCTGTGCACTAACCAGACAATTGTTTGCAAATGTCATATTTGTGTGTGCATGCTCTCGGTTTGCTTGTGAAGTCTTGTCATAGCTGAATGCCAAGTGTCAGTAGAGAGTATGGGCACAGCTCACTTCAGCAGGGTAAAAATTGGCCTTTCCTGCAGCTCTTTGCACTGTCTGGGTAATAAGATTATGGCAAGAGTCACTAGATGACACTGTTACATAGTTTCACACAATCGTTTTTCTGACTGCCTGTGTAGATACGCTGTACTGTCTCCTGTAGTTCAGTTCCTGTTAGTTTATACTTATGCAAGCACCAGGATGATTTTCTCTTTGATTAAGTCTTTTAATTAGACTTTGCTGGAAGGATGAGTTGGTACTTTGTTTTGTACAAGATTGATTATGGTTTGCATCCCAAAGACCTGATTTTGACAGCAATGATTTCTGCACTGCTAAGAAAAAGACCTGCAAAGACCTCTGCCTTTGGAGAGCTCAGAAGATGGTCATGTGTACCACGGGACAAGGCTGTGTTTACACAGGGCCTGCTGGGTGATCTGGCATGGTGTTATTGGAGAGAAAAGGTCAGCAAGGGGAGCCACAGCTGCTTTACTAGAATCCCACCTGCCCTCCTAGTTCAAGCCGGTTCTGACATGGAGTGATGGACTCTTTGGAGCCACTGCATCTTCCATGTGGAAACTATGTCTTCCCTTGGCCCTTCTCCCAGTGGAGGAATTAGAGCCTCTTGTCTTAAGTAAAGACTTTTTCTCTTTCATTTGAAAAGGCTGAAATAGTTAGACTCACCAGGCTTTACTATTTTATGCTGTCATTTGTAACATCAAGATTTTGCTGCAGTTCAAGCAGTGGTATCCCATTCTTGTCATGCTCCAGACATTCTCATATTCTTGCCACCACATACTATCTCAATGCTTCCATAAGATGACTTGAGACATCCCAGCCTGTCAAGTCTTGAAATTAAAATTGAGTGGAAGGGGAACACTTTTATTTATTTATTTATTTGTTTGTTTGTTTTTACTTTTGAGCATGTGTCTGAAAAGCTTCACCAACACAGTAGTTTTGTGAGCAGTATGACAAAAAAATGTGGTTTTTTTCATTTTGCTGTTTTTCCTTTTGCCCTGCTGTAATCATTTACTGGGTAGGAAAGGTCTTTTTAGGGAAGCAGCTTTCAGCAGCCTTAGAAACCACAGCTCTCTTAAAAACTGCTGTTGTTGTTGTGTACTCAATAAAAAAAAAAAAGAAGAAAAAAAAAAGAAAAAAGGGAGAAGTATATTTTGGAAAGAACACTGAAAACAAATTTAAAAAATCTCAAGCTCCTGATGGGTTGACAACATGCTTTCATAGTCATAATGGTGTCTAAGTGTTTCAAGACTGGTATGATTCTATATATTTACTAATAAATGCATTTATATAGAGAAGGTTTTTTTTCCCCTAGTAAAAAATATGCTACAATAGTCACACTTCAATGTTAAGACGATAAAAATTGTTTATACCCTTTTCTTCAAGTGCATGAGAAAGTTACTAGTATGAAAACAGTACAAAAAATGACTGAATTCTCTGAGTACTAGGCTCGGTAAGAGACTAGGGTCCACGTCTAGGGTGTGGCAATTTGTAGCAGGTTGTGGTTGGAGCATCAGCCAGTAACATTCAATATCAGTAAGTACCTGGTCTAAGGGAGATGACCTTGATTATGATGCGTTGCCCTCTGATGTTGCCTGTTTCTCTCAGTTGTCTCTACAAGGACATTGGGCAATAGGGTGAGGTTACATACTTAGCCCCACCCCATAGCTGGTTACTGCTGTGTGAAGTGAATCCTATCCTCAAGTGAGTAACAAGCTTCATTTCACCCTGCATTTGAGCAAAGGAAATCACCAATAGTGCCCCAATATTTATTATCAGGTTCGCCTATGGCAAATTCACTCAGAAACATGTTGCATTGCATCCAAAGATGTTTCTGCGCCTCTGGGCAGATACAAGGCAAATAATTTTAATCGGGGTAATTATTTCGGTCTTATAAACCATGTAATTTCAGAAAAAATTAGCTTACCACAGGATACCAAACTCTCAGTAAAGCACAGTAAGTAGCTGTAAGTACATCCCCTGCTGTCATGACCTAGGTAACTAATTTACACCCAGAGAACAGACTTGTCTGTACCAGTCCCAGTCGCTTTGATTGCATGCTCTAAATCAGTAAGATTTTTAATCTGTGATTATAATTGATATATATGAAAGATTGGTATCTTTTCCTATGCAATGCATCTGACATATCTACTAAAACAAAGGCTGCTTAAATTAAGTGTCCTATGTTTTGCAAATAAAAGGCTTTTTGGATAACATTTGTTCCCAATTGTAGCCATCAGAAGGTCAGAAGAAGTTCAAAATTACATGATGGAGTTTATCTATTTTTTTTGAAAAATGACCTGGTTATTGCCATAGCAAGTTATATTAAATTGTTTTGGTTGTATGATATGGGATTTTTATATTAATGCCATGTTTAAAATATATTTATAAAACAGTTGAGCTTTGACCTTTATCCTTCAGATCTGTGCAGTTTTATAATTGAGACATTTGCAAATTTACAGTTAACATTATTTTGTCAGGAACCAAGCAGAGATGCACTTTAAAAGGAAAACTTTGGATAATTGCATCATGATGGATCTTTCGAGTCCTGTTTATTTTTTCTCTCAAGGATATTAAATCAATACAAATCTCAGAACTCTCTGTATTCAGTATGCGAATAACATATGTGATGAGATTTGGATTTTTTTCTCATTTATGTGAACAGTATATGTAGATGTAACATTAAAGCTGACAGACTGTTTAAGCAGAATTGCAAAGTTAATGGCATGGTTTACATCAGGTGTAAAATGGGAATTGCAACACATATCTTTGTAATATTACAGGTGAAAAGTGCTCCAATCATTTGTTATAAGTGCTGTAAGGTCTTCCTGGTCTTTTTCTCCCATCACCACCATAATTTAAAAATATGCTAGCTATCTGCTCCTGCTGGTTATTATTGTGCTGCCTTTGAGAGGATTTACACTCTAATTAAAAAATCAAAACACAGACGCTCTGCGTTATGGAGCATGATGCCTTTTGACACTGTTTGTAGAACTTCCATGCAATTTTTTGTAAAGAGCTGCTCATAAGTACAATTTTGGGTCTGATTCAGATCATATTTACAATGTTAAAAACTCTGTTAGAATCTGAATGTTTGTTTTGATGACTGTTGTTTTTGAACACTTATAGATAAAACGTATTTTAGATTGAGAAAATGTCACAAAATGTGACATTTAAATCTGATGAATATGGAAAGTATCTTCAATTGAATTGTGTTATTGCTAATGATTTACCTGTAGTGATTGAAATGGATTTAATTAACAGTCAGAACAGTCAGTAGTAGGAATACAGTAATCCCTTCTGCATTTTCACTGTATTTGATGTCATAGGTAAGAAGGTATATCTCCTGAAATGCGGAAAAAGTAGAAAAAAAAAGAAGAAAACAGGAAATGTAGTTTTTGTCTTTTTGAACTGCCAGACAGTTTGTATAATACAGGATATCCTGTATATATAGTGAAGTTAAATATGAAAAGCATACAAGGCACACTCTTCTTGGTATTGTCATGGCAACTGTACTTTTCCAAATATGCAGCAGCTTAAATTTCCAGAGATTTGGGAAAAAAACAGCTGCAATTTGGACCTATTACCTGCACAATTTGTAAAACACATGAGATTTGTTGAGCCTGTGCAAACTGGGCACCATGACTTTTCTGCATGGTTCCAGATTTCACCTTCTTGCTACTTCACATTTAACAAGGTGACTTCTAGAAGAAGTTACAGGTTTTTGGGATGCCTTCAAGGAAAAAAAACCTTTGGGGATCAGCAAAGCTCAGTGACCCCATCTATATCTCACTGAGCAACAGCTACTGGGTATGAGCAATTTTGGTCACCACTTTACCTGTCTCTACTTACACACTTCAAGACACAGTGTCCCAGGACCCTACTCCTGCTGCACCCACAGTGACAGGCTTCACTGTACATGTTGATCTGTGTGCTGAGCTTCCAGTGATAGCAGCAGTACTAAGTGGAAAATAACTGAAAAGTATTTACATATCAGTGTCATACACTGGAGTCACTGTCAAAGTGGAGATTATTAGAGCAGTGAAGCTTTTGGGGACAAAAGACACACATCTGTACTAAAACCAGGCTTCATTAGTTGTGCTCACTGCACAACTACCCTTTAAAGTATGGAATGCTCCTGAATGTACCTCGTTATTAAGACTCTGGTAAGTGTCTTTTCCTCACAGTCAGTTTGTTTATTCATCCTTGATTCCAAGGATTTGCTCAATTTTCTAGTAAGTATAATATATTTCCTATCCAGATGCCACATGGGATTACTAGACAATTTACTTATCTGGACAAAATAAATGTCTTTCCTTTGAAGCCTGGAGTAACTCAGAACCTTCTCTGCTCTCTACGGGAGAATGAAAAGCGTTTGAGAGAAAGAAGTAAAATCTACCACAGTGACATACTATCATATTCTCTTGGATGAACCCCAGTATTTTTTGATTGAATGAGTCAGCAGAGAGGCTAGAATCACAGTGCATTAACCTCTCCTGTCTCACTCATCCTATACTCCCAGTTTCTTGGAGAAGTTTTAGACAAATTTGAACAGGCTAAGATGACAGTCCTGGGATTGCAGCAGCTCTTTGGGCTGTCCCAGTACAGTGTCTTATCTAAAGTTGGCCGTGATTCTGCAATAGCAGTGACTCCCTAAAAGTTAAAGTACTTTTTCATCCTTCCTTCTCACCTTTTACTTTGATTTTTTTGCAGAAAATATTGGCCTCTTTAGTTTACTGTTGTTAGGTGGAGTGAGTTAAAGATACTAAGGAACCAAGGATTTTGAATTTTAGGAATGTTTTCAGAATAACTATAAAATATTAAATTTACGTTATCCACAATATGTTGGAGGTCAGTTCGCCCTCTAAACATAATGTCTGACAATTGTGCTTTCTTAGTGTGGGTTAGAAAAAGAGTATAGTAGACTTAGGAAAACATCATAATTTAAGAAGTGACACATTTCAACAAAGACATAAAACTGTAGGCAGTACAGAAAAGAAGCAAAACCTTAGGAAACCATTACTTCATTAGGACAAATATTTTATGTCTTTTAAAAGACTCCTTATTAAAAAGGGTGAGCTCTAGGATATTCATGCTTGCATGAAATCGTAAATCTGCCATTTGAGAACAAGAATTGCTTCTTTCTGTGGATAAATTGATTTTTATTACAGCTTCATCAAATTCTTTCAAAACAGTTAATCTCAATGTATTGCTAAGAGTTGGCTTACAGTTATTTTTAATATTCTCTCACCTTCAAATATAGTGGTCAAACCAATTAGGAAAGTCAACCATGTACAGTAAGTATGCAGTCTGTGAGGCATTAGAAAGAAGCTGAACAAGGAGTCATTTGCTTACTATCAGCAAGGGGTTCTTGAGGAACCCCTTGCAAAAATAGTTGTCTTCTACATTGTTTCTCTGCCCTTTCTTTAGTATGTCTCCTCTTTGCCCTCAAATGTATGGAATAATATATATCTGACTTACACTGCCTATTTTCCTACGTGCTGGCAGTCAGGGGGTACCTGCTGGCCAAGAAAGGGCTCGGATTTTTAAGCTGCCTGCAGATACATTCAGAGTTTATTCTCCCCATAAAACAGAGGGAGCTGGTAGAGATCTGTACCCCACTGGGAAACCACAGCTTTTCTCTCTGAAGGGAGGGATGACAGTTCCTGCTTAACTCGGGAAAACTGTGAAGTCGTACTCCCTATTATTCTTTTTATAATTAAGCAGAGAATTTTTGTGACTGTGCATGAGGGAGAAGATACAGGAAGAGAGTGGAGAAAGGTTATGTTTTCATCACATTTTCTGGGTCTCTCAATTCATTTATCCTTATCTGTGTCTTTTAGATTGCAAGCTCTTAGGTGCCATGACTGTTTTTATGTGTGTCTTTAACTGGGGTACAACAGATAACCGATTACAAATTGTTGGAGTTTCCCAAGGAAACAATTTTTTGTTCCCAAGTTAATGCTCAGAAAATAAAACTGTTTGCGAAAAAATGTCAGTTTGGAAATGGAAATTTCACATGAATAAAACTTAGGGAAAAATATCTGAAAATTTGAAAAATACTTGAAAAGTAGTTCAAAATGACCTAAATATGAAGTTCTTACATTTTCTAAACAGAAAAAGTATTTCTCAGTTCAAAATTCTTTAATTTTTAAGGTACAGTAAGCTTACAATGAAACATTATATTTTGGTTCATAAAATCTTGAAATAATATGAATTAAAGAAAAAACAAAACAAAAACTCTTGCTCCAAAGAATTTTGTTATTGTTCTTGCTTTACAACCATTGTGAGGTTTTGAATACATCCAGCAAAATAATTTTACATGCAGACTTACTAAAAAATGATTAATTTCTCCTTTGTATTAAATTTTGAGGATGGTGGGAAAGTCATCAAAATAATTGGTTTATTTTAATTTTTTTAATTTAGTCTGAGAAAAAAAAGAACTTGCTTTGCAGAAATCACTTTACTGTTAAAAGATTCAAGATGGATTATAATCACTGGTTCTATTGTTTTCAAATTATTTCATCTGTCTCGAGTTTCTTTGTAAAAAAGTGGTCATTTGAGGCCAGCAGAATTGCTGCTTGAACTACTCTACTGTTTCTGAAATAGACCTGCTTCATCTGTGTTGGCCTACATAAGCCGTCTATACATTTTCACTTATACATGTTTGGGACAAAAAAAATTGCCTTTTTAGACAAAATTATTTTGGCACAGAGAGGAGAGTTGAGAAAAGCTGGAAAGATAAAGGTAAGGCATATAGTCTTAAAGGTGAAAGAGAATAATGCAGAATAGAGAAAAAGACCAACAAAATTCTTTGGAATCAGTCCTTCATTTTCACTCTAATGAGGTATTCTTGGGTGTTTTTCTGCCACCTGATAGATTGAGGGACAGAAAAAACGAACATGATGAAACAGTGGCTGATGGAAGACTAGAGGCAAGTAAAGAAAATTTTGAATAGCATTGGTTATCTAAATAAGAGAAAGTTAGAACTATCAGTAAAAAAATTATTTCTTAATCTATTTAGAAATAAAGACAGAGGAGGACCATAGCAGCATAAATTATACTCTTATGAGAAGGTCATCCCTTCCAGAGTCATGGAACCAGCAGAATGTGGAGATCCAAATGCACAATTTATATAGCATATATATGTGCTGCTTGCAATTTTAGGAGTGGCAGTGATGGATTCTTTCGAGGAACAAGTAAGCATGCCTGCTGTTGAATTGCCAACACCATCACAGCCAGCATCTCTGTGCTGCTTGGACTTCTCCAGTCCCAGTACTGTCTTTGCTAGATACCAGAGAGCTTTTGAGAACTGCCTGCACCCCTGCAGAATGTAGTTTGGCTCTCTGCTAGCCTTTTGGAAAGAGGATAATTTATATTTATTTGTAAACCTGTATCATTCTAAAATTTAAAAATCTGTGTACATGAGTTACTTGTAGTCCAGATTAAGAGCATTTTTACTGTTTATTTCTAGATCAAATCTAACTGAATATACTCTTTCTTGGCATGGATCTACAAAGTGAATTAATACCTAAAGGGGAAGTGCTTTTTTTTTCTTATCATTCATGTAATTTTCCAAATTAAGTGTTTCCATTCTCATCTGCTGAGGTTCTCAGACAGGTTTTAATTTTCAGAGCATGAAGATGTGATGAGTACATGAGCAGTTATTCAGATTTTCTGGTCATAGTCTGAGATTAATTACAGAACATAGGTTTATAATAATGACCTTGCCAAACTCCATCAGACATTGATCCTCTTCTGTATTAGCAAATGGAAATGAAAAGGATTGTGAAGAATAGTTGGAACCTGTTGCATTTCATCCACCTCAATGGATAGGCAAAATGTTGTAATGATAAGTTCACCCTTTATTTACTGTATACACAGTTTGTGACAGTGGTTTTTGTAACTCTAAAAATTACACTTAATAAATACAAGAAGATACAGATTTTCTTGATTACATAAACCTAAATATTTATTCAAGATTTCATGAGAAGTTTGTCTTAATTTAAACAGATCTAGGACTGCTGAATGGATGCCATTTTTTTGATGTGGACATGAAACAAGTTTTAGTAATATCCACACTCATTTAACCAGTAACTGTTTTCTACTAAGGCTTTGCTTCAGCATGGTTTGCCTACTGCAATCAGAATTAAACTGAAGTCGGCTTTTCATAGATCATATTTAAGGGTTTTATCCTTCATTGCATGAAGGATTGCTTGCTTTAATTAAAAAAAATCAGAAGAGACAGAAATATTGCTGCTGTAGTTCAGAGAAATGCACTATTACTTGTATTTTCCCTTTTGGTATTGATGTATGTAGAAGTTGGAGACACTAACACATTGTGGATATTGCTGCTGAGAAGGAGAAAGGAAAAAGATAGGCTTGAAACACAGCCTGCAAGATGGCACAAAGCCAGTGCACTGAAAAATGGCAAATGTCACATTTAACAGCTGGACACAGAAATATTTCTCTTTAATTTGGAAGGAGAAAATTTTTTTCACAGCAGGGCACCCTCAAAAGAGTACAACATCAAAGAGGGTGGGTCTCCCCAGTCAAACATCATCTGGCTCCAGTGATGGAGCAAAATGAATGAACTGTCAGGACTTTTTTCCAGTGTGTATGTTTTTGCCAAGTGAAAAGTAAAAGGTTTAGTGGCTTGCTCTGATCACAGACCAAATCCTGATAATGGAAAGCTGATTCCCTAAAGTCTTCCTCTGATCAGCTGGCAGGCAATGTCTGAAGAAGACCCCATATTGATTGATGGTCCACTTTGTATTGATGGCCCCTGCCACCCTCAGAGATAAGTGAAATATGCAAAATGCTTGACAGGTCTGGAGGGCTCCTGTGATTGTGTCTCAAGCAATGTTCCAATCTGATGTTATAATCCTCACGGAAACAAACACACTTCTAAAGAAACTTAGCATGATACTTACCAACACCAGACTTGCACTCTGGAAAGAAAAAAACCTTTTTCACATTCTCCACTATGACGTCCACTAGCAACATCAGCACTACTCCTTACTGCACTCCTTCATTTGCTTCTTGACTCTGACTTCAGCCCCAAAGAAGCTGCAAACTAGCCATTCCTGTGCTGTTTTTCTGACAATCCTATAATTTAACAAATTTGAAGGAATAATAGACTGTAGGAATTTTTTGATATGAAAACATGGCAACAGAGTTTGTCCAGCCATTACTCATTTGTTTTATGAGGAATCTCAGGCACAGTTTATCATATACTTTATTACTTGACCTTTTAATCATCATCTGGGGAACTTGACATTCCAGACATTCCAAAATATTCCAAACTAAAAATATCACTGTGCCTCATTATTTAAAACTCACAAAGGAATTAAGTATATTTTCTAAGGTATGTAATTTTTACTGAAATTCTTCGTTTATGGTAAGCCTTAATGAGAAGTTTAAAAAAGGATTGAAAGAATTATCTGTGGAGTCTGTGTTGTAGTAGTAAATGGGTGCTCTGCTCTGATAGATGTTCTACACATACACTGTAAACACAGTCCCTATCCATATTTACTTACAAACTCAGAGTGAAGATAAGCAAATAGTGCACAGAAAATGTAAGCAAAATCCCTGTTTTCTACAGCCACAGGATCAAGACACAGACTCTAAGTACTTACTGTAAGCCATGTGACAAACCATTTTCAGGGCAGGAGCTAAACCCAGGCATCTGCAGAGCAATTCAAGTGTCTGAATGGAGGTGTTTAGTGGCATTTTAAATCCTGGAAAGTATCTAAGACATACTGACAGGGCTGACAAGTAATGCTCAGAACTTAAGGATAATTGCCTGTCTCCTGGGGCAGTCACTGGTGCTTTAGTGGGCTACTTGAACCCACAAGAAACACTAGTGGGAACTTAAGTTTACACACCTGAATATAACTGCTATTGCCTTAGCCCAGTAACGAACACTTATGAGTGGATCACAACCAATATATTAGGCAGCAGAACGAAGCAATGTTCTTGACATTTCTTGAATGTAAGGCTACTTGTGGACAGGCTTTCTTTTCAGAGGGTTTTTTCACATGAAGCGTGTTTCTGAATTATGGTTGAGATCTTTTTTCAGGTTTCTTGTTTTCATAGAATGCCCAAGACCAACAAGTCAGGAATTTCAAAATGAAGGTGGTAGAAGTCATCCCCATCTTCTGAGCTGATGAGGTGATTTTCAGAGATTTCTTCCAACCTTGTGGTTCCACAGCTCCCTGAAGTGCCCTACTTAAATGAGACCATAGCCACTTATGCTACATGCAAAGAAAATTGAAGAATTCCTTGTCTCAAAGCAAGTAGTGTTGGTTAGAAAATTAGAGTGAATTATGTAATCTTTTACCTGCCTAATAAATAGACAGGTGTGTATGGCCCATAATGGTCCAACTAAGTTAAAACATGAATCCCATTGACTTCAGTGGCTGTTTTAAGTCTAACTTGCTAAAAGATTTCTTGCCAGTTCTGCTACAGGATTGAGAATGTCTCTACAGAATCAGAGAATATATAAGGTTGGATGGGACCATTGGAGTCACATAGTCCAACCTCTCTGAACAGGGAGGGTTTCCTAGAGCATGCTGGATAATTGCCTGTCTCCTGGCTTGTGTTTAGACAACTTTTGAATATCTCCAGAGAAGGAGACTCTGCAACTTTTTGGGGCTGTCTGCGCTAATGGTCAGTCACTCTCACTGTAAAGTTTTTCCTTGTATTCAGGTAGAACTTCCTGTGCATTAGTTTCTGACCATTGCCTCTTGTCTTATTGCTTGGCACCACCAAGAAGAGTGACTCCATCCTCTTGACACCCTACCTGCAGATCCCTCACAGTCTCTAGGTGCTCTGTGCTTGAAAAGATAAGTATCTTTATATTCTAGTTCTTAAAATGCTTAGAGCAACATGGTATTGGAGCTTTTAAAGTCCTTAAGGTAAAGAAAAGAATGAGAAGCCCCAGGCACTGCAAACTGAAACAAAACAAAACTCCTAATCTTCTGGAATATTTGGTTGTGTAAAGGAATGAAAAAATATGAAACAAACACTTTTGAATTTCACCTTTCAATGTCTAACAGTTTTGAGAACTTTCAAGAAAATAGCCAAAGCTCTGTCATTACCTTGCAAAGGAAACAGCGCTCTGTTTTCAGAGGCACTGGGAGCAAGACTGTAACTGTCTTGATTCTCTGGCTCAGAAAATAATAGGGGCTTTATTACTGAGTAAATTCATTGATTCTTTCCAGTTGAATGAGAGTTTTCAGTATTGGGCCCTTATCTGTAACTCCTTCCCTGTTGTATTTGCTGGGATATGCATTTACCAGTCAATGGGTGTGAGAGTCTTCTTTTTGGGTTATTTCAGCTTTGATAATTTCCCTCTCTGTTTTTAAACCACCCTTTCCTTTTTAGTTTGGTTTTTTTCATGTTCTCTCTGAATTATGAGCCTAGATTGGCAACACTTTTTCTCTTCATGCTCCATGTCCCACACAGAAAAGACTGGAGAAAACCGCTTCAACCTGTTGCCTCCATGTGGTGTTCAGCTACCAGGGCTGCACAGGAACACAGTGTGGTGAGCAGGGTGGAAATAACAATGTTAAATAGAAATGTCTCCATTGCAGAATGACTCATGGCTGGAGCACCACAGCTTTTTTTGTCCTATCAGTGGACCTGTCAGGAGAGTGCAAAACTACACACAGGGAAGGCCCTGTGATGTCAGTGGATACTGCAAAAGCACTGGTCCTTTACAGACCTGTTTACATGCGTGCAAGTTTCCAGCTTCATGCGTGATGTTTTTTCTGCTCTGCGTCTTCCTCTCATTGCCCTGGTGTTGAGTAACACTGTTGTGTTACATGAAATTCTTTCCTCTTCCAGGACCTCCACGGGCTAATGTCAAAACAAACCACTGAGACTTGACTTAAAAAAGAAGTAATTTTATGAAGTCCACATAATCAGCAGGGCACTGCTTTCATGACACTTTCTGGAATAAGGCCCCAATCCTCCAACCGCTTACACAGATGCTTGATTTCACACACGAGTATTCCCGTTGAGATCAATGGGGCTACAACATGTGCATAAGTGTTTGCTGGACCGGGGTCTAAGTGAGAGATGAAGCCTTTCACCTAGCACAGACAGTTCAAACCAATGTTTATAGTTTCATATGCCATAATCCTTTGAGAAACATTAAATAGCTTTTAATATTATTTGGCAAGTATTCTCTTTTATAAAATTTGTTAGAAGATGCCTGCTAGATTAAAGAGAAAAACATTAAGTACATATTACAAGATGTATGCTCCATATCAGATATGGCTAATTTTAGAAAATTGCTTTGAATTGTGTGAGCAGTCAAAGAAGATCATTGCCTGCTAGGATATATTCCTGTGCATTTTCACAGAGGGGCTGCATCCAGTTGGACGAAAGTTTTGGGTTGACTTTAACCAGCGAGGCCTCCTGATATTTCCTCCTTGCTCATTTTTTCAGATTTCTATTCTGTTAGTTGCTTATAGCACTTCAAAATGCTTTGGAAAACTTGATGATATTTCTAAGTATAAACAAATGGCATGTAATACAAATGTCTCAATAAAGAAAAATCATTCTTTGAATGGACTGCTGCATTTTCTACATGGCAAGGAGATACCATCAATTATTATTTTAAAAATAGAAGCACTTCAAAGCAAGTAACTAGTTATTGACATGGATTTATTTCATATAGATACAAAGACTGTAGTAACTGGCTTTAATTTTCCACAAAATAATAAACCAAAGTATTCTTATCTCATCCTAAGACAACAGCTTGAATGTTATCTGTAACATATTTATATTTTTGATTCTGCTATCTGTCCATAAATAATCTGAAGGCATATTTTAACTGGTAAAGTAAATCAATTAGTCTTATCAAGAAACAGTGGAACGTATGAGAAGTATTTATAACTAATGTCTTTCTGAAATAATGACCATGCAATTGAAAGGGAACCTGTCCAAACATTTCCACTTATAGTAGAATGAGGTTGATGACATGTATACTACTATTGTTGCATACCAGTTTTATGTGCATAGTTGATTATTACAGATTCAGTAATATTTATTAGGTATCAAAATTGGATTCATCACAATGTGATGAATGGCCTTTTCTTTATTCTGTCTGGGAATAATTTTTCTGTTCACTGTATAGGTAATCTAAAAGATAGCGTGCAGTTTACAAAATATTTCAATGTTTGAGATGTGGTCTTTGCAAATTATGTGATTATAAAATATTATTATTGTCATAAATCAACATCAGTTTTTCCTTTTAGTTAAACTGTATTTGGAGTGTTTTCCATGCATTTTAGTTTTCCTCTGAGCTCCATTATATTTCATTTTTCTTCTATACAGTGAGACTAAAAGGTTCTTAGGAAGTTTGCTGAATATCCTTGGTCATCAAGCTAATGAAAGAAGTGAGAAGGAAGTGACAGTTAAATGCATGATTGTTTCTACACGCCTTTCTCATTCAGTGTGTAACAAGGAGAAGACACACATTTGGAAGGGCTCTCCTGTCCTGAAGCAGATGGCCAGCTCCTAATATCAAGGCATTTAAAGTCTAAAAGCATTCATTTTTGAACATTTGTTGCTATCAATATGAACCCAGCTGTAGTTTGATTTTCAGCCTAAAGTATGCTCCTTAAATGTAATATTTTTCAAGGAATTCTGCTAGTAGTCTTCTCTTTCAGTTCATGCAGAATCTTCTGAACATTTCAGATATTCTAGCTAATGAGGTCCTTTGGCAGAGTGTTGATTTCAAAGACAGCTAAGCACCAGTATATCACACAAAATCCAACCTAAATGAGTAAGTTATCAAGTCGTGTATACAACCCAGTTTGCTTTCAGTTTTACACGATTAGAAGCTCTAACAAATAAACTCTTGTCATAATAAACTCTAGAGTTCATTGGCATTTTGCTTAACAATCACTGCCTTGGGCAAGTCAAATTACTGAATTTTACTGTTCAGTTGTCTGTGTGAGTCTCAGAGCTTTTCAGGAAAGAGGCAGCTATTTCTTCAGCCTTATGGGAGAGGTAGCCTTCCCTGCTGTTTGTTCTGTTGGCTGTAGAGCTCTCTTCTACCAGTAATGCCACTGAACACTCTTCTCCCATCTATGAAAGCACACATGTATTCAACTTTACTTACACTACTAGTTTATTACAGAGAATGAGTAAAATGCCGCAAAGTGAATTTAAAAAAAGATAATTAAATGAAGATATGGCAGTTTCCTTTAAAAGAAGATGATGGTGGTGACAGGACTGAGTGTTTTTGGGTAAGAACAAAGGTGAAGGCCAATACAGCAGATATTATGGTGGAAGTCTGTTATAGACCATCCAGCCAAGATGAAGAGGCAGGTGAAATATTCTATAAGCAGCTGGGAGAAGTCTCATGATTGTCATCCCTTGTTCTCATGGTAGACTTCAATTTACCCATGTTTGTTAGAAATGGAGCACAGCAGATGGGAAAAAATGCAGGATGATCCTGGAATGTGCAGAAGATAACTTCCTGACATAGATGGTGAGGGAGTGAGCTATGGAACGTGCCATGCTGGACCTATTGTTTGTGAACAGAGAAGGACTTGAGGGTTATGTGGTGGTCAGACCATGATCTTGAGCGCAATGACCACGAAAGGATTGAGTTTTCAGATCTCGGAGATGTAAGGAGGAGGATCAGCAGAACTGCCATCTTGTACTTCCAGAGGGCAGACTTTGGCCTGTTTAGGTGACTGGGTAACAGAGTCCCTTGGGAGGCAGTCTTAAATGGCAAGGAGTCCAGGAAAGCTGGATGTGCCTTAAGAAGGAAATCTTAAAGGAGCGGGAGCAGGCCGTCCACATATGCCAAAAGACGAATTGGTGGGGAAGACAATTAGCCTGGTCAAACAGAGAGCTTTAGCTGTAAGTGAGGGAAAAGAAGAGAGTTTGTGATCTTTGGAAGGAAGGGGCACACAACTCCAGGGGACTGCAAGGATGTCATGAGGTTATGCAGGGAGAAAATTAGAAGGTCCAAAGCCTGAGTAGAACTTACCTGCTGTAAAAAAAAAAAAGGGTTTCTATAAATTGCATAGCAGCTTAAGAGGGGCCAAGGAGAATCTCCACCCTTTGGTGGATATGTGAGGAAACAGTGACAAAAGATGAGGAAAAGGCTGAGGAACTTAATGCCCTCTTTGACCCAGTCTTTAATAGTAAGACCAGTTCTTCTCTGAATAACCAGTCCTCTGAGCTGTAAGATAGGTGTGGGAAGCAGAATGAAGCCCCTGTAATCAAGAGAAAAATGGTAAGATACCTGCTACTCCATTTAGACACACACAAGTCTATGGGGGGGGTCACATGAGATTGACTCAAGGGTGTTGAGGAGGTGGTGGAAGAGCCCACTAAACCACTTTCAATAATTTTTAAGTGGCCATGGCTCATCAGGGAGGTTCCTGATGACCAGAGGCCAGCAGACATGAAGCTACAAGAGGGGCAGGAAGAAGGATGCAGGGAACAGCAAGCCTGTAAGCCTGATCTTGGTGCCAGGGGAGGTCATGGACCAAATCATCTTGAGTGCCAGTGCAGACAACCAGGACTGGGCACAGCCAGCACGGGTTTAAGAAAGGCAGGTCCTGCTTGACCGACCTGGTCTCCTTCTGTGAAAGTGTGACATACTTCATGGATGAGGGAAAGGCTGTGGATGTTGTCTATCTGGTCTTCAGTGAAGTCTTTAACACCGTTTCCCACAGAATTCTGCTGGAGAAACTGGATGCTGATGGCTTGTGCTCTTCAAGTAAAAAACTGAAACTGGCCATGTCCAGAGAGTAGAGGTGAGTGGTGCCAAACCCAGTTGGCGGCTGGTCACAAGTACTGTTGCCCACAGCTCCGTGTTGGGGAGCAGGCCTGTTCAATACCTTTATCCATGATCTGGATGAGGGGATCAAGTGCACCTTCTGTCAGTTTGCAGATTACACTAATTTATGCAGGAGTGTTGATCTACTGGAGGGTTAAAGGGCTCTGCAGAGGGATCTGGACAGGCCGGATTGATGGGCTGAGGCCAATTGGATGAGGTCAAACAAGGGCAAGCACCAGGTCCTGCACTTTGGTCACAACAATCCTACCTGATGGGACAGGCTGGGGGAAGAGTGGCTGGAAAGATGCCTTGGTGGAAAACGATCTGGGGGTGCTAGTTGACAGCAGCTGAACATGAGCCAACTGTGCCCAGGTGGCCAAGAAGGCCAATGGCATCCTGGCCTGTATCAGCAATAGTGTGGCTGACAGGACCAGGGCAGCAACTGTCCCTCTGTGCTTGCCACTGGTGGGGCCACATGGCCAGAACTGTGTCCAGTTCTGGGCCTCTCACTACAAAAAGGACATTGATGTGCTGGAGTGTGTCCAGAGAAGGGCAATGGAGCTGGGAAAGGGTCTGGAGTACCTGAGGAGCAGGTGAGGAAGCTGGGAGTGTTTAACCTGGAGAAAAGGAGGATCAGGGGGACCTTATGCTCTGTACAACTGCCTGAAAGGAGGGTGTAGCAGCATGGGAGCTGGTGTTTTCTCCCAAGTAACAAGTGACAGGAGAAGAGTAAGCAGCCTCAAACTGCACCAGGGGAGATTTAGCTTGGATGTTAGGGAAAAGTTCTTCACTGGGAGGGTTGTCAAGCACTGGAACAGGCTGTCCAGGGAAGTGGTAGAGTCACCATCCCTGGAGGTATTTAAAAGTGTAGCTGTGGCACTTAGGGACTTCATTAAGTGCTTGGCTTGGCAATGACCAGTTAAGGGTTGGATGATTTTAAAGGTCTTTGCAACCTAAACAATTCTATGATTCTATAATTGCACACCTTTTACAGACTGTCAGCTATATAGCCAGGCTTATAACTGTTACCCTTTTTGGCATTTTTTTCAACTTCTGTTTAGGATAGACACCTGTAGAAGATGTTGTTGCGTTTTTACATCAAAAGCAAGGTCTCACAATAGTGAGATTTACATAATGTAGAGCTTATTCAGTTCTGATGTCCAAGTCAGCAAAGAAACTTTGAATGTAACTGTGGCTTGTAGGTTCATGCACTGTTATAGAAAGAATACAGCTTGTATGAATGCTACCCCATCTAACATGTCAGTCTGGTTACAACTTCTTCACCATATTACCAATAGTTTTGGGTACACTTTTGCTATCTTGACTCTTCCCATTGAAGTCAAGAGTAAAACTTCTTTTGAGAGGAGAAGACTCATAGTAACTGATTTGAAAATTCTATGATTTTATGCACATGGTATCAATGAGAATAGCAGCGAATAGTAAAATGCAGGAGTCTCTACTTATGGTAAGAACTAACTCTTGCATATTTTGTGGTTTTATTCACACCTCTTTTGATGTCTTGCAACATAAAACAAATATTCTAATAGCTACTTTTAGAAGATAATGGTATGTACAAAGAAAAATTCTGTTTTCAGGATCAATCTATTCTCTGATTGCCTGAAATGAAAATAAGTGGTCAAATAATTATCTGTTAATATCTTTCTTATCTGACTAAATGGCAAAATAAAATGCAGGAAGAATTTCTAAAGACATAATCCTTTATCAGACCCTGGAAAGAGAACAAGGGAAGGCAATAGATAGAGAGGAAAGAACTTCAACAAACTATTTTTGGTTTTGCTGCCTCTTCCATGAAATTGTTTTTAATTGTTTCATAACTTGGCATTCTCTGCAGTTGTGCTGTTACATTTGAACTTCTTTAATCTAAAATTTTGTGACATCTATACCAGAAACTGGGGCAACAATCTTTAGCATTGGAATTAGATTTGCCCCATTGATCCAAGTGAGCAGTACTGACTCTATCAATACTGAAGTGAAGGTTCTCAAAAGGTTCTTTAGCACTCCACCATGTCTTCTAATACTGCTTAAATCTTAGATGGTCCTTGTTTATTTTACTTAGTTATGGGTGTTCAGAGATTTTAGAGCATCACTTATATGAGATGCAGTGTGCTTTAAAAGTTACGTTATTATTATTGCCATTGTATGTTGCTCTTATCATTGTCATTAAAGTAACTGTATCTATGTCCTCCAAATAATTATCAGCAACCAATACAGCAAGTAATACCTCCAGTCCTTCATATCTAATTTATGTTTGCATGCCATTACAAGATGAACCTGACCTCTATTTATGTCTTGATTATTTAATAAAGTGGTGTTTACAAGGAAGAGAATAGGAATTACCAAAGAGAAGACTTGTGTTCTGATGACTATGCTTTGGACTCACTTTCTTGGATAATAAAGCCATTTCTGTTGTATTCTGAAGTCAAAGGATGAAATTCACAGAGTAAAAATACGTGTCACTTTTTGAGTCTCTTGATCTGCAACATACCAGTAAAATATCCATAAACTCAAGAACCTATTAAGAAGATAGTTAACTGTATGGCAACTGTTAAGGGGACTGTAATGCATGTCAAATGAGGTGAGTGCAGTCCTCTTTTTTCAGATTCCAGTCTCTTCCACAAATCTGGTTCATTCCATTAGAAAACAAATAAACAAAAAACCCACAACAAAACCCAAACCCTTAAAACTCAGCAAAACCAAAGGTTATCAAGTACTTTGTGTCAGAAGAGGAAAAGGTCCAGTAAGAATCTTAGGTAACACTTCCAACACTACTTTGTAGCCAAAGTAGAAAAATGAAATAACTAATTGTGTTTCCCATACTTAGATCAGTGACTGATGTGAGATACAGAAAAAATAAATACTGTGTCTGCAGGGACTTGGAGAAATGGTATTTTATTTTGCCGTGGTGCTCTGGCAATGTGTTAAAAATTATGCCAGTGTAGATGGATGTAATGATCTAGTGAGGTAGTCAAAGACTTCCAGTAACATCAGTTTATCACAGGTTTCTGCAGTATTTTCTGTAATAGGTACTATGAGTGCTTAAGGATGTATGCATGTGTAATAGAAATGTGGGTGAATATGTGTGTCCATAGTTTACTGTAGTGCCTGGATTCACGGCTTGTGCTACAGGTTTGCTTTTTCTGTTACGGCAGGTTGTGGTTTGCTCCATCACGAGGATTTCTTCAGGCAGTTATATCTTTGATGGTTGCCTGATTTATGGAACTGTAAAATAAATAAGAACTCTTGCATGATAGTGACATGAAAAATAATAAGTGTATCCAGTTTTTGTTGTTTTTTCCCAGATTTTGACCTGTATTGTGCAATTTGACAAATAAACAGATTCAAGACGTTGTTATTTCCCTTCTAAGCTTAGGGCTTCTGCTTCCTTACAGATGGGTTTACAATCCTGTAAGAACAGGGCTAACAGTGATGTTGGATAGATTATGACTATGCAGGAATGTCAGTAATTTCTCCTAGGAAAGGAGGGCATAGTGTCACTTGATGCATCACTACTTGCGAGAAAAAAGTATTTGAAAATACTTAGAACAGTCCTTCCAATTCACCAAGGCCCAGGAAAGATCCAGTCCTATATTTTCATGACAGATTTTAATTTTTCATATCAGTTAATGACTGTCTATTTACACAAAGTTCCGAGTAAGACCCTGTGTGTCAAGATATGAGTGTCAGTACTGATTATGGCAGACCTCTTTGTCTTTCCTGTTTCATATCATCTGGGGATTAGGAAGCTATCAGCTCTTCTTTTATGGGAATTGTTTTTGCCTCATATTAAGCCATATATTGTTATGTGAATAAGCAGCATGTAAATGGATAGATAATAAACACTGCTGAGAATGTTTGCATAGATACTGCCAAAATGGTTCCAGCCAAGTACTGTTAGTCATTATTTTTTCCTTCTCTTCCTTTTTATAGGCTGATTTCCTGTAGAATTTTTCTGATTTCATCATAGATTTTTATTGTTTAGCATATTTTGCTCACATATTCAACATACATTAAGATATTTGCATAAGAATAGGTCCGTGCTGATAATCAACATGCTACCATACATAAAAAAATAAACCTCATCCCTGATATTGGAGTATTTGTTTACTTCTGAGGACTCCTGATTTCTCTATTTCACTCAGTGCATGTTGCTTATCCAACACAGGAGTATTTGGCCAGGTTCCACCTGATGCTTGTCACAGACACTCAGGAACAAAAGATAAGGATTGCAATAGACACTTGATTTCTATGTCACTCATCCTCTTGCAATGGGCATATTGCTCCTGATTACTCACAGTCCCTCTTGGCCAACAACAAAGCAAGGCTGGTTCCTGAATTTGCCACTCTCCTCTGGTGGAGGAAAAAACTGGATCTCAATTCCTGTGTATATTTTTTTGTGAAATGTGATAAACAGTCTTTTAAAAAATTGGATGTATTGAATATAGCCACATAATTTTCAAGATTATTCTCTTGATATTGAAATAAACATTCAAGATTGTTTATTTGTATATACTAGAAATGTTCAATTCAATGTAATGTGCATCCTCTTTAGTTAGCAAAATTAATACTTTCAAGAAGACATTGGTTTAAGCTCGTACAATTACAAATTGTGTAACATTTTTGGGATACGGGTATTAAAGCAAATGGTGTTCATAGAGAGGAAAAAGGCATGAAAATGAGATTTACTTCAAACAGGCACCTAACTGTTCAGATGCATTTGTGAAATTTGACAAAGTAGTTGTGTACTTGTGAGATAGCACGCTTTTATTAGGATTAGACCTACATAGATAACATTTTTAAAACAGTCAGTAGGACAGGTGTGCATGAAACATTTATCTTTTCATTTTAGAACCTCTAGAGCAACTTTATTCTTGATTTCAGAGAGAGCATCCACTTCCAAATAGAAACATAATACTGTCTTTTTTTTTTAAATTACCATAACTGGCTCTCGTGCCCTTAGCAGAGAAGTCATGTTTAGGAAAAGGATGATTCCCTCAGGACTGATTTCTCATTTAGTACTTCAAAAAATTATATGTCTCAAGGGAGCTCCTAAAGGCATCATCAACTCCGTTTTTCCTTCTAGTCTCATTTGTTTTCATATTATGAATCCTACAACTCCCTAACATATCACATGAGGTTTCTGAAGTATATGCTCTTGCTTCAACTGAGATGTGAAAGAAGGGATACTTGTTTAGGGATTACTACTGCCCCTTGTTCAGATGTCCCAGCCATTTCAATGCACGCTTTACATTCAGATTTTCTTGTTTATCTGGCAGTTCATTATTTAAGGCCAGCTTGTCAAAATAGGTTAAATATTCTTTGGGAAACATGGTCACATCTTTGAGACACCACAAATATTTTTAATATGAAAAGATTGGCTTGATAAGAGAAACATGATAAAATTGCATCCCTCTAAATACTTTTCTGCTTTTTCATGTATGTTTCTAAGAGTATCAGTTTACAAATGACAAAATTCATGGCAGTAAAGTCCTGGAAAAGCCACAGAGAGACACCAGCAAAGCAGTGAAAATGATTGCTGATGATTTGTTCTAACTACTTGACCTTGTGATGTCTCTCCCAGATATATGACCAAGATGGGACACTGCAGCACTTTATCGATGGTGGAGAACCCAGTAAGTCAAGCTGGATGAGGTACATCCGATGTGCAAGGCACTGTGGGGAGCAGAACTTAACAGTGGTTCAGTACAGGTAAAGTGGTTTTTGATTCACTCAACGACGCAAAATGAAAATGTTTTATCAGACTGTAACTGTCAGAAGTACTTCTGCCTTTGATTGCAAAGACAGTTTCAGAGCTCTGGAGGATGTGCTCACGTGGGGCAACACATGCAGGGTGAAGCTCCAGGGAGTGAGGGCAGCCCTGTGTCACTTGTGTGACCACCACGCCACACAGAGCTCTCTGCGCTTTTCCAAATAGTCTCATCAGAGGCAAGCCAACACAAGCAGTCCTCCACCCTCAGTAGAGATGTGTGTGATAGGGGAGGGGGAAAAGTGGCAGGGAAGGAGTTTTGCTCCCAGAGGCACCCTGAGGGTCAGTCATGAGGTGAGCTTTTATGTTGAGTGCACCTGCTAACCAAGATTGCTAGTGCTTGTACCTCTTATCTGGCTGGCTAGAGAAAGTCAAAATGTGAAGAAAAATGTAAAGAAATTTTGGTGCATTTTACTTTGTACTTGCAAATGGATCCAGAAAACCCAGACAACACATTACATAAATACATGACCTCAGCTATAAACAAACCTTTTGTCTTAGAATCAGAAGCAACTGCTTGGCCTTATTAAACGTGGTAGGAAGTACATCAAAGAATGCCCCAGGCTTGCCAGTCACAGTGAGCAATGAATTTTGCTGGTTGCTTTAGAAAGCAGGTTTCTTTTATTCAGGAAAAATCTTAATCTTATTTAAACTACCTTTAAAATTAAAAATAAAACATACGAAAGCAAGCTAAAATGAAATATATGAAGTTTGATTATCCCATAGAGATCCAATTTAACAATGGTAAAATTGTTCAACTGCATTTTCAACTTTTTTATTCTCTGGCCAGTTGACTAAATAATGCTGCAGTTAAAAAAATAACTATCCTATTTATACATTACAAATATTTTATTATATACTTAAATATTTGCTATCTATAGCTAAAATACCATTGGATTTTAAATAAACACACCGGATAATGAAAAAAGATTGTTGTGATGAAGGAGTATTTTTGTGGGTATCTTGCGGACTATTTCTCAATGTGGTGATATGTGCGTGCTCGTATACGTATAAAAATAAGAAAAAAATAGATGCGTACATATATACATATATATATATATATAACTGAGCATGAGAAAGTCATTACACATCTGTCAATATTAAGTGGATTTTACAACTCTCCTTTCATGATGGAGTTTTTACTTAGAGTTCCCTCTGTTGATCTGTTTTCGATTACTTCAGATCTTTATAAAATGAACTACAAAAACACAATTTAAAAAACTGGCATCCATCACCAGTGACTGCATCCAAGTGTAAGAAAATAGAAAAGTTGGACACTGAAAAACCAGCCTAATTTTTATTGTACATGGACGTCCTCCTCACAGAAAGTCAGCTGGTTTAAATTCATTCTGTTATGATTTGTAATATCTAAATGGAATTTTCTTCAAAGTGCTCTTGATTGATTGACCCTTAGCTGAACGTTTTGTTTTTATTTTGAGGCTGACAATAATGTTTGTTGGCATGTGTTCTGCTTCAACTGCGTTGGGACGCCATGAAGCTATCTTTATGAGTCATCCAACCACAATACTAAATACATGTCAGCAAAGGAAATATTATCCGAAAAGGGAAAAATCCCTTTGATGTACTTCAGCATGCAGAGATTTCTGCGAGTTTTGGAAGCTCTGCACACTTGTAAGGGACGGTGTACACTTACACTTTTTTTTCCCTGCCCACTTCAAGCCCCACAGACCACCCATTGCTCAAAAACAGTTCTGCTCTTTCAGCGGCAAAGTGTGTCATTTGGTTTTAGCACATTCATTTGCTGGGCTGCTGTGTTTATGTTAAGGGAAGCCAAACTGAGAGATGAAATGTTACAAGGGTGAAGTACAAAGTAGACTCAATTTTTCTCAAGTTAAGAGATGCTGGTAATTTATAGTGTGGCTCCGATTTTCATTTTTGTGTAACAGTGGAAAGAATTAACTAAATGCATAGCTCTGGGAAGAAAGAGAGAGGAGGAGGAGAAGGAGGAGGAGGGAAGATGAAGGGGAGACACAAAGGGGAGAGTTTTTGTCAGATATTCATAGAAGGCTAAGAAAACCGTTCTGCTTAGCTAGCAGTGCCCTCCTGAGACAGGGTGGCAGTAAGCGAGGAAAATAACAAGATAAATGAAATTTTTGCAGCTGCTAGTAAAATATTGAGAATCTGCACTTTTTTATTGATCTTTATGATCCTGTTGCCAAGAGCCACTTTGCGGTGACAAAATATGTTGACAAGTGCATATCTCACTGCCATGAAAAATGTGGTAGAAGATTCTCCTTATGTCTGCAGTGTTATACAAGGAACAAATTGCATTGCTACAGCCAATTCTTTATAGAAAGTCTAAATTTAAGGCCTACCAACCCTAAACACTTTTATCTTGAACTTCAGAATAATGTTTGTAGCAATTCTTCACTCAGAAAACTGGTTGAGGCCTAACTTTTTTTTCTTTTTTTTTTTTTGTCTATAGATATTTTTCTGCCTAACATAAGCTGTTATAAAAAATGGTCATTTCTTGGTACTTTGACTGTATCATTTTGGTATGTAATCCTTCAGCAAGAGTGGACTATTCTTCTTGTGTTTATTGAATTTCTATCCATCTCACAGGAGTGTGTTTTACTCTTCCATGTGAAGCATAAGGGAAAAGCCACTGCAAACTGAAAATAGTTGTCTTTTATCTTGTGCCTGATTCTAATCTTACACAGTCTTTGCTGCCATGTAAATCTGTTAACTGCAGAAGTATCGCTCTGAAGCTATTTGCATCAGTGCAAGTTCAGTATAAGGCTCTTGTTTTTATGCTAAAGGCATTAGGATTTTTCCCTTTTTCCCCCCTCGGTTCCCACTTTAGTGGTCTAGAAATTCCCAGTCTTTTCCCGCAGGAACAATGTGATATCACACCTGTGGTAATACTAATTTATACATACTAAAGGATCATTGGCACTGCCCTCATGGTCCACACAGGGGAAGATTTAATGGCTTCGTGATCCGATTAACCCCAATTTTTCATTTCCCCTAAGCCAAAGTCTGTTCTTCTCAACAATCCAAGATCTCTCTTTTGATGGTATATTACTGTCATGAAAGGTCACTTCACACTACTTCAATGGTCTTGCTAAATGAACTTATTCACATAAAAGAGCTGTTTTCTATTTACCCTAAAATATGTTAACATTAGCTTAGATGACAAATGCAAGGCTGTTTAAATGGCTGAACTTGCTGATCTGTGCTCACCACTCAGATGTTTATAATGTGTAAGCAAAATCTACCATTCTAAAATCCTCCTGACACAGATGTTGTAAGAAAATACCTGTATTTTCATAAAATCTCAGTTCTTCTAAAACCTTAGTGTTTTGTGCATGTTAGGTGCAAACTTGCCTGTAATGTTGCTGTTAGCCTGTGCTACAGGAACAAAGTCCTTCTCTAATGACAGATTTGGTTTAAAAACAATCAGTAGGTTATTCATTTAGTTATCTGCAGAAATGCTTCCAAAACTAAGAATTTCTACTGTAATACCATGTAATATAAGAGGAGAATGCTCTATTCCTAAATTATGCAATGTTTTCTTTTTCTCTTGATTAGGTCAAATATATTCTACCGGGCTTGTATAGATATCCCCAGGGGCACTGAGCTGTTGGTGTGGTACAATGACAGCTACACATCTTTCTTTGGAATCCCTCTCCAGTGCATTGCACAAGATGAGAATTGTAAGTTCTTCCTTATATTTCTACCTCTGTAAGTCATACTTCCTCTTTCATGCCTAATCAGCTATATCCATAGAGTGTTTTAGAGGGTGCTCTGTCCCTGGAAGTTCAAGGCCAGTCTTGATGAAGCTTTGAGCAACCTCCTCTCCGTGGCAGGGGAGTTGGAACTAGAGGGTCTTTAAGGTCCCTTCCGACTAAAAACCTTCTATGATTCTCTGATTCTACAGAATTTAATGGAAGTGGAGTATATTCAAGGTAAGCTGATATACTTAAACTGGGCAAAATCATGGTATGGCTAGAATCACTTTTCTATATAAGTGATTAATTAATCTATTGCAAACAGTTTGTTTGGTTCTCCCCGTTGTTGCCAGACCTATCACAAAACACTGTGTTGCCAAAACAGTAATGCATTGCAAGCCCACAGGGCCTCTGTTAGTGATTCTTTGTTCTATTACCTCTGATCATGTTGAGAAAAGCTTTGGCTGGCTGATTTAAGAGTTTAGATCCTTGTGGTTCAACATAAGAACCAGCTTTTTAAAATACCAACTGAATGTAAATACCTTGAAATGACAATAAACCTCTGTTCCATCCTGACCATCCCCATTTTCACCCATTCTTTTACCTGTTTTCAATATTTTACTTTTAGTTTGCTAGGATTCCTCACAAAACTAAGCATGCAACTTATGATACAAATGCAGCCTAGTGCTGGATACTTTGTGATGGAAATAGGTGATTCAGGAACAACCTTCAGTTTTACTGCTTGTGTGTGAGAGTTGTTTAGAGCTTGCATGCATTTTGGCAACTATATGTATCTATGTGGTGGAAGAAAACAATAATGGACTCATTGACTTTGATTTAAGGTAACCCTGTGGCCGCCTACACTTAATAAATATAAAATGTATGGTTTTGGTCCTGTGCTTGGACACTTAAACAGGATGAACTGCTAGGATGAACTAGCGTCTTGTAGCAACTCAAATACTGAATCATGAAGCAATTAAACAGCAAGATAGCAGGGATTAAACTGTCAAAAATAAACATCCTTTCCCATCTTGAGTTTTCAAATCTGTTGGGCTTGAGAAAAGTTTAAAAGACATTTAGTTACTGGCAGAAATATTTGCTGATGAAAGTCATGCTCTGCAGTGTACAATATAGAATTTTTTTTTTTTTCAGGAGCTGAAGATGACAAAAATTTTATTTGAAAAACAGAGCATTATGGCTAAAATCTGTGAATATTGTCACTTGCTGTTTTGCTGTGAGACAAACCAGAGTTTCATCCAGAGAGACATGACTAGATGAAATTAATCTCTAACCATGTAGCCAGCTGCAGACTGGTATAGGACTTAAGTCCCACTTAAACTCCCACAGTGTACCTTCTGCTTATCTTCTGCACAGGGGTGTTGTCACTAGCACAAGTTCTGCCTACATTCCTTAGGTCTTTATTACCCTAATCTCATTGCTTCTGTGGACTTTTATGAGTACAACTTAAAGAAAAGAAAAAGAAAAAAAAAGTGATCCCCTTCTTCTGAGTGTACTGGGGCAAAATGATAGTATATAAATTGCTCCTGGTACTGAAGAGACATAGAAGACATATTTTATGTCTGGAAACTTGTGATAGACAGCTCTATGGATGTAACTCTACTTAGAAATTATGTTCTCAGATACTACAAAAAAGAAAAGATTAGGAAGGCCCTCAACTGACATAAACTAAATATCTTGTAATAATATAATATTTGAATAATTGTGATTGATCATAGATATTAGAACATAACCCTAAAACATCTGGCAGGATTTAAGATATTACCAAATATTAATTTGCCTTTTTTTTTTATATATTAAAAAATGATGGCTGATGCCAGCTTACAACTTTAATTCTCATGTTTGCTCTTAGAAATCTATTGTCATGACTTACCAAACCAGAATTTTACTTTCTAATCAAGAGTTTAGTACAGGCTATGTACCTATTTGTAGACATAAACAGTTTGTGACAGTAACTAAATTTGTGTATACATACTTATATATATATATAAATAACATATTTAATTTAAAAAATTCCATTAAAATATTATGTCATGAGTCTGAGCGGTCCAAAATTAGAAAGCAACAGAAGTTACTTGGTCCAGATGGCCTAAATTATATTCATTTTTGCATTGTGGTGCAAGTTTTTGTCAGTTGACTATTTTTCCACAGGACTCTTACCTTATTCACTGTATGATCTACATGGTTCTCAAGGTGTGAGGCAGTTGTTCAATTTCTTCTACTTGCTTGACCTCCTGCTTTTCTTATCACAAAACATTCAAATTCAGCACTAAATCACTTCTTTGTGAAAAGCATATTGCATTTGTTGCTGAAATATCTGAGTGCCTCAGAAGCTGGAGTTAATTGATGATCATATGACTAGAAACAATTTTCATGGGACCTGAAAAAATTTTTATGCCTGTTTTGTAGGTGAGAAACTGGTGCACAAAGGCCTCTCTGCCTATACTTTGCAGTGTTTCATGGTGACCTACCTGCTATTAAACTCAGGCATTAGAGGCATGGTGAAGTCCCTGGCTTCTTAACTGCATTGGCAGTGTGACTATTTGTGAGATGGAATAGTATAATATCCTTAGAGGCTACCCTTTTGTAGGATAAGGGAACTATTGCTGCAGTAGATATTTAAGTTCCCTTGTATCTTGAGGAGTGTCCGAGCAGGGATTTTTTCTCCATGCTCTCAAAATCCATGCTTGTCTGGGATATAGCAGTCAGACATGCTGACTGCAACATGCAGAGTCAGGGTATCACAAGTGGTGCAGCTTTTTCTTTCAGATGACAAACCCATAGTGTAATAAATGTATATCACAGTCAGGCTTCTCTGGGTCCTTTCAGTCTCAGACACTCCCTTGCATGAATTTTCATTTCAGTGTCACAGAATCAGCACCATCCATTCAGATCACTGTCTCACTCAAGTCCTTCTTTTCTTCCCCCCCCCCTTTTTTTTTGTACATTGTTAAAATAAAATTGTTTCATTGTAGTGTCAAGAAAATGGATGTTGATTTTTTTTGGTGTCTCCCAAAATTGTACTAGCTTTAAAAAGGCATAAAAAGGATCTTATTTAATTTTCTTGTTTTCTCCCAGTGAATGTCCCTTCGACTGTAATGGAGGCCATGTCCAGACAAGACACCCTACAGCCATTTAATAAAAGTAGCAAACTATCCCCTGCCACTCCACAGCGATCCATAGTATTTCCACAGACTCCGTGTAGCAGAAATTTTTCTCTCCTGGATAAGTCTGGGTCCATCGAGTCAGGATTTAACCAGATCAGTGTCAAAAACCAACGAGTTCTTGCAAGCCCAACTTCAACAAGCCAACTAAATTCTGAGTTCAGTGACTGGCATCTTTGGAAATGTGGGCAATGCTTTAAGACTTTCACCCAGCGGATCCTCTTACAGATGCATGTGTGTACGCAGAACCCCGACAGGTAAAGCCCAGGCTCTCTTTTTTTTCTGTATCTACTGATAGCCAAATCCACTGCTTTCTTCTTTTATCAAGCTGTTATTATTTTCAAAACCAAACCATTATTATGGGGAGCCTGTATGACATAATTTATCGGCAGCTGCGTGAAGTAAGCTGATAAAAACTATTGCTTGCCTTCACTATTTGTAAAAACATTCGGTGCATAAATGTGCAGATAAAAGGAAATAGCTAAGGATATAATCTTGTTTTTAGAGTGGTTTGGTACATCTGATGGAAGCAACAAAATAGAATGAAAATTTATGAATATCATAGATGGAAAAAATGAGGTCAAGAAAATTAAAAGTCTCTCTGTCTTCCAAACATAATCTAACTTGCTGCTCAGTGGCTGCCACAGTCATTTCAGGGTTCAGCTATAGTGTGCAATGTGTATGAACTTAATTAAGTACTAAGAGGTAATGAATTGGAATTTTTTGCTTAGTACTATTTTTCTTCATAGCATGCAAACCCATAAATCGTACAAAGCTGTCAAAAGGAAATACCTACTCCACCAGTGATGTGGAGGAAAACAGATGCCACTTATTCAATAAACTAATATCCACACAGAAGAAAAATGTTGACTAGATACCTCAGAGTCAAAGTTGGTTTGAAAGTTTGTCAATACAGAATTTTATGGCTGTGAACTGAGGATGAAATTTAGCTGAACAAGTGAATTAAAATTTCAGGTACTCTGACCGGTGGCACAGTAAATATAATGGAACCATTATTTATGAATCAAAGCTGGTTTATTTGACAATTTTGATAGCTGGCAGGACAAAAGAGAAAAATCAAATTAATTCAATAAAAAAGGCTGCCCGTGTTTTGTCTCTTCTTCCACTGTGAAGATTTGAGCAGAACAGCTGAATCCCTGGAAGGTTGTTCTAAAAGCAGCATTTAATTGTGAATTACAGTTAACAAAACACTACCAAAAAGTAGCAAAGAATGAGTCTGTGCATGTGTTTGTGTGCATGTCTATGTCTCTTTGTGTACTTTGTGTACTATCTACATGTACACATATGCTTGTGTGATTCTGTGGGTATGGAGATATTAGAGAATAAGTCCATTTTTCCAGAAGAAATGTCAAACATGCTAGGGGCTAACTAGATTCTAAGCAAATCTTCATAGAAATTAAAGAATTTATAATATTGTGAAAGAAAACAAGCCCTTTCAACATTTTCAGGATTTTAAGCTGGCCTTAGCAGAAGCATATGCCTTGCTAAGGAAGCTGTAGGACTCAACTGGCCATTTAAGTGTCACAATGTAGAATATTGGTCCTGAAACATCTACTCCTAAATATCCTGGACTTTCATGTTTCCAGTGTTAAAGCACCCTAAGCATATTGTAAAGCATAAAATGGTGCATCAGTCTGGAAGAGCCTAGAGACTAGAAAAGGCACATTGTGAGGTGTTTCACATACTTTTTCAGTGATTGATCCAGTCAGGTGTGACACCTAGATTACATCCTTTACTTGAACCCCTCTCCCTTTATGAAGAAGCAAGTTGCAGTTAATGAAGAAGAGTCTTTTTTAATGGTACTATTCTGCACTCTGGGCGACAGTCAAATACTCATTTTGTCAGAGAAAGAAAATAAGTTTGTCTTACCATTAGATCTTTAATCTCAGAGGCTACAGATTCAGTTTTTAAAATTAATTTTATTTACTTTCATTTGTTTTTATTTATTTTCTCTTCAGCAGCTTGTGTCAAATATTGTCTGAAACACAGACTGGATTTCAGGTCTTCACTCTTAAAGTGAACATCCTCATTAGTAGGGGGCTGATTCATGATGTCTCACCTCTCAGTCTCTCCTGTGCCCACCTGACTAGTAGCTTCCACAGGAAAGTGTGGAGCACTGTCAGCTCAGAATACCCTAGAGCATAGTTGGAAATCATCTTGCTATGTTTAAGGTCATTGCAATTCATTCCATGTTTGAAATTACCATAAATAACAGTTGCTACCCTGGGATCAGGGTTCTCATATCCCTGCTTAGAAATCATTACAGTTTGAGCTTACATCACAGGCAACTTTTTGTCTTTTAGCTGGTACCAGTTATTTTGTGATACAGTATCTAGAAAAAGTTGCCTTTGGTTTCTTAAACATATTGCGTAACTCTAGATGAAAAATTTTTAAAGTGTTGCACAAAATTTCCAGGAGACATGAAAGTAAGGTATGATTTGTGAAAGAATACCAGCCCAAAGTACTGGATGCATCTCTCTGGTTTTTATTTTCTCAATGACATCTGCAGCACCGCTCCAGCTGATAAACAGCTCTTCGTTCGTTGTCAGCAATTTGTGAGCACACCGGTCACTGCATCTTTGATGTGACTGAAGCAGCAGGGCCTGTCATCTCTAGGAAATAGACTTTAGTCTATCTGTTCTGGTTTAGTATTTGTTTTTCAGATATGCTGTGCAGGGAAAACACCTTTGAATCCGTACAGGAGTCCAATTCATGCTCTGAAATTTGAGAAAAGCAGACTACTTGAAGCTTGAGAATCCAAACAAAGATAATACAACAACTGAGATTAAGAGAACATCTAAATGAGAGCAGACATAAAACAGGCCATAATAGACATAATTCCATGAAGTAGTAAGAAATAAATGATCCTATTGAACGGGCAGATCACTTAATAAATAAAACTTATTTTAAAATACTATGAATGCCAAATAGGAGAAATTATTAAAATCATCTCCTGGGTTTTTTGTTTTATTTTAAGATTTTAATTTAAATTGACTTTTAATTATTTACTGGTTTACTTGTATTTTACTTCTCCCTTTCCATTGAATTTTTTTTAGCTTGTTACATTTTCTAGGGCTTCTCTTTGAAGTTAATGGTAATTGGGGTTGAAGTGGGCGTGGGAGGTGGAAATTTAAATCCATAAAATCTTGAATTCTGGGACCTTCTGAGTCTTTGAGACTTTTTTCAAGCCTTGACGAGACAGATGCTGTTTGAGAAAATATTTCTGGAAGCAAGAGTTGAAAGTCCATTTTCGTGAGGTTTTTCTGTTTGTTTTGTTGAATTTTTTTTTAAATTATTTCCTTCCTTCTGCTGCAGAAATTCCCAACAATCCTATTGGAAGGCTAAAAAAAGTGTCTAACCAAAACTCTTTGTTATAGTGAACAATTTGTAGAGAAGTTGGTTTTGTCTTTTTTTTAACAGTAACCACTTTTCTGATAATGACAGTCTTTTTTAATGACATTGCTGTTCCACCTCACTATGATCACCAGATTAAGGATACATTGGTGTTGAGGGAAGGCAGAAGTCTTCAGTTCTCAGGAGTTTTGTGTGGCATATTTTCATGTACAACCTGTACATCTGTGTGATACATATTCTCATTGATTGCCAGGTATTCAAGTTGATAATCCGAGGGAAAACACACTCCATAAATGTGCTCATGGATGATAGATTATGGGTGTGATCTGGCACTCACAATTCTTGTTTACTCAAAAGATACTATTTTACTCATGTTTTGCTGTATCACCTCAATATTAAATAGTAAGTTTTGTTTTGTTTTGTTTTGTTTTTCTTAACAGGAAGTTGAAGTTACCAAATTAATAGATCTTTTTCTCTAAGATCATGGCTTAGTCCATTTTCTATTTATATTTTCTTTATAGGTTCTGTGTCTTTGACCTTGATGCTCTCCCCAAGTCCACTAATTGATTTGAATCTCTCCAAAACAGACTTAGAAAAAATATGTGTGTTGAACAAGAATTGTCTATTTCTGTTTATTGAGTATTGCTCAGTTAAAATAAACTTCATGCTGAATTTAATGCTGGTTCGTGCATAACCTTTTCATAAAGGTTTGCAAGTGCCCAGGACTCAGAACTAATAACAATAATGGGTGTACAGAGCAGCAACTCTCCCTGTCAACTTGAGAAGCTTGCAGATGCTCCAAGTGTGCTGGCTTTCTGCTTTTGCTAGTTTCTGCACAAACATTTGTAACAGATGATTGCAGAACTCCCAGCAGGTCCAGCTCTGCCATCCCTGCTGCTGCATGGTGCCCGAGGTGCTTGGAAGAGCAGTTGTGCTGCCTAAGGGGAACCCCAAGGCAGCAGGGGATGTGGAGCCCAGAGGCTCTGCCAGGGATGTTTCTGTGCGCAAGTTAGCAGTATCCTGAAGCGTCACTTTGTTCTCCAGTCTTAATTCAACTTGCTAGAAGAGGGCATTCCTCAAAAATACCATCCTATGAGCACAGCTGTGACCTAACTCTTCTGACTGCAGCTGTGCTCTTAAAGCTGTGCACTGTACAAAGGCCTGGTCCTGAAAGCTGATGCTGGCCTCTCTTCAACCTGCCCTGCTTTTGGAGTTCCGTGCAGAGGTTGTGGTGTGGCAGCCTCCCCGCTATAACAATGTTGAAAGCTGTCCTGGGTTCAAGGGAGCCCTGTGTTCCACTCTTCGAGACCACGAGATCAATCATGTCTTCCAAGCTCAGGAGCAAAGAGGAAGTCAGGCAAAATCACCAGGAGGCCTGCATGGATGAATGGGGAATTCCTGGATGAATTCAAAGGCAAAAAGGAAGCCCATCGAGGATGGAAGCACAGACAGGTAGTCTGGGAGATATACAGACAGATTCTCTAAGCAGTCAGAGATCTCTTTAGGAAAGCTAAAACCCTGATAGGATTAAATGTGGGCAGGGACATCTAGGACAACAAAAGCTTCTGTTGTTACATTGGTGATAAAAGGAAGACTAGGGAAAATGTGGACCCTCTCTAAAAGGAAGCAGAAGGCCTGGTGACCTGGGACATGGAAAAGGCTGATCTAGTCAGCAAATTCACTGGCAAGTATTCCAGTCACACCACCATGTCACAGAAGCCAAAGGCAGGGACTGGGAGAACAAAAAACTGCCTGCTGTAGAAGATCATATATGAGCCTTCCAGTACCCACAGAGGCCTGCGAGAAAGCTAGAGAGAGTCTTTTTGTGAGGACATTTAGTGATAGAACAAGGGGAAATGGCCTTAAACTGAAAGAGGGTAAATTTACATTGGACATAAGAAAGAAATTTTTTGGTGTGAGGGTGGTGAGACAGACTGGAAATTTTCCCAGAGAAGCTGTTGATGCCCCATCCTGGGAATAATCAAGGCCAAATAGGATGGGGCCTTGAGTGGAAGGTGTCCCTGCCCATAGCAGGGCGGTGGAAACAAGCTGGTCTTAAGGCCCCTTTCAACATAGACCATTCTGTAATTCCATGATCATGTTGGTTTTCTACTTCTTAGCCCTCAACAGGAAGAAAAGCACTTTCAACCACATGCCAGCCTCTCCTTTCAGCTGGTGGTTTTCTAGTTCTTTCTAAGGGAAAAGAATTACTGTGCTGTGCTGTTTTGTCTCTCTGGGATGAGAGTGTTTCACTGATAGAGTTACTAGTATTTGGGAGCTCACAAGGAATTTCTCTTCTAAGAATTGCACTAGAATTCCATATGCCCCTTGAAAAGAGCAAATTCACTTCCAAAGAGGCCACACTAAAAACCTATTCATCATAATGGAAATAATTTAAAAATGCGTTGGATAATAATGATTGGATTTTTCAAGATTCTAATAATTCAAAGAGTTAATAATTTAAGATTTAGAAATTAAATTTATAAGGCTTAGGTATACTTAGGAGTAAGAATTTGGAAAATATATTTTTTTAGCAGAGGAATAGTGAAAGACAAATAAAGCTATGTCAATTTTGTTAAATGAAAATCTAAAAAGAATCAATCTAAATGTACAGTTGTCTGTCAGTAGCTATTCCAGATGAAAGGATATGGATTTTTCTATTCTTTTCTCTTAACACGCTTTGTACACATTAAGGGTTTTACACCCCCTGCACAAAGCATGAGCTTTGGTGGGGTTCAGTAGGCCTTATAGCAGAACATGCGTTTTGAACTGGTCCCATACATGATGTATTTTCACACAGAAAAGTATCAGCTGCAAAAGTAAGAAATTTTTAAGACAGGAAAAGACATCACCAAAGAGCAAAATCATTTAAGAGATTGTCTAGCTTAGAGAGCAAAATTTATTCCTTAGCATTTTTGTTTTGAAAAATGTGACTTGCACAACTTGGAAAAGCTCAAAATATAAATTACCGCAAAACCTGAAAACTATTACATTAGAATTGCGCTCTGAATTTCTTTAGATGGTCTGTGTTCCTATAGTGGGCCATCATACAGTCAGAGACTGTAGGATTAGGGTCTCTCCAAAAAGCTGGTGGATTCTACATGTCAGTAAACCTAGATACCTTATCAATGATGCATGTGATTAATGACAACAGTGTAATTTTTCCAACAGGAAAATTTTCTTCTAAGTAGATTTGCTTTCTTTGAGCCCAAAAAGAAAGGTGTGGAGCTAAAAGCCCCCATGTAGCTAGGTGTTTAATAAAAAATATTAGAACTGCTTTTGATGGCTGTCATCATTCTCATCTGTACATTGCTGTAAACAGTTTAGCTGTTCTTAACTGTAGTGCAAAATTACTATCTGGTAAGATTTTGATTCACATGGATACTGTGAAGCTCAAGAAGGTACAATATAGGTATTGGTTATTCCAAGGAAATGAGTTTTTCTGAGCTGGGAGTGCATTCAGCCCAGCAGTGGATTTTTGAAAGTACAGCCTATGAAGACCAACACTTCTGCCACTTTGTCCCTGTTCCTTCTGCCTGCAAAACTCTGTTATAGCGAGGTCACCATCTTAATTCGTTGTGCCAGTGCAGACAAAAGTGCTGGCAGAAGACATAACTGCTACATCAAAGGCAGGCGTGCTCTGCCCATGTCAATGTACTCACTGAACCGAGCATTGCTTGTGTTCAGTACTTCAGCACCACTTTCATTTTTTTTGAAAAATAACATATTGATTTTATTCCAAGAAAAAAATTCTGAGCACAGTAAAATGGTTACCAGAGAACAGAATGGTAACTTTTGTACTTATTGAATGCAATTTTTTTTGCTCTTTGAAACGTGGTAGTATCCAAAGTTGTCAGAAGTTGGCATATTTAAATCTGTAATTGTCCAAACTACAGCTTTTTAAAGCTGTTACAGTATTTGAATGCATTTTTTGTCTCTCTTTTTAAAATTAATTTTGCTTAATGTGTGTCATGTATCTAAGCTTTTATAAAAAAATACACATTTTAGTGTTAATCAGAATTACCTGGGTATAAACTGAATAAATGCATCCTTTGCAAAGAGAAGGGTTACTCCTTTAATAGTTTTTCTCCCAAGATGTGGATGAATCAGAAAAATGCAGTCAAAGTAATCTAACAATAGGTGGTCTTTACAGGGTTTATTTTCTTCATCATAAGCCAGTGAAATACATTTTGAATACTTTGTAAAGAAGACATTTATTTTGAGGCAGTGTAAGGGGTGAACCCATATTTTTTGGTATCACAATATTCACTCATATTTAGTTTGAAATTTTGACTGTTTACAGACAAGTTACAGTGTGTATTTTCACTGCATTAAATTAATCACATTGACTGTTAAAAAGATAAAAGATTAATTGGTTTTATGTAGCATTGTATCATTTTTCGTGGTCACTGTTAAAAATAGATAACCAGAGGCTAATAGATGTTAATGGCCTCCTTCACTATTAAAAAAAATCAATGTTTCTTGGATACAGCATATATTATCGCATTATTTTGCTTAAAAATGTTTGATTTTAGAATATCCATGCAAGTAAGTCTGCATTCACCAATCATCTCTGTTTTACCAACTCTTGAAATTTCATGCCAGATTTGATAAATATTTTCTATGCAAATTAAATTTGGACTCCAAGAAAAGTGAACATGTTACTACTTGTCTTCCAGTAAGAGAAATAGATAATCAGTTTGTTGTTTTTTTGATTTTTTAAAATATTGTTTTACATATATCTATGTATCTTTAAGGGACGCATAATCTAAATTACCTTTCCAGAGCTTTCATATATTACTTTCAGACTTGTTGGAGAGTAGTTAGATTTTCAAATGCAAGTAATTAAAATTGTAAGGTATTGAGTTATTGATGAATACTGAGCTATTAATCAAGCTAAAAAATTCTACAATCAGGGTTCAGTGCTCTGAAGCACCGTAAAATAATAGTATTTGTGTTCAGTGATGCAAGTACCACAATTAAGCAGTTCACTTGACAAATGAGATAGTTCACTTTATTTTGCACTTAATTGAATTGTACATGCCTGGTCACCATTGTGTCTTTCCCTTTAGTTTTGGTTTCTAGCCATTTAAACATATACATTTATTACAGAGAGAGCAATTAGGTTGTGTTGGCCATTGGCACTGGAAACGCAGACACCAAGAGTTAAAATGTTGTGTAGGGTAAAAATCATTATTATCCCTCCAGAAAAAAAAATCTTAATTTTCTTAACAAAAAGTCTAATGAGCATTTAGTAATCTGCCAGTAACTTAAAACAAATATGAAATGGAAAATCCCCCTGTAGGATGTTGATATTAAGCCACTTTTACCAAAGAGAAATATACAGACATGGTTTCTTGGCATTTTATTTTAGTTAGTATTTCAGCAGACTAGTCTCACACTGCTGTCTTGTATCCTTTTTTTTTTCTGTGTTTGCAGTCTGCTTGTTATGATTCTGAATTTGTAACATATTGGTCAGTTTTGTGTGTTTGTTTGTTATGTTTACTTTTAACAAAATGTGTTGTTGAAAAGCTGAGTTCTGGGTTTCCTTTCAAGATCCACAAAAAAGGTATTTTCAATCTGGACGGGAGAAAATTATTAATAAAATGCAAAAATTTTCAACAGAAGTAAGAAAATCAAAAGATAATTGTAATACGGTGGTCATTTTTTCCAAGTCTCTTATCGAAATAGGTGATCTCTAAAAGCCTCCAAAGCATTATGAGGAGTTTAATTGTGAGTAGCTCCAGAATGCAGCTAAGATATGCACATAGCCATCAGACATGCTTTTGTAGGTAAGACTGTAGCTGGCACCGACAGACAGAGGATTTCATGAGTCCCTTAGCTCCGATGTGTGTGGATCTTTTTTTTTTTTTGACTAAGGAGCACTGTATTGAGTTTGAGAGAATTAAGGTAGGCATATGATGTGCAGTGCAGGATCATGAGTTTGCTGAATTGCGGTTTGTGGGCCCCCATAGACTCTCAGTTAATTCCTGCCCAAGAATTTCACATTTGTTAAAGAGGTCATGAAGTTTTGGGTATGCGTCTCCCAAGAAAGACCCAGAGAACTGCACCCACATTTCTCTTTTGAAATCACTAGGAAGATCAGGTGCTCCCTCCTGTATGGTTTCCTGCTCATGCCAACAGAAATCACTGATGACATGCTGTTTCTCTTTCCCATTGCAGGCCCTACCAGTGCGGCCACTGCTCCCAGTCTTTCTCCCAGCCCTCAGAGCTGAGGAACCACGTCGTTACGCACTCCAGTGACAGGCCTTTCAAGTGTGGCTACTGCGGACGTGCCTTTGCTGGTGCCACAACACTCAACAATCACATCCGGACACACACGGGGGAAAAGCCCTTCAAGTAAGTACTTAAAGCCAACAGCTTTTGCCAGCTGAGATTAGAGGGAGAAATGCATTGCTGCTGCTCACTAGCATCACCAGCACATGGCAGAGGTTCCCTTAAAAGCCAAGGTCAGACCATCAGGTAAAACAGTTAGTGGTGCTGTTAAAATCAGAATTTATAAGGGTTTGGTTTTGGGTTTCTTGAAAGCCTTGTGCAATTTTCTGTTCTCTAATGGTATCTTGATTGTTTTAATTAAGTGGCAAGCTGCTGCCAGAGAACCATAGCTGAAAATACGATCAAGACTGGGACAGGCCATGCTGTAAGAACGTTAATATAATTCTTTGATGTCTATATGCTGAGGTAGATGGAGCTTCACCTAAAAGCTAATTTGGTTCTGGTTAAATATGGGGGAGAAATATGCACCTTCTTTTAGTCTCAGAATCACTGGATAGAAAATGTAACCCTGGCTTGTAGCATAAGTTTTGAAAGATCATCATAATAAATCGATAGTGTTAAGTTGGCCAAGATACAAGAAAAAAATAAGTAATCAGATAAAGATGATTTTGCATTAAACAGACTTTTTTAATTTATGAGGTTTCTAATTACTGATACTAAAGCTAAGCACATACCTGTCTCAGAAATCTTCCAGCAGTGCCCATTTCCAGCCATAGTACAGCTGATCCAGGTGTATATTACCTTCTGTTGTGCAAGACTCTGCCTACCTAACAGGAAGTGTTCTCCAAGGCAGAAGAAATATTTCCCATACTTGTGTCTTTCTCTTGGCTGAACTGGCAGGCTCAGAGTATATATATGTTGCAACTGGAACAAGTCCACCTAATGTATTGATATCACTTCTTTTGGAAGCTTCCTGGATGTTCCTAGGAGGAAGGGGAGTAAGGGTAGAAGAAAGTTTGTGTCTCAGTTCTAGGAGTACTGTCTGTACTGCCTTTTTTTTCTACTTTTGCCAAACTGTGCTTTTGATCTGGTTAATGTAAGAGAGCTCAGCCATGGGGCCTGTCAGAACCCCTCATAACAAGCCCGACAGAGATACTGGTGAACCCGCTTTGCCTCCATATAAGGTTGGAAGGAAGCATGGCCTCCATACATGTCTTTGCTGTGGGTGAGGGGACAGAGCCAGGAACAAATGCTGCATCTCCAGTACAGAAGAACTTGCATACAGAAATAATGGCTAGGATAATGTAGGAGGCAAAACATGGAAACGGAGAACATCTAAATATTGGCTTCTCTTGAGCCCCTCTGTTGAATGCTCAAAGCCTATAGAAAGTGAGCCAAAAAATGGTGTGAGCAATCAGATTGATTTTATCTAGCTGCTGTGTAAATAGATTTTAGTAATTAATGGAAGAGGTTTCCAGGTCAAAATGGAAAATAGATTTCGTTTAATGTTAAGGTGTTACTTATGTGTAACCTTGTTGACTCCACTTAATTTTTTTCGTTAACATCCTGTTTTTGTCATGTTTCCAATAGATGTGCTATTTTGCCCCATTTAGAGTCATTATTTTTCCCCTTTGGTTTACTACTTTTTTCCCCTTTCCCAAAATGAGCTTGATAACAGCACAATTTCATTTGTGAAAGAGCTTAAGGTATGTACTACAACTAACCAGTGATCTGGGATTTGTTTGGTTGGATTTTTTGTTTTGCCCTGATCATGTGGAAGCATTTAAGTATTCCAGGATGTGTCTGACTATTCCTTAAGTTGCAGGACAGAGCAACAAAAAAAAATGTGTATGCTTTGTACTGGTTCTTTATGATGTATGGCCTAATTTCAATCTTGCAAGATGTTTCTTCAGTTTCTTCCTTAAGCCCTAGAAAGAGTAGTACCATTTTCTCTCTGGAAGGCTTGTTGAAGTATCTGTAGTAAGCTGACTAGGAACTTCACATGAAGCTAAAACTGGAGCTGCAGATCTTCCCATCCCTGCTAGTCAGATAAGAGAACACATAAGCCTTGATCCTGCAAGCTGTTCAAAAGGGCAGATTTGTCTTTTACACGGGGCTGCTTGCATTTGAGAGAGGAGGGGCAGAAAACTTATCCAGACATCAATCTACTATCTCTGCTGGAGAAAAAAGAGATAGCTGCAGCTCATCTTGATGTCTCATCACCATTTAGATCCTCCTTTGGAAAAGGGCTGCACAAGATCCGGTATTAGGAAAGTTTAGGAAAAAACCCTCAACAAATTCTAGTAAGAAAGAACCATAAAGAGAACAAACAGGATATCTGTATCTTGATAATACAATTTAGGTTTAAAATGTTTGTTTATGAAGCAATTTTGAATCTAAACTTTCCATTAAAAAAAAATGTATGATGGAAAAGTCCACTGAGATGGTGTTTCTGTACCTCAGAGAAGTTTGTATTTGTGGTGATTTACACACTTCTATTAACTAATATTATTAATATTATAAAGAATTGTCATGCATAGATAAATTAATCAAACTATAGCTAATTTACTTTAAAAATAACAGGTATAATTTTGAAGATGTTACTAAGTTCAGTTTTAAATGTGCTTCTGCTGTGAACGCAATCTCATGATTTCTAGTGCAATAAGGCAGCTCTGTTCTTAAGTGGTATACAGATAAATTAGAGTGAGCATTGATTAAGTCAGCAGTGTTAAACACTAAGTACGTTTGTATGCATATTATTTCCAGAACTTGGTTTTTAAAATGGTGAACATACAAGGACAGCATTTTAAAAAATATTTCAAATTAATTGTAAGAGGAAGTTTGGCATTGGTTAAAAAGCTTTTTCTGTGAGAAGGCATTTTCTTTGTAGGTCCTACGTAACTTTGAATGTATGGTGGAAGACTTTTCTATTTGCTTTTCATTAAGATAACAATGCTAAGTGAGGTTATCTGTAGTCAAAGCTTTAGCTGAATTGCCTGGACTGCAGGTCCAGTTAGGAGGGATTTCTTTTCATGTCATCACAAGCTATCAAGCCAGCCTCACCACTGTAAAGTTTTTGTGTATTCTTATCTCACTGAAGACTCCACTATGGCTGGTAGTCTGGGAACAAAGCTCTTAAGTAAATTAAAATGTAGGAAAAAAAGGAAAATTATTTGTCACCTCCCTTCTCTAAACTTTTTCTCACCCTCTCCCTGCTTCCATTTCAGCAAAATAAAAAAAATGCTAAGGGGACTTGCCTGCAGAATAGGGGTTATGAGAAGATCTAATATTTAGGAATCAACCCAGAAGAATTAAGAGGAAAGATTCTTTCAGCTTGCAGTAGCTCACATGCTTTACACTGTTTCTTACTGAAATGCAAAACTGAGGTGCATTCATTTCAGGTTGAATATGTATGTTGTACTTGCAGTGATGTCTCAGTGTTGTCAAGTGGGGTTTTTTTTGGTTGGTTGTTTTTCTTGGATTTTTGTTACCCTTTCAAAGGAGTTTAAAATCTAGTGTTAAATGTATTTGTTGAATGAAATCTTAAAATGTTTATTTTGAAAGTATCAAATCAATATATTTTTCTCTAAAATAGACCCTCAGCATTTTCTCCATCCAAAGCCTTTCACAGAAGTTGATATAAATGTGCAAATTAAACCAATCCTCTCTATAATCCTCAATGTCAATGTTTTGAAAGCACTGTGAAGCAAACAAGCAGACCAGTAACAATGAGGGCTATCTAAACAAAATCAGAAACCCCAGTACGGTAGAAATATCCTTAAACTATCGGTGCACTTTGTTAACTCAACAACAATTCTGCTTACCACCTCAACCCAAGCAAATCATACCAGGAAACCCTATGGTAGAGTGAAGCCTTGAGACTGAGTAGATTGAATGCTATAATATATTGTTCCTTACAATTATAGTGTACACATACATTGTAAAAGGAGATTATATGGATCCAGTTTTCGCTGATGGTATCTACTTGTTTGAGGACTTTGGGATTGCTTTGAACCTATATGTGTCTGGGGCTGTTTAAATTCCATTCGAATGCCATCAGATGGCCCTAACTGGAAATTAAATTTTATCTCAGTTAATAAGTGTCATTATTGCCAATACATGTATCTACGGTGTCGGCTTAGCCAAAATTTGGTATGTCTAGCAGTCAGGCTTGGGCTCAGCCCCATGGTTGCTTGGTGGGTGGTCACAAGGGATATGGACTCTTTTTCCTTTCTGACGTTTTTGACTACTGTTCAACTTTCCACCACAACATTAAACATGTATGGGTTATGGTACAGGAATGTGCACACGAAAACACACACATGGTCACCAGTCTCATGGACAGAGCTTATGGGAGTGGTTATTCTGCTATGATGGGCTGGGAAAGAATGGTTGATAGAAGGAGAGACTACAGAGAGTACATCACAACTCAGAAGAAAAATATTCCTTCTCTTCCTCCCATTCCTACCTACTGTGAGACAGTAATGCTGACTGCTGTGACACTATTATCTTCACCTTTTCTATCAGTTTGTATCCAGTAACAACTTCTCTGGAACACACTGAAAAGAGGAATCAGGAGCCTAATACAGATCTCTGCCCATAAGCTGGGTACTTATGTAGCCAAAACTATGGTCCCGAAAGCCACATCATTTGGAAGTGCCTAAAAAATCCTAGGCACCTTGGGTACTATCTGAAGGTTATCCAGGTACAAGAGAAAGATAGGGGAATTAAGTTCCTTGCCAGAGGCTCTATTCTGACTTTTGCCCAAGGGCTGTATAAGTGCAGACATCACAGTTTGACCAGCAGCAACACTTGGCATCCACAGCCCTCCTGTTCAAAGGGTAGAATCTTGTAGTAAGAGATTTATTCTTTTTCTGTTCTCTCTCTAGCATCCTTCTTTCCTGTGACTTTATGTTAGTGCATCAGCCTGTATCTGGGAAGGTAGAGCACTCCCACAACAGAAGAATCTTGTGGATAAAGGATGGGAAGTTACATTTTAAAGAAATATGGTAAACCTTGCTCTGTACTTTCATGAGCAATGCAAGGTGCTGAGTGAATGCAGTGCCCAGTTCTAGCCTCCCAGACTACTTCCAGAAAGGGTGAGGAGGCCTGCCACAGCAAATGATTTTAGTGGGTGACACTGTCTTTTGATCACTTTATAGCCTAAGTCACTACAGGTACCTAGGCATCCTGTTACCCTGTATTTCATTTACTTACCCGCTCTCATAAAATCAGATGTTGTCACACCTGATTTTATAGGTTATTTTGCAACTGTATCACTTACAGCTTAGTTAGGCAAGGATCCAAGCCTCCTATTACTCAGCAAGCAAAGTACTTGTCTTTGTAGACATCAAAATAACAAAACTATCAAGTTCAAGCAGACAGTAATATCTCACACAGACTAAGTTAACCCCCCAGCCTTAAAATTGATTATAATGCCTCTGTGATAGATATATATGTATGTATATAAAAATAATACAATAATTTGCAAGTTTGTCAAGCAATGAAAGGTAGTATATTTTGACACACTAATCCAGTAAGTAATCAGTTTTCTAATAAACAATCAGCAGTACACTAATGTGTCATCAGCACTTCAGGAGCTCTGGAGAGTGGATGATCTGCACATAGACGTTAATGAATACCCCAAAAATCATTAAGTAATCAATACTTCTGAGTTATTTTCATTGAGCTGATAGGTCTGATACATTAAAGCTGACATTTTACATTTGTCAAGATCACAGTGCAGTTTTTAACAGTGGCATAGGATGCTAAAAATATTCCATGAAAGACAATCGAGGAAATACAACTTAAAAGTGTAGACATTTTAGATTGGTATGGTAACCTGGATGAATGACTCTGTAACGTCTGTAACTCTGTAACATCTGTGCTAAATACTCCTGAAGCAGAACTTTATCACTAAAAATTACTAATGTGAAGAATACCCACAATTATGGGTATGTGTAAATATTTTTTTTTAATAAGCAGATCACTGACAGTTCACTTTCTATCACGCACATCAGTGAAGAGAGAAAGATTAAAATTAATTAGCTGAGTCCTGTGTTTTCCTCACATCTCCTTTGAAGGTGAAGAATTCATTGTAGTGATACTTTTATTATAATCTTATTTGAAGATAAAACATCACAGGGTACCGTTAAACCAAAGATGGCTTTTGGAACGAGCAACATACAAGAAGGATCTGCTCCATCCATGTTTGTGACTCATCAAACAACCCTCTCTAGTGCTCAGAATGCAAATTAAGGAGGCAGCATTTGGGAGATTAAATACAGTAGTTTGTCTTTAAGAGCAGGGATAAGGGATTAATTCCAAGGTAACAATAGCCCCTAGTCTGTCCTCTCCAAAATTCCATGGCTTTGTTCATTCATTCACACAGTATTTTTCTCAAAGATTATGGTTCTCTAAGAGAGGACAGCCTAGAGACAGAGACAATGTAAAAGACAGTGAGGCAACACTGATGGCTCTTATGAGCTCTTGCTCAACCCACAGATTTTTCAAATTTTGTGGATGTTCGCAGATAATTCAGTAACCACTATCTCTATGTGCCTATTTAAAATGAATCCCACTACATAGATCAGATAAACAAAGAGTTTTCTCTTTTCTAGGACTGAGTGATTACTGCTTTGTGATTTCTCATCCTCCAATAGGCAATCCTGGATTTTAAAAAAGCAGAAGGTGAAATTCTATTTGTCATCAATTTCTCTTAGGGGTTACAGAGCAGAAAACTGCAGACAAGCTGCTTCTTTGATGGCTCACTCCTAAAAATCTCTTTTTGTTCTTTATCTATTTGAACTGACAGTGATCAGAGCTACAGCAGGACAGGCCCCCCTGGAGAAATCACCTTCCCCCTGTCTATTGACAGATTCCTCTGTTCTGAATCAGACAGGCCTTGTCCCATCATAGGCATCAAGGTCTTGGAAGTAGCCACCAATTAAACCTCTTGAGCCAGTAAAATCTGAAGCCACTTTTGAGTGTCTGTTCTGATTAGGCAGGATGAGACAAAGCCCATCACCCCCCCCAAAGCAGCTCCCTGGTCTCAATTTTCTTTCTTGCCTTCACCAGGTGCGAGAGGTGTGAGAGGAGCTTCACACAAGCCACCCAGCTGAGTCGACACCAGAGGATGCCCAATGAGTGCAAGCCAATAACAGAGAGCACAGAATCAATTGAAGTGGATTAACTGATTGACTGGTTGGAATTAAACTGCAAGGAAAGTCATGATTAAATGTCACGGACACTTAAGCAAAACCAAAGATTTCCTCTGAGCAACTTTCAATCAGTCCCAGAAAACCAAAAGCAGTAATAAAATAAGTAAGATGTTAAGAGATATTGATCCTGGCATGGAAGTGAGACCAGGAAAGAGATTATTTATTTATGACTAGGGATGAGTCTTATTTCAATTGACAAGTTACTTGGGGCTGTTAACATTTCAAGTCCCTCCATGTATTGCTTTAATTCTAAAAGCCTTTATAATTGTTATTTAATGCCAAAGTGAGGAATCTCAAGGGTTCTTCTGCTCATAGTTATGACTGAGAATGCACATGGACTTGTTTATTGTTGCACCTTTTTTTATAGCATGACTCCAAGGACCCAGATGTAATCTGTACGTTTGGCTGGGCTGGGCTAAGTTGATCTTGACATGGCTGTAATAGAAGTTGCTGTGTGGGATGGGAAGTGATCAAGAGCTACACCTGGGTCAGTGTCAGTCACCTCAGACCAAAGGGCATTCCATTTCCATAGTCTCATGCCTCACACTGTGTGCACTTTTTCATGCAAGTAGTTTGCATTGGCATTGGCATTCTGTGGAAAAAAAAACAAAAAACAAAAACAAAAAGAAAAAATAGTAAAAAAAAAATGGAATGTTGTATATCTGCAAATATACATTATATAAAGAAACAAGTAGGAAAACTATGTTAAACTAATAGAGCTTTCAAATTCAGTCTAATAGCTATGAAAGACAGAGGCGGTAGAAAGTATTTTAAACACTAAGTATTCCAGTCCATGTGTAAATCATATTATGCAGAGCAGAAAACCAAGAAGATACTTTTAGTTTGGGCAACTCATTTAACATCACGTTGATTTCTAGGAAAACCAATCAGAAATCCAAACTATAGTCCATTAATATTTTTAGTCAGTTATTTGGATCAAATTGGAAGTGCTCCTGTATTAGATGAAGCTTTCAATACAGTGGGGCTGAGTTTCAAAACAAAAGATAAATCTGAACACAGACTCTTTGTAAATTTCTTGGAGGCTTCATAGTATTCACTTAATGGAAATTTGCCTGGTACAGTGAATGAAGAAAGCCAAAATATTCCCAACATCAATGTAAAAAGCTCAGATGTCTTTACATTGGTTTGATTTAACAGTTTCCACATTGGCTTTTTTTCATGCTTTTATCCATGATGTATTTCACATTTCATGATTTTGTCTAATCAAATTATGTTTTCACTTTTAGAGACCAGCAGTGTTTGTTTATATATTGGTTGTCTCAATGCTAGAGCTGTAGATTGATAAAAGTGTTTTAAAAAAAGGAAAAAAAAACAGAAAAAAAACAGGAAAAAAAGAAAAGAAATTAAAATAAAAGAAAGAAAACCACGATCACCAAGAAGCAGAACCTAAGCAGTCTGAGGTCATGCTTTATCATAAGGTAAAACTGCAAAATAAAATTGTGGAGATTATGGGGATTAAAACAGAATAATTCAGTTTTGCACCAAAACTGAAGTGCTGAGTGTCTCATAAGGGCTCAGTTGATTATATTAAATATTTTAAACACATTTATGGGGATGATTTTAAATAGGTAGAGAATAAAGTATCCAGTTCTGTAAAGGGCTAGACGGAATCAGCTACAAATTTAATACCAGGTTCAGACCATTTATGAATTCTGCAAAGAGCTCAAGCAGAAGAAGTGCTTACAATAAAATTCAAATGCATTTAAAAGGACTTTAAAAACTAAGACATCCGTATTGCATGATGTTCATTTATTATATTGCAGAAACTACACTGCAGAATCTGGAGTTTCCAAAACTTTGCAGGGAATTACTTCAGGAGTATTTGTGTTTGGCCATTAAAAATGTAAAAAACATCTTGGGAAAAAAAGATTTTTTTATCATTGTTCTAGCAAGTACCAGACTATCTCATACAGAAGCTTCATCCCTATGAGTTTTCAGCTCTATTTCTCAGTGCAGAGATATGGGGAGTGAGCAATTCTGTCACCTGCCTGATTCTATCCTCAAAACTATGAGAAACTCTTAGCTACTATATAAATGTGTTTGTTTGTTTGTTTGTTTGTTTTTAGGTTCAAAGCATGGGAAGCTGGGTAGGAAGACTTTTAACTTAAACGTACTATTTGAACATTGTTTTGTTCCTAGCAAGGCTAATGAAACAGAGAAACCAAAATAAAATCCTAAACCTTTCAGATACTCATGCCTGGTAGTTCACATTTTCCCTTAAGTGACTTAATGTAAAGTAACATTCTGGGGAGGCACCAACTTTTAGTTAACATTCAGACAGCATCTATAGATCATTTCTGCAAGCAAACAGTTAAAAAAAGAACAAGAGAGCAGAAAATTTATAAATAGAGTAAGTGGGAAAGTGTCACGAAAAGCAAACATGAGCTCTGTTAGATCAGTGAGTTGTGCTGTTGCATTATCTAACCATGCCCTGGTGTTCAGGGACAAGGTTAGTGGCAGTGAAGAGCACTCCACTGTATTCAAGTCCTGTAGTGCAAATAGTACCTAAGTATGCACTTACAGATATTGCAAGTTCCCTGCTGACTACAGGTAGGTTTACTTGTATGTTTTCATTTAAACATGTCTAAATATTCTGCTGAATGGGTGTGAAGTAAAGATCAATTACTTCAAGATCGTACTGGATTTTTTAAAAAATGCACTAGAGTAGTGTGTTTGCAGACATTATTTTATTTTCCTTCCAAATAATTCTTGCTAGTGTAAATCACTCTGTCCTTCCATACGCCTAAACATAATTTCAATTATTGTATTATTTATACATTGCATTTTTACAACAGTTTTGGCAGCATACAAAATCAATACAGTGAAAACCCATGATTTCAGAGTAGCGTTTTCTCAAATACGACATTTGGCATTCTGTTACAGTATGGCAAATGCAAAACCAACATGAACAAGCTAAAATATATTCTAGGTTTGGACTAAACAGAATCCAGTTCCTGTCTACACTTCCCAAATGCTGAATGAGTTTCAGTTTGTTTATCAGCAGAACAATGTACATTTAGGTCTATTCTGCATACAATATATGTTTGCACACAGTAATCTAAAGCAGTAAGGGTAATACAATTATCTTTAAATGTAGTGATTATGTGCCTGCCATTTCAGAATTTCTGAAGCACTTGGCATCTCTGTTTTGTAGTCTGGTAAAAAAATACAAGTTTTTGGGTTTTGAATTTTTTTGTCCAACCCTGAACATGTTGGAAATCATACTTAACAACTGTGCCTAGTTCCGATTCTTTTTCAGTGTGGAATTAAATTTTATATGTTCATAGAGTTATGCCTTTCAGAAAGACTTTAGGTCCTTTATAAACCTACAGTTATAGCCCCTAAAGATGATAGTTTTAAATACAATTTGATTTTCTTCCCATGAAAGAAACCTGAATTTGGAATAATATAAAAATTACAGCACATTACATACTAGAAACTTACAAGAAATTATGTGTGTATCTTTTACTTTTGGTACCATCATCTGTCCTTTAAATTCATATTTATTTTTTGTATGGTGCCATTGCGTTATGTGATGCTGTCTTATATCTGAAAAAAATGGTGTGATTTCAAACAAATAAATAGGTGTATGTCCAAAATTAAGTCCTCATTGTTTTTAAGAGTAGTTAATTTGCTTTGAATTTTTTTAGAAATTACAATTAGAATGCTATTCTGTTCCATGCAAGTCCTTCCCGTGGATAAGATTCCAGAAAATAAAATATTCTGGGACTGCATGAAATTTCTTTTTATTCCTCGATTTTAGAAGTTTTGACATCATCAAGTCAATCTGAAAAAGTCCATAAATCCACCCTATAGATGTAGAGTATGCTGAAGAGGTCCTGTGTTGTAATAAAAATAATAATGACACTGTTATTAGAAAGATCAACAGTTTGCTTGCATTTTTTAAACTTCATAAAATTGCCTCTTTTTTATGGTAAAGGACCAATTAAGTCATGCATGTAGCTGTATTCTTGTGATATCAAATGTAAAGATTACATTGTGTTTAAATGAAAATAACAGGCACACATTTAAAAAGAAGATGAAGAAATGTAAATATATTTGATTAATAAAACATTTCTATTACTGTACCCTAAGCCTTTGTCTTATGTTAATATTATTTATGGAATTTTGTGTGTGTTCTGCAGAAAATCAAATATGCTTGAATGATTGTGCATTGAAGGCAACCTCAAATAATCAACACGCCTTGCTGTAGTCATTACCAGCTTCCAAAAGGTTCTTGCAGCTTGGAAGTTGCAAACTCTTGCAGTCAGAAGACAGTGAGATCAAGTTTAGATTTCTTGGACACTGAGTCTCACAATTCCTATTGATATATTGCTGAAGGCATGCTACAGTCATGTGCTCAAGCAATTTCTCAGCCATGTTTTGTAATACTTTCCTATAGGTTATTATGTAAATCATGCCATATCGTAACCAAGTTTTTCTATTCTGCCTACTCGAGTTTGGGGTTTTTTTATGGTTAATGGCTTGAGTCACGTTTGGTTACCTGAATCCGGATTAAAAGGATCACCATCTAGTGGACTAAAACAGAAGTTCAAAATTCCAGTTGATGTGAACTCTGAACTCATTCTTCAGAAGTCACTCCAAAGCCAATCTAAATGCAGTAACCATGTTCCACTGCAAAGGACCTTCAGTGCCTTTTTTAGCATTATTTCACTGCCATTGTGTGTGTCAAAGAACAGCAATTAGTTTGCTAAGTCACCCCTTGTTCCACTTGAAAAAATATCACTTGGGTATGTGAAAAATATGTCAGTTTCTGTCATTTTTCATGTTATATGACCTTTTACATAAGCACAAGAAACACCGTGGTAGAATAATTGTGCAAAACTACTGTATTTGAGAAAATACTCAGGTAAATCAGCCATCAGACTGCCTGCTGATTTGCAAGTAGCAGGGATAGTCAATCATTCAAGGCAAGTTTCTATACATCCGCGGAAAGTTCTTTCCAACAAGAATTGAATTGAGTCATGCTATATGAGATTATATCACCCAGCCCACATAATCTGTCATGAGCTAATGAGACACAAATGTCTAAAGGGGGTGGCGGGTGGAGCAGTCCTTTGGCTGACGGCCCAGTCCATGATATAAAAAAGTCCTGGGGTCCACCATCTTGCAACTCTTTGGGTACATGATTTAGAAGGGGTGAGACTCAGGTTTGCTAATATTTTTCTTTTAACTCATTTACTGAACTTTTTTAGTGGCACTGAGGACCAGCAGTGTGCTGCTTCCTTAATTTGTCTCTGAATGTGTTCACTGAGACCTGGGAAAGAATGAATCCAATATTACAGTGCAGAAGACTGTCAAAGCAAGATAGCATCGGTTTTAATGTTTTGGTATTTAATGTTTTGTTGTTGGTTTTTTTGTCCAACTAAAGAAGACACTTGCTCCCAAACATACAGACAAGACATCAGCAGCATCCAAGTCACTGCAAACACTGCTTAGGTAGCCTCCTTGGCACCAAGAGGCATCTGCAGGTTAAAACAAGTCCAATGACTTCTTAACACCACAAAGCCAAGCTACACTGTGATGACAGACAGATGTTGAAGTTGCACCCTGACCTCCATGTACTGAATATCAATTTCCCTATCCTCAGACTTGCTAAAAGACAGTCTTTTCATACTTGCTAAAAGACAGTCAGCAAAACATTTTGAGAGCAAACTTGGCCACCCTCATGTTCCATGGTTGCAGGGGATCTGACAGCCTTTTGGACTAATCAATATAATGCCGGGTACTTAACATACCCAGATGTCTGGTATGACACCAACTATTGCACAACAAAAAATCAGGTCCCTAAAAATTAGATGTGCTACAAGTCAGTGCATCAGATGGGGGTTTTCTTTTTCTTCTCAGTATTTTCTGATGGCCACCCTGAGGCTGATCCCTCACCAGCTAGTCAAGGGATAACCACAGGTAGCTTCTTTGCTCTAAATCTGAATCACTTATGTAGGCATAAAACAAGGACCACAGATATCCGAACACAGCCACCGGTACTTTCCTATTTATGTAAGTAAGGACATCAAAAAACTAACAGTGTAGAAGATCTAGACAACCAAATATGATTGGAACTGGTCCAAGGACACGGGAAGGGAAAAGGAACATAGAGTCTATCATGAAAGGAATCAAAATCTTTGCACTCACTGTGTCTCATCTTTGGAGAAAACATTGACAAAACTTAAGTTACTTTTTCTAACTATTTTTATTACAGATAACATAACCTTAGGGACACCCACAGTCTTGTAAAGGGGTATTAGTGAAGCCTAGGCCATCCTTTATAGCCTTAGTTGTATCACTATCTTTCTCCCCAACATTGTCTTCTCCAACAACCACAGCAGATGAATGTTACCAATACTTCTCCATGGATTTAAACTTTTTCCAGTCTTCTCTCCCCTCCCATTTTGCCTGTTATAATTTTCATCTATTTTACTTCTATTTTTCTTTTCCCCTCTGACATTACTGCATTCAATCATTCTTCTCATCTCTAGAGTTTCTCCAAATAATTTGCAAATGACCAGGGAAGGAACTTGTATTTGTTTATATTGGCACAACAAGTCACAGAAATACATTTTTCGTATAATCTTAGCCTCAATAGAATGAATCAATCTATAATAGTCATGCAGAGTTTTCAACCTGGAATTTATTTTTTTTTAGGGAGCCAAGAACATTTTAGCCTAAAGCACACATTACAGTGATCAAATAATTCTTCTGGAAGCTATTTAGCTTTTTTTTTTTATTAGCCATATATCAGGGCAATTGTTTTCTGTATTTCCCATGGCATAAAAGGTAATTATATATGCAGTAAATTAAAATTTTCATTAGAAAAATACTTTCTATCAAGCAAAAAAGAGTGCAATAAATGCATACACTGAGCCATAGTTGTAATGTCCATGTGTTTGTTTGAGTCTCTCTTCATTTTCTCTTTATTCTTTTTTATTCTTTAAAACATAGAAAGCCAATTTCTTCTATTTATGCATAAAATCCTCAAGAATGGGGGTAAGATATTGCTGTAATACTGCACCACAGTTCTGCACAAAGAAGTAGTGCAGTAGTATCTGATCAGTCCGTGATAACAGCAGCACATAACTCCCATCTCAGTTTTTGGAATAGCTTATGTGACAAAGATATATGTTCCATGACTATAACCAGACACAACTGAAAAGAGTATCTGACTATTAACACCAGTTTGTTGAGCTTGTTTTTATTTAAAAGCCAATGATAGGAGGGTGTCTGCACTCTTCTTTTTTGGGATGTAAGCAGATCTGGGGCATTTAAGCTCTGAAGGAAATTTAGAACCATATTGTGTCTGCCTTCAATCTTCCTAGTTTTTGCTTTGCTGTGTGTTAATAGTAGAGCTCTAGAGAAGATCTTCCTTCAAGTACGCATTATCAATAAAGATTGTTCAGGTTGTTTTTAATTTTTTTTCTCTCAGAATTTGCTCTCTAGGGGGAAAAAGAGAAAAAAAAAGAGGGAAAAAAGAAAAGGAAATACCTTCTATAAATTTTAGGGGGGAATAGTTTAAAATGTCTCTATAAAATGGGTTGATTTGTGCATGATTCCTCCTCCTCAAGAGCTCATTTTCACCTAAAAAAATCTTTCAAGAGACGTTTCCTGTCTAGATCTAATTACTAGAGCAAGAAATTATGAACATTTTTACACTATGGATCATGGTTCTCCATAGAGTCTAATAGTTGGTTCTTCCGTGCAAGCTTTTGAGTAACATTGTTGGTTTTAAAATTATTGTTTTACTTTTTACTGTGTCTGCAAAAATAATTTTTCTCTTTCAGTTTTGCATGGTCATAAGGCCTTAATTCACCCCAAGTTAAGTCCTAATGATGGGAATGCATTGTGCATATGATATGTATTAACAAGTTATACTGTAGATTATGGAAGAATTTTAAGCCGTGTGTGGCTTTTGTCTTCCCTCTCCTTTGTTTGCTGGCACCTTTCTGGTTTAGGATTTTCCTGTGTTAAATAAGATTGCTGGTTAGCTCCCTTTCTGCCAACAGCCTAAAAACAAGGGCTCTTTGCCCACGAAATCCCACAGCAGTCCCATGGATACTTCAGTGAGCAGTATGCTTCTAGTACAATTCTAGATTGCTTTCACATGTATAAATTCCCAGATCTGCTCCCATCCCAGTAAAGGGCAGCATAGCTTCCTTTATGTTACTAGCTTGTTATCTAAAACAACCCCATGTTAATGATCCAGATGTTGGTTTTGGTTTTACCTTGTTTTCTATTGTGATATTTCCTGTCATGGAAATCACACATTTAAGAAATTACAGAAGAGAAAGGGAATCTACATCAATCTTAATGTCTTGGCGCCTTAATTTGCTTTGTAGGCCTCTCACATATGAATGTGTCATTAACCACACAGGTAAAATCACAAGAAACAATAAAAATTACCAGGTTGAATTAGGATATAAGTTTGAATAAAACAGCACAGCAAATATATGTTAATATAGTAAAGCCATTAAAAATTATCATTCATTTCTATTATGGCAAAGCAGATACCAGAAATTTTTTGCCATCCCTGTAGTGTTTACATGTGTAGTAAATTAATTGTCAAAGTACCTTGAGTGATGGCTTCACGTAAATTTTTTTTGGAGGGAGGGGAGCTGTTTTTCACAAAATGCCCAAGCTATTCAACCTACTTAGTGAGGCTGAGATGATGCAATCTATCCTCAAATCTGTCACAACCATAGCTGTAGTCATTTAAAATAACCAATCCAATCATCCAGCTCTTGATTGTTTGATGTTCTTTCTGGCTTTACACTTTTGATTAAGAGGCTCAGCAAAGAGGTGAAGTTGCAGAATAGCAAAGGGTTCCTTGACCTAAAGAACTTGAAGTCAGCAGGTCACCTATAGTGACTGTGATTTATTGAACAATAAACACAGCCTTGCCAAATCCCTTTTCTTTCCTCACTGGTCTATTTTTGCAGGCAACATATTCTTGTTCAGAGGATACATGCAGTGAACTTTCAGAAAAATTATTCTGTTTCAATATAAAATAAAATGTATCTGTGATTCTGCCTAACCATTATAATGTATTTTAATAGACTGATCCTCAGAAATGGAATAAACTAATAATAACAGTCTATGCTACTGAAGAATGCAATCATTCTGTATTACAACAAAGTAAAACACTAGATCTCATTTCATTAAAAAGTAAAACTTCAACAATGAGTCTTTTCTGGAGAGAATCACATGAAATTTTGGTCAGAGTAAAGAGCATTTTTTTCTTGCACAGGTTTTTTTTACTTAGGTCTTGTGCCTAGTATAAAACCAAGGATTTGCAATGAGGAAAGAGAAACATGCCTTTTCAAGATAAAATCTTGTGGGTATTTTGAGGAGGGCATAAAAAATAAAATAAAAGAAAGAGGAAAAAAACAACAGGAAAAAAATCCTGATTGCATGGAAATAAATGTATTCACATTTGGAAACATAATATGATTTGCAACAATTTTAAGACATGGCTTAAACTAATCACGCATAACTAAAAATCTAAGCTAGATTTAAGCCGTGATGGTTTTTATACTCTTTTTGCCTACCATGGTTTTCTTAATAGGTGTCTCTTGTAGCATATGGTCCTACCATTCTGTGTAACTCATGGATGACATACTCTCTTCCTCATGTATGTACATGTACACATGCAGGCATTCACTCTCATCCTGTCTCTCCTTAATCTTTATTAATTCTTTCTCCTTTGAAAGAGTCAAACTTTTCATAAGTGAAAAGAAAATGCAAAGGTAGGGAATAAAGTGATAAAGTTGAGTTCTTGTGAAAACAAGAAGGAAAATTTCTACCAGGAAATCTTACTCTCTAATTTTAATAAACTTAACCAGAACATGCTACATCACACACAATTTTTTCATTAAATTTGCTTTTCTGATAAGAGCTTAATTTGTCCCTGGGTTCAACTAACTGCATTTTGCCTTACATTAATTCAAGGTAATCTTCCACATGATAGATTATCTGACTGTTGTTCTCACACACAGTTGTACTTGGGACTATTTGACAATATTTACCCTGCATTTAAAATTAAATGCGCCATAAGGGAATGAAAAATAAGCTTCTTTTAACCAAAACCTTTCCAAAGGAGATGGATGACTGCTATTCTGCTCCAAGAGATTTCATCCAGCATATCCTGCCTTGGAGAGGACAATTGCAGCCTCACTGCTCAGCTGCCCTGCTGTGGGAAGCTCTGGTCTCTATTAGGGTAAAAAGCTGAATAGATTCTTTCCTAAATGTGAAACTTGCAGAGCAATTAAAAGCCTAGGAAGACCACATTCTGTATTCCATCCCAAACTTAACCATGTTCAAATATGATGTATATATACAGATAAACGAAGAATGTCTTTAAATACCAATCAACTAACAAAGACAATCATGTTTTCAGCAAGGAACTGCAGGGTTTGGAAGCTCAAGCTTTGTGTTTATTTGTTTGTTTGCAATGGGGTTTTAAGTGAATACAGCCTGATGTATAAACAGAGTAACTGGGGGGCTGGCACCACATTTTGTTCAGGGGCTGTTTTTAATGTACCCACATATCACAATAGATCCGCAGTGTCTGAGAGGAAATGTACCCACCATCAGTTCTGGGACCATTTGTATGACATAATTTATGTTTTTAATGCTCTTCCATGGTACCCCTGTGTTTCCAAATGCTTAAAGCTGCTAGAAGTAAATTATTTCTTTCCACTACAGCTCAAAATGCCAGAAGGCAGGAGAAGTTTAAACACAACTAAGATCAACATTGTGAGTTTACTTGGCCTCCACATCTAGCAACACAGTCATAAATTTCTTAGGCTTTTTATTTGAGAATTTAAAAGGCCCTATAGATTTGGCAAATTTTCTGTAACAATGCTTCTCTATATGGCTTACAATGTCGGAAATCCCAAGATGCACTGGCATTGTATTTGATCAGAGGGGTCACTGTGTGACCAAGTACTTTCCCATTCAAGTGCTGTTCCACTGATGACCACTGCAATGGTGGCAACATCAAAATACCAAAAGCAACATGTAATGGTGTAATTTCAGTTCCCAATCTGTTTCTTTCAGGTATTGTTCATGCTTGGTAGAAAGAATGTCTTTGTTTAAACATCAGATGTTTTGGAACCTTGGAAGTACTTTCACATAGTGCCCCTGCTGGGTACACACGTCTGAGCCTTCTGACTGACCTTGCAGTACTTAAAAACCCAGTATCCCCCTGGAACAGGGACACTGCCATTGACAGGTGGCAACTGGGCATTAATTTCTGGTAGGTCTCTTGATGTGATGAGGATTATGAAAGATTTGTGTCACATTCATGCTGGTAAACGTTGACTTCTATCTGTGTCAGTGAAGCACACAGCCATCCAAACACCGATGGTTACTTTACAGTCACTGAGCTGCAAATCAATTCAATCTCTATTGCTGCACATCATATAACCAGTGATGTTGTTCTGTGGTGTCTGTGGTAACAGGCAGCCTTTGGATGGCCAGTAACACTGGCTTAATGCTATCAAAGAGCCCTTTACTATTGTAAATCCATGCAAGCTCCTTTACCCCCAGCTGGACTACATTTTCCTCGTTAAAAAAACATTCTGTTGTTGAAGTTAGTGAAGCATTTTTCCCAACTTGTGTATTATGCAATATGGAAAGTATTTCTCAAAGGATCCGCTATTGTTTGCTGTGAGCGACTTAGCCTCCTAAGGAAAGATAATGCCAGGATTTTGGGCAGCATGAAGAGTGCTTCATGAGTACTGTCAATAAATATGACAGTAACGATTTTCCCTCGTGCCCTGAAAAAGGGGAAAGATGTTCCAAATATAGGTCAAACTTATACTGCAGAAAGTTTATAACTGCCTTAGATGTCACCTCAATTTCTGCTGGCCTACTGCTGTAAAGACCACAATCCTGGAACTAGTAGACCCGCACCACACTGTTACCTAAGAAATAGAGAAGTTTTAAAAAATTACTGAAATCCTTCATGCATCCCCTTTCCTCAGCCCCCTGCTCGTTTGCTGAGGTGCAAATGATCACATTCCCAGGCTTCCTAAGGCCCGTGTGCAATGAAAAGGTTCAAACAACAGATACAGAAAAGCACAAAGATCATCCACCTGCATCCATTAATTTTGTTCACCCCAATGGCATTGACTTCACTCTTGGCTTCATGAGTCATCATTTATGATCTCAGTAATTTACTGCAGTGGGCATGAGATATACCACAAAATCAATGAAAACGAAGGCAAATTCAGAACTAAGATCAGGACCTGTAAGTCACTAATGTTCAAAAATGATGGAGTGAGAATTATTACATGGATTCCTATCGGCCTCAACTGTCCATGGTATAACTTGCCTGAGTGCAGCATGCATAGATTCTTTATTGTACACGAATCAAGCCGCAGTCTCTGCTGAACCACCTGGCCTCCTTAGCACTTAAAGATGTACTGCAAATCAATTATGAAAATAGAGTTTAGTCCATATTTATGGGCTGAATGTCCCTACTAGCCAGACTCTAGGGGACATTCAGAACAGAAATACATTTCAGCTGCTCCTTTAAATAATTAGTTTTCCTCTGTGAAATCCTCTTGATAATGCTTGGTTCCCAGCAGATATGTCTGAATTCAACATCCTGTGGTGCCACAAACACAACGAATCACAGGGTAATACTGGTGGCACTTAAATGTCTTCTATTCATGAAAAGTGTGATCAGAAAACAAAATTTCACTGTGCGAAGGAAGGCACACACCATCTCTACTGGATAATTTTACTTGTCACTCCATGAGGTTATTCTCAAAAGACACTTGGACCTTATTCACTGCTTATATTTCTTTTTCAGATAAACTTGACAGAATAAAGAAGATGCTCTCTGTAAATATCATGTTAGAATTATTTGCAAGTCTCTCTTTTAGAGCACGGAAGTGATCAAATTAGGCAAGTTTTGGATATGGTATAAGAAATGGAAATTCATCAGCTATGAGGCCAAGGAATAATAAAGCTACAACACTACAGTATAATTTGTCCTTGCCAGGAAAGCTGTTCCCAAATATCCCCACTCCCTAACAAGGTTATTGAGGAAGACAGAAGCAAAGGAATTAATTGAGAAGATACAGTTCTAATTTTCCTAGTATTTTACTGTTTCTTTTGCTGTAACTGCACAAAGCTCATTGGAACACTATCCTCAGTATGAAAGACTGGTCATTCACCCTCTCCTAATCCAAAGGCCCAGCTGGGGACCTGCTGACAGAACAAAACACACCAGGAAGGAGGGCAAGGAGACGATGGTGAATCTGGTGTGAGAGAAGTGCTTGTTTCAGAAAGAAAGAAAGAAACTGGAAACAGATTAAGAAATAGAAATTGAAATATCTTGAAGAACACCTTTGTAAAGTGTAGGCAATGGGTTGGAAGAAAGCTCTTCCATAGGTGGAAAGAGTGTACTGTTAAGAAATTGTTTAAGAGCTAATATGATGGAAGAAAATATCTTAAAACCCTGTTCAAAGCCTTAATAAAGCTTAAAATAGTCCTTCAGGCTGTGTCAGGAAGAGGTGTGGCACATGCCACAGTTTTAGCTCCATTTTTGATCTGGACTTGGGATGTGGATGAAGTAGGCAGAGGCAGAAAACCTAAAAGAGGGTGTTGAAGTAGGGAAAAAAGTCCAAAAGTCCCTGGACCACATTGCACTTCAGAGTCAGATGGGACACCACACATGGGACCTGGGTACTGTTAAAACACCTCTCAGGTTAGACTGAGCCTTATCATTTGAAGGGCTTTGTTTCTTCTTTTCCTGCAATGCCAGAGGATATTAAGAAAAACAAATTCCAAATGGAAAGTAACATAAACCCAGTACTTTAATAAAAGAACTCCTTTCTCTTTAATAATTTGGATGCCGGCTCTGTTACTGAAGCTAATTGGATCCTTAAACCTGTTGTATTCTAAATCTTAAAAAAAATTAAGAAAATAAGAAAAAACTGAAAAGCAAGTCTGGAGTCAAACAGTTATCAAGGGTCATAGGACAGAAGGAACTTTTATCATCTGTCAACTTCCCTTGCAGCTCCTCTTTCATGAACAAAGTAAATCCCGCTAACTTCATTGAGATTTCATGTGTTCTCAGAGTTATGCAGCTGCGCTCATTTGTTTGTAAGACAATAACATTTCCTGACACTCAGCCTTCAGTCCGCCTTATTGAAAGCCGTCCACATGCTTCACAAAGTCACTGTGATAACCTCAACAGCAAAATTAGATTGGTTCATAATGCCATAGAACTCTGAGGGATGCTTAGATTTATATTCTGTGCCCTAACTGTAAGATCTCTATCCAATATTTGGAGATTATTAGAGGATTTTCATATGGGAAAACATGCATTTGGCATAATCACAATGAAAATTGTCCTTTCGCCTTCATTGAAGGTTATTTCTCATAGAAATTAACTTGCTGCACTAATAAAGAAAAAAAATAGAGAAAAGTACTCTTTGAATATTTTATTTCCATGTTCTGATTAAAAAAAAAAAAGATAAAAGGGAGTGGAAACAAATTATAATCAATATGTTTCATTTTGTACTGCAGAAAGGAAAATGACTGTTAAGAGCCTATGCATAACCTTAAGCAATACCAGATGTGGTACGGAGAGAAGTCTTAACTGCTACTCACAGTTTGGAGTTTCTTTCAAGACAGCTAAGAACAGGTAAATTTGATGGGTGAAAGCGTTATGCCAGAAGGAGCCAGTTAATGAAGCAGAGTCAGACCTGTTAAAAAGCAGCTACAATATGGGGCTCATGCAATTTGTAAAGCATTATGCTAAACCTTGGACTGGCGATTCAAAACAGGATAAATATAGAAGTTATTTTTCTCAGGTTTAACCCAGCAAAAGGGAAGTTTAATACAATTCTGTGAGGACATGACATAACCATCTTTCAGTCCCGATCAGACCAGCGGTATGCTGTTTTGTTACCCATCCATTTGCCAGGCAGGATCCAGAGGGCTGAGCCTACAAACTCCACGTGGTGTGAAAAGCAGGGACAAAAAATGAAGCGCAACCAGGTTCCCTAAGAGACCACCTGCAGCCCCCCTTTCTGCGTAGGCACGGTGGGAGATCCCCTGAAGTGCATGTGACCTAGAAGCAATCAAAACACAAGGATCTGCAGTCATTTTGGGGGTTATTTTAAGTGTTCTGATTGTTTGGGGTTTTTTTCTTTTTTTTTTCCACTTTATGGGACATGAAAGATGTTGCCATGTTATAGTTATAATTTTGGTTTGGACACTGCTCACATGTGATTGTATATTCTGAAGGACTGGAAAGTGCTACTACAGTCCAAATACTAAATTACAGCCTCTATTGTGAGGCATTATTCACATGTCATGCAGTAGTCCTTCATTCTCACCTCAGGAGGAAATCAGCTCAGATGGTGGTTGCAGATTCTCCAGATCTGTCTGAAGCACAGGTTATCATAAAAAGAAATAGCCATGCAAATCATCTCCTGTACCAAATTATACAGACAGTTGCTGGACAACTGCGTAAATTCTCGTGTGTTTCATCCAGACAAAATAAAACAGAAACAACAAAAAAATCCAAATCAAACCCTTCTCTTACATAGCAGACTTCTCTGGACAAACTTTCCCCTTTTCACTAGTTCTAGATTGTGTTATGAATTCTACAAGAACAGACTCTAGGGAATGATTCTTCACAGACAGGCAGACAGGCTAAATGAGGAAAGGCTTTTGCCAGCTGTAATTTTTCTGATCTGTGATCTGTGCAGTATATTCTAAAAAGCCAAAAATATCCACATACTCTCAGAGGATAGGTCAGATCTAGATGGAAGGCCAAGAAAACTCCACAAATTTCAACTTTAGAGTTAGCCAAAATAAGGGAGTTCAAGCTTACTAGAGCTCCAGCTTTAACATTCAATTTTTTCAAAGCCCCTGCCTGCAGTCCTCTCATCTTTTCTTCTGTCCCTGAGTGAATCCTGAGTGAACGATTGCACACTCCCTCTGTTTTTAACAAATGGCAACCAAGCTCAGGAAAACCTCTCACTGTGGCTGGGCATAGAAAGGGGATGTGAAACTGCACAATAACACAAAATTAGAGTAACTCAAATATGGCTAGGGAACAGCTTGCTAAACTTGCTAAATGACCTTCTGTAGGACAGCAGTCAGTGAGCACTTCTGTTCCAGTCCCAGGGCTTTACTCAGCCTTACTGGTAGCATAGCCTCAGAGAGATGCACTAAGTGTGGACTTGGCTGTACATGCAAAGCCTTCTAAAGGCTCCTCTCATTTTTCCTCTGTAATTTAAAAAATGCGCCCCAGTGCATTTTAATACTGTTGCAGTAGGTCAGCAGCCCAGCAAAACACACGGAATCCCACTAAATGTAATGAACTGGAGTCATCATTCCCTACATATATGTTTGTGACAGGCCTGTATGTGTGTGGTCCTGCTTCTAGTCAGAGGAAAGTACTAAATAATTCCTGTGTATTCACATAACTTTACCACTGCCAGAACTTGTTTACCCACTGACCACTCCCAGCATGTTACAGAGGCTGCATTTCTTTCAAAAGGTTCATTTCCTATCTTCTACCTCATGTCTACATTTGAGAAGTGATTATACTGAATCATGTCACAGAAGTTGTTATCATCCTCCCACTTCTCTATGATTTTATTTAAAGAAATTTGGAGATTTTTACATAGGAAATTGTATCTAAATGGTATTCAAGATATTCAGCCTGAATCCTGTGGTCCTCATTCAATCTTTATCCTGGCACAGCTTTTACTGAGGTCAATGGGCTTATAGCCTGAATAAAGACTAAAAGCTGTGAGATGGGGCCCACTGGGCAAAATTACTAGAGATTAACAAATTAGTTTGGATAGACTAGCATTGAAACAAAATATGTGCTCAAATCCTAGACTGAGCTGAAGCCAGTCCTTTGCATTTAGCTGTGTGTATAACTTTGGTGAATATTCATATTCACAGCTTCGGTCCCTTCATCCTGGCCTCCAGAATGTGTGAATTGCTACAACCATCCTTTCTTCCTGCCATGGAGGCCCCACTGAAGGAGAAGGCTTCCTCCCCACAGGAGTTCAGCTCAGCAGACAGGCAGTTCCAGAACGTGAACAAGGCAGCTCTTACTGCAGGGGTTTGGGTTGGTCTCCTCCCTGCAAAAATGTTGTTTTAGAGAGCCCTGAAAAAAACAACTGTCTGGATTCCTATTAAAGAGTGATTGAAGTACTCCTCTCTTAACATGGCTGCTGCTCTTGCTTCTCTTCCATGTTCACACAGTTCTTCCATGCCCCTAGAGATTCCAAGGCTCTGTTGGGAGGCGTCTCCATGTGTCTGCAGCTTGCAGTCTGAAGCAGAAAGTTTACTTTCTTCCTGGTCAGGGTAAGGCAGGGAGCTCTTCCCTCCACAGCCAGGGCACAGGAGATTTGTGCTGAAGCACCACCGGCTAGTGCCAATGTGTGGTGTCAAGAGCTTTTTACTGCCTAAAGCAGCACATGCACACTGCTTTGTCTTTCATGACTGCCATTTGTCTGTTGAAGACGACATGTGTCTGCCTGCACACACTTAACTTAGAATGGAGGGTTGAACCCTGATATCTTTATTCATGTACTCACCTTTGCACCCAGCAGTAGAAGTGAGACTACAAAATCTTTCTTTCTGCTGGTAGGACAATAGCCAAATTTCTTCACAAAAAACTTGGAAGTTCAGATGAAGTCTGGTTGTTGTGAAAAGTCCATTTTGTGACCAAAATGTTTAGACAGGATATAGAAAAAACATCAGACCTGTGAATATTTGGAAAATCAGAATACACCATGGCCTGACTGTTGCCATTTCACTAAATGTTACACTACTATTTCTGTGGACTGTATAGGCCATAAAAAGATAGCCAGGGTTAATTTTCATGCTCTCCTGGTAGTGTAAAAGAACATCAGATCTTTTATGTAATTTCTAGCTGGAAAACTTCATTTAAAAGTCTTATTTTGTGGTTGAGCGACTGGAAAACCTTCATTAGTATTTTTGAAGATATTGGAGACAAGTACCATAAATTTCATTTTCAGATATTACAGATCTCTGGTGATAAAATTTAAAAATAAATAATGAAGCATCTCCTCCAGATTATTTAAACTGCAAAGGCAAAGGTACCTGCTATATATTAAGACTGTCAGCCACCTAGGCATTACAGTGGATTTTTAATGTGTTTCATCAAAACACTTAAAGGCACTTTTTAAAATATATGACCCAGTAAATAAAAAAACATAGGATGTAATCTTCAAGGCACACTGATTAATGCAAAATTGACTTGAGCAAATGCAGCTTATGGCCATAGTCCAGGAAGCTCTCTTGATGCTAAAGAGTTTCTTACAATAGTTTTCCATTTTCAAAATCACATCAATTTTTACTTACAACATTTTGAAAACAGGTACAGCAACTTTCAATCAACTGTCCAGCAATAATTTAAAATACCTTACTATTAAATTGTAAAAGTTTGAGTCATGGGAAGAGGACAATGGTGTAGAGAACTGATTTCCTGGCTGTCACCAATCCAGAGCTGTCAGCTGCTGTGCAGTATTACCTGCACAGAGATAGAGACGGAGGGGACAAAATTATTCACTGCAAATAAGTTATGTGATTAATTTTTCTCTTTTCCTTTTTTTTTCTGTGTTTCTGATTTTCTTCAGATATCTTCTTGACAGATAGACTCAAAATATTTATGCGATCAAAACTTACAGTAGGATTTGTGCTGAAATACCCATGTGTCAACAAATGGTAAATGAGTGTAATACAGTAACCAAATCATATGAAAGGTTGTCTGCCTTACCTATGCAGCACCAGCTTGGGGAAAACAGCTGTAATTCTTTCCTATCATTATTGCCTGTATTAATATTTGAGTGTTGACAATTAATAGAAGACACTCAACCCCTGTGTGTAACACAAACAGGCATAAACACTGCCTTTCTTCCAAAAATAAAGATTTAAATTTTAAAAAAGCTTAGCCAGCATAAGCATTGGGAAAACACAGCTAAATATTTCCTGAATACTGCCTTCATGCAGTAAGACAGTCACAATACCTGCACCCTGTGCCCAGTGCTGGGGCTTCAGCCTCAGCAGTGAAAACACCAGCAGTTTTGCAGCCTGCAGCATGAGTCAAGGTGGGGCTCAGTCAGGAGTGGCAACTGGCTTCAGATTCCCAACTGTGAAGGAAAAATTAACTGAAATGGAAAAATATGGCACCTGCTCTGGATCTTGGCTGAAGTACCCTATGATTATGCTGGCGCAAGCACTTCACAGAAAGAATGTTTTCCTTGCCAGGACAGCAAGAAGGTCATTCAGTGTGTGCCACTCTCATGATGCTCTTTCAAGAAGCCTTAAAAACGGTAGACGAGTTGGAAGTGAAATGTTTTTCCCCACCTAATCTTGTGTTCTTCCTCACCTTTGGAAGATGCAGGGGACAGAAGATGACATCCCTCTCACAACTTCTAAGACGTCATGGCTGCCTGGTGACCTGCTGGTAAAAATCAGAGATAGGCAGCATGGAGGTGTTATTTGAGGCACCTCACCCATAAGTGGATCAAGAAGCATTAAAGCTCTCATGAAAGCACTCACCACATAGAAAGAAAAGAAAAACAGGAAATGAAAAGAGAAGCAGAGAAAATAAAAGTTCAGATGAAGTTTTCAGGTTTCCAGCATCAATATTCTTTTTATAAGACAAAAAAGTTTGAGAGCTTTTTTTTATGAAAAGGAAAGCCTGTTTTATTGACTGATGAAAGCTTTATGATCGCTCTATGATCTGGTGTATAATTTCTAAATTGTTCCTAAACTTTTCCCTTCGGAGAGTCTCTAATGGCAGCCTGGGGAACTCACAGTCTCCAAGGCTAACAGCATCCCTGCCACCACACCCCTCTGAAAGAGGGGTAGTGGTGTGAGCACAGCTGTGTCTTCCTCATTCAACCTGTACTGAACACATAGCATAGGAAAAAACATGGGCAGTGGGTTGTTCAGCAGGGCCTTTGCCAAACAGAAATGATGTTCTCCTTGGTAAGTGGAATTGCTGCAAGGCTGCTGTAGGGTTTGGTCTGCCAGCAATCTGTTTCCCATGTAAGGAAAGAGACTCATGTTTTTCTCATGTTTTCTATGTGAGGAAAGATGGAAAAGATGGAGCCAGGGCAGGTGAACCCTTCTAAGATGAGGTTTGCAATGGGGCTCAAAAATCATACAATCATAGAATATCCTGTGTCAAAAGCAAACCATAAGGATCATCAAAATTTGGCTCCTGGACCTTCATAGCACAACCCCAAGAGTCACACCATGTGCCTGAGAACATTGTCCAAATTCTTCTTGAACTCTGTCAGGCTGGTGCTGTGACCACTTCCCTGGGGAGCCTGTTCAGTGCCCAGCCACCCTCTGGGGAAAGAACCTTTAACTAATATCCAGCCTAAACCTCTCCTGACACAACTTCAGGCCATTCCTTCAGGTCCTGTCACTGGTCACCACAGAGAAGAGAGATCAGTGCCTGCCCCTCCTCTTCCCCTCACAAGGAAGTTGTAACTGCAGTGAGGTCTCCCCTCAGTCTCCTCTTCTCCAGGCTGAACAGACCAAGTGACCTCAGCCACTCCTCACACGGCTTCTCCTCAAGGCCCTTCACCATCCTCGTGCCCTCCTTTGGACACTCTTAACAGCTTAATGTCTTTTTTTATATTGTGGTGTCCAAAACTGCACACAATACTGAAGGTTAGGCCATAAGAGTGCACAGCAGAGCAGGACAATCAGCTCTTTCAGGTATTTTTCAGTAACTACCAGAATAATCTTCTCCATAATTTTACCAGTAACTTAGGTGAGGCTGACAGGCCTGTCCTTACCAGGGTCATCACTCTTGCTCTTCTAGAAACAGCCAACACTCTCTGTGACCTAAGCAACATATATGCAGTTGGGACTAACCAGAGCTGTTATCTTGTGAAATACAATCTGTGGCTATTTAAGCATTTTCAAGAATGAAGCTGGCTGCTTTAAAATTGATGGAAGTACCTTATATGCAAGCAACATGTACACTGGGAGTCTAGCAGCCTACAGAGTTGCCCTGTGTGGGGACCAGCAAAGCTTTAAAACCTAAACTTTAAGTCTATAATGGAAAATTTGCCCTTACTGGGTCAGGCTTTTCAGAAAATATGCAGTAAGGACATTTTATACCTCTCAATGATTCTCAGCTGCCTCTGGCAGTCACTGAAATAGACTGGAAGAACAATCTTGACTATCACAGCCCAAGTAGTGGGTGGGAACCAAGGGTCATTCCATCAAAACCCCTTTCCCAGCTGTGCTGGATAACAAGAGCTGAACATTGGAGTTGAAGCAAGAGCTACAGAGCTCCTCTTTGCACAAAGTATGTTGTTTAGATCCCCTCACTGCCCTGATACATGGAGAATTCCAAACAAATGACATGGAGGCTTCTACATGGCTTCAGAAAATGTGAGGGGGAAAGAAGGTAGACATAGTACATCTTCTTTCATTTTCCATTGATAAGTCTCCAGTTTATGGGAAGCCATCAGGATGGGTTTTTGTGCATGTGTGGTGTGAAAATGAACACATCTGTCTTCACAATGAAAAGGCTTTTTTTTTTTTTTTTGTATTGGCACAGCAATAGATGTGTCCTCCAATTTACCCCAGTGCTGTAAACTTTTCCTCCGGTGATTTGTGGGTTCTTCTGGGTTTTGAACTTATGAAAAACTGGTAATGTTGTGCATATTCTACTCATTATTTTATACAGGGAGGTTAATGAGTGTGTGCAACATGATAACTATGGCAGAGGACCTTTGTGGGCTGTTGCCAGCTCAAACACCAGCTGATCCAGACCAAATAAAGTTGTTCTGTAGCATCTTGAATTATATGATGCACTTAGGAAGAAGAAAAAAAAAAAAGAAGATTAATTTCCTTGCAGAAAGGAGTTTACAAAGGGTGTGAGATTTCTGGGAGCCATCAGGGGCCCCTGGGGCATAGCTGATGCCTGGGTGCTGAAGCACAGCACAGATGAAGACTGAAAACTTCAGAGCAGTGGAGTGTTTGGGTCCAAGGCTGCAAGCACTGAGGATACTTCTTGCTTTCTCCATCTCCACTGAGCAGGGTAGTGGTGGGCCTGTGCTGTGGAAAAAGGTCAGGGCTGTCTTTTTGCCTCCCTGCTGTGCACACACAGCACTAGACTCTGGCACTGCTTTTGGGTCCTCTGCGTTCAGTGAGGAGAGCACTCTTCAGCTAGTCAAGAGATTAGGTTTTTCCCCAAGGTTTTTATTACCTTTCCTCCTATAAACCAGTTTTCATTTCAATGTGGGATTACAGACATGAATTAAAGACTCTTCGGTGCAGCTTGGTAAGTGCACGGGATGGTTCTTGTGCTTAAGATAGCACTCCTGAAGCTCTCTCTAAACTTGGCTTGGACTGCTGTTGAGACACCATTATGTTCATTATTTCAATGGGGAAAAATGAGCTGGAAGTAGCTAAACTTATATAATGTTTTTCTTTCCTTCCCCTGCCCCCATTCTCTCCAAACCTTACATTCTTTTGTGTTGTTCAAGTTCCCCAGTGCTTTATATGAGGATTCAGAAGTCTGGTTCTCTGGAAACAATTGTTATGTCAGCTGACATTAACACAGCAAGCACTTTAACTATTTTTCCAACATATCCATCAAGTTCAATGGCCAAAACATTAATTCTCATTAAGCTTCAACAAAGTTTCTCATTTTCCTTTAATTCTGTCACCACACTGCCTCCATGCAAGACTGCTTTACAAATATATCAAGTCATTTAACTAAAAGAAGTTCGGGAAGCTTTATTTTTAGAGACTTTATGCCCATACATTTGTGAGTGTTCTAGGCCATTTATGACATGAATTTGAGCCCCTCCTGTTCTAAGTTAACAAAAAGCATATATGCTTTAAATCAGCCAAAAAATATGAAATTTTATATTGCTGTTACTAGCTCAGAAACCAGGCATAGCCCTCTAGAATTATCAGAAAATATGAAGGAAAAATAGAGATGAGCTCAGCTGCTGAAAGAAGGATCAAAACTTTCTTGTTGCCTGCGAGTGCAGGGTCATATGGACTATCCCTAAAGATTCATCAGCTGGTTTCAGAAGTCTCAGTTTTGGTTTTTTGCTCACTGGACAAAGGAAAACGTCGTTCAAGGACATTGAACAAGGACATTGTTCAAGAGAGTACAAAAGATGGAGTGTCACTTTTTTGTAGTCATTATTAAACAGTTATAGATACGTATCTCTTAATAATGAAGATGGGCTACTCCAGTGTTTCAGAGCTATAACTGGGCTGGTCTAAGGCCATAACATGCCTGAAAACCTATCCACTAATAAATAATGAAAATCCACTGTAAGATATCATAGTTTCACAGTGGGCAGAGGCTAAAAAAAAACACTAATAATATCTCAGCTATTAGTATAACAAATGATAAATGTTCCCATTTTAGAACTATAATGCAATAAATGTATTAAGCAGAGTCTATGTTTTCTTTTTAAATGAAGCATGCATCCCCATCCCACTCACCAAACCACATTTTTACCTTCAAATATCACCCAAAAATGTGGGTAAGAACTATGGTTGATGGAAGTAAGATGCTGGTCCTGCCCCTAGAGAGAAGAATCACGACAGATTAACTCCCATATCCTTTCTGGGTGTGCTGAAAATTTATAAAATAAATTCCCACCAACATTAAGAGAGGTTAGTATAGGCAATTGACCTTGTAAATCAAGAATGGAATAGGCCTTATAATGTATAATATTTTGAGGTATTTATCACTTTGCCGAGGCAGACAGGTTTCGAGCATGTAAATCGTTGTAATGGTAACAGTAATTCTACATCCCAGTGCCTGCACGTCAGTGAGAGTGCCCCCAGGGCTGCAGGGAGGGTTTTCTTTCTGCACCCCCTCATGCAGCCCTGGCATGGCTCAGACTCAGGGCTGATGGTCCACAGAGACCAACACAAACAGGACAAAGCCATACGCTGAATTGCATCCTCTTTCTTGTTACTTCTGCAAGTGCCTATCTAATTCTCTATGCCTTTTGATCTGCTCACCAGTTTTCTCTAGATTTCTTCCCAGCTCTGCAGGATTTTCTTTCCTAAGGAGAAGGTATATTTAGGTTATTCTCAGTTCAATCCCACATCATGATAGAAAAACGACATGAGCCATGGCTGAATATATATTCAAAAAATTTCAAAACATTTGAAGTGGGATAAAATAAATAATCCTGAGGCAAAAGACATGTTGAAGTCTCCAATTCTTCTAATATATTCCAGAAATGCACATGACTTTAAGAACACATTGCAACCTTCAGATAATTGTTAATGCATGTAAGTGTTTTGCAGGAAAAATGACATTTTGTGTTATCTGCAAAAAGCCCTTTTGAGTAAGAGTCCATATCTCCAGGTATTTCTTTTAAAGGGGAACAGTTTAATAAAAATAACAAAGCTAGAAACCAAGAACATTAACTTTCACTTTGCCTAGCTACATGCTAGTACTCTTGCTGTAATTATAACACAGAGGTCATTCCAAAGGAATTACCAGCCTTCAAATGATATGAGACAATTATTCTCCAGGGAGTCGGACAAATTCGTAAGACAAATACAGTTGAAATTTCAGACATCAATCTCTTTTTTAACATAGCATGGGAACAAGGGAGCTGTGAAACGTAATTTTACCCTAAGGCCCAACAAATGATCACATTAAAATGATTTAAAAAAAAGACTTTACATCTATTATACCTTAGAAGTGAATGTAGTGTTAGATTTTTCTAAGGCTTCCTGTGAATAATAATGTTTAATAGAATCTGTAAAAAACACTTTACAGATGCCGGTGTTCTTGGCTGGCGGGGAAGGCAGCCTCACATGCCGTGGTGCGGCGCTGGGTGCCGTGCTGGGGAGCAGTGTGGTGCCAGGAGCCGTCTCCCATTCCCCAGGCAGCCCCTGGCTGTGGGGGCTCACACAGTACCCTGCCCCACCACCTCCCTGCTGACACCTACTGCTGTGGTAGCTCTGCACAAGAGGGGATTCCCCAAAGCAGCTGTTTTTAACATGCCCAAATATTCCCCAAACAGGAGGAAACTGAGCCAGTCTCATGCATACCTGTGGCAAGAAGCTGTGCTGGATGGGAGCCTCATTTCCCTGGTGCTGACAACCACAAGCAGGAATTTAAAGGGAAAAATACTTAGAGCCACCTCAAAAAGCACCTTGAAGAGTTTTCAGTGATCACCCATTGTGAACCCCAAGGACACCCACTAATGGTGTGCATCGCCTGAGAGTGCAGGAGATGTGATAGAACCCTAAAAGGTGGCAGCTGTGGATCCACTGCTTTTTTGTGATTCAGTCCCTCAAATTTACATCACTTCCCACAAGCTTGGTTTAACTGGAACCTTATATGGCTTGATCCCATCTAGAAGAGAAATTTGGGACTGGTCTCACTTCCAATATTGATGTGCAGAAAGCACCAAACTCTTCTATTCCTACTTGCATGGAGTTACTCAACCTATCTCCTGCTTTTACACAGTGTCAGTCATGTCAGCATCGATTTGAGCGGGCTGTTTATGTGAGCTGGGCAGGATTTAGTCCAGTGTGTGTGCCACAGTCAAAGGGCTGAAGTGGAAAATGGATATTAAGGAACTGCTCTTTGGCTAGGGTTTGATTTACAGAAACCTATAACAGTCTCATTCTTCAGATAAGTGCATTTCTCCAACTGCTATTACTCAAGAAAACAGGCTCCTTGGAAATCTTTACAGCCGACACATTGCAATGTGACCTTGCACAACTTGGCAGTGCAGCTCTGCATGTTTTTATTGTATTTAAATAGCACCATTAGTTTTATTCATATGAGGAAGTTAAACTTTAGCTTCAGTGACATTCTATCATTGCACATGCACTGTGTCCATGTGTGCCCCTGTAGGTGCAGGGTTTCTGAGCAGCAGAGGGAAGAAGGGCTGTGAGGAAGAGTGCATAAGTTTGTGCACACACAAATGTGCATGAATTTTTTTCCAAGGATGTATTCCTGTGACACTATGGTCAACAGCTGCCTGAATGATCCTACTAGGCACAGCCTCTGCAAATATTTGTGAAAGAATGCTTCCCAAATGGAAGATGAAACATAAATGAGAAATGCAAACGCATCCTGGATCAAGAGAGTGCAAAAGTAAAACAGCACCTGTCTGGTTGATGAGGATGTTTGACTGTGGAGAGCTGTGCTGAGCTTCTGTGGTATTTAGGGTGAGGAAAGTGGTCACAACTTCACATTTCCATTTACCAGATCAAAACATTTCATTCTACTCCCACAACAGTTTTCCAAGGTAAACTTTCCCAAGAGATATAGTGAATTGTAAGGAAAAAATTAGAAAACTGGTATGATGAGTGATAGACATCTCAAAGCTGCCATATGATGTCTCACCAGCAAACACTTAGTCCACCTATTGTGGGAACACTTTGAGTGTCTAGGCAAGTTCCCAGAAGAATACAAAGTTATGAGTCCCTTATGCTACATAGTTTCCTAAGTTAGCTTTAAACTAACACAGTATTGTATTATTAGTCAGGCAAAAATGAAGGGAATAACACAAGCCAGTAAAAAAAAGAAATTCAGAAATGCATATACATATTTCATATATACATATATCTTCTATTTGACTTAAATTACCCTTACCCCCTGACACAGGTGGCAAATCTTTTATTGTTTGTATCTTGTCGGCATTTTATTTCAAGGGCACAGAAAGTCCAGTATGCTCAGTAGCCTTGAGACCTGGGAACAAAGAGATCACCTCTTGTCCATGAGGAGGACAAAATGAAAAGTGAATGTCACTGTATGGCAGCAGCAGAACACACGGAAACACAAGAGTGAAGCATCACATGAGGCCCAGAGATGATAAAACAAAATCGTGTGAAGATTTCTTAGTATTAAATCCAAAACTAAGTTAAACTGAAACTTCATCTTACCAGGTTCTCTTGCCTATGACAAGGAAACTGCAAGACCTAAATAAAAAACTATCATGCCTTGTCACTGCTTATCGAGAAGAATATGGATGAAATCTTTCCTTTTTACTCTTTCCATCTCTATCTGATTCCTAAAGTATGTCTCCATTGCACAGTCTTATTTTTCCCCATCGCCTTTTGCTCTATTCACATCAAATACTTGTTTGCCATGAGAGGGATTGGGAGTGGGGAATTACCTAAAAGCACTGGAAACACCAGTCTTACAACAGCCAGAGCCACATATGTCCATAAGGACTCCAGAATTCAACAGAAAGCAAGGCAGTTTCAATGAACTGATTTTATTATTAATTCTGATAGAAAAAGAGGAAAAACTGACCAAAAAAAAGATTGAAAGACTGATTTCATTGTAAATCAGTACAAACATATTCAAGGACTGCTGTACTTGGATTGAGAGTGTATCTAACCCGTAGTCAACCCAACAGTTTAATTTCCAAAACTTGGCTTTTAGCATTGGAGGCATGAGATCAAGCCAAGATACACTGCCAATAAAAGGCTGGAGCTCAAAGCCAGTGTTGAATTACAGAGCCCAGAAGGTTTACGGAAGTGTTCAGTGAAAATTGTTTGCAAATGGGTTTAGAGAAATTTTCTCCCTCCTGCTGGCTGCTTCAGGATCTGGCCCTGTCAGACTTATTGAAGAGTTCTCCTCCCATCAACCTGGCAGGGATACATAGGATTTGCATGTGGGCAGGCAGGATGCTTAGTGCCTAAACCCATGTCCTCATATTAAGCTTGAGAATGTTTCTGGGAGATATGGTTGAGTCAAGGCAAGTGTTCTCCAGCCAAAGGGGCCACTGGGTCCTATCCAACTACAGCTAGATTAAATAGAAAGCCCTCTGATAAACAAAAATGAGGTTGCATGATCTAATGGTCCCTTCTGAACTGAAATATTCCACCAAAACTGAAATATTTAGGACTTTTTTCCCCCATTTATCAGATGCATTGTCAATTGCAGTACTTCTACAAGGCATAGAAGTAAACTATGAACTCAGAATTTTGCCCTGAGCAAAGCAGATTTGCATTTGATTTCTCAGCTTTGTTCTTGTACCTGATATCCATTAAAAAAAAAAATTCATGAGGCCTGCAGGAATTGTGCTAATCAATGGACAGTAAATTTATACTTTTAAACAGCTTTGTTGTCCCCGTATCCAGTGCAGTCATCACATACATCAGGACTTACACAGGAATGCTTTTGACAGTACCTCTGTTCTAGAAGAGCCGTGGAATAAGATTGCTGTTGTTAAATGCAGACTCCCAGTTCTTTTCAGAGCAGAAGAGAGTTCAGATACCCAGCAACATAAGCAGCTCCTAGAGGTCACAGGGAATCATATTTTCATCTCATTGAGGAATTTCTATTCCCTTGGTCAGTAGTTCAGGAAGGCGCCTTTTAGTAAAACTAAACATGTTTGGCTTGTAAAAGCATCTGCTGATTCATGATTGCTGCCCTCCTGTTTCTAGTGGGTTTTTTGTTCTGTTTTGTGGTTTTTTTGGTGCTTTGTTTTGGTGGTGTGGGGGTTTTCTCACTTGGAATTTTGTTTTTGAGATTTCTTGCTCTCTTTATACTTACTGTATCTTACACTGTTCATGTACTTAATTTAAACTGGGAGAAATGCACTAAAAAACCCCAACCTACTTCTACCCTCTAATGAAAGCCCAAGTTTGGTGCTGTGTCTAACATTCATAAGAGCCCATTCACTGTGCTGTAAAGATAGAGACCTTATTAACCAGGGATTAGGTACCTCCTGCCACGAGTCCTTAGGGAATCTCTCAGAAGTGCTGACATAGCTCAGATCAAGGATTGTCTATGAGAATTTCTTAAAATAACTCTGGGGACTCTCTGAAATATTCAGCTGGTTGAGGAGGTATTATGGTTTACTGCTTATTTCTCTGTATTTGTTCTGCTAGGACTGTTAAGGACTCATTTGTTTCTCAACATAACTTCCCTAGGAACCAAATTAATAGAGTAGGACCTTGCTGTACTAATAATGCAATAGGATTTCTAGGTTTCTCCTATTAAAGGATGGCTGGTCCCAGACATGCAAAGTTCATTCTTATTTGTATCCTTGGAAAAGTATGGGGAGATGTGTTGCAAGCACTCTGCCAGTATGAGTTACCAGGGTCTGATCTGATTCTTTCCTCATTTTTTTCCTGAAATTCTCCACTAGGCACCAAATCAGTAAGGAGTGTCTAAGTTACAGATATTTGTACTTCTTAAACCAGACAAAGTGCTACCTATGCTGGTAGCACTGAGCAATCAGCCTGGCATGTGTCATTAGCCTGGTCTGCATTACTTTGAGGGATGGAAACCGCTGAACTTTTTTCATTCTCGTGTTTCATTCTCACCTAGGTGGGCAAAACATCTTCTGTAAATTCCATGGTTTTCACCCCAAGTGTCACCAAAGTATCTTGGGCTTTTCACACTGACCACAATCTAAAGGGTCCTCCTAGGAACTCAAGCAAGAATTTGGAGGGATGAGTGGTGATCACTGGAGCTGCAGACTTCTACTGCAGTCCTAGAAAAAGTCATATGACCACTCAATCTCCACAGTTCTGTCACAAAAAGCTTACCCTCCTCTGACCCTGGGCAGGATGAAAAATACAGCAGAGAGGAGCTGGGCACTCTCAGTACCAAACAGTAGCAGGCTATGCAGACCAAACATCACCTGGAGCCACGCTGCTTAAATACACCCTGGTGGTCACTGCATGGCGGCACTGGTCTCACCATATCCTTCACCTCCCCTGTGATCTGACACTCAGATCACTTTGGCAGCAGGCTCAGCCTTTGCTCTGAGTTTTTACGAAGATGCAAAGAAGTAAAAATTAATCCACATCCCTCTCCAGGAAACGGGTCCTCACTGAAGAGGAAAAACCCAAGTCAAGAGCACCCTTCCAAGTGAGTAATCAATGCTGAGCTGTGCTGGGCAACCTCTTAAGCTGAAACCTTTTAGTCTAACAAAGAATAAATGAGACTATCCCAGCAACACCCCATCTGTTTAAAGCCAGCTGTGCAATTAAGTACTTTCCTAAATAATGGGTCTTAAGGAGGCTGATAATGGTTGAAAGAGCCATGCAGTGATCACAAGCGTGTTCTGCTAATGCAGTGTTTCTTCTCTCCTTGAAAAAAAGAATGTTTGTTATTAAATGAAAGTTATGTTTAAACTTCAGTGATGGGCTGAGCAGCTGCCGGCTGTTTTACACTGGAAAACACATCTCATGCTTACCTGCAGTACTGTTCTCTCTAATTGATTCTTTCCTAAAGGTATTTCCCACTACTCCACCTCCTTCCTTTGCTCTGATTAACAATTGTAGCATGATCTCATCAGGCCTCGACAAGTATTGATGGGCCACAGTATCATGAGGCTAATAAAGTGTGTTACCCAGTGTTTTCTGGTGACACATAAAAACTCCCTTATGAAAGACACAGGAGACAGAATATAATATAAATGCTTTTTTAGTAACAGCAGAGTACTGTGGACTGTGCAGTGCTGGGCACGAGCACATTTTTTAATAGAGCTCTATGGGGCAGCACTGCCCAATCATGTGATGAGGGAGGTAGGGGGGGAGGGTAATAGCATCCCACTGTGATGCAGCCAGGACAGAGGGGATGAGGTCAGGCAGGACCCAGGGGACTTTGTGGGAAAGCAGCACCCCCAGGCACCCTCCCTGAGTGCTGCCCCAGCACCTGAGCAAAGCCCTCTGAGGTCAGCAGCCTTCTATGATGCTGTGTGCACTACCTCCACTTGCTGTTCCTGTTTTCTTTCCTGTGTTGCCCAGTTAATCCACATTTCCCTGTTAATACAAGAATTTTAGAGCACCGTATTTAACAATTGCTGTGGCAAGACCATTCTTTTAAAAAGAATGGGTGGAAACATACGTCAGTGGTTTTGTTCCTCCCTCGTATTTACAATTATTCCCTGAGCTGTCTAACATTAAACATTAAGGGTAAAAAGGCTAAATTATTTTCTCTTCTCTTCCATGTCAGGATATAAGTGTCAAGCCCAGCAAAGCCATACAAGGTGAGCACAACATTGTCAGTTCAAGGCCAAAGCCAAGCCTTGTTCTCAACTCTCCCCTTACCTGCTGACCACTCTGGACCCTCAGCTGCACTGGAGCTAGTGGATGCTGGTCCTCACCATGGGGAAGGGTGATGGGACAGCCCTCCTAAAGACTGGGTGAGTACCTGGCATCTCTACAGATGCCCTGTTTGCTCCAGCCTCCCTGGGGCCCTGTGCTTGGGAGTGGTGTACTCAGGGAGTCCTGAGGGAAACTGGGCTGAGCCACTCTCCCCACACTCCCGGCTCAGGATAAGCCTCACAGACACATTTTACAGGTAACCCCCAGACTCAGCTCTCCCCTCTCTTCATTTGCCAGTGAGATGATGGCTTCTTATTTTTAAATAAGTGTAGATCCTGAAATTCCCGTTGTTGAGTGTAAGGCAGAGGAGCGTCACAAGGTTAGCTAATCCAGGGCTTGCCAGGGCCATTCTTTTAATGGAAGAAAAGAGAAAGAAAAAAATCCAGCAAGTGGTGCAGCAACAAAGAAAATCCCTTTTTGATCTATCAAGCCTCGTTCTCCAGCCTCTGTGAATGCCTCCTGCACAGTCTCTGAATATAAACTTTGCCCAGCACACTCAGAGTAATCTTTTCACATCATAAAACTTATAATCCTCTCAAAGTGGTTTCGTAGGGTTTGAGGTATGATGCACTTATCAAATAACTGAAACAAATAAATCAGCTTATTTAGGCTGTGGTCAGTGTGTGTGCAGCTCTGTGTGCGCAGGGAGGAAGCCAGTGCCATACCAGCATTTGTATACATTAGCAACAAAGCTGTCTGTGACAAGCTGTCCTCTGCACAACTAAATATTTAGTTGCATATCATAAGTAACTCCTTAAGTGATTAAAGAGAGCGGGTGCTCTCTGTCCACGCTGGCGTGGGGTGAGCAGCCGGCAGGCTGGGGAGTGGAGCCCTCGGTGTGGCAGCATGGCTTTGGGAAGGGAGGGTGCCCGTGGCACACCCTCCCTGCGGCTTTGCCATGTGGGGACAGCCCAGCTCTAGCCAGGGGCGCACGGCCTCGGGCACACTCCCCTATCACCCTTCTATGCCCAGAAACTGGCTCTAAACAGGCTCCAAGTGGATTTCTTGCATATTTGTACAGAGTTCAAGTTTTCAAATATTTGTTGCTAGATTTTATTGGTGTTACGGCAAGGTTTATTTTTAATGTGCCTGTATTTATGGATTCCCGTGCTTGCATATTTCTTGCATGTGCAAAATTAAATTAATAAAACAATTCCATGTTGAAGAAGTATAGAATAGATGTGTCCTGTTTGATATAAAGACATTGTGGAAAAGACATTAGTAAATTCAAAAGCCATTAGCTTGTAAAATTTAACTTCAAACAACAAGCTAGAAAAGCCACCCTAAACTTGCTCCGGTTAAGTTTTCCTGTGTGTACAATAAATGTTTTCTTCAGATAGTTCAAGCACCATCACAGTAGCTCTCACTTAAAATGTTTTGATTGTTGGGATATAGACACATTCTTAACAGAGTATCTTGAATGTCATATTTCACCTAGCGAAAAAGAGAAGGAAATCAGCCTGCCGTAGGGACATAGGGGGGGTCCCTCCTCCTCCTGCTGCCTCCTGCCCCTTCTCTGCTCCTTTTCTCCAGAAGATATCCCAGCTTTTACTTACTCTGAGGGGGAAAACTCCAGAGCCATTTAAATAATTTTTTAGGATTTTTGATGCCACTTCTGTTTCAGTAAGTGCCATGTGCAAGTAATGGACAGACCAGGATCAGGCAATTATCCCATGTGGATGAAGTTTGGAGGGGTCTGATGGTGGCAGTGTCCTGCATCCCTCAGGATATGGGAGTGCCTGATGTGCCTGACCCATTATCTTGTCACCCAGCTTCCCCTTGCCATCCCATCCCTCCCTCAGGTGCCTTGGCCACAAAGGATGCTCCAGCTCTGCCAAGGCTGTCCTGGGAACATGGGCATTGTGCAAGAGCTGCTGCAGGGCTCAGGAGAAGTTCTTGTGGGTAGAGCAGTGGCTCAGCCCTCCCTATTTCTCATAGAGTTGTTTGTTTAAAACCAGATGCTGGAAATACAAAACAGTTTTAACTACCAAAAAAACCCACAAGAGTTTGCTCTGGTGTTGACGGCATGGACGAATTTTTAACACCTTCCTTCCACAAAACACTTCTCAGAGAAGTGTCTCATCTGGGAGAGCAGCATGAGAAAGACAGCAGCACCATCATCTTCTTTTCTAGTACATGTTGGGTTAAGAAGAAAATTAAAGCTCAAGTAAATATTCACCAGAAAGTAATTTCAGTCTGTCATGAAAATAATCTACATTTATAAGTTACCTAAAGTAAAGTGAGCCATATTAGCCTCCAGCAGCTCTGAAACCATTATGAATTATTGAATAAGTAATCTTTTTTTTTATAGTTATTGACATAATAAATATATTTGCTTGAAAACATCCGGAGCTGCATAGGCATAGAAGTATTTATGACTCTGTGCTCTTTACAGCACTGTTTTACAGGGTGCTGTCAACTGTAGAGGGGAAATGGGGAAGAAGGCTTCACCTCTGATGTTCTTGTCAGGAGATATAGAGCTTCAGTCAGCCCCATCTCTGCAGGCCCCCATCTTCATGGACCACAAAATAAATCAAAATATCTAGGTGAAATTAGTGTGACTTGATTTACTATTTTTTTGATGGTTAACTCTTTAGTGACTAACAAATAGACCCATAGTCCTGCAAAATCAAATAATACTGCTAGAGTAACATAGAGCAGCTTAATTAACATTAATTTAGTAACAGAGAGGGCTTAAATAAACATTAATTTGGTAATAGAGAGCAGGCTTTAAATTGCCACCAGATCATCTCTGGAGGAAATGAAAACTTACGGAGTTTGGGGTCCAAATGCACTGTCAGAGAGATGGGAGATTTGTCAGGCAGAGTTGAAAACCTTTGCATGCAGCACCTTGAGAGAGGGACAGTGCCTGCTGTCACAGCAGAAGCTGCCACTGCCAAAGACATTTTGCGAAGTGCTGGGTGGGACCTACTGTGCCACAGAACACAGAATCTTCTCCACTGAGGAAGATCTGCTGGAATGACATGGAGATGCAAAGTAAAAAGTGCTGTGTTGGGAATTGCTGTGTGCCAGAGCATGCCCACACATCATGAGAGGTGCACCAGTCCTGCCTGGGATGTCATGGCTAAACCCTGTCCTGGAACCTGATGGCTGCTTGGGCACCCCTGGGGTCAAACACCGGCATCTTCTAGGACCCTACAGGCTCTCCTCTGGAGCACTCCAGGGAAAAATCTCCTTCTGCAGGAAAAGCTGCATTATATTTTTGCCTGCCTCCTTTAGATGGTAAACATATAATCAGTGGCTCTTAGATTTCCTGAAGTAAGAAAATTAGCAATTGCGAGCCATGAAATCACAGAAGTGCTTGCTCCTGTGAGAAAAAAAACCAGCAGCACATATTAAAGAGTGCTTCTCCCTGGAATGCAAGGCCAGACAAAGACTTAGCCTCTTTCTCAATTTAAGTCTGGTAGAACAAGCTGTCATACCTTGGACACTCACAACAAATCAGTCTTTATTCAAGTGTGAAAATTTAGGCATAAATTGCTGGCTGCTTAGCTCTCAAAACAATGTCACGTTACAAGAAATGTGATATTTTGAAGAGAAACAGGAAAAAATTTATCAAAGTTTTTGTTATTATTGCATTATCCTCCTGCTTGATCTACTAGCTATAGATACTTGGTGTCTGCTTAAGTGCTTTCCATTCTTCCCATAAGCAAATTCTGGTTGAAGACTATATATCATTTTACTCTTGATCACTGCTAGTCTCAGTACCTCATTACGGCAGACCACTTTTTGAAACTGAGCTATAGCCCAGATAAATGATTGTATAAAGTTTTAAATAAACATACAACATTTATGTTATGTTGTTTCACAGGGATGATTTATAGTCATTTTTTTCATCCAGTCCTGAGCTCTGGACATAAAAGACACTGAGCTCTCTGCTGTTTATCCAAGCTAAATCCTCTGTTTGTTCTGCATAAGCGTTCTTGATTCTATAATATATTGCAGGCTTTAGCTTCAGGTTTATTCCCTCTGGGATGGTGGAATTAGATACATTAACTGACAAAGATAAGGTACGGACATTGTAGCTTAATAGCCATTAAAATAGATACTGTGATAATAAAAGTGGAGTTAGAAAAGGGAGTCAAGGTTGTGATATTTTAAAAATATGTATTGATAAGGATTACATGAATAAATGCAAGATTTGAGAAATCTCTGTAAGGAAACCCCCAAATGATGGTTAGATTTTGTTTAGTTGGTTTTTTTCCTAAGGATAAGAGAATTAGAGATGGTATTGTGAACCAGATTACATGTTGCCTCTTGTGTCCCCAAAGAGAATGTTGTTTCTTACTAAAATGACTTTATGTAATCTGGCTGCTGAGCTAGTGAAGTACTGCTCTGTGCTACAGAAGAAAACCAAGAAAGCACCATGAGATAAAACAAGTTTCTCTGCCTCAAAAAAACCCCCTAACAAACCTGTGTGGATTCTTTTTACTATGTTCCTTTTTTTACCAGCATATTTAAACACACACACACAGATATATATATATATATATATTAAACTTTGTTCAAACCACATAGGGTGGTCTATTTCCTTTGCACTGCTGTTCTTCACTGCAGTCCTTGTTCCTCTGTTAAAAAAGCAGACAACAGTAATTGCCTTCTTTCTCTTCTTGTGAGTATAGAACAAATTTTGAGCCAAGCCCACTAAAAGTTGCTTTGTAGTTTGGCTCAGTATTAATTCTTAAATTTTTGTGTAAAAAAAGTGTTAGCATTTTAAGACCTAATGCCTACAACAGTGGGAAGATTTGAGGAATTATAGTCTTGAATGTGACATACTCTAAATCACCTCTTAGCACAGTGTAAAAGTTAAGCTAAGATTTTAAAGGCCCTAGATGGACTTTCATTTTTTTCTAAGTCAGGATTAACTGGTGTATAAGTAACAGACTAGGTGCTTTCACTGCCAAAAGCTATCTAACTTAGAGTTTGAATCTGGCAGTACAAACAGCAGCCCTGCCTGTACTCATACAAGCTTGTTATTTTGTGGTGCACAAGTTAGTATGGTGTCCATGCTCCGTAACAAATTGCATTCCATAAAGTATAAAATGCCTTTCTATCTGAAACTTAGGTGGAAAAATAAGCAGCAGTCAAGTTAAACACATGGACAGGCTTTTCTCTCTTTGTTGTTGTTGTTGTTTTATTCTACGAGCATCAATTTTAGCTAAGATATTCTAGAGTAGTGGGATACCTCCTGGGATAAAGATGCAGATGGATCTGAATTAAGTATTCAATAAGTATAAAAGGAAGGGCAAAAAAGAAAACTCATGAAAACCCTCAGATCTTTGTGAAAGATTGTTTGAGTAAGCATAAAAATTATCTTTAAAAAGCAAGCAAACTAAATTTATACAGGTACTGCTTTTCAAAAAATAATTATTTGATCAAGGTTGCTTGATCAAATACAATAATACATAAAGTAGCATATGATTTGTCTGCATGTTTAATTATAATTTTTTTCTATTATTCACTGTAAAGAAACAATTTGCTTGCTAGTGAAATCTGCTATTTTCATCATCATGTGTACATTTGATAACAGGAAAAGGAGAAAAAAAAGTGTGTGTGTAGAAGTCCACTCTGACAAAGAAATGGGAATTTCTTGCCATACAGGGCAAGGTTTAGGTTTTGTGAGCAGCAGTAAAAGTATCTTTTCCATGTGATGCAAAGTGCAATGATTCAAAGTCACCTCCCTCTCCCACTGTGGCCCAATCTGTGCCCCAGCAGCCCCTGAGATTTTGTACTGAGCTCCAGACCAGGATAGAGAATGTGCGACCATCTCATGGGCACAGTCATGTTTGGCATGTGGGCAGTGGCCTGTTGGTTTCACAGCATTTTAGAGTTACTTAGATAAGAGTAACCCCACCTTCAAGATTCATTTCCAGAAGTATTTGTCATGTTTGTTAGGACAATAGGGATTTGCTTTTATTAGTATTTCAATACTAATAAGTCATGAAATGATTTTCCTATAAAAGTTTTCACTAAAACCCTTGCAATTACTTATTTACTCAATAGATGAGATATGGCAAAAAATGCTTGACCTTTTCTTTTTTAAATAGCTGTAACAACCAAGCATTAACTAGCTATTCATCAAAGCATCAGTATAATGAGAAATCACCTTCATCTTACCAAGAGAGAAACAAGAGTAAATAGTACTGCGCGATACCACAAAAAAATCTTGTCTGGGGCAGACCCAAAACTTCAGATATTTTGTCTTTTTTTCCTGGCCTCAACAAATAATTTTATTTAATGTTTTAACAAAAAGGTTAACCTAGCCTTTCTTATAAGGCTGCAGCCTTAGACTCTTAATTTCCCAAGAAATCAGAGTTATACAGAAAGATTGAAGTAATTTTTGCTTTTTTCTAAAGATTTCAGGTGAATTTGTAGCTAGTCAGAAGACTGAAAGAATATACTGATTTATCTACTATAAAAGAGCAAAGTAAATAGCTTGTACTCATTTGCTGAAGAACCATCTCAGTAGAAGCCAGCAGTATTCATCCCTTTAAGGGCATTAAGACAACTGCAAACAACACAACTAGCTGGAGTTTAAAGCAGTTTGTGAACCACTTACACAGAAAAGCTTTTCCCACATTATTCTCATTTTGCTGATAGGAAATGAAAGCCTAGAGACCTGTTTAAGATCACTCAACACCCCTATAACCAAGATGGGCAGAGAAACCACAGACTTGGCGTCCAACCCTCAGCCTACCAACAGGATCACCTTTATGTGTGACTCAGGAGAGATTTTGCTGTGTTGCACAAAGTACCGCAGCCCAAGCTATTGGTAAGGATGGCAAAGCATTGCTTGCCCCTTACACAGCGTTTGAGACACAATGGCTTTTAAGATGCCCTCCTGCAAAGCCTACCTACTTCTGCTTAAGCAGTTACAAGCCATCTGCATTGATGGTGATATAAGTAAATGAAATGGGATCAGAGCATAAAAATCTGTATCCTCAGGTAAAACTCTTAATGATTTGCTGTTTATATGCAATAAGATGATAGAGTCAAAAAAAAACAAAACCAAAAGCCATGTGTTCTGCAAGATGTATAAGGATGGGACAGGAGGTGAAACACGCTTTACAGACACATAACCATGTTGCTGAGGCGTGCAACTTTTTCCACAAAGAGCAGTGCCCTCTTACAGAGATATACCTAGCAACTCCCTAGGGTGCTGGTGTGTTCTTGCTTTCAGTATTCTATGTTTGGGTTTTTTCCTTTTACTTTGGGTTATTAGCCCCATTTATTCAGTCCAATTTTTTATTATCAGAGAATCAGAATAAACCAGGAGGTTAGAGTATTTAAAAAATCATTGCATCCACATTCAGGAAAACTGCAGTAAAATACATTATTGCTATAGCAGCATCAAAAGTGTTATCTAGACTAAACATCCTATACCCATATAATACAGGTATTTCTAAAATACCTCGCTGGAAGGGTTCCTGGAGCAGCACATAGGCTCTGTGGTTTACACCAAATACACATTGACATTCATGAGAGCATACCCACAATGCTGCCTTTACAAACTACTAAACTGTCTTATTCAGTGGGATGAGAAGCATCATGTTGACTTCGTATCTGACATGAACAGGACCCAACTTCGGCTGTGTGCACGTTTAATTATAAAGCACACAGCAGTTCATGGTGCTTTTCAGCCCTGATCTGGATGACCTATTGTATTACAGTATTAATCTTGTTGTCAAAAATAGCCTTTTCAGGCAAACATACTGATGGTCTAGTGTCTTATATAACCAACATCTCTTAACATGAGATCAATAAAATTATTTTCTGTACCTCCAGATCTGAAAACCAAACCAAAAAATACCCTCATTTATGCTAAGCTATCAAGTAAATACACAAATGTCAGATACTTATCATCTCTTAAACTGTAATTTTACAAAAAAAGTATTAGCTTGATTGCCTGCTCCTCAAACTCCTGTGATTTAGTTTTGCTGCTCTATTTACATTTACCTTTGTAAACGAAAATTTTATTATATTCACAGTACATAACAGTTTTCAGATTATAGAAGGTTTTTTCATACTACATTTAAACCTATGAGCCATGTACAGTAACTGCTGAAAGAGTATTAGGCTGTGGACTGTTCTCCTGGACTCCATCTAGCCCAGTAAACCCACGGTAAATTTTGATGTCGTATTATTTTGTCAATGCAGTTATGTCTCAGTGACTGCATTAAAAAGCTTTGCTCAAATACTCAGTGACGCTACACTTCCATAACCATCTACTCACCGTGTATGTTGTTAGAACAAACCTTTTTGTAGTAATACATAAATTGTTTAAAATTCTGTCAAACTACCACAAGTTTTTCACTTGGAAAAAAAGAGTACTGGACTACAAAGCAGGGGGCGTCACTTTTCCAGAAGCATTATTAATGGGGACTATTTTAGTCTTCAGTGACAGGGAACGACAGGCTGCAGCATTTCTTCAATTTAAGAATAGAAAAGAACCGTACTTGCAAGAATTCAATTACTCTGCATTAGAGCTGCCATGGGGTTACTGTACATTTATACATCAGAAAGTCAGTAAATTATTTTTCTATAAATTAGTCTCTCAAAGATGATTTTTTTTTTCTTTCTGTTCTGAATGCCAAACTCCTGACTGCTTCTCCACTACAGAGACTTCATATCTGGATAGCCGACATCTGTAAAAACATTTCTAATGAAAACACTACTAATACAACCCCCTGGAGAAACAAATGAAATGAGATCTAAGTATGCAGCTGCCTTTCTACAGCTCTGTCTTTAACAATAGTGAGGCTAGTGCTTCCCATCCAAGCCTTGACACAGGTCATGATCATTTAGGCACAGCAGTAGCAAAATAAATAATTGTGTAAATATGTAATAACTGGTATAAATACTCCAGTAGCACTTAGAAGATGTGATAAAGGACTTCTGTTTTTAGCCGTGCATTAAGGTTTATCTCAGTGGATGGAAGGGAGAAGCATTTAAACTGCAATGAAGGAGAACTACAGATTGAATACTTGAAAGCTCAGTGCCAGATATAACAATGCTTCTTTTCCGCGGTTTAGGAAGTGTATTAGTGTTAAAAGTGTTGGATCACTGCTAAAATATTATAGAAACAGTGGTTAGAGATTCACTCAAAAAAAAAAAAAATACTATAAAGATCAATAATGTAACTATATACTTAAATAATTCAGATTCAAAGCAAAACTATGCTATCTTATTTCTAAAATAATTGGTCATATTTTTTTCATATACATATATATAAGCATTCCACTGCTTTAATATGTAAATAAGAATTTAGACACAATTTTTCTGTTAAACAGCCCAACAACTATCAGGGGAAAAAGGTCTGTTTCTTTGTAAGATTTCTCAAATTTTAGCAAATGCTCCATATCAAGGTGCATAAACACACCGCATCCAGGTTTCCTGCCCTACATTTAAACCTGTATTAAGTAATTTGAGGCAATTCTTTGGTAGCAAAGATTGGTAACAGCAAGTCCTCACTACTGGAAGAAAAATTAGCACAGAAGGACACAGGGAGGGAACCTCTGCCTGAAGATCATAATGAAAAAACAACAGTGTTCCTAAATGCCCTAAATTTTAAAGTGGGCTAATGCTTTTGCTAGACTGGACTGTACAAATACAGGCTATAATCAGTTTCCTTATTTGAAGTGAACTGCAAGTTCTGCACCCAAATCCTAAGGCAGATGAAGCTGGAATTGATCTGACATGGAACTGACACACCCTCCACCCCGTGTTCACAGAAATGTATTGGTAAGAGTACTTGTTTTGAAATAATTCCATCAGCTTCCCGGGTGAAATCCTGGTGCAAAAAAAACAATAGCTCTTTGCCAGAATTCCAGGAGGGTCTAGCAGCTCCTCCTCTTCCCACCACATTTTCTCTGGCCTATGGAACCAGGACTGAACCTGTAAACACAGGTCTCACTTCCAGCAGCCTTTTTATGTTGGGTAAATTAAAATGGGCTTCTTATCACATGCATCTGTTTGAAATGATGTTTCTTGTACAATGAAGAGAGATTAAGATAAAAAATTTTGAGATACTTCTGATTTAAAAATGGTATTTGGTCTTTCCACTGAATAACTCTAACCTCTAAAATGGCTTTGAGATAATAAAAAGGCAAATGGAACCCAACATAAAATCTTTGAAAGACAGTAATACAGAACTCACATCTGCTATACATATCTATTACAAACATATATTTTGCTTCTGGACTACTTCAGACTGAAGCAGAGAAAAATTGTGTTGGCAAAGATTAAACTGAAACATCAAGCTTAGATTATCATTAATTTCCTCACTGTAATACAGACAATGAACACTAAGAGTAATGACTATAAAACAAAAAAAAATTCTACGTAAGTTTTTTAATAATCACAAAATTCATGCTTTGCACCTTGTAAGCTCTGATCTTTCAAATGGCTAAATGGACCCAAATAGCTTAAATTATGAGGTCTGTAAGTGTTTTTTAAAATAAACTAGCATTTTGTTTCATTGTACTCAGTACTTTGATTTGCTAGAAAAAAACCTCAAGTTTGTTTAAAACACACAGCAACGTGATTGTAATTTTTTATACGCCACAGAAGAGACTCAATTAAAAATTAATTATTAAAAAAACTAAAAAAACGAAATTAACCTTGATTAACAAGTTCATTATTTTATGGATTAAAGCACTAAAGACTGTCATATGACTAGAAATCGTAAACAAAATTATTTGTTCAGTTAAAAAATAAATGCAAAGTCCTTAATATTTAATTAAAATCAAATTTTATTTCATAAAATAATACATCTGGAAAGTCATAGAATACTAGTTCAAAAACCAACCAGTTATGAAAATTTAGTCAACATTGTCTTTACAATATTTAAGTCTCAGGCACCCTCCAGTGTCTGGAGAAGAAACTACACAAGTGAACAATAACTGGTTTGGCTTCAGTTTCCTAAGGTTTGATTTTATCCCCATCACACTCAAAACCTTGTCTCTTATTTATTACATAACTTTGTTATGTTAGCTACAGTCAGAGAAGCAAAAATTTATTACTTGTCATTTAGTAAAAAAGCAACATTTGGTCAGTACTTCAGTTCAGAATTAAGAGTTTTGACAGGGAAAACAGCTGATGTCATTTTGCCCTAGTATAGCTGAAGAGATTTTTTTAAAAATTGAATGAAATCATAACAATATTGACCAAAAAACATCTTAGAATCAATATTAAAAATGTTACAAGTAAACCTAATCGGGGTGATGCAAAAAGAGGTAGGAAACATTTCAGAAGAGAGTACACAAGATAAATATATTTACACAAACACATTATATATACACACACATGAGTATAAAAACATTATAAACCAGTCATTGCCCCCATTAATCTTACAACTGTGCTTAACTTGACATGTTGCAAATATTTACATTGACTTCAAAGAGAGCTGACTATAATGTGCAAAACAAAGCATGACATTACATATTTTGCAAAGTACTATAGGCTTATAGAAGTCACTCCATTCAGATTTTGGCTCTTTGTAAAAACTTCTTGCATGCTTTTAAATAGTGATGTTCCTTTTTGCAATAACTTCTCTGATTTGACGATCAAGTTCACTTACAATATGGTCTTCATGATTATAGACCCCTGTTCTCAACAGAGTATCCCTCTCTTCTATCAGACGAGAGAGGTAATCATCTGTATTCTCATTTAGTTTTCTACAATGAAGACTATCCACTCTTCCAGCAGAATTATCTGTAGCATCTTTCAATTTCTTTCTCTCTTCTTCTTGTTGTTTTAGCCTGATATCGATAAAATAGGAAGAATTAGAGAATGAGACATCTTAAACCTCACTTTGATTATCTTTGTGTTGAGTCTTTAGTTCACCTACTGAAGTACTAAGCAAAACAAAGAAATCTGTAAAAGGTAAAAAATTATTCTGTCACTGGGGAAAAAAACTACAACTAAAAAAAAAATGTTAATATAATACTTAAATATTAACAAAACTTTTTGTATGTGCATATGTAACTATGATACTCGCTATGAAGGCTTCTGCTTTGGTAAAGCAAACAAATTAAAAGGGTTCAACATACAAAACCAGTGCAGACAGCTTTTGGAGGACAACATTAGATAAAATTTTAAATTTTAATATATTCAAGATAAGAACAGAACATGCCTTGTTCTTTTATTAACATAGCATCTATGCTTAGAACTGAAGGTTTAAAATAAAAGAAAAAAGCTTGGTGCTGTACATCTATGACCTTAACAAAAAAACCCCAGGTGGCATTAAACATGGATTTTGCTATATTGCCATACTGTTGCATTTTATAAATGTGCAATCTTTACCTAAGGGACATGAAACAGTGCTCTTTCACTGGACTGACAGCCAATTATAATCTTGATTTAATTGAATCTTCTCCTGTTTTAAGGCTGACAGCAAGAAAAAAGAAGGATAGGGAGCAGGTGGGGAGGAATCTTACAAATACTTTTATACCTGTTAAGTTCATTTCTGATAACCTCCAGCTCTTGTCGGTCTGTTTTCCCCAGCTCTTTTTCTTCTGCTGCCAAATAGCGCAACCTCATGTGCTCGAGCTCTTGCTGCTGCTTTTTAAGGTGAGCCATTGCATTTTCTTGTTCCCGCTGTGTGGGAAAGGGTGAAGACATAACTCAGTTGACTACATGATTACATGTAAAAGTCCTAATTATAGTGACAGAGCGGAACTTTAGGAATGAAGTCATAACAATTACATCTCCGGGAGCATTAGAAATGTAGGAGTTAACAGAATGACTTAGCTAGTGATATCTATAATGCAGTAAGACCGGTGACTATCACGATCACAGCAAACCTGTCCAGGCTGGATCAGCTGCAGCCCAATCACAGATATCTCCCCATTAACAAAACAGCAAAAATGTTAACAAATTCTCTTACTAATTTTGGCTTAAGTTGGTAGGCATAAAACTTATACTTCTGGAACTGCTCAAGCTAATGAGATTTATTCCTTTACTATATAGTGTGTGAAGTAATTTTTTTTGAGAAAATAAAAGCTAAATAGCTGCAGGAAACTTCCATTATCGGCCCCACAGTGTCTAGTACCAAAGCTTCAGAAACAGCTTTTTGAAATTACAACTTGTGGTTGAAATATAAACCTTGAAAACAAAGTTCTGGCAAGGTGTCCTTTTACATTTGTATAGCACTATGCATGATTTTAGATAATTTACTTTGTAGATTTAATGAAATCAATCTATCCATTCTGGAAGTTTGCTTGGCTCTAATTTTTTAAGCTCTATACAGATACTAAGAAACCTAAAGTTTAAGTCCACTACCTCGTGACATTAAAGTGCCTTAGTGAGAAACATGGTCTTCTCTCCACTTGTTTTCCTCCCAGTCATTTTCCATATGACTTTGTGCACTAACTCAGTACAGTCAGTCTTATACCCAGAATAAGACAGAAGACCTGAGGTAGTTAAAAAATAACAGAGGAGGTTACACAAACATCCTGGATCTAGGCATATTGTGAAGTGGAAGTTTATCTTTGCAATTTTGACATTGCCTTCATCTGGAGTGTTTGATTATTAATACAATCATTTTTATATTTAATATGGGAGTAAAAAAAGGTAATTTTTTTGTTTGATATGTGTAAGCATATTTTTTATACAGTCAACCTCATAATATTTGAAAGACTTTAATCAGGTAGTTTCCAGAATTCCAGCTGCCAGCATTTTAAACACTCCCTGTTGATGATCAATAATTGTCAAGAAAATCTGAATTTCAGAAGGGATTGGTATAAAAAAAGACTAACTGTTAATGTGAACAGACAACACAATAGAGAAGAAGTACTTAGCAAGAAATCAACCCTAAAGACTCCAAAAACTTTGTTTTTATACTAAATTCAATACACCAGTAAGCTGAATTAAATGTTAGAACTTCAGTGAGACGGGTCATAAATCTTGACGAGCAACTTGCTAAAGAGATACATACTAATAAAAAAAACAGAAGCAGGAATCCTGCCAAAGAGTCTACAGCTGATAGATGACTGAAGCATAGAAAAAGCACTTGGTGAAGATAAGGCAATAGTCCTTCCTTCCCCATCAAGAATTCATTGCAGAAGGACGTTCCCATGTGAGAGAAACCCCTTTTTATGTGGGAAAGATTTGAAGAATACTGTAATAAAACATATTCTGCTTCAGTCTGAGAATAATCTACAAATACAGTACATATTAAAACAAGTTACTATAGACAGCTGATATTTAAAATTTTCAAGAGCTATAAGGAAATTCAAACAAAAAGTTGTGAGACTGACCGGAGGTTAGTCTTAATCCATCACCAAAATTGGTGTTGACACCACCAGAGTAACTATTTCTCCAATTTTTATTTTATTCTTTCTTTAAACAGAGGCCTTAGAAATAACCAGAAAGTACCAGCAGGACCTACTTCCATAGTGGCCAAGCTATTTGAAATCATAACCCAAACCTAACAGGATGTATGGGTACATTAGGAAGAACGAATTCAGCTTTTATAGAACAGTCACTGTTCCAACTAGTCTTAAAAATCCCAACCAAACACCACAAAGAAACCTCCTAAAACTGAGCACACAACTAAGCAGTGACAGAGAAAAGTACTCTCAGCTTACCCAGGGCTTAGAACACCAGAGAAAGGATAGCAATTGATCATTTCCACAAGAGCAAGAAGGTAACAGTGGATTCCACAAGAATATATTCTTCTGTATATTCACAAATGGGGAAATCACTAATGAACAGTTTGCTGCTGATACAATGTAATTCAGTGACAAAAATGCAGATGTGCAAAGAGTGGGATATTATGGAGAGAAAAATGAGTTAGTATGAAAAGGAAACAGATAAAAAAAAGAATACATTCACTTATGTCCATTAAACACAATAGCCTGAATGCAGCAGCTGGCTCATGATGTACTTAACTGACTGAGGGCTGCTGGAGGATATTCAAAGATATCCAAGCAGGGTTTCTAGATCTTGTGCATCTACTGCTGGCCCAGACTGGTATGTCACATCAGTTCACTAGCTGGGTCTTTCCCACCCAATGAAAAGCACAGCTGAAACGCAAAACTAGGTATATTCCAACTAGAGACATGATTCAAGTTATTCGAAGAGTGGAAATGCATCACTTAAGCAATATACTTAAGCATGTGAGGAGCTTTTTGGACACAGAAAGTTTTAAATTAAGATAGACATTTATGCTGGAAAAGAAATGCTACATATAAAGCAGTACTGTTGAAGTATTTGAAAGAAGAGGCAGAGAGTGCTTTTAGTTGGGATTTCTTGCTTAAAGTCCCAGCAAACATCACAATGGTATTCTCTGGTTCCCAAATATGTAGATAGGCAACAGTATCCAGTAAAGCCAGATTTCAAGTATAAAACAGGCTACAAGGAAGAACAGAATAAATGAGCTATGAGGAAGAATGGAACTATTGCAACTATTTTGATAGTTGCAATAATGTTGAGTTGTTTATTTTGCTAAATGCAGGTAGTAAGAAAAAACACTGAGCATGATCTTATCTCAAGCAGGCTGCCACAAAACTAGCACAATTTCAATTAACAGAACAAGTAAATAGATTGACAGTCAATCTGATTACCTCAATTACATAGAATCTACAAGTATAAGGACAAGCTAATATTTACTTCTCTTTGAGACTATCAATCACTATTCTTGGTGTCCCCATTCAATTTTCTATTGCATTTTCCTATGTAGGATTTTCCTAAAGCTAAATCCTTTACAAAGTTAAGCAAATTAAAATACTGCTGTTTCCAGGAAACAAACAAACAAACAAACAAGCTAAACCAGTTGTAACTAACACCTTAATTCAAACAGACATAAAATTTTGAGTACGTTAAATCTCCTTTGGGAAGTCCTATTTAGTCTCAGGGGTGGAGCTGCTGCCCTGTACACGTAGAATAAATCTAGAAATTTCTAGGTATCTGTCTTTACAAGTAAAGAATCCAGTAATTCAGTCTGGTGATTAGCTACTTCTCCTGATTAGACAACAAGTATAAAGAAACTTAGCACAGATATCACTGAAGTAGATACAATACCCCCTGCATATCCAAGTTCTGGTTTTGAAATTAATTTGTCTAGTACATCCTGGCTTTCCTGTTAACATTATCTAACAGTGGTAAGAGTCTTGAAGGCCTCACAATAAATTATATAAGAATGCATTTACAAGCAAACTGACTCATCAGTAGGAAAACCATCTTGTTACAGCGGAGGATGAGATTGACATTTTCCTCTTAGGTGATGTCAAAAATTTAACTCTCTTACGTGAGAGAGGACTTTTAATTGCCATTATCTCTTATCAGCCTTTCAACCTACACTGATTTGTAGTATGATTAGTTTCAGTCCAATAATTTTTTTTGCAGCTCATGAGATAAGGATTAACTTTAGAAAACTCTTTGTTCTGCAGTTCAGTTTATTCAGGCTCTCATTGTCCCATTTTAAAATAGGGGTACTGTCATGGGAAGCTGGGGTATTAATCTAAGTCTGTCAAATTTGTGTATCTCAATAATTCTATGAGAGAATTATTTTTGAAGGTACATTGTGCAAAAATTGACCAAAAGCTAAATACTGCAAAACTAATGCAAAACAGAGTCGCACTTGTTACTAGGACAGCAATACTTCCACATAAACACAAATCATCACATAACTGTGACTACACTGAGTAGAAGCCTTTTAATTCAGTCCTTCAGTTTGTGCAGTATATTACTCAGATCTATGAGGAAAAATTCTGAAAGCGTTCTTCCAACTGCACTGCAGAAGAAAGGCATAACTGCATGCTGGCCAGAAGCAGTGTGTGTTGGACCACAGGTTTCATGACAAGCTGATGTGTTACTATTTCAGGCAGGGAAGTTCAATGATCCACACGTTTCTGCTGTCCAGCAACATGCTCACAACGGCAATCTGAGAGCAAAAAAGGCATTTTAGACAAGCTCAAAGGAGAGGTATATGTTAGACGAAGTACATATACTTCAGGTTAACAGAACAATATCTGAAGCTCAAACAGACTAAAAAGAAGACACACTACTTCTAATGCTTTCATACTGATCAGATCTTATTTAATAGCTTGGTCCTTTATGCCCTCACTGAATCAGTTCATTTCAGAACCACAATTTTTTTAAATAAATACCTTTAAAAATGTTTAATTAAACCAAGAAAAAGACAACACAGAATGATGAAGAAGCCATGGGGAGATGAAGGAAAAGCAAGGCTTTTCTGCAGAATCATTTGTTCAGTTCCCATTCCTTTTGATATTTTTCTCTGGGGAAAAATTCTATCCAAAAAACCCCAAAAAAACACAGAACCAACCAAAACCAGTGTCACTAGAGACCATGCTCTTTGCTAGGGATAACAGTCCTAGATTTGCAGGGAAGAAAGATTAAATACAGCGTGTGCTAAATTCTTGTTTTCTCAATAGGCGAGAGAAACACCTTTATCAGTACATTTTGTCTCCAAGCTAATTTTGGGTAGGAATTCCTTTTAGATAAAGGTGATTTGATATTTAATTTGATTACTAATACAATTGTGATGTAAACATGGCAAATATTTGGCACTTTCTTATTTGGGTTGCTGAGGGAAAAGTCCAGATTAATTTAATATAAGTCACTGAAAGTCAAGAATTTTAGAGGCATGCCATGCTATGACCCCAAATAGCAACATTTAAGCACAATAATATTAAATTTAAAAAGTAAAAATCAACATTTGCTGAAGCAAGATTATCCCTACCATTCAGTTCATGACAGTCCAGCTCGGAAAACAGACACTAAAACAAGTGAGAAGGGATTCTTTCATGATGGATCCTGTGTGTAATTTACATTACACACTTCATACTCTGTGATTTTCAAATGTCTTTCCCAACATTAGTCTTTGACTCCTTTAAAAAGTCTGTCATAACAATTTGTAGGGTGTATAACAGAAAACTTGTTCTATGTATACCATTCATAGCAGAGCAAGAGGAACCCATTTCCTAATAATCCATCAATACCAGAAGATGGCAAAGAATTTACAACAGTTTGATAAGGGAGGCATGCTGATTTTGAATTAATTTATATACAATTTTGTTATGATATGTTGAGGGGCCATAAAAAGACTATATTTTGTTATGGTGAGAGAGAAGGAAGGATTTCTTATTCATCTCAGTGATGAAACTGGTGTCACTTTATCAGACATTCAGGTATTAAACCTACTTTTTCCATGACAATGTAACAATCCACTGAGCAACAAGCACTTTTTTAAATGGAGAAGAACTCTACTGTATAGAAGGAACTAGAAATGTAGCAGAATTTATTGTGAGATGTTTCAAAGTAAAATACCAATATTAATAAAACACTTCTGCACATTTACTTTACACAAAAGTTAAGTCCAACATTTTAAAATCCCCTTGTAACATCTTCATTTTATTCTGTGTATACTGAAAAACTAAATTATAATTGAATACTTGGTATTCTTTAAGTGTACCTCAGTGCACACAAGTTTAAACATACATGCTGCATGCTGAAAATTCTCAGTCAAGACTTTCTGGCTAACTTTCCAAACTTTACTCCTATAATGTATCCTAAAATAAGGAGCATTGCAGATTTATTACCAACTGCTTATTCTAGACAGGGTGTTTTAAACCTCAGTAAGAAGTACTAGAATTTTTGTTCCTAAGCACTTAGAATCTTGCATTTTTAAATTTCAGCTAATGGAACACTCCAGAATCATCGACTGCTGGACTAAAGGCAACTTCGTGAATAGAAGATAAAACCCACCAGAAACTCAGAACACTTGGAAATATATTACACTTGCATCATAACCTAACAATCATCAGCCACTATCCCACAGTAGGGCAGCCACAGATTAATCAAGAATATCATATGCAAAAATTATCTCAATAATATGTATTAGTTGGTCCTGCACTACTTCCTCAGCACTGCTAATCATTCTTTTTGCTACTTTTCCTTCGGCCCCCCACCCACCTCCTTCAATAAAAGGTCTCACCAATATTCCTTTCACTAATTTCATATTTTGTCATTCTCCTCCACAAAACAAATCCATAACAAACAAGTCTGCATTGTAGTTATCATATAATTTACTACAATGTTTTACTACTTTTCTTCATTAATTTTCATCTCTAATGTAGTGCTTGAGACATGGAATACTGTTTTAGAAGCTTGTATGGTGGAAATCTCAGTCATAAGTTTTGAAACCTGCAGAAGTATCAGCATTAAATAAAAATTAACTGATAATAAAAAACCATCAAAATTTCAATTATAATCAGATCATAAAAGAATCCCTGTATGCCACCAGGTGCTTTAGTTAAGAGGCTCTTCAATCAAGGAAGCACAATCTTTATTTTGCCATAGCTGCCTATAAATCCAAAGTGAGATGTAAACATACATACACTAGACTAAACAATGGCTAAATAGCAGCCACTATTCACTCTCCCACTCATACATACCATGCAAGTCTGTGGGAAAAACTTACGATTGAAGCTAAGGAACTCAAGTAAAGTTTTCTGAAAATAACCCAGAGCTGACAAGTCAGTAGGAGGGCCTGGATGGTTTCAAGACACAGTTTTTAACCAAGATTTAGACTTTCAAACGTGGGGGTTTTTTGTGTGTGTGCTTTTTTTTTTTTAAACAAAGATTTACATCCTATCCTTGGCTAAATTACTTATAAATTCTTAAAATTAATTACTGAGTGGATAAGCAAGATCCTGGACAAGACAGAATGAATTGTCAGCCAGCCAATATGGTCTATGCTCTTTTAAACAAATGCATCAGTGCTGGTTCTAACAGGTCTGTAAGACACAAACACATTAGAAGACTTAAAAAAATACTTCTCCCAGAACACTGAATGCATGTATATTTTGAGATTTTGGCTATTTGGATTAAATCTAACTGAGATTATCAACTACAGAAAATGACATTTCTGCCAGTTTTGATTTTTGTTTTGATATAATGTTTCTTACACCCAGACAGGTACTGAATTTGATATCCAAGTTCTGTGTATACATACAAGGATGTATGCAGTTTTGTGTAAACAGCTGGATTCATCCGAGAAATAATGCTCATATAAATAAAAAAAAAAAAAATGTAAGTCTCATTTGTGTAGTACTGAGATCACCCAGTCAGCAAACATTGAAAGAGTTCTTGAAATCTCCAGAAATGACATCATTTACCTGGGTGCACAGATATGTAGCTTATTTGTTGAAATGTTTTTCTCCCTAAAAGCTGAACAGGCGTATAAGAAATGAAGTATTAATACAGACTTTCACTGAGTAACAGAGAAAAGAAAAGTAAGCTGGGTGAAGTCTATTGTCACTCAGCTTTACAAACTGTTTAAATTTAACTAACTTCTGTATTTTCTAAAGTACAGGTAAATATGATTTATGTGTGCCTTCATGTACTTCAGTAACACTGGCGCTATGTTCAGTGTTCAAAATCCTACCCATGGAGAAGCTTAGATCATATTCTATTAGCAGTCCCATACTTTAAGTTACGCACTGTGTCTCTGATATTCTGCAAAATATAAAACTATCCCAGCTGTGTGCTAAGAACTAGTTCCAAAATAAAAGAAAACTTTTTAATTAAGGAAACATTGACTTTTATGGTTGCAAATCAGAAGAGCATTTTACTAAATGCTTAGCCTGTAGATTATGCTTCTTTAATTCACAAATTGACTGCACCGGGTCACCTTTAAGTAATGGAAATCTCTGTTTAAACGTTTTTTTGGCAATGGGCACAAAGCATTAGATCTCATTTCCAAGACTTACCAGCTGGGTTTTGTCATTAACATTTATTAACAATCTAAGATACGGCTTTCAGCGTCTAATCCTCACTACACAAATGTTTTGTATAGTTCTCTAGAGAGCTTTGGTGTGACAAATTGCTGGCACAGATTACAGCCCTGTGGCTATTCACCAGAGGCAACACAAAATTAACATGGTACTAATCCAATTCAAACAAGAAATTGTTCAGTCTATGCACAATTGCACAAATCATCTGAACTAAAGCAAATCAAGAATTCCTTAAGCTACAGTTTCCAAATTTATATTTAAAACACAGCAAATGGTTTTTGATCAGATTTGCTTCAACTTTTATTTGGCTCTCTAAAGTCACTTAAAACTTTTATCAATAGACTACGAATAGATGAAGCACAGGAGTATACAACCCACAAGAACTACTTTGAAAGGGTTTGTTCTGTTGGAGAAGTTGTAGGTAGCATAATTCACTGTACATGCCAACTTATTTCATGGTTCAGACTTTCAGCAAGAGGTTCAGTTGAAACCATCTGCATATATTAATAAATCCAGATCATCAGGTCTATGGTGATGAAATTCATAATAAGAACTGGATAGTGATATACATTAGTGTTAGCATGGCAAGTGACAAGCTCTGCTTTTATTCTACAGGAATTTTAAAACATGGCAAGAAAAGATAGGCTGGATATTTCATGATTGCTGAAGAAGTATTAATCAGAGAGATAAGATTTATATTTTTCCTCTTATCACCTTCTCAAACATAAATGTTTCACAAATTGCAGATGACTCCTTTTATCACTTGGCAAAAAAGGTACAATTTGAAGACTGCAAATGAAGGTTAGTTTTTGCTTACTAATAATGATTGTGGACCCTCTTCAAGCAGAAATATAGATTAAAAAAACGTTATAAATTAGAAGAGCATGGGCTTAACTTTTTTACTCTCCAAAACCTGAATCTATCAGAAATGAAGGTACTATAATCTGTAAGAAAACCCAACACTGTTCCACAAGCTGGAAGTACAGGTAATAAAAACCTTTTACTAAACTTAAATTCTGAAGCTTTGTGTACATGTCAAGGTTTGTTCGCGAATCAGTTGGGATATATTATTTACTTATTTGTTTGTCAGGGCCAATGGAAATGCTAGCCATTCCTAAGCACATTGTTTAGGTAATGTTTACTGGAATTCACGAAACACAGATGACAAAATACAACATGTACTATGGATTCAGCAAGGATTAAGCTGCTAGTACTGCAAGTTTAAACACAGTAATTTCAAGTCAAAAGTATATGACTGTATCTATATAGATGCCCACAGACACACAAGAGCTCTGTTAAAACTTAGCAGTGAAATAGCATGTCACATTAGTATGAGGTCAGAATTTCCAAAAGCAGAGGAAAGTTTCACTTCCTGTTTAATTTTTCTTTACTTTACAGCATTCATCAAAACTTAACCCTTATTTCTAAAAGTGACTACTTGTTTCTCACCTTTACCCTTCATTCATTATACAATTAAAATACAGAACAGTTATTAGTACTATAACTGACCAAGATGGTTGGGAGAGTGGCAAAACATTTTCCTGGAGTGCTGATTCAGCATTATTTGGAATTAAACTAAACTTTTTATTTTTCAAATCACATCTGCTTTTAACTATTTCAGCCTTCTTTGCAGGGCTCAGCCTTGGCCTTTCCTGAGTTCTAAGTCAAATACAAGCCAGTTTTGCTGTTCTTATTTTTGTTAAAAGCATAGCTCAGAGCTTTACTTTGCAAAAACAAGTAACGTGAAAGCAGTAGTTAACAGTAATCCTAGTAGCTTCCAACATGACATTAACTTGGTTGGCTCATATGACCAAAGAAAACCTGCATACCTGTTTTATCCTTGCAAGTTCTTTCAAAGCCCTTGTCCATTGTTGTTTGTAGTGGAGCTTTGACTTGGTAGCTGACTCTAACTTTCTTTCAAGTTCAACCTAAGAGCAATTAAAATCATATCAGCTGAAGCAATAACAGCAGTAACAATCACTGAAAGATGTATATATACAAAGGGTCTGGTTTAAGAAAAGTGTTTATGTAGCGTAATATACAACATCATCTAAAGCTGTTATACAATATAACATAAATATTATGGCACAAGAACATTTTCTTGTTTAAAATATAACCTTATTTTTATTGGATGGCCATCTACACAAAAAGAAAAAGATTAGTTTTTTAGCACTAAATCTGCTGATGTAACCTTTAAATTTAAGATTCTCAAATTAGCCAACCCCTGATCCCTTCTTTATTCAAAAAAATGTTATAAACACTGATTTAACAAAAATGCTGATGAATAAATCTCTCTTGAAAAGGTACATAGAGTTTTTGGTTTGCTGATGGAAGTTATGTCCTACATTCCTTTCTCTGAAATACCCATCTGCTCAAACCATTCTTTAAAATCTATGTATCTAATGTGAACCTTTGATCTTACTAACTAAATAAATTTTTAAAAGTTTTTACTGCTAAAAAAATTCATTTTACTATCTGTGCAAAAAGAATTTTACATTAAAAGAGATGAAAATACTTATGAAGCACACAAAACACAATAAAAAAAATAAAGTATTTTTAACTAACATCTCTGAGGAAGTAATTTTTTTTTAATCTTGCAAAAATTATTTTCCTTAAATTTGTGACGATCTTAAAGCACTGACTTGTTTAATTCATCTAACAGGATATCTAAAAATATTTAATATGTAAGAACTTAAAAAGTCTGTAGTGACAAAAATATTTTGCATCAGTTGCTTGCATTATTAGAAGTTACTGAAGCATATAGTAACATACGAACTGGCCATATAACCGAGTATATCTTGTGCCAAAAAGCATGGCCTAAGTTTTTTCAGCTTATTTTGCCAACAATTTTGCTCAAACCTCACAACAATTCTGAGCATTAAATGCCCGCATCAGTGGTTTTAATTAAACAAAGTATTCTCTACTGAGGGAATGTTTGGAAAGTCAAGTTATGACAGTGATTCCATTCTATTGGTAAGCAACACAATCTCTGCAGAAATACTTAATTACGAAAATGCACATAATGGAATACCCGTTTAACTTAATACTCAAGAAAATAATCATCTTTCTTAGTTTTCTAAACAGAATGTTCAGAGACCCCATCATAAATCATGATTTAAATATATAGGTTAAGGTTTTTCCTGTTTTAGCCTCCAACATTACTGCTTCCTCTATAGAAGTAAGGCCACTGTTGACCTTATTTGTGTCTGAATATTTAAACTCTAAAGAAGTAATTGGAAAAAGTAAACCAAAACAGACAAATTAACCACTTCATCACACAGTGTTATTCTACATCCCCTTTATCAGTGAACGGACCATTGTGACAGTGTTTAAATACTAGAATAATCCAGTATACCTTTTCTAAGGTAAGAAGATTTATTTCTGATTGTAGCTGGATTTCTGGTTTGCTACTTTGCTGTTCTTTGTATTGCTGGAACTCCTTCTCCAAAGTCTTATGCTTATTTTCTGCTTCATAAAGCTACAGAAAGATGTAAGTTAAAGAAACCAAGATGCAAGTTAACAGAAAACCCCATTCATGGACAAATAATTAGATTACAGAATTTAAGTTGCTTCTTAGTCCCTGGAACAAACATCAATCATACTGTCAATTATCGGATATAAAACAGACACTGAATGTTACACATTTATAATTAATGATTTCTTAATGATGGCACACAGCAATGTTTTAATAGGAAGAGTTTTAAAGAGGATCTTTGCTCAGTACTGGAAAGAAAAAACAAGTCTGTCCTCATATACATAAGAACAAGATTTACGCACATTTTTGTTCATATTTCTAAAACAACTTACAGAAGAAATACAGAAAGCATAACTACTAAGATTTACACATCTTTTAAAGAAAGCCAATGTTATCTACTATATGAAGTTTTATTACTTACTCAGTTTCACAGCATAACTTTTTTAGGAATGTCTGCAAAAGGAAACGACTAATACTTTGTACAGTCAAATGATTTAGAAGAAAGGCTGAAGCAGAAAGGCTTCAGTGACTAATGACTTAATGCTGTGTACCTCTGCCCTCACAGTGTACTTCCACAGTTTCAAGAAGATTTTTATAAAGAGAGTGCTTTGCTTTTTACAGACAATGGGTAATTTGACAAATGATGCCAATACACAATTACTTGCTACAGAGAAAGTAAGGAAGTCAAATGTTTAACAGCATTTTTTATAATATATTAAAAATACTAAGAACTATTTGTAAGGTTTTCATCTTATTTTAAATATTCTTCAACTATAAATACTTAAATATACCTGATGGAACTGATGTATTCCATAACAGAGTATGATCCCACATGATCTTATATTTATGTTCAACTAGATAATGCAAGTATTTCCATGAATTGTATCTAACAGTTTAGAATACTGGGTGAAAATGCTTTAGAGAACTCACTTCTGTTTCAAAGCCTACAACTTGTACTCATACATCAATATATTAATTCTTTGGATCTTCTAATTGGGTCACCACTATTTTTCTCCCAAAATTCTGCTTTTTGCATTTATAATTGTTACAGAATGGATGTAAGAAAGCAAAGATGTTTCCTAGGGACCCATACAAAAACATAGTTCGCTGCTGTTGTTTTTCACACAGAACTACAATAGACAACTTGAACAAAAGATACTGCTGTTTAACACCCTTCCATTTTCACCTTTTTTTTTTTTAAAGCTGACATACAGACATGATGCCAAAGACAATAACAAATCCCTTTTGTTATTCTCCCTAGAACTTCTATAACAATGTTTAATTTCTTGTCTGATTCTGGAAACACTTTCAAAAATTGAATTTCTCACGAGATCTTAGAACTGTGGACTATGAGAAAACCATAAAAATCCAACAAATAAAGCACAACTTCCTTATTCAGAAAGTAAGGATGATATTCTTCAAGGCCGATGCTTCAAGGATCTTCTCTTGTACATAGTGGGGCTTACATCCAAACAAGTTGAATTGTAGAGTTCTCTAAATGTCTAAATGTGGAAATTGTGTACTGACAAATCCCTTTAAAAGATATGGAATAAGATCACTTATTCCAGAACATTCTGTGTTAAAAATCCAAAAACAGTAACAAAAAAAATACCACACAAACAAAAAACTCCACACCCAAAAAGGTCTTGAAAAAAGAGCCCCATCTGGTAAAATCAGAAACTTTTCGCTTGTGCACATTACAAAGAGCAGGGTCCTAGAGTGAAACTCCAAAGTAAGCAAACAAAACCCCACCCCCAACAAAGCAAAAGAACAAAGCCTGTCATATGCAGAATATGTGGCAGCAACCACCACATATTGAAGCATAACAGGAACAGCACAGAGGAAGACAGCCAGAATCCTCTGGAAAGAATGGCTTTCATACAAAACAAGACAAAACATAGTAGGACTTGTGTTTGGAAGAGAGACAGTATGACAGCCACCTATGAAAGCAGGAACACTGTGTTGCACAGGCACTAAAGGATTCTTCATAATTACCAAGTAATGTGCTTAAAATGAACAAAAGTAAGTTTTTAAGTACATAAGACATAATTAAATTTTAGAACTCACTGCCATAGGCTGTTGGAATACTAAATACTTTCTAAAAGGAATCATATGAGATCATGAAGAAAACTTTCACTGACTGCTAGTAAATATGAAACTGACTCTGGCAAAGAGTACATATAACCCTTGATGGTATTGCTGGATATACCAAAACTGCTTTTTTTCATAGTCCCATTTCTTATTTTCTTGTCCTCTAAATCCAGCCATTGCTGCATCATAATGCTGAGCTAAATGATCATTGGTCTGATTAACTGTATGTCTGTTCTGAATAGCAAAAACAAAGTGATTGTGATGTTTTATTTAGAAAAGGTCTGTTGAAGCTAAAAATGGTCAGTGGGAGCTGAAAGAATGAATATGGAAGAAGAATAGTAGCTGGTGGCATTGGGCCACTTGAGCTTGAAGAACAACTGGCTGTCTCATCTGTACAGGTAGCTGCCAACAACACAAAATGCAAAAGTGATCCACTTATCACTTTGAAGACGATTGCATTCTGCAATCTGCTCATCTCAGTTCAGTGACTGTTCAAGTAGAATAGTCAAGATGAGTATCTTTGAGGTTAGCAGCGTTTTGTATTAGCTACATTTTTAAAGTTTACTGTACTGTGGTTAACATATGCTAACAAGAAAAGAAGTACATTAATATTAGTGTTTAATACAGAACTAAAAAGAGCACAAAAATCTAGCACAACTCTTCCTAAGTACAAAAATATGGCTTTGGCTGACAGTTCCTCAAACAGTAAAAGCTAATATGGGATTATCACTATCATGTATCAGACATGAAAAACACCAAAGCAAGTAATTAATCTACATAAAGTAAGTACTTTTCAGAACACTTAGGCATTAGTAAGATTTAATCTACTTAGTAAGAAATTAAGCATCTAATGTTATAGCAGCTAAGAAAAAAAAAGAACTAACTTCTACAGTTTAAGAGTCAGGAAAAATATCTAGACTAGCCTTGTTGTCAGTGCCAAAGTTAGCTTTGAATGTGGTCTAAATTTTCTATTTTAAAAGTACTACTCTCAGAATAGAAGATTGAAATAACAAGAGGGTTTCCCCCTCTGCCACAATAAGGATAATAGAAATATTCTTTTGCAATAGAAGAATAAAACTATCTGCACAGTCAAGCTACATAGATGATAATTGCTAACAATTTTTTAAGTTACTGAAATGTACACTGCTGTTCAAGTTCTTCATCTTATACATGCTTTTAATTGAAATTTGATTTTCAGTGTTGAAAAAATAATTACCAACGCTCATTGTCCACTGGCCCTACAACTGAGCAAGGCTGACATGGATGGATCTCAGCACAGGGCTCACCAAACAATTTAAATAAAATGTTTATTACAAATTTGCCAGAATGCACTTGCTGCCAAAAGGCTGCTTAACTTAGTATACTTAGAGAAACACTCACTTTTATTAGAAAACACAAGTGTATTTACCTGCTGATGTAAGCGAACCTTGTCTTCTTCCAGCTGTTTCATTTTTGACCTTTCTAGCTCAAGCTGGTGTGCACATTCCTCCCTGGCTCGACGCACAGAATCCTGGAGCACCTGCAGATTTCGTTCATGCTCTGCTTGCAACTCCTTCTTTACTCTTTGAAGCTTAAAAAAAGAGACATATTTATATTAATTCATAGGAGTGAGAGCTTTACTTTAAAAGTCTCTTACAACTGCTACTGCTATTCATGACAGAAAAATTATTAATTTCAGAAATTAAACAATAAAATTCCCATTGTCCATATGTTTGCTACATATGTTCTTACGAATTTCAGTTTAACTAACAATCTGCCAATTATTATATTTGGGCTATAAATGTATCCTTGCTTGACTATTGTAAAAACAGAGCTCTCTGGAGCTCTTCTGTACATTCTACATGCTTCTACAACATTGCTCAAGGCAGGTTGCACATCCACCTTCCTGCTACAAAGTGAAAAGCTAAATACACCAATTCACTACAGAAACTGTGAAAGTCACAGCTTCTTTAGGTCAAAGACAGCACTTTTTCATACTGAGCATACTGAGATAATTTCTCACCAAGCTAAACAGAAGGACAATCCTTGACATGTTTGAACTTTCTAGAAAGATGCTACTGTCCCAGATAACTGCTAGCTGAATAGAAACTTCTCCAATAGCCCATTTCTCAAACTGTGTAATTGTTAACTGAACACTACATCATTTTGACCAGATGCTTTTGGAAACCACTAACTTTTATCATCTCTAACTCTCAGGTCAGAATCTCACTAAACTTTGAGAAAGTTTTCAGAGAAACATACACAAGATTCAAAATAACTACTACTCAGACTGAAATGCACTTGGCCAAACCTGAGCACCAGGTTTTTTTTCAGATGTTAATGTCAAAGCATTATTTACAGCACAAACTGCATCTTGAGGTACAGATAGCCTGGGGTACTGAACAGGACACAGACTCAGCCAGCTAGTCCCTTGTATTCGGAATTCTCAATTTTGTTACAAGCACAGAAGGGATTAGTATGATAGAAAAACTAATCTGAGTTACAAGGAGGAAGGAGAAAGTTTGTTGGACTGCTGAACACCACAGTATTCCACCTATATCATTCTGAGTATGTTCTGAAGGACAAGAATAGGCAGTTTACTTTCTCTTTTCATGTGACTAGCACCCCTGAAGTCATACCCCACTTTCTCAGGTTGAGGGTGTTCAGTACAGTGGTAGTTACTGGTTTCTCCTGCATCCTCTTTGACCTTGTCACTACTAAAAAAAAAAATAAATAGAAGTAGGAACTCTGAAAATGTTGGATAACAAAATCTGGACAACTGGAGTTTCTCCCAGATCTTTGTCACCTTCTCCTATTTCAACAGTTAATCTAGCAATTACTTTTTGAAGTGAAGAACTCTTGTGCATGTGTACAATACTCACCTGACAGTAACTAAACTTGAGATATGCTAATGTTACATAAATGTCTTCACTGACACTAATTCTGTCAAGAATAGAAGGTTTACAGTTCTAGCAATCCATTTAAAAGTTCACTGAATTTCTATTTCAGTAAAAATGTAGTTGTAACAAAACTTGGCTTAATTACTAGTGTTTCCCTATATATCCATATGAATGTGGCTATTTAATATCTTATACACAGCACACAATTGCCACTATGTGAGAACCCAAACCTTATAGAAGTAGCTAATGCAATGGCATTGTTTAATATGACCAGTTTTTACCTCTGATTCAGCACTAAAAAGCTGTCGCTCTCGCTTATCCAGATCTTTCAGGGTTTTCTGAAGCTGTTCTTCCATAACATTATATTCTGCTACCTAAACAAAGGAGAAAAAAAGTATAAAATATTGAAATTTTTAATTTAGAAACTTCCATATAAAACAAATCTCCAGCTCTTAATTAAGAACCTGCAACAGAGAATCCTTCTAACTCATTAAAGACTAATGGGTGGCCATGTATAGCCAGGCTGTAGAAGGGCTTTTTGACCAGGCATGTAAAACGCAATTAAAGTTAAAAAGCTCCCATATACAGCAAGCAAACCTAAGGAAATTCCTAACAAATATTCTATGATTAAAGGCTCCTCTTAATTTTTTTTGCACTGTTGTAGACTAGATGCAAGCATATCAGTAGTTGCAAAGGCTAATCACAGACACTTTGTTACATGTTACCAAGTACCTTGTCAAATTTATAACAATTTAGAGTAAGACTTCCTGCAAGTATAAGGAGGAATTTCCTTACCTTTTTCTTCACTAATGCCTCTCTCTCTCTATCTCTTTTCTTCCATTCCTCTGCAAGTGCTTGCATATGGACCATTTCCTTCTTTTTAAGCTTTTAGAGGGAAAAACAAACAAACAAACCCCCCAAACCAGAAAACCAGATCAAAATCGTTGGAAGTGTACCCTTAGAGTACTAAGTCTTGAAGCAAAAGTTTTGTATGCTGACTTGTGTAACTCAAGATATGATTCTGATAATGAGAGATTTCTTACACTGAAGTATAAAATGCAAAGTAAGCAGTTTGAGAAAAATATCCAAATAAATAGGTACTAGATTTTCACCATCTTTTAAAAAAAATCATGTGACTATAACCACTCAGAATAACTTCAAGAGTAGAGAGCAATGGTTTTTGAGACGCAACTAAAGGAATACAGAATTAATATTTAACATCAATAGTTTGAATCTTGTATCTACTGCACTTTATAAAGAGTAATGGGAAACTGAAGATGGTATTCTGCAGCTCAAACCTAGCACCTTCTTCACTCACTTAAGAATTAAACTTCTTCCTTAAGAGCACGGAATTTGTGGATGGAGTAGTTTACATCTGAAGTTTTAATACTCTGTATGAGTAAAATTTAGTTCTTACTCGAAACAGTAAAATACAATTCATGTTCTTCTCTATACCAATTTTGCTAAACCTCTGGCAATCATGTAATTTAGGTAGTGAAGAGTAAAAACCTGATTTTCAAAAATGTCCTCTTGCATTTCCTTCCACATTTCTAACTCCAGTGCTGCTTTGTATTCCAGAGTTTCTCGAGGTTCTGGATGGTCTTCTGGGGCACAGCAAGGCTGAGTGGGAGGGACATCCCGTTGCTGACCAGCACCCATATCCTGATATAATGAGAGTGGATTTTCATTGGAACCTCAACTTTTCAAAGACATGTTCAAAGGAAAAGGAAAAGATTTATAGAAAATTTACTTGAGAAGAATCTGACACCATAACTTCTTGCACTTTCACAAGCCCGTAGTCTTCCAAGGTGATGGCATACGAAAGCTCGGCTATTCTGCTACCTGACCTGTAAATAACATTAGAATGTTATTTTAATGAAAACTGTCTAAAGATACAGAAAGAGAATTGTAAGACAACATACAAACCAGCAAAGCTGAAATCCTACAAGTTCTGTGCAAGCTCAGAATCTCTAAACAGCTTCCTATGCCTCACATGTTCTCCAGTGTATATTTTTAAGTTAGGGGCTAGTTTATGAACCCACTGTAAGCTTTCTGACTTAAACAGATAACTTGTCTTTGGGAACCTATTTAATTAACAGATTACTATAATCAACACATCCCTGCAACAAGGGAATAACCCAAAATTCTACCTACAGTCTTATATCTGAACAATATAACTGTTCATACAGGCATTGCTGCTGACTTTATCTTAAGATACTTGTTAAATTTCTTTAGTTTTGCTCTTTTAGACTTCAACAGTAACCTACTAGTTATCCACAATATAAGTAATTTAGCCTATCATTTGTGGTAAAACATCCTTGGATTACTAAAAAAACACATTTCTGGAAGCTTCAGCACAGGGAACTGGCAACCTTAAATCCACTCAGAGGTTAAAATATCTAACGATGCCTAGATAACAGATATTTTAATAAATTAATTTGAAAGTAGTTGTGGCTTCTGCTTAAGAAGAACAGTTTGTCTCCAACTGCCTCATCTCTAGTCACAGTCAAAATGTAGCAAACAAAGACAGTCTTTTGCACACAAAGATATTAAGAGAAGGAACACACTGAAGTCATGTAACTGGAAATTTTATCAAAAGTCGCACATGAAGGTACACTGCAGTGTAGACCTTGGTCAAAACAAAACCTCTCGTTTCAGTGATAAGCACTCAGTAAGGCAAAGGCAATCACACAACCACTTGGCACCTGGAAGCTGCAGAACGTATCAAGCAACAAGATGCTACAGGAATTTACCATAGCTGTAGTTTTCACAGAAATTCACTTTCAGCAAATATAAATAGTCAACACTAAGATGCTTTTTACAAAGGTGCAGCCTTCTACAGTTATTTGCAAGGGGGAAAAAACCCAATAAATTGCTTGTACTTCACTTAAGTTAAAATAAATTGCTGCAATAAATTCTTACAACTTTCCATCAGTCACGGACTAAAAAAGGAAACAAGATTCATATTAACAAACCTCAGAAATCTGAGTAATTAAGTCTGTTTAACATACCAGTGTAAAAAGAAGGTTACATGAAGAAGAGCGAGGATAAGAAGGGGTCAGCACAGCAAAACACAGACCTGGTAACATTTTGAGAATGCCATCTAGTGGTTATGCTTTGCGCAAAAGCAGGTTTCATTTAACCAACAGTAAAAGTATGAACCTGAATGTATAGTCAGACCTTAAAGTAACTCTTCACAGAATCAGGCCATGCTGGCTTTCACATAGAAGTTTAAACAAAGCCAGAGGTCAATTTTCTATTAAGATGGGGGGAGGGGGGATACCAGTCACTAACATGAAATTTCCTGTGAGTTAAATATAACATGCTTTTTTAATCTGTTGCATTAGAGGTTTAAAACTGACCTCAGTCTTAATAGCAATTACATTTATTTCTAAGGGCATAAACAAATTTCATCATTACACAGAAAACATGAGGGTCTAGACACTGATTGCGAACACTAATCATCTTCAACAAGGACACAGGACAGAAGTAACTACAAATTAAAAAAAAAAAAAAAAAAATATATATAACCCATCACTGTCCTGTGCAAATGAACATTTGTCTTCAGACAGAAGGCTAGCTAATACTGCTCCTTCTGATGTAAACAAGCTGAAACCCCTGCTACTATCCTGAAACAGGAGACGTCTCAATTTTCTGGATATATCTGTCCTCCTAACTTTCACTGAAGTAGTTGCATCTAAAAGCATACTATGGACAAACAATGGTAACTATTTCCTGGAATATTAGCACTTTCTGTAAATAAGTAACTTAGTCAAGGAAGTGCCTCAGTACCATTTTTTTCAATTATTTATTTCTTAATCTGTCTGTGAAGTTTAATTTACCCAGGATCATGATTATGTAAAGGCTTATTACAATGACTGTGGTAGTAGTGTGGACATCGCATAATATGAATTGGGGCATCTCTTGCATGCCTACTCCCTCCCCTCCATACTGCAGTACTCCACAGCCTGTTTACCTATTCAAAAGGCTAAGCAGGAAGAGCTGGCCGTTTTTCAGAGAAATACTAAACAAACAACTCTACAAAACTTGCTACAGAGTAAAGTATTTTTTAAATAGTTTTACCCTTGTGGTGCTGTGACACTGACTGTTTCATTACAAGTCTGGCGCCAGCATTGTTCACCATTCCCACCCAAGAAGCGGGTTTTTTCTGAAGCCAAAACATTTGAAAGCTGAAGCCTTGCCACCCCTAGAAGTAAGTCTTTGGCTGTTTTATCCTTGTGCCACAATTCAACCAGCAGAGGCAATCTGAAACAAAGAAGTGATCTTAGTGTCAGGCATCAAAATGAAACAGGAAGCATTTTTATTCAGAAGAACCTCATGTTCTAAAAGTACCCTTCCAAATCAGTAATGGTTACAAATGTCAATGAGATGGTTTTAGTGCCTTCCACTTAGAGGAATGAGACCGACTGACTCTGTATCTTCTCCATCACGTGGGTCAGTCAGATTATCATTCCTTTCTTCAATTATTAGGGAATAACAATGTTATAGTGAAAGTGACTGACAGAATAATACTAATGCAACTTGATCATCTTCATTTGTAAATACTTACAAATTAATTTCAGCCATTGTCACTTAAAATACATCTCCCTCCATTCCTGCTTTCAAAATACCACTATTTTTAACATCTTAATTATTTATTGAAAGCTGATGGAACTACTGGGAGAACTGTTTCACAGCCCTTAACATTGTGAGCTGCTTTCCAGGTACCTGCTGTATTTTCAAAGATATCACATAGTCATTGCATATTAAAAAGAAAAAAATTACATATTTCAAGTAGTACTTTGTCAAAAACTGCCACTGCACTTGTTTCTGTAAACAATAACACCTAAGTATGCAAGTGATAAAATCAACAACTGTAGGATTCCTGACTTTAAATGTAATTAATAGAGAAACTGGAAGTGTAGGCTATTAAGTATTTATTGGCATTAGCACTTGAATTATTTACTAAATTCTAGAACTGACAATCTTAATGTAACTGCATTTGCTACAAAACCAAGAAAAGTGTAATTAAGATAAAAAATTGCAAGTCACTACCTGAAGAAAGTATCTTGAAGCTGATGAGGCATAGTTGCAAAGTCAAATGCACAATATGACTTTGGAAGAAAGACTTCCATGTTCTTTCTGACTTCTACAGGTGGACTTGTCATAATAGGTGCTGCACTGCCAAAAAAAGGATACGAGTACCTAATAAAAACAATAACAAAAATAATTAGTCTATAAATAGATAACTTTTCTTATACCTTCTGCAACAGGAAAACCAGTTTAGACATCATGTACTAAAGAATGACTTATATCCACATGTGCAAAATTTATACTAGTACATATAACATTAGAATTTAGTGCTCAAGTATTCATGTTTTCATTTACTTCAGGACTAATCCAGCTTCTTAATATTGGCTGTTGTTTCAACAAAGAGCTTTAAGAACCTGTATGTTCACAACCAGATGAATTCATATTTTACTAAAACTCTGCAATTATTACATGAAGTGAGCAGAGAAATAGAAGAAAAATTTATATTCACACATAGATTGTCACTTGAGAAAATTTGTAACTATACTTACAGTTAAGACTAGACTACCATGCAACAACTGATAACTAAGTATTCATATACACAATGTCAGAACCATTTGAAAATTTCATTAGCTTTTAATCTCCACAGTTTAACTGACTAAAAGGAAAGTCAAATCATTTTACCAATATAACTTAAAATGTGGCCTGAAACTACTCTACTGGCACATTTCAGTGTATGATAAACTGTAAAAAAAGGGACGGCTCAAATCTCTTAAACTTCATTTTGTTCAAACCAGCTGTCAGCTAAGTTCCTAATAAAATAAAAGCTGCATCAAATGATGCCACTATATATAAAAATTGCATACTTCACCTTTTGTGGAGAGTTGCTGAAAGAGCTTGTTTAGACTGGAGTAAAATAATGCTTCCAATCTACAGTGAATATGCAGTGTTTTACCCTGCAACCTTTCTTAACATTTATGTATCTAGATGTTTCTCCACTTTCCTGCCATGTTCATCACTGACTACAAAAATTCAAGTGCATGAAACAACAAAACCGATGTATTGTTACTGTTCTGAAACAAATTAATTATTGAAATGTTATATGAAAGATTCTATGTGACAAAATTCCAACCATTTTATGTTGCTTTCTACATACTATTTAGTAATGTAGCCTATACAGAAAGACATTAATGATGCACTCTGTATTATAATATATATATGTATATAAATATTCTACCCCTACATCTCATCCACACCTTTTCAACCTAGTTCAGACAAAATCTAAACCCCAAAAATCATCACCACAATTAGACTTCCCAGTGACCAGTTAAAACTGTATGAATCAAACTCTGACAGAAAAAAGGCAGAGCAAATGCAGAGGCACCTCCCTAGCCAGAAATATTCAATTCTTTCAAACTGAATCACCAAAGATACTTCATCACAAACACCAAAAGTGCCCTAATGGAAACAAGACAAATTGTAAAACGTGTTGTTAATCACTGAATTCAATAACTAATCAATCACCACCAATAACTAATATACCATAAGCAGAATTTCTTTTTTAAGCCACCAAAATCATCTCTGTATCTACAAGTCTCTCAGAAGATAATGCATTTACTATACTGATTGCTCATGAAAACTAGAATGTTCTGCTTTGGATTCATGCACAAACCAGTGATCTGTCTCTTACTATAACACTAAAAAGAGTTCTTGGAAGAACATGGAAAACTACCAAAAAAAAAACCAAACCAAAACCAAAACAAACGACCAAACAAAAAAAACCCCACAAAAAACAAAACAAACAAAAAAACACAACCTGCACAAAACCGAACACTTAATTGATCAGCTGGAAATGCAGCCAGAAAGTAACATGAAAAGTAGTTCTCCTCTTCCTTTAAGGACTGATGTTTCTTGTCGTCCAAGCTCAGACATCCAAGTGACATTTAATACAAATTACAGTAAAAGGTAAAGTTTTACATATCACTAAACTGAGCATTAAAGATGATGAGCCAGATGAACATTCTAAAGTATTTTGCTACTGAAAATCAGCTACGTAAAAGGCATGAAGAAGCATAGAAGCATACTGCCAGCAATCACTCAGATTATGAAGGCTTTGTATTTACCAAGAATAACAAAAACAAATTGTACCTTAAAATGCAATTTATTGGAAAACCAACTTCCAGACCACGTATACTTCTTAAGTCTATTGAAAAGCAAAAATGGTGAGAGGCTGCTGGAATGACAATTTTCTGCGCTGACACAGGCTCAGAAGAACTGGACACACCCGCAGGGTTGGGCTGAGATACCGCTACTGGACCACTATCAGCTGAAAACACGAAAGACAATTCATGTGCATTTTTTATAACTTGTTCTGCCCAAAATAACAAAATATATCAAAGATTAGTGTCACACTTTAAATGTATGTAGAGAGGTTGCTTCCCTAAGAGATTTCAATTCCTTGTAAAATAAATGAATACTGTGAAAAATAACCACTCCTTCTGTAAGTTACTGCTTCTGAAGAAGAAACACCAAAAACCCAATATACTTTAAATTTTCTTAAAGGATTGTAATTTTTTTCCTCTCTTTATTATTCTTTGAAGCTATTAACTCACTGAAAAAAGTTTACCCTAAGATCAAAGACATTGAATTCTTCAGAAAGATGCTCTAAGACTTCAGTGTATATTAATTGTTCATAGCCAACTTGAGGGCATGCATAAGAAAAAAAATACATTTTTAGCAATTTAGGGGCTTTTTTAATTAACTAACTTCTTTAGGAGAATTACAAAGACAGGTTAACAGGTCAATTACAGTGCTCATGTAAGGCAGCATCAGCTATTAGCCTCAAACCGAGGCTTAGCTATTGTAGCAAACTAAAATGTGCAAAGCACATCTGTTTCTGTCACAGAACCCATCCACTGTGACATCCATTTTATAATTTAGGGAGCAGAAGCATCACTGAGTGCCTGTCCAATTGCATCCAGGCTTCTCATATCCTTACAATGAGACCCAATACTGCCTTCAAAGTGCAAAGCATCAAACGACAAGTCCCACGGGCAGGTCTCCAAAAGGTGTTCTTGAAAGGTGAGCAAGACATTTTGTGTAAGTCTTCAAGGGCTATTTGGGCTACCAAGCCCCTCCAAAAAGAGGGATTGAAAGTGTCAGGTAAGAACTCAACTGCCTTTTATAAATCCTACTTGTTCTGATATTTTCTTCATAATTATTTAAAGTGTTTCCACTTTTGTCATTTTTAAAGAAATGCATAATTACTAGCATTGACTTTTATTATTTTCCTCCTTTTCATAAGTGTTTTGTTTGCATTAATAGTAACATTACAAGAAAGAAGAATGCTGTAATAATTCAACATCAGCTAGTTAACACAACATAGGGATGAAACAATTTTAAGTGATGCAGGTAAGATGTCAGTAGATTGCTTGGTGCAAAGAAGCATCTGGAATTTTAAGGTCATCGCAAAACAAAAAGTACATACAGCTTACTGTTAAAATTCATTTGAATTTCTACTTGACTATAGTCAAATTTCATTTAATGTACTAAAATCGATAAATTTTGCCTTACTGGGATTTTGCACATCTAACTGAGGTGACTTCGCTCTGCTCTGCAATTTCAAAGCTGGAAGCTCTTCAAGACACTGTTTGTTAACCTCTTGAGGGCAGCCAGCCACCAGACCTGAAGGACAAATGTGAAATGGCATGTTTTACATCTTAGCAGAACAGAATTATAAAATTACTATTACTATTAATAAAAAAAGCACAATCCTGGATTTCCTAACCAGAGATTCAAACCAGCCGCTGGGTTCACAATACTTTCTTGCTACATTCCATATAAAGGACTTAATCCTCACTTAGATAAGATCAGTTAGGATTAAAAGAAAATTTGGACAAATCCTGAGAGCCTATTCTACGGCACAGAATTTCCTCTACAGAACTGGGTGTCTTCAGGACAAATCTCAAAAGACCAGCAATATAAATATCATAAGAAAAATAAGTCTGCTTTATTCATAAACCATCTCTTAAGAAGATTCATGTTCAGTAATGTCCAGACAAATAACATTTTTTTGAGATTTATTCTATTATTATAGTATTTCTTATCTCTGTTCCTCTTGCACTTTTCCATGACCCAGGTCTCAACTTAGAAACAAGTCTTCCAATGGCTCAGGCTACCAAATCCAAACTAAATGATTACATAAAAACAAACAAAAACTCAGTTGATTGGTTTTGTCCAGGAATCTGTACAACAGGAACATCTGTCTTCACAAATTATTATCCACATAGTAAATTCCTCAGAAAATTTTAAAATCCCACATTACCCCTGCTATTGTATTTAATAAATGTTAACATTAGACCATTTCATCTCATTGAGGAAGTCAGTTTCTTTCTACGTCATGAATATATTATAAAGGAATAGTACATGATCCAAGACCACACTTGGCAACTGGGCAAAATGTTATATACCACATACCCCTTTTCTGTGGTTTTGTGCCTTTTTCAAACTTAAGACTTTCCACTTCACTTTCTGTTGCTGCATCTTCTTTTGAAGAACACTGGTCAGCTTGAGGTGGCACAGTTTGGGATCTCTGCTGCAGGCTCTCTGTTTTTCCACTAACAGGTGAAAGAACTTTCTCCTGTGGCTGTTTGGGTTCAGTCGCAGCATTTAAGGGAATCAAAGGCTGAATGAAATTATATAGTTTTCTTATTGATCATGGCTAGCACTGAAAAATTCTGCCTATGACATTTTCATAATATGAGATTATTTTTCAGACATAGAATTAATTGCTTTATATAAATAATCCTTTCGTTGGCATTTTTCTTTCAGGTTTTTTTTAACATAAAAAGTAGTCAAATATTCTTTAGAAAAACCAATAATTTTTTAACGTGGAATTGTGCAACACTGTCTAAACCAACAGTGAATGGGTAAGACATACCTGGGTAGTCATGCTCTCCCTTTGAAGAATTACAGATACCCCAACAGCAGGAACCAGATCCATTGGCAGTTGTGGCAGTTTCTGTTTAGCTCTATTTGGCGCAACAAGGACAAATGGTCCTTCTACTGCCACAGGGTGTTGATCAATCTCCACATTTCCTTTCTTCAGTAGTCCAGACAGGGGTACTTCAGTGCTTCCAAGAGAATGGTCCCCACAGCAAAGATGGATCTGTACACACACAAAGGTGCTAGAAAGTAACTGGTATGTGTGATACCATCTGTGCACTCTCCACTAAAGGTACCATAAATACAACAAGTTCTCATCCCTAACCTAGCCCCTGCATACTGAGAATAAGAACAGCTAAGAAATGGCAGTTTTGAGCAGGTAGGATTTCCTCACCGACAGGACAGCAGCAAATCACTGACTGCCCTTCTGAGAACCTGTTCTATCATTCCTTCTGTAGGATAAATTCAGTACTCTGTGGCTTCTAAACACAGCACAGATTCTTGCCCTTAATGTATAGGCATATAAAATGCATGACTGCAAAGTAAGGAAAAAGGTACTTGAAGGCTTTGTGCATATATTAGACACCACTTAAGTAGCAAGGATTTTTGGAATTAAGTAAGCGTGGTTTTAATTCCTGGTAAACATCGTTATTTGAAAACTTGACTCAACTGTTTACTCCTTACACAGCTTAATATTTACACATACAAGTAAAAGATGGATCTTAAAAAAAAACCAACACTCTAAAATAGGACTACTATATAGATTACTAAGGTAATCTGTTTTCCTCAAAGTCACTCTTCGAAACTTACGTATGAATTTGCTTTTTGCCAAGAGACTTCAGTTTTGATTTAGCAGATCAGAACACTGTATTCCCATCCTTAATATTTATTGCACTTAAGGAAAACTGTCATGCTAAAAGGTGTCGGCTGCCAGTATACATACCTGTGCATGTATATACTCATACATGCACACAAATAAAGTCATACAATACGTATATATACACAGCCAACTCTGGCAACTAGCACCTTTTACAACTGAAGTCTTCATTTCTGGAAAAATACATTAAAATTAAGAATCAGAACACAGTGCTCTGATCCTGTATCCTAAATTTTAAGGAGCTGAGTGAGAAGTCAAAAGAAAGAAAACTGCAAATCAAAATGTGGATCTGACTGCACAAGAACTTCTGTTCAAAAAGTTGTTCTTTACACATGATGCAAACATGCATAATTCCCCATATATGTACATATGTATCACATATGCTATATTAAATACTTTAAGACTGTAGAGTAAGATTAAATTCCAAACACCAGTGCCTATGTTTCTCCAAAAAGACTTAAAGTTGAGGCAAAAAAAAAGAAAACAACCCTGAAACATTACAAGATTTAAACAAAAACATTCTTAAACCACCCTGGATAAAAACCCTAGAACGGTCTGTATAAACTTAAAGAAAAATAACTTTTAAAAGGTCCAGATCCACAACTTACTTTGTATAATTAACACTGTCTTATTTACCAGCTACATCATCAGAAACCCTATACCACCATCATTTAATGAAATAGCCTCTTGTTTGCAATTAGTTTGAACCATGCACAGATTGCCATAAACACTAAGTACTACCTGATATTTAGAATCATAGATTAATTTGGGTTGGAAAAGACCATTAAGATTGGTGAGTCCAGCTGTTAACCTAACACTGCCAACCCACCACTAAACCATGTCCCTCATTTAAAGGCAAGCTAAAGATAAGCAATATCCCGTAACAGCCCAAATATGTCCGTAGTGTATTTAGAAACAGTGTTTGGCTACAGAGCATGGAGAAAAGATGGACCTCCCTTATTACTCACGAAGAGTGCTGAGGACAGTGATTTTAGAATTTAGGCAAGAGTGACCTGAGCAGCTGGCATGGGATTACCATAGGTAGCACAAAGCAGGACTCTGGGTTGCAGATGGTCTGATTGCAGTGCAGGCCCCAAAGCACAGAGCTCTTGAGAATATACCAAACTCTTTGGGAAGATCATATTTCAGCAACACCTTTTATCATGACATGTAAACCAGCTCGTTGTAATAGCAACTAATTAAAAAGACAGCACTCCACCGGGGCTAGGAAACTTGCTGCTAAGGTTTCCCTCATATCAGCAAGACAATCAACTTATATTTGAGCCAAAATACTGTAATACGATCTTAGCTTTGGAAACAGAAATGCATCCCAGATACAGCCTGTGATGTATTGTATTTCTTTAATTTTCATTATTTTCATTCACATTTGAAATGAAACAGCTTACCTGCAATTTTGACTGTGCACAAAGATAAACATGAAGAACTTCTACTGTGCTACGTATTCGAACTGAAGCTCTTTCTGGCTCGAAGTTTGGATTAATTAAATCAGTGAAAGGTTCATTTGTGACATCATTTCCCAGTAATGAGTAGTAGAAAAAAAACTCAGGTTGTAGATCAGGGAGCTTCATAGTACTAGGAATTAACTGAAAGAGATGGAGAAGACAATAATGTATCTCTTTCTTTTATGTAGAGATAATAGTAGTTCTGAAGCATTAGCTTGGAAGTTAGAGTTTAAAGTGACCAGCTGACCTAAATCCTAGCTTGCACTCCACAAACAACTTTTATATTAGTACTCAAATCAAAAATGTTTTACTTTTTTAAAGTAAAAAAAAAAGCAAGCTTTAATTTACAAGCATAACAACAACTTGCAAAATATTCTGAATTACCTTTAAGATTCATCAACACCAGGGGCTGTAACTCACATTATTTAATAACATCAAGCACTCCACAAATACTCAGAAATAAGCAGTCCTTCATAAAACATTTCCAATAGAAATAATTCAGATTAGATACTGTTTTATAATTTATGTGATTGAATAAAAGACTGAAACAGACAAACAGCTACTCCATCCTGTAGCCAACTGCAGCTATGAGTTCAATGCCTAGAGAGGCACAAGCCACCCCAGAATGATCACAATAAATTTACATCTCAAGGCCCTATAATTCTGACATGGAAAATTATTTTGCCTGAAAAAAATAAAGATGACAAGACTGAGGAGAGTTTCATATACCTTGAGCTCTAGACCAACTAAGAGCATACTGTCAGTACAGCATGAACACAGCAGCTGAGGTCTAAAGCTGAAACAATCATTAGCATGGCACTTCATCCCAGCTGTAAGTCCTTCCCTCAGGCAATATATGAACTCTGTCTTACATACTTGAAAAGTATTTCACCTTGTTTGAACTTCAGTGCATGGGCACCACACTGAAGACTGGTATTATCCATACACACACTTTTTTCACTATATTGCAGTAGAGAAGTATGCATTCCATAAGAATGCATAATTTAAAGTAAATACAGCTTTAGCACTTCAAAAGAATTATATTTCATCTGCAGTCTGATATGTTAAGGACTTCATAAAGTTTTAAAATGAATATAAATTCACTACAGGACAGGGTTATTTCTTGAAATAAACTTAGAAAACAATAAAAAAATCCTAATTAGAAATGAAGAATGGGAGGGTGAAAATACCAATGTGGGATAATACTTCTTAAGAACCACACATAGCAGGGAAACAGACCTGTTCCAACTGTGTGGCAAATGCAATGGTTACAGACAAGACAAAGTGTTCTCTGCAATACTCTGGTGGTCCAATTTGATGATAGCCCTCTTCTTCATTCAAGACTGGCACAATACTTTTAGGGTCTAGTCCGGGAAAAAGGGTGAGTACTAAGAGAGAAGAAATAAACATAAATAATTATAATAAGCTTAATTTAATAAACATAAGTCTTTATAATTGCTGCAGCAATCTGATACATAATTGCAATTTTATTTTTAAGCATTACACATGGACATTACATGTGGAAAGAAAAATTACAAATAAAGATCTCAATGCCTGGTACCAAACTATTGCAAAACACAAAAAAGCCCCTACGCATACTTCAGTATAGCTACAAAAAATTTGGAAATTAACTTCTATTCACAGATGTTATATTGAACACCATGCTAGACAGAATCCTAGTTCCTCTTTTTATTTGTGAGTAACATTACAGTGACTGGAACTTTATTTCATTATGCTAGAGTCTACCATGCTCTTTCTTTACTTCGTTCGTTAAAGAAAATGCAAGGCAGTAACTGCATATTGCAACCTGTTTCAACAAGTATGATATGCCATTCCACAGATCTTTATAATGTTTCATTCAAAGTCTTCTCATCTGAAGTCTTCAATGCCTAAAACATATTCTGTATTCTGGTTTGCTAGTTTCTGTTCTATAGTGCCAGTAATTCAACACATTTCAAAGCCCTCAGGTTACACCAAATAGAAATAATGACACAGCATTTTGTGAACAAAAAAGCTCCATTTCAAATACTGGAAGCTTTACACAACTTAAGTCAGTAAAGAAAAAAAAGGTATATGAATACTAAATGGAAAATTACTGGACTAGACTAGAACTGGGTAATCCAGCTTTCTCATACCCAATGCCTGGAACATTAACTTTACAACTGCGAAAACCCACAAGTTTGCTTGTTTTTCTCCATTACATAAATACGATATTGACTAATTTTGACATGACAAAAGAAAGGCAAAAGCTGGCAAACTTGTCTGTAGCAATTATTCCACAGAAAACATCAAGTGAAAAACAGTGCTGAGTGAAGGCAGAAGGTTCTTCCTTTATTTTTTGCCAGTGTCATGAGGGATAGGAGAACTCACAGGCATAAAGATCACACGGGAAGTGCAGACTAAGGAATCATTTACAGTTGTTCCTTGCCTCCTCTACAAATTTTACAATATGGAAAGTTCCCTGTGTTTTGTTGTAAACCTGAAAGAATGGAGTAAGCTCTGCACTTACATGGAAACTTAAATACTGTCTTAAGCAGTTTTGAAAGGCAGCCAAGTCAGTGAATTCTGGGCCAGAAGCCTGTAAAACACTTACTGCTACTGACCACTCTGTTTTTACAAAATCACAGCCACAGATCATAAGCAGAAGTATTGTGAAGTATGCAGGAGAAAATTCACTAGTTTTACCAAAAGGCTCATTTTTCAAAAGTTAAGTATACAGGCATTTGGGTGGGGGATCAGGGCAAGATGGAATTATGGTTTTGTTTAAAGGCTCTTTAAATCAAGTTTCTAAGACCTTGTTTTTGTTTTTTTAAAAACTACTAACTTGCATTAAAAAAAAAAACCAACAAAAATATGCAGATGAAAAAGTGACTTAAAGGCACAGCACACAAAGACACCTACTCGTGCTACCATTTGATTTCCAATAGATTTTTGGCACATTTCACTAATTTCTTCTGAGAGAAATGAACAAGAGAATCCAGAATTGGAATGAGTCCCAACAGTAAGCAGATGTTACCACAAAAAACGACCCTTAACAAAAGAACATGATTTAAGTACTGAAAGATTAGAAAAAGAACCCACCAAAAAAAAAGCCACCAAAAAAGAAGCAAGCCTACCCAATAAATTAGACATTTTACTACCTTACAGTTCCACGCCCAAAGTACTTCTTACACTCTGTAAAGAAGCTCCTTTCCTATTTCTTTCATAACTTTCTACAGCCCATAAATATGAGTAAAATGCCCAAGAAAGTTAACTATGGGACCCTGATTCTCATTTTAAACATCAGCTGGTTTGTAACTTGTCCCCCTAGAAGTCACACAACTACCACAGTAAAGACTCCTTGAAAAATTTACTGCCAAAAGGAACATTAATCAGCTGTAAAGGATTTGCATCGGAACAGATGTGAAATTAAAATTCTCTTGACACTTAAAACAACACAGTTGAAACAAGTGATATGTCATCTGGCTCAGGAAGATTTTTAATTCAAAGTGAGTGGTATTATGTCACTTACCCTTCCCTTCTCTAGAGGGTGCCTCTTTTGCTTTAAAATCATGGACCAGTGCTTTTGAATCTGTCTCCAATGCAACACCAAGTTGTATTTCAGGCTTAAATTTAGGGTACTTGTTACCAAGCAAAGGATACCATCTAGGTGTCTACATAGTAAAATACAAAAATAAGACCCAAGAGTGTTTAAAAACCACAGAAAAAAGATAGTATTAAAGAAAACTCAGTCTTAATCTAGCACTTCTACTTCATCATCTACAGAAATACACTTTGGTTTTTATTTCTAAAAGTTTGGTCTGTGTAGTACACTATTGTACTAAAAAATTCTGTAGGATGGTTACTGGACAACTAGCTGAATATTCCAATTTTTTTCCGCTGACTTGTACAGCAAAAAAGTTAGAAAGAGAAATATACCATAGATCTTAGAAAACCTTTAAGTCTTCAACTGTGCATAGGAAATCATAGGCACTGAAAATTCTCAAGAAGAGTGATGTCAAAATAAGACACCACGCTCCTCGGATGACCCATATCAAAGTTATATTTTGATCAAGCTTGACATAAGAGTATGGGCTAATTAAATTTATATTAAAAATTGTATTGTGCTTACTCCATGCTGTATTAAAAAACAACTTAAGACTTGATTTGATGATGGAGATTCAATTGGTCCATATTTATTGCTTAGATAAATTTTTCCAGTTGATTAAATAATGAAAGGGTGTAGATTAATTGGCTGCTAGTACTCCAATTATCCAATTCAGAAATAAGCAAGATTAGTACAACAATTTTTGCATTTGCACATGTTCTCAGACTCAAGATATCTCTCCTCCAAAGAAAAGAAAAAACAATAAAATCCCCCATACATGATCAATCAGTCATACTCCAAAACAAAACTCAAAAGTTTAGTCTGTGCTTTAATTCAAATTATATTGCCTGTAATAGCATTGCTGCCAAAGCATAAATTTTAAATCTTTATGCCCCATAACCTACCTGTTTCTTGTCCTGTGCAGCCCTTAAATCCAGTACAATGTAGCCTATATTCTCTTTAGCTGAAGATACAGGATCCAATGCAAAACACTGGAGCTTGATAGGTGTGCGCTGCAGCCTGAAAAAGCAACTTAGTTGAAATACTAAATATAAAATGTATCTGTGCCATTAGTTCTCAAAGATATTTCATAACTTTCCAGCAAGCCAATGATACAAAGCTTGTTATATAACTAGTTTCATTGTGTCGGAAACTGAATTTATATTGACATACAAAAACTCATCAGTGAGTGAGAGAATGAACAAGTGGTTTAATTTTCTAAAATTAAAGAGGAGTGCATTGGAGCCTCATAGTCTCAAGTTCTATTAAAAAGACATTAGTGACAAATAAATACCTCATCCACATAAAAGAAATAAGCACAGCACCTCACAAGAAATTTGAATTACACTTGTAAGGGCATCTTAAAAACAGGACTTGTGGAGAAGATTTTTGGGTAAAGCACCTAACTACTTCAAGGCACAGATAAGATGTGCAGCACGTGGCACATGCAGGCATCTTTCTCTGTCAAACAAAGATGATACAGCCTTTTAAACGTCTTTGTTTGTCATAATATTACAACCTGTAAGTCGTAAAACTTGTGAAACCAAATAACAGTTATGGAAAGGTTCAATTTCTAACCTTATTTCCTTGACATTTTCAAAAACTATTTACATAGGCTTGTCAGGTTTGAAATTAAGTTAATTTTGTGTCACAGTACACATAAGGAAGCTTGACTCCAATGTTTGAATTACAGTGTTATTAATTTGTTCTAAGCACCTGTGGGTGTTTACCTTTTAGAATTTTTAAGCATCGCTTCTCTTGCCACACACTACCTTTTTTTGTACATTACCTCAGTACATTTTTTAACAACATTATGGTAGATAAAAGTAAAAGAAAGTTCAAAAAACCAATTCAGATGACAATAACAAAACCCCTGTATTTCACTAACTGTAAAGACAAGAAAATTGAAGTTTATCTGCAGATGAGAGTTCACTTTTTAACATTACCTGTGCTGATGAAGCGCTTTCCTACCAAGCTCCCAAGCCAATTCTGTAGCAAATTCAGGCTGATCAGTGTGCTCTACAGGATCAGTAGCCAGCTGTTCACCATCTAACTTGGCTTCAACTATAAGCATGTGCTTGGGTCGTTTTGGAAAACAGCGCCCTGTAAAAGAGTGGCATTGCACGGCCATCACTAAAAAAGAAGCAGGAGCTCAGATTTATGCCATAAGCCAATCAAGCAAAATTAATTTCCCATATCATCTTCCCTGCTCTGTTCTTTAAAGAAAAAGTGTTTGCCCTATGCAGAAATATGACAGAACTTAAAACGAAACAGACTACTTGTGAAGAAACAAGAAATCAAGTAACAAAGAAAAAAGAAAAAGTAGCAAGCAATTAGAATGATTTGAGAAATCTGTGACTGGCAATAAGTAAGGGAGCAGGTGAGAGAAAGAAAGTGAATGTTTTACTTCAAATGAAGATGTTATGACTGTCCAACACCAAAACAGAAAAACACAATCTTATAAAAGTAGTGAAACGTGTTTTTCCTGCCACTTGATGAAAAGAAAAATTATTACCAGATTAGGAGAGTGCCTAAAACTGTATATGATTGGTCCTGGGTTCAGGATCATCCAATATTCTGGTTTGAAATGACATGAAGAAGTGAAAATTTACTTATATCACAGCGTGGGGAGATGATACTACAGGCATGTCAGACGACAGGATCTTATTTGTAAGCTCCTCTGGCAAACTACATAAATGGACATAATAGGATACATAAATAGAGATAATAGGATTTACTTGACAAAGAGAAAGCATTGAGCCAAAACAACCCAAAACCCCACTAATCTCCAAAACAGCCCAAAAATAGAAAAAGACACCCCAATAAACAACTCACACACTAATTAGACGACAGCAACTAAAGTCTGTACAAATACAAGATGAAGAACAACTAGCTATACGTTCGACACAACACTACCAAAACCAGCTTATAACAGATTGCTAAGAAGGGACAGAAACACCAGAACACCACTTAAAAAAACCCCCAAATCCTCAGGAAAGGATGGTTACTTTTCTCATTCATTTAAAATAAAACATTTTGTAAATACCTCCAAGACCTAACCGGGGGTAGCCAACCCCAGCCTTAAAATACGTACGCCCAAAGCTTTGTCAATAAAATTGGTTTACTCAACGCTGCTCGGCTTAGCCCGCTCAGGCCACCAGAGAAAACACCTTGGAGGCAGTGACCACCCCTCATCTTCCTCTCAGCATAGAGGGGACGCGCTGCAGCCGGGAGGCCGCGACCTCCCGCCCCCCCGTTACCTTCCAGCACAGAGACGACGATCAGCAGCCGATCGGCGGCGCTGGACACCATCTCCCCGCTCCGCCCGGGCGCTGCCAGGGCCAGGAAGCGCGGCCGCTCCCGAAGCGGAGCGGAGGGAACCAGGAGCCCTCAGGCCGCTCCTCCCGCGCTGCCGCCACTCGCCGCCCTTTTGCCGCCGCGGAGCCTTTAAACGCCAACCGCCGCCGCTTCCGCCCGGCAACGCCGGCCCCGCCGCTTCCGCCGCCGGCTCCGCCCCGCACCGCCCGGGCACCGGCACCGCCTCGGCCCCGGCACCGCCCTCGCACCGCCCCGGCACCGCCTCGGCCCCGGCACCGCCCTCGCACCGCCCCGGCACCGCCTCGGCCCCGGCACCGCCCCCGCACCGCCCGGGCACCGCCACCGCCACCGCCTCGGCCCCGGCACCGCCTCCGCACCGCCCCGGCCCTGGCACAACCCCGGCACCGCCCCCGCCCTGCCCTATAACCACCGAGGGTCAGCGGCAGTGCCACGGCGCGGACTGTTCGGCAGCGAGTGGGGCTGTAGCCGGAAACCTCACAAATAAAAATATAAAAACGTTTTTCACAAGTATTCTGCGTTGCCAGTGGAGGAATACCAGCTGCTTCAAGGACGTACCTTTTGTTAACGTGGGGAAGTTTCTTTACTTTTTTTTTTCCCCACTGTGATGAGTGTCAGAGCAGGAGAATCTGAATGCAATCGTAGCGAAATGCAGCTTTGTCCTCCTTAGCTAATTTTTTAGAGTATTCTTGTCTTCCGTAAGAAGTAATAATCAGTTAAGCAGCAATATCAGGAAGTAGTGTGTCCCTGCACTTGGCACCCCAAGTTAAACACATATGTCTTGACTGTGAGGCAACCCCCCCGCCCCCCCATTTTTAAGTTTACACTATTTTTTTAGTAGATGGCCTAGCAAAATCCTTGTGTGGACATAAAATCCTTGTGTTTTAGTAACACACATATTCTGTGAAGCTTCTGAGTCACAATTTGCAAACACCAGGAGAGGGAGAACCTGTTTTCCTTTTGCAAGAGTTTTATTCTGGTTCTGAAACACTTCCTAAAAAGACACTTATATCTGAGTTGAATCTGCCCAAGTTCAATTCTGGCTGCTGCTTTTCGTTGTGTCATCTTTGGGCATATAATGCTGCATGTGGCACAGCAACTCTCTGTCTCTCCAGTCTGAGCTCTTAAATTTCTACCACTGTCATGTTCTGCAAGGCAGGTTGTTTTTATAGATACTTTTTACACAAAACCTGGAGGCAGACCTCTGAAAAGTGAGTGATTTGGGCTAGTGAGGGAACCCTGATGATAACAGGGTTTACCTGTACAGCTCTTTTACTTGAAAATTGATTTCTCTGGGTGTGATTCATTAAAATAATAGTCTTGTGAACTACTGTTGAAAAAAAAAATCACTTCTTCTTGTAATGCTCATGGATTTGTTTTTCACCTATTTAGCAAGCTGGACTGGTTCAGCACAGGGACAGACAAATGCCAGAGCCAGCAGAAAAGACTGAGAGCATGGGACTAACAACGCCGGTTTATAGGTGTTTATGTCTGCACATGGCAAAGCATGTGGAATCTCTTCTTTTGGCAACAGGAAGCCTTTAAATCAGGTCACCTACCTCATGGAACTTTATCCTTTGACATTCACTCCTGGCCCTAACCTGACTTTTATCTTGATGTTACAGGTATTAACTGTGCCAAGAGCCTCATCACTATAAACTCTTCTTAGTAAAGACTTTTTTTATTAAAAAAAAGGAGGAGATAGAAGGAGAGATAAAAAGACATTAAAAAGACAATAGGACCTTCTTGGTCTTATAATCTACATTTATTTTGCAGTCTTTCTCTATGCATCCTAGAACCACCAAGGTTTGTTTCCTTATTATGTCATCACAGTCTTGCCTATGTGTATCTCATCTTGCGCATTTGCCTGCCAAGGTGTCAGCTGCAAGATGTGACCTATGCAAGAATACTTGACAGCAGCAGTGAGCACACATGTGGGAGGTGTGCCCAGGTAGAGGAACACCTTCACTTAGTGACAGAACTGTGGGAGGCAGTGAGTAGATTGAGCAGCATCGGAGAGTCTGAGTGAGAGATAGACTACTTGAGAAACCCCCTACCTTCCCAGGGACAGACCTGGGAGGATGCATGATACAGGGGATTTCCTATCCTATCCTATCCTATCCTATCCTATCCTATCCTATCCTATCCTATCCTATCCTATCCTATCCTATCTTTAATCTGCAGAACACCATGGCTTAAGGGATAGGGGGGAAATGGTGACAACTTCCTGCCCTGCATAGCGGAGCATCCCCTCCATTACTACCCCACCTTTCCCAGATGCCCTGGCATAACAGGTACAAGGCTCTGCAAGTGCAGCTGGACAGTGATGAGAAGGGTGGTTCATCTAGGTTGGACATGTCGCTGAGGTTGAATCAACCTACTCCTTGTGTCAAGACTGCTTCCATACAGAAAAAGAAAAAAAGATGTGTCATTGTCATAAGAGACTTTCTTCTGAGAGGAACAAAAAGCCCAATATGTACACTGGATCCACTCCTTAGAGAAAGTCTATTGCTCCTCGGAGCTGTGTTAAAGACATTAGGAGGAAACTTTCTACTCTGGTACAGCCCTCAAATTATTAACCATCAATACTTTTTCTGGAAGGCAGTGAAGAAATTGCCATAAGAAATCTAAGGGCAATCAAAAAGGGAATTCAGCATCTTGTGACTAACTGGTTAAGGGATCAGGAGCACATGTAAAATTCTTCTCTATCGTTCCACTTGCAGGGAATGATGAAGGAAGAAACAGGAAGCAGATCAAGAGAGTAACAGATTGGTATCTAACTCTGAGACTGGTCAAACTGATCCCTGGTAGAATTTTGTGGGTTTTGATCATCAGGCATGCTGCTCCCAGGCTTATTTCTAGTGAGCCTGTTTTTATCCCCTTTTCCCTTCAAATGTAGTTTAAAACTCCTTCAGTGAGGCTTGTTAACTCCTGAGTGAAGATCCTTTTCTCCCTTAAAGACAGGTGCACCCCATTTGTCAGCAAATGATTTGATGATCAAAAATATTCAAGGGGGTGGTGTGCAAGTCGACACTGTAGCAGATTTGAATTGCCCCTGTACTAATTTGTGCAGGAGGGATGGGTGTTTAAGTGTTAGAAACCATAGAAGCACCTGAGAACAGTCATACAGGAACTAGGTCTTCTTCCCCTAAAGGTGGCAGGACTGATAGCCCAACTGAAATGTAATGGAAAACATTGTGAAGCCCAAAAACTACAGTGTAAGCAATCATGGAAAAATAGTGGGATGACTTGTGCTTCTGGAATGCTGCAACAAGTGGCTATAAACTATTCAGAATCAGCAGGGAAAGAGAGCCCTCTTTAGGAAGTGGAGGAGTTAGGGAGTCTTTTGATGATCTAGAGCTTGACAATGGTGATGAATGGGTAAAATACGCCTTCTTGAAATATGTTATGCCCTTTTCTAAATGCATTTATTGACTCCAAACTAAGGAGAACTCCAAACAGCAGGGAAAACCTAATGACTGTCAGACTTCAATAAATGTATTAGAGTTGGAAAGGCATCTAAATGAAACAATATAAAGACAATGCTGGCATTAAAAGATTTTATGTATTATTGCCATTGAGCACATTTCTTTCTAATAATTTGTGAACTATTTTAATCTATCTGAAATATATAGACTTAAAAACCCCCAAGATACAACAGAAAAAAAAAAAAAAGACAAACACTGAGAACAAGTCATAAAATGGCCTGTTTCAACTACAATCAGTTTCTATAACATTATATTAATATATTTTTCCATTTTCTTAGTTTGACTTTTTAATGCACCTTTGACAAATTAATGTTATTATGCTTCTCTTTGAGCAACAGAATTAGAACTGTAGCACTTAAAATATTAATTTGTCAATTTGTAATCAAATTTCTGTGAACAAGATAGAGATGGTCCAGTTTTGCTTCACTACTATCTTCACTTATCCCACATATCTAGGGAAACAACATAATTAAATTCAGGTGAATACATATTATAAATTAGCCCACAAAATCAAATCAAGTAGTGAATGCTAGGTACAATGCTTAAGTTAGCATTGGTTACAAAATTTTCTTCATCTAGACAATGGTTAAACTAATTATTGAGTTAATAATTTATGACTACTATTATTAAATGCTTTAATCAGCACTTTTTATGTTTATCTCCTTGGTTTTGAGCCTATTAAGTTTCAACACTTCTTTATAATTATGAAATGATTTTTCTTGGCATGGTTATTTTTTTCAATCACAGCTTCAGTTCCCATTGACAGGACGTGTCAATTTTGTCTCCATTTTACTATTTAACATTTTACAAAGTTACTCATTCTGCGTTCTTTACTTCCTTCTCTTAAATAAAAAATTTAAAATGTATTTCTGTTGACGTTGAAAGATTTCTACTTGCTGCATTCCTAATTGGCTTAGGATCACTTACTTAGTTCTTATTTAACCTGTCTTGGAACTCCTTTTACACTTGAGGATTGTTCGTGCAGAGAGAATAATAAATAGCTGTACCCCTTTGTAGCAGGGATTTAAATTGCATGTAAGTGGAATGTGTGTTCTAAAATTAGTCTTCTTATGGTTGTTTGGTTACACTTCGGAATACTTTGGAAGTATCCTTAAGAGTTTTGCTCTTTCTTATCATAAAACAGCCTCAGTAAGATACTTCAGATGAAGTTTGAATATGAGAGATGAATTTTAAATACTGTCTTTAAGGCGAAATTTAGAATTGGAATCACTGATCCATGGTGCATGACCTGGAGGAGAAAAAACCATCATTTCAACAAGGGATATTTGAATTTAAGAAGGGAAGCTGAAGGTTCTTTTCAAAGATTAGATTAGAAAAGCAATAAGTTTTATTCTTCTGAAAATGGGAGATACAAATGGTGAATTATATTTCTTCAGAAAAATTAATAAAATACTATTTCTTCTCCACTGACAGCTGTGGTATGTGTAAATGGTGTAAATGACACTGGACAGTTTATTGTGATGCCTAATTCAATTCCATGAACTGTACTCATGGATATCATGTATCATGAATATCAATGAAAATTAGAAAAACTGTTGTACTTGGTTTGTGTGGCAAGGTTTTTGTAGTGGGGGCTATGGGGTGGTTCTGTGAGAAGCTGCACCCATGTCCAATAGAGCCAATTCCAGGTATCTCCAAGCTGAACCCACTGCTGGCCAAGGCTGAGCCCATGAGCAATGGTAACAGCACCTCTGGGAAAACAGAGTTAAGAAGGGGAAAAAAATGGCTGTGAAACAGCAGCCAGGAGAAATGAGTGAAACTGTGTGAGAGCAACTGCCCTGCAGACACCAAGGTGGAGGTGGAGGTGTTTCTCCAGGTGCTGGAGCTCGTATTTCCCTGCAGCCCGCGGTGCAGCCTGTGGAGAGGCTGCTGTGCCCCTGAGCCCATGGAGGACCACAGGGCAGCAGAGATCCACCTGCAGCCTGTGGAGCACCCCACACCAGAGCAGGTGGAAGTGCCTGAAGGAGGCTGTGACCCTGTGGGAGGCCCCCACTGGCTACAGCCCCCATTCCCTCTCCCCCTGTGCTGCTGTGGGCAGGAGGCAGAAAAGATCAAGAGCCCGAGAAAAGGGGAGGGATGGGGGAATGTGTTTTAAGATTTTGCTTTTATTTCTCATTCTCATTCTGATTTAATTGGCAATAAAGTAAATTAATTTTTTCTGCAAGTTGAATCTGTTTTATCCCTGTCAGTAATGGGTGAGTGATCTCCCCCTGTTCTTACCTCTAGCCATGAGCCTTTTGTTATATTCTATCACTGCTGCCCAGCTGAGGAAGGGAGTGTTAAAGCAGTGGGCACTTGGCAGTAGATGCCACAGTCAACCCAACACATCTGTTAGAGGAATTGGATCTAAAAATGAAACAGACAATTATATGCATGAAAAATTAACAGAAAGTATCCCATGGATATTTCCAAACTAGGGACAAAACACTGTCTTTGTTATTTTCTTAAGTCTAGCACAATCTAGAACTCTATGATGAAAAATAAGAGCATCCTGAAGAATATCGGAATAGATTCTGGATCTCCCTTAAGCACTCCTGTGCTGTGACACTTCTAGGACTTTTCAGGTAGCTTACCAGATTGTTCCTGTTAAATTTTCAGACCTTTTCAGTGAAAGTAGTAGGTCATAGTCTGTGTGAAATTGTTGGTGATAGAAATTTCCAGACTGAAAATGGCTAACGGCTTTGAAATCTAAAGATGCCGTCAATGGGTACATAATGACTTGTCTTTGGTCTCATGGTCTTCTACTGTTTGGCTGCTCACCTAGCAAATATTGCTCATACTGAAGAAAAAAGAATTACCAAACCCTAATTATTTGGAAGGAGGAAAACTTTCAGTCAACATTTGAGGGGGGAAAAAGATTCTGTAAAGATGAGAATATTTCATGGGCTCTGTTTTTCAGTGTTCTAGTATTCTTAGAGACCTTTCATTTTTCTTACTTATTGAGAGACAAGATGTCTTAAAGGTTACTCTGTGACCGATATTTTAACTTAAATACTTTCAGCAAATGACATCTCCTTATGATAATGTTGAAGGAAATCTCTTATATGATCAGTTTCCCTTTATCACTTTTTAATTTCCAGGAAACTCCTTGTATCTTGAAAGAGCTAGCAAGTTAAACACCAAGTCAAACTATGGGTCTGATTCAGACCCATGAGTCAGTAAGAAGAGATGTTTTCCCTTTCTTTGAAGGGATAACTTCAGTGGATTTCAGATCTTGTCCCAAGTGACTACAGACATACTCCTACATGTCTGCAAGGAGAAAGATTATCCACACAGTTCAGGTTGGATTTGAACAGCAAACACAGTGGATTTTTGTCATTTAACCAAAGAGAATGGTATCATCTCAGCTTGCATAACCTGGCAGGTCAGTGAAAAACTGAGAACCTTGGTCTCCCAAATTTTAGTTCTTTTATCTATGCATTAGGCTTTGCTGGTCTTAATAAATTTGAAGACATTTTCTTTCTTTTTTTGAAGAGAACATTAATGAAGCTGAATGTGCTGTATAATATAAGAGTGGAGAAATCAAGGACAAAAAAATGTCAGGTCCCTCCCCCCTGCCATGTGGTCCTGGGAGAGGGTCCTGGGGGGAGGCACGGGGTTTCCCTGCCCCTGGTCAGCCTCGTTCCCCATTGGTTGGTTTGTGTTCCCCTGTGCGGGCAAGGACCCTCAGGTCCCGGGATTGCCGCAGTTCCTCGGCAGAGCCCGGCCATGCAGCTGGAGAAATAAACATCTCTGAAACATCTATCAAGAATCAGTCCATATAGATTTCTTTTCCATGGGCCTCGTTGATTGATACGTGTGTTGCAGTTTCCCCACTGTAACACAAAAACATCAAAATACATCTGTAGTCTGTGATAAGTGGTAGCAAAGATGCTAAAATGAGACATTTTTTAGAGTATTTTAAGAAAAAGTCACTTGGGTCTGTTATTCCAGTTTGGGTTGCTACCAGATCTACTGTTAATAATGGGATATATACAGCTAATAAATTTATTTAGACTTCATAGGTTAAGAGTAGGCAGGAGCACATCCAATGAAAAACTAAAGGGAAAATGGACTCAGAGATGACTTGGGGGTTGCACAGGTGTTTGGATCAACTTGTCGTGTGCTAAGGGTACATAGTAAGTGTCCTTCAGACATTAAGTGAAGAAAAAAAGGAAAAGAAGCATGTTCTGTGTAATAACATTCTTTCCCAATTCCTCTATCACAACTGAAAATGTAAATGTAGTTACAAGAAAGCAAGTGGAAGTCTCAGAGTAAGCATCAGCAATGTAGTTACGTGGTCCTAATGAACTAATAATGACAAAAAGCACTAGTGCTGTTCTGCCCTGAGGGAATGACATTAATCAAAAACTGCTGGCACTCAGTCACTGTTCTAACTCAGGGTTATATTTCTTCCCATAGATATGTGATTTCTAAGATTATATCTGTACACATACATAACCTAATATTCTTGGAAAATTCCTATTGTTATAGAAAAAAAGAAAATGAAGGTCAAATACATCTCTACGATTGCGACGCTAAAATCTAGTGATGCAAGTCACATTCAAGTATCTGTGCTAGCCTGTACAATAACTCCTCACAGAGGATTAAATTAGAAACTAGTCTTTGATGTTTTCTATGAATAACAGAACATGAATAATATGTATATAGCAACTACCTAACAAAAAATAACAGATATGAATATTATAGTGCCAAAGACCACAATATTGAAAGTGTGCTAAAGCTGGTCCTTAAGGCATATATAGATGATAGTGATACATGGAAAAGGCAGTCTATCAAGCAGTAATCTATACTTGCATTTGTATGGATTTGCTCACACAGACTATTTCTGTAATTGGTAACACTGCCAGTATGAGTTAGCATCTGGTCTTAGATGGACTAGATGGACAGAGAGTTAGAGACAGTTTTTTTAATCCCATTATGGAGATGGATAACTTTAATAGAAGGATTGTATGACTTGCCCACGGATGCTTTGGAATGATAAAGACATTAGTTTACTCCTCCACATTCCATTATGGCATCCTATCCAGAACACATTATATACAAAGGTACCTTTGGAGCTAATTATCACGTGCTGTGAAGTTCATTTGCTTCTAGACAGTGTTTGCTGTGTTATATATATTGGGTTCTTTTTCCTTCTAATTGATGTGCAGATTGGATGTGAGCTGTTTTTTAAATTTCTAAATTCTCAAAATTGTGTAAAAAATTACAGCTGTCACAAAGATGAATAGACTCATTTCTCCCCCTCACAAAGTTTATGTAAGTTACTGTTTGAGTGAAAAGTACTTAAAAGACAGTTAAATATAGGATACAGAACTGCAGAACTGAAATCCCTGAGCTGAAAGGGACCCAGGAGGATCACTGAGTCCAACTCCTATAGGGCAAAGTAAAGACAAGTCATCTCCTTCTTGAACACCAACAGACTTGGGGCCATGACTACTTCCCTTGGGTGCTTGTTCCAGTGCTTGACCACCCTCTCATTGAAGAACTTTTTTCTAATATCCAGTCTTACCTTCCCCAGGTATTTCTTATATCCGCTTTACCATTCCCTTGTGTCTTATCACCAGACATCAGAGAGAAGAGATCACTCCACTCCACTCCTTTAGTACCTGTACCAAAGTGTTTTCTTTGAGGTGCTTCAGGAGTTTCCTGGACCTCTTTGTGTCTGCTGTATGACAGACTCAGTTAACCTCTGGGAATTTTTTAGTCACCTGTAAGGACCAAGAGTAACTGCTCTGGAGATTTCCATCAATTCAATTTAGAATAATACACTGGTGCCATCATCCTGGCTGACTGATCTGTCCTAAACTCCCACAATAACATCTGCTTTATTTACTTTTCCTTTAATCCTTACCCAAAGGTTCTCAACCATGTCACTCCCAGCTGTAAACACTGTACAGTCTGACCCCTCCTTTATATGCGGTGTTACCCCTCCGCCCTGACTGCTCTGCCTCTCTCCTGAAGTGTCTATAACTGTCCATTCAAATAATCCATTGAGCTTTTTAGCATGAGTGCTCCAAAGATACAAATCCCTTATGTGTACATTAATTTTGCCACCATCCCCAGAAATTTTGTATGACCTCCCTCACCAGGAAGGCAAAATCAAAGGCTTTCACTCCATTGAGGGACATGGAGTGAAATTCTCTAGGAGATACCCAAAGTGAAAAATTGATTTTCTCTCTGACCTTACTTTGGAGCTCAACAATTTTGTGTTCAATGAAGTCAGTCTATAAGGACACCAAAACCAGAAACTTGACCCAGTTGCCCATTTTGGTCATCTCTCAAAGACTCATTACTTTATTGGTGCAGATTAAAACAAGAGTGAAAGTGCAGCAAAATATGCAGTGGTGAAACATCTGTGTTCTTTTCACAAGCTAAATCACTTAAGAAATTTTGTACAGAACGTAAAACTGAAATGCAGAAAAGGCCAGATTATGTACTGCATTGCACAATCAGCTTTTTATCAAGTATCCAATGCTCACTGCAAATTAGCTTGTACACTGAATGCAAGTATATGTTCCTTTCATGCCACTGGAAAGTTCACCAGACAGTGACAGAAATGCTACCCACATTTTAAGTGGTTATCAAAAAGAACTGCAGACAAGACACAGTGTGGACACAATTTATTTTTCCTAGTCTTGTTTAGAAGAAAAGATCTCCTTTGATTTTTCATGAGGGAAAAATGAACTAGCAGATATAAATTCTTCTAAAGTAAATGTGTGATATATAGCTTTCTACTTTGATTCATCAGGGAGTTATGCTCAGAGGTATTCCTGTGAAAAGCTTTTCAGTTGTGCTTAGGATTTCTATTGCAATACTTCTCAGTGGTAAACAAAGGACTGTTACTTTCTTATACAGTTTTTAATATTATTTCTGGTACTAGTTATTAGAATTTAATCATCCACTCAGTCTTTAAGAAATAGGAAGCTGAAACGATGGAATATAAATAGGTAACTCTTTATTTTCAGTGATCTTCACACAATTGTAAAATGTGCACCATGTCTCTTAATATCAGTCAGATGTGTTATTTCCCATATAGTGGCCAATCTTCACCTGATCTTACATGTTTTCTGTTAATAGCACTCAGCAAAGTGAAAAAAGGATATATTTTAGGGATAACAAGCTTTAAATTAATTTTCTTAATCCTACTTCATTACATCTTGCCCAATTAGGGCAGTATTATTAATTGAAAAAAACTTAATAAATAAATTCACACTACACAAGACATTCTGATTTTTTTTGTCTCTAATGCATAAAGTGATGCTGGACCATACTGCACATGGCTACTGCTAAATGTATTTTTAATGTGAAAAATAAAATTCAGGTAAAGTGCCTAGATGAAATGCCTAGTCTAAACCAACAGAATGTTTCTGTAGGCATAATAAAATTTATTCAAAGTTTGCAATCTCTGCCTGTGTATACAGAGATGCTGACTCAATTACGTTTTGTGTGAGGTCTCCTTTTTTCTCCTTTGTTAAAAAGCATATAACCATTACTGGAAATACATGAGATATGGAAGCGTAAAGTGTGGCCATTGTCATTATTACTTATAATAAAATGGCCATGAATATTACCTATTTAGATTTTCACAGTGTTGAATGCATCTAGTGTGGCAGGAGAATGCACAGATTCAGAGTATGTAAGACCATTGTAAATCAATCATAGTTGGTTGGGTTTTTTTTCCTTAGTACTAATTACTAGATGCTTCAAAGAAGGATCAGCATTCCTTTGTACAAAATATTGACATATATTAAAGGAAAACAGTGTTTCTTGCTCTCTTCTTCACTACTAATATATACTAAGATATGTCAATTATCAACTATCTGTCAGGCATAGCACTCTTCCAAATCCTCACTTGACTACAAGCCTAGGATAAGTGTTGGAGACTAATTACTGCAAATGACAGTGTTTAATTTTATTATAGAATATTGCATTACTGAATATTCTGCATGTTAAATACTTTTTCCCAGTCCAATTAACTGATTCTTGAAAACCTAAGAACTTTGTCTTGCTAGTGCAGTCTAATACTTTTAAAGTATTCTAGCCTGGATCCTTCCCTTCTGCTCTTGCTTTCATAGCAGAATCAGAGAAACATTTTAAAGTCTTAAATTCTGTGTTTAAAGTGGGCAATGCCCAAAGACTAAACAAGATATAATTTATTTTTTTAATATTTTACTTTTCTTCCATACCTCTTTACTGGTAGTGAGGATTTTAGTTTTGCCTTCAATCTAAATTCTATAAGGTTATAAAAGCGGTGTGTAAAAATCAATAGTACTCACAGTCCTGGATAAGCAAAATTTAGCAGTGCCTGTATTTTTTCTTTTGCAACCTGTAAATAACCTTGAAAAAATTAGAATGAGGCAATTTGGATCATAGTGAAATGCAATCAGAACAACTAGATTGCAAAGGACACTGGTCTCAAGACATACATTTTTAGTAATAGACAGAATTGTACGCAGATGATTTCCATATCATTCCACCTCCAGGGAGAATACATACACTGCATTAATTTGCAAGTTAATACATTCTGCTGTATGCTAATACGTCAAGCCCCAAAAATCTTTCCACGGGAAATCAATAAGGCCTCTAAAAAAAGTTCCAAGAATTTAATATATTTATTTAAAATTCTAGACTCTTTCATTAGTTGCTGATTCAGAAATTATTTCTAGTATGTTCTGGTGCTTGTCTTTTCCTTGGATAAGATTTTAATAGCAAAATGGTAAGTGAATGATATAGCAGTGTAAATTAAAATAACATCTAAAAGTATGTTCTAAAGGAATTGAAAACTTTACTCGTATTGCTAAAATTAATGATCATTACACCACAGAAGCACATCCCTTTCCAGGTATTCTCTCACTTTTTTTTTAACTGCAGTTTTACATTCAGAGCAACTTACTGAAAAGACAGGAATGGTACTAGAAATATTTTTTTAAAAAGCAGAAATTTTGAAGATTTGTTGTTTTTCCTACTTTATTCATCCAAAAAATGCAATGAAAACTTTCTTACTGGTGCTGTATATTGCCAAGAAGAACATGCAGCATTACAGAGTATTAGCACCAGGTACTTTTAAAGTGCTTTATCTGTTTTAATACAGAAAAATAACCTGTACATTAAGGATGGATCTCTTGAATAGAATAATTTACCTTTTAATTGCATGTAACCAGGGCTCCAATTAGGAATTTTTGGGGCTGAAGTCACACAATGCCTACTTGCACTGATGGGTGGTGGATTCCACCCTAGGCATTAGGCAAGATCACATGAATGCCCCAGAATCAAGGGCTGAAATGTGTTAGTGAGAAGAATGTTTTAATGACAAGAGACACTGACAAATGTTGACGACTTATACTAAAACAGAAAAAGCAGTAATCTAAAAGTATTTCATTTTACTGGATATCTACATATTCAAATCTGGTTTATTTGCATTCAGTTTTCACTGTATTGTATTCCGGGGATAACTGACATATTTTTGTGATTTCTTAACATTAAGTAATTCCTGCTTCGATTTTATATTATTAAGGGATTTTTAACATCATAAAAATTATAATCTTCACCCTGCCATGCCTGAAAAATGTAAGCAGTCCTGGTGAAGTCAACAGAATAATTCATGTGGAAGAAAAGCTATTCATATGTTTGGGAGCGTTCAGGTCTTAAATTTTTTGCATGACTTCTTCTCAATAGTGAGAACGCGTATAACTTTACAATTGGCTCACAGTAATTCTACATGGTGGAGAAAAGTATGTCCTCTCCAGATCAAAAACTGTTATAGTGGGAAAGGAAATTATACCTGGTGACTATTCCATATTTTTGTTCCATGACAAAACAAACTAATTGCATATGTTACTGGAGAAAAAGAATTTTAGATGAATAAAAATAATTAATTTTCAAGTGAAAGGTGGATTAAATTATCAACGCGAATGCTTGATAGCATTCCAACCTTCCACATTTTTTCTATTGACTTTAAAAAGACTTCAGATTAGGACATGAATTACTTAATTTCTTTCAGATCAAGCTACATCAGTATTAAGTCACCCAGTTCTATCTTCCTCTTTTTTTGGCACAGAAGTTCACCTGCAGGTATTGATTATATACTTTAGGTAAACTCATATTTCTATAATTCTCTGATATAGTTGGCAAATAACATAATATTATAAATATTATCCCCATTAAAGAAGATGGGGATTTTTCCCCCCTCGGTTTCCAGTAGTATAGAATTTATAGACTGACATAGTACTAAAAGCAAGGGTGAGTTTTGGGCTATTTGCCCAATTATATGGCCATTGGAAATCTTTTGGGAAAAGATTAGACTAGCATTGGCTTGAATTAATGTAGGTGTAATCGTGAGACAGGGTGTTGGAAATTGTGATCTTTAAGGGCCTCTTAGAACATTATTTTTTAATTTAGCTGTGTCTAATTTTTACATACGTACAATACATGCACTGACAATTTAAAATTGGTGATTTTAAGATTAAATTAATTTATGATTTCAAGAAATTACATGAGTATAGGTCACAAAATTCACGAACAAATTTATTAGAAGTGAAAAAGCAATGTTAGACTGCTTTATCCAGCTGCAAAGCAGGAAAAAGTGCTGGTATATTTTCCCAAGAAGGCTATGAAGTTGAGGAGAGGGGGGAATGATTCCTTTGAATAGTAGCACTGTTCAGATGGAGGATAAAAGAATCTTTTGGCTGAATGTTAAAAATACACTTGGTATGCAATGTTAATTAATTTTGGCAACACTGTGTATGGACACAAAAAGTAGTTCCCCTTGCTGTAATTGCTTAGCTGTTTTAGGTTTTTTTATTTGGTTGGTTGGTTGGGGTTTTATGTTCTTTTTTTGCTTGTGTTTGTTTTGTGACAATGATCTAAATAACTAAGAAAGTAGTTCAAAATTTTTACAGTGGGCTGAGAATGGATAGCATGTTAATGGCATAACAGGAATAAGAGAAGACTTCATAGTTTCTTCAAATTCTCAAGGTTCTACTTTTTTAGCCTTGCCAGAGAAAAAAACAAACCACTAACAACTAGTGAAATAATTGAGAATTTACTCTACACAAATATAAATAGTGTAGAATATATGGAACTTTATAGAATTTGAAGAATAATAACAGCAGAGTTAAAGCTATTAGGGTAAGTGTAAAATATATATTTATCTTTATACCGTGTAGCCTATATCACAAGCAGTGCTACAGCTTCTTGTTTAGATTTTGTTAATCTGAGCGATGCCTTGGTAACTTAGACCCTTAAACTTTTTCTTTTTCCTTCTTGCGTTTCGGACTGTGACGGGAAGTAAAATGCATACATTGCACACTGCCTGAGCTTTTATTAACTACACTAAGAACAAATAAGACACACTTCTCTCACAACAAAAGTATTTTGGTCCAGACACCTTAAAGGATTTCCTTCCTCCACTCTCTCTGTCTTCCCAGCAGAAAATAACTTCCTATATTTTCTTTGTCTTAACACTTATCTTCATTATTCCTCAAATTCAACAACTTCAAAAACATTAGAGAGCCATATCCTGCTAGATAGCTTCTATTGTCCATGAAGTGGACATTCACACTCTTTTGAACCTTTAGATATGCAGTGAAAGTGGGATTGGATGCCGTTATGCAGCGTGGGGTTTGTCTGAAACTACACTGAGGGATTTTTTGTCCCACACAGGAAAACAAAGATATGAACTTAAGGCCTATTTAAATGGGAAAAAAATATAACTTAGCTGCAGTGTTTTGAAAAAGAGCAAACTGCTTACTCTTTGAAAAGAGTATTTTTTTTTGAGTCAGATGCTGAGAGATAAATCTTCAGTGGTACAATTGCTTTCTGTACTATACTTATATAGTGTGATGGAATTTCCATTTATTCTTAAGATAAATGTCTTGTCATTTGCCTTTTCATCTTCTAGTGTCACTTTTTTTCAAAACAAAAGGTAACTACAAACCCAAGCTTGATCTGTATTTTAAATGTATCTTAGAAATGTGTACCAGTCTGATTTTTTAGATGATCTAATGATAAAAATTCCTGCATCTTATACGGCCAAATTTTGCCAGCTGAAATGCCAGGTGAACTTCCAGACAAATAAATGTGAAATGATGGACCTGTGGCAAAAGAACCCTAGTTTCACACATAAAAAGGCAGGCTGATCATAACTATGCAGAAGATGGACCTTATTTTATGTGCAAAACTTCAACTTAATGCTCTATATAGGCCAAAACAAAAGAAAATTGGAAATTAAAAATTGTTTGAAAAGTAATACAGAAAGAACCAACGAGGATCATCCTGATCCCCGTATCTCGGAAGAGATGTATTGGAATTGTAGAAGATTCAGAGGAGGGTAACAAGGATGAACAATGCATGTTACAGTTTCTTTACGCTTCTTTACAAGGAACAAAAGAATAAGGTGGGATTTTTCAGTCTGGAAAAAAATCCCCAAAAAACCAAAGAACCCCTCTTCCCCCCCAAATCAGTTTAGTAAGGGTTATGTCAGGGGTTGCAAAACCACTGGTGGCATAAATTAAGCAGGACTTCTAACAAGAGTAAAGGACAAGAAGAGCCAGGTTCAAAACAAGCAAAATTCTTCACAGCAGCTACATTTTCTGTGAATCTCCCCACTACAGGATGTTGTCAGTGCATAGACACGACATGACTTCAAATGGAGCCTTGAGTACATTGCAAAAGAGATCTATTGAGGGTTACCAAACAGCAAAAGCAAAGAAACTTGCTGCGGTGGCCCAGCCCACTTCTGGGCTGTGGCAGTCAAATGTGAATCAGGCCAAGGCCATCCCATGGGTAGATTTCCCGCCCAAGACAGTGAGTCAGAGGGCGGGTTAATAGGCGGCACAGAAGTTTAAGGTGCATCCCCCTGGATAGCACTGTGACTTAAACCACCTCCCCCTGTTCTAGAAAGTTCTTCCACATTTGGTTCGTTATTGGCTCCCTGTTGTAACTCCCGCCCCTCTGTTACACCCATTGGTTGCCATTGAATTGTTTCCTCCCCTTTACTAGTGCCCTATTGGTTCCTCCCCTTTTCTCCGCCCTGATCCACCCCCCTATAAAATCCCCTGCACAGTCCCTCTCCTTGTCTTTTTGGTCGCTGGACACCCCACTGCATAAACTTTTTGGAAACCATAACAAAAGGCCCTCTCTGCTTCTTTGCCTCTGGGTGACGCAGGCCCAGACCAACAGCCTCCTGCTGTGCCTCCTCCGACAAGGAGCCAGCACATGCGCCCAGCAAGCGCAAATTCCCACTGAGGACGTACTAAGGACGTCTGTGGTAAAGATGCTGCATCCCCTCTGACTGAGGGCACACCCAGGACAGCAGTGTCAGGAACTCCCTGACCTGAAAGCAATTAGTGACTTGGAAAATATGTGGGGGCAGTTTTATATGTGACTGCTATGTTCTTACTAATCCCTGGGCAGTGATGGTTCAGGTCCTTTGGACAAATAACAAAAATCCTGTGGAATGCTGTTTGCATTTGTTCTCATATAAAGGCCAAGGGCTGATTTCAAAACATGCTTCAGGCCGGATCAGGTGGAAACTGCTCAGTGTATCTTTAAATCAGACTGGTATTATCTTAAAGAGTTTCTTCAGATGGGGCTTCTATGAATACAAAGCAGTTATAAGGTGCCTTATCAATGTAATTTTCCTAGGGGAAAGCTTTGGGAAATTTTCTAAAAGTCAACTTTTTTTTCCAGATGGAAATGGGAAGCATTTGATGACACCTCTGGGCAGTAATACATCTGTGTCTTCAAAAGGAAGAAAAATGGAGGAAAAATTAAGAAATACATAAACTAGTTAATTCAGGGATCCACTAGCTGCTTCAAGACAGCATATTCCATTGTCTCAATTGCTCATACAAGATTATAAATCAGGATATATTTTACCTTTTTAACCTTTAGAGACAGAGTATAACTAAGGATAAAATATGATTCTTAGAACTAGAAATTTGCTTGCATGATTTTTGAATTGACAAAAAAAAATTCAGAAGTTTAACTAATTGAAGTAATAAATCCATTACTGGGACACCAGTACACCCCTCCCCCCCCCCCCCCCCGCCAACAAACAAACAAAATCAACCCCCCAAACAAGCAACTTTCCGAAACTCAGAAGAAAACAAAACAAACCCCAAACATGTCTAATAACATATAGCAACTATTTGTAAAAATAAAAAAGCTCATATTGTATTTATCTTATCTTTCTACCTTGCCTCACACAATCCTTTTCTTTTTCAGTACAGCAAACAGCTGCCAGAATTTGTAGATTACAAATGCAAGGATTTTCACAAAGAGCGATTCATAGAAATGTCCTTGATCTTGTAATAGTAATCATCCTCTGAGCTTAGAATTTATATACCATACAATAATATACTATTATTCTTCATGAATAAAGAAGGTGAGTTTTGTGGAAATGCCCATGTTTTCAGCACATCATTGGCAAGTATCCAGAGAAAATTATATAATAGCAGCAACATAGAGAGACCTTAAAAACAGGTTTTTATTGAATTAATGAAAAGGTAGTGATGTTACGGAAGCCAAGCTATTTCATCCCTTATGTTCCATCTGATTTTATAAGTGGTTTCTATTTCTGGATTGGGCAGGTGATCTTATTTTGTCCTCCAAATCCATGTGAATCCAATTTTCAGAAATTTAATACTCATATCTTAAAAAGATACGTAGCACTTCTTTAGGGTCAAAATTAGTGGAAGAAACTCATATGAAATCAATAGCATAGATAGAAACCTAAATAAAGACACGAGAATCTCCTTTTGAGTGTGTTTTAACAACAAAGTTATTTTTTAGGTTCAGTTCTTCCTTAATTTTCTATCTGTAAAATACAGTCCATTTTTCAGAGAAATGTAAGATACAGCGCAATATTTATATCTGGAAAACCAAGCAGAAGCAATACAAATCTGAACATGCATTTTACTACTGTAAAACTAGTTACTTCCAACAGGAAAGCATGATTTGAATAATGATGGATATGAGTTACTTCTCTTTAACATTTTAATGTTAAATGCATTCCCATTAATTTCATAAGAGCCAGTACAGTACATAATAAGATACAAATCTTCAGAGCATTCTCTAGCTTCTACTATACAAAAGCCACTTGGGCTCGGTAGCACAGCCATAATTTTGCCATGTAGCTCTGTATCTGATCAATTACTCTATTTCAGGAAATATTTTTAGTGTCAATGAGCAGAATGCTATTGATTGGGTAGACAATTAGAAAGCCAAACCCTAATGTGACTAATGTACTATTCATTTTCTGAAGTAGTATTCAAACAGTTAATAAACTAGAGAACAGATTTGAGGGCAGAATCTTGGGTGTAATCAAGGGTAAAAATCTAGATTCAAAGGAGTATTTGTTGCTCCTCTTCAAGGGAAAGGATTGGGGAGAACTATGAATATTAAAGCCAAATAATGAACTGTTTAGCAGCTGGCATAAAAATAAAGTACAGTTTCCAGTGTAGTTTGTGATATATTAGCAAATGCAGCATTTTAAAAACCTTGAACCTTACTACCTACTCTTATGAAAGGAAATGTTGCAGAATAGCTTGAAACACTTAGTTTATTTGTACTTCCTTACTGTTACAGTAAGAGAGGGAAATAATCACAAAGATCCAGTGCCTGAAAAAGATTGAAAAAATTTACATCACAGCAGTATTCTTCTGGGTTTTGGTTTAGGTTTTTTTCATTATTTTTCCAGAATTATGGAGACACTACTAAAATATACTGAAAACAGAAAATGGGATAAACAGAATATAAGGAATCTTATACCGATGAAAAAGAAAAGTTACTCTTAAAAATACTCTATATTAATAAAAACCCCCTCAATTAAAAAAAAACCCAACCTATATCAGCTTTAAATTAAAATACTTAAAATTGGAACCATAGAATGAAAACCACGAAGTAGCTTTATAATGAAATCAATACATTTCTTTCTAAATATTCTGAGAGAAGTGTCTAGTTTTATTTTCAACATTTACTGGGAAGCTCAGCTTTGAAAGTGCTTATGGGACAGAAAACCTTTTCAAATGCCTCTTTAATTTTTTGCCAAAAACTTTCAATCTCCATGTTTTCTTGTCCCTGAATTTTGAGCTTTGATGATCACTCCTACTTAAATGAAAAAATATGTGTGTTCTGTTCAACCTCTTGGATAAATGACAAAGTGATTACAATAGGTTAAGCAGGTCTATGATTAAATGCTTAAAACAAACAAAATCCTCTCTGTACATGAAGCAGCCTTAGATCAACAATCAGATCACTGATCAGTATCTCAAACTCCAGAATTCTAGCATTTTGCCAAAGTGCATGATCTTCTGTACCTTATCATGTGGTTCTTACGTATGTGGCCTTTTCAGTCCTTTCACTTGACCTGACTCACGTATTTTTCATTATACAATTTAATGGGCTAATTTACCAGTTGTATGGAAACAGATTTAGATGCAGTTGAGGCATATCACCAATGAAGGTCTACATGTTCTCATGTCCTCTTTTTGCTTGGTTTTTTTTCCACTTTTTTTTTTCTTTTTTTTTGGTGCAATTCTGATTTCCAGCAGCTTTTAAAAGCTCATTTTTGTCCATTACTATGGAGGGAATCAACCTGATCCCAGAACTTTTTCACATCTCTCCCTCATGTAGGATTACTATTCCCCGGTTATGGGGAGTTCTTCCAAAGAAAAATGGTGGCTAACAAATGGCTGAGCAGTTAGCTCAGCCAAGAATTTCAGGATTGTGAAGAGAAAGTAGTATAACATTTGTACGTGAGTCAGATGACATAAACAGCTGAAGTGAGTAACTGTTTTTTATTTCTATTTATTCTATCTATTTTTTATGATTGTATGATGTATGAGATTGATGCATTACAGGAATTCTTTAACTGGTCACGTCACCACCCTTAGCAATGACAGCACTACACCATGACCTGCACAAGCCTCACGTGTCTCTCTTACGGTATTAACAAATCTAGGTTCCTTGCTGGGCTATGTTCATAAAAGGACTATAAAATGCTCCTTGTGGTCCTCTAATTTTGGAACCTAAAAGTAGACTACAATTCCAATCAGCAATGCATACTGCTCAGTCCAGCCAGGTAAGGCTTTCTCCTTCACATCAGCATGCTGCCAAACTGCATGAACTTTAGAACAAATGAAGGGTACCCAGGGTTGTTTGTTTTCTCTGTTTGTAGGCACACATTTGCAGCAGCCAGGAACAGATTCCCTCCACTGCCTCTCCACATAGGGCTAAAAGCTGGTGAAGTGCTGGCTTGTGACTATATACTGTACTGTGTCACAGTAATTTTTTTATCACTCGCTGGTAACTTTTAGACCAGAATAAAGAACTTAAACAAAAGGGTAATTTAACAGAATTTGGTTGATCCATTAAAAAAAAAAAAAAATTACTGCAGCAGCTTATATTACTGCCTGTTTAGCTCTATATTTAGGTGTTGAGATCTTCCTAGGCACATGGATTAAGTTACAGGATCCTGAGTGGAAGAAATTTGAAGGGACTGTGTTTGAGATACCAGAGTGAGAGCAATCATTCTAAATGAGCTTGACTGGCTCAAATCCTATGCCAGTGAGAAAAATACCAATATTTAGAAATCAGTATGAATTTAAAACAAAGGATGGAAGGAGGAATCACATTCATTTCTTCCACATGTGTGAAATGAACAGAGATCTTAAGAAGCTGGAAGAGCTTTTAAGATGTGAAGGGAAAGCGGAACTATAATACTTAAAAGCCAGATGTTACCCCTGTGGGTTTCTAGTGCGAGAATTTAATTTATTAGTATCTAGTATTTAATTACTATTTTTGGCATGGCAAGGGGGAATAAGTTCATTAGAAAAATACAGCATAAATAAAATGGTGTAGGCTACTGGAAGCAGCTGGTGAAATAGTGCCAAATGGTATTAAAATGCAAGCTGAAATATTAGGGGGAACAAAGTATCATGTCACCTTTATAATAATGTACTTTATAAAAAGATAAAAAGTTTTGGAAAGTTAAGAGGTGTGGTACCTGGCAATTTCTGTTACTTTGCTGTGTGTGCAGGGACTGTCAAAGGATTCCTTTCCATGAGGGAAATAACGCTCAGACTAGGATTAAACACTGGAAGTACTTTTTCCTTCACTTAGAACAGCATCCATATATATACATAGCAAATTATATCACCTTTTGGGATGTTCATATGGTGGTTTTGGCTGGGATAGAGTAAATTTTCTTCACAGTAGCTAGTATGGGGCTGTGTTTCACATTTGTGCTAGAAACACCATGTGTGGTAACACATGTTTATTTTAGTAAATGCTGAGCAGTGTTTACAAGGAGCCAAAGCCTTCTCTGTCTGTTGCTCGTGGCTGCTTGGTTCCCTGCCTGCCTCTCACCATAAGTAGGCTGTGGGTGCACAAGGACCTGGGATGGGACACAGCTGGGACAACTGACCACAGACATATTCCTTATCACGTGGCGTCATGCTCGGCATATAAAGCTGGCAGAAGAAGTAAGAAGGGGGGAGGGACGTCTGGAATGATAGTGTTTGTCTTGCCCAGTCACCACTATGTGTGATGGGGCCCTACTCTCCTGGAGATGGCTGAACACCTGCCTGCATGTGGGAAACAGCAAATTAATTCCTTGCTTTGCTTTGCTTGTGGCTTTTTCTTTCCCTATTAAACTGTCTTTATCTCAACCCACAATTTTTCTGGCATTTACTTTTCCAGTTCTCTACCTTATCTTACTGGTAGGGGAGTGAGTGAGTGAGTGCTGCGTGGAGCTTGGTGGCTGGCTGGGATTAAACCACAAGAACACTATAAACTTGAAGCCACGGCACTCTTTTTCTGTTTTATGTACTTGATGTATGGCATGGCATGTCTCTGATGCTCTTAAAAATTAAGATTACATGTAGCAATCATCCACTTTCTTCACCACTGCAGCCCAGCTGTAATTCTAACTACCCAAAATCGATGCACTTTTCTTTAAATTCTGAGATGTGGAAGATATCTTTCCCTTTTGCCTTATGTTCATCAGCCAAATCTTAGAATTACAGATAATCAAGTAATTTGTTAAGTTGAACTAATGGCCAGTCATAACTGGAAAAATATCCTACAGCTTTTACACACAACCCCCCCCCAAACCTGCACTTACTGTTATGTTTATGAGGCCGTATTTAGAAAAGGTTGGGAAAACCAGTATTGGTACTTGTGAAATATGTGTCCATTTCTGATTAAAGTTGATGAACTTGGCATCACAGTAGTACAAGACTGTTTTTTGTCTCTGCTTAGTTGCTGGGGAGAGTGGAATGCTTGTGTCTGTCAGGATCCTGCAACAGTAATTGGAACTAAGTATGTGCTCACTCCTCTTTGATAAAGGCATCTTTTACAGAGGGGAAACTTTCAAAGCAGAACACCAGCTCTCTGTACTGTCACGTATGATGCTAGAGAGGTCGAGGTGAATTGCTGGCAGAGAGAAGTTCTGAAGGTGATTCTGTGCTCCTCAGGGTAAGCGAGGAGTTAACACATTTCTGAGAATGAAAGACAGTGACGTTCCTGAGGCCTGCCCTATATACCAGCACACTGCAAAATACTTAGCATGAATACAGGGCAATAATCAATGGGCCTAAACTGCAAGATCACAGTTAAATGTTACCAAGATCCTTCTTAATAAGACTAACAGCACAGATTGCCTATGGAGAATTTTTTGGCAAAAGTAGTTCAATGTCTACTAAGACAAGGAAGTGAAGCTTGAGCAAATGATTTCTGAAAGTTTCTTGAGGGTATATTGCTTCTAATTCTTTTTTCTACAAGGAGTTCTAGAATGTTCTCGAATGTGCCAACTTTAGCTAAAAAATTATTTGAACAACCAATACTCCCAAGAGCTGTCAGAACCTCCAACACTTACCCTTTGCATCCTCTCTCCTCCATATTTATGATTGTAAACCAAGTTGTTAACAAACTTTTAAAGTTATTTTTATGCTTTCAAATACAAAAAATACTTAAAGCCTTACACCCTCTGTGGCCTAAATGCTACTCAAATTTCAAAGTTTTTAAAATGCTAGTCTCCTGACTGGAGAACTAAAAAAGGGCCTAAAGATCTTTTCCTTTGCACGACTGTTGGCACAAAGTCGGTGGTGTTATATAGCGTTTATATATATTTTTAAATAATTACGTGGCAGCTGTTGCAGACATCAAGCGAGAGCGGGGTTCTGTCTTCCCCGTTTCCTGTACGGATACACAGGACAGGGAATGCAGGATGCCCGAGTGTGGCGAGCAGGGTAACCTCACCCACGTGTGGCGACAGTGCGAAACAAGCGGTGTGGCCGCCGCCGAGCGCGGGGAGCACAAGACGGGCACAGCATTTCTGTGAAACTGCCAGGCGCGGTTCGCCCGGCGACGAAGGATGCTGGTACTTGGGGACTCTTACCCAGCAGAGGATGGAAAAGAGCTGCGGTTCCAGGCGCCCCGCAGCTGCCGTCTGGCACTGACTCAGCCACCTCTGGGCACAGGGCAACCCCTGGAAGCCAGACTTTCACTGAACAGGTGCCTTTGTCCCTACTAAGGAGACGCTTGAGGCGAGGGAAGTGCGCAGTTGGGCCGCTGCCTCCTCTGAGCGGGATCTCGGGCTTCTGACGGGAGAGCCGACACTCCGCCTCCTTACACCGGACCCCTGCCGGCACTGGTGCCCGGCCCCGCCCCGCCCCGCCCCTCGCGGCCCCGCCCCGCCCCGCGGCGCTCTCATTGGCTGCCGGCTCTGCCCACCATCAAGCCCCGCCCCTCCCCCGCCCTGGCGTTCGCTTCCCGCCCCCAGAGTGGCCGGCGCGGCCTGTCAATCACCCGCGCGAGGGGCGCGCGGCGCGTCCCGCCTGCCAGGGCGCCTATGCCGCGGTGGGAAGGGGCGGGCGCTCGGGGCTGCCGCCGCTTCACCTCCGCTTTGGAGCACCGCCCCGGCCGGCCCCCCTTCGGAGCCCCGCGCCAGGGGCGGGGCGGGACGGAAAGCAGTGCCCGGAGGTGAAGGGCCGAACGCCGAGAGTGCGCTCCGCTCCCCTCGGCTCCCTGGTAGGTCGCTGTCCCCGGCCGCCTTTCGGAGCGGCGTCGGTCGCGGCGGCCGCAGCACCTCCGTGGGCCGAGGCCTTGGACTGGCTCCTTCCCCTTTCCCTGGCGGCCGGGGGGCGGGCGGGGGCTGCGGAGCCCCCTGTGAGCGCGGCAGCGGCCGGGGCAGAGTGAGCCGGCGCCCGTGCGGGGCCTTGCCCCAGGCGGGTGCGGGGAGCCGGGCAGAGCGCACCCCGCGGCCGCCGACAGTGCCGCCGGGGCTCGGCCGGCGCTGGAAGGGCCCGTCACCTCCCTGTGGCTGCGCTCCCGGGTGTCAGAAGCCGTCGTTGTGAGACCTCCGAGTGCCCTCTCCTGCAGGAGTTGGTCGCGGCGGTGGGGTTCACTGGCTGGCGGCCGGTGTCGGTGGTGCTGGCGGCGGTTGGTCCGACCGAGCACTGAGCTGGGTTTGTAGGAACAAGTAAGTTTGTTTTCCTGTTCTGTAGACTCAGGTTGCTGGAGGGCGATTCTGCTGGGTTAGCAGATTAGCAGGTTAGAGGGAAAATGAGCTGCCAGTGCTCTTCTATTCTTACCTTTTATTTTGCTTTATGGGAAGTTATTTATAGGCACTCTGAATGTAGTGGTTTTAAGTTTGATTAATTAAAATCTCTAGAAGTGATATTTCAGTGGTCCGCCATGGAACTTGGACAGAGCTTATTTTCAGGCATTCCTGTTCATTTTGCTGGTACGTCCTTAATGAACGTTGAATATAAAAGAAATTGGAATATAATCGAAGATTTTTTTTTTCTTGCTGAATTTTGTAGTTAAGATCAGTTGTATTGACATACATAGTTAGAAATAGATACTGTGCATGTCCTTAAGCATGATTATAAGTGAAGCACACTGTTAAGCATATTAAGCCTTACTGCTTGGGTTATGACTGCTTGTAAGGATAAACAACTTATCTGCTCTTTAGACTCTCATACCTCTTCTGAACACAATTATCTAGTGAATGCGTTTTATCCTGAGCTGCATTGGGATGTTAAAATCCAAGATGGGAGTAATGCAATTTTGCTTTAAAGGGTAAAGATGAGATAGAAGTTTCTGTGCTAGCTATATTTTAGCAGATGTCTTCTCTCGACCTCAATATCCCTTAGTCAGTTTCTTTTTAACTGAGACGTTTCAACAGTTAAACAGTATTTGCAGTGGAAAAAAGTGGTATTTTGTTGTGCTGGCCTGAAATGGAGAAATTATCTGGCAAACGGCTGACTATTTACATCAGCTGAGAATAACTTTCAGCTAATGAAATTAATCTTTTTCTCTTGCCACTTTGCATCAAATAGATTGGCTTATAAAATATAAGTGAATTTCAGAATCTAGAGTACCAGTTCTCATTCATCACATTTTCTGTAGAGCTTTTTTCTTCTGTGTGATCAAGATAAATATATTTAAGATTAATTAAGAGAATCAACCTGTTACAGTCCATATCTTAACACTTCTGAAGTTTTTCTTCCCCTAAAGTAACAGAACCTACAAAAGAGTTTTTCCTTGTCCAGCCTACTTATGTATGATTAAAAAGACTGAATTTACTTCCTGTTGTAATTTTTCAGTTTTTGGTAGTCTCATAATTAAATTAATTGCATTATTAAAGCTCATGCAGTGTATCAAATCTTAGCATCCCCACTGTATCTGCAGTTTGTCCTATGAAAATAAAGTTGTTCTTGTTTCACTAGTTACTGTGCTAAATGGTTCTGTGATTAGAAGTATCAAAGTTACATGTATTTCTGACTTGTCTATTCTTGTCTTGAAAATTTGTTTGAAAAAGACTAGGAAGTCTTATGATGTTTAAGAATTACTTAGTTTAGTTATGCCCTTGAGACAACAATAGATGGAACATGAGGAATAGGGAAGTGACAGTGGTTACTTTTCCCCAATATCTTCTGATTACAAAAATGAACTTTCTAAGGAACAGGTACTGATCAGCTGTATTAACTGTCTTTATCTAACTTTTCTCCTACTGAACATTTTTTTCAGTCTGCTGTAAACAAAACATATAGCTACATCTTGTTCCTCAGGCTTTTCTTTTCACTTTCAAGTGATTTTTTTAGGATGGCATACATAAAAGTGTAATTAAAAGAACACACAAACCACAGGAATAACAAAGTTTTAAGGGAGTTTGACATACTGTTTCTTTACAGTTAAAGCTCAATGATTCAACTGCAAATTAATGTCAAGAGTCCTCAGTCAACCCTTCATACCTCACCTGAGGTTGTATGAGCAAAATACCTGACAGTGCTTAGGGGAAGAGTGGAACAATCCTTTTCAGCTGTGTCTGTGTTCAGATGATCTTAAACTGACTGTGATACTGGGGAATAATTCAATAATGTAAACGGAATGGTATGTTTCCAACTAATGTATGCGGGGCCTTTAACACTTTCAAAAATGTTTTGAGACTTCTATACAATTGATTTCCCATATCTATTAAAAGGTAAAAAAATAACTTTGAAGTACTTGTTTTATACTTTCTGATAGTCCTTAATTTTTTTTATGCTATGTAGGCATTTTAATGCTTCCTCAGTGTGGCTGCAGAAACAATGCAGTGAGATCAAGCCTGATGCTGCTGAGCTTGTTTCTAAGTTTAATTCTGAGTAGCCTCCTAGACATTGTCACTGGAGTTCTAGAACTTTGTAAGCTATAGTTGAAACAGTTGGATGAACAAAAATAGGTGTGTTTAAGCTAAATAGTTGCTTAAATAAAAGCAGACTAGTAAGAAAGTAGTTAAAAGCTAGGGTGATGATCACAGATGAAGACAGTGACTGGACCATCCGTCCCTCCTTGTGATCTTAGGTAAGCCACTTACAATTTAATGTCTCTTTGGTACAGGGAGGATGTAGAAGAGGAGACATCACACACCAGTCCATGCTGTGGAATTGGTTTGGATTATGGTTACTTAGGGAGCTTTCTGAAAGCAGTACTTTCAAAAGAAGTTCTGAAACTCATAGTAGTAAAATATGCATTAGTTTATTTTGGTCAGATTTAGCTCACCTTTTATATTTTGTTCTAGTGTTTTATAGATGATATATTCATTGCCTTAAGTGAAAAGGATTCTTTCTAGGAAAAGGGGCAGAAAATATTTTTATATTAAATATACATATACATTAAATATATAAATATTTGTATTAAATATAAAAATAAGTATATACTATTAAATACACAACAATTTTCGAATATTACAGATGTGTTTCCCAGCATATTGTTCTAAGGTGTTTATTTAACTCTGTGTTCCTTATCTCTTACAGAGAATATTTTTAAGAACTATACTCCCCTCTCTTTTTCATTCCTTTATCGGGTGTTTTTGAGTTTGTGTAGGAAAGCTTTTTAGTATAAGATACATTAAAATCCCCATTTGGCTGTTCAAAGAAGGGTATTTAGTACAAAATAAGTACATCCTGGAGGTGTGAAAAGCTAAAACAGTTTTCTTGCCATTTGTGTGTCTGGTATCCTGCCTTGTGCAGTGGAGTTAGGAATGGGAGGAGACATACTGATCAATCAGAACTGTCTTTGCCAAAATGTTTACTCAGATAACTGTAGGTCACAGAAGCCCATGATACACACCCAAGTAAGATTTGCATATTCAAGTAAGTTTATTACTTAATCTGACTTTGTCTGTAACATCATTAATAAAATTACAACCATTTTTTCCTATACTTTAGGGTCTTCTCTCTAAGCTTACTAGCCACCTTAGCTTTTAACATGCCAAGACTTTGTAGTAGCAGTTTTACTTCACTGAAATCTCTTAATAATTTAATGTCATTTCCCTAGAAATAATTTCTTTTCCCTGCAGACTCCATCAACCATGTGTTTAAATTATGTTATTTTTGATTAAGACAGGATGCGAACTGCAACAGTGGAGGATGATGTCCTTTTCAGTAGGCCAAAAATACAAATGTTTTATGACAAGCAGAGGCTGGACTTCAGTTTGAAGTATGTGGTTTGTCGCACCTTCTTGTATTCTCTGCAATTATTCACTGAGTAATTTGTGAGTTGCCATGCTCTTTATTCAGTAAACCGTGTGCAATAACAGAATGTAGATGTAACAGTTTCCTGCAGAAGCAGAGTTGAAGGTGGTGTTTGGGTGGCAGTTTGCGTATGGAGGTCACTGGGGTGTGATGTTCTTGAAGGGATGCACTTGATGGGCTGTGAAACACCAGTCATTGCGACTGTGCTGCCAGCTGTTGGAAAGGCCCTTCTCTCTACTACCAGGCATTCCCCTGCTCCGTTCCTGTATGTGCAGTTTTGTAGCTCCACTCATGCTCTCTGTCTTGCCTCTTGTATCCTCCACTGAGTGGATTCAGCTTATTGAGTGTGTGAGCTTTCTGCTACTCTGAGGGAGTAATGTCTCCACTGAGGCATGGAGTGCTGATGCTAGTGAGCAGCAGGAGCAGCAGGTAGTGTGTCCCATGCAGTAGAAGAGCCATTGTACTAACCCATCATAGTTATCTAATTGCATTTTTCAGAACAAAATTTCAGACTTGGGTTCTATTGTGCCCATCAAACTGTTCTTTTTGGTCCAGTTTGTCTTCCAGCTCGAGGTGCTGATTACCTAGTGAATGTTGCATCTGTTATGTTTTGAGAGCTGCATTGGCTGTATTTTTGTAGAAAATGCTTTAAAAGCATGGGCTTCTTGGCAGATTCCCTTTGTGAGGCTGGAAGGTGTGATTTCATCCAGGGTAGGACACATGTCTGCAGCCTAAAAGAAAGTACTATTTAAAAATTGCATTATTATATGTAGAAGAATAATGTGAGTATCTTTCTGTATTTAAGGCACTAAGCATGTTCCCTTTTAGGTCTTTATATTTGAACTTAAATGAAGTAGCTAACATGGCTGTTAGCACGTTTCAACAGCTTTTTGATGTAATGGTATAAAGAAATCTTTAAAGGCATTCAGTGTTGCTTTAGAGGAGTTCTGCTAGCTTAAAATGAAGAACATATTTAATGTCATATACTCTTGATATTTTTCATGTCAGTTTAAATATATAATGTCCATAAAAATACAGCTATCTTAAATCCTAAGTAATTGTGCAGTAATCTTGGGAAGATGAAGTAATGCTGTAGAGGCTGAAGTCAGGGACATGATTGCTTTAAGGGTTATGGGAGACATGTTTCACTTCTAACCTCAACCACTAGTGTTTTCTTAGTTGCACCTTGCAAATACTTTCTTCTGAAAACAGAGAAGTTCAGTATAAAATGTTTTTTACTGTCTGTGGAAAATCACCTCAGTTGGCACTCATTCATTTCTTGCAATGTTCCAGGAGCAGGTTGCTCAGTGTGTCAGGTTATTAAAGTTTCTGTGTAACATTTGCTGATGGTAGGCTGAGGAATCTCTAAATTTGGAGAAATAAGGATGAAACTTGAATTTATGGTTAACAGTAAAGAGGGAAGGCAGAATTTTTCTGACAGACAAGAGGAAGACAGAATAACTAAATTTGCTCTTAAGCTTTTGTCAGATTGAGATATAAATGTCTTTATGGAAATGCTCTTCTTTGCTTTTCATTTTTCCAACAGTATTCAGTATTGTTTGTTTTTGTGTAAAACACTGGGAGACTTTTAAGATTGTACTTTGAATTTTCTTCTGAAAAAAGTCTGTTTTTTAAGGAAATTAGGTATTTCTGATGTGTAGCTCTCTCAACTGCTGCCTATTGAAATTTGGAATTTCTAGGGCAGTTTTCACCAAGCTTAGATTGTTATGCCTGTGAAGATAAGTTCCTATAAGCTTCATAAAAACCAATTTAGATAGTACATATTTATTAACCATTACCATGGTGAAGGGGGGATGTTACCTGTTTTTTGTGATAGTAGCTTGAGAGCTGTTCAGCTTGCAACTTGTGATACCAGGCAAGCAACAGAACATCTCTCTTCACTGAGCGAGAAGGGAACATTTTAGTGTGGGAAGGAACAAGGGGTTTTGTGAAGAAAGAGAGCTGAAGATGTATCAGAGGGTGGCTTGGGAATATTGTGTAAATGTGGAAGATACCCAGCAAGCTGAAATTACTGCACTGGGGCTGTTATGGTGTTGAACACTAATATGTAGACAGCTAAGCTTACCTAGTGTTGATGCTTGAGGAATGTTTCTATCTTAATCTTCCTGAGTAGTACATCAAGAGTTTACTACACAGTGCCCACATCAAGATACTGACATTTTCTCATTTTAGTGCTTGAGAATTTTGTTTTGATTTAAAATCAGTGTAGTTAAGTAATTACCATCAGACCGTGGCAAAACTGGTGTCAATAGCGTCAGGTTATTTTGTTCTCAGAACTTTTAATTTACATCAGATGATTTTATATTCAATGTTGTTTGATTTTGTGTAAAACACTGGGAGGCTTGTTTTTTTCCTCTTGAGTTCCACAGGAAGGCATTGGTTTAAGTATGTTTTGTATTACCTCACTAATGATGAATCCAAGATCTTAACTGTGGCTAGTGTTTTTCCTTAAATTTGTGTCACTAGGCATTGTATGCATTCAATATGAAGGTGTCAAGCATGATTCCATTTGGTGTGGTGTCTGAGACTTTTTCCGTACATTTTTTTCTGTATTAAAATTATGACACAAGAAAAAGGCTTTATAGCCTTTTGAAGACTGTAGAGCTATAGTTTCAATTTAAAATAAAGACATTTTAGGTATACATTGCAGTGAAAGCCATGCAAGTGAGAGGAGAGTTGCAAGTGTATTTCATAGTGAAATACTTGGAACTGCTGTGAAAGGTACCTATCCAGTTTATGGAGACAATAGGACAGCAGAATAATCTGATTGCCGCGTAGTTTGTTATTATTAAAAAGCCTTGACAGATTCATAGCTGCAAAACTTAGTCTGGAGACATTTCCTATACTGTGAGTTATCCCTTTCCTGACATGTGGAGTTACTAAATTTGAATTTGGCTCCTATCTAAGTTCTTGAAGCAGAATTTGATCATGTAATTAAAGTTAAGTGACAGAGTGAATTGTGTCAGAAAACTAAAAATACCTTTAATTTTGAAAACTGATCTTCACAATCACCATGGAATACTAGAGCACGTTATGTATTTTAGCCAATACAAAATTTAACCTGGAGACAGAATTAGTGTTTTTAGGACTCTCAGAAATGTTTTGGGGTTTTTTTTCCCATGTAGCACTGGTGTGTGCTTTACCATGGTGCTTAATTTTGTCTTCAGATGTAGTTACGGTGGTAGATGAAATGCAATACTCTTTGCTTTGTTTTCTAACTTTTAGATGTGTTAACTTCACAGTTTCTCTGGCCTAGCCTTAGGCTAATCTGAACCTTTCTGTTGTGCTGCTATAACAGTTGTGTGCCGTGGTACAATTATTCATGTAGAAAATTGAAGCCTCCATTATGTAGTATTAGCTAGCTCAGCGTTAGCTTTCTGTCAGCTGTGGACAATATAACCCATTTAAGTCTGTATGGTTGTGGTGGTGGAAAAGTGAAAAAACAAATGACTGAAATATTGCTTAACCATCAGTTTTGTTCTTTCTGTGCTCTTTAGTAAATCAGCTTTAATACTGTCATGATTAGACTTCTAAAAGTTATTCCTGTTGTTATGACTCTCCTTTCTGACAACTTTTACTCTGAAATGGTGATTATATGAAAGTGCAAGAAGGATGCATGCACAGAAGCTTTGATCAAGTAAATGCATGCACTTGCATGGAATCATAAAGTGAAGTTGGTAGGGTTTTGTGGTGAAAGCCTATGATGAAGTCCAATTTATAGGTTAGGGCCAAACTTGCTGTCCAGGTCAGTGAGAAAATAAAAATGTTTATGCAGTGACCATCTCTGCTAATGTTTGTTTAGAATTAACAGAGATGAAGAGATTGCTTGGAGATCTTAATTGCTACATAGTTAGTCCAGTCTGGTATTTGTGGAAAAATTGTATTGAGTTAGGATGACCTCGAGTACTATACCTGTCTTCTGATGTGACAGCATTTTGACCAGAGCTGGCAGTGGGGTGGTGTAGAAGGATGCATTATTGTTCATTAGGTAGCAGATTTTCAACTGACAAAATTAAATGTACAGAAGAGATACTGTAGTTTGGATATTGGCAGCCCTCAGATTTGTTCATGTGACTTTAAACCTTGGTACGAAAAAAATTACGCTAGCTTAACTAGAATAGACTTCTTAAACAAGCTTCAGTAAAGATGAGGTAGGTTTTTGGTTAGTTTTTGCACAGGGGAGTGGTTGATTAAATGTGTTAATAAAGCTGTTTCCCTGTTAGATTTTGTGCATTAAAGGAGGATTATATCTGGCCATATGTGGCTTGCCGATGAACTTTCCCTAGGGAAATGCCTATGTACGTGCAAACTGAAATGCTTATTCTAGAATCTCAAATGAATTATTTTTGTTGAAAATAGTGTGTGGCAATTGATACGGTAAGAGAAAAAGGTGATTTTTTATTTTTCTTCAATATATTTACAGCTGGAGATGGAAACAAGACTTTTTAGAAGGCTTGGTTATGTAAATTTTCGTTCATAAGAAGGACATTTGGATTTACTTTGACATTTTCAATTAGGCTGCCTCTTTGAGTGCATCTCATTCATATGTGTTTGTAGACTGAGAGTAGGTGTATGTAGACTTACGTTCAGTTACCTATACCTTTGTTTTATGAGGAAGATCATACATATCTGTAAGAGTAAGCAAATATATATTTAGAAAAAATAATAATTTTTAGGACTGCTGATAGTCTAATTTGTACACCAAAATTAATAAATTCTGTTCTTGGTTTGCAAAACTTGAGTCTAGAATAGGTTAGCGTTACAGAAGGCATATGTGGAAAAAGAATGTTGTGAGAACAGTACTGTTGTCTGAGTTTCAGAAAGTGAAAATAAGAATATGTGAAAAACTGAGACTTTTAAGTAAAAAAGAAGTGGTAATTTAGAAGGTACTTGAGATACAAACATCATATTGTTGGAAGTTCTGGTAATGGAAACAATCTATGTGTACTTGTGATCTTAGTTGTGTTGGAGTGCTAAAGAGCATGAATCAAAATAAAAGTGTTTTGGGGCCATGCACACTGAGAAATAAACTGGACAGTTGAGCTCCTGCATGATCTGTTATGAGGAGATTTCATTTGCCTTTGAAATTAGGTTATTATATTTGCCTTCTTAAATAAACACCTGTGTCTTCTGAAGTGTGAAAAATTTGATGTGATCAAGAAGTAGCAGTTGCTTTGTGTGTTTTCCCTCTTTGCTGCTGAAACTCTAGGAAGGATTTCCAACGTTGCAGTATATTATGTACTTTTTCTCTGTGGAAGAAATGTAGTAAATGTGGGATTTGTAGTTCAGTATTTTGAAAGGCAAACTGGCAGGGAAAGGATCTGGCAGTGGTTTTTCACGGCTTGAATGGGGATGCTGCCAAAGACCTTATTTAGGTGCGTTGTCATTTCTTGTATATCCCCTATGTTTCTTACCTTATTATTGTGGAGAGATTAGTCCTCCCATGTGAAGCTGAGAAAGACTATCCTTATTTTTCGATTAGTTCACATCTGCTACAAAATATTGGTGGTCTTTTTAGGAAAAAAGATGCTACTTCAGAGGATTTACATGTTCTTTTTACAGTGCTTCCAAGGTAATTGAAGTCAGAATAAGTACCTAAGGAATGGGAGAATAAAGTAGTCTTTGAGGAATTAACTAACATCTGAAAATATAAAGAGCACATAAGGCCAAGCTGTATTTTGTTTTTATGTTAAAAGTTTTTTAAAATGTTATAAGATCAGGCTACATTAGTCTTGGAATTCCCCAGGTATATGAAGTACATTATATTGTTGAGAACACAATGAGTTACTGATGAGTAAGTTTTCATTATGTTCAAGTCACATTTAGAGAACACCATCTAAGACTTGTAAAGTGATTCAGTAATGAGCAGTTTTGATACAGGTTATTGATAACTGGAGAGAGAAATTTTGACAGGAGAAATTTGTTTGGAAATGTTCTTTGCTTTTGAAAGCTGATACCGTGAGTATGTACCATCTTTGAAAGTTTTACGTACCGAATATTTCAGCACACCCATTTTGTCTTCAGTTTTGACTAAGGTGTCAGTGATTTTGTGTATTTTTTTCTGCTTCTGAAAAATGATGAAGTAATAATTTGGTTGCATTTAATTGCGTTATGCAATGAATCATTTAACAACTTTTTATTTTAGAGTTTGCCTAGGAAAATATTATACAAAAAATAAAGCTGTAGACATATTTATTTGTAATATAAATGATTGGAATAGCAACTCAACCTATTTGGGTCACATCAAAGCCATGTGAAAGCCTGAATTTCTCTCATTGGACTAAAGTGAAAATATTTAAATCCACTCTTTAGTCATGAAATATTTATTTTTCATTTTAAATGAACAATGGATCTGACTAAACCATATATAATTTTAGAGGTATTTTCAAATTCAAATTCTATCTGAAAACTTTTTCACAGTTAGAAACTGCTGTCCTAAACTTACAAGGGGTCTTCAATTATGAGCCTATTTGCTGTGGATTTGAAATTCCGTAGATTTCTTCTGTTGTATGGAGACACGTATATAAAGATGAATGAAAATTATGCAGTAATAACTAATCTAGAAAGAACAGTTTAAACTTTCTGTGAGGCATACAAAAATAGCAGACATAGTTGATTAGATATTTAAATTTTGTATTGATGACCTCACAATGAAGCTCTTGCTTGGTATCAGATTTGTAGAATGAATTTCAGATTTTCTACTCTTAAGTATTTCTAAAGGAGTTTTGTTGCGTGGAGTCTTGTATTATTCTCTCTGTAGTCCAAATGTATTTATAACATTCAGATGATTGTTGGAAAGTGAACATGACTGTTCCCCCATCTCAGTTAAGGGCTTTGTAGTAGGTGGAGTGTTCCATAAAAACTACATGTGATGTCAGAGAAAGTTTCTTGGAAGTCTTTAGTGGAGGCACTAGAAACTTCTTCTGCACTCTTCTAGAAGATGTGAGGAGAAGCCGTGTTGCGGAATTACTGTCATTGCCAAAAATCATGAGCCCTTGGGAGTAGAAGTATGTGAGCAGATACTTGAGAGGCGAGAAATGCAGAGGTATGAAAATGCCAGGAGGCTGAGTGAATTTTAAGTTCCTTGTGCTTAAACCAGGACTGTTTTTTACTGTCTTTCATAAAATAATAAAATATCCTGTGTTGGAAGGGACCCACAAGAATCATCAAAGTCTACCTCCTGGCCCTGCACAGGACACCCCAAGAGTCACACCATGTGCCCGAGATCATTGCCCAAACACTTCTTGAACTCTGTCAGGCTGGTGCTGTGACCACTTCCCTGGGGAGCCTGTTCAGTGCCCAACCACCCTCTGGGTGAAGAACCTTTTCCTGATACCTGACCTAAACCTTCCCTGACACAACTTCAGGCCATTCCCTCAGGTCCTGTCACTGGTCACCATAGGTCTGTACCTGCCCCTCCTCTTCCCCTCACAAGGAAGTTGTAACTGCAGTGAGGTCTCCCCTCAGTCTCCTCCTCTCCAGGCTGAACAGACCAAGTGACCTCAGCCACTCCTCACACGGCTTCTCCTCAAGGCCCTTCACCATCCTCGTGCCCTCCTTTGGGCACTCTTAACAGCTCAATGGCTTTTTTACATTGTGCTGGTTGTGGTGGTTAACTGTCCTTAAGGAGTTTTTCAGTATTTCCCAGAATAATCTTCTCTATAATTTTACCAGTAACTGAAGTTAGAGTGACAGGCCTGTAGTTTCTGGGGTCATCCTTCTTGCAGTCCCTGAAAATTGGGGCATTAGCAACTTCAAATCAAGTGGGACTTCAGCAGATTCCCGAGACCTTTCAAAAATCATGGAGAAGGGTCTTGTGATAATATCAGTGATCTCTTTGAGTATTCTTGGATGAAACCCATCAGGCCCCATAGATTCTTAGGGATCCAGTTGAAACAGCAGGTCCCACAGAAGTTCGGGATTGACTGGGAGTTTGTCATTCTCACAGCCATAGTTCTCCATCTAGGAGTATTGAGACCCTCTTGACCGGTCATCAGTGTTGAAGACAGAGGCAAAGATAGCGTTATACTTCACTCTGCCTTGTCTCTGTCTGTGAGATTTGTGAGATGACCATCCTCATTCTGTAATGGGCTGATTTTATTTCTGATTGCCTTTTGCCATTAATGTATTTGAAAAAAACTCGTTATTGTTCCCCACAGTTCTGTCCAGCTTCAGTTGGGCTTTGGCCACGTGGATTTTCTCCCTGAGGTGGTAAGCAGCATCTCTGTAGTTCTTCCATTCCACCAGACTGGGTTATGGGAGACATGTTTCACTTCTAACCTCAACCACTAGTGTTTTCTTAGTTGCACCTTGCAAATACTTTCTTCTGAAAACAGAGAAGTTCAGTATAAAATGTTTTTTACTGTCTGTGGAAAATCACCTCAGTTGGCACTCATTCATTTCTTGCAATGTTCCAGGAGCAGGTTGCTCAGTGTGTCAGGTTATTAAAGTTGCTGTGCATACACCTCACTTTTTTGCCTTATTTGCAAGAGAAAATCCCTGTTCAGTCAAGATGGCCTTCTGCCTCCTCCGCTTGACTTCTGACATTTTGGAACTGCCTGTTCCTGTGCCCTTAGGAGGTGGTGCTTAAAAAATGACCAGACCTGATGGACCCTCAAAAAGCATTTCTCAGGGCACCTTACTCATTCCATAAACAGCTTGAAGTCAGCTCTTCTCATGCCCAGGGCTGGAATTTTGCTGGCACTTTTCCTTCTGACAACGGAGATTTTAAACTTGATTGCTTCGTGGTCATTGTGGCCAAGGCAGCTTCATTCATGAGATCCTCCCTGTTAGTAAGCAACAAATCAAGGAGGGCACTTTTTCTAGCTGGCTCTCTCAGTAGCTGTATCATGAGGCTATCCAGGTTTAGGACTCTTCTGGACCTGTTTTTGCCAGCTGTGTGATGCTCCCAGTTAACATCCGACAAATTGATGTTCCTATAAGGACAAAGGCAGTTGTTTTGAAGGTGTCCCTTAGTTCCTCAAAGAATAATTCACTGACATCATTGTCCTGGCTTGGTGGCCCATAGCAGACTTCTGCGATGACACCTGCATTATTTGTGTGTCTCTTAATCCTTACCAGACACTGTCACCCTGCCATTGCCAACTTCAGGCTCTGTACATTCCAGCCCTTCCACCTCTCCTGCCCTGCCTGTCCCTCCTGAAGAGCCTGTGACTGTCCAACATGGCACTCCAGTCACAGGGCTCATCCTGCCTGGTTTCATTTATTCCAGTGATGTTCCTTGTGCTGTGTGTGTTGGTGTGGAAACATTTCGGGTGTGATCTGTTGTAGCTGACATCTCATGGACCAGGTTAAGGATCTCACTAGCACTCAGTTCCTCGAGTTTTGGCATACCATCCTGTCGCTGTGACCCGCAGGGATGGTGAGAAGCACGACAGAGGAGTCCAGGGTAAATGGGATGGAGTCCTTTAATTAATTACAGACTCATTTATATAGCATTGTTCGCAAAAGTGGTATAACATTATTGGGTGCTTGACCATACACCTCCCAGAGTGATTGGCTGAATGCTACGATGCCTATTTTAAAGTATTTTCTTCAGTGAACTGAAACAGTATCCACTGCATTCTCACAACACCCTGCCCCTGCAAATAGTTTACAAAATAGGAAACAGTCTCTCAGCTTAGTTTGCGTGAGAATGGAGACTTTCACAGAAGACTGTAAAAGGTGGAAAATTTCTCTGCTAACTTCTTTAGCATTCATACTATCCCATTGCTTATCACTGTCAAACCTGTTTATGTCCTTTTCCTTCTTCCAATCTAGTTTAACGCTCTATCAGTTTTTTATTTTCCTCTGTGGCTCTTTTGCTACTGTGTGCTTTTCTTAAAAATAGAGAAAAATGTTAGTATACTGATACTAGCTGTGATAGAGACTCTTGTAATTGCAATGTGAAGGGTAATGTTTATGTTACCTAAGGGAGCAGTTATGGTTGCATGTTTCATTTAAGTTTGTCATTCCTGGGCAGTGGAATGGTCTGTTTAGCAACTTTAATGTTCTCTTAATTAGTTTATTTAGGAGTAAATGTGGAACATAAAAAAGGAATGAAGTAGCTAGTAAGTTTTTATTTTAAAGGTGACTTGCACACTTGAATGTGAACATTGTCATGACAACACTTCGGAACATGTCAGCTTGTGTATAATTACAGTGGTACTCCTGCTGCTGCTGCAGGATCAGGCATTTGAGAAACACATGAATGAAGAAGGTACTTAAATGAGCTTTTCTTTTATTCTGCATTATATAGTATCCTAGAGAGTTGTTGCTGCTACAGAATAGGGTTCTTATGTGGCATATAGTGTTTGGTAGTGTTAACTGGAGCATTTTCAAACTGAGATTAGAGAGATGTGTAGATTTATAGCTCTAATCTAGGGATACTTCTGCAGGTGTTAGTTTGTGAGACTTGTCAGTCAGTTGAAAGTCTGTTGTCACTTAGTTGTCTTCACTTTGTCTCTCCTTACTTTTCAGCTGGTCTCTCTAGAGTGCTTGGAAAAGTCTATCAGTTTACACAAAAAAAAAGGAACCTCTGGTAGCTATTGTTAGTTCTGCATCTCAGTTACTCTGAAGTTACTTGCTTTTTTCCAATCTTGTTTTATATTTTATCTTCAGTCTATATGGATTGTAGATTTAGTTTATAATTGAGATCTAATTACTTTTCCTTCAATGTAATACCATTTTGACCTTTTTTTTGATAGCTTCTTTTGCCTTCTCTTTCTCTTCGTACTTGAACATAGTCATTTCAGTCCTGTGATGTTGCTTTGTTAAGTTGGCTTTGATGGTGTGTTTGCCACTATCCTGATGTTTAGTCATATACTTCTTTAGCTAAGAGCAATTATTTAAATCCTAACAACATTTGCTGATGCTGTGCTGAAGTTTATGGTTTAAGTGTGCTCATTTTTGTAGGCAGAGATGAAAAAATGAAAATTAAACAAAATCAAGCTGCAAAATGGGGACAAGGATGGTATGTTTTTCAGAGTGCCTGTAACTATCACAAAGCAAGAAAAGAATTTTTGAAATAATTTAGAATGCTTACACTGTATGTATTCCTTTTTCACTTCAGATGATGCACACTTTTGAATGATGTCTGACTTCTGAGCCTTAAAAATTATGTTGAGTCTTTGAGAAAAATCTGCTGAATCTTCCTTAACAGTCTAAGAAAACTAAGGCAATTCCAAAAACTGTACTTTCATTCTATATCAGAAATTTTTACATGCTAAGTAATTGCAAATACTACATATATGTGTCTCTTTGCCTTTTGGTGCTTTTCCTCTAGAATGTGAGCATTATGGTGAAGAAAAGATATTGCCATCAACAGTATAACACTGCCATAGGTAAGTGCAATACAAATAAAAGTAACCATGAAAACTTTTTGTATTTTTTAAGGTAAATACATCATAAAATGTTGTACAGGAACTTCAGTATGAAGAAAGTCATAAGTGCTGTCCTTATTTTGACTTAGTTGCAGATTATTTTATTAGGAAAATGTTGTAAGAGAAGTTTGCATCCTGGAGAAACTGTGACAGGAATGCTTGCATGTCTTCTTTTTAATACATAGTGTTGGAAAAATGTGTAGGACTTGTGCTGCTTGTTTAGCAGGTATCTTCTAAAAGGTACTAATGCCAGTTTATATAAGAAAGCTTACCCATAATGTAACTGGAGTATCTGTTGTTTCAGCAGGAGGAAAGGGAAGGACAGAAGTTACTCTGTAATAGACTTGTCCATATAAGGACACATTTCTGGAAATCAAAATTTATGTTGTTTGTAATGTATTTGGTACACTAAAAATTCTAGGATTGTTTATTGTTAGTTCTCACTGAAGAAGCCAGTAAGATATGGAACATAAGTCTTCTTTTCTTTGGTACCTAAAATATTTAGTTGCATTCTGTTGCATCAGATGTGCTGACCTTCTTTCTAAGAACTGAATGGTGACCTTGAAGTTCTACTTCAATACACTTAATGTCTAGCTTTCTTAATGTCTACACTTCTTCCCTAGCTTTTGTAGTGATGGGTGAGGGAAAATTACCTATTATTTCTCATTGAGTCTGTTCCTTTGAGATCTGTGGTTTAGGAAGTGACTTTAGGGTATCTGGTGGTGGTGCTTAAAAACCTACAAGATTATGTTGTAATGTGCCTATCTTTTTCTCTTAAATGCTTCTGTCTGTACCATAAAAGACCACAGCGTTCATTATTTACTGCTGAAGTCCTTTTCCCTGGCATTAAGCAAGTCATCTTGGATTGGAATCTGCATTTGTGTTTTTTGATTGCTCTCAGAACAAGCCTTTCATTCCCCCTTTCACAGTATTGTGGTCATGTTTCTTTGCCAAACAAATCCATTCAGGTAATAGGTTAGTTAGCTGTTGATTAATGATTTTTAAATGTCATCTAGTTATAACCATGCTATAACTATGTATGATTTAGCAGATGCAATTATTCAGATGACTGTTCATATTACTTGGTGTATTTTCACTACTATCTCTTTGATTTTTGAAATTTTGCAGTAACCTATGATGTAAGTAATTATTTTACTTTGTGAGAAATTGGTTTATGAAATGAAAGTGTCTTCAGCTCAAAGTGTTAAAAATAAGTTCCTGGTGACTACCTTTAAAATAGGCTGTAGTGCATGAATTACATTTTTCCAAAGGATGTTTTCCATTACTGCAGTGTATTCCCAACATTGAAGCAAATGTAGCAAAATAATTTTGGACAGGTATTTAACTCATCATGGAATTTTGCCTGTGTAGAACCTTCTGAATTATGAGGTTTTATGCCATTGTCATCAAATAGAAAACAGTATCCAGTGTTCTTATAACTGAGATTTAAAACCAAAAGCTTTCTTATGGTTCTTTATTGCAGTAGTAAGATAACATTGTTTTTGCTGAAATCCATGTAGGAATTAGTGTCTAGGCAATGATGCTAAACAAGGGAGAAGGGGAGCAGGGGAACAGATTTATGACATAAGTATAGTAGGGAAGAGTAAATAAATACAGGGTTTTTTTAGATTCTAGGAGTTACTGAAAGAACTCAAGTGTCCTTGCCATGAGTTTATAATTTGTGCATCTCAGAAATTACAATTCAGAAAATACAATATATTTCTGTAACTTCAATAACTGTGCAGCTTGAGCATTTACTTTAAAACAACAGATAATATTTGAGAGAAAATAAATAAAATGCTTTCTTTTGCAGAGCTGGCATAAAGTGGAATGAATGGGTCCAAGGGTCAATTTTAAATGTGTTTATTCAGGAAGAAGTTTTATAGGGCTTTTTTGTTGCTTTTTTAAAACTATTCCTTGAAATGTTGAAATTCTGGCACCCTTCAGTCACACCAGTATCTCTTGTCATTACATACTAGAAATAGAGACAATTAACCTTAAAGTAGTGCTTTTCATAGCAAAAGATACACTTAGTTATAGCTTAATTGTGTAAAGCAAAATACACTTAGTTATAGCTTAATTGTGTGACTAGTTGAAGAGAAAGGTAATTTTGTGCAAGAATCTTAGTGTCTCAAATAACTTTGTTTTTCTTTTAACAGAGTTTGTCTAAAGACTAGGAAATATTGCTGGTGTGCATTCTGGAAGTACATTTCATTACAGATACCTCCAAGGCTTTGCAAACAGGATGAACATGCTGCTGTTGACTGCTTACTGACAGTAACCAGCTGGGCACTTCACTCATGATGTTTTCATTCTCACATTGTCCAATTGGAATTTGCTTATACTGATTTTTAAAGAGAGGAATACGTCAAAGTGGAGTACCGTAAACTTGACATGGAAAATAAAAAGAAAGACAAAGACAAACCAGATGAAAGAATGGCACGGCCTAGTGGGAGATCAGGCCATAATCCACGTGGAACTAGTTCTTCAAATTCTGGAGTGTTAATGGTTGGCCCTAACTTCAGAGTTGGTAAAAAAATTGGGTGCGGTAATTTTGGAGAACTACGGTTAGGTAAGATCCTTGTTTCTTTATTTCAGTTTACATTATTCAAGGCCATTTTTATGCAGTCTAGGCATAAAAATTTCTGTATGAATACCATGCAGCTGTTTAAACTGCTTTGAAGTTTCAGATACGCAAGGCATATTTAACCCATCTTTTCTGGCTTTACCCCAGCCAGTGCAAGCTTGATGACATGAAGAATCTGCACAGCAGGATACTTTCTGGGACTAAAGTGTTTTCTAACTGTGCAGTGCTCTCCTAAATTCACTGAGTTTTCTCTTCCAAGATGCTGGAAGTTACATCATGGTTATTGTAAATGTCTCTTCTGACTTCCTGAGCCAGTTTATTGAGGTATATTTAGGGCTAAATGTATCCGAGGCACATCCCTGTCCTGTAGGTCTGATGGATCTCTTGGAGATACTTGGAGTACCAGGTACTACAGCATTTTTAATAGCAGCGAGCACAGAAATTCCTTGGTTTCTTTTCTAATGTAGTGAGGCTAAACATTGAGTTGCTGTTAAACACGGCAGTGAGAATCAATCTGTAGAGAAAATCTGAGATAATTCGGTTTCTAGTTCTGTGGTAAACAGATGGGTGAAAATCAGATGGTGGAGAAGGCACAGACTGAGAAGGACCTATTGAGTTTTGAAGAATTTGGGCAGTAAAGCTGTCCAAATGAAATGTTAGCATTTAGTAAAATAGACACTGATGGGTGTGTGGTTTTGGAAGACTCTGTTTAGTTTTGTATTTCCAGGATGGACAGCATGATTAGCCAGGGTTTTCAAGGTGTGCAAATTCTGTATGTGTTAACAAATGCAACTTGACACTTAATGGCAAGGATTTATTCTAGTATTGTTAGAAGGTTTCAGTTCAAGTGCCTCATGCGTTAAATAGATGTGGGTTTCAAAGTTAGGTATTTGAGAAGAGGGTGGGCTGTATAGGTGTTCTTTCTTTTGATCTTTGCCTATAGTAGAACTAATGCTCATTGGCCTTCAGGCAATATTTGTGATAGAGTGCTTGCATAAAATATAACATGTTTTTAATATAGTGCATTGTGGGGGCTGTCAGGATGTAAACAAGCTTAGCAAATTAATACTGGAAGGGGATTAAAGACAATATTGCTGCAGCTCTGACTTAGGACACTGAATTTTGCAGTCTCAGTAATAGGTACTCTTGTTATTATTATTGATAGTATTTAAACAAAATTGATACATTTTGACTGTTACAGTGTTGCATATGTGCCTTTCCACAAATCAAGCTGAAAAATAGGTCTTCCTCACTTCAAAACTTATGCATACTGCCTTCAAATTGTAACTTCTGTTTCAATCCTCTCAATGAACTAAGTCAAACTAACAAGATTAATTTTCCATAAAGGCAACTGCAAACTAATAAATTTAATTTTTTTGTCTGTTATTTGGTCACAATGTACAGAGCTCATTAAAAATTAATATCTGATTAATTCATTTACTTGCAGCTGGTACAGAGTGAAACAATTATTTTAAATACAGTATTAAATAGTTAAGACTTACAGTTTGATAGTACTGAAATAAAATAGAACAAGTAGGTAAAAGAAATAGGAGGAAGATTACAAGGCAGTGTACTGTCCTGCAACAGTTACCAGGACAAGTGTGGCTTTCTCATTTTAATATCCTTGGGTTTTGCATATATACTAGATATTTCAAATCCCTATTTATTGTTGTTTGTGAGGTAAGATGTTTTAAATGTAAGTTACTGAAAGCAATAGTTAATACTGCTATTATAGATTCTGATTTAAATTTTTTATCCCTTGCTTTGCTACAGTAGCAAGTACTTAGAGTGCATCCTTTCTACAAAGATGTACAGAAGCACTTTGTTTTATGTGTTTCTGCAAATGGGAGTATATTTTGAGCATGTGTCCTAAGTTTAAACCTGAGGGACTTAAAGGAAGATTAAAGACTTGTAGAGTGGTGAAGTTGCGTTCAGAAGATAAAAATCCAGTTATGTATTGGGAGCTGTTGTAGTTCTTCCACCTGAGAAGAAAGTGGTCAGAATTCAGTAGTGGCTTATGGATCAAATGGGAAATTGGCTATGTGTAGCAAATTACTATCTGTGATGTTCAGCCATTAGCTTGCAAAGGACTAAATTGGTTTGGATCTTGAGCTGTTAATTTTAAGGCTCTTTGTTATAGTTAAGTTAAACTGATTTAGTTAAGATAAACTGATGAGGTAGTAAGAGAGAACTTGTTTCTGTTGCAAGTGATGCATTACTCAAGACCTGTTGTGTGTTTATAGACAGATCAACAGTGGCGTCATTTATACTTGTCTGCTGTATTTTAAAGAGACAATTGTCTTGACTGACCACCTGGAAAGTTAGTGTCCCTTCTGATACTACTTCAGAATAAACATGTCATTACAGCTTTTGGAACTCAATATCCAGCTACTTAACTGTAGCTGGATTTGATACTTACTCAGAGTAGGTGATTTTTATATCTGAGAGATGGAATGAGCAGGGCTCCTGCAAGAATTTCTATTAAGTGTTTTATAGATTGTAATACCATACAAAGACAAAGAAACAACTTCAAACAAAGTACACTTTTTATCAGAAATGTAACTGATATGATCATCAGAGAAGAAATACTTATGATGCCTGGATTTCCACTCTAGTCCCTAGATAGGTCTTGGAATACGCATCCTTTTGTGGGTCATATTATGGCATGCTGCTGGTGTTGATTATGTGTTTGTTGTTGTGAAGGCATCAGGTAATTCGTTTTTGTTTGGGTTTTTTTTGTGAAGTTGATCCACTAAGGGATGCATGTTTTTAATGCATCTTGTTTCAGCTTTACAACAATACTCTATTTTTTAAAAGGATGATTAGAGCTTAAATCAGTCTTTGACTATTGGTGTACCTCAGTTGGTCACAGCATGGTGCTAGTAACAGGAAGGTCATGTGTTCAATCCCTGTATGGGCCATTCACTTAAGAGTTGGACTTGATGGTCCTTGTGGGTCCCTTCCAAATCAAATATTCTATGATGCTGTGTAACTGTCTTCACAGGGAACTCTTTAGACTTGGTCCATGTCTTTACCCCGTTGGATTTCTTTAACAAAACTGAGCTAAATATGGGAAATTGAGACCTGAGTAATACTACAGAGAAAAAAGTAGGATTATCATTAAAAATAATATACACTAAATGCATTTGAAGATTGTAAAGAAACAAAACATGTTGGAATTGATAGCTTAATTTTTCCTTTATCTGCTATTTTTTAATTTTACACTATTTTTTAATTTTAATTTTATAAAACTTGTTTAACATTTTAGTCATTGCATACAGTTTAAAGTGATACTGAAAAGTTCTTATCCAGTTACAGAATCTCTTTTAAAGCAGCAGATGTGTTTTCCAGGTGGTGTAAGCCTGTCAGGAATGTCATTGTCCTGTCCTAACTTCTAGCTTAGTAAATTACATAATTGAGGGAAAAAAAATACTCCTAGTTAATTCTAGTTTTAATTAGTAGCTGATGTTTCAAAATTATATGGTAATTTTAGAATAAGTTTAAAATAGTTCTCAGCAATAATGATGAAAATGTAGGATATCCCATTCCAGTTACAGTGATTTGCCAATGTTCAAGCTTTTTTAGTACATAAAAGTTTCACAAACTTGGTGAAATAGCTGAAACTCTGTGAAATTTCCACCTCTTACACTATTCAAGGAAAAATTCTTTTTAAAGTAAGGTATTAGACTAATAAACACACGTTTCTTGTCACTGCCAGAACAACTAGCACCTTAGGTGAAAAATGTTTTGAAGACTTTCATGATGTTTAAGTGGCATTTTATTTGAACAGAAAAGCCAGTGTCTCACATTCTTGTTTTTCTTCTTTTTCAAGGAAAAAATTTGTACACAAATGACTATGTGGCAATTAAGCTGGTAAGTTAATATTTTTTTAAAGGATTTGGGATGAATAATTAATTAGATTTTTTTTCCTTTCAGATGTTGTTGGTTTGATTTATTGCATTGAAACCTTTAATAGTCTTGTATGATTTCATCGAACTAGATAAAAGCAATTAGTGATAGATGTAATTGTATAGTTTGGCCATATTGAGTAAAACCAGTTTTTAATTGTTGTCACTGTTTTCAAGGCTAAATGTATGTTTGCAAAGTCAGCAGTGATTTAATGCTGCTTTAAGGATGTGCTCTGTGGCAGTCATCTTAGTAGATTCCTTTGTTGTCCAACAAGTAGAGGTACAACAAATTTACTGTGAATCTTAATATCAGGTGACTACAGAGAAATTCCAGAAATTCTTCAGACTGCATGTATTTTAATGTCCACACTCCTGCCCCTAAGTGTTTTTCATCTCTAACTGTTGGTATTTGCACATCACTTTGGTAGACATGTTTTATTTGCAATGTTGTGTAATACATGTACTTCACTTGTGAACATGATACTTTTGGATATTGTGTTAGTTATGTTAATGTTATTGTTTGGCTTTTTCATAATCTTTCATCAGAACTACTTTGGTAACACCATAATTTGCTTCTGGTTATTTTTAACCTCTTGGTAAATGACTGTTTTTATAACTGAAGTCTTTCATGATGAAATCCACTTGATTACTTTTTATCATTGAAGGGCTTGTAGGACTACAATTAATTTTTGTTGCTGCAGTAGCACAGAACTTTTTACACAGTGTAGTAGGGTTCCATAAAGTGAAGGGTAAGCTGTGGGAACAGAAATGCATGGCTTTATATAAGAAATCTAAAAAGCATTGCAAACATATAATAAACTCCTGAAAAATATGGGTATCACTGCCCTTGCTTTGTAAAATATTTACTTTGGGAGTAGTAAAAGTTTTTAGAACATGCAAATTATGGCTTGAGAGAGCAACATTGGATATAGTTTTGAGGGTTATTGTGTGTTAAATCAGATTTAATCATTTTGTTTTAACCTATCTTGAACTTATTCTGTATGTCGGTGAAAGTTGAAAATAGTCTGAGAATTCTTCTAGTTAAAGGCTGTCTACTACAAAGCACATTTAGAACTACTTTGCAAGATAGTGAGGTTTTTTTAAGCACTAATTACTTGATCATGTAGAGCAAGAGAACTTTATCTGATCGCTTTTGGTAAAAGCGTTTTTATTACATATGCAACTTAGTAAGCTTGGCTACCATTTCAACCGATTTCAGCTGTCACAGATGATACTGTTCGTTGGCAGCATTTACTTTTTTGGTTTCCAAATATCTCAGTCTTAGAGCTGCTTGTTTCCAGCTGAGTAAAAAGCTTGAAGTAACTTTATTGAGTAACTTAGTTTGAAGTCACCTAGAGAACCAATATAGTTAAGTCTATCTGTAATTTACTACTAGCACTGAAAGAGCTCTGAATATGTGATGAACTTCCCATTTGTCCTCTTACATTAGTGGTGTGAAAAGCTGTAATGTCTTTGCAATGAAAAGCAGACGAAGAAATCATAGTGAAAATCAACACTGGAGCTTGCATCATCATAGTAAGATAAAAATACACTTACCTGCAGGTAGAACTAGTGGATTCTATTAATATGGTTCTCCCTTTTTTATTTCAGTATGTGTTTCAGATACATACTTATTTCCAGATTGGAAAGGATTTGAGTCACAAGGTTCAGCCTGCTAAAAGCAGCTGCATCAAACTGTAGGATTTATTTGGATTGTTGCATTTTTTTCTGTTTTTTTCCTTTGAGACAGTACCAGGACTTTATTCTAACAGTATAGATACAATGGCATATCATCCTTTTCCTTTTTAAATGTAAGCAGTTGTTTTCTCTGCCACTTTTACTTCTGTGCTTTCAGAGCAGTGCATTAGGCCTATGCTTAGCCTTCGTTTTGTTATTGTAAGTTAAATACTCTTAACTTCCTCCCTGTTTTGTACCTGTTACAGTTCAAGTTTAGCCTTCATGAATGGGGTTACTTGAATTATGTTTATGTTATAGTTTGAGCAGTTACCTTTGGCAGGTCTGGTTGTTGTAATCTCTCCTGCAGTATCCTAAAATTGTATTTGCATTCCTTATGGTAGCATTGCATTGTTGACCTTCTGTTGTCTTGCGAGCAGCAAGACATTTCCTATGCCAGATGTTTTGTGTATCAATGATAACCATATACTCTAGTGCAGGAGGACTTTGTGGGTTTCTCTCAAGTGCAATGAATGGCTGTGTTTATACAGCAGTGTTCAAGAGTGCTTCTGATGGTAAAAGTAAGTGTTTTTTAAAAGTGCTCTTTTGACTCAAAGTTTTTAATTGTGTTGAATTAGTATTTCTTTTGTGGACAAAATTATACAAGCACGTTCCTGTTACGATGCTTAGGGCAGCTTCAGGACTTGTGTAACAAAATAGCTTAAAAAATTTTTCTGCATGAGGTCTGAGGGTCATACAGTGTATGCATTTTAAAGTATAATATTTGTATGTAAATGCGTATTTATTTTGGTAGAACGGCTACAGTTCCAGAATCTTCCTCTTAATCTTAGTTCATTATGGCCTGTTCTGTTTGGGGACATACTCCAGTTTGAGACATCAGAATAGGCTTTTATAAGTAGAATGAAACTCTTTAAGAACTGGGCTTTACCGGTTCTGTGCTGTATAGTGGTGTTTGTACATTTCTGCTGGTCTTTTAGTATACAAACTGATTACTTGTGATCAAGTCATTCTTTAGCAATAGCTGTTTGGTGTGTAAAAACTCTACTGCTCACTTGTTCTAACTGTTAGATTTACTAATTTTATTATATGTCCCTGTACTTGACTTAAACCTCCTATTCACTATTCAGCTTTTCCCTCTCCTTCATTGTTCTTCTCTTTCCCTTTGACGTATTTCTCCACTGCTCAAACTTACCTCTTCAGCAGACACTTAAACACTACCGAAAGACTAGCTAAAGGAATTTCTGCTTGAGCATGTTATGACCCATAAGTAAGAGGCCATGATGTTCATTATAAATTCTCATCAAGATTCAACAAAGACACTGGACACACTTCAGGGAGCTCTTGTGCTTTTTTGTGTGATTGCCTTGTGTCCAGCAAACAGCCCACTATTTAAACTTAAAAGGTGTTGGCTAACAAGCCCTTATGTTTGAAGACTTCTCAAGTGCTGACTAACAAGCCTGTAATTTTTACACTTTAATATTAAAGTCTCAGCACACTACTCAAAGGTGCTGACTCACAAACCACAACACTTCCACAACTCTCCCACAACAAACTTCAGTATGGAGTGTGGAATAGAAAATGATAGCCATGCTTTGCCCAGACAGAGTGAGGAAGAAGAGAAATAAAAGCAGAAAAGAAAGAACAAAGAATATCACCAGTCCTTAGATCCTGCCTTGTGTCACTGTGTGACTGGTCCAGAGCTGGAATTGTGACACAGTGAAAGAGAAAGAGAGGAAAAAGAGAGCAAGGAAGCCCAATTGGCTTCCTTTTGTAGTTAACCTGGTGCAACCTCTTACATGAATGAGATTTTTTGTGATGTTTTGTTCTTGGATGCACAGCCAGCCCTTGGAGCTCTTCTCCAATGAGTTGAGTCCAGGGTGGGGAACTGAGCATGAGTCTCCAGGTGGAGCAGGGAGTCGGCTCAGCAGAGTGCTGCCCCACCTCAGTGAGACCCTCTCTTCTAATCACAGCTTTCCTGCCAGAACAGTCAAAATGTTTGAGACAGAACATGCTTATGCCAGGTCCTCCACAAGGCCCAGTGGTTCAAACATTCCTTACTGTTGGTTGGGCATATGGCTCATCTTTGGCTGTGGTGATCTCTATGTATTGGACAGAGGGCTAGAAGAGGGAGGAAGGAGAAGACAGTAAGCAGCTAATCATAGCTGCAAATAAGGTCCATGCTCATCATTAAAACCAGAAATCCCACCAATATTACAATCCTGATTTATGTCAAACTTTCCCCACCCCTTGATTTCAAAACAGAAGAAATCTGGGGTTTAAGGCTTGATTCATTGAACCAGTCCTTTGGTTGGAGTGGTTGGAATAGTTCAGTCATCTGGTCAGCAGCTTCCTTCCTCTTTGCTCAGGCCTCTTCAGTTGAAGTTGTAGCATTGTGGATGGTGACAGAGCACTCCCTTTTGGTGAGGCTGAGCATCCCATGTAGCTCTTGTTCAGTAATGGGTGTGCTAAGGGCGCATCCATCTCTGAGGGGTTGTCAAATTGAACACTGATAGGATATAGGGAAGGAATTCAAACACTGCATTTCAATCCAGTATGTGTTCTGCTGTTAGATAGGAATAAGATTTTTCATCTGAACTCCTCCAGGCCAACCCCAAAGGGGCTGTATATTTTGTCATTCTTCAATTCAGTAAGATTTAGGATAATTATTTGTGGCTCTCTGGCAGGCTAATTCCTGCCATTGGGTACCACACTGAAAAATATATGGGGCTTTGGTCCCGTTACAATTGTAACAAGTACACAATTTTTTTTCATAATTCTGACACCAAGTATGAACCTTGTTTCAGGGGAAGTCTTCAGGTCAAGTGCTACAAGTAATACACATCACAGCAGACAAACTTACAAGCAACACAAGGAATCTTAATTCCTTCCAGTGTGAAGCAGGGCATGGCAAGGCAAAGCCCTTGGCTCTGAGGCCTCCATATTCTTACACATTTTTGTATTAGCTCCCAAGCTACATTGGAGTCTTACTACAATAGTTCATGTTTAACAGGCTGAAGGGAGAAGGATACATTGCTGAAATATCTTGGGTCAGTAGTGCTAGGTACTAATTATAAAACACCAGCAATATGCAGTTAAAATGCTTGACGTTAACATTAGTCACTGCTTTTGTCATAGTTCCTGTAGGAGAAGGAAAAATGCCTAGTCCTAAACCAGTGGTTGAAAAGAAGGTAGTATCCATTGGCATGAACACAGTGCTCTTTATCATGGGCATTGGTAGCTATCCACAAATAGCTGCTGAAAGGCATCTTAGGTCACTGCTCCAGTAGTGAAAAAAAATCTGCTAAAACTGGTTGTCCTGGGTGATGCTTAAGTTTAATTGGATCTTTATCTATCCTTTTGTGAAAGATATCATTGATTCCTTTTCCCATGGCCCACTCCTATACCACCAGAGCAGTAAGGTGGTTGCCATTGTCTCACTGGGTGGAACTGGGTAAATAACTGAACCACTGCTTTGAATCTGTATACTTTTGCCTGTGCCTGGACTAACAACTTCTACTTGGATTAGTCCAGGCACAACCTCCATATTTGAGTTGGGAATATGTACAGCATCTCCCTTCTCATTTAACTTACCCTGCAATAACTTTGATATTTTGGTTGCCTTATACGGCACTATTTTGTAGCAGTTTGCTGACCCTGTCCATCATCTCTGGTTTCAGTTTTAACTAGGGGTCCAGATTCCAGATTCTACATCCTGCAATTCCTTATGAAAGATTCTCTCTTAAGCATCCCAAAGCTGCGCCTGAAGCCTCCTAATATGACCATGCTGGACAGCAAATAGCCCTTCTGCCTTCAGCCTCTTTTCCTGATCACTCTCAGCAGCAAGTAACATCTTCTCCTGAGGCCTCCTCTCCCTCTCCAGGCAACAGGCAGCCACTGGATGAGGGTCCAGGACTCACAGGATCATTTACCGTATGAAGACCTCAGGTTCCCAGTATGCCTTGGCCTCCTCTTCTGCAGCTTCCTTCTGCTCTACAGCAGCTGCTGCCTACACTTCCATCTTTCCTATAGCCACTTCTCTGGCTTCAGCCTCTTTCACAGCTGCTCAAGGACATGGTTACACTTGGTGGGTAATGCAGAAAGACGGGGAAACCTTAAGATTAGGTCTCGTTGTGGTACACAATGGGTCCTTGAGCAAAGACAATCCCACAGATTAATCCAAACAGTCTTTCCTAAAACGCCTCTCATGTGTGCCACAGGGACTCTTGTCTCTAACCACTGTGTGCAAGGATTCAGACTGGGCGGGACCAGCTCGATTGATGGACCCTTGGGTATTGACCATCCAGGTGGCCTTTGCTAAGTTCACTTCCCAGTTTTTGAAGGTCCCCCCACCAAGTGCCTTCAGGCTGGTTTTAAGTAGTCCATTGCAGCGTTCAACTTTCCTGGCAGCTGGTGCATGATAAGGAATATGATATATCCATTCAATACCGTGTTCTCTGGCCCAGGTGTTCATGAGGCTGTTCTTAAAATGAGTCCCATTGTCCAACTCGATTCTCATGGGGGTGCCATGTCTCCACAGGACTTGCTTTTCCAGGCCCAGGATGGTGTTCCGGGCTGTAGCATGAGGCACAGGGTAGGTCTCCAGCCATCCAGTGGTTGCTTCCACCATGGTCAACACGTAGTGCTTGCCTTGGCGGGTTTGGGGAAGGGTGATGTAGTCAACTTGCCAGTCTTCCCCATACCTGTACTTTGATCATCGTCCACCGTACCACAGAGGCTTCACCCGCTTGGCCTGTTTGATTGCAGCACAGGTCTCACAACTGTGGATGACCTGTGAGATGCTGTCCATAGTAAGGTCCAGCCCTCGGTCACGGGCCCATCGGAATGTTGCATCTCTCCCCTGATGACCAGAGGCATCATGGGCCCAACGAGCTAGGAATAATTCTCCCTTGTGCTGCCAGTCCAGATCCACCTGTGATACTTTCACCTTGGCAGCTCGGTCCACCTGCTCGTTGTTGCAATGTTCTTCATTAGCCCGACTCTTGGGTACGTGCGCATCCACGTGTCGAACCTTCACGGTCAGCTTCTCTACTCGGGCGGCAATGTCCTGCCAAATCTCAGCGGCCCAGATGGGTTTCCCTCTGCGCTGCCAGTTGGCCTTTCTCCAGCGAGCCAGCCATCCCCACAGAGCATTAGCTACCATCCACGAGTTGGTGTAGAGATAGAGTCTTGGCCACTTCTCTCATTCTGCAATATCCAAAGCCAGCTGGACGGCTTTAAGCTCTGCAACCTGACTTGATCCACCTTGTCCCTCGGTAGCTTGTGCAACTCATTGTGTGGGACTCCATACTGCAGCTTTCCACTTCTGGTTAGCACCTACAATTCAGCAGGAAACGTCAGCGAAGAGGGCATAACGTCTTTCAGTCTCCGGTAGCTCATTATATGGTGGGGCTTCCTCAGCACAAGTCACTTGCTCTTCCTCTTCTTCAGAAGATAATCCGAAAGTCTCACCTTCAGGCCACTTTGTTATAATTTCCAGAATCCCAGGGTGATTCAGGTTTCCAGTTTGGGCGCACTGAGTGATTGAGGGTGATCCACTTGCTCTGTGTGGTGTCGGTGGCGTGATGCATGGAAGGAACCTTTCCCTTGAACATCCAACCCAGCATTGGTAATCGGGGTACCAGGAGGAGTTGCGCCTCTGTGCTAGTTACTTCTGAGGCAGTTTGGATTCCTTCATAGGCGGCCAAGATTTCCTTCTCTGTGGGAGTGTAGTTGGCTTCAGACCCTCTGTAGCTTCGGCTCCAGAATCCCAGTGGTCGGCCACGAGTCTCACCAGGCACCTTCTGCCACAGGCTCCAGGACAGACCATTGTTCCCGGCTGCAGAGTAGAGCACATTCTTCACCTCTGGTCCTGTCCTGACTGGGCCCAGGGCTACGGCGTGAGCAATTTCCTGTTTGATCTGGGCGAAGGCTTGCTGCTGTTCAGGGCCCCAGTGGAAATCGTTCTTCTTGCGGGTAACCAGGTAGAGAGGGCTCACGATCTGGCTGTACTCAGGAATATGCATCCTCCAGAAACCTATGGCGCCTAGGAAAGCTTGTGTTTCCTTCTTGTTGGTCGGCGGAGACATTGCTGTGATCTTATTGATGACCTCAGTGGGAATCTGATGCCGTCCATCTTGCCATTTTACCCCCAGGAACTGGATCTCTTGGGCAGGTCCCTTGACTTGCTCTTCTTGATGGCAAAGCCAGCTTCCAGGAGAATCTGGATTATCTTCTCTCCTTTCTCAAATACTTCCTTTGCTGTGTTGCCCCACACAATGATGTCGTCTATGTATTGCAGATATTCTGGAACTCGCCCCTTTCCAGTGCTGTCTGGAGCAGTCCATGGCAAACGGTGGGACTGTGTTTCCACCCATGGGGCAGCTGATTCCAGGTGTATTGCATGCCCCTCCAGGTGAAGGCAAACTGGGGCCTGCATTCTGCTGCCAAAGGAATGGAGGGGAGGGCATTGGCAGTATCGATGGTGGCGTGCCACTTTGCTGCCTTGGACTCCACCTCATACTGAAGCTCCAGCATGTCTGGCATGGCAGCACTCAGTGGTGGTGAGACCTCATTCAGGCCACAGTAATCCACCGTCGGTGTCTGTTCTCTGCTGGACTTACGCACTGGCCGTATAGGGCTGTTGAAAGGTGAATGGGCCTTGCTGACCACCCCTTGGCTCTCCAGTTTGCGAATCATCTCATGGATGGGAACCACAGAGTCTCTGTCGGTGCGGTATTGCCGGCGGTGCACTGTTGCTGTGGCGATTGGCACCTGTTGTTCTGCAACTCTCAGCAGTCCCACGGCAGAGGGGTCATCTGAGAGACCAGGCAAGGTGCTCAGTTGTCTGATGTCTTTGGTCTCTAGAGCAACTATCCCAAAAACCTAACGATGTCCTTTTGGGTCTTTGAAATATCCATTTCTGAGATAGTCTATGCCGAGGATGCATGGGGCCTCTGGGCCAGTAACAATGGGGTGTTTCTGCCACTCGTTCCCAGTTAAACTCACTTCAGCTTCCAGTACAGTCAGCTGCTGGGATCCTTCTGTCACCCCAGAAATAGAAATGGGTTCTGCTCCCACATACCTTGATGGCATCAGAGTACATTGAGCACCGGTGTCAACCAAAGCCGTGTATCTTTGTGGGTCAGATGTGCCAGGCCATCGGACCCACACAGTCCAAAAGACCCTATTCTCCCTTTCCTCTACCTGGCTAGAGGCAGGGCCCCTCTATTCCTGGTCATGGTACATGTTGCTCCCTTCCGGTGAATATGTTCCTGAGGTCCCTTCAAGAGAATCAGTGATACTATCATTCCTATACCATCTGGAGTTCTGTGCACAAGAGACCAGAGCAGCATTGACTCTAGATGAGCTTCTTGTGGTAGTGGTCCCTCTTTTTAGTTCATGTACAGGGGCTACTAAGGAGGAGGTGGGTTTTTCATCCCATTTATTCATGTCTTCTCCATGTTGCTGAAGAAAAAACAGAGATTAACTTGTGGAGTGTGTCCTTTCTCCCTAGTTGCGGGATGCCTGCTCCTAATGGCAGAGACTCTTGTTGGTTCTGGGGAGATGTGGTAAATCTCTTCCTTAAGTTCCTTTTTCAGTTTCTGATGGCCTTCTTCAATCAAGCCCCGGACTTGCTCAGCCAGCCTTGTTTCCACGGATGAGACATGGGTGCGAAACGGGGCTGTGACGGTGTCCTCATAAATCCTCAGTTTGTTCACCAAGATGCCCACCCTGTCCTCGCCTTCCCTCCATTGCAGCGTTGCCAGGTAACGGGAGTATATCTCTGGTCCAAGGCGTGCGAACCTCAGCCACATCTGTGACGTGCACTGGACACCATCTGGGCTCTTAGGAAATCTCTCATCTTCTGAGAAAATGATCTCCAGCACAGCCAATTCCCTCAGGCACCGGATACCTCGTTCCATTGTGCTCCATTTTCCTTGGTGCACCTGGAGGTCTTCTTGACAAAGGTACCTGTCCCTTACACTTGTCAGCAGTTGCCGCCAGAGGCTGAGGGTTTCTTGGGTTCTCCCGATCCCCTGGTCAATGACCACATCCTGGGACAGAGATCCCAGTTGCCTGGCCTCACTTCCATCCAGAATGGTGTCATTGGCTGCAGCATCCCAGATGCGGAGCAGCCAGGTCAGGATAGACTCGTTTGTCTGGCGGGTGAATTCCCTCCGCAGGTCACGCAGCTCACCCAGGGATAGCGACCGAGTGATGATCTCTGGCTCTGCCTCTTCTGCTGGGTGCGAAGGTCCTGCTGCATCCTCGTCAGTCACAATGCGGACTGATTTGCTTTTTGATTTCTTCTTCTGAACCGGGGCAACTGCAATCGGTTTAGGCTGTTCTGGTTCAGTGACAGTTTGTGTGGAGAAGCTGACAGTGCCTTTGTTTTTTTTTTTTCCTCTGTGTCAGTCTGTGTAGGCACGGACACTGTTGTCTTGCATTTGGTTTCTTTTTCCTCTGTGTCGGTCTGGATAGACATGATGTTTGTTGTTCTGCTCTTTTTTCCCCCTCTTATCCTGAGGATGCTGTGCCGTAGCTCTGACTCTAAGCATGGTGTACATGGTGCAGACTGTACAGAGAAGACAAAGCAGAGCTAACAGCAAGTTTATGCTGTCTTTGACATCCAGAGGGAGCTCAATATTTTCAAAATCTGCTGTGTCAGGCCTGAAAGACTGGAAAAAAACATTCTTTACTCCTTCCCCCAGGGGCTGGGTGCAATTGTTGAGGCCCCAGATGTAGCAGCCTAGACTCAGGACAAGCAAGCCAAGTTGAGTATGTATTCCGAATTATGTTCATTGCCTCAGAGGTTATCATGCAGTATAGGCATAATAGACCAATAAAGCAAATTTTATACCATACTGTCTTGGGGTGACTTTATGATGTGTATCCCCTATCTCTGCTCTATGCCCAGAAATTAATTTTGTGCCTTTTTGTGCCTTTAAACTGAGCCTGAGAGGGGGAAGAGAAAAAACTGAGCAAAACTTTTCAAAGCAGTTTGTTTTAAGGACACAGAGATAGAGACGGCTCTCTGTGTTCTGCAGTGGCGGGAGCGGGAGGAAGCAGCTTGCTTGCTTTTCAGCCAGCTTTCGGCTTCTTTTTCTCTGGAGAAAGACGGAGAGTTGCACTTTGTTTTTTTCCTGGGACTTTGGATTTTCCTCTTCTTCTTTTTTGGACTGTTTCAACATCAGAGTACATTGGGAGGACCTTCCACCGAGGCCTTGGCCCTGGAGGTGGACCCATGACCCAGCTCCAGGGAAGGGGAAAGAGACCTGTGGAAGGACTCTAAAATTATCCCAGGTTTTCTCTCAGCAGAGCGAGAGGCTTTGTCATTTAGCATTATTATCCTTTTCATGTGTGTTTGTTAAATAAATAGTTTTTATCTCTTTCACTTTCCTTCAAGGAAAATTTCTTTTTTCCTGAACCTGGTGGGGGAGGGCTGGTTGTAACCTCCCGTCTATCAGAGGATATTTTCCTCTAAATTTGTACAAACTGGCGCACATACCCTGATCTACATGGGAGCATTGCAATTGTCAGGTAGTTCCCCCTGTGCAGAAAAAATATAGAGAGCTAGGTACAAGACCCATGAGCATCATAATGAGTAGGTGGCTTCTACAATACAAAATTGTAATTCTGATTTTTCTTCAGTACCCTGCTGCATGTTGGGCGCCAAAACGTGTACTAGTTTGAAAACAAACCAGTGGGAGGCACCAAGTCAGAATAACAATTTAACAGGGAAATTAAAGAAAAAATAAAGGCAGAAAACACTGGTTTAAACTGACAAGAGTCAGGATACAACCTGACACCCTGTTAGTCAGGGTGGCAGTAGCAGTCTGATAAGATGGTGGCTGCAGTCCTCCTGAAGTGTTGGATGTGGTTCTGTCGAAGCGGTGGTCCTGTAGAGGGGTCTGCTCTTCCTCAGAGGGTCCAGTGGTGGCTGTGTAGCTCCTGTCCTCTGGGAATCCAGTGGCAAGGGTGGCTGTGGTGCTCAGAATCTCAGATTATATCCAGGATGGAATGCTTGGTTCCTCCTTCTGGGTGGAGCATCTCCCAATGGGATGATGAGTCATGCGGCCAGGCATTGATGGGCTCATTAACAGAAGATAGTCCAGAGGGAGGAGGCAAGGAAACACTGCCCCTCCTGGTTTCAACAGCTCATCAGGATGGTAGTAGAATACACTGCAACCCAGGACAGGTCTTTCTGTATTCAACAAAGATTCCAATTTTACTCTCATTTTTCTCTCTATCTAAACAATTTCATAAGTGGTCAGCCAAATCTTGTGGGTGTTTTTATAAGGACTCAACCAAGACTTTAAAATGTTTTTGCAAAGAGTCAACCAAATTTTGTAATAAATTGTCTCTCTCTTTTTGCTTTCTACACATTTTGGTAAAAAAGAGTCTTGTCTCATGCTCTGTGTATGAAAATTTTTGTAAAGAGTCAACCTGGTTTTATAGAAATGTCTCTCTCTTTTTGCTCTCTATCTAGACATTTTAGTAAGGAGTCTTGAATCTTTTTATCCTTTCGTGTTTCCATTGGTATGGCACACAGTACTCCACATATGTAGATGAGTATAGGGCAAGTATTGCCCATAATGGGAAAGGGGTCCGTGCTTGACATTTACTGGGCTGTCACGTCCTGCTTCTCCCTGTTCCGGATCCATCCTGTCCCCCAGTCAGAGATGGAGATATTCAAGCCCATCCCAGCCGTAAATAGCTCAAGAGCTGTTCAGTCCCTCTCAGCCTCATAGGAGTCCTGTCTGTGACACCAATTTATTGTTACAAGCCATTGGTAGGAGTGTGATGTTTGTTGTATATTCTTACTGCGCTAAATGAAGACACCAGACCACACGGTGGGGAGCTCTTGTGCTTTATTGTACAGTTGTCATAACTTTGGCAACCCCCCACTATTAGACTCAAAAGGTATTGGCTAACAAGCCCTTGGATTCTTACAATACACTTCTCAAAAGTAGTGGCTAACAAGCCCTTCATTTTGTACAGTACAGGGAAAAATACAACAGCTGTGCTTTGCTCAGGCAAAGCAAGGGATGAGAGAAATTTAGGTGGAAAAGAGAAAGAAAACAGAAGTTCACTGATCTGTAGATTCCTGCAGTTGGTCCTGGTGCATGGATGGTCCAGAGCAGGGACAGCAAAACAAAGAGAAAGATATGGAAAAAGAGAGTGAGGGGGCCTAGTGTGCTTCCTTTTATAGTTAACCTGGTGCAGCCTCTTACGTAAACAAGACTTCTCATGCTGTTGTGTTTGCATATGCACAGGCAGCTCTTTGAGCTCTCCTGGGAAGTCAGTTGCGAGGGGACTAAGGAGCAGGAAGCTGGCCCAGAACAGCACTACTCCATCACCATGGTACCCTCTGTTTCGTTCAACTTTTCCTGTCCTAACAGTCAGAATATTTGAGACAAAACATGCTTATGCTTAGTCCTCCACAGAACTTCTTCTGGAAATATGTCAATGTTTCTTTCTTTGGGTGAAAGATAAGAAGTTACAAAATAGTCATCACTGCCTTTTAAACTGTAATCTTTAATTCACTGATTCATTAGTCCACTAAAGATTTGAATGTCTAAAATTGTAAGTGAGGGGTGTATGTTGGAAAGAAAGTTGTACTTCATTTCAAGGTTGTAATGTTTTTTCTCTCAGTTTTTGTTTTTAAGGGGTGACTGTGGTCTAGAATGACACCTTTTCAGAATCCCTCTAGGAAATGTAGTAAATCCAAATCTAGTGCAAGTCTGTTTAATGGACTGGTCTTTTCCTGTAACAAGAGCCTACCTCTTGACAAATTTTTTTTCCTGAAAATAGCTTGTTTGCCATTGCTTATAAATGTGCGAAGCAGAGACAGAACGTAAATTGAGCTGAATTCTCGCTGAATTACTAAAACCATGAAAAGTAGGTAATAGCTGAATGTTTATATTGTGCTTTGGGTTATCAGACTAGAAATTTCAACCTTACAGTTCAAGCAAACTGCTTTTTCAAAGCCCCTTAAAAGAGAAGTGACTTGAAAATTGTACAGTATTTTATTCCGTGTATTTGGGACAAAAATAATTGTGAAAAGAATTCATAATGAACTTGAAACAGATTTCACATTTCAGGTGTCTTTTTCACTTTGTTTGAATGTATAAGCATGCTACAGAATTAAAAAAGGAGGGTAAGAACCTCTCTGATAAACTAAGGAGCAGTTGTTTCTGTCGCTCAGGTAACTGGGGCTCCGTAAACTTCAGTAAACTGCACGTAATTCTTTGATGGCATCAAGACCGCATATTCCTCATTTAGAGAGAAATGGTCTTTTGCAGGGAAAAGAATTTGTCGATGTTTGAATACTGAAGCTTTGAAATAATTAGATGTGAATGTAAAAGCAGGGTAGGGACGGTCATTTGCAGAACTTTGCAGATCCTGGAACAATTCTTTCAGGATACTTCAGTGAAGGCGTGGGCTTATTTAAGTAAAGAAAATACACTAGTTTCTTTTGGTTAGAGAAGTTGGATTCAAGGGACTCTGGGGTTAACATGATGTTTGAACAGTTATGTGTTCTCAGCCTTATTTTTAGATGCTGAAATGTACTGAAACACTAATGAGACTAAAGAACTATGATTTGCCTTTTATTTTTTTTATTACTGAATATTCTTTTTAGACTTGTAGATGCCCTAGTGCATTTTTCACTCTTATGGTGAAAGATTACATTTAGCATTCTTTTGTCTTGATTTATCTTTTCCTGTCTTTTCTCATTTATGTGTAGATACTACATAGTGCAGAGTGGGATGTGCAGAAATAATTGTATGTGGAGAGGTTATTGTGCTTGCCCTCTTACAAGTTTTGTTGAACAAGATGGTGTGTTCCCTTTGCATGTTTGGAATTACAGGAAGGATATCTAAGCCTTCTTACAAAAAGAAGTCAGTCAGTAAAGGAGCTACAAGTACATATTGCCATATTTTTTTCACTTTTACTGGAGGGAATAAAAGTATTTAATTGTCTCTCTGCTGAACAAGGTTTAGCTTCAATCTTGGGCTGTGTGTAGTAGTTCAGTAGATGTGTGTGACTGTTTGAGAACATTGCCTTCTGGAGATTTATCAGAACTGCCTTCTGCTGATGGCCAGCATAAGCAGCGTTCATGAAAAGGAGGATGTATGTGTTAAAAACTGGATACGATTTCTTTTCCCTAGAAATTTTTTTTTATTTAATCCATTCCTGTAAATTTAATATATACAAGATGTTTTTCATCCTTTTTATGGGACCATGTTACAACACTGAGGGGTTGTTAATGTACAGTCAGTTGAGACAAAACTGTATAATTGAAAAAAATTAAACTTCCTGTAAGCCAGTGTTATTATAATCAGCAGACATGCAGAGTTTTGTGGACTGAAATATTTTCTTCTTAGCTGGCAGAATCATAAGTTTTAATTAGGCATTATGTAGAGTGTGGTGTATTCTGCAACTAACAGACTTGTATTCTACGAGTAAACTAGTTGCTAAATTTATGTAGTTTTCTAAAAGGTTAAACTGTTTCAATAAATGCTTCATAGTGGGTTTCCTCATACCTCTGAAAGCTGAGTAGGAAAGGTTGATAGTTGCACTGATTTGCTTTTGACTTAAGATGGTTTTTTACGGAGTATCTCTCTTCAATACTTGACCATAAACTTAATGTGTCTTTCTTGTAAAATGTAACTAGGCCTTTGGTGGGCCAGTTAGTCTTGCTTAGTAATTAATTTTTGAATAATAAACACTTCCTTGTTTTATAAAATTCTTGCTCTCTTCTTTGCAAAGAATACCAATGTTATGCTGGTTGCTCTGAAGTGTAAAAAACATACAGTAAATTCTATTTGTTTTTTGCAGAAACTGTTACATTGGTCCTTCTTTACTTTTAGGCATCTGCCTTCGGCATCCTGGCAAGATCAAATGCATGAGTGTACACTAACAGGGACTTTGGCAGCAGTTGGAAACACCTAAGTCATGGAGGGAGATGGGTTGAGGAAGAAGACTAAATTTCTCATGCTTGCACACTGGCTCATAGTTTTTATGCACTGGACGTGGCACTGAGAAACAACACAGGTTTATAAACTCGTAGCTTCTGAAGATGATGGAGTAAGGAAAAAGATGAGCACTTCGCCCAACCTTTTCCCAAAAATTGATATTCAGCAGTATCAGTTATTGCTGATAACTCTGTTAGCAGTTACTTACTACGTGCTGCAGTTCTAGTAGTAACCAAATTAGTTTCCAATTTATCACTGATGCATTGGAAGATCACAGAATCAATTAGGCTGGAATAGACCTCAGCATTGAGTACAACCTCTGACTGAACACCACCATGTCAACATCCCGCTCAGTGCCATGGCCAGTCTTTTCTCAAACACCTCCAGGGATGGTGACTCTACCACCTCCCTGGGCAGTCAATTCCAATGTCTAAGCACCCTTTTCTGTGAAGAAGTTCTTCCTGATGTCCAACCTAAACCTCCTCTGGTGGAGCTTAATCTTAAAATCATGTTACATACCAGAAGAAACAAGGCACAAGGCATATATTCTAAAAGATGCCGTCATTTAAAGAATCGTGTGGTAAAGTACCTTTTCTTTGCGAAGGGAGGTACTCAAGAAGTTCAGGTTTCCATTTGGGCTGCATGTGTGTTCCTCTGCTTAATCTCATGTCACTTCATTTTGTTTTATGAGACCCTGACACACTGGTGTGTTGAACACAGAAATACGATTTAATTAATGTGCGTAAACTACAAACTTACTCTGGGGCTTTTTTTTTGCTTGTTTTGGATTTATAATTTGGAATGGTGGTACTTAATTTCTGCTAAGCTGTTACTATTTGGTGGAAGGATTTGGTATTTTTTGTTACGATCCTAGGATAAGACTTTATTCTTACAAAGATATGCCCATCATGTATTAGGTGTTTGGAGGTTCTTTTCAATCTGTTAAGCTGTATATTAATGCCACTTTCTGAGAAATGTAGGACATATCATCCATGTGCTTTACAGAAACATACTATTTTTTAGCTGTTCCATTGTGTGTCTGTTATTTGGTTCGCATGTTGAACCCTGGTCCAGTGGAGCAATACAAGATGAAAATGTCCTTATATGCACTAGTCTCACCTGAGGGAGGTTTAGTTTTCTCTGTTTCGTAATTGCCAGTCACTTTGGAAGAAACATTCAGACTTTCTGTGTTGCTTGGAAGCAGTAGGGCTAGTTTGGCTGGTAGTAGGTTAGCATATTAGTTTTTAGGCTTTGTTTTAAATGTTGTTTTTGTTTTTAAATCAGGAGCCAATGAAGTCGAGAGCACCACAGCTACATTTGGAATACAGATTCTACAAGCAGCTAGGATCTGGAGGTAAAAAAGCAGTGTAATGCATTTTACTGTGATGTAATATAGGGTCAATTTTTGGCTGAAGTTTTCTGGTTTAGAGGTATAAATCTATTTAATAAAGTGTTCCTAGCTACTTAAAGCAGAAAAAAACCCCATGAGTTAGAGGATTAATGTATACATTCCGTATTCTAACATTTTTTTCTCTACTCTTTAAAGTGTATCTATGAAGTCCTGACTATTTAATAGATCTTACCTATCACAGCATTTGTCTACATACAGGTGCACCTTAAACTAAGTAAATCTTAGACTATTCCCAGTACAAGTCTTTGACAAAATTCTGCAGATCTCCACACTGCTAATCTACTAATCACATATTTTAATTAAAATTGATGTGGTATTTAAATAGCTTCAGATTCAGTTTTACTTTACTTCATTTTAATGATACAGTATATATTGCTGCTTGCTAGTTTTAAACCTCTTAAATACCTGTAGAAAAAGTTTAAATGCAGTTTAATATTTGAATTTCTCATTTCACTCCCCTTGTTGCTTTTATACCCAGAAGTACTCTTATGATGGTCACCTAAATGATGCAATTGTCACCTTTTGATTTTATAGGTGAGCGATACCTTAAATTTTTCACATATTTTTTGTGCCTTTCACAAAACTGCATTTAATCAGTCAGGAAGATGTGAAGTTTCTTACACTAGTAAAGTGAGTACAGATATTCTCTGAATCAGCTATAACCTAGGAAAAAGAAATCTTTTGACGTCTCTTCCTTGAAACTATTCCTAGAGTAGGTAATGTAATTAACTATTTTTACCTTTTTTTTTACTAATGTAGAAGCTTGTTATGAGTGGACCACTAACAGTGGTTTTCTACGTGTGTTTGGGGGTTTATTAGCAAAGGCAGCCTGGAATTTGTAACAGTGATTTTAGTTGTGCTTAAACCAGAATAAAATCCAACTTAGTATGAAAAATTGTCTCTGAAAGGGAATACACAATGAACACGCCCATACCACTTTGATTTTGTTACTTTGAATGTGTGTGTTTAATACTTTTAAATTACTCGTTTCACCTTTTTACTTAAAATTCAGGATCATATGCTCATTGCTGCACTGACGGGATAGTGTTTCTCAGGTAGCTTTCAAAATTTCTTGCTCCTCTTTAAAGACTACATCTGGTGAAACATAGTTTCTAATATGCTCAATTAATACAGAAATTTTTTTGCTGCTGTACTAAGAATGCTTTGCAACCAGGAATTTTTAGAGATTATTCTTTGTAAAACACAGCATTGTCAGTTTCTCTTCCTAGATGGAAAATAAAGTTGTAGATAGGTAGTCAAAATCTTGAGTCTTATATGCTTGCTATTTGGAGAAAGTCATCAGACTATGATGTATGGGTGGTTTTTTGTAATAAGTTTTAAATTACCAGCATACCTTACACTAGCATTGTGAAATAGCTGATGAGTACAAAGCTGAGATCTTAAGGGCTTAACTAATGGGGCATGACTACCCACAGGTTAGGTACAGTCTATCTGTGAATATAAAGGTGTAACTATCTAAAATTGTGAAAGAGCTGTGTAGTAGAGGTAAGAATAAAGCGGTAATTTCTAGTTCAGACTGTAGAAATCAGGCAGTGCTCCTCAGAGGTAGCAACCCTTTATTAGGAGTATTTCTTGGAAAAATGTCTTGGTGAATGTAACTATGTTTACCTTTTTATTTACTGAATAAGACTGGGAACTGTGTTTAGTGTAAGAACATAGTGAAGTCAAAGTTATTCTGCTTTACTTCAGATATCATTTGGTCTTTTTAACCCTATTTGCTGGTTGCAACAACTTCTCTCTCTTTCTCTGATGCATTATTGAAGTACTGAAACCTGTCTGATTCTCTGCATGAAGACGAGGTGACCTTTAGGGTGAAAACATGAAGATAGAGCTGGTGGCTTACTAAGCATCATCAATATTTATGAAGAACTTGGTTATAGACCTCCTTTGTTTTTGCAATAACCTTCTTTAATTCAAAAGTGAAAGCCTCTTCCAGCACAGAACCTTCAAAGCTCCTTTTTGAGCCTTTCTCAGGCACCCCACTTGAGATACTTTAATGGATCTTATGGCAAAGGCTTATTATGAAGAAAGTAATTTTCTTGTTCCTATCTACATAGAAGTTAAAAAAAAGCTGATTCCTTCTCTTTTGGCGGCAGTCTCTTTTTCCATCTTTGCTGGAGTTGGGCCATCAAGCCGAGGAAGTTACGCAGCCTATGATTTTCAGAAAAAAAGTTGCAGTATTACGTAGTTTCTGTTCTCATGTAGTCTGTGGCAGTTGGTTTGAGCTTACTGATTTTTTGTGACGTGTATTTACTGTCAAGCATAGATTTAAGTAATTTTATCTCATGAACAGTTGAAAACATAGTGTTGGAAAGTTGATCCTCCAAGCGATATATTCAGGAAACAAGTATGTAAAACTCCTATGTAAAACAGGAGATATTAAAAAATCTCATGCCAAGTCTGTCCATACAGACAGTATTGCGTTATGGGCAGTGGTTGTACTTTGGTCAGAGAGAGAGTAGATTGAAGAAAGTGGTTTTCAGTGTGCAAGTTGCAGGGGAGTCTGTCATATCAGGTATAAAAATAGCTGCCATTGCTTGAAGAAATTTGAAATATAGTGATTGTGAACAGATAGAAGGTTTCTCTGATACACAATTACACACAATGCTAGCAGTTAAAATTGTGTGAAGCTTTCTGTCTTTTAAGCTTCTAAAAATACACATTTGCAGGCTTTCTTATGATGAAGTAGTCTTTTACTTAGCTAGTTTTGTTTATTCACACAAACTTGTAATTTGGCTGATAGCTTTACAACTGTGTTGATTGTGTGTTTTGCATTTGGTTGTACTAAATTGTGCTTCCCCTTGGTCTCCTCATGTTTACATGCATACTTGTGTATTAATAGCAGGTGACTACTTCACTATGGTTTCAGAAATAATTGGTGAAAAGAGAATTGTACTCCCAGTACTCATTCCCAGTTTTGTAAGCAGAGCCATTATTTTCTATAAAAACCCTATAATTTTCACAATTAAGAACTCCGAAGTCCACAGTTTATGCTAAAAATTGCCTTATGCTTAGTGTGAAATAACCTGAAGCTTAAGGGATAAAATTCCTGTAGCCTCCATGAAATCCCATTTGACTTGGAGGTGGCAGGAGGAGGAAGGAGAGGCGTTAACATGTGAACGAATACTTCTAGAAGAAAATTAGGTTATTTTCTGGTAATATCTTCCTGAAAGCAAGTAAAGATGTTTTTGGGATTAGAGATTATTTTACCTTCAAACTGTTTTTAATAGAGCATCTTTCTGCTTCCTCTGATCTTCTGGGCATCCTAGATGAAAGGAGCAGCATTTTGAAATTTTATGTTTTCTTGGTATTTCCTTTTCTCCAGCCAGTATTTGTCTACTAAGTCTATTTATTTATTTTTATAGTATCCCTTTTTTTTCTTTTCTAATGACCTTGTAGCTTTGGTTTATACATATATATACATATATATATATATATATACACATGTATATATATATATATGTATTATCAATCTGTGCTATTTTGTGTCTTGAATCCCTTCTTGAGGGAGGAAAAAAATCAGATCTTTTATAGTTCTCCTCACTGAGGCATGAAATATGATAGATGCGCAGTTTTGATGCACAGCACTTTGGAACTAAGAGTATTAATTCCTTGTATTTAATAAAAAGTGGTTTTGACTTGCATGAGTAAGAATTAACATTTCAAAACTATATTCCTTTGGAGAGGATCTGCTCATAAGGAAGGCGTAACTGTAACTTTGCTCTTAAATATGCTCTTTGAAATGCCTGTGAATGTGCAGTAACATGTAGATGTTTGTCAGGAAAAAAATGTGAAGAATCTTTCTTAAAGAGGAAATAGTTTCTGTGCTTTTGGGTTTTCTGAAATATTTTTAATGTTTTAGGGGAATGGACCTCAAACTTATTAAAAGTAGCTTTTAAAATTAGTTTAAAGATGTGGCTTATTTTAGTTTCATCATTATTTAGCTTTCATTTAGGTTTTATATATGAATAGAGATTTTTATGAAAATTGCGTTTTCTTTTCTGCGATAATTTTGTCATTCAGTAACTACGAGGGTGTTTTCCTTGGGAAGTTTGAGATCATTAGTCAATATGCAGAAATTTCTAGTCAACTGAATGAGCAACATATGGATGGAATTTAGAATATCTTTGCTTCTAATAAATCTTGTTCATTGTGTATTTTCTTAATATGCAATTATAAGTTATAAGAAAAACTTAATATACTATTACAGATGCAGTACTCCAAATAGAACTATGGCTGAATTCTTACCTGAAATTGCACTGAGGCTTTTGGAATTAATAGAAAACAGTTTTGTATTTTCTGTTGATTTTTGAATTCATCTTTTATGCTATCAGCCTTTCTTTGCATGAATAGAAGATGGGCTGTAGGTGTATTTCATGCACTATGCTGTAATTTAACTGACAGATAGGTATTTACAGTATGGTTCAGTTTCCCTTGGCAGAAAGGAGTCAGTAAATAAAAGAAGTTATGTGTTGTTATGTGTTGAAGAGTGTAAAAACTACTCAGCTTTAATTGTCTTGATTTTTCTAACCTCTCTTAATAAATGGGTCATTATCATAATGACTGGGAGGCTTTGCAAGTGAATGGGATCTCTTTTGTTCTTAATTACCTGACAAGTGAAGCAAAAGAATGGCAAGCAGCTTCTGCTGCTTAAAATGACTTAGCAGAGCTCCTGTTTGTAATGCTGCTGTTAGAACACACTTACTGTAGTTCTTGTTTATAGCAGCGAAGGGTATTTATAATTAGATTTTATTTTTTTCATTTAATGTCATTTTTGAGATCACAGATCTCAAAACAGGTCCCAGATCTGTTCAGCTCTGGATTATCCCAGTGGTGAAACTGCTGTATTAATGTTACAGACAAGGCAGATGCTCAATACTGTAAATCAGATTTTATTTTTCTTAACTTTTGTACATCTGTTCTTTGAGTTGAAATCTAGTGAACACTTCCACTTGAAAAACTGGAAGCCAAACAGTTTCCTTACAGGGTGATTATTGGCCTGTCAGTGTATAGGATCTATTTGTGTACAGTGGAAAAAGGTGTTGTATTTAAGAAGGTAATGGCCAGTGTGAAATGAGTGCTAAGTATTGCATTTTGTACATGAATTGTCGTGATTTGGTACCAACATTCATGTGATGTACTCTGTATTGCTACCTAAAAATGCTCTTTTCAGTTCTGAGATCATGTGAGCCTGCCTTTGACACAACGGAATCATAGTACTTGTGCAGCTATAAAATGTAACTGTTGGATTAGTGATTCAAGAAGATTTCAGTGTGGGCATAATGTGATTTTGGAAGATACAGAAATATTACCAGATGACTTGTGTACATGTTGGCTAGTTAATGTTGTTAGTGTAAAACTGGGCTGTAGGTAATCCTGAGAAGCTGCAGCCAGGGAGGTGTGAAGCATTTGTGTGTGGTAGGCAGCTGCTGTTGTAGAGCAGTGGAGTCTGCTCACTGTTTTCTAGTCAAGCTCAGTAGAATATTTATTTTAGCATTTAAAGCATGTCAGGATTTGCCAGATTGATAGTTACATTTTGGTTTGGGAATGTAGCAAAGTGAGTTTGAAATACTCTGAGTTTCTGATTTTGAGGGGGGCAGAGTACCTTAAGGCAAGAACACTTTTTGTTATGAGGTACCTTATACACAGTTTCATGTGGAATAGTAGGTTAGACATTGCTGTTTATAGTTTTCTTTTTTGTGTTGGAAATGTGTTGGGCCCAAGGCTAAGAATGTGGTTCAGTAGTTCAGTATTCGTGTTTTTTCCTCTAGATAAAGACAAAAATACTTAAGAAGGTGAGAAAATGCGATTCTTCATCTAATTTCAGTTCGGGCCAGCTTTAGCCAGTGTGTGTGAGATCTGAGTGTTCAGTGACAGCTATTAATTTTTCTTGTACAGCTCTATTCAGGATATGGAATCTGTGAAGCAGATTTTGCCAGTGAAAGACAAGCTATCTTTTGTATTTAAGATAATTACAGGTGACTTTTTTTTAGTCTGTCATTGAACCACTGGGAGAAGCTAACGGGCTCTCAGATTTCTAGTAAGACCATTTCTAGTTCATCCCCTGCGCTGTAGCCACCTTGCCTTCCACTTCAACCTCGGAGGAAACGCAGCCCAGCATGATTTCATCGTGGTGTATCCAGAATCTGTGTCCAAGACAAAATTTTCAGTACAATAATTTCTTAATTTCTCTCTCAGTTGGTGGACTGTAATTTACTTTAATAGATTGATATTGTATCATGAGTAAGTATCTCAATAGCAAGTCTTCTGACGGTAGTGCTAGAAACAAAGCCCTACAGCTAGATTAATGTGTCAGGTGTTTATTTTTGTTCATGGATCTTCTAGAAGCAATTTAAAATAATCTAATTCGGTATTTTTCAAGATATTCTGGGCTTGGTGTCTTGCTGCTATTATAGGATAAATATTATGAAAGTTATGAAGGTTTGTAGCAAGTTTGAAAAGATTTTTATGAGAATACTCAAATGCGACATATGTGCAAATATATTAATTGAATGTTCCTGGTATTTAGTTAAAGCAGCAATAATGTACTGGAACTTCAGATTTTAGAATATTATTTAATTTCTAAAAGAAGGGTGTTATGTTTCTAATGCTCAGGAACACTGGAAATTGAAGACAAAATGTCTAGCTATGAACTATAGAGTTAGCAAGTAAGTCAGTTCAGGGTAGTCTTAATTTACATATCTAAATAACATTTTATCAGTTCTTACAGATATATCTGAGTTGTCTCACTTCATATCCTTTCTATACATCTTGCTAGCCATCATTCAGTATACATGCAAAGTGACTTTTTTTAGTACCTTCACGTGAATATTGCTTTGAGCTATACTTCTAGGTAGGTAGATGAGAATTTGCTCTTAAACTGAAAGCTGTTTCTTTATTTTTTTTTTCTAGTAATGCTGTCCTGCTTTATTACTTCTGTTTTAATTTGACTGGGATTATTATATTGGGGAATAAGCATATAAGCAGTTAGTTGAAGTGGTTTGTAATCTATATTAAGTAAGAAAAACAAACATGCAGGTCATCTTAGAAAATAATTTTCTCTGCTTGATTTAAGAATGTAGTGTTAGAGCACTTAAACTGAATCAAATATCGAATCTCTTGACTGAGGAGCAGTCTGTTCCTAGGCACTGGTAATCTGTGTACTGATGACTGCTCTGGTTTCGTTGTGAGTTTGGGGAAGACTGACTCAGTTTTGAGTTTTTGCTGCTGATACGCTTCCTTTAATAGGAAGGTTGAGCTGCTTAATTATTAATGTGAATATGCTAATATTTATGTTTATATGGATAAACAATGATGATAATATCTAATTTATTTTTTAAGGGTAGTCCAACAATAACTATAAAAAATGTTGCTGGTAGTTTTTCTTGTTTTATGCCAATCGTTTTCTAGCACTTGGCTTAATGTAAAGCAATTTTTTCCCTTAGAATAAGTGTGAGAGATCTGGTAAGAATGGCAGCTGCATAATAGAGTCACATGATAATGTTTCTGAGAAACAGCTGTTACTGCCTGTCGCGATAGAGGGGAAACCCAGACGCTCAATATGAGTGATCAACAGGAATCTGTTTATTGATTGTACCAGAGATTCTTATATACTATTAATAATGGACTCATGCATATTCATAAAGGCGCATTCTAAGTGGTTCACGTTGTCTAAGCTGATCTCTAACCCCTCCTTTAGTTCCCCTTCTGTGGTCAGCAGCTCTTCTTTTTCTCTGGCCTTCTAACCACAGATGTCTATTGTTTTGCTGCCAAAACCTATCCTTGCTAACTCTGCAGATAAACCCATAGCTCAGCAATAAGACTCAATGGTGGTTCAGTTATTGAGCAAGATACATGTGATATTCTGTAACTTCAGTTGTTACACAGGATGTGTGGTGCAGTGTTCTGTGAGACCTTGCTCAGCTAACTGCAAGGGTCTATGTGCCCGTTCTCATGTAGCCAGCTTCTCAGATCAGTAAGCTGCAAAGAATCTGTATGTCCCTTCTCACGTAACCAATCCTTCACAATTCCCCTGTTTTTATTAGTTTGAGCGAGCAAAACTCCCTGAGTTAACTGTTCTACATGTTTGGCTAAGCAAGAAAACATAATGCGTGCTCCAAGCAATAGCAAAAGTATAATGCCGACCCATCTGAGACCTTCCTTTATGAGGCTTACGGCCCAAACTCTGAGTCCCCCAAAAGTTCTCTGGAACCATCCATCGAAAGGACTGTCTTGAACTGTGAGCTTTTTGGTATGTTCAGTGAGCCATTGGAGCTGAGAGTGTATGGATTGACTGGGATCTGATAAGTTAAAGCAGCACATTCCTTCTACATCTTTGCATCCATGACCTTGTGCTAACAGTAAAAAATCAATGGCTGCACGATTTTGCAATAAAGCGTGGCGCAAGCTATCCACGTCTGCAACAAGCTCACCTATCAGGTGTGAGGTGACATTTGCTTGCTTGCCTGTCCAGCATGCTAACCTTCTAAGCTGAGTGAGGGCGTGTGCTGATGCAGCTCCTGGGACTAGAAGAGAAGCAAAAAAGACAGCACGAGTTTTCCATAGTTGCACATCGTCTCTGCAATTAGGATCCAACGGAAGAATGCTCCGTCGTGATCGCTTGTGTGTAATATTTAGTAGTTGCTGAATGCTAGGGGCAAACATTGTTAGTTTCCCAAAATAGCACGGTCCTCCCACTGGTTTAGAAGGCACTCCTGGCCATGCTCTGTCTCCACAAATGAGGAAAGTTCCTGAGGGCAGAGCCCTAGGTTCTTGTGGAGGATTATCAACTGGCCATACTGAGCCATTGCAGTACACTGTGATGTTAAAGTACCATGAGGTGGTAGGGCTCAGCCATGTGCTGTCTTTGTTTGGCCTTTGGGGGCTGACACTGCTGTCAAAGTGACTGCCTTTAAACATAAGACAATAGGGACTGGGCTGAGAGCCTAAAAGATCTAGCTCTTGTGGCTCAAACATAGATGTATTAAGGCCTAAGGCAATCGCTTGTGCTTGGGCAGCTAGAGGGTTTTTCTTTATTTTAAGGGCATTGCAGATGTTAAAAGTGGAGAGGTGAGCATCAAGATAATTATCAGTGAGGGTGGAATGGCTTGCATTACAAAAGGTTGAGAGTGCAGTTTCTGGCTCTGAATAGCTAAGGGTATATTTTTTGAGGCTACTAGTTTCTGCTAACGGAACCCCAATAAGGCAGGTACGGAAGGGACCAGAAGGTGTTGCTAAAGATATGCAAAAAGAATCTTGGCCTGTTTGGTTAGCCCAGGTAATCCACATGTTCTTTCGGTGGTCTATATAGCTAACGTGGTGTGGATCGGTAGCGTGCACGGTTATCAGCAATGCTACAAGCATTAAAGCGCTGACACATGCGTTCCCACTTAAAAGCACGCACCAATCCTTCACAACTGCCCATAAGAAGCCTGGTTGTATGCAAAAATTTATATTGATTTTCTATTGTGACATAACACAGATTTCAGAGATTAATTGTGGGCGTTGTGAAGCACACAATAGATGGCTCTAATTGTGAAAGGAGGCTTGATAATACAGTTCACTGAACAAAGTGAATGTTTCATAAATGGATATTTAATAAAGATTACAATAAAATGCATCTCTAATTCTGTTTTAGTAATGTAAATAACTAGTTCCTAGTTATCTATGTCTTCCTAGTTAAGGAAGATTTTTCCTTTGAAATAGATCTAACTATTATATTACTATTCTTCTTTTTGCAAACATATTCTTATATTTCTAAGTAAGAAATGCAGTCTGAGTGTTGCAGCGATATAGTGTCTCATTCCATGTTCAGAGTTTTGTAGTTCGTGGCTGATCATGGTTTCAGTAGCATTAAGGTGCTATGTTTCCGGAGATTGTATGACCTTCTGTGTATGCTGCTTTTGCTCAAGTCAGTATACACTACCCTGGGTTTTATAATCACTTCTTTGAGAGGATTCAAACCAGATTCCATAGACTAAGTAGGGAATACTTGTGTTTGTGGCAGTTTTTTGATTTGTATCCTTGACAACAGAGTACCAGTATGAATGTGCCGTGAAAGACAGCTGCAAGTCTTCCAACTAGTTTAAGGTATTTGGCTTGTGTCCAATGAATTGTCACATAGGAGAATAAAAACTGGTAATAAAAGGCAGTGCGGTATGGGAAGGTGAATGCAGAACACCTTGATCTGCAAGAGCAGTCTTGTGTGTTTTGCTGGCATTTATGTGTCTGATTTAACAGACTCTAAGCAACAGGATATAATGCAGATCACATCAGTCTGTTTCTTGACTGGTTTAGAGAAAGCTCTAAAAGGAAATGGATATTACAGAAAGCTGAAAACCGCTGGAAATCTATTTACTACCTTAATATCTTTACAAATATCTTTACAGATTGTATTGTATAGAGGTGTTTTGCCAAGATACAGCTCAAAATCACGTCAGTAATAGATGAGGTTAAATACAAGTAGTATTGCCATTGAACTATGGGTTACATATTCCTTTGGCAGTCAATCTTTGTTGCCTCTTTATCAATTTTTTTTCCTGAATGGTGACACACACACAATAATTGAAGCTGCAATGTATTATTTGTGTCAGAGCAAGTAGATGGAATTTTTTCTTTAAGATACAAAAGTGTGTTTGTGCTAGTCATGTATATTGCTCTAGACAACTGAGTGAACAACATGCAGTCTCAAATTTAAATCAGGTTTAGTGATGAAAAAGACAGTGACCAAGATGGATAACGGTCCAAAAGCAGAAATAATGTCTACATTATTTTCTTTACTTTAAAGAGGTTTGGCAGATACAGTTTAATCTACTAGTCATATTTTCTTTATTCTAATGTTTTTATCCTTTCATCATTTTAGAAGAAATCAGATCTGTCAGCTTTAAAAACTTCCTTTAAAAACATCATGTACATAAACATGGTGGACTAAAGCATTTGAGTGAAAATTAAACAACATAATCCATAAATCCACGTAACTGCTTTAGCATTCCTCCCCTCCCCCCACGGTGGATAGTCAAGTACTTTTGGGGTGTTTCGACTTGATTTTGGGGACCAGAAGTGTACAGCAGTAATTTTAGGTGGCTAATGAAAGTTAACTTTTCTAGAAGAAGAAACTGGAGTCCAAGTGATGTTGAAATAGTTAATTTCCAAGTCAAGACTTTTTTGATTTTTGTCAAGAGTAAAATAGGACTCAAATCATGCTGGTTTAAAATAGATTTACAATTTTATGGCAGGGCAGTCACATAAGTATTGTGGATTGCTTTAGTCAATGGAGCGCATTCAAATGAAAGTGTTTTACTTGTCAGCAAGTGTAAGGTATCTAGGGATAAACAAATATGACTCATATCTGGAAAAGAAGATGCTATATTCAGTTTTAAACCTAGAAAGGAAAGATGTTTAAATGTTAAAGTAACTTAGTGGGAATAAGTGAATCTGTTTTTTGGCCACAAGTAAATTTCTACTTTGGTGGAAGAGTAGGAAGTTACATCTAACTTTTAGTGACATCAAAAAAGAAGATTTAGAAGATCTGTCAAGGTACTAGAAAGGATTGAATGGTAATCCAATTAATTATTGGTCAAGAAACCTAAGAACAATGACTTCTTTAAATTCACAGCAAGAAGACTGGGATGCATTTTACAGGCTCCGAGGACTTCCTTCTTATATTCTTCCATGGTTTGAACCGGAATAATTGAAAATGGAAATAAAATACATCCTCTTAATTGGTAATAAGTAGGGGAATATCTTGTCAACAAAATAGGGCATTCTTAATTTTCTAAAACTTAGAGTTTTTTCATTTTTAACTTAACCAATATTTCTTAAACATATATAAAAGAGCTTACATTTATCTCTCTATATTGGGAGAAAAAGCCTCATATACATTTTTATTAGTAGCATGTTACTTTTTGACTTCTGGAGATGTAGAGACGTGAAGAAAGAATATAAGTACAGCTTGATATTCGCCTACTGCTTTTAAGTGAAAGCACTAAGAGGGCTTTGATTAAGAACCAAAGCCCCTAAGTTCTAGTACTTTGAACTGTTAATATCAAATTATTTGTCTACTTGGGTAATTTTAGATAGGATGCTCCATATGCAGTGCAGAAGTTACAACATGTTAAACAATTTTGGTATGTTTTGGAATTCTCATCTAATCAGAAGATTGAGTGTTTTAAGTGTCTATCTGATAACTCAGGATGATATTTTTAAATTGAAGAACACTATCTTGTACCATATTCTGATACAGAATGTGGTATGTTCTATGCTTCTTCATTAGTAGCAATAAGCTACTCCTGCAAAATCTTCTGAAGTGCATATGATTATGCATTTTAAGTATCTTAGTATAGAGATAGGTGTGATGATACATATTTAAAAATAAATTTAAGCTCAAGTCATGTGAAAAATGAACAGTTAAACTGGATTTTTAGGGGATCTTCTTTCTTGTAGGAAAAGAGATTAGTGAAAAACCTCTTAAAAACAGTGCATTCATTTGATGTTAGTTTTGCTGAAAAAATATTTTTAAAATTCTTTTTTTAACCAGAGCTGTAGTGAATACAATTACAAATTTGAGCCCTCAGTGTAAGTGTCACTGTAGTAAGGTATCAAAAATTGAGGGCTTTATGTACCTCAGAAAAAACAGAGTTAGGGTTACGTTCGTCCTACAGAGAATGATGGTGAAATCCATTGTTTCATTGAGGTCTGAAGACAGGTTTGGTACTTCTGTGTATTGTAACAGTGGACACTGTAGGAAAAGCTCACATGAAAAGAAGAATACATTTTCAGAGTATTGAATATTTGGAATAAATGAAACAGAGGATACCTACTGAAGAACAAAAAACCCAAAATCTGGAATAATTTGCTTCCTTAAGTGAACAAAATTTATTCTGCTGAATGAAGAAGACGTCCTCTGCATGTGAAAAAGTACAAAATGAGTAGAAGCAATTATACCAAGTTATTTTTAATTAAATAGACACACAATGCATATTGTACAAAAAGGTGGAAGTAACATTGGATCATAAGGCTTTAACTGTTTATTTCAAACTTCTGGATTGCCTGTGTTCCTAAGGCAGGTGTTCATATAAAACTATAAAGCCCAGACTTAATATATCGTTAAACTCTCGGGTTCATTAATCTCTTTTTTTGATTTTTTAAAATGATTTCTCTGGATAGTAAGGTGGTTTTATGTTAAAGGTAGGAATAGTCTTAATTTAAAAAGTTTAGTTTAAGTGTATTTTTTTTTGTAAAAGAGCTTATTTAAGCCTTTCTTCATAGCATTTTAAAACCCTGTCTCAATTTATGGTTACAAGACTTAATAGAGAGGTTCTAATTTTAATTTTTTTATAAAAATCTTCATACCTTTCACAAGTCAAATATGTAATAGTACCATTTCATTAAATATTTTGTGACTATCTTCAGTGTTCCTGTGGTATCTTTTACCTGTAGTTTTTATCAGGTTTTTTTTTGCTTTTATGTGAAAAATGTATTTTTAACTTAAGATCAACTTGAAATTGGGTAGGAATTTTATTGGTGTGTTCATTAATCTTATTTAACCCCTTATCATTACTTTGTATTTTCATTTTACAGATGGAATACCTCAGGTTTATTATTTTGGCCCATGTGGCAAATATAATGCTATGGTGCTAGAACTACTTGGACCTAGTCTGGAAGATTTATTTGACTTGTGTGGTAGGACATTTTCTCTTAAAACCGTTCTTATGATAGCCATACAGTTGGTAAGTAGAATAGATGTTAATTTGAGTGTTCACTAGAATAACTAAATCAGTCTTCAATGGCTTAAATGCTTATTTCACTTAGGTTTGCGCTTCTTATGTTTTAAATTGGTGTTGGTATTTAAACTACTTGTGATACAGTTTTAACAGGAATACTCTTATATTACTTTCATTTACTTTGTTCCAGTTTTTATATTACTTTCATTCACTTCATTTCAGTTTTTCAAGTCATTTCTTGAATGTAATTACTTGTGTCTTCTGAGTTCTTGTCACAACCTGAAATGTGAATTTTAGTTTGGCATACTCTTTCAAAAAAGAAAACCTTTAAGAAATAAAAATAATTTAGCCCACACAAGTAGTTGTATTATGGGACTCCTAAATAGCATAAATATTTTTTTCCTGGGCATTCCTATAAGCAAGAAAGCAAACAGAAAAACGAAAAATTCCCCAAATCCTTCCAGAAGTTATAGCACAAAATTATTCACTGAAGTATTATTCTCTTTTTTGAAGATTTCTTTATTTGGTTCTGACCTAAGGGTGGGTTGAAGTGGAAAGAAGAACAGTTAAGGCTATGCATGTTTACCAGATTTCCACTTCCCTAAATAGTGATATTTTTACCTGTGAAAGTTAAAAATAGCTGTTTAAAACATGGCTGTAAATTGTGTAACAGGCCTCCAACTACTGACATACAGACACATTGAACTTATTTACAGCCAAAATGACCAAGTTCTTCTTCTAAAATGCTCAAGACCTCACAGATCCAAAGATCAGCTTTATTATTAATACTTCCTGTTCCTTTCTGAATATGGAAATTTTGATAGAAATTAGGTACTGTCCAGGTACAATGGACAGTATGTGCATAGTGATGAACTTTCAGTGCCTCTCTTATTTATACCTTTAATATGTAATTGATGTACATCAAACTTGGCTGCTTACTGCCTGGCATAATTTCTGGTTTTACTTTTAATGTACACAAAATATGCTTGTGGCAGTTGTTCTTCTATTATGTACAAGATTCATGACTAATGTCCAATGTGAAGGTTTCCAATACACGAACTGGTATATCTGCTTTGGGAAAGTGTACAATTTTCATTGACTTTTAACTGGGAGATACTTTGTTAAGAACAATATCCCTTCGGTCTTAGGATACTAGGAGGGGTGATCTTCTAAATGTAAAGCCAGTGTAAGATATTTAGCTTCTAACACGTTTTAATGTGGCAACCTGAAACTTAAACTAAACTTTCTTGTCTTCTTTTTTTTCTTTTATTGAAGATTTCTCGTATGGAATATGTGCATTCAAAGAACTTGATATACAGAGATGTAAAACCTGAGAACTTCTTAATAGGACGACCTGGAAACAAAACCCAGCAAATTATTCACATTATAGACTTTGGTTTGGCAAAGGAGTACATAGATCCAGAAACAAAGAAGCACATACCATATCGAGAACACAAGAGCCTTACAGGAACAGCTAGATACATGAGTATAAATACACATTTAGGAAAAGGTATGTGTGCTTTTTAGGTACAGAAACAGCTGTGATTTATCATAAACCATCTTGTTCTCAAGTTATTATTTTTCTTAGTCTGTAGTAATTAAGAACTGCAAATTTTGTGTATTGTGCAAAATATAGTTGGCCTTTGTGGAAATATTGTTTATGGGAATAATATTTTTTGAAAAAAGTCTCTAATCATCATGATCATGTCTTAGGAATTGTCCTCTTTGTTAGATATTCTTAAGAGAAAGATGAGGTATATCTTTTTGTGTCATAATACTTTCACATTATAAGTATAGCATGGCAGAGTGAGGTGTCCAGGAAATAGATGTGCTTATTAAATACAGTAAAGCTGATAGGTTGCAACAAATGGGTTTTCAATGCTTCCTTGCTAGTTTTCTGATCTCTTTGAAATGCACATAAAATAATAAAGTAGCTGAGATATGATATTGATTTCTTGATTATTTTTTTAGTGCTTACACTGTTAATAAGGGTTTGTCAGATTAGTTATGGCTTATGCCAGCAAGCTAAAGAAATGACAGGAGGTTTATAAATATGAAAGTTGTTATTATTGAATGAATAGATTCGCCTTGAAAAAGGTATAAGCACTCATCTTTGTTTATGCCAGCTGTAGAGAGGTTTCCTAGTGAAAACAGTTAGTTTGAATTCGTGTAAGCCAGTTGCTTATCACTGCATGGTAAACACTAATTAGGGTACTCTTTGAATTGGTCATAAAAACATTGCACAATACTTACAGTTTAACTGTAAGTATGGGAAATGAGAAACCATTCACACTTCACAGGCAGGAATAAGGTGCTTTATCAATAAAGCAGAACCACAGAATTGCTTAGGCTGGCAAATACCCTTAAGGTCATTGAGTCCAACCGTTAACCCAGCACTGCCAAATCCACCACTAAACCATGTCCCTAAGCACCACATCTACAAGTCTTTTGACATACCTCCGGAAATTGTGACTCAATCACTTCCCTGGGCAGCCTGTTCCAATACTTGAGAACCCTTTTGGTGAAGAAAATGTTCTCAATATCCAATCTAAACTTTCCTGTGGCATGACGTGAGGTTTTTTCCTGTTGTCGTATTCCTTGTTCCGTGGAAGAAGAGGCCAACGCCCACCTGGCTACACCCTCCTTTCAGGCAGTTGTAAGAGAGATAAGGTCTCCCCTGAGCCTCATTTTCTCCAGGCTAAACACCCTCAGCTCCCTCAGCTGCTCCTCGTAGGATCTGTGCTCCAGACCCTTCACCACTTTGTTGCTCTTTAGTGGGCATAATCCAGCACCTCACTGAAGTCATGTTGACTGTCATCAGTCACCTCCTTATTTTCCATGTCCCTCAATATAGTTACCAGGAGGATCTACACCATGACCTTGGGCACTGACGTGAGACTGACTGGCCTGTAGTTCCTCATGTCTTCCTTTTCTTCCTTTTGTAATAATGGGGGTTATCTTTGTCCTTTTTTAGTCTGTGGAAGCTTTACTGGACTGTGATGACTTCTCAGATGTAATAGAGAACCTGAGGTTCCTAAAGACTCATAGATGCATCTCAGCAGATTCCACAGATTTGTGCAGCTACAGTTTCCTTAGATGGGCTCCAGCCTGATCTACAGCAGGCAGTTCATTCTGCCAATCCCTGCCCTTGCCTTTTGTGACATGGGTGATGTGACTGGAATACTTGCCAGAGAGACTGAGGCCAAAAATAATTTTTTGCCTCAGCTTTCTCCATATCCCAGGTCTCGTTTTTCCTTCTGGAGAGGTCCCACATTTTTCCTAGTTTTCCTTTCGTCACCGATATACTTACAGAAGCTTTTTTTGTTGCCCTTGACATCCCAGGCCACATTTAATCCTATCAGGGCTTTAGCTTTCTTAAGCTGATCTCTGGCTGCTCAGACTATTTCTCTGCATACCTCCCAGACTACCTGTCCTTGCTTCCCCTCTCTGTATGCTTTTCTTTAACCAACTTTCTTAGGGCCCTGCTTTCCTGCAGAACTTCATCTCATGGTACTCTGCCAAGCAGATCCCTGAAGAGGCCAAGTTGCCTCTGCTGAAGTTCAGGTTACTGAGCTTGCTTTGCTCCTTTCTCACTACCCTTAGGATCTCAAAACTCCAGCATTTCATGGTCACTGCAGCCAAGGCTGCCCTTAAGCTTCACATTCCCCACCAGCCTCTCCTTGTTGGTGAGCACAAGGTCCAGCATGGCACCTCTTCTTTTTAGCTTCTCTGTCACTTGGAGAAGGAAGTTATCATCATTGATGACTTACTGGATTGCTGATGCCCTGCTGTCTTGTCTCCAAGAGATACCAGCATGATTGAAGTCCCTCATGAGGACCAGGGCTTGTGAACAGGAGGCGGTTCCTGTATATCTTAGACGACTGTTGCGAACGAGTGTTTGAAATTGCTTAAAAAATCATCAGCAAAGGTATCAGTAAAAATCTGATTTCGTACTAAGCAACAGCAGGACAAGTTCTTTGGCAAGATTCACTCTGCTAATTACTGGACAGTTAAGGCACACCAATGAAAAAGGGAAAAAACCCCAAAAAACAACAAAATCCAATAAATCAAAACAGAAATGAACTGAGATACGGGGGCGAGGGTGTGTGTGTGTGCTCATGTGTGTGTATGTTTTGGTGCGTGTGACAAAAGGATGGCAAGGGCAAGGATAAAAAGTAATACAGCCTAAAAGATTAACAGCACTCAAAAGTATTCAACCTTAATTTAAACCTTAACTTATACCTTAAACATAACAATTTAACACAGGAATAACACTTAACAGCATTTAACCTAACTTTCTACTTAACCTTACTTACAGGCCTAACTTACTTTGATATCCAAGGTACTTAAACATCTAAGAGAGCAGTATTTCTCACAGAATTTGCTTTAGCATATGTGTGTGTGTACATTCATGCACAGAGTCAGTGCAAGGTACCTGTGAAAAATTCCCCTCAAAGGCAGTGAAATACACACTCTGGTTGCTTTTCCATCTCCTCATTTTGTGAAGAGTTGAGCCTTGAGGAGTGGGGGTATTGGCCCAGGATTCATTGTTGTTCAGTAATCCTCTGAGTACAGCAAATGTGGGAGTTTGTGGGCTCTGAGAGGCTCCGCTCAGAGGGAGGTTGCTGGACACAGCTTCTGCAGTCCAGAAGAACTCACACGTTCTTGTTTTGGACCACTGTTTATACGGTCGCAAAAGAGTGGGCTTTAGTCATAACAATGTTTCATCCTGACCACAGTGTGGGTTGGCACTCTTTCTTGTAAAGTGTGACAAAGGGATGTTATGCTATGCAAGGAAGAAAATTAGTTTCCAAGGCTGTTCATAAAGAAAATAGGAGCTTGTTAGACAGCAGAAGTTCCTGGGAGCAGAGTGTTTCTGCTAAACTCAAGAGAAGCTGAGCACAGGTCCTGTTTGTCAAAGCCAAGACCTAATGAGCATTTCTCAGGTCACAGGCCTGGAAGGGGTGGGGGAGGGATGCACCACCACAAGGACTCAGCTGCTCAGTCTTCCTGGCTGGGGGGCCTGTGGCTGCCTAACCCTCCCCTCCCATTAATCCTTCTCCACTAGCTCTCGGTCAGCTCCTCTTCCACCCCCAGACAGAACTCCATGCACTCAGCTGGCTATTGCCATCGAGGGTGATATCACCTCCTGGTCTCCCTTACCTTTCCTTCCTAAACAGCCTGAATCCTTCTATTCCAGCAGTTTTTTTATGTTCTGTGATATTCCTCTAAAAATGTAGTACATTTTTAAATTCATGCAGTGAGACGTATAAAACACTGAAGGTCCTCAAGCTCTGTGTTTACAGAGACAGTGGCATATAGGATACAGGTTGCACTGAAAATAGTGATAATAAGACAGTTTTTTAGGGTGGTATTTTTAGTCTGTAGATAATTTCCTGAGCTGCTTAAACGGTCTGATAGCTGACCCTTGTAAAAAATAAGTGTTTTCAGTAAACAGGGTGACTGTCAGGTTTGCGTTCTTTTATAAGTTACTTTTGAGTATGTCTCTATTGAACTGTAGCTTTATCTGTTACTGCATATGAGTGAGGAAGGATTTTGTCCTTGAATCAAAAGTACGCTTAAGGATCCATAGTATTTAAAACTATCGTAACAAATGCATAGCTACTAGAAAGACTTTAAATGCATAATCAAAACTTGCACAAAATCACCAAAGCCCACTCTTTTAAGGTACATACAGAAAATATACAGTTACTGAACGTGCTGTAGCCAGTAATCTTTTGTTTCAGAAGAGACATTTGATTGGATTTCTGGTAGTTTTGTGCCAAACTGGGAATTTGTATATGGAATAGAAGGTATTTTGTCTCTGTGAAGAATAACATGGCTTTATTCAGAGAGCTGTTTGAAGGAAATACAAATACTCTGCAGCCCTTACTAGAATGTAGCTGATGCTCTACCTTCCCATGAGATAATTTCTCTCAGGGATAAAATTTCTCTGTTTCTTTTCCAGTTCACTTCATTTTCAGGAAGGGAAAGTGAGGTTCCAGAGAGTGTAGATTCTGACTGGGAGGTTAATGAAGACAAAAATCTGCATCTGTAAAAGTCCTTCAATTTTCTGTGTTTGCTGGATATGTAAATTGGTAATTATTTTGGGATTTCCCTAAATTCAGAAAAACAGTGTCTTAAAGTGTTGTCAAAGTTATTGACTACAGAAAGTATAGTCACATGGAGTCATAACTTACTCTAATCTAGCAATCTGTAATGGTCTCTGGGGAACAACCCGTATCCTTGATTGTATTGGTCTTTTCATGGTAGCGCTTAATTATTGAAGAGACAGAGGTTAGTTATCATACAATGAATACTTGAAACTCTTCTGGGAATGAATCAGGTCTGCTCTTAATGCCAATAGAAAAGCCAAATAAAGCCAATTTCTTTAAACTGTGCTTATCCTCAAACAGAATTAGGAGAACCCCATTCTTACCTTTAATACGTGTACTCTTTTGTCAGACCTTCATATCTTCTAGATTGAAAATCACTTTTGTAGGGGCTAGACTCCTTTGTAATATAAACCATCAGCAAGAAAAATAAACATTTGATCCTAAAATTTTATGAGCCAGTGGTTCAGGATGAAGTCCTTTCCCAGACCTAGGTTCCCTTCTAGGAAGTTTGGTGTTTTCCTTATACTCACTGAATTATCACTGGACCTCAGGGCAGAATTTTAGCTGTTTTAGATAAATCCCTTTTCCTGTGTAAGTTAACCTTATAAATCCACAGTAATATGAAACAGTGCTTCTAATAAAAAAATAAATGAGTCTTTGCACCCTTAGTTAAATGTATAAATGAAAATAAAGTTTTTTTTTATTTTCAGTCTCTATTATTCTTAAGACAACAGTATGGTGTAGAATGTGTGCTTATGATAAAATTGGCATGCAACTTCATTGTTATGAACCAGAATCATTAACTTCAGGATTCATGGTTTTATTTGGGAAGAAAGGTTTTCTTCTCTCATAATATTGAATGAAATCCAGTCATTTTTAGTAAGAGTACAGACTCTGGGATTCAAATTATTTTTGCTAAATTTTAAGAACTCAGAGTTGAAGCTAGGTAGTCACTTCCCATCTCTGTATCTAACCATGTCACCTTCTCAGTAACTAATACTGTGTCTTCTGATCCAAACAGATGTTTCTACTGCTAAAGCTTTCCTAAACTTTCTTTAGGGAGTTGGATGCTTACTAAAGACTGAATGTCTGTTGTTTAAACTGTGTTACGGTTACTTAAGTGTTTATGCTAAAAAAAGATAATTTCTGGGGATAGCCTGCTGAATGAAGCTCTAGTTTTTATTTAAATCAGCCTATTTGAATTAAGATAATTGTAGTTTATGAGTTAAATAACAAATATTAATTTTTTACCAATTTAGCTAGCTTCAGGTGATCTCTTTGAGAGAGAGGAAACCATGTGCCCTAAAACTTTGTTGTGTATTTGTTATCTTATGATTGTATTACCTTTTAGGCAACATATCCTCTCAATCTCTTTAAAATGTGATGCAATAGGATCTATATACATCAGCAGCTCTTCCTCCAGCTGATGCTTGAAATCCTTTTGTCTTCCAGCTAGTCCACTGCTAGTTTTTTCCAGTTTTTGGATGTCCTTCTTTGAATAATAGCAGGATAGTCTTTGGATTTCCTGTTTTTCAGGCTCATCTTGAAGATTTCCATAGGAAAGGATATTTGACTACTGTTTCTTAATTACTCCAAAGTGATCAGTGAAGAACTTGCATGGATTCTAAATAACAGTCCCTGTCCCCCAAATTAAAACAAACACAAAATCCTTTCCTGTAGCATATTTTTGAGGGCATTGTGAATTTAAATGTTCTATCCTAGTTCCCAAAGAAATTTCTGTTGTCCTACAGAAATATTGCCAACAGTCCACATCTCATTAAAAAACAAAACAAAACAACAAAAAAAAAAACCCAAAAAAACCCCCAACAAAATACCACCACGAAACACCTTAATTTGAAATAATAAAGATTAAAAGTGTCATAGATAGGACTCTCTGTAAAAGAGCAATTGCCTCAATAAGATGCTATTACTTTGGTTGGTTTTTTTAAAGAGAAAAGGTTAATTTTTCATTGGCATAACTCATAGAAATTAATTGAAAGAGAGGAATTACTGTCCCTTAGCAAAGACCAAGTGGAACATTCCAGTACATTTTTAAGGGCCATACCTTAGTGTTGCCCAGGGGTGGACCATCTGTTGCACACTTTCAACATCCTCATATGCTTTGCCACCATCTTAGCACTGATCCGCGTTACATGAAACGCACTGCATTGCATGAGGTGTCTGTCAGGAGCACTGTCCCTGAAGTAGTGATTTTCTGCATGTTCATTCTACCTCATAAAGAGCAGAGGATTTCTGCCAGCAACTGGACCTAACGTTTCTTTCACGCTCTGAAACCTGTCAGGTGTAGAACTTTGCAGCTTACTCCTGCTTTCTTCTTAACCTATGAGATTGTATCAGGATAGCATGTGGTCAGCAAGTGGGATGTTGCAGAGTCAGCAGAGAAATTCAGATAGGACCAAATTGTCTGGAGTTCCCTCACTGAGACAAGTGGCAGCAGTGGACAACAAGAGTGCAAAAGTGAACACGAGTGTTGGCAAGGGAATCGGAAACATGGAAATGAGTGAAGGAGAAATCACTGAAAGAGCCTCATGTGGCTGGCAGATGTGTGATGAAGTGAGGGCCTAGATGTAGCCTACATCTTACCACCATCCTTTTTTTGGGATTTGCTTACTCATTTGATAATATGTGTTTATTTAGTGTTCAAATGAGAAGATAGGGCTAGGAAACAGCATAGTAAGTACATTGTTCTATTTATACGAAAACTAAAAATTGTTCTTCAGATTCAATATATTTATGGCAATATTATCTGTTGATCAGATCAGGGCCAGGTTGGCTTTGTTGACTTCTCTGTGTTCAAAAAATCAAACAAACATCTTTTTCTTTTACCTTCCTGCTCCATTTCTCTTGTTATCAAAGCATAGTAATTTTGTTTTGTGAAATACCGAGTAGAAACAATGTTACTATTTTGTTTTTCTTTCTTGTGTCAGGGACAAAGTCAAATGTAGAATTAAATACTGCCTCTTACTACAATACGTACTACAATGTGTAACATTTCTTTCAACAGCAATACAGAATGAAGTTAGGTGGAAATAAAAAGATCTGTTTTCTGCTAGTAATTTAGAGACTCACTATTCTTTATAACCTTTAGTTTTCCCAAGAATGATGGATTTAATTTAAAACCTATGTGAAATATACTTTGAAAACTTTGAATACACTGTGTTTTACTTGTTACTTTTCTTTTTCTTTAACCTTATGTGAGCTTTTTGAAGGACTGCCCCTGCTTTACTGCAGATGAAAAATTGTAGCTTTGCCAGGCATTGTGTTCTGTGAAAGCTCATATGTCAGCTAGACTTGATAGCAGGCTGAAGGTACATGCTGCTTTCTGTTCAAATAATAGTACTTCTGAGCCTTCTTCAATCTACCTTTGGCTCAGAAATTCCATAATGGGTCCCTGAAGAAAACACCATCTTCTCCATGATTTTTTAGAGGAAAAATTAATTCTGTTGAAGCTTTCTTAAATTGTTTCAAGTTCACAAATAATAGGTAAAAAAAAAGTCAGAATTAAAATGCAATTTTAAGGGTCAAATGTGTTTTAGAATAAGAACCATTTCTTACAGTAAGAACGATTTCTTACAGTAAGATCATTTGCTTAAAGTGCTGTTGAGATGAGTATACCTGCAGTTTGCACCTGCTTTTTTTCTGGGTTTAGCTGTGTTCTTAAGGCAGTCCATAGTACACAAGAACACCCCCACATGCACAGTTTGGTTTCAAGTACTTTATACCTAACAATTATTATTATATAATTTGGAGGCTAGTTTTTAAAATATAATGTAAAATTACACAGATTGAAATTTCTAATAGTATTTGCATTTTGTTTCAGAACAAAGCAGAAGAGATGATTTGGAAGCTTTGGGTCATATGTTTATGTATTTTCTCAGAGGAAGTCTTCCATGGCAAGGTTTAAAGGTAGTGGGTTTTGATGTCTTCCTCTGTCCTATTTTCAGATCATCAGCTTTTATTGATGTGTTTGGGGTTTTTTTGAATGTGTGTCTGCAAGCTGTATAACTTCAAAAGCTTGTTTGTTCTTCTGTCGTAGGCTGATACATTAAAAGAACGTTACCAGAAAATTGGAGACACTAAACGAGCAACTCCTATAGAAGTATTGTGTGAAAACTTCCCAGGTAATGTCTGCTGTTAGTAAAATGTTATGTATTAATTTATAAAATGAAACTGGCATAGGTAATTGCTTAATATCTGGGTTTAAAATTAGAGTATGCATAGTAGATTCCAGAATATCAGATGGGTCAGGTTGGAAGGGACCACAGTGGGTCGTGTGGTCCAGTCTCCCTGCTCAAGCAGGGCCATCCCAGAGCACGCTGCACAGGGTTTTGCCAGGTGATCTTGAATATTTACAGTGAAGGAGAATCCACAAGCTCTGGGCAAACTGTTCCAGTGCTCAGTCACCTGCACAGTAAAGAAATTCTTCCTCATGTTCGGGTGGAGCTTCCTGTGCATCAGTTTCTGCCCATTGTCTCTCCTTCTATTGCTGGGCACCACTGAGCAGAGCCTGGTCCATCCTCTTGACAACCACCCCTTAGATATTCATAGGTATTAATCAGGTCCCATTTCAGTTGCCTTTTTTCAAGCCTGAACAGGCCTAGCTCCCTCAGCCTTTCCTCACATGAGAGATGCTCCAGTCCCTTGCTCAACTTAATAGCCCTTCGCTGGAGCCACTCCAGGAGCTCCATGTCTCTCTTTTACTGAGGAACTCAGAACTGGACACAGCCACTGAGTAGAGGAACAGGATCACCTCCTTCAACCTGCTCTTTGCAATGCACCCCAGGATGCCGTTGGCCTTCTTGGCCACCAGGGCACACTGCTGGCTCATGGAGAGCTCGTTGTCCACCAGCACCCCCAGTTCCTCCACTGAGCTGCTTTCCAGCAGGTCATTCCCAGCCTGTGCTGGTGCCTGGGCTTGCTCCTCCCCAGGTGCAGGACCCTGCATTTGCCTTTGCTGAATTTCAGAAGGTTCCTCCCTGCCCATCTCTCCAGCCTGTCAAGGTCCTTCTGAAGGGCTGCACAGTACCCTGGGGTATTGGCCAGTCATCCCAGATTTATGTTGCCAGTGACACTGCTGAGGAGGCCTCTGCCCCTTCATCCAAGTCATTGATGGATAAGTTAAACAAGACTGGGCTCAAATAGAAGAATTATCCTTTGAAGCAGCAGTAGGCTAATGCTGTCGTTCTTCAAATATAGATTCTTCTAAAGGAAACATTAAAAAAATACTGTATGTATGGTTACAGTGATCAACTAGTCTGCGCTTGTATCTTCACACTGAGAATTTTGCAAGCCTTTTCAGCTCAAATCTGATATCATACCCCTATTAAAAACAAGGTGCATTAGAAACAGCTTAAAATAATTTTTAAAATAACTTCCAAGTTTCAGGTGTCACTTCTAGTTCTCTGTAAGTACAGGCAGAATCAATGAGGCGTTGGAAAACTGGACAGAAGCAAATACGATGTTTTCTAAAAGTAGTAATAAAGTGCTTGGAACAGGGGACGTGTATGACATGGATGTGATTTTGCCGCAATATAAGTAAACATCTTGAAAAGTAGTCAAAATACCATTGATAGGCAAAGTGGATATGCTGAGAGTAGCTCATGACAAATGAAAGGAAATCCGTCCGCAGTAGGCCTTGTGGACAGGAGGCTGATGCTTTATGTTGTATACCCCTTTTTTACCTCTCCTTAGTCTTGTCTCTGTAAAATTCATTGGAATGAAGAAAGTAGAGGCATTTCTCTCCACGCTTTCTTGCACACTGTGCGTTAGAATTGGAATGTTGAATAGAAGATCTCAACAGGTAACGCGAAGGAAAAATTAGTGAGGTGTCACTTGCTTGGATATGTTTGGAATATGGCAATATATCTCAGAATATGGTAGCATGTCAAAGAACATTATTACTGTTAAGTAACTTTTTTTTTCTGTTCACCACTTTTTCATGGTGAACAACTGTTCAGATTTTATGGTGAGATGTACAAGTTGCTTTAAAATGAAATAAGGTGGTGGGGTTTTTTTGAGTTCCTTTAAAACAGATGTTGGCAAATATGTATACTTCTTATTTATCTAGAGGAAATGGCTACTTACCTACGTTATGTAAGAAGGCTAGATTTTTTTGAAAAGCCAGACTATGACTACTTGAGAAAGCTCTTCACAGACTTACTTGATCGAAAAGGCTATTTGTTTGATTATGAATACGACTGGATTGGCAAACAGTTGGTGAGTACAGTTCAGCTGTTAGTAATAGAATGGGTTTTTCTGTGATCAGTTTTGAGTTTCATAAGATGTGTGCATCTCTACGCTGCTATTAGAGTTGTGAACAGCTGCTATTAAAAGTCCATCTGCAGATGCATGTTCTAACATTATCTTTCAGCTTGAGTGTTTCATATTCAGTCTCTTTCCAAATGTACCCTTAATGTCAAAGTGCATCTCTGCTCAATCCAAAATGAGGTCGTAGAAATTCAGATTGGTTTTTGAGTTGAAGGAGCATAATATTTTGCAGGTGATTGTCATGGTTGCAGGTTTTTTTTTCCCCAGTATTTTTAAAATGCAGACCTATAACTTCTCTGCATATGAGGTATACTCCAGATACTTATAAGTTCATTATGAAGAAATATTTCATATTGCATCATTCATTGCATATTTCATCACAGAGCATCTAAGGTTTCAGAAACACTCTGTTTATATACTTTAAGAAAGGGTAGAGGATGGGGTTTTCTTCAGCTTCTCAAAATTTTCACTTCTTTTTAACACATAGGGAAGGGAGGGCTAATATGTATTATTTTGACCAGTTTCCGATTATACAGTTCATTCTGCAGTTCTCTAGGTGACTCTGAAAGAATTATAGTATTTATTGCAAAATATTTTTTCAGTGTTTTGCATTAAAAATTACTTTAGGACTTTCATCAGATTTCATCAGAATGTCTTAACTGCTAACTGCAAAAGTAACAGTCTAAAGTCTTCCAGAAAATTAATGTGTGATCATACTTAGGACTGCTACTTCATTAAATTCTGTAAGTCTTGGTTTGCTTTTTTTAAAATTGGTATTAGTAAATATCTAGTGAAGCTTCTGCTTTAATCTGATAATTTTGTGTTACTTGAAACTGTCAGATTTAAAGATTATTTTCTATTACAGACCTGTAGCTTTTGGTGAGACTTAGAAATTTATTTTTTTTACCAGTTGGTACATATTATTTATATTTGTAGCCTACTCCAGTGGGTTCAATACATTCAGACCCTGCAATGTCTTCAAACAGAGAAGCGTATCAGCACAGAGACAGATTGCAGCAATCCAAAAATCAGGTAAGATACTCATGTAAGATTATCAGCATTACTATGTCTTTTGTCAAATGATTTGTGCTATGTTTTTATTAGAATTTGCGAATAAAATTGACTCTAGGTTTTCTTTGTTTTTACATTGATTTAAGTAGATCTTCGTTAAAGTCTACAGACATAGAAATACATAAATATCTCCTAAAAGCTTGCTTGTTTGAAGCTCTGAGGCAGTGTAGTGAATCAGTAGTGTATTTTCTCCCTACTCACACTTCTTTATTTGCTGTCTCTCCTCCATGCACTGTATCCTCTCTTTCAGTTCTAACATGTATGTATGACATTTTCACTTCTGTTTTTTTTAAATGAGGCTAATGACTAAGGTGGTAACAGTGTTAGGAATTCAGAGCTGTGTCTATTTACCTAAGCAAAATTGCAGGGTTGTCTTAGTGTGCTTTTTCTTACTAGGAATTTTGAGGTTTAGCTGCTTCACCTCTCTGTGAAAATGTATATGAAGGCATGTGTAAGTATGTTGATAATGTGGAAGTGCAATCTGTATAGGGATTGAGTGTGTAGTGCTTCTGTGCTTTTTAAAAATAATTTATAATAATGCACAAATTGTTTATTTTAAATTTTTTTTTCTTCTTTTGCATAAATCCTAATACATTCAAAAATGATAGTCTACAGACCATAGGGCAGCTTGGGACTCACAGCAATCCAATCCACATCATTTGAGGGCTCACCTGGCATCTGACAGACATGGTGGCTCTGTACAGGTATTTTCTGCTTCTTTGCATGACTTAAATCAGTTGTTTTGCGTTGCATAATACTATTTTCCTGTAATGTATCATAATTCATATTTTCATATTAAGATTTCTTACCAAGAAATTTCTGCTGTTATTTATTACTTCACAGTTCAATTGTCAAACTGAAATTAAAAAAGGTGCTGAAACTATGGAACTTTTTGTTTATAGAATTTTTCTTGCATGTTTCTTAGTGAAAGTCTTAAAACAGTTGAACTGTCTTTTTAGAGAATATATGCTTACCTTAGTGCAAGCAGCTGAAGTTTAGACTTTTAATGTGTTAGTTGTATCAGCAACTGAAAAACACTGTTCACTGAATTCAGTTTTGCTCAAGTAATATTTTTTGTTCCTTAAGTAAACTTCAAATTAAGATGCTATTTAGTGATATTTGCTTAAACTGTACTCCTTTTATTCAAACAATAATTGACTAGAAGAATGTTCCCAGGGCAGTACCTCACACATACCAGTGAAAAAATGAGAAGAAACCAACAGCTTTTCCTTTATTATTATTATTTATTATTCGTTTATTTCATATTCAAAGAAGATTTTTTTTCTGGTTGGTTTTAAATTTTTTAGATTAATTTTTGAAATTTTTGATGTCTTGCTCTTTGAATATATTTAGGGTGAAATAGTTGGGGTAATACGTAATGAATTAATACTGAAAGATTCAAAATGCAGCTGTGAAGTCTATGTAGATTTTGAGATTTGAGTCCCAAATGAAAATGATTTAGATTTAGGAAATCTTACCTGGATGGGAGGTGTTGTGTGGAAATTGTCTACTGCATTTTTGATTATGACAATCTAAGTTGCGTGTGTTTCTTCTGAAGTTTTTGTTTTGGAAAAAAATTGTCAAGACCTGAAGAAAGAATAAAAAGTTCAGGGTACAGAAAACAGTGCTGCAGTCCTGTCAGTGTGATAACATTCTCAAAATTTTGTTGCTTTAGAAACAGCTGTCATGTGTCATGTAATAAAATCTAGTAGATGATAATTATTACTGTGTATCAAGAAAAGTTTAAATGTTTTGTGCTTCCCATTCAGAAGTGTTTAAAAAACTTCACCTGTGTATCTAACTTGAATTACAATTGTTCCCTCAATAACATAAGTTTTAAAGGTAATTATTTATCTTTTGGGAACAGCATAGTCATGAGGAATCAAAAATGGATTTGAAGTATCTTCCAGAATTTCTTTTCCCATTTTTTTTAGGTTCGAAAAATACCCACTGAATTTGTTAAATTACGGTTAGTAGAACTTTTGAAGTGTCATCATATGTCTCTGTTGGCAATCATGGCGCTTACGAAATGTTTTATTCTTTGTCAGGTAAAATGCAACCATTATAAGAAATTTTCTTCCTTTGTAAAATATGCTAAATACCCTTTGGGGATGGGGAGAACATTTTCTAGGAAATAACACAAGTAACACTAGTATTCCTTACTGTTAATATAGTGTTGTTTCTATTCTTTTTCCTCAAAGGATACAGGCAGTCTATCTGAGTTCAGATCATTTAGATCAGTTGAGGCTAAGCAATTGCCACGTGAATAAAGCACTGTGCGAAACTGCAGCCATGGTCTGTGTCTTTGAAGATCAGGTGTTGTGCAGCAGGGTTGCTTTTTGTTGTGGAGTGGTCATGCTTCCTTGTTAAGGGCACTTACAAAATCACATAATATCTTCAGTTATGCTGTGACATAGCTTCTGGCTGTTGCCAAATACCCCTTTGTTGCAGGCATACTTACTGAATCATGCTATTTGTTAAGTTGCTTCATTAGCTAGCTGCTTCAGTTGGATTCTTAATTGCTTTCAAGGAGACAAATTCCAGAAGTTCCACAGAAAATTATTCAAAGGAAAAGTTAAGTCTGAAGTGTGAAGTTAAAGTGTATTTATTTTTTTCTGTGATGTTAGTGAGCCATTGCTCATCTTAGATATCAGTTTTATCAATTTTTCTGCAAGATATGAAAATCTGTCAGATTATTTTGAAGTGACAGTGGAATGTTTTTAGGTCAGTGCTATTAGTCATCTGTAATACTACTGCTGCCGTCATCTCTGAGGTTCTTTTTTAGGAGATTGTTAAAATGTGCTAGTGATTCTTTTCTGTGACATACTAACATCAAGTGGACTTAATGTTGGTGTATATATTTGTTAGCATACATTTGTATGCTCCTAGTGATAAGTTTAAGTGGGAACTGTTGAGGTTCAAACAAGTTTGTTCATTAATAGATACTGTTCTGGTTTTTGCATTAATTTAATTTATCCCAGACCCTAGGCCTGTGTTCAGAAGATCCTAATGTGCTTAGACATGTCTAATTATGCTTTGTAGCATCAGTTAAAGTTCAAATACTATTAGGAAATTGAGTTGTAAAGGGAAGACATCCCTTTTTCCATTTACCTCAGTCCATCTTTCTAGTTTGTGTAGACTTATTAATGATCAACTGATACCTCCCAGCAATTCATTCAACAACTTCTTTTGTGCCTTTGTTTTTGTAAGTTTGCCTCAGTTCGCAAAATGTCAGTTGTACAACACCGAATTATTTCTTTATCTGCATGAGCTACAATCTGCTTGTGCACTCATAAAGACTGTATTAGTCTGTTCCATTACTTTTTTTTACTCACTGATCTTCCTCTTACCTTTTCTCTTTCTGTTTTCCCATTGGGAAATTCTTTAAAAGGAGGTTAGATTGAAAGATTGGGTTAAAGAGTTCCCAGTAAAGTACTTAGAAACTGCTTGAAAGGTTTTTATATTTGATGTCAGTAGTTTTGAATTGCAAGATTCCTCTCCTTCAAGAAGTGAAGATACTAAAGCATTAGATGAAACAAATAAATTTTCCTAAGCTTTTGTGAACTAAAAAGGTATTGTGATGACTTTTATTCTTTTGTCTTAACGGAAAACTTTTTGAAGGTAAAATAAATGATTGTGTAATATCACTACCGAATGCTTTTTTTTTTTTTTTGAGTGGAGAATTCAGTTATTGAGATTCTTAATGGAATGAAGGGTTTTTTTCTATGTCTGTTTAAAATTTTTGCAATTCCTTGTTGTGATTATAGTAATGAAAATCAGCAAAATTTGTTTTTTATGGCACACTTTCTAACTGGTTTTTTGAACATAGCAAGTAAAAGGTTAGTTTACATACTAATCTAAAAGTAAAGAGGCTGAAGATTTACTGTTGCCATTTAGGGAACTGGCATTTAGGCTTAACTTTGTCTGTTATAAATGGCCCTTACCAAGCTTCCTGAGGATCATGTGTTGAAGAAATCAATCTGTTCCACAATTAATGTGTCATTAATGGCTAGTGAGTGGAATTTTTGGTTCTTTACCTCATGGCATAGAGGGTAGCAAGAAACAACCAATGCTTCTTGATATAGATGCTCTTCATATTAAACTTTTAAAGAACTGATTAAATTTGAAGTAACTAAATTTCAATGAGGATAAGTTTATAAAAATGGTTAAAGTAGTTTTCAGTTTAGTGGTTATTGAAACTAGGTGAACAGCTTAAGTTAATCTTCAATATTGAAATACTTCTAATTTGAAACTTTTAAAATGTTTGTTTTCTGAAACCTAATTCTTTGTCTATTCAGGGAAAAATGTTCATCTGCATTTTGTTAACAGAACTTTTAGGTGCAAAACCATAACTTAAATATCCTAATTTTTTCACTGTAGTGGTATTCAAGTCCTCTAAGAGATGAATTGTGCCTCGCATTTTTCATCAGGCCATTGATTTCATCAAGGGAAATCCATTCCAACTTGAGTCACAAGCAGAGAAATTAAATTAAAAATTTTTCTTAGAGCAAACTTGGGGTCATGTATCAGTGCTTCTCTCTCCTAAAGTTTTAACTTTTTATGTGGACCTACTGTGATGAATTTTCATTGTGCCTGATTTGTGGCACATTCTGGCTACACAATTTGGTGTACCACTCCTTCAGTGCATACGATGTCCTCTGGATGACTTATTCTTGCTCAATTCTGTTGTATTCCCGTGTCTTCCTGCCTGTGTTGGGCAGATTTTTGAGCTGATTGGCATGTAGTTGGAGAGAAAAGTGTAATGATTGGCCTAACTGATTAAAGGCTTTAGGTCAGATTGCAGAGTACTGATGTAACATGGAATTAAATTCATACAGCTGTAGCCTTACTGACAGTGGAATTGAAGCACTCCTGCCTATCTCTTGTACTCCTTTGTATGGGCCTTTGTTAGTTTCTTTTTTCTTCATCTTAGTGATGAGCTCCCAGAGCTGCTTTTGGCAGTAATAGATTTGAGTGAAACTCAGGACATTTGTGATTCTGGAGAAGCATGACTGATGCTGTTTTTTGGATTTATACTACATACCGTTTGGTTCACTTATGCTTTCAGTGGTCATAGTTCTTTCCAGAAAGAAGAACTTCATATTCCTCCCATCTAAACTAAGTCATGCAACAGACAATTACACTTGATAGTTTTTGTTTGTGTATTTGGTGAATGTGTTTGGGTGTGTATGTGTGTGGGAAAGATTATGGTCTCTTTCTCCCTGATATCTGTCAAAGAGACAGAGATTGTCTGTCATTGACCAGAGCAAGGCAGGACGGGCTTTTGCTATCTGGTGAGAAGTTTTCGACAAAGTGTTTTGAATTCTTTTAAAGTAAACAGTCAAAATAATAAGCCAACTTAGGACAAAAGCTGTCTTGAAAAGAGATTTGTCCAGTTAATGGAAACCACTGTCAAGAAAAACTAGTAAGTTTGAAGTCAGTTTGAAGAATAAGCTGCAATAGGCTTTGTTTTTTTTTTTTTTACCAGATAGTAGTGCATTGACCCCAGCAGAGGATGATTTTGCCTACTTTAATGTTGGGGTCCCTCCCCTGCCATGGAGCCCTGGGAGAGGGGCCCTGAGGGCACAGACACGGGGTTTCCCTGCCCCTGCTCAGCCTCGTTCCCATTGGTTGGTTTGTGTTCCCTGCGCGGGCAGAAGGACCCTTGGTCCCGTGACTGGAACAGTTCCTGGGCAGAGCTCCGGCCATGCGGCTGGAGAAATAAACATCTCTGAAACATCTAGCAAGGATCTGTCTGTCCATATATATTTCCTTTCCACGGGACTCCTGGTTTGATAGATGCATGTTGCAGTATCCGCACTGCAACATAATGGTGGGAATTGTGAGCAGAATGGTCCCCGATCCCTAAGCGACTGATTTGTGTGAGTAAACCCTGGAAACTTTGGATTCCTCTTCTTGGTTTTGCTTTGCTATTCCATATCTAAACTATGGAGGAACTGTGGGAAGACTCTTGGCTCTCAGAGCCGCATATGGACATTTATCTTAAACTTAAAATGATTCTTGAACAACGATTTGTGAATTTAGCTTGATTCAAGCTCAAAAAGAACTGAAACACTTCCTGGCATGGTTGTTTAAGAACTTTTTCTATGTTTCTTGGGATTTAATTCGTACCAAGGGCTTTTGGAAAACCGTTTGGACACAGTTAATACTGGAGTCAAAATATATGCCGATGGAAGAATATTTTCATGAATATTATTTAGTTACCGAGACTGTTGAGCAATGTCAGCTGTGTCCTGGCGAAGGGAAGCCTGGCGCAGGGACCGTGCGACCCAGGCCACGTGCACCGAGCGCTCTGCGAGCAGCAGCGAGGCAGTTCCCGCGTGCGGGCGGAGCCACGCGAGCCGCAGTGTCGGTGGCGGAGCGAGGCGCGGCGGGAGCGGCGGGACCCGGCGGTGCCCACACGGCCCCATGCAGCGCGTGGTGGAGCGAGCCCCGTGAATGCCCGACCGAGAGGGGCGGCGCGCGGGCGGCGGCTGGCGGCGATGGCGGTGGAGCGGAGCCGCGCCCAGCCGAGACGCGGCGCTGGAGCAGGGCACGGGGGAGTCGTCGCTCGGGGGCCCGGCCGAGACGTGGGTGCAGCGCCCGGCATCGGCAGCGAAGCTGCGACCAGAGGAGGCGACGCACGGAGAACTGAGCGGCGCGGCCCGGCCCGGCCCGCGCAGCCCCGAACGCGACCCCGGGAAGAGCGCGCAGGCACCAGCAGCCCCGACAATTCCAACACGGGAGCGACCGAAGGAGAGAGCAAAGACGCAGCGAGACAGAAAACAGCAGCCACTCAGAAAAAGGAAAAGATCATAGTAACTAAGACCTTAGGGATAGTAAAATGGTATAATGTTAAGCAAAATTATGGTTTTATAACAAGGTGTGACAACCAGCAAGACATATTCGTGCATAGAACTGCTATTAAAAAGAATAACCCTGAAAAATGCATCCCAAGCTTGGGAGATGGAGAAGTCGTGGAATTCAAAATTATACGAGGTAGAAAAGGGTTACAAGCATCGCAGGTCACTGGGCCTGATGGTGTTCCTGTAAAAGGCAGTATATATGCAAAAAATCGTAGTCATGTTAGACAGTATCTCCATTTTAAACCCCCCCTACAGTCTCCCTTTCCTAATCCCACCTTTCCCTTTTACCCTATGTCCTATTACCCCCAGTGTATTCCTAATCCGTTTTTTTATCCATGGTTTCCCTCACAAAACCATGCTTTTGCCAATTGTTTCCCCAAAAATCCCTTTCCAATGCCGAGTGGGGGATGAAAAGGGGAAGGGAAGAAATTAAACCCTCTCCTGCCTCAGTTTCCCCACAAAGCATGCTCAGAGTTCTGTGTCCCTTCTGTCAGCCCTAAGATGTTCCACAGAATCTGATTGGACATTTAAAGACTCAGGAGGGTGGCTTGTTTTGTCTTGAAACTGTTCTTGTTATGTTTATCCAGTTGTTTTCATTCTCCTTTTATTAAAATAAAACGGGTGAGGTGTTGGGGTCCCTCCCCCGCCGTGTAGCCCTGGGAGAGGGGCCCTGAGGGCACAGACACGGGGTTTCCCTGCCCCTGCTCAGCCTCGTTCCCATGGGTTGGTTTGTGTTCCCTGTGCGGGCAGAAGGACCCTTGGTCCCGTGACTGGAACAGTTCCTGGGCAGAGCTCCGGCCATGCGGCTGGAGAAATAAACATCTCTGAAACACCTATCAAGAATCTGTCTGTCCATATATATTTCCTTTCCACGGGACTCCTGGTTTGGTATATGCATGTTGCAGGATCCCCACTGCAACACTTTAAAGATTGTCAGTTTAGATTAGTACAACGCATACATAATACTTAAAATATTATTAATATAGGAAGAAGTTCTAGATACCTACTTTAATATTTTTCAATTCAAATGAAGATATGTGCGTAGTTGAGTTGGATCTCTTTTTATGAATGTGTTGTCCGAGAAGATAGATGTGAATCATTGCACAGGCACTCCTGGGAAGGAAGTGTGAGGGAGAATGTCATGTGAAAGCTCTACAGATGCTACAGTTGGGCAGTGTGTTTGATATTTGTGTAAAAGTCGTACATTTTTTCATTTGCTTTTAGGAAAAGAGAAGAAAATAGGAGTTCTTGCAAATGCCTCTGCAAACTGTGACCTGTTCTTTACAACAGTTAGGAATGCTAAGTTGTATTGTATTTGTTTCCCATCCAGAAAGGGTCTTGTTTTTTCTTGATGTACCCTACTTTTATTTGAGTAAACTGAAGACAAAGGCCTCTGTTTCTCGTCAACCACTGTTACATAATCTTGAGCACGGATCTTTTAGAAAAGTTTTTAGAAAAGTTCTTTTTAAGTCTAGATTATGGAGCAGAAATCTGCATTATTAGGGCTGCAGGCAAGGTTAACTACAGTGTTAATTGTGTGATATTGCTGCACATGGATTAGTATGGGCTGTAGTTGTGGTTAGTTATATAACTATGCACAGGAAGTTGCATGTGAGCGTTACCCCGCCAGTGGTCCCTTCCAGCCATAACCATTCTGTGCTTCCTTTGGAACCAAACTCATTTGGTGGGCAAGTTGAGCAAATTTTTTTTACCCTTACATTTTTATGACTGCTCCTATCTTAGTTAGAAAATACTTCTGATGCACTTTTCCACTCTGGGTATTTCACAAGAAGCAATGAAATGATCTTCACAGTAAGATACCTGGTGAGGTGGTTGGACAGTGATGACAATTCAGAATATTCTGTGACTCTGTAAAACCCGATAAATACTAACTCAGGATGTTTGGTTCAGGATGCATTCCCCACTGTCTTAAGGTTTGTTAAAGTACAATTCCTACCTATTTCTGTCACTGAATCTGAAGTGCTTCTGTCGTGCCCAATGATACGAAACTAAGCTTAAGATACCCTGTTGACACTCCATTGACTTACTTATCATTGCAGAAATAAAGTCCAATCTCCCATAATTCCTTCGCTTATATTGACTGAAATTTAAGTAGCTAGATTCCTGCAATCTCAGACATTTTTTTATTTTGTTACAAGCTTCTAGGGTTATTTTTGCAGTGGCTCCTATTTTAGTGAAATCAGAAAAAGGAGAAAACTTGTCCTGATGTCAGCATATGGCATGGAAAACGCCTGGAGTGCAGCAAACTTCTGAAGCTCTGTATTTAGTTATGATGGGAACCACAAAACAAGCCTCCATAGACTAGACTCTTAGCTCTGGTTATAAATAGATGAGACATAACTGCTATATTAAGAGGAGAGCTTGGAAGAGTGAGGGAAATAATATTATGGTGATGACTTTCCTTCCCTGTCCTTTCATCTACCTTAATCTCTGACCGTCAGGCAACAGCTGGTAATAATCTTGAATTATGGACTGCTCTTGGTCTCTATAGCTGATTAATTTTTTACAGATGTTTTCTGCAAACTCTTGTGTTATTTGTCCAGAATGATATTTTTATGCTTGGTGCCTTGCCAAGCAGTTGCTGCTACTTAGTAGCTAGTAGACCTCTCCACGTGGTCAGTCAAGTCTTTAATGGGTCAATTAGCACTGTCAGCAGCTCTGATCAGATAGATACTTGTGTACAACTGGTTAACCATCTTCCTTTTCATATTCTATGGGGTGGATAACAGAGAGGCCTCTGGAATGGCTCCATTTGTCATGCAGGAAAGCTGACAGGAGCTGAGAGAGAATATTGGGTTCCCCTTGGTTTAAAGTCAAAACAAATATTCCCAGAGAACCACAGCATTCACGGTGACTTGAACAATTTACATAGGAGTTTGAGAGTAAACTAATAGGAATGAAGATTAATCTGATTTTTATTAATTTTTTTGGCAGTAGGTGTTTTTGTGTTCTAAAAATTGGACACCATCTATACTCTTAGGTCTAGAAGATGGTCTTAGTTTTCACCTTTTCTGGTGAGTGCTCTTTGAGATACAACTGAATCAGGCCTTCATATTCACTCTGAATGTAAAGACCTAAGCTAAGGAGCATAAATACACTGAAGGTGTAGAGATAGACTGAATTGGTATCAGAAAAGTGCTTAGTGCCTTCCCTTAAGGCTCTGAAGAGATGTGGGGGAGATAAATAAATCTGATCCACAGAGTTGCTTTGCTTCTTCCACTCACCTTGAGTCTGTCATGTAGATGACAGTTCCATTAATAGATATGAAAGGAAAATTACAAGAGCACAGAGATGCCAGAATAAAATCTGGAAAAGGTACTGTTACTGGAATAAAAATAACTATGGAAATAACAAAAATTACTGGGTTTTTTAAGAGGTATTGTAACCTCAGGAATTAACAAATGTATGTCTGGCACTGGCATAATTTCAGGTTTTTCTTGTGATTTCAGGTAGTAAGCTCAACAAATGGAGAACTGAACACAGATGACCCAACCGCAGGCCGTTCAAATGCACCCATCACAGCTCCTGCAGAAGTAGAAGTAATGGATGAAACAAAGTATGTCCTTCTTTTTATATCCTTTGGATCTTGTGTGCTCGGCTGCTTCAATATTTTTCTCATATAGGTTTTCAGAAAATATTATCTGAATTGAATAGCCATTGGTGAGGGGAAAAACTATAGTGCTATACTTAATTTTGCCTTTAAGTTTTTAAATAGTAGAATTCCTATAGCTTGTGCTTTTTTCGGCTAAGTCTTCAATGACATATCTTGCTATGCTGGCTAGAGAAGTGCATGCATTTTTGATATTCCAACTAATTTTGAAATACTTATTTTAAAATAGTGTTCTGACTACCAAAAGCCATGTGTGAAAGATGTAAAATTTTTCCTTTATGTGGTATTCTGATTCTCTTTTTTCCCTTACTCTCTTTCTGTATAGCTGCCAGAAAGTGTTGAACATGTGGTGAGTTATACAGCACAGGCAGGCAGAAATAGCCCCAGGAGCTTTGTTCTTGTTATTGGGTTTAAAACTAATTTCAGAGAACTTAAAAATAAAATGTCTGTTTAGAAACGACAAAATACATTTCAATTCTGTGAAACAATTAACTGTTTTTAGAAAAAGCCACCTTCAGGAGCTATTCTGCCTGCTTCATATCCTGCTTGCTTTTAAGTTCTGTAGTCTGCGATGTACTTTATGTCAACCTTTTTAATGGGTACTAGAATATTTTTTCTTACTTTCTATTCTGTTTGAAAGGGGAAAGCATTCTTTTCAGATATTGTAGCATTCAGCTAGTGTATTAACATCTAGAAAATAACTCACATGAATAAGTGCAAATGTTTGCACTTTGCCAGTTATCTCTGCAAACAAAGTATTTACCAGCATATTGTTGTGTGACAACCTTTTAACTAATCACTAAAACATAACTTCAGGGTTCCTTAATGTTACAGTGTAATGAAAGGGAAAAATACTAAGGTCTGTTAACATGGGATGGACAACTAATGTTTATATATTTGAGTAGTAAACTCAGACTTGCAAAATCGTACAGAAAAGTATTCTTGATAGCTAAAGGCAGTATGAATTCCAACATGTTTTATTTTATGATAGTGCTTGAAATAGGATTTTACAAGGATATGGACCTAGTTTACTGTAATATAGAGGCACACAAGTATGAAGGATACATTAGTAGCAGAACAATTCAGTAGCAGCAAGTTTTCTATGACCCATTTTCCTAACTTTTACGAAAAGGGAAGCTTTTCAAAGTGCAATTTTTTTCTTGACGCAATTGTTTTACAGATTCTTATTTTGGTAGTTAAGCTTCATTTGCATGTGTAATTAATAATTTTGAATGGAGGTGTCTGTAGGGCCATGTTTTTGCACTGGTTTTCTGTGAGCACTGAGAAGAACTAAATTCTTTGCTGCCATCTTTGTAGAGTACTGTAGTATTTTACTGTCAAGAATACATTTTCTTTTATAAATACATTATTTTCTTATTAAAATACAAATTTTCTTATATGTATATGTTTGAAACAAAAAAAATCCCAAAGCACAAGGATGTTGATAGGCTGCCCATATGTAAATTCCCTGTCCCCTCTCTTCAGATAAGCACATTGATAACTTCCCTTATGCTCATGTGCACACAGAAAAAGATCAAATTTTTTCCACTTCGGGCAGTGCTTAGCACAATTAAACCCATTTTTAGTTACCTACTTTACTTAGTTACCTGCAGAAAGTTAAGAGACTTCTCAGGAGCCAAGATGCTCAGCTGCTTTAGAAATATAGAAGTTCACTCCTTCTGATGTGAGTACATAATGGACAAATATGCTATCCTTGACCTTTCTGGCCTACTCTTAACTGGTTTTGTTACAGACAAAATAACTAGTCTCAGTGTCCTACTCTTTAGTTTAATTTTCTTTTTTTTTTGAGTATGAAACACTCAAATTAGTGTTTCAGCACTGTCTGTTTAAACTGCAGTTTCCTCAATCACTGGAGGCTTTTCTAGGGGTAGAAGTTGTTTGGCCGTAATTAACATGCATTCATTCCCAGTCACCCACACCTCCTCTCCAGCTTTCCTGTCAAACATCAATGCATAGGTACACATACTTTTTCAGAAACAACACTTTAGGAGATTTAGATAATTTTACATTTTAATATGATAATTACAAGCTTAGTATCAAAAGTTGTGAGACATTTCAAATTTCGTTCATAGGTTTTATGCTGCAGAATAGTGTAAGGGAATGGGATTTCTAGTATCCTTCATGTCTGTGACAGGGGTATTTTTGGTTTTAAGGAGATACTGTTTTCTCAAAAGACTCTCACTTTGTACCTCTTTCGTAATCTTTTCTCCACCTGAAAGTATGAACAAAGCTAACCTTGCTCATATCTTCTGTGTGTAACATTTCCTCATACTCTGGGGAGACAAATGTGAATCTTTTTTAGAAATGCTTCATTCTTTGTTCTAGAGGTCTTCTTATGTTTAGAAACTTAGCATGACTATATCTTTATTTAAAAGATTCAAAAAAGGGTGTCCCTCATATGGGATTGCCCCCATTATGTGTGATTTTAACTATGAACACAAATGTAATTTAGCTGAATATTAGAGCTTCTGCTACCATTTCACTGAAATGCTGTAGATCAGAAAGGATAAGTTTAGGTTTTTTTTCTTCAGTAAGAATTTTATTGTTTTGGGACATTTAACCAACATTTAACCAAACATTTCATTGTTCAATAAATATTTATGTACTCATGTGCAGTATTTATTCTAAATCTTATGCCATGTCATTTTCATGGTGGCTGTGCAGTTAGTGTGACTTAGCAGTGGGTGTTGTGTTTTGGGCATTTTGGTGGGTTTGTTTTGTGAGTGTTGGGGGCGGAGGGGGTTGTTGGTTTGGTTGTTTTTGTTGGTTTGGGTTTTTAGAAAAGTAGCTACCTGCCCTATTTCAGTTGTTACTTACTGAAGTTGTAAAGCAAGGAGAAAACTAACCTGATCACTGTGCTGCCCCGACACTTGGGGTTCTACAGATCTCTCCATGATCTTCTACAGATGGTCTTCCATTTATCAGTGAGCAATTAACCTGTCTTTACTGTAGTTTGCTAGCCATCAGAACAGTTGCTTCTATGAAGCATGTGTGATCTGGGTAACCAAAAGGCTCTTCTGTGGGATGGCAAAGAAGGGCAAGTAGGAAATGATTATATGATCTGTCCTTTTTGCATCTTCCATCTTTTTTGCCACTTCAAACACTTGTTATTAATCCTGCACTAAAGTGCCTGCCACATGCTCAATGGCAAATATAAAAGCACAGCTATCTAAATACAAATGACAAATTAAGTTGCTTTAGCATGTTGGCCCAAGGGACTGCTCAAATGGTAGAAGGAAGGGTATTAAATAGGAAAAAAAAGTATGATAATGTTTCAAGGACAAGAAATGTTTGAAACTGTAATGCTGAGATTGCTACCTTAGATAATATCTCAAAGGTCACTTTGGATTGTACAGGAAAAGTGCAGTGGTTTTTTATTTTTATAGATTGCTATTATACTGCCTGCTCTAGAAATGTTACATAAACTACAGATAAAGGTTAGCAGTCATTAAATGCTTTATTAAAAAGAAAATCCTTTCCTAGAAGTAGAAATTTTTAAAGCATATCTCTTCTGTATTTTTGCATGCATATTGAATATTATAATAAGTTTGTGGTTTAATAGTCCTTAATAATGCACCTATCTATAACTTTAAATGTGGCTCTAAGCAGTGTAATATCTGTATTATGTATAAGTGACAACAACACCCTCTAGTGACGATATTCTTAAGAACAAGTCTACATTTCTGTTACGAATTATACTAGTTGAGAGATTCTGCACTATGGATCTCTCATTCAGGGTTTCTTTCATAAAATTTATAGTCAGGCAATACAGTCTGATCTGTCTTAATCCCATGTAAAGGTGCATATATTTTAAAACTACATTTATTTGGCCTTTGAAGCCAAGTTGAAGTCTAGCACTTCTAGATTTAAACATACACAGTGTTTCAGTGTACTTTAGTCCAAATTTCCAAGACAGTCCTGTGGTTTACAATTCATTAGGAATTTGCATTCCTTTAGTGCTTTTTAGGTATGTTATCTATTAATAAAATGCTTATTTTCCCACATCAAACAAAAATTTTCAGCATTTAGTGATTTTTCCTTGAATTGAAATACAGCTAAATAGTTTTTATAATTAAAAGAAACCAAACAAAACAACTGTTAATAGAAATTATACTCATAGTAGTATTATGCAAACTCCAGAAGACCAGAGGATTAAAAAAGTAGTGCTTTATGTTGGTTAAAAATAGAACTCTTGAATTCACCATTGCATAGTGCCTTTTTCTCTGATTGACAGTGAAATAGCAAACTAAATAGGCTATGCAGAAGGAATAAAGGACAGTATGATATTTGCAGCAAGGATGAGTTAAAATTTTCTGATAAGGAAAGCAAGAAAACCTAAAGTGTCCTTGAATTGCGGTGGATCCAAGTAGTCCTAAGCATTTAAGAAGTCTGATCTACTTGGGTTGTGCTCCATTTAAAATTTATTTAAAGAGTAAAGAGTTAAAATTCTAGATAGCTGTTCTAGAATATAAATTAACTGTCTGCTGTACTTCCATCTTTCTACAGTTACTTATGTAACCAGGGTTCTGTATATGCTAATATGATGAATCAAGACAAAACTTTTCTGTGGGCTTTACCTGAGGCCTGCTAATCTCAAACAAGTGTACGAGTGATTTACCATCGCAGTTGAGGGTAGGATTTCCTCATCTACAGGATTATAGGATAATTCATATTGAAAGGGAGGAGCACTGTAAAATCCTTTGCTTTGATATGTGGCATATATGTACATAAAATACTTGGGGTGAAAGAAGAATAAAACTAAATTCGAGTTCATACAACTGCAAGGAAAGTCAAAGCTTAAGTGATAATGGATGTTAGTGATTATAGGCAAATGCTAAAAAAAAAAAGGGTTAGTAGTTACGGGGGAATTTCAGTTACAGTCAGTGGCTACTACCCTTTGAAACCAATTATGTCTCTTCTTTAAAAAGTACTTTTAATTTAGTGAATACAGTATGATACTTCTGCTAGCTGTAAAAATACTTACCTATGTAGTTTCCCCTACTGAATTTTAATTCTGGGCTTCCTCTTCATCAATAACCAATGTTTTTTTCTACTGAAAGTTATGTAACTCTCAGAGCAGTTCTGGTCTGCCTCTGCCCACTGCTACTTTTTCAGTGACTGAGCGACAGAGTGCCTTGGATATTTTGAGAAGGTAACTTCTGTCTCCCCTTACTTTGGATGTTGTTCTCACCCCCTGTAGAACCTTATTTTTAGCCCCTTATTCTCCCTGAGTTTTAAATTCTTTCCCCATTTCCCGTATTCCAAACTAAATTATCTGGATTCCTTCTGAATTTTAGTGATATAAAATGCTTGGTGAACTTAAGGATTTACTGATCAAGGCTATTGATCCAGTACATTTATATTTTCATTACTGTTGTACTTCATAGTTTAAGACTCTTCAGTGTACAGCGCTGCAAGTGAGAATTCAGTAACCAAACCACAGAACTCCATGGGGCAAGCTCTGTTAAAGTAGACAGCTTGCATGTTCAATTTTGATCACACACACTGTGAACACTTTACTGTGAAGCTTTATTTTTAAAGGTGGTGTTCAGGATCTGGCAGTTGCTTAAAATAAACCCAACAGTACAATTTAAATGAATTAAATTTTTTTGGTGTTACTTGTTGCTTTCCTGTTTAGTTTATTTTCCAAAGTACTTTCTGCAGGACTTCTGCAGTCCTCCTCTATATTATCTATATCTATCTCCATACAACTCTTTTTCATTTTGTAGTGTGCTTTCATGTACTTTCAGATTATCTCTTATTTGCTAAGTTAAATTCACAGTATTTGCCAGTTTCAGTTTCATTCATGTAGTATGCAGTAAGGCAGAAGAGAGAATATCAGTGTTCTTTATATTTAAGCTGTGATTTTTCACTGTAGTAGTATTATCACAGCACTGAATCAGAACATTAATTATATTGTTCATGAACATTTTCTTCTAAAATATCTTGTGGAATAACTTTGCAGAAAGTTTTCCCAAGTTCTGGTTGACAAAGGAATCTCAAATTGTTTTCTTGTCTTAGCAACAATAGTGTCTTAAGTGCACAGTTTAGGTGACACAATCATAAGCACAAGTTTCTATTTGGCATATTGCCAGTTAATATGAACGAGTACTCAGGTAATGGAATATTCTTTATTCTTAAAATTGCTTTTGTAAGTTGGCCTGTATTACCTGTGCTTTTTGATACTCTTAACGATACTCTGAACTTAATAGCTACTTGTATTGTAAGCTTTTTTAGTTTGATACCTTTTTCCAAAAAAAGGTGAAATGTGTCAAAAATATCTCTACTTCAGTTTCTTTATCTAATAAATCAATTGCCTACAATAGAGCTTAAATGTGTTCCTTGTGGTGCTGGCTATACCTGAGCTACATACTTCAAAGGAGAGGCATACAGTAAACAGTTTAGTTTTGTAGTTTCTTTCTATGTCATATGTAATTCATGTCACATTTGCAGGTGCTGCTGCTTATTCAAGCGGAGGAAAAGGAAAACCATTCAGCGCAACAAATGACTAGAACCAAACAGAACATGGGAAAATGCTTATTTGTTCAACTGTTGTCTTGTGATCTTAAAAAAACCCAACAACAAAACCCAAAGCAAAAACCTCCGTAATAAACACGATTTTCCAAGGACTCCCTCAGAAACAATATCATGCCTCTGTGCTTTGATATGGTTCTTCTGCATCCATCTTTTGTTTTTTTAATTCATCTGTTCTGAAAGCTTTAAGGTATTGTCAAATAGTAGTGCTTCTTTGACCATCAACATACGGACCAATGAAATGATAGAAATGAACAGTATCTTGAGCAAAACTGAACTTGAGAAGTATTTCTTCTTTCCTGGGAAGTAGTAACAGTGTCTTAGATGAAGACGGATGTCATAAATCAGTTACTTGGATTTGTAGCAGTGTATCTAAAGCGATCTTCTTCAAAAATGCTGAAGAAAAATACAGGTACACAACCATATTGCAAAATAATAAAATCTTAAGATTTATTTTATGACACTTGCGTTGTTTTTCTTCTTTTGCCTCAGTATTACTGGTTAGTCAAATTGTTACTATACTCAAATTGTCCCTGTCTAGCGATACGGTGGAGGCTGGTTTAACTGTTGACGGTTGTCAAAACGCTGGTGCTACTAATGAATGGAAAGTGTTTCCAGTATCCTCTTGGTTTGAAAACCTGCTTTTATTTTGCCTACAATGAAAATTGCAGTACAGTAGAAATTATAAGAGTGTGCAAAGAATACAAATGTGTGTATAATTTGACTTCTCGTAATGATAACAAGATTGAATTACTTTCAGAAGAGTTCTACAGAGCAAATACTGAATCTGGTTAAAGTGGAATAAGTATTAAAGCCTGTATGTTCACTAAGGTAATTGATGATTGACAGCATCTTTAACTTGAAAATATGGACATGCCATGTAAAGTTAGAGGTCTATTAGTTAATTATTTTGCTCTTTAGTTTAGAAAACAAATGCAGTGGAAGTGCATTAGACTTCTCCCTTCACTGCATACTAGCCCAGAGCATCCAAAATTTCCTTAATTTTTTTTCCTGGAATTTTCTTGTCTTGCAGTGTACTATTATCATAGGATGGCAAGGATGTGTCAGGTGCTTCTATACAGTACAATGAAGTGCTTGCAATATGAACAAACCAACAGTTCTATAGGCAAGACAGCCCATTTCATATTTTCTTCTTCAGAAAATACATGCTTCTTTTAAAGCCATAATTGTGGTTTTGTCATGTTTAACTGCCAGGTATTGAAGAAGGGCTGTGGAAGATGGAAGTGACTAGACAGATTTATTGACCAAAACACAGATTATCTCTGGTTTTTTATAATTCTTCTAGAGCTAAGTAGCAGTTTTTTTCTATCCACAGATGTCTTTTGGCATACTTATTTTTTAATCTGTTTTGTGGTTGCATTTAAAATGTATGTGAAAGCAAAGGTACATCTTTGAATTAATCATTGCATTTACAAGGATTTTAATTGTATTTTGTAATTTATTTTTCATTAAGAGCCAAAAGTGTATTTTATTGTTTGGATTATGTGCTCATATGTATACTTTGATTTTTGTCATTATTACTGTTCACAATCTTAAGTTTTTGTTTTAGAAATCCTGAACTTGGCCTACAAAAACATGCTGTATAACAGGTCGTAAGTTTCCACTCCACCAGGGCGTGTTACTGATTATTTCAAACTCATGAAGTTACTTCTTTGTTTTTGTTTGAGCTGAGAAGTAGGTCACTTGTCTATTCTGTTATGAAAACACATCCTTCTTTGTAGTACTTTACCAGATTTGTTGCTTGTACATGTGGTATATGTATTTCTCACAGACCTGATGAGTTTCATTCTTGGAGGTTTTTGATCTCTACAGTGTTTGTATGATCTGAACTCCATAACAAGACGGTGTGAATATTATGGACTTAAAATGGTTGAATATATAAAAGCTGTTTATTTGCTGAAATGACTAGTAGCTAGGCACTTGCTTTTCAGCAGTTTTTTCAAGTGCTTGATTTTAATGTGGAAGAAGGTTTTCTTCTAGTAAAGCAGTCAGCACTAATGTAGGTATGCCAATATGATTTGCATTTATATACTTTTTCTTCCTGTCTAAAGTAATGAAGTAAACAATGGCTGGATGTCTAAAACTGAAATACATCCCTGTTTAAATGTAAGAAAAAAAATAAAGATAGTTTTTTAAAATTTGTTGTTTTCCCCCCTTTCCTACAGTCTTAGATTAAATGTTTTAGGATGTGATGAAAAATTTAGTCATTTTGGATGGCAAGGAATTTGAAGACATTATTCTCATAATGCTATCTTGACTTACAGTTGTGTTTGCTTAGTTAAGAGGTGTTACTGTTACACGTTTTAATAGACCTGATAACAGCAACGGAGAGAGGAGACCTCAATGCACACATTTGAAATCTACTAGTGGATTAAAGTCTATGCTGTCTGTGCCACCTAGAATAAGACCTGAAGAGGTCTAGGAAATGGATAAAAAGAACATGTTTTGGATTAGAAGAGACTCTGAAATAACATCTAGTCCAAACACAAAACACCACTACCCCCCTCCTGGCATGAGTGTGGAAATCTTTCCCTAGATCAGGTTGCTCAAAGCCCCCATCCAGCCTTTGAATGTTGCCAAGGATGGGGCATCCACAACTTCTTCAGGCAACTTGCTCCAGTTGCCTGTCTCACCACTCCCATAGAAAAAAGGTCTTCCTTACATCCAGTTTAAAGCTACCCTCTTTCAGTTTAATCTGTATTTTCTTCTTCTGTCACAGGTTTTGGTAAAAAGTCTCCGTGTTTTACTCTGCAAGTATTGAAAGCCCACAATAAGGTATTGTCAGAGTCATCTTTTCTCTAGGCTGAGCTACCCCAATACTCAGTCTTTCCTCATAGGAGGGGTATTCTCATCCTCTCATCATTTTTGTTGCCTTCTCTGGACCTTCTCTAACAGGTTGCAAGTGTTTGTCATGCTGGGGACCCCAGAGCTGGACACAGCATTGCAGTGGGATCTCACCAGCGCAGAGCAGAGGGGCAGAATCTTCTCCCTCACCCTGCTGCCCCTGCTGCTTTGGATGCAGCCCAGGACACGTTCGGCTTTCTGGGCTGAGTGGACATCGCTGGGTCATGTCTAATTTTTCATTCACGAGTTTCTCCCAAGTCCTTCTCCTCTGGCCTCAGACCCTTTATCCACCAGTCTGTACTTAGACTGGGGATTGCCCTGGGCCAGGTGCAGGATGCTGAACTTGTCTTTGCTGTCATTCAGAAAGTTTGCATGGGCACACTCCAAAAGCTTATCAAGGTCCTGAAGTACATAGAAGGTAGCTTTTGATAAAGGTGCATTCCTAGGTCTGTTGTTTGCAACTAAAGAGGGTCTTATGGGTGAAGTGAAGACTGGTAGCTGTCTTGGTCACAGTTGATTATGAAATTGTTATGTTTAAGATATTTGGCACTCTGAAAAAAATGTCAGCAGAGATACTATCCAGGATTATGGAAGAGCAGACTTTTGGCTTTCAGGGGTTTTTGGGTCCAGGTACCCCACTGAACTTGTTTATGTATAAATAAGGACTGCTGGGTGATGTGATGGTTGTAGTCTGTCTTGGGCACAGAGATTACAAAATGATAGAGGTTTTGGTTCTCAGAGAAGTGAGGGAGCGGATTAGCAGAACTGCCACCTTGTACTTCTGGCAGACAGACTGTGGCCTTTTAGCTTTATATTGGAGCAGACGTCATATAGTATGGAATATTCCTTTGGTCAGTTTGGGTCAGTTGTCCTGTTCATGTCCCCTCCCCACGTTTGCCCAGCCCCAGCCTGCTGGTTGTGGGAGTGCAGAATGTTGGGGAGACATTGCTGATGCTGGGCCAGGGCTGCTCAGAGGTAGCCAAAGCACCAGTGTGTTATCAGCACCTTACCAGTCACCGATGCACAGCAAAGGTGAGAGCTGCAGTGGGGAAAAGAACCCATCCCAGCTAGAGCCAATACAAGTAAACATGATACCCATCTACAAAGAAGGCTGGAAGGAAGATCCAGAAAACCAACAGGCCTGTCACCTGGCCTCAGTGTTGGGGAAGGTCATGGAGCAAATCATCTTGATTGTCATCACATGGCATTCACATGCAGGACGATCAGGGGATTGGGCCCAGCCAACACAGGTTTATAAAAGGCAAGTCCTGTTAAGCTCACATGGTCTTCTTTGACAAGGTGACATACTTAGTGGATGAGGGAAGGACTGGATGTTGTTTGCCTGGGCTTTAGTGAAGCCGTTGACACCATTTCCCAAAGAATTCTGCTGGAGGAAATGGCTGCTCATGGATTGGACTGGTGCTCTTCTCACTGAGTAAAAAACTGGCTGTGTGGCTAGGCCCAGAGAGTGGAGATGAGTGGGGTTACATCCAGCTGGCAGCTGGTCTTATCCATGATCTGGACGAGGGCGTTGAGTGTGTAGCCTCAGTAAGTTTACAGATGACACTACATTGGTCAGGAATGTCGATCTGCAGGAGGGTAGGAAGGTCCTGCAGAGAGATCTAGACAGGCTGGATCAATGGCCTGAGATTCATTTAATAATGAACCTCCAGGCTGAGTGCTGAGTCCTGCCTTTACAGTAACCCTGGGCAGAGCTACAGGCTTGGGGAAGAGAGGCTGGAAAGGTGCTCAACAGAAAAGGACCTGAGGGTGCTGGTTGACAGCGGCTGAACATGAGCCAGCTGTGCCCAGAAGAAGGCATCCTGGCCTATATCAAAAATGGTGTGGTCAGTAGGAGGAGGGATAGTCCCAGCAGGATAGTCACCCTATAGAGGACACTGGTGAGGCCATACCTCAAGTCCTGTGTCCAGTTCTGGGCCCCTAAATTCAGGAAGGACTTTTTTTTTCTGAAAACTATGAGGAGACTGTGTCCTACTGATGGAAATTATCTCTGCCTGCTGAAAGTTCAAGGCTGAGGCTAAAATCCAAGCAGCAACGCTACCATATTTGGGTTGTATTGCAAAGTTTCAGTAGCAGGAGGGCAGTGGGGGTGGTTTCTGTGAGAAGCTGCCAGAAGCTTCCCCCATGTCCAGCAGAGCCAGTGCCAGCCAGCTCTGGGACAGATCCACTGCTGACCGAGGCTGGGCCGATCAGTGACAGCGGTAGTGCTTCTGGGACAACAAATTGAAGAGGGGGAAGAAGATTTGTACAGGAGCAATTGCAGCCAGGGAAGAACGGAGTGAGAATATGTGTTAGAAACAGCTCTTCAGACACTAATGTCAGAGGAGAAGGAGAGGGAGAAGCTGCTCCAGGTGCCGGGGCTGGGATTCCCCTGCAACCCCTGGTGTAGACCATGATGAGGCATGATGTTCCCCTGCAGTCCATGGAGGTCCATGGTGGAGCAGAGATCCAGCTGCAGCCTGGGGAAGACCCCACACTGGAGTTGGTGAGTGCCCAAAGGAGGCTTTGACCCTGTGGGAAGGCCACACTGGAGCAGGACCTGTGGCCCCATGATGAGAGGAGCCCACACTGTAGCAGGTTTGCTGGCAGGATTTGTGTCCCTGTGAAGGACCCACAGTGGAGCAGTTCATGATGAACTGCAGCCTGAGGAAGGGCTCATATTGGGGAAGTTAATGGAGGACTGTCACCCTTGGAAGGGATTCCTGCAATGGATCGGGGAAAGCATGTGATCAGTCCTCCCCCTTTGGAGGAAGAGTGGCAGAGACCACTGTGCGATGAACTGACCATAGCCCCTGTTCCCCATCCCTCTGCACTGCAGGGTGGAGGAGGGAGAGAATTCAGCAGTGAAGCTGAGCCTCGGGAAGATGGGAAGGATGGGGGTTTAAAGTACATTGTGTACGACTTGTGCAGACACAAAACTCATATTGCAGCTGAATTAGTTTTTGAATAGTGTTTAATTTTTTTTTTAAACAGATTTCCTGCTACGGGTGCTAAAATACTGTAATTTCAGTTGTGTGCGATGCTGCCACTTAGAGCAAACATTTGAAAGTTCTTATACGTGCTTTGGAACTGAAATCATTATTTTCAAGTAAAATATGCTTTACTGAGAAATACCACAAGAAATTGAGTAACTGCTTCAGAAAACGCTCCATTTTGTAGCTAAAATTTGTAGCTTAAAAAAAAAAAAAGGCAAGCAAACAACATGCACACAAAAACCCCCAACCCAGCTACTGATCTTAAGTATGTTAAACTGTTGTAAATGTAGACATTCTAGGAATGTTCAATTGGTGTTTCATGTAACTAGTTTACCAAAACTGTAGATTTTTTATTTAAGAACAATCTTATAAATACATTTTGATGTACAAATTGTTGATGTTATTGTTTTAAATTATATTTTCTATACAATAGAGCATTGGAAACATACTTACAGAGCACAAATGGTATCTGCATATTTCAAAATACAGAAAGGAAAAGCAACCAATGTTTTTAACTAGAAAAATGCACTCAAATTTTCAGAAGCTGTCTTTCCATGGCAACAATATCTATTGTTCTAAGCTTCCAATAACTTTGGAAGTGTAATGTACAAATGTGTAATGCAGAAATTAGCAGAGTACCTATGGTTGGTGTGTACTGATGACAGCTGTAGGAACTGAGGCACTAGTGTGCAGATAAAACGGAATTAAAAATCCATCACATCTTTCATTGTGGAATTAGAGCTGTGCAGTTATTCTTAAATATGATCACGAAGCTCAACAGCCTATAGATCTCTGGAATCCTTTCTTTGCATAATCCAAAAATGTAAGATTTTGCTAATGGGTAAGAATACATGAACGAAACTCAGGCACAGACAGGCCTGAGCCTCAGTGGTTTGTTTGGTTTTAATTGTATTGCTCAGGAAGTTTTGAGTCTGCATGTTTGTTAATTTTCCCTCTATCTGTGCCATATAGTAAACTATTTTGCTGACCTAAAAGGGAGAAAATGGAGTTAGGTAAAAAAAGCAATTTGCTGAAACACTCCACTATAGATGATTATAAGGAATTTTAAAGGTGTGCTACAACTGAAAAATGTGAAACATTACATTTCCTTTCATGTGAAGCTTGGTATGACCTTCATTGTTGAAAATAGTAGGAAGTACTTCTGCAATGAGTATACTACACTTTCAGTAGTTGTCAAGCGGAAAGCTTAGCATGAATAAATACAGATATAAATTCTCAGGTCACATTTCAGTGAGAGTTCATGTTAAGTAGTAATATAAATGTAAGATCTTACAATGAAATGAAATTCGTAATATAAAGATCAAACCTGCTTATGAGAGTCTTTTAAGGAATCTGTTGTACTGAAAAGATTAAAATTTTGTTTTAATATACAGTAGCATAGTACAACAAAACTAGGACATTTCTGCTGGATAAATGTGATATGAATTAGGATCTGATTCAGCAGAAAAACTGCATCTGCTTCTATGTGGATGATCTTACCATGCAAGAAAAAACTACCTTTTCTAAAATATGAAATGCTGCTCTTAGATCAAAACAAACAAACAAACGAAAAAAGCATAGTTAAATAGTCAGTTGTCACAATTTTTAACTTTAGCATACTCATGCACTGAATTTAGCTGTTGAAGTGTTTTAGTGATTTAAATTCAAACATTCCCTTTTAGCAGAAGTTAAATGTTATCGTATGGACATCGCTGACAGTGTGCCTGTTTGTACCTTTCCTTCAGCAATCACAGTAATGTAGGAGCATTGTGGCCGTGAGACATCACAGCCTGGGAGCGAAGGTGCAGAGCTAAAGGTGCAAAACCAGTTTGCGCAGAAACTCAGCAGATCACTTCTAGTCTGTGTGTCGTGGAGATACAAGGTTGTCTGGATCAACAACTGTGAATCTTTTAATGAAATGTACTTAAACTAAGATGGCTTATCAGAAACCACAAGTACAGCACAGACAAGTGATTGCAAGGGCATTTCTAGTGAAATTTTGTGCTTTTTTCAAATGTTGTGTTTCCAAATGTGCATAATTCATAGTAAGAGTGAAAACAGGTCACACTGCAAGAACAGCCACGTTGCAGCAGACTGAATGTGTATTGAGCAGAGTAGTCTGTCGCTATCAGTGTTCACCATCAGATACCTAAGAAAGAGTGTGAAAAAAGGAAAGATTATACTAGTACTTCTCCCAGTAATCAAACTCTCTCAGCATACATAGTTCAGGAATATTGACAGTCACAAGCAGTATTTATCAGTTTACTAACCTCACTGAATTTTATTTTTTCTTTAAGTTGCCTGATTGCTTTGTGAATTGGCATGTACCTCTTTTAGACACTAGGTGAATGGAAAGTCTTGCTATTGATCTTTCTACATGAGTTCAACATATAGAAATGTTTGGATAAGCTCTCAAACAGAGCTTATCCAAAACTCAGTTTTGGTTTTTTGGAGTTGTTTATTTTGTTTGGACTTTTTATATGTTAGGTGTTTTTTTTTCTGGTGGTGGTGTTTTTGGTTTTGGCTGGGATTTTTTTTTTTTGTCAATTTGTTTTGGTTGGTTTGGTTTTTTTTTTAACTTCTGAAAATGTGCACTAGCACATGTAGGAATGAATGATACGGAAATAAATGTAGGAAATAACTGATAATTCTGTGCAATAATTGTAGAACTTTAGAGGCTGATAATCAGAAATGCAAGTTCATAAAATGCTACCCCTTAACTGGGATAGTTTTGTTGGCTGTGAAACATCTCTCTCTGCTTGTCAGGGTGATGATATTACTAGGATTTTTTGAAACTTACCTTAGACTGTCACAATGTCAACTTTAGCTGGTCACAGTCCAAGGGGCTGATTTCACATGTCTCCCTCTATTGTTGTGGCATGGCAGTGGTAAGGAAATGCAGAAACAGCTTCAACATTAGTTGAATTAGCAGGTTTTGACTGTAGTCTTGATCACCCTGGCACATTAACTTGTCCTGATATATAATTCTGAATACTTTTTAATGTTTGTTTTATGTTCTAGGCTTTGTGGGTTTTTGTTGTTGTTGGTTTGGTTTTGTGGTTTATGTGTGTATTTTGTTGGTTGTTGTTGGTAGTTTTAATTGCTGTTCAGAATGCATTGCAATATTTCATGGTGTCAAGGAAAATAATCTGAAATGGACAATTACTATCCTTGTCCTACTTGGAATGCTTGTTTTGACATCTGGCATATTTTATCTGCACATAGTTTCTAATTTTTCATTTCTGCTTACACTGTGGAAACCAGATAGATTTGTCTCAAATTGTCATGTTTGGGAACTTTCAATAATCAGTGAAGGTCTCAATTTCTGAGCAGCCAATAAATGAGAACATGTAGTCTGTTCAGTTGCTTTCTAATTATATGCATCTCTGTTTAAAAGTCCTTAAGGCAAAAATTAAAAATGTCACTGTGACACCAGTTGTGATCGCTGAACACATTAGAGAAGAAATACTAATGCTGCAACATATGCACCACATTTGCAGGGAGTTTGATTTTCTTTGTAATGTTCATTCACTGTTTAGCCACAGGCTTTCTAAATAGAACCTTTATTCTGGACCATTTTTCCCCCAACGTGTATTCTTGATTTAAGTCTTGAGAAAGCTTTTAAAATCTGTTTTTTATCATCTAACAAGTATGCCCTGTATTTCCTTTTAAACAGCAATGTAAATTTGCACTGTAGCTAGAGAAAATGCTATTAACTACCCTTATGCATATGTGTTTGTAGTTAATTCTCACTTTATTTTGTTCACTTTGTGATGCTATTTTCCCTTAGGCTTCCACTTCTATTTCTGTACTCATTTTAGCCTGTGTATTCATTGATGCAAAGGCTTGTCTTGTCTTTACTTGCAGTAAAGTACCATGCTGCAGCATTAATATTTCAGAGGAAATACTGTGTTCTGACACTATATGTACAAAATCTAAGTAATAGCAGAATATAAGGTTTTTGCCTACTGCCTTAATATCGTAACTTACAAGTTTATGAACTGTTTACTACAACATTAGACACATGAAAGCAAAATACTGCAATCATAATAGCTGGCTTTACTTAACCCAGTCTGCTAACAAACTGGCTACTTCAAGTTTCTGGTTGTAAAACTCTAGAGAGCACCTAGTAATAATGTAGCTTCATAAATGTTGTATTCGCTGCTTGCTTATTATATGTTTGCCGTTGACTATGTATGATCCTTCTGTGGATAATGCTTGTAACAGTCTGGCTGGTGATGGGTAAAATCCGCAGGTGCATGCAAAATACTTTATTTAGACCATCCTGTCTTGAAAGGGGGAAGATACACTTCACTGCAAGCTGTCCACACAGAAATGATGCTGTGCTCACTTAGATAATCTATTTCGCAGAAAGCTGAGTAAATAAAACAACTCTTTCCTCCAATAACTTCTCTGGTAGAAAACCAGATGCTATCTGTCACATATATCCATATTTTCTCATTAGGCAAATGCTCTAAGAATGTTTTTTTTTAACATTCTTCAATCCAAAAATGTTTATTTAAGTTTCTCTGAGGAAAACCGTATCACATGTTTCAGACATGTTCAGGGTTGTTTGTTTTGAAGTAAACTGGGCTTCTATATTTCTTTGACACCTGGAACTCGTGGAGTTTATATAAGACCTTAAATTATGTGCCTGATAAAAGTATAGTGCTTACCTTTTTCTTTGTTTGATTGTGTGTGTGAGGAAGTTTATTTTAAAAAGTAACAAGAGACTTTTTGCTGGGCAGGAGGGTGGAATGTACTTGTAGATGTTTTAAGTGACTCAGAATATAAGATGGACATAGGCTGTGGTCCAAGACACACTAAAGGAATCAATAACCTTTTCTGGTCTTTCTTTTCCTTGAGGCGAGGCTTGTCTGGTTTAAATTGTCGTGGGGTGTCTGCTGCTCTATTACCCCTCTGGCTGCAGTAGATAGGTCGAGTTTCGGGAGCCCAGCAGACCAGAGGGAGCTTGGGCGGCACTACCTTCAGACTGGAAGAGCTGCTCGGACGTTTGGACCCGCAGGACAAAGGTGGAGCTGAGCAAAGGAATCCTTTATCCCTGTCATCCCCCGCTGATGTGCCACTGGATGGCAGCATTGGCTACGCGTTGGCACCGGCGGCACGGCACCGAGCGGGGCTGGGCTCCGGTTCAGCCTCGTTAAACATCAGCCGGGTAAAAGATTGATAGCAATGCAAATGTATTTATAACCACTAGAGATAGTCACCTTCCACCCCAATTAGCCTTTGAATTGATTTAGTGAGAAAAACATCTATTATGGAATAAAAGTCTTAGTGATTAGTGTTGCATTATTTTGCTACATTTGAAATAGCTGTAGGTAAGAGGGTCTTACAGGCATCAATAAGCTTTAATATTATAAAGTGCTTTTAGGCTACATCAGAAGCAAATTACAAGTCGGTGGCTTGTTTTCCGAGTAAAATATAACTACAGGTACAGTGGGTGTGCTGGGACTCTGGCATTTACAAAATCTAGCTTATAGAATTTTTTTTTCATTCTTTTATTTTTAAAATGGATTATTTCACTGATCACAAAACTGTGCATCTTTCTGCAAGCAAAAAAAATTGATTATGTTTTGAAGTGGTCTGATTTTTTTTTTTTTTTTTTCTATTTTTCCTTCTTCCCAAATGCAGTTTGCTGAAAAAAAAACCTGGAGTGAGAGGAGTGGTGATGATTCTCTCTCTGGAGTGTGAATCCTGGTGGTACATCAGGTACATCCTGACATCTGACTAGTACTGCTAGGAAAGAACACAGGAAAGAAGAGAGTTCTCTGCTTGAGTTTAAATTAATACAAGGGGCTGGTGTGGTTTAATGCTTCTAATATAAAGACCTAATTTATGTCAAATTGAGTTTCAATTACATGTTTGAAATGTTATTTCTTTGAGAGGCAAAATTTCCCTGATATTTGATAATACTGTACTGTTTTTGCTGCTTTTCAATGATGATGTAAATCAGCTTCCTTGCTAAGGAGTATAATGTGAACAAACAGCCTTTGAAAACAGAACTGGAGCTGTAGCTGGATGCTTCCCGATTCAGATTCGGCACCCTCCCCCTGCTCCCCCTTCCCCCACTGTAAAATCTGTGCAATCTTTGCTTTCTATTTATGTATTCATTTGTATTTATATAAAGGCTGAAGCTTAATGAAGTCTGTGCAGTCACAGCAGGATAAACTACCGTGAGATCAGATGTGGCCCTATGCTGTGTCTGAGAGCAAGACCTTTGAGTGTTGTTATTCTCTTCATTGTTCCTCAAGCCATCTTTATTTAATATATAGCTTATATGGTTAACACCATAGTTTCAAAATATACTGTTAGCATTTTTACTTTTTGGGAAAAATTATAAGTTGCTGTGGTTTTATGACAATAGAAAAATACTCAATCCAGCATGCTGGTTTTGAGGGCTCAAACCACAAAGACCACCTTCCTTCCACTCCCCACAGCAGCTATTGTGACTGTTTCAAAGCCTAGTCTGAAATTTACCTGAATTCTTAATGAATGCTTGCATCCAGATGGCAGAATATTTTTATTGATACTAAACAAAAGCACCTTTCTTGGTATAAAGTTTTAAATACATTTTATATGTTTGTATTTATGGTTTGCTTTCCAACATTTAAACAAAGAGTATGGGGACAAAGAAAAATGATAAAATAGGAGAGAAATGTTAGCAATGTTTTCCAAGAATATCTTTGAATGCACAACAGGACAGGAGGGTTTCAAATCTAAAATGCCTTATAAAAATTGGAAAAAAGTAAAGTGAATAATTCTACTTTTAGTGTCTTTTGTAACCCTGCTTTGGCTATCTACAATGTACTGCAGCATTGATACTAGATAATACAATGATATCCCACTTAGTCATGGTGAAGCATGCTTGACAATCAATCAAAAATCAGCTGGAAGTAAAATCTCCTGAAGGCAGCCTAGATCTGACGGGATTTGTCCTTATTTGTGTGTACGTAAGTGCGAGATATGCAAGCTTTTCACATAAATGGCATGCATGAAGACTACACTGGGATTTAAAACATATATTGTGTATCTCCAATTCTAAAGAAATAAGCAGTCTGATAAAAATAGGATCCAGGGAGCTAATATTGGCATTGATTTTTAATTTACACAAAAGTTATTGCAAATATATATCAGTGTCAATTAAAGCAGTTTCATTGCTTACAACATATAGGAAATCAGATTCCATAATTGCATTTGCCATGTGGATGGTAGCACTGCTTCCAAGGTTCAAAGGTCACTGACAATTATCATAAGATTTAAAATTAAATTACACTAAATATTGTTTATTTTAATTGCTTGAAAATTTGACAGGAGAGTATGAATGTTAAATATAAAGAATATATTCTGGCAGCAAACCTCAGTTGTCTTTTTTCTCTAAGGTTTTCATTTTCAGATGTTTAGTTTTGTATTTGGTTCATAGAAAATAGTTTATGTTGCACCTAGGTAACCAGATAGAGTTTATTTACCATAAAGACAAGACTTTCTGCAATGTTTGTGGTAGCCTGGGAACACAACAGTGTAGATAAGATTAATAAAAAGGCAAATGTAATAACCTAGAACTGGTTAAACATTTCAGTGGACAGCAACAAAAAATGTCAGTTCGGTCATAACTGCAGGATAGTATTTGTATTTGTTAGATTTTATGGTGTGATTTTCCCAACAGAAGTTTTTAGCTCAATTTCTTCTCTAATTGTATTATATTTTTAGTGATCAAAATATGTGTGTATATGAGTTCAAAATTTAGTGGATGCTTTTCCAAATATTAAAATGTGGAAGGCCTTTTTGCAAGGATACAATTTTAAAGCAGGTGCTCTGATAGCAGAAAGTAGGCTAGAAAAAGTGACACTACTTCAATTTTCTCCATAGATACAATTGGAACATTTATAGAATGGTATCTGCAGTAATTAATGACATGAAACCAGGAGTATGACACTGAGGAACGTACCCTGACCAGGCTTTGCCTTGTGCCCTGATTGGCAGTCTCAGATGTGCTAAGATCTGCACAGCCAGCTGAATATGGGATTTATCCCTTTATATAGCTGTGGAAAAGAAGTGGAATAGACTTGGGCCTATTGTTGGAAGGCATTGCTAATGCTTCTTTAAATGAGGGCAAGCTGTCAGCTGTTCTCAGAGATGTGATGGTTCAGCCACTCATGGTCTGTGAAAATGTTGCTTGATTCTAATGCCCTCTTTGATTGTTGTCTCATGTCTGAGATTGGAAGGTGTTACCGTCTATGGTATTTCCCATGTGTTGCTTAAAGTTACTTATGTCCAGTAAGAAACAGGGATATGGCTGGAATCTACTTAGCTTAAAATTAGGCTAAATAAAAAGCCAGTTTTCAGAAGATGGAAATCTACAGGAGTTCACTTGAGTGAAGTTTTCAGACTGTACATAAGACTGTACAAAAGTATATCGTATGCCCAGACTTTTGAGAGAGGCAGAAATGTCACGGAAATTAAAACCTTAGATTTCTTTGAATGCTTTTTCATTCATAACAGGTGAGAATGTTATGACAGATGTGCAATATTTTACATATGCAAGATGTAAGAGCACTTTGGTTTAAACTTAAAAATGCACAGGAATTTTTCCATGTTACGAAACATAAGAAAACAAGCCTTGAACTGAAGAACAAGGCAACACAACATTGTCTGAGTCAGTGTACTACATATTTCTAGGGTTATGCATAAGGAAAGTATTAGTGGATTCTGTAAGAAAAAATCTACACATTACAAACAAGATTAATATTCAAGAGGCCATGCGAAGAGCACTTCTGACATTAAGAGAACACAGGTCAAAAAATAACATGCTTTTAGTCCAATGAGAAACCAAACTATTTCTCAATTTTTGGTTAAAGATAAAATGTGCATTATTTAGGGAATAAGGTGTTTTTCCACTTCCTATATAGTAAAGAAGGCTTATTATTTGTAGAAAGTATTCAAGGATCAGCGGTAAATGAATTTGAAGCAAGGGTGAAGCAAACTTTCAAGAAACACCATGAAATTGCAAGCTGGTGATGACACTACATGTGAAGATCAGGACTGTAGTTCAAAAACGGCAAAGATTTTTTGCTGAAGCTATATTGATTTTATATGATTATTCTAGAATTACAGAATCAGCATTGTAAACTTCTGTGTATACTGATTTCTGGAAAGCAAATTAGTTGCCAATGCACATAATGAGACAGTATGAATGACTTGAATTGCTAAAGCTTGTTACATTTAAAGTTGTGTCAAATGTGTGTGCACCCCATTGCTGTGTGAAAAAACAGTTTCAAAATGCACTAACACTTTACAAATTGCAGGGTAATCACTTTATAAAAGCAAATATCGTGGAATAATTTCTTATTTCTTTTCTGCTTGACAGAAGATGTAGGAAAAAACACATGTTGAGTCTCCAGCCTGAGGGAGACTACAATTTTGCAAATGATCAAACCTTAGAAGAAGAATGGACTTGAGAAGAACAACGCAGAGGTTCTTTAAAGACTTAAAAACCCAATGATTGAATCGGAGACTGTTTGGTTTTTTTTTTCTTTTTTAAATTATGATTATTGTATACTCTTTTAGCTGGGAAAGAAGTAAAGTTATTTTTTGGTTTAGATGGTAGTACTTAATCAGCATCCTCTGTCCTGTATCTCTTGAGAAACACACAATTCTCAGTTGTCCTCTCTCCCCTCTTTCCTTTAGTATCTAATACTTTTTTTTTTAGTATGGTAAATGCTTTTACTTATCAGCTCTTTTGAGAATTTTCTGTAATGACCAGAGGCAGTAGCCAGTCTGAAACTAGAAGAAAGTCATAAAGCCACACAAACACCTAATTTTTCTCATCTGAAACCATTGAAACATACCTCTAAATAAGAAAGTGAATGTTTCTACTGTGCCAACAGTCCTAGGAAATTTGATGGAATTTGCTATTACAGTCAGTATTTATAAAGCCAAAAATATATTTTTGTATATTTGTATTTTTTATAGCAAAAGTAGCATATGTCGTCTTGATTTTCCTCTGAGGAATGTTTTTTAGAACAAAGGAAAAACAAAACTGGATTTAACAATAGGCTTAAAAGAGTTTAAATTTCTAGAAATAGTTTTACTGTATGCTCTGAAACAGCATGGGAGAGTAACACTGAGGATTTAAGACCTCCGGTTTTAGCCATACCTATTTTTGAGAACTGGAAAAAGTTAGTCTGCTTCTACTACACAATTAAAGGAAACAAATTCAATCCCTGTAATATTTATGCATTTTATTTTAAGTAAGGAAGGTACATATTCTTTAGATACTTGCTTTTGTAGGTTTATTGTTTTAGCATTGAGGCTGAAGAAAACATTTGTTTTATAAGAAGTTTTCTAAACTGTGAGAAGTAAAGAATAGTAAGGAAAAAAACTGAAGTAGAAATGAGATGGCGCTTTTTTTTCACAGGTTTTTTTTTTTTTTTTGTGCAGACAGGGTAGCACTATAATGCATTCCAAAGGTCTTTTGACTCCTTGTCAGCTCCTGATCTTAAACTTTTTCAGTTGATATGACTCTTCACTGCACAAGTTCAAAATTCCTGATACATAACTTGCTATGTTTCAAAGATCTCTTAGAAATAGCTACTGAAACAAAGGGGAAAAAACTTTGTGAGTTTCAATTTGGGTTAGGTTAAGAACGGTAACTGTCTGATGTACTCCAGTGTTGACAGCGTTTTGAAACTGGTTTGTAATTGACAGGAATTCACGTGACGTGAGCCACTATCAGAACTGTCACATTGTGGGCATTCTCAGAAGACACAATGTGTAAGATCAATGTAGAGGTTAAAAAAGGTTAAAATGAATGGTGGGAATTCAGAGGATAAATTCCACTAGATCAGGCTTTGAGCAACCTGGTCTAGTGGGAGGTGTCCCTGCCTGTGGAAGGGGGGGTTCAAACTAGATGTTCTTTAAGGTCTCTTCCAACCCAGACCAGTCTATGAATCTATGAAATAGGATTGAACAGGAAGATGATGATGCACCTCAGTGTTGGTTATTTTGAGAATAATGTCTCCCAAAGGCAGGAGGCTCTGCAAGCAATTGCTATATCAGAACCATTTCTAATTATTTTTGCATGTTATGGATAAGAAAAGGACTTCTGCAGTAACAAGTATTCCAGGAGTACTTTATCCAATTGTAGAAATTTCATGGACTTTGGTCAAGCAGGGATAGCTGATCCTCATTTGTGCATGTTCTGGCTTTCAGGCCTTGTGTTTGAATTTTTCATATACTTTTAGGTCATGTATAGTCTGAAATGTATTAGACCTTGTTATAAAATAGTTATCAGGAGAGGCATCTGTTCACCTCTACGGACATAAGAGACGACCTTGGGAGTTACAGCTGCTTTGCATTGCCCAAGGCCACAGATAAACATCGTGGAATATAAGCAGGACACAATGTGGCAATTGTATGACGTTGTATGATGTGCAGATAAACATTACGCAGTACTTTTCCAAGTATTATCTGCTTTTGTAAGCTATGCCATCCCCATTTTATAGATAGGAAACCAAAGCTGTGAGAGATTAAATCTCAGTAATTCTCTGATGTAGACCACACTTTGAGTATACTCTGCTTGAAGCTAAAGCTTCAGCCAGGAGTTCTGCCTCCACCTAGGTCACAGGATAATTTGTGCTTTAGTGGCAATAAAAAAATAGTGGCATGTTATAAATTCACTGTAAAAAATGCTTATTTGAATAAAGCACTGTAGCTTATCTTTCTTTTCTTTCTTTCTTTCTCTTTCTCTCTTTCTCTCTTTCTTTCTCTCTTTCTCTCTTTCTCTCTTTCTCTCTTTCTCTCTTTCTCTCTTTCTCTCTTTCTCTCTTTCTCTCTCTCTTTCTCTCTTTCTCTCTTTCTCTCTTTCTCTCTCTCTTTCTCTCTCTCTTTCTTTCTCTCTCTCTCTTTCTCTCTCTCTTTCTTGCCATTCTACTTTGGATCCCTGGTTAATTAATTAATGTGATTGTCACTCTCATTATTCCTGTTTAAAAGCTAGTTAGCCATTACCTTCTTAACACTTTAAATCAGGTGTTGTTAACAATGAGTTAATATTTTTTGTTTAGTTTAGTTTAGTTTTGTTTTTAACTGGCTCTTCCAATTTGTGGAAATTTGTTTCCATGGTAACTTTCAGACTTCAAGGCTTGTGGGAAGAAGACTGGTAAGTGTATGATTTAGATTATACTTGCTGAGTTTTATTATGTTTTAAAAGTGTTTAAGTTGGAGCAATTTAGAATAGTGAGATTTGGAAAGTCTGACTGAAATATTTTGCTAATGTCTTTGTTATTCTGAGGTAGAAATAATTCCAGTGCAAATTTGTCTCAGACTAGATTTGGTGGGGTTTTTTGAAAGTTTCAGGATTTTTAATGAAGAGAGCTTATTAAGCAATTGTTGTACTTGTAGACTGAAATGTTTTTTGCATGCTGCTATTTCAGAAAAATCACCCTTTATTTTGCAAAACCTGAACTTCTTATGAATAAATAAACTTGAGGCTTAATTAAATACCTTGTATTTATTGTTTTTAGTTCTTGATATAAGGTGTTTATTTCTTTATTAATAATTCAGTTGTCCAAATTACCAACCCCCAAATACTCTTATACCATTTCCCCTCAAGGTTAAAATAGTCTAAAGGAAGCTCTTGAAATCTTAAAATAGGGCTGCAGGCCTACAGTGATTTCAGTATTATCAAATACAAATGTGAACCTGTTTTTGATGGAGCTTAAACCATGTTTTTTTATATAATGCGTGTATGGTTACTATCTTAAACTTGATTTTCTTCTCTTGTAGGCATTTTTAATGCAAAACCCACCTCGTGGTCATCAAGATCATGTATGTATGCACAGCTGGTCTTCAAGGCAGGATTCAGTTCATCTTCATTCAGGAAACATCTTACATATCTAATGTTTTAATTTAAAAGAAAAGGATGAGCAATTTTGAAAGATGATAGGGATTTAGGGTCCTAAAAGTTAAGGAACCCATGACGTATGTCGACCTGTAGTTATTTTTATTATTCTTAATGTAAGAGAAATTCTCTGACCAAACAGCTTGATCAGACCCAAGCACAGCATCTGAACAGTTGTAGTAGAAGAAATGTTTGTTTTTCTTTGGCTTGCTTTTCCTTGGTTAGGCTAATTTTTAATGGTTTTCTTTAGCTGCCATAAGAAAAAGCTTGTACTTAAATGCATCTGTTTGTGGTATGGAAAACATTTATTTATGAAACCAAAAGCCTTGTGAAGAGTAAGAAAACATAACACATTAAGCTTTTGGAAGAGAAATCATTCTGCTGAAGAGGATTTGGCATTGCCTGGAGTTAGAGTCATTCAGTTTTACTTCTAATTTTGTTTGGATCCTTTCCATAGAATACCTTTGCTTTCCCAGGTTTTTGTGGTTGTGAATATGCATTTGAATCTACAGAAAGGACACCAAATCAGTTCACTTGCTACTGAAACCTACAAGATTAGGAAAACTACTTAGATAGTAAATTCACCTAATTGTATACTTTGGTGGGTTGATCTTGGCTGGATGAAAAGTGCCCACCAAAGCTGCTCTATCTCTCTGCTCCTCAGCTGAACAGGGGAGGGAAAATTCAGCCAAAGGTTTACAGGCTGAGGTAAGAACAGGGAGAGGTCACTCACCCATTGCTGTCGTGGGCAAAAGACACTGGACCTGAGGAAATTAATTTATTGCCCAACGACTCAGAGTGGAACAATGAGGAATAAAGCCAAAACTCAGAACAACTTCCCCCCACCCCTCCCTTGATCCCCAGGTCAGCTTCATTCATGTTTTCCTTGCATTCTCCACCCCAGCATTTTGGGGGGCAGGGGGGTGGGCTGTGTCAGTTCATCACTCGTTGTCTCTGCCACTCCTTCTGCCCCAGGGGAAGGACTCCTCACACTCTTCCCCTGCTCTGGTGTGGATCCCTTCCAGGAGGTGCAGTTCTTCAGGAACAAGCTGCTCCAGCATGGAATCCATGTGGGGCCACAAGTCCTGTCAGCAAACCTGCTCCCACATGGGCTCCTCTCTGTGGGTCACAAGTCCTACAGAAACCTGCTCCAGTGTGGGTTTCCCACAGGGTCACAGCCTTCTTTCAGGCATCCACCTGCTCTGGAGTGGGGTCCTTCCTGTGCTGCAGGTGGATCTCTGCTTTCCCATGGACCTCCATGTGCCATGGGGCACAGCTGCCTCACCATGGTCTGCACCATGGGCTGCAGGGGAATATTTGCTCCGGTACTTGAGCACCTCCTCCCTCTTTATGGCACTTCATGGTATGTTTTAGTGGGCATGGGAATATGATGTCAAAAGTTGGACTTGATGATCTTGGAGGTATTTTCAACCTTAATGATTCTATAATTCTATGATTCACTGACCTTGGTATTCACAGGGCTGTTGCTCTCTCACTCTTCTCTGGCTGCAATTGCTTCTGCACAATAAATTCTTCCCCGTTCTTAAATCTGTTATCCCAGAGGTGCTGCCACTGTCACTGATAGGCTTGGCTTGGAGATGGCTGGCATTGGCTCCATCAGACACAGGTACAGCTTCCAGCTGCTTCTCACAGCATCATGGAATCACAGAATCAACTAGGTTGGAAAAGACAATGGAGATCATCATGTCCAACCTATGACCTAACACCCTGTAGTGGTTTGGTCTAAAATACTCATTACTGTTTATCTTCTGTGAGATAAGAATTAGGAGAAATGCAAAGCAGGCACCAAACTTGAAAGAATATAAAGAAGTTTATTAACAGACCTAAAAGAAGGGAAAAAAAAAATTATACCACCTTCAGAACTCTCCTCCTCCCCCCACCTTCCTCCCTTCTCCCCACTGACAATGTAAAAAAGACAAACCCTTAAGATGTTCAGTCTGTTTACCACTTCCATAATAACCTTGTTCAGTCCATTTAGAAAGAGAAGTCTCTTCTTGCTCATGCTATGAAAACATTATCACAACGAGACAGCCTCCCACTTCCAAATATTGTTCAGTCCATTTAGGAAGAGGAGTCTCTCTGCTCGCATGTGAGACCCTTCCTCCGACTTGCAGCTTTTCCCGCAACTGCTTTCGAGGGTCCACTCTTGAAGTTTTTTGGGGTACAATTTTAAGGTTGAGCCATTCAGAAACAAAAAACAGAGGCCCTTCTCCTTCCCTGGGCGCAAAGGGTCTTCATCATCTTCATCGTTAGGACTATCTTTGGGAGCATCTCTAGGAACTGAGGTTTTCTCCTTTCCCATTTGGAGCAAAAGTCCTCATCTGGTCCATCTCTCCCTGTCCAAACTTCTCATGAAATTACAGCTGCATCAGCATCTGCCTATCTCGGCGCAGGTGCTTTTGCTTATGAGTTGAACACTCCACCCTGTTGGGGTCCCTCCCCCGCCGTGTAGCCCTGGGAGAGGGGCCCTGAGGGCACAGACACGGGGTTTCCCTGCCCCTGCTCAGCCTCGTTCCCATTGGTTGGTTTGTGTTCCCTGCGCGGGCAGAAGGACCCTTGGTCCCGTGACTGGAACAGTTCCTGGGCAGAGCTCCGGCCATGCGGCTGGAGAAATAAACATCTCTGAAACATCTAGCAAGAATCTGTCTGTCCATATATATTTCCTTTCCACGGGACTCCTGGTTTGGTATATGCATGTTGCAGTATCCCCACTGCAACATAATGGTGGAGAATTGTGAGCAGAACGATCCCCGATCCCTAAGCGACTGATTTGTGTGAGTAAACCCTGGAAACTTTGGATTCCTCTTCTTGGTTTTGCTTTGCTATTCCGTATCTAAACTATGGAGGAACCGTGGGAAGACTCTTGGCTCTCAGAGCCGTATATGGACATTTATCTTAAACTTAAAATGATTCTTGAACAACGATTTGTGAATTTTAGCTTGATTCAAGCTCAAAAAGAACTGAAACACTTCCTGGCATGGTTGTTTAAGAACTTTTTCTATGTTTCTTGGGATTTAATTCGTACCAAGGGCTTTTGGAAAACCGTTTGGACACAGTTAATACTGGAGTCAAAATATATGCCGATGGAAGAATATTTTCATGAATATTATTTAGTTACCGAGACTGTTGAGCAATGTCAGCTGTGTCCTGGCGAAGGGAAGCCTGGCGCAGGGACCGTGCGGCCCAAGCCACGTGCACCGAGCGCTCTGCGAGCAGCAGCGAGGCAGTTCCCGCGTGCGGGCGGAGCCACGCGAGCCGCAGTGTCGGTGGCGGAGCGAGGCGCGGCGGGAGCGGCGGGACCCGGCGGTGCCCGCACGGCCCAGCCCAGCGCGTGGTGGAGCGAGCCCCGGGAACGCCCGGCCGAGAGGGGCGGCACGCGGGCGGCGGCTGGCGGCGATGGCGGTGGAGCAGAGCCGCGCCCAGCCGAGACGCGCGCTGGAGCAGGGCGCGGGGGGGTCATCGCTCGGGGGTCCGGCCGAGATGTGGGTACAGCGCCCGGCATCGGCAGCGAAGCTGCGACCAGAGGAGGCGACGCACGGAGAACTGAGCGGCACGGCCCGGCCCGGCCCGCGCAGCCCCGAACGCGACCCCGGGAAGAGCGCGCAGGCACCAGCAGCCCCGACAATTCCAACACGGGAGCGACCGAAGGAGAGAGCAAAGACGCAGCGAGACAGAAAACAGCAGCCACTCGGAAAAAGGAAAAGATCATAGTACCTAAGATCTTAGGGATAGTAAAATGGTATAATGTTAAGCAAAATTATGGTTTTATAACGAGGTGTGACAACCAGCAAGACATATTCGTGCATAGAACTGCTATTAAAAAGAATAACCCTGAAAAATGCATCCCAAGCTTGGGAGATGGAGAGGTGGTGGAATTCAAAATTGTGCTAGGGAGAAAAGGGTTACAAGCATCGCAGGTCACTGGGCCTGATGGTGTTCCTGTAAAAGGCAGTATATATGCAAAAATCGTAGTCATGTTAGACAATATCTCCATTGTAAGCCCCCCCTACAGTCTCCCTTTCCTAATCCCACCTTTCCCTTTTACCCTATGTCCTATTACCCCCAGTGTATTCCCAATCCGTTTTTTTCATCCATGGTTTCCCTCACAAAACCATGCTTTTGCCAATTGTTTCCCCAAAAATCCCTTTCCAATGCCGAGTGGGGGATGAAAAGGGGGAGGGAAGAAGTTAAACCCTCTCCTGCCTCAGTTTCCCCACAAAGCATGCTCAGAGTTCTGTGTCCCTTCTGTCAGCCCTAAGATGTTCCACAGAATCTGATTGGACATTTAAAGACTCAGGAGGGTGGCTTGTTTTGTTTTGAAACTGTTCTTGTTATGTTTATCCAGTTGTTTTCATTCTCCTTTTATTAAAATAAAACGGGTGAGGTGTTGGGGTCCCTCCCCTGCCGTGTAGCCCTGGGAGAGGGGCCCTGAGGGCACAGACACGGGGTTTCCCTGCCCCTGCTCAGCCTCGTTCCCATTGGTTGGTTTGTGTTCCCTGCGCGGGCAGAAGGACCCTTGGTCCCGTGACTGGAACAGTTCCTGGGCAGAGCTCCGGCCATGCGGCTGGAGAAATAAACATCTCTGAAACAGCTAGCAAGGATCTGTCTGTCCATATATATTTCCTTTCCACGGGACTCCTGGTTTGGTATATGCACGTTGCAGTATCCCCACTGCAACACCACCCCCCATATCTTCATGAAATTACAACAGGATACTCTGATATATCATAGCTTCACAACAGAATTTCAGCTTTAAGCATCTCCTCTCTCTCTTCCCTCAGGTTTTCCTCTCTTCACAGCAATAAAAGGGTTAATCTCACCTCGGCCTTGCAGCTTTGCAGCTGGAATGTTGAATTTTTCTCATCGCAGTGGAGAGGGGGTGAGAGCCGAGCCGCTCCGGCTGCCCACGGCAAGGCAGTGGGGGGGGTTCCATGGCTGGAACAGGTCCATCGGCTTCAGGATGGCCGTGGCCCGGCCCGGCCTGGCCCAAGCAGGGCCTGGCTGGGCCCGCTGGCCCCCACACGGGGCCGCAGCCACCTGTGCCAGCGCCGGAAACGAGAGAGAGCTGTGGGTGTTTGTTTATTCTTAAGTGTGGATCACAGAGGCGATCACAACTTTAAGTGGCTTAGAGAATTGTCCATATTCAAACTGGCCGCTGATAGGTTCTATCAGGTCCCAGAGGAAACTGTAAGCACCCCTTAGCAAGGACATCCCTTCCAGGACTATGCTTGCTAACCTATGACACACCCCCTTATCAACAAAACCATGGCACTGAGTGCCACATCCAGTCTTCTTTTAAACAGTTCCAGGGACAGTGACTCCACCACTTCCCTGGGCAGCCCATTCCCATGCCCAACCACTCTTTCTGTAAAGAATTTTTTTCTGATGTCTAGCCTAAACTTTCCCTGGCGCTGGTTGCCTGGGAGAACGATAGGATGATAGGAAGACATGAGCTATGGAAGTGAAACTTGATATGCTGTACTTTGGAATGAAATGTAATAAATTTTTAATTGGTTGGGGGTTTTTTTGGTACACATCAGAAACATTAATGACATTCTTTCAAGTTCTGTTAAAATTTTTTAGACTTGAGAAACCCTAACTATTGTAAATATGTGATGTGCTGTTCTCTTTGCTCTTAGAGTAGGGAAATAAAGATAATTCACCATTATACTGTAGACTGTGTGTCAACATTAGTAGGTCTCTGAACCAGGAAAAAACCAGGTCTCTCCTGATCCAGTGGTATTTCTTCTCTACTCCTTTCTTTTTTTCCCCTCACCTTAGTACAACATTAACTTTTAGGGCACTGGTTTTCTTTTTACTGTTTGAATAGATGGAAAAAGCAGCTAAAATAAATGAATAACTTATTACTGTAACAATAAATTAACAGTCAGACTTGGTTCCTTTGTGTCATTTTCTTACCATAGAAGCAAAATACACATTCAGTTAAGAGAAAGGAGGCTGTGACAGAGACGGTTAGTTATAGAGGTTTCCAACTTAGTTTCACATCAGTGAGTAGTGTTATTTTGTGGTTACGAACAATACTGGTGGATAATGATTTTTCAGGTGGATAGTCATATATTAATTTACTGAACACTTAAGGGAAAGTCAGAAGTAAAAGTCAGTTCTGAAGGGTTGGGTTTTTGTTGTTGGTGGTGTTTTAACGGTTGTGGGGTTTCTTGTGCTGATGTTCTATTTTTATTGATAGATTGAATTTCTGGGAGAAAGGAGGCTTCAATATAAGTAGTAGATTCTTTCAAATTGAAAAATATGAGATGTGGTAAGAGCTTCTCTGGACCCAACTGTGAATAATCAGTAGCAGGAGCTCTGCCTGTCTGTAAGACCCAGATTTGCTTCCCTGTAAGAGTCTATTGGTCCTTAGGGCCTGAAAGAAGAAAATGTTGACAGCAGTGCTTAAATCAGTGTGGTGTTTTTTACTGCAGGCATTTTTTTTCACTTTGCAGAGGCATAATGTTCATGCTGTTGTATAGATTTTTTTGTTCCTGTCATACATTAGATTTTCCAGGTGAATAGGACTTCAGGCACTCAATTGACACATTTGTCCAAGAAATTATGTAAGCAAGTTGGAATCTTCTTCGAACAATTGCAAAATAAATTCACTTTCTCAGTAAAAGCTTGCTACCAGTAAACACTTCCATGCTATTGTTGCACAAACAGTAATGGATCACGCTGTCCAAGTTTATGTCATGTTGGTGGCAGATGGCACATAATAAACAACCCGCTGTTTTGATTTCTTTCATGCTTTGATTGTTTGTCCAAATGAGCAATAAGTGTAGCTAATGTTTAGGCTCCAAAATATCTTTGACTGTGAGTGGAGAATGCTTCACTTGCTCTGCTGAAGCAGATATTCTGTATTCTTGTTTTCCTGTCAGAGTTCACAAAACAATGATACCCTTGGAATAGCTGCAATATTTGGTTCTCTGACCACTTCACAGTATATTAGGTGTGTGCTAATAAAGTATTCAGTGTCTCCTGTCAAGGACAGAAAGAAGGATTAAGTCAAGGAGACTTATTTTGCCTAGTCTGCTATTTCACTCTTTTCTCCTTCTTCTTGCTTGCAATCAAGAAAAAAGTTAAAATTACCTTTTATTCTTGTTCTTCCTGAAATAATAACCAAATCTATATTTTAAAATGTCTTTGGATTATCCTGACCCATTCTCTTTCTTCTGCTTTATTCCAAAATCACCGAACAGGGAAATTTAATTGTACTATTATTTGGTTTCCAGATAAAAAATTACCTTGTAAAAGCCAATTCCAGTTGGTGCTGATGTGTTTGCTTTTTGAAATATCGAACATATGAATGTTTGATTGCTGAGGATCAGATTGGATGTAATTTCCTTGGCTTCTTTGATCTTTAAAAACAGCAGGAGTCTACCTTTTTGACTGGCACTTGAATGTAGGTTAAAAAAGGAAAAAGAAAAGTAGCATGTGTGAATATCAGGGCAAATTATATCATTATATCCTGAATGACATGGCTTGGTATTACAAAGCTAAGCACAACTCTCTCTGTTCTCAATAAATAGAATTATTTAATTCAAATATGTGTATGAAAATTGCCGTCTCCACAATTAAAGTCATGACCATTTAACTATTATAATTGGAATTGATTGTCCAAGTCTTTGTAATTCGGTTCCATGGTAACAGTTTGGATATTAGTGTGCTACAATAAAATTGCCATGGCTACACTGACTGAAGCCTTGATCTTAAAATGAACTTCACACGAAAACAGGGGCTTACACTTGTCTAACCACTGGTATTTTCACACCCCGTTGAAATCAGCGTGCAGAACACTTGGGCATGAGCAGGAAAGACTGCTCTGAAATACTTAAATTTTAATCTCTCTGCTCTAGGGTCAGATTAAGACTTTTTTGGAATAATTTTGTAAAAAGTTAAGAAGTTTAGTAATGGCTAGATTGAGCATTTAGCTGGTGTTTGTGTTTGTAAGGAATGACTGCTAGCGAAACAGGGCAAACCTTTTTTCCTAATATGAATGAGAAAGATTTCTGAAATCGATAGACTCCCATAGACTTTAGGTGGCCATTGATGGGGCCTCCACTATAGCAAAAGATGCACCTCAAGTGCTTTCCTGAGCTGCCGTCACAGGATGTATAGTCCTTCTCAGATATCTTTGCACTTTCTGAGGTTCAGCCCTGTTTTATCTGACTAGGAAGGTGAGAGATCAGTTAAAGATGAATGGGTAGACAAAGCAAGATAATTAGAATTTAAGAGAGTCTTTCAAAGTGGCACTTGGGAGAGTTCCTTACGGAGACAGTTACTGTCTGAAATGTTGACTTACCACTTCTTAACCATCATAGGAGACCTTGTATTTGCTGGTGTCTGCATTTGATATAGCAAGTTGTATGGGGTAACCACTGAAGATGGAACAGGATAAAAATTTAAGCAATCATTTTATATATATATATATGATTAGCAATCACAGGTTAATTAGGTCAAGTTACCTTTGCCTAGATTAGTGCCGGCAAAATGACCGCAGAGTGTGAGGTACAAGAGAAAAAGCTGAAGCTTTACATTGGCAAGGATTGAATGAAACAGCTTCAGTGTGAAGTTAACAAAAAGATTAATTTTTTGGGTCTTACTTGGTTTAAAACATGACAGGCTTGTGTCTGACTACCTTATATAGATATTGGACATCTTTTAGGGCAGAAGGGAGGGATCCAGCTTTTAAGAGAGTGGTGTTCAAAAAGCCTGACTGAGCAGCCTGAGAATGAAGGGGTTTGGTTCCTTCAAAAGGAAAGCTCCTGCTTGTAAGAGCTTTGGCTGGAGGAGAAGGACTGGTAGAAAGTCTCTGGTGAGTGTGGGTGTGTGTGTATATTCCATATTTGTGATTGTGACCTTGTGATGCACAATATAAGTGAGCTAATCAAAATCCTGAAAACTTTGTAGCTGCACCAATAGTGTTTCATCAGTACTGTTGAAGCAGTTAATCCTTTGTCTCAGGGTGAATACAGTTACTGAAAACTGAGCTACCCTCTCTCCCTACCAGTATTCTCTGCCTTGTAGGTACACTAGTCAGGCATATGAGTACACTTTTGCATGGTATTCACTGACATGAAAGATTGCATGTCCATGATAACGAGAAAAAGATCTTAGCATGAGAATAATGGTTGAGAACGTAAACTATTGAGCTGAAGAAATGTTTTCCCATCCCATCATGAAATGACATTGTTTTCTATTGAGAGACAATCCTAAGAGGTTATACATATGTTTCAGAAAATTTATTTGCTTCCAGTTTCCTGACCATTTAATTCTAATGCAAGCATCTTCCAAGTTTTATTTGACTGAACTAATATCCTTTTAATTTAAGCGCTGCAATTTATGAGCTTGTTAACCAGGTTTACTTTTCTGAAAATTTCCGATTTGACTCAAATCAGAGTCACCATTTGAAGTAATGGCATTACATATGAAATGACATTTTTAGATGTCCCCAATGCATTGGAAGCTTTATTGTCAAGTGACTTGTTAGCAGAATGTCTTGTTAGCTGGTGTAGAGTTACTTGTAATACTTTTAGACTTCCTGTCAATTTATAGCTTATACCATTAATAACATGTAGAAGAAAAGAATGCAAAAAAATTTGAAGTTATTTCAGAAGTACTTGGTGAAGTGATGACAAGATGATAACAATTTTCACTGTTTCCCAGCTGAAGAAAAGTTTCTTTAAAACCCTGTTTTTTCACATTACCTAGAAAACTTTATTGTCTTTGTGGCATCAATATTAATCTTTCTGTGCATCAACACAACAAAGTACTTGCCAGGAATAACAGCAGGTCAGGACATTGACTGTAAATAAAAGGGAATATTTAAATTCTTGCAAGTAAAAACCCCTAACACTTTACAACACAGAGTGAGATTGTGTATGGTATTAGAATCTCACTGACGTTATTTTGAAGTCAAACTTAAGTGATTTTCTCTGTTCAAGTATTAGGGTGCTGTTTATTCAAAAAGGCTGAAATCTTTCTTGAGTACAGGCTTATGTTGTGCAAGTACATCAAATCAGACATCAAACTATGCTTTTTCCTTTGCTGGGGTGGCATCATGCAAATCTTTATTCTTAGATCACAGGAAAGGGAAGAGGTAGTCTTCTGCACCTAAAAACTTCTCATGGGGTATGGTACCCATCACCATTCTTTGCTAACTGAACAGACCTCACACAACCTTTCCTGACTAAAGTCCTTTTCCCAGTTCAAGGGGTGAGAGCACAGATAAGGAGAAGGAAGTTTTTTTGAAAGACAGTTGGCTAGGTGTCCCATAAATAGTGATCCTTCAGCTTTCATGTTGAGAACTGAGATTAATATCTCCCCATCTGGTTAACTTTAACTTTGGAAGATTGTGTTTGGGCCTAATTATTTTCTCTATCTCCTCCAAAATCAAATTAAGTTTATGCAGCCAGATATACTTTGTTAACTCAAGTATTTTTTACTTTTTTTTGGTCGGGTTGATCAAAAGTAATAGAAAGAATTCAATGAAAAGCTGGCCTAGACCTTTTGAAGCCCAGAACTTCTTATCCTTCTATCGCAAGTTATAAGCATTTTGCAGAGACGAGGGAGGATTCCTTTTGAAGCAAGAGGAAACAATTTGTCAAGATGATTTCCAGAAGTCCTCTTAGTTTAGCACAACAGTTTGACAACAGCAAGGTCAGATACAGTAACAGTGCCTTGCCAAGTGGCTCTGCATCTACTATGGTTGAAAATAAATGACAAATTATGGAAATTAGTAATGCAAAACGTGATGTCTACAGTGTGTAAATATATTTCTTCTCAAGATAGGATAGGATGTGAATATAGAATGCAAAACTAGCTCAAGATGAATAGAAACATGCAAATATTTACTTTAGAAACAACAGGAAAGTTTAGTAAGGGATGGAAAATCAAGCTTTGCTTGGTATCTTACTGTATAGTAAATTTGTAAATATCCCATTCACATTTGTGAATGTAAACACTTTCAGTGCTGGATCTTTTTACAGTGATTTTCTTTTTAAATTTCAGTCCTTTATTTTGTCAGTATTTTAAACATAAGAAAGTCTGATTCAAATCTTGTCAGTAATTTTTTTCAAGTAACAGGTTTGACAACTCAGTTTTCCTGTTACTGATTTACTTTAAGAACTTTCAGATTACCAAAGTGTATTTGATATTCCTGTGTTTGTTTTGACCCATATTTTAGTTGTCAAAATGCAAGCAGATTCACAGTCTTAGTTACATTTCAACACAGTAATTGCTAAATCATTTAGGAGGGGAGAAAATAAAAAGTCCCATAAGCAGTTGTTATTATGCATGTGTATTTTTAATATCTGATTTTCAGCATAGCCTTAGATTACAATGCAGGTTAAATTTCCCTTGCTGATTTATAAGTATAATGTAAACTCTAGGCTCAGCTAATGATATTGCAATATAAAACTGTTCTGTTGCAGAGTAAAGACCTTGCTTAGCACTGCAAAGCTCTGGGTTCATTTCAATGTGATCATTCAGGCGCTATGGAGGGATTATGCTTTTATTGTATTTTGTTTCATGAATACATGAATGAATAATAAGTTCAACAAACAAGAGTTCCCTACTGGCTATCTCAAAGAAATCATTTTGCAACATGTTATGAATTTCAATCAATCATCCTCGACAGTCCTTGTCCTGCTGAGGTCTGTGCATTAACAAAGTCAGCATTTTGGAACCATTGTAAATAGCTTGAGATTTGATCAGAATGTCCAAGATCAGGAAGTTGAAAAGGAATGCTAGAGAGGAGGCATCCTTTGTATATTACATATTTTTTTATACCTACCTTTCCACACTTTACAAGCATGGATTGTGTTGTAGTTGCATGTCCAGGACATGTGCTTGTTTTGTGTGACTTCGCTTTCAATGAGCTATTTCCCTTAAGAAAGAACTAAGAAAGTAATGATAAACCACGAATACTTATAAATGCATACACACCCACAAAAGCTCGTGACTCAGGAAAAGCAGGATGGAAATGCACAAGAATGTGGACTGTGTTTAAAACATTACTCTTTTATTCCATCTCTGTGGAATTTTATCTGTTTTTAAGGGAAGGGTAAAATACTAATTCATTTAAATAGTGATAGGAAGAATAAACACATTGATAAGAAAGTCAGAACTTTGCAATATTTGTGTGTAGGATGGCATCAATATCAAATTATCATAGCTGATTTGTTTACATCTTTTACAATAACTAGTGAAAATAAGTAACATAGTACATGGTAACACAGTACACTGTGTGCCTTATTCCTGGGGCTAGGTGTCCTGCGGATGCATCAATTAAGAATTAAAGAACCCCTGAAATGTTCGTAAGATTTCTGAAGGGAGAGATGGGGGAAAACCAAAAATCATTCTGATGGAATCCACAGTTTAGTATGATGAGTTTAATTATGTGCCTTGTCCCACCTTCATCCCATCTCTTTTTCTGAGAGGGACAAAGTTTTTCTCTGTATTCAATGCAAAACCTGATGTCTACAGTGTGTAAATATATTTCTTCTCAAGATAGGATAGGATGTGAATATAGAATGCAAAACTAGCTCAAGAGGGACAAAGGTTTTCTCTGTATTCAATCTCTATACGTCCTCCTGCCTTTCCTTTCTCAGGTTATTACTGAAGTATTTTTCTTGGTGTTTGTTGTTACTGTAATAAGAACAAAACCTACTTATGTACCATAATTTTGCTTAAAATATATATTTACAAACTTTTGTAGCTATTCTTAAAAAAACCCCATGCCATGTAAGTACCAGGCTGTAACTCTGCAGGTTGAAAATGATGGCCCTTTACACTTGCCAAAGATAAATATTTATATTTATTTTATAAATAAATATTATATTTATTATAACAAGTAGTTATTTGACAGCCTGCTGCTGTTTACAGGATCTTTGTTCTCTTCAGCTGGTAAGTATTGCTCTTGTGCCTTCTCTTTTTTTCACTAAGAAGTGAGTGCAGAGCACAGATCTGCTCTTTCAACATTTTTATAGAATCATAGAATCGTTTATCTTGGGAAAGACCTCCAAGATCATTGAGCCAAATGGTTAACCCAGCACTGTCAAGTCCAAAGCTAAACTATGTTCCTAAGTGCCATATTTACATATCTTTTAAATGACTCCAGGGAGCTTGTTACATGGCTTGAGAGCCCTTTCAGCATAGAAATTTTTCCAAATATCCAATCTAAACCTACCCATGAGAAACTTGAGGCTGTTTCCTCTTGTCCCGTTACCTGTTACTTGGGAAATGTGTCTGACCTCACTACAACCTCCTTTCAGGCAGTTGTAGAGAGCAGAAGCTTCACCATCTCTGTTGCCCTGTTGCCCTCTGGATTCACTTCAGGACCTGAACTTCTTTCTTGTCATGAGAGGCCCAGAACTGAACACAGGACTTGAGGTGCAGCCTCACCAGTGCCCAATATAGAGGGACCATCACTGCCCTTGTCCTGCTGGCCAGGTTATTGCTGAGACAGGCCAGGATGCCATTGGCCTTCCTAGCCAACTGGGCACAGCTGGCTCATGTTCAGCCAGTACTGACCAGCATCCCCAGATCACTTTCCACCAGGCAGCATTCAAGCCACTCTGATCACTGCCTGGGGTTGTTGTGACCCAAGTGCAGGATCTGGTATTTTACCTTATTGAGCCTCATCTACTTGCCCTCAGCCCATCGATCCAGCCTGTCAAGATCCCTCTGAAGAGTCTTCCTGCCTTCCATCAGATCAACATTCCCACCCAACTGTCACCTGCAAACTGACAGAGGGGGCATGCCATCCCCTCACCCAGATCATGGATAAAGATATTAAACAAGACTGGCCCCAATAGTGAGCAACACAACTATTGACCAGCTGCCAACTCACCTTCATTCTGTGGGCACAGCCACGCAGACAGGTTTTACCTAGTGGACGGTGCACCTGTCCAAGCCATGAGCAGCCAGTTTCTGCAGGGGAGTGTTGTGGGAAATGAAGTCAAAGGAATCACCAAAGTCCAAGTACACCCATCCACAGCCTTTCTGTCATCCACTAAATGAGTCACCTTGGCATAGAGGGGGATGAAGTTGGTCAATTATGACCCTCTTTTCATAAACCCATGCTGGCTTATCCTGATTCTCTGGTAGTCCCGTATGTGCTGCATAATGGCACTCAAGGTGTCTGCTCCAGCACCTTCCCCAGCACTGAGGTCAGGCTGACAGGCCAGATCTTCTGTTCTGACCCTTCTTGTAGATGGAGGTCATGTTTGCTAACCTTCAGTTGACTGGACCTTCCCCTCTCAAAGTGTCTTGGCAAGCACTTCCTCCAGCTACCTCAGTACCCCTCAAGTGGGAGAGGCCACTTAAACCGGATGGTGAAAATGTTGACTATATTTATAGGCTGTATAACACTTGTGTATGAATGCCAAGAATGGAACTTCACTTGAAGACTGTCTTGCCTTCATAAATACTACTCTAAGCTCCACTGCCTATACTTTTGTTTATATCTAAGTAGTAAACTGTGAGGATGGCTTTAAGATCTTCTTCTAAAGTTTTGGTTGTTAGGTGTAAATGCTGCTAGCTTTTTGAGTTCCTTTGTCTCATCTTAGGCACTTTGGAAAATGTGGAGTTTTGCATGAAAATGATCTGACAGCTAAAGCATGTAAATCCAATGTTTTGGATGTACATGTTTGGACCTGCCCTGAAGTATTTGCTAAGTGGTCACTTACGGCTGATACAGTCATATTATCTGAATAATGAATAGTGTGTTTGTCCTTCTGATATTGCTTCTTTTTTTTCTTGCTTATGTTACAGAGTTGAGGTTTTGGTAGCTACTTGGCTGAGAGGATTATGGAATAGTGAAACAAATATCATCTACTGATATGTTCACTAATTTTGTCTTGTCAAAATTGTCAAATCCTCTTCAAAGTGATTGTCACCACCTCTTTGATTTGGCACTCTGTTCCACATACAGCCACTGTCATGTAAATGGTGTCAGATGATGCTTTTTTTTTCCCTCTGCCATTTAACTCCAAAAGGACTACTTTGGCTTAATTAGTGATCTAGTCAATTTTATAAGTTAGCCTCATTTCTTGTTCTCATTAAGTTTGTCACCTGTGTCATTTCCCCTTAATTATAAGAAAAAACCTTATATTCTTTAATAATCTTGGGATATGTTTACAATCTTGTTGCTATCCTTTTTTGCAATATATTGACCAAAATAGGTAACTTATATCCATTGCAGTCTTGTTAATGCCAGAACATATTAATCATACTTGGATTTTCTTCAAAGGATGTCCTTCCCTTTGGTAATTTTTTATTCTTGTTTACTGATAAACTTTCCGCTGTTCAAGAATAATGCAGAAAGACCATTTCTTCCCATTAGGGGACAAAGAGGATATATTCTAGTAGGTAATAAACTTGGGTGTTACGAAAACTGCATGCATGCCCACTGGGTGCACTGTGATTAACCTCATTAGAAACATCTTTATCTCACTTTAACATTGCTTGTAGGACTTCATAGTACTGGAGGAAGAGCTACCAGAATTATGGGGTACATTTGCTGATTGAATTTATTTTTCTTCTCCTGTGCAGATGATTTACAAGGAATCACATCTTAACACTTGTCACTCCTTTTTAAAGCACTAGCTAGACACATAAGTCCATGAAGAGCTGGACCCTTCTCTCTATGAAAATGCCATTTGCCCCAGAACATTTCAGAGAGTTTTCTCACATACTTTGAGACTTGAACATCTTCTTGACACATGGATTAATACTGCCTATGCTTTTTTTCTGTCAAATAGAATGGAATCATAGAATGGTTGGGGTTGAAAGGAATGTAAGGATCATCTTGCAAGAAACTCCCTGCCATGGACTGAGACACCTTCCACTAGAGCAGGTTGCTCAAAGCCCCATCCAGCCTGACTTTGAACACACCAGGGATGGGGCAGCCACAATTTCTCTGAGAACATGTTTCCCATCAACCTCATGGTCAAGAATTTATTATCTAATCTAAACCTATTCTGGGAGTAGGTTTAAAAATAATTTATACCAATAATGGTTTAAAATCATTCTTTCTTGTCTTGTCACTATATGCCCTTGCAAAAAATCTCTCCCCACCTTTCCTGTAAGTTCCCTTCAGATATTGGAAGGCCACAATTTGGTCACCCTGAAGCCTTTTCTTCTCTAGGCTGAACAATCTCTATTCACTCAGTCTTTCCTCATAGCAGAAGTGCTCCATCCCTCTGATCATCTTCCTGGTCATCCTCTGGACTCACTCAAACAGGTCAATGTCCTTCCTGTGCTGGGACCCCAGAGCTGGATGCAGTGTTCCAGGTGGGGTCTCACCAGAGCAGAGCAGAGGGGCAGAATCCCCTCCCTCACCCTTCTGCCCTCACTGCTTTGGATGCAGCCCAGGACATGTTTGGCTTTCTTGGCTGTGAGTGCACATGGCTGGGTCATGTCCAGCCTCTCATCCCCCAGCACTCCCCAGTCCTTCTCAACAGGACAGCAACTTGCACATGGTCTTGTTAAACCATGTGAAGTTCCCATGGACCCACTTATTTTCCAGGTGCCTCTGGATGATATCCTTTCCTTCAGGAGTGTCAACTGCACCACTCAGCTGGTTGTCATCTGCAGATTTGCTGAGGATGCATTTGATCCCTTCATCTGTGTCATTAATGAAGATGTTAAATAACACTGGTCCCAGTACAGACCCATGAGGGACACCACTTTTCACTGACATCCACTGGGACTCTGAGCCATTGACCACTACCCTCTGGATGTGACCATTTATCCAAGTCTCCCAGGGTATCCACTGACTGTCTCCTTGAAGAGAGGGAAGTTTACTTTCCTAAAGTTCAGTGACATATCTTTACTTGACTTATAAGCTTGAGGACTGCAAATTCCACCTGCGATCACTGCAGCCCAGGCTGCCTCCAATCTTGATGTCCCCAGTGAGCTCACTTACACTGCTGACCAACAGATCTATAAACACCCTTCTGCTAGGGCTGTGTACTCCGTGACTTAAGAATATATCCTCCATGCCTTCCAGGAGTCTCCTGGATTGCCTAGACCTTGCTGTGGTGATGTTTCAGTACCTTACGTAAAAGTAACTGCATTGCGCTGTGCAAAGGAAGCTGCTGTATTAAAGAGCTCACAGACTTGTGAGTTTGCCATTGAATGGAGTAAGAGAATTAGTGTTATATGGAGGAGGAAGGAGCTGAGAAAAAAGGAGATTAAATGACTCTCAGAAAGAAATCTGTAATACAATTTTTTAAACTTGAGAAAAATCTCCCTGAATAGGGCAATTTTATCGCCTAAATATGGTTCAAATTGTTTTCCCTTAGAAAAAGTAACCAGATAGTTGCTGGCTATAGGCTCCCCTTTTAGCCACTTCATATAACAGTTGCTTCTGGATAATGCCCTTGTGGATTCATGCAGATGACTTCTTTTTTTGCAATGTGCATAGGCTATACTGTATTAATTTAGCAGCATGGGGTGTTAGATAGAAATGCCTTTGTGCACTGATCATTTTTGAACTCGTCTCAGGTTCAATGAATTGCATATTTGTTTGTTTTGGTAGCTTGAGAAATCCTTCTATTCTTTTTCATATCTGAAATGGCTTGTACTAAAGCTTTCATAATACCCTTCAGTTTTTGTGTTAAATTGATGTTTAAATTGGAATGAAAGTAGGAATCTTGGCAGTTTAGATAATTTACTTCATCTGGTGGCCAGCTATGTTAACAATCACATCATATGCCAGCATTTACACTAGATGAAAGAAGTCCCTGGGGCACTAGAACTGCATTTTAGAACCATACTGAAAATACAGTTATGGTATTTGTTTCATCGTTTTATTCTGTAAAATGGAAAATTATTTTAACAGGAATTTTTAAGTGTTAAAAGCGTAATTTAAAGGTTATGTTGAGGGCTATTTTGGGCGTATTTGCCTTGGAAGCTGAATGACAATTGATCAGTATTCTGGACAGGAAGCGTTCAGCACAATGTCAGCAAATTATGTCTTTTTATTCTGATGTATCCAGCACTTGGAGGAAATGGTATATTGTTAACATATGAATAACATCAAAGCCCCACATTGCAAGATGTATTTCAGTCTTCTGGAATAAAATGCATGGCCTCCGCTTTATGTATTTAAGTGCCTCCCCTTGTAATATAGTGCATGCTTGAACCTAAAAGCTATTTCTTGTCTAACATGGAGAAACTGAATTTCAGGATTCAATTGCTGGTGCATGACTGCACATTCCATCACTTGGCAAAAATATTTGTAATATCAAATTGGCTTCCTGCTTGAAGAATAAAATGTGTTTGATTAAAAATAAGGTTCTTGTGGGAAAAGGTCTGTGGGGTTTTTTTGGTTGTTTTTTCTTTTCTTTTTTTTTTTTTTTTTGAGCAATTCTCACAGAATGCACTTACATCATTTGTATTTCCCTGATAATAGTAGTGACTATAACTACTCTGCATGAAAAGTATGAATTTAAACAGTACATTACATCTGAGGTTATTCTGATTTTGCCTTTGTTTTTGTCTCCTGTGATAACGTTCCTGAAATTAGATCAAATTAAGAAAATAACCAAAGGTAAATCCCAGAGACTTACTCTACTGCTGTCCTTAAGGAATATGCTTTTCCTTCTTTTATTGTCTTTTATTGTCCTCTAATAAAGACAAGCAAGCACTCTTTTAACTTACCGTGTACAAGAAAAATTCTCCTAACTTGAAAATCTCAGCTATAATGAGACTGTGGGATGAGTGCTTGTTGACAGTCTATCACAGACAGAGAATTTCCAAATACTTAAACTATTTTGTTCACAGTTTAAAGGCTATATGTAAGAAAGTTTGTTTACAGTAACCATCTGCTACTTATTTACAGATATGTTTGGCTTGTGGAAATTTCACTAATTTTTCATAGTAACTTTGTTTACTGGCTGTGTAGAAAAGCCCTTGTAATTGAGGGTCAGTATAAATTAAATTAAAAAACATTTAACACTAGTATGAAGCTGGTAGAAATTGGAGGGTCCTCACTGATTAGGAAATCATCAGTATTCTGAATCTATTCCAATTCACTCCAAGGATGTGTCTTTCTCAGAGAGCTTTGTCTATCAAATTGATTTTGGTTTCTCTGCTTTTTAACATCAGTTACTACAAATTTCCTCTTATTTTAATTATACTTTCTAAAATAGCAACATGATGTATTTCACAACTCCCTTTGCATTCAAGTTTACTGTTAAAAAATTAAAAAACCATTGTACCTGAAAAAACGATGTTATTACTAAGCAACAGTTCCAGCACTAGAAGCTCTGGCTAGGTTCTGCTTTGCTGCCCTTTCTCAGCAACATTCTGACCCACCAGAAACACTTGAGTACATGCTTCGCTTTGGGTCCATGAATAATAGCACTACTGAAGTCAAGGAGACTGCAAATGTTTAAGTGCTTTGATGGACAGGGGACAAACAGTGTCCTTCACTGAAAATGACAAAACAGGTGGAAGAAGAGGGGGACTGATTTGTAACATGGCTACTAAAAATGGTGTCGCTTACTCTATTGCCTTATTACCAATGTGAAATACCACTCAGATACTTAGGGAATACTTAATTAATATTTTGAAAGAAAGTATAGTTTTTTCCTTAAACCACTTACTGCATTATGCATATTTTAAGCTCACAACTAGACACTTGTAAAACTAAACAACTGATGCTGTCTCACACAAAATGTACAGTTCTTGTTTCATGCAAGGCAAAGAGTGAAAGAAGGAAAATTAAATCTGGAAAATCCATCAATTTGCTGTCCACACATGCCTTGTTTTAAAATAAAATTTTAACAGTCACTTTTGTTTTCCCAAATATTTCTCCATCACTTAACTGATGAAGTTACAATAAACCATTTTTTATTTTTTAAAAGGACGCTTGGGAAAAATAGTTCCTTGAAATGTATGTATAATTTTAAAGAGTGAATCAACCAACATTGTGATGACTGGATATTTGGGATTATTTCTGGTCTTGCTGCAGTTAAACATGTGCAGAAGATTTAAAGACATCCCAGGTGGTCTAAAACTCTTACCACCCAGTCTGACTTTGGTTTTAGTATATTATAAATAAGTGTCAGAAACCACACATTGTTATTAAGCAGTGCTGCACTAACTCTTAGAACTGGCAATAACTGAGTAAGTCAGTGGAAATGGCGTGCTAAAATGAATGAAAATAAGACTAATAGACTTATGCTTTTAACAGAATAACTCCCCATCACGGAAGCCTAGCTCTACCCCTATACATCATTTGTTTATGAAAGGTGTGATTAAAGATTATACTGACTGTCAAGTGTGTATGAGAGCAACAAATGAAATCCCACAAGATAAAGTCCTCCTTAGAATTAGAAACATATAATGTTATTTGCATTGATTTTCAGATCATCAGATTTGTGGCAAAGGCCCCTGCAAGAAAAGTACAGGTATTTTCAACAGGATCTTGAAAAATGTTAGAGACAGTTTTGGCTTTAAAAGGGTTATAAACTGTTAAATAATTACTTTTTCTAACAAATCCCAGCCCCGGAAACACCTGTGATAAAGAGGTTTGTGCTGATCTCCTGTGAAAATTGGCAGAACACTCCAACATTTGCTGAATAAAACTGGGATGAAAATCTTTCCAATTAATTCTTAAGACAATTTCTTTAAGGTACGATGCAACAATTTTACCCTCATAGCATTTGCTAAATGGAAATAGAAAAAATACTGCAATTGAGTTACTGATAAAGTGAATGAAGTGGGATGAAAAGGGAACTTTTTACTTCTCTGCAGAGGAAATACAAATAACTGTGCAGATTCTTTATGCATATTTAGTATATGTCAAAGATAACTGAAGGAAGAGTTAAGGATTAGAAAAGGTACATAGGGTTGCCAAGAGTGTCTACACTTTGCTGACGGAAATGCTTATTCGTGCTAAAACCTCACAGAAAGAAAAGGAGATGAAAATATTTTTCACTAAGTTTGGGGACTAGTTTCTGTCCCCCCAAACTTGTCTAAACCCCAAAATGCCAAGCTGGAGTGGGAAATAGGAGCAGACAAAGATAAAGATGAGTCCATACTACCTAAATTTGTGTAATCACATTCTAGGCTCCTCCTCCATCAGTGTTCGCTTGTTCACTCAGAGGGAAAACATTTTTTTTTAAATTCTGTTGAGAACGTAAAAACCTGAAGGAGACTGCAACCATGTTAAGCTTGTTGGTGTGGAGTACCTAGCAATCACCTCAAGCATTCTTTATTTGTTACAGTCATTCATAAGAGCTTTGAACTATTCTTTCTCTTGGTTCCTGTTATTTGAACCAGCAGGAGACTGAAAAGGACAAGACTGTAACTTACTGATGCATTCAGAGGGCTACAATCTTGTGAATTCTGTTTCCTGCTGACATGAAGAATAGGAAGAGAAGAGCAGAGTAGCAGTACAATATATCATGATGGTATCAAACCTCTGTGCTCTGGATGGTTTGTTTGATCAGCTTTTAAAGGATCTGGAATTTTAACATTATTGTGACCCCATCTGTAGGTCAGTGGAAGAGGACTTCTGTCCTTGCTGCTGCCCTTCTTATCCTTCACTATTATCTAAAGGCAATGTATTTTTTTGGGAGTGAAGCTAATGAAAGCAAAGCCCTAACAGAGAAAAAAGTAGTGAGAAGTTGGGAAGAAAATAAATTAGAAAAACTCCACAGCGAAACATAAAACTACTCAAAGGTTTCTTCCTTGCCATTATGTTACAGTCAAAAACCGTATTACTTGTGATGAAGGATCTGAGTAGGCTTGCAGCCTTTCCAACTACATGGGCCTAGGCAAAATGAAAAACACAAACTTTTTTTACAGTGTTAATTTAATCTGAAATTATTCTTTACAGTAAAGTGCATCAAAACTGGTACTCATTAATAGAGCTTCCTTTAGACCCCAAGTATAGTCTTTTCATTCCTTTAATTTGTGTTCACATGAATAACCCAAACAAAGGGTCGTGAAGAAAAGCAGCACTGAATCACTATCTCTCTTCTTAACTGGTCAGTTTACTATTGTCTCACATGTGTTGTAATCTTGGGTCTCAGCCTCGCACAGAAAGCATAAACATTTCTGTATATAATATTCAGGTGCAGTAGATGGTTCAGAGCAGGGGAATTTAATTCCCAAATTGTGAATGGTTTTTTATGATCACCAAGTCAAATATAGCAGGCAAGTTCAAGTGTATGGAAAAAAGATTCAATACTGTAAAATTATAATAATTCTGAAGATTGTTTTTTGGCTTTAATATATGTACTTATGAATACAAGTAGTACTCAGGGAACCTTAGACTCATTGTACCTCTGCTAGTGCTGAACTTTGCTTATACCAAAGTATAACTCGATGGTGGCCATATCAAGCAATATTTAGAGTTCTGTGATAGTCATAAGGTGTCTGTTCTTTGTATAGCAGTTCATTAAAGCATTTACCTGGGTGAGTTCTCCTTCTTCCTGTGGTTCTTAGTTGTGTGCTTGCACAAGTATTTCTCAGTGAGAAATATTAGATGTGTGACAGAAATCTGAATTTTAACTTGCATACTCTATCTGCAAAGCATGATTTGATTAAATGGAATTTAATTGCTGCATCTGTAACTACTGTCTACCTTTTATTTCTGCTGCTGCTGTGTAAATTACAGGTTTTCTAGTAGAATCAATCAGTAATGGGACAAACGGGAGTAAAATATGTATTGTGATCTTTCCATGTAAATCAGTCCTGTGTACTAGGAATCTGATCTTTGTTGGTGCATATAATTTGCAATTCTCACTTGACCTTTTATAAGTTTCTTAGAATCATGGCAATATACAGGTAAGTTGATTTTTAAAAAACATTTGAAAAGGTGGTCATACTTGCTTTGCAGGTAATTGAACTGGTGTCATAATTTACCTTTTTATTCTCTTTGAACTTTTCAGTTGATATTTATTTATCACATGCACCAGTATGGAGCTGATGGTGTTCTGTCTTCTAGAACTAAAAATATAGGGTTGCTTTGATTCCTTAAGAGAAAATGGAAATAATTATCCACAGATATCAGGTATTTTGGTGCTAACTACATTCTAAGGTGTAATGGCCTTTTTTTTTTTTAACCAGTTTTCTTTAATGGAGCTTGCTATTGATAGCTAGTAGTGTTTTTCTGTTTGTTTTGAATTTTTTGGGGGGTTTTTTTGGTGGTTGTTTTTTGTTTTTTTGTAGTTTTTACTGGACTAAATTACCATCTTACTAAATCATTAAGGCCGGGTTATGTAGCCATGATTTTATTGATTTGTGTGTGCGTGTTAACAAACAAAAAATGCTAATCAGTGACAGAAATTGGTTTGATGACCTATTGGTTGCTTTTCTGATAGTTAAATGATTTTCAAAAGGATGATTTTGACCACTGGTTAGTGTGGCAGGTATATTTTGATATGTTTTCTTCTTTTAAATCTGATTAAAAATTTTGATAGAAGTGGCTTGGTGACTGTACATTTTGGAAAAGGTAAGGAGTGGTGTTGCTGAAATAACAGTAAAAGACCTATGTATCAGGTGACTCACATCACTATGTATGATGAAGTAGCTGAGCACTGGATTTTATGGCACGCAATATTCTATGAAAAGTACACCAGTAAAAGAGAGCCCTACTCTGTGAGTTAAGGTATATATTTCACTACTGGTAACGCATACAAAATGCAGGAGCTCAAATATTACAACGTGGAAATTAATATGTATTGGTGATCTTCAAACAATGGTGGTACTGTGTCTATGAAAGTCTGGAGTTTCTGCTGTGAGCTTCCATAAAGCTTATTGGTCTTTCATGCAGCACGTCCATAAATCAGTGAGGTTTAAATAGCACTGCCCTCCTGAACACCTGCTTATTTGCCTTGAGAAAATCCTGCAGCATTTTAAACATCACTTTATGACCTTGTGAGTAATGCCTGCTCTAGAAACACTTGGAAGAGCCATTAAAGTTAAGGGTCTATCAGCATTTCATTATAAAGCTTGATTTCAAGGGGTTTATAACTCAGTCATTTAAAAATGCATTTCACTGAAACTTGTTATGTGACTTATTGTGTTTTTTTAGTGTTGGAAAAATTATTTCAGGTGGTCTTTCTACTTGTGGGAGGAGGAGTGGGAAAAGATTGTAGGTATAAGTAATTTTTCTTATAGAAGAGTCTTTTTCTTACAGGCAACGATCTTTAAATATAGATATTTCCATACAAAATGTCTTTCTGATTAGGTACTTTGAAAGATCTTATCATGTCATATGAACTAAAGAACTTTCAGTTGTCATACTCTATATGTGCATCCTTAATGTATATGAAATTGCTTTTCAAAGAGTATTTTAGGAGACATTATTTATTGGTTTTGCTTTTAACAAATGGTATTACGTGTTTTGTGTAATGGAACATGACATTGAACTTCTAAGTTAGTGTTTAAAATGATTTTATTTACAACCACCATTTTTGTTTTTTAAAAAAATCTGTCAAGCAACACCTTTATTGGCTGCCAAGTACCTCAGTGTTATACTTTGTTCACTACCCATCTAATTCTTGATAGGAGATTGAAGGGTGACATTTGAAATGCACAGGCTGACTTTTTTGAGGACACCAGATCAGAAGTAACTTTGTGAAGAAATCGATTAACAGAGTTTTCTGAAATCAAACAAGAAGAAATGAAACTTTTCTTACTTATAAGAAGTGCTGTAATGCATGCCTTTATGGGAAGGCATGCAAATGGAATAGCAGAAGAAACAGCTTTTTTCTGAGGTGCTGGTAAACATTCTAAACTTTAGAGATAAAACAGCACTTGAAATTCACAAGTAAACTCACTGAGAGTGTTGTTAGTCCAAGATGTAAGCACAATATACCTTCAGCAGAAAACACCGTTATGTGAGTAGGCTATCACATGGTATGCCATTTTCAGTGTCAAAATTATCTGGAAATCTGTTGAAGGGCAGCAAAAAAAGTCATGGTCTTTACCCTGAAGGGTAAAGAAAATTTTTCTTTTAAATAAGATATTTAGTTGTACTGTTATTTATGACCTTATTTTCTTTATTGTGATATCCTGAAAATGACCCTGATTATTTACTTTGGTGAACATTGATTTAGAAGTTGTTTAGTATTTACTTTCTCTTTTTATTTGCTCTTTCGACCTAAAATCTGGATAATTGCAACTCAAAGCAGATGTTTGATCTTTATGTATGAAAGTGAATTATTGAAAGGATTCTATAAGGATATTGCATTCCCTAATGGGGTAAGTAACATGAAGGGCAAGTGGTGACCTAAGTTGATCTGAATTTGTGTTTGAAATGTTAGCTGGCTGCGGAGCTGTAATTCAGTCAATAACTTTTTGCCTTGTTTTTGCTTCCATAGAACACGTCCACAACTTACAAAATCACAGGTTAGGGAGAGGCTTTGGTATGTGTCATATGTACTATGTAATAATTTGTAGGAAGTTTCTGGTAAATGGGAACATAGGCAGTCTGCAGAACAGCTGGGACCCCATTCTGTATTGGGAAGATGTTTCATTTTCTCCTTTGTGTAGCATCAAAAGATAAGGTTCCAGCACAAAATTATATAGATGCACATGTCCATGTTTATTTGTCTTTCTAGGTAGTATAGAGCTAAATTACGCATAGTGTAAATATGTCTTATTTGTATAATGCAACTTTTTGTGTATCTTAACTCCTTTCTTGCTAAGTTATTTTTACAGATGCCTCTGACCATTCATCCAGAATTAACTCTGCAGTCAACACCCAAGTGAACAGTTTGAAAACAGAAGTAATTCCCTACAGGTTAGAAACTGCTTGTGTTTTTCTGTACTGATCTTATATTTTTGGCAGTCCAGATGAAATCAACTCTTGTTTTCTCATTTACCAGTCGTATCTAACTGTCATATTGTTGTATTATGCATTGATTATAGAGATTATCAAGGCTATAGAACAATGCCCCCAGCTCTCTACTTGCCTCCCATATCCCAGAGTCCTATCAGTTTATAGATGGGAATTCAGTGTTTCTGTTTCACACAGTGTACTAGTTTGAAAACAAACTAGTGGGAGACACCAAGTCAGAATAACAATTTAATAGGGAAATAAAAAGAGGGGAAAAAAAAAAATAAAGGCAGATAACACGGGGTTAAACTGACAGTCAGAATACAACCTGACACCCTGTTAATCAGGGTGGTGGTAGCAGTCTGGTAGAATGGTGGCTGCAGTCCCCTGAAGCAGTGATCCTGTAGAAAAGGGTCTGCTCTTCCTCAGAAAGTCCAGTGGTGGCTGTGTAGCTCCTGTCCTCTGGAAATCCAGTGGGAAGCCCGTGTCTCTGGTGTTCAGCCTCAGATTATATCCACGATGGGATGCTTGGTTCCTCCCTCTGGGTGGAGCATCTCACAATGGGGTAATGAGTCATGAGGCCAAGTGTTGATTAGGCTCATTAACAGAAGATAGTCCGGAGGGAGTTATCTCTGAGTCAGGCGGCAGGACAATGACGGGCCATTAACAGCAAGATAGTCTGGGGGGAGGAGGCAAGGAAACACTGCCCCACCTGATTTCAACAGCTCATGAGGATGGTAATAGAATACACTGCAACCCAGGACACATGGCCTGTGGTGTTTCTGCACTGCCCAGTCCAGCTGAGCTAGAACATGACGTATGTCATTGCTTCATGGTTAGGGAGATGCTCTAAATGACTTCCAGAAAGCTGTCGAGTCCCTTGTCACTGTGAACTCATGGTTTGCCTGTGAAAGGTGTACATGAAGTGAGTCAGTGGGAACCAGATCAAAGCAAAGGACATTGAAAACACAGTGGTATTTCCATATTGACCTGCATTGCTACAAGGCCTTTCACCTACACAGAAACAGAGCTGTGTATCTCAGTTGCCAAGTGAGTGAAACACCAATTTTATTTATTTATTAAAAAAACCCCTCTTACTGTAAATCATATTTTAATCCAGATCATGACAGAAAATGCATGACCGATCTCAAGCAAATGACACAAACAATATTTAAGTGATGCTAGGTTAATTTCCAGGGTTAGACTGAAGCTAGTACTACTGTTGGGTGCAAGACTAGCAATAAATTTGGGGGGGAGATGGACCTTAGAATTTCATGGGGTTATGACCATTGCAGTTGTAGTTTTGGAACGTGTTTTCTGATATGGGGCTTCTGTTGCATTGATCACCTTTGCTACCGTTTTCTGAGTAATCCCAGAATCACAGAATATGTCTGTGCGAAAGTAATGAAAATATGTAACTGATAACTAGTGATTTTTCCTAGCAAAGATTTAACTGGTTGCTACTAGCAAGTATACCTAAAGCTGGGATTAGAGGCTTAGCAAAAGCATGAATGCATAGCTAAATATATCAGCTGCTTAGTGTTTATAACTGTGATATTGCCACTAGCATTACAGCAGTGTCCCAGACAGAAAGCGTTATAAATTCCCTGTTACATTAAATGTAAAGAGGTCTTTAGTGCTGACAGTGATTCCCCCTACACACACTTGCTTAATAGCTCTCCCTCCTTTAGGAGGAGGAAAAAGAAGTAAAAAATGCTAATTCAGCAATCTGTTGCTGCTTATATGACATTATAGTTCTCATTCTTACCCGATGAGACTTTCCTCCCAGTTTTCAGGAAAGGCAACTTATAACTCATCTGATGCCTACCCTTCTAAACTTCCTTTCAAATTCTTACTCCTAAATCATCTTCAGTTAATGATTTTCTGTTCAGTCACCAGGCACTGAAATATCTTGGGCTGAGATTGTCCGTTTTCTACTGTGGGTCTGCAAGTGAAGTCATGCTCATCTGCCATGGGCTCCAGACTGGAGTGTCTGCTGCCACTGTGGCTCCCTCAGTACAAGACCACAGTACAATCTGTCTGTATTTTTTTCCTGAAAAATGCTAAAGGGAGTGGAAAGCTAACAGTTTCTGTGTATTGGTGGTTAGGATTGACATGATTTCTCATCAGTAAATGTATAGTGGTTAAATACAGATTTAGGTGTCTGTAGTTAAAATTCTTGTCTTTGTGCCATAGAACACAAGATGACGAGAAATAATGATGATAAATGCTCTGTCATTGTCTTGCCATTGACTTATCCTCTGTAACACTGGAAGGGAAAAGACACATCACTAATTGCCAATCAGGCTGACACAAGGGTAAAAATTTGCAGTGGCCAAAGGTTTGTCCTTATCTATTCTGCTTTTCTTGACAGCCTTCATTCATATTTAGAAGCTCTTAGGATGAAGATTCACTTTTGAAAGCTGTACATATGAGCCAGTGCTTGGTCCTCAGCACCATTTACTCCCTCTGCAAATATCAAATTGCGTTGACATGGAAGCTAAAGTCTCTGTGGCAGTGACTCATTGTAGTTCCTGTTTTCCAGTACCTATAATTTTGCTGCCAGCTGTTTTTATCTGATCCTTAATTATAAGGTGTTTACACTCCGAAATGGAGCGAGTCAATTATCTAACTCAAATCACTGAACAGCCTTCACTGACATGCAAAATGGATCCATTTTTTCATAAATGTTTTTCCTGACATTGGAATGTAAAAATTCCTGTAATATCCATCTAAGTGAAGCATCTGACTACTCTGGGTAAGTTCCTGCTCTTCTATTATAAAAATCATCTGACTTCAGTTCAGACATTTATTTGTCAGCTAACAGTTATGCCCCATTTTCAGAAACATTAAGAACAGTTGCAAATGAAAGTTTGAGGAGGCTATAGAAAGATGAGGGAATGGAGTGTGTTAATATTTTTCCTGTCCAGCATAAAATTGGAAATGCTTCAAGTCAGCACTTTAAACAAAAACCCTCTTTGGAATGGTGATGTGCTCAGCAGCAGCCCAGGAAAGGTGCAAATGAAAATATACCAGATGGTAGGAGTTCCTGAATACTGAATTCTGAATTTACTTCATTGTATGCATATGTATTCACAGGTCATTCTATAATTTTATAAATAATGGAGGAAATTACTTATGTTTCCTTACATAACACACCAAGATCATGGAATAATCATTACATCATCTGACTTTCTGAGTGCAAAGTACTTTATAAAAACAAAAGTGCCTGTGGGAGACTCCCACTCTATATAGGTCCTTTTAAATAGTTTTCCAGTTGCTTTTACAGAAATATATTTGGGTTTTTTTAAAGAAAACTGTAATTTATTAAAAAAAAAAAGACAAACGTAGTCAGGAAAGGCAGGAACAGAAGACTCAGTTCTCACTGGTAAGGATAAGATACGCACAGGATAATGTGAAATGGGTAATAGCATGCATGACTTGCAAGAAAGAGGATGCAGATACATGAATGTGATATGTAGGCAAAAAGTAAAAAGTTTTATATGTCACCTACATACATTAATCTCTAATTCAATGAGTACTTCTAATTGTGGACAGAACCCTTATCCTTACTGGTTTTTTTGCCAAGTGAAGTACTCAAAAAATGACCCAGATGAGTCCTGGTAAGGGACATTGTCTGCGCTGGAGAGGAAGATAAAAAACCTCAGGGACATAGTGTAGTAAAATGCCCAGATTTTCATCCTTACTCATTTTAGATGGCACATCAGGAAGGTGCACAAAACCCTGCTCCACATCAGGTACTTGCCCCTCTTTCTGTTCTGCACCCCTTACTCAGCCCTGACACGCTTCCCTCCCATGCCATTACAGCTCTCAGGGGAGGAGAGGGAAACAAGGAGGCTTCCCCATGACTTCTCTGTCCTGGAGCTTTCGAGTTTGTGCAATAGGGACAAGCAAAAGCCCCAAAGAAAACGAGCCTGGCATAATCATTGCTGCTTTGTGCAAGGTGGCAGTTGGCAAAGGAACTGACCTGTCTCTTCAGGATGGCTTTTCTTTCCAACAGTCAAGGTGTCATCTGGCACATGCTGTAGTCTGTTGCTTGAAGTGCTGCACTCAAGTGTATCAGCCCTCCACTGCCAAAGGTGCTGGCTGCCCTCTCTGCAGAAGCCACAGTCATTGCTTGGGAAGGTGACCCTGCAGAGGTGTGAGGGTGGACAGGGTTATCAGTGACAAGCTCTGGGACAGCATGGTGAGTGACAGTGTGCAGGTGAGAGCTTTATATCTGCTCCAGGATGCACCAAATCCAGTGGAGAGCATTTCAAGTGATTGTACAATATCACCTACAGCCTGAGGAATAAACAAATGGGAAGTTTTGGCTCAGTCCCAGACCTGCAGAGCTGGCTTCTTAAGTGAGTCTTGGTGGGAAGAGTCCTGTGGCTGTGCTGGGATGGACAGTTATAGACCCTTCAGGAGAGAGGCAGAGCAGGCAGGGTGCACCCTGCAGGGTAACACCACATGTAAAGGAGGGGTCAGACTGTACAGTGGTTGCAGCTGGGAGTGACATGGTTGAGAACCTTTGGGTCAGAATTAAAGGAAAAGCAAATAAAGCAGATGTTGTGGGAATTTATGACAGATCAGCCAGCCACGATGATGGCACTGATTTACTAGTCTATACGGACTTAAAACCCTGCTCTAAATCAGTTGTCCGTGTTCTGTCACTACAGACCTTAGTTAAATTCTCTCTTATGCTTCTTATGAGCCCCTTTTAAATATTAAAAGGTCACAATTAGGTCTTCCAGGAACCTTCTTTTCTCCAGGCTGAACAACTCCAATTCTCACCATTTCCTCCCTCCTATAATCATCGTCCTGGCTGTGCTCTGGACTCCCTCCAACAGGTCCATGTCGTCCCTGTACTGAGGACCCTAGAGTTGGACACAGAACTCCAGATAAGGTCTCACCAGAGCAGAGGGGCAAAATCTCCTCCCTCACCCTGCTGACCATGCTTCTTTGGATGCAGCCCAGGGCATGTTTGTCTTTCTGTGCTGTGAATGCACAATGCTGGGTCATGTCTAATTTTTCATCCACTGGTATCCCCAAGTTCTTTTACTTCTCTGGTCTCAAGCCCTTCATCAACCAGTCTGTACTTAGACTGGGTGCTGCCCTGGGCCAGACATAGGGTGTTGAACTTATCCTTGCTGTCTTTCAGAAAGTTTGCATGGGCCCAGTCCTCCTGTCCAGGTCCAGAAGCATATAAAAGGTGACCTTTGATAAAGGTGCTAAGGGAAAATAGAGAAAGTGCACTCCTAGGTCTGTTGTTTCTAACTGGAGGTGCTCTGATGGGTGAAGTGAAGATTGGTGGTAGTCTTGGCTACCGTGATTATGAAGCTGTTAAGATATTTGGCACTATGAAAAAAGCTGTCAGCAGAGGTGCTACTAAGAGCAGGTTTTTGGCTGCTCAAGGAACTAGTTAGTAGGGAATCTGCTTTCAAGGGTTTCTGAGTCCATAAATACTTGGGACTTTTTAAGAGCCACCTTTTAAAAGAGCCCAGGAGAAGGGAATTCCCATGTTTTGGAAATCAAGAATGTGGAGCAGAAGGCTAGATAGGCTAAATAGGCAACTGAACAGTGAACTCTGAATACTGACTCTGAATATTTATGTGGAAAAGAAATTGTATGGACTTTAAAAGCATGTCAGGCTACACAGGAGGATTACAGAGGTGCTATTTATTACTAGAGAGAAAATTTGTATGATGAAATCTCAGTTGGAATTGAAGTTAGAATTGTGGTGGGTAAAAAAATAGGCCTTCTAAGGCATGTTCATGTTAAAAGGAGGACTAAATAAAACATGGGTCCATTACCTGATGATGTTAATTTTCACCTCCCAAACAAAGGTGAATGAAGTTAAAACTGAGGTACTTCATGCCACCTTTGCCTCTGTCCTTTATCATCAAAAATGGGCCCTGGAATCACAGGAGCCATCCGTCTGAGCACCACGACTGGGAGAGGGATAGACTCACAGTTGTTTATGCAGAATTTGCTGCTGCAACCATTGTACATAAATCTATGGCACCCAATTGGATTCATCCCAGGGTACCAAAAAGAACTGGACAATGTCATTTGCAAGACCTCTCTCTGTTACCAGTTCTTGGAATCTGGGGAGGTCCTATACCTCCTGACTGGGAGGTAGCAGTTTTCAAGAAAGGCTAGAAAGATGACCCTTGTAAGTCTGGGCTTGTCACTCTCACTCCAGTGCTTGGAGAAGATTATTATGGGAGCTGCTGAAAAACACTTGAAAGACAATGCAGTCATCAGCCAAAGGCAACAATAAGTTCATGAAGGCATAAGTCATGCCTTAATAACTTGATATTCATGGTGTTCCCCTAAATTTTAGGTTTAATTTTAAGGCCGGTTCTCTTTGGTTGTTTTATTAATGACCTGGACATGGGAGTTGAGTGCACAGTAAGTAGTTGCAGACAATAATAAACTAGGAGGAACCATTGATACCCTCAAGGATACAGGAACCTTAGAGATAGATCTTGGTGGATTAGAATGCTAGACAGTCACCAGCTGTGTGAATTTTGGCAAGAACCTGTGTTATAGTCTGCCCTGGGATGGTGTAATCCTGTATGTACATATAGACTGGGGGACAGGCGGCTACAGTCTTGCAGAAAGAGATTGGGGGCTTTGGCTGGAGGTCATCTCATATGAGTCAGTGATGTGCCCTGGAGGTCAAAAGGGCCAGCCATATCAGGGCCAGCTGGGGTACATTAAACACATTACAGCTAACTGGTCAAACAAAGTGATTGTTTCACTCTGCTCAATGTTGGTGTGGTCTCACTCTCAGTACTGTGTGCAGTTTGGGGTCCACAATGTAAAGATGTAAAAACACTACAATATGTCCAAAGAAAGACAACAAATATGATACAAGGACTAAAGGGCATGACTTATCAGGAGCGGCTGAGGAGACCAGATTTGTTCAGCCTGGAGGAGACTGACTGGAGACCACATTGCAGTCTACAACTTCCTCATGATGGGGTGTGGAAGAGGGGGCCTTATCTCTTCTCTCTGGTGTTGAGTGATAAATTTCAGGGGAATAACTTAAAGATGCATCAGTGGAAGTTCAGATTGGATACTGGTTCTTCAGTTTGGAATGGTTCTTCACTGACATGATGGCCAAGCACTGGAACAAGCTCCACAGAGAAGTGGTCACTTCTGCAAGTCTGTTGGTGTCCAAGAAGTGGTTGGACAATGCTCTGGAATATGTGGTTTAATTTTTAAGTTGGCTGTGTGGACCTAGGAGTTGGACTCAGTGGTCTTCATGGGTCCTTCCAACTCATGATGTTTTAAGTACCTTAACTGCACTGCCTAATTTGTAATTGAGATTTGTGAACAAAAAAAAAAGATTTTCCTTTTCTGCTTGCACCTGTGTGACCAAAAATGCCTTAATTTTGTTGTCCTTGAAGTCACTTAACTCCAGGATTGCATTCTTGTTCTCCAGGGTTATGCATTCTTATTCAACCACTCTTTTCAGTTTGCAAGCCATGCTTTGAAATGTTAATATGTCATTCATTTCTGTTCCTTTGTGGCAGAACACTACCATACAAGTGGCTTACCTTGCTCAAAATTAATTTTAAAAAAGCACCTTAATCCTTAAAGCTGATTTTGGATTAGAGTTTGGCAATGAAGCCATACATTCCTCATGCTTTCTGAGGTTTTGTTTGCTGACTCTGCTGTGAAAAATTGAGAAACTAACCATCAGTGGCTCATAGGGATAGGACATTGGTTTTGGTATTTGAGGGGGGGTTTGTGACTATATTCACATGTTCTTTTGCATGTGGATGCAGCATGTTCAGGTCTATACTTCTGGGTTTTCATATCAGTAAACAGTGTATTTAAAATTCTGATGGGAAGGGAGACACAGATGCTTGGATTTTTTTTGTCAAATGGGGATTTGCTTATAACATAGAGATTGTGATTTGAACTAGGACACTTGAGGGCTTTTTATGTGGAAAGACATCTGTAGTGGTGGGAACACCAGAATAGGATTTATCAATCCTGGTAAACGCACTTGTTGATTGTGGTGAGATAAACCTGGAGGTAGTTTAACTGGGTCCTGAGGGTCTCTGTAGGTGTAATACCTCTCCTGCATTATGTGCCTTGGAACAGGCTTTGACAGGTCTCTATGGGAGATGCAGTCTTCTAAATATTCTTTTTATCTTGTCTCTGCACCACGAATATGACAGTTCATGACTAATTTTTAACATTTTAATTTAAACAGTTATCTGCTCACTTGCTGTTGTGCACTTAGCTAAGGCTACCAACCCGTGATTTTAGGATAAAAGAGGTTGAACCATATGGCTAAAAGTCCTTTGTTTTCCTTCATCAGCGCATTTGAAAAGCAATTCTTTATTATTCCACAATCTTAAACATAATTATAAGGAGTTTAAGAATGCAACCATTTTTGTTTCTAAACATGAGAGATGACTGTCATGTTGCTGATGATACAGAGAGGGATAGGTGATGCATGTGATGCATTCAGGATCAGGCAGTATAGCTTCAGCTGACTTGTTTAGCCAAATAAGGACCATGCATGTGCTTTCATTTCTTTTGTTTGTTTTCTAGACTTGAAAGTGCAATTATAGAAAGATGTCTGACATGTTGCAGCTTTAGGTCATATCTTGTCCACATTCCTAAACCACACCTGGGCACATCTGACTTTAACCACGTCAGGCACACATTCATGTCAAGTCTGGTGGAACTGTTATGCTGTCATGTGCTGAGAAGCATGGAAATGAAAACTGGAAGAAGCAGTTTCTCCCATTTTTTCTTTTTTATTTAGTGAATTAATTTGTATTTAAAAAATACTTGGAGAGTATGAGTTTTACACAAATTGTTTGAGACACTGGATATGAGTATTTTATTTTTAAGTTTCTTTTATATAGATTTGGAAGGGTAATTCTTACTTTCAATCTGTAACTTAATAGTCTGGCCTTACTCCCAAGCCCAGAGAATTTAGAGTGGATCAGAGTGGCCCTTTGTGAGAAGAAATTTCACCAGGAGACAGTAATTCTGAATCTGTTCTTGTTCTGTTTGTTAAGATACTCTCATTGCAGCTTGCACAGTCTCTAGGTGCACTGTGAAAGGGATGATGGTGCATGCTGGTATCTTGTACCTGTTTATCTTGGACAAACACTTAAAGACTTGGGTTCATATGGGGCTATCAAAATGCAGTCAATAACTATTGGAGGGGACTGGGCAGAAGACTTTTCAGTGTGTGACTTTCTTCCGGCCTTAATTCAGTGATCATCTTTATCCAGCAGAATAAATTACCAAACTTTTGTTTCCTGCTTGTATTAAAATTCAGTGCAAAAATACTTTCTGATAATGAAATCACTTCCTTCCTTATGTGTCAGAGGCTGCTGTCAATGAAGCGAAAAAATCACACCTCTGTCTCCTAGTCTAAGAATTACTTTGTGCTTATCTCTGGCTTGTTGGCAATTGAGTCTTTTTGTTTGACACTTTTAACATGTTGACATAATAAGTGTATTTAGATATGTACCACATAGGCCTAGAGGACCTTTCTCTTATAGTAAGTTTTGCTGAGCTTTTAGAAGCTTGCTGGTCAAGCCCAGTATTTTTCTGAAGTATTAGCATTTTTCTGAGAGTTCCGAAATTTCCAAGTATTTGAAGCAGTTTAATAACCCATCTTCTCACATTCTGGTAAATATAGAACTTTCAAGTCTTATTGCTTAAATTACATCTGTCAGATTATCAAATCATGCAAACCTGGATGCAATGCAGACATTTTATGCATATTCAATTGGCAATATGCCAGCCAGTTATCATGAGCTTTTAACACTGTAGTGCACTTCTACACAGAAAGGAAATCTGATCCACAGAGCCTAGTATTTCTTGCAAGTTATTGTATCTGGTACTCTCTGTGTGTGTGTGTGTGTGTGTGTGTAACATACTCATATTTTTTACCTTCCTGGGGGAATTAGGATTTAAAAGACTGCTTTGCTACATATTACAGAAAAACGCACATAATTCTTGTGGAAGGAAACTCTTGGTGTTCAAAGGCTTTATTAATCACTAACATCTCTCAGCAGTTTGAAGACTGAAGGATTTATGGGAGTCATTCTTTAAGAATGGTTGGAAATTATTAACTCATATTTATCTGAAATAACCTGGTATTTCCCTGGTTTTGTTTACTTACAAGTTTAATGGACTTTTTTATAGAAAGTCTGGATCTGCTGTGCTGAAAATAGGACTCTAATCTGTCAACCCTTATTCATGTGAAAAAATCTTGTTGAGGTGATTAGGCTCTGTGAAATAATAACTATTTGTGGGAGCAGAGGTTGCCACATCACGTCTGATGTGATCTGGGCTGCTGCATTTTTTTCCTTCCAGCTATGAGCTTTGTCGAAAGATCAAACAAAGCCATGAAAATGATGGTAAGATACAGTAGAAAAGAGTATGTCTCAATATTTCTATCATCTCATATCATGCACAAGAGAGACAGCTGTTTTCTCCCCTACTATGAAGACACAGATGCATATTAAACTGTGGTTTCTGGCTGCCTTTCAGAACAATAAGAAACTACACACCTGTCAGCTCTTGGCAAGCAGGAATAGTAAAATTACTAAGTTTGTTTCCACAGCATTCTCTCACTGACAAACACACCATTGGCTTCATTTTTCTCTCCATCACTTCTCAAAAGGCTTAGATTTCTCCCCAGAGGCACAGAAGAATTAAGCAGTTTTACTACTGCTTCTCATAAATGGCTTACTTTTTAGAAAGCGTATGTTTTCATGCTAGGCTTGTTTTATTACTGCTTCTCTTCTGGAACAATTTTTTTTTTCCAATCAGTGTTTTGCATCTGTAAGCCTTTGTGCTATATAGCACCCTCCTTCCCTAAGGCAATCCAAAAACCCTGCAAGCTAATGGCTCATTTAGTGATCAATTTGTCAAATAATATTCACAGATGTTTTTCTTGTAGTACAGTGCAGGTAATGCCCATGTGAATGATTTCTTCTCATAAGTGGATAGGTAGAGGATTTGTTTTGTAAAGTGCAGTGTACAGTTTTCCAGCAGACAAGTTTCCCTTTTGCCTATCAAGCTTTAAAAAAAAGTTTGTTTAAAATATAGAAATACGAATGAACATAGGATAAAATTTCTGTCCTTAAGAAAAGGTCCTTAAGCACATGACCATCCACTGATTCCTAGAGTGGAGTTAAGTGTGGACTTTCAGTCTTGGCTCTTCATTGCTAACTTTTGTGGTCTTGGCTGAATTGCAAAAGTTATAAGAAAATTGGTAGGCTTTTTGTTGTTTGTTTGGGCTTTTGTTTGTTTGTTTTGTTTGTTTGTCAACCCCCCCCACCCCCCCACCCCCCCCATACTGCCAAAAAAGCCTAACTGAAGAGAAAGATTGTTCAAGACACTTAAAAAAGTTATTAAAATGGTTCAAGACACTCTACAAAATTATTGAAAACTTCCCCAGGACATTCCTGCCCCCTCTTCCCCTCTCTTCCCAGTTCTTACAGCTCCTTCACACTGCCCCCACACAGTTAAAAGCACAAACCGGGAATTCCTCAGAAAGTCTTTTACAAGGCATGCTGAAAACTTTGAAGACATTAATCTGAAATGATCTGTCAAAGATCCAGGGGAATGGAATCTAACTGAACTTTAACTACTTTATCCTACTTAAGCCGGAACAGAACTGCTGAGCTGAGCAATTTAAGATTCCCACAGCTGCACTAGCAATGTTTTCGTTCATGGTACTAAATTGTTTCCATTAGCCTGAAAAGGGTTATAAAACCTACAATCAATTTACTTTCTGGGGCATTGTGTTTTGAATACCGTTTAATAGGGTGTGACAAAAACACATAATTTCTCCACATGTTCTTACATTGCAAGCAGATTTTGCTTGGTACTAGGCAGTGAACCAAATGTTCTGGACAGACAAATGTTCAGCAGAGAATGCACTGGAATTGGAAATAAAGGAACAGTATCAGACAGCTAGAATGCCCAGGGCATGACAAGAATCTTAAGTGGAAGAGATGAGCACAATGGAATAATAGGAATTTTTACATTCCATTTGCTCATCAGCTCTACATTTGCTATGGATAGGAATCATTAGATTAGTTTAACGTAGGGGAAAAGAATAGATTCAAAAGCTGGAAACATGAGTGAACCCAATTGGACAGGAGTATATTTAATACTAATATGAATAACCAGGGGTGGCTAAATATGATGAACAGCTGTGGGCAGGAGGAGGATTCTTGCTTTCTTCCAATGAACTCAATGACTTGGATTACTTTCTCAGCCTAATACACCCACAGCATTTTTGTTACATGAATAACCACATTTATTTCAAAAAGTCTTCTTGATAGGGGAGGACAGATTGATTTACTTACCTTTACTAATACTCCTAATCTGTTTATATCCCATATCTCCTTTCACTGCAAGCTCTTCAGCTTCTATTTTTTATTCACAGAGTATCTTAAATCAGTTTTTTGCACAGGAAAATAAGACTGTTTAATGAGGAACTGTGAGTAAATATATTCAAGCAAGTTATATGATAAAACATTTCTGAATAGTGATATGGAAAAAACCCCACGTTGTCCCATGACAACATGTCTCTAAAAATGTATTTTCATGGTTCTGTAATTGTGTGCTGAGGTACACTGTAAAACATGTGAATGCTGACCATCAAAAAGGCACTTCATTCTATTTCTGACGGTAGATGAACTTAATTGTCCTTACTAGGTGTTTCATTGTCTCTTAATTTAAACTAATGTTTTTAAGAGGGAGTGAAAGAAATATGGCAATTTTCACTCTGAGTCCAGAAATTATTGCAATGTTAGCAAGCCAACTCCTTGGTAAGGAATAAAGCAATAATCAGGGCAAAATTAAATTGGTCAGTTGTACTGCATTGATTTCAACACTTTTGTAAAGGTGCAGTTTATTAGTTCTTGTAAGGATTTTTCAGGGGTCCTTTCAAAGATCTTCAAAATTAGATGGGAACTTTTTCAGATTGAATTTTTAAGCAGAGAACATTAGCTGCTGTTCATAAAAATTTTTAAGCTGCTTCTCCATAGCCAGTATTCTGGTTATTTAAGTGGTAATGGCAATAGATGTTTTCACTATTATTTTGTAAGATGATAATAATAAAACCCAGATTTGTTTTATTTGATGTATAAGAGCAGCAAACACAAAACCATATTGAGAATTGCTGTCTAATCATTTCATGTAACAATATTTAAGATCCCAAAACTTTGGTTCAGGTGTTCAGCTCAGTGGCCTAACTGAAGCTAACTGTTGTGAAGCAGAGAAAAATAGGAGACTACTGCTTGAATGGGGTTAGAGAAGCTGTGCATCCCATCTTGTTTTCCCAAAGCTGTACAAAAATGCATCACACCTAAGGGCACTTCCTTCTCCTGTTTGTACATGTTTCCAAGTGCAGAAACATAGCAACCTTCTCCATTTATTCCAGTTCTTCTCTGTGCTTTCCACTGGACATGTTCTCTTCATAACTAGCCTAATCTCCTCTACTACCATTTAACCCTACACTTTGTCTCAAACTTGGCAAATATGGTGGTCAGTTCTTTCTTTGCAGTTGCATTCTGCAGAAGAGAGTTACCTCAAATCTCTTCTGCTCTTTTCTCTCACCACAACAGTCATTGTTTTTGTTCTTAATCGTGCTTTAGAATCAATGAATCATTTAAGTTGGAAAAACCCCTCAAGATCATCAAGCCAAATCATTAGTCTAACACTACCAAGTCCAACACTAACCGATGTCCCTGTGCACGATATTTAAGTCTCTTAAATACCTCCAGGGGTGGTATGTCCACTACTTTCCTGGACAGCCTATCTGTATGTTTGAGAACCTCTTTGGAGAAGAATTTTTTCCTAATATCCAACTTGAACCTCCCCTGGCACAGTTTGAGGCCATTTCTGCTTGTCCTGTTGTTTGTTTCTTGGGAGAAGAGACCAACCCCCAGGCAGCTGTAGAGAGTGATAAGGTTCCCTCTGAGCCCTCTTTTCTCCAGAATAAATGCTTCCATCTCCCTCAGCTGCTCCTCACAGGACTTGTGCTCCAGACCCTTCACCAGCTCCACTGCACTTTTTTTCGACACACTCCAGCACCTCAATGTTTTTTTTGAAGAGAGGGTCCAAAACTGGACACAGGACTCAAGGCATGGCCTCACCAGTGCCCGGTACAGGGGGACAGTCACTGCCCTGGTCCTGATGACCACACTGTTGCTGACACAGGCCAGGATGCCCTTGGCCTTCTGGGCCATCTAGGCACAGCTGGCTCATGTTCAGCTGCTGTTGACCAGCATGCTGGGCCAATTTCCAGGCGCTCTGTCTCAGTCTGTAGCACTGCCTGGGGTTGTTAAGGCCCAAAGGCAGAACCTGGCACCCAGCCTTGTTGATCCTCATCCAAATGGCCCATTGCTCCATCCTGTCCTGATCCCTTTCCTGTCCTCCAGCAGATCAACATTCCCATGCAACTTGGCACTGACATTTTCTATCTTTTTTGTCATTTCGGTGTTCTCCTTTCATCTGTTAACATCTTACAGGTCAGAATGATCTTTTAGGGCTCTGTTCAAGGAAATGTTAGTCATTATTGAAAATCTCACAGACAACTGATTTTGTGCGCTACTATTTTTTTTCTTCTATAATTCCTATCCCCTACTGTATCTTGTTTTCTACCTGAAATGTACTTTATTTTTAAGGAATATCTGAATTTGTGATGTATTTTCCTCCCACAGGCTGTACTCCATTGTTTGTCTGAAATTTCCTTTACCAAACTGAGTTGTTACTATTTTGCTACTTTCCTCTCATAAAAATGACTATGATTACAGTAAACAGTGTTAAGTACCCTAGTAACCATCTGCTTTCAAGTGCTAAAATTCCTTTAAAAAAAACAATAAACATCATGTATAACTTTGTTTTTCAGGCTTGCTTTCTGTGAAGGTGTTTTTAGAGCAAAACAGCTCATCCATTTTTGTGGGCAGGCTTTCATGCTTAGTACCCTCTTAACTATTTTGTGATCTTTCTAGCACTGGTATTGACCTGACAAAGGAAATAGGAACATGGGTGTGTGGATGTAGTGTGATCATTTCTGCCATATACAAAGGGTAAACATCAGCATTTTAACTCATCATACCTGAGTAATACATCAATACAATTTTTTGAGCAAAATATGGAACAACTGGTAATAGAGAGGAAGATCCTATAAAGGTGTGTGACTTTGGAAATGTAATGAAACAAAAGAGGTAATTTTAGATTTTGTCTATTCATAGTGCAGGGAAGGCTCTTTTTTGGGAAAGGATGTTTTTGAAGTTTTAAAACTTGGCTTGTCATTTGACAGAAATCAACCATTTTGTAGCATGATTGAGAATGGAACTTTGTATACAGAAAAGCTGGAAAAGAATATAACTGCTGTTGAAGTACTGAGGAGAAAAACAGGTGACTTCACTGAAATGTGTTGGGTGACATGCTTCTAAACTGCTAAAAAATACATCTCCTACTAAATCAGTAGAAAAATATTGAGAAACGTTTGGAAATTTTTTATCTTCAACCCTAAACCCCCTAATGAGTGCAGAAAACTTTACATTTTGACTGGAATGTAATTGAACATTGAAGTATGAGTGTTTTAAATAAAAATAAAGGACTTTGTGACTCCATAGTAATGAAATAATCTAAGGTAAATAGGATCTGAGACTTGTTTAATGATAGCCAAAACTGCTGCATTTGTTGTAATAACTGCTGCAGATTTTAGGGAACTGTGACAACTTGATGTAAACTCTGAAGGGTCAAGAAGGAGATAACCCCTGTAAAGACTATTTCTATCATGTGAAAGAGTGATAGAAAAGATGGGACCATTGTCCCAAATGTAAACTATGTGGGAATACAAATAAATTGAAACATGAATATTTTGTAGGTAAGTACAATGCGTGGAACTGGCAGTGTAATAGCAGCAAAGCCATGAAGAGGTCTCCTGGCCAGTTATAGAGCTTTTCAGCGCTGTAGCAGTCCATTCTGAAGAACACTGCAATATTCTGAATCTTGTAGCAGTAGTTTAACCATAAAAAAGGTCCTTTTGTTAGACAAGGCCCATGACAGTTGGAAAAAGGGACACATACTTAAATTCATGGTGAGAAAAGATTTGTTCTGATATATTTGTTCTGTGGTGACTGAAATGAGGCATATTTAGCATACCAAGAATGGAAACAGAGCAAGACCCTCTAGCAAAAAGACAGTAGTGGACATCGTAGGAGTGTGTGAGCATCTAAGCCGTCATTTCTTATTGGTGGCTGAAAGTGAGCAGAAACCTTATGAAGTTCTTAAAATTCTATTTAACACATTTTCTGAGAAAGCTGACTAAAGTTGGCACCAGAAGCTTATGTAGTGTATGCAGTTTAAACCTTATGCTGCTTATGCAGTTACACGCAGATATGGTGTGGTGGAATTTGGGCCTGATTTTTCCTGGTCACAAATGTGCTACATTCGTGTGGTTCTGAGAATGCAGGTCTCGGTGGAGTTATGCATGCTTATCAAACTGATGAACTAGCACCTGGTTGTATTTATGAAATAATCCTTTAGAGAAATTTGACAGTAATACATATTAAGTCAGTTCTACCTCAACTAAAACTGATGTTTTTTCCAGGAAAAGTGTTTGTGTGTGTGAGATTTTCAAGACTGTGTTCATTGTTTTCAGTTGTCATTTCCCCCTGTCTTTTTGCTAGTGTTTTTTTCTTTTCCTTTGTGAAAAGCAATATAGAATGTGCACTCAAATTATTTCAATTAATGGGTCAACTTCAAGCATTCTTTCTTAAATTTTCTACTACCATTGTTTGTGGTATCCCCCAGTGGGTTTAAACTGCATAATACGAAGCATGGTATATCTGACTTTTAGTGTTTGAAAACCAGAGTTCTGTAAATAATGCAGTCATATATGTGAAACCTCTGTATTTAATAGCAATTTGCAGAAGTCAAGCTCTGAGTATGACTTCATTAAACTGCAAATGGCTTGTAATTAAGTTGTTGATCATCTTTTGCAAGGTCTTAAGATTCTGCAGATGAGATTAAATCCTTAAATGTGTTTCAAGAGGCATTCACTTATGCTAGCACTTTGCCAGTTAACGACAGTAGGAAACAATACTGGAAGAACATGTAAATTCATTTGGCTTGAGTGTAGCCTGAGTATTATAGGAACCTAAAATTTCACCAAGAACTTGAAAGCTAAAAATTATGACCTTCTGTATCCCACTTTCCAGACTTCTTTCTTGCTCTGTTCCCCATTCTTTTGGTAGTTCACTCATTATTACAGAACCAAGAGAAATGATAATTTTTCACCATTGTTACTTTCCATTATTTTTGTAAATAAGGTGTATCTGAGAGAATGGAGACCCTGCTGTCATATTTGTTCTTGTTCAAAGAGAACACGTGGTCTGCAGGCCACACATTTCTGAAGTAATTCTTCTGGCTTAATGGATACCATTCATACGACATGCTGATAGGGCAGTGGAAACCACTAAGAGTTTGTGGTGTCTGTTTCTGTCCTCTCACCTGCTTTGCGCCATCAGAATGGCTCCCCTGCTTGAAATGTCACTTTTGGTGAGGATACAGAGTGGCATGGTCTCAAAAAGCTCAGAGGAGTGGGAAATATAATCGACAATTCAGAGTGTTAAGTGGCTCCTCTTCTTGAAACACATGCTTCTCTACTCATTTGATAAAATATTTATAATCAGGCTTAAAAGACAATTACGAATTAAGATGTACAATTTGATGTTCTCAAACACTGTGGGTGTCAGGCCAAAGGAACGTCCATACTCTAAAGCTTCTTCTGACCATAACTTCTTGATCTCACACCTAAGGAATAGAAGAAGAAAGGTCATCGATTTCGTGATGGAGGTAGAATTGGCATCCATGGAAACTTCTTCATGAAGTACCGTAACAGGAGTCAGCCACAGGGATTAGCTCAGTTGATTAGAGCATGGTGCTAATAATGCCAGGGTTTTGTGTTCAATCCCTGTATGGGCCATACACTTCAGAGTTGCACTTGATGATCTTTTTGGGCCCCTTCCAACTCAGAATATCCTGTGATTCTGTCTTGTGGATTTATTAAAATATAACATGAACCCAAACAAATTTTAAATTTTTTTTAATAAAGACAACAGTTAGTTTTAACTCACTTTAAGTTCAATGCATGTACTTTTTTTAAGAATTCTCACCCATTAGAATTTAGCCAATTTAAATATTGGCGATTGGGATGTTCTGTGACTGAAATGAGAGTTTTTTAGTTGGTAGATCCCATATTTCCCTTGGAGATAAAAATATTTAGCAGAACACAGTTAATTGAAATAAATTGCCTAAGTTTTACTTTTACAGAGGACATCTTTCATTTTGGGCTTTTTAAAAAAAGGTTTATTCAAAGATCATACAGACTTTCTGTTTGCACCAGCCATGGAATATCGAGGAGACACCCTCATACATCAAATATCTGTTAAAACAGATATTTTTTAGGAATAGAAAATCTCCTAGTGTGTAAACTTTTTTTTTGTTACACAGATCCTAGACCACCATGGCATGAGAGGTGAGTAGCCTCTTTTCTTGAAGCCTCCTATTTATTAGCTTATTGAAAGAGTGGTCCACTATTTAGATCACTGAACACTTGCCTGTTCTCCATCAGTCTCCCCATTTATTCAAAAACATTTGTGTAAAGACATCTTTCATTCTTTAGAAAACAGCCTCTAGTCCTCATACTTGGTAATCTATATTTTCTAAACCACTGGAAATCTTGTAATTAATGGCTTCAAAGGACAGACAGGTTACTTATTTCATTTGTATGATGATATTAATTCCATCTCTTGTAATATGAGTAGTATTCTGTTTGTCTTTTACCCAGTGTAATTTGATTTGGTATGGTTTCTTTTTCATCTTATAATTTCAAACATATTGAATACTTTTATTTAATTCTGGTTACATGCATGGGATTCTGGTTACATGAACTGGATCTTTGGGCACTGAGTTATTTGGGGTAGATAAAATGAGGTAGAAACAAAACTTGTGCTGTCACTATAGACAAAGGTCTACAGTGGCAAATAATCTAGAAAAGTAAGAACCCCAAACCTCCTAATTTCTATAAAAGAGAGAAAATAATCAGCATCTGAGAGAGACTAGATAATAATTATAGTGGATTAATCAAAAAATCAAAAGAGGAAAAATTATTTCATCAAAATGGTAAAAAACCCACTATATATTACTGAGTTGTTATTCACAAGGTTATTAAACTCACTAATTGTATTTCCAGTGGTACAGCAGATACATCCATACGTGTTCATGGGTGCAAACCCTCTTTCCAGAAGTGAGACTGTGTTTGCTGTAAGGTACCTCTTGCTCCCAGGACTGCAGTGAAACCTCACAGTTTACTTTCTCCAGTGGTTAGGTACTTTTCTATGGAGAATGAGACTCCAGTTGTTTTGCTCTTCCCTGGGGCCTGACTGAAGAGGTTGGAGTTTTTGTGAAGTACCAAAGAACAACTGATCTGTTTCCTTTCATAAATCTCAAAGGCTATTAACTCCAATGATTTAACAAAAAGACTCTTAATTGCAGAGGTGTAAGAAGTTCAATTAACATGTGTTTGTTTGCTCTAATTACTCTGACCTTGATTTTATTATGCTGTGATTTGGATCTGTTGATTCAGGGCAATTTTCTACTCCAGCTGGCTTTCTTAAGCCTACATACACTTGGGGTCTCTTCCTCTGTACATATGTACTTTCTGGATGTAGACTCTGGTTTTGCTTGAGAAATTGTTCTCAAAAAGCACTTTGGGGACATCTGCAGCTTTGAGACTGTTCAGGTCAAGTATGTCCTGGTACAAAATATTTCAAAAGGTAGGGAATATAACTACAAACTGTCCTGTCATCATAGAATCATAGAATGACTTGGACTGGAATAGACATTAAAGATCATCCTGTTCCATCTGTCCTGCCAAGGCCTGGGACACATTTCACTAGATCAGGTTGCTCAAATCCTCATCCAACTTGGCCTTGAACACTTCCAGGGATGGGGCATCCACAACTTCTCTGGGCAACCTGTTTCAGTGCCTCATCATCACCACAGAAAGGAATTTATTCCTAATATCTAATCTAAGACTACTCTCTTTCAGTTTAAAGCCATTTCTCCTTGTCCTTTCACTACATGTTCTTGTAAAAAGTCTCTCTTCATTTTTCTTGTAGTCTCCCTTCAGCTACTAGAACAGCACAATTAGTTAATTCCAGACCCTTCTGAACAATCCCAATTCTCATAGCCTTTCATCAAAGAACATGTGCTCCATTCCTCTAATCAACTTGGTGGACCTCACAAACTGCTGCATGAAGGGAATGAAAAGAATAATCTTTGCAGCATCAACTTGCCTGCTGTGAGGTGCAGAAGGCAAATATTTATAAACTGCCAGGATTTTTAACCTGATACTGTATTTGGTCTTTTTTTTCGAATCCTACCTCCCCAGTCAGGACCACTTTGGAAGATGTTCTTTCAGCCTCTAAAAAGGGGGAGGTGTTAGCAATCTTCTTGTTGAGTGAATCAAACCTTTCATTCTTTTCCATTTATACCTGCATTAAACATTTGCTTAGAAGAAATTCTCTTGGTCTCTTATGATTGAATGAAGTCAGCTAGGAAGTTAAAGTTACTAAGGCCTTTCTGTCAATCACCCCAATTAGTCACTTGCTTGTATTGACTTTACTGAAATTGTCTTTACTACTGGCTTGCACTTTACACTCCTGTGAGCCTTAAAAGTTGGTGTCGTTTTGATAGTGATGATTCAATGGGGGAAAGGTAACAACTACAACTCAAATGAGTATCTAGACCATGAACCAGAGCATCAGTGCTTGTGTAATAGGTGGTTGTATTTCTAGAGGGCTGTAAATAATCACTGAGAGTATACTGAAGCCAAATTTATTTTGACAGTGATGGACTCACAGGTTAGAAATTTTCAGATGACCTTTGTCCTGTGGCTGGTTGTGGATACTCTTTCAAAACTGATGCAGGGATGTCGTAATTTGTGTCATAGTGTCATGATGATACAGCAATGTTAGATCTTCCCATAATTTCAGAAGGTTTTTCAGAGTTTCCAGTTGTGAAATGCATAAAGAGCTGGATTATATTGTAAAAATAATGGCAGGCAGATATGTCTGGAAAAGCAAAGCTGTTGAACTATTGTTTTCTAGTCAGACTCTTAAAGCTAATGGTAATTACAGCTAAAAGCATTATGTTGATTCTTCGCTGACAAGGTTACAAAGCCTTTCAAAATCGCTCTCTGACAAACGAAATAAATACATACCGAAGTATGGAGCTTGTGTCTTAGTTGTGTTTGTCTAAAACTAAAGTGACGAAAAGTTTGGGGGTTTATTAAACTAAGTAATACAGTTGGAAGACCAGAAAATCCATTGCATATTTAAATAAGGTTACATTCTCCAAACTTCAGAAAAACACAGGATGTTTTCCTAGGATGCTTAGGAAACACATACTTTCATTTACAAGAACACATTTTTTCTTTAAACATAGAGGCATATCTTGCTTTGTGAATAAGGAGAGATTATTTAAGTGGGAGTGCCAGGATTTCTTTCTTTGTGTTGCAGAACGCACATTTACACAAAAGGGTATTGTTCTTTCTGAACAAAGCATACAAAATTGCTGGACGAAGAATGATAATCTGTCTAATTTATTTTCTGAGAATGTGGCATAATTGCTGATTAACCTTATTGGCATCTTACTTCCACTTGCAGGGTATAGCTGTGGAAAGGGATTAAGTGAGAGACAAAGCTTTTATTTTTGGAGAAAATGCTCTTTCTGATTTTTACATTGGAAAGAGATAAGCAGTACAATCCATTTGTAGCGGTGCTTATATGTGAATGTGAGTGGCATATCTATGTGCTTGATATCTAAAATCTTTAGGAACTGTGCATCAGGAGAGATGGATGTGAAAGAATGAGAAGCTTCTGATAGGAATGTGTCATAAACTCCCAGAAAGGACTGTTGTTTGACTATGGATGACAGCATTTTCAGAATGCAGACCACACAACCAGGATTTGTACATGTGTTTGGTTTAAATATAGAACAAAGTAGGGTGGCCTAGAGAAAATGTGAGCAATGACCTGTCTCTGTAACCTGTATGACTTTCCCATATTTTGTGCAACAAAATATCTATTGAAATCTGGGCACGCAAAGCATGTAGCTGGTTTAGTAATGACTAGCAATGTCAGCATAGTGTAATTAACATAGTGTGGCATAATTTATAAGGAACATACTATACAGCTGAACACCAACGCGGGAAGATGGGAAGGAGTGAAAGAATTGTTCATCTGCAAAATCAAAGTGTCTCTCCGTCTGATGTAAGCATTTTATTTTCAAATGCTCATTACATTTTTGTCACTAACAAAAGGCCTCTGTCATTATGAGTTAACACAGTGACAAGCAAGAGTGAGTCATGAAGAGGACCTCTGTCCTTTTGCCTCCATATTAATCCAAAAGGGAAAGTTTGAGCAGACTGTTTTTACTGTACATAATCAAGCAATTCTGAATGCTCAGTGAAACTTGAATGGTACGGCATAAAGCCTGGTTATGACAGTTAATGAGATGGGACTTAAACTTATTCAGCCTTTATAATAATAAGTGAAAGCTTTTGCCTTCAGATTGAAAGGCAGACATATCCTGAAATATTCATTAAAATGCTAAAAACAACAGCAAGGGCACTGTTCTGTGTGTCTCTGTTTTATGACTCTCTCCAAGAAAGAAGAAACTAGATGAAATTATTTCTTAATTATACTTATTACATATCTGTAATAAGCTGTGACATTTGCATTGATGGTGGAGAACTTTAAAGAAGGAAACATTCAAAAAATTGCTAACAATACAGGGAGTGATTTATGTTACTGTATCTTTCTTTCAGAGCCCCAAATATTCAGACTGGCTGAAGCTACATAATTAATTTCACTCCCTGTCTCTAATAAGAAGACAGTTGCTTTGGAAAGACCTTTTTGTCTTTTTCTCTGCTGTATTTCCACATTCATATACTAAATAATTTAGCTTTGTATAAGCCTTCTACTTGTCATTGGTGGTTCTTGGGTGCTTGCAGCATGATATTTTTTGCAGCCATGTATAATACATATTTGGGGAGGGGGCTTTCCGATGAATCATCCAACTTAGCTGATATTGATTAAATGTATTACCTGCATTTTTAAAATTTATTGCTGGTAAGCAATACTAGAACGTGTATTTTAAAAAAAAATCACAAAAAACATGTTGTGAATGATTTTCGAATGTTTATTTCTGTATTAATAATACTGGAAACCTCATAGTTACCTAGGACTAGCTAGCTCAGTTATGCAGCTTTGGCTGCAATTGCAGAAGTCCAGGCACTTTCCCAGAGAAGAACAGTGACCGCGTATGAAAATGTAACCAAGGTCAGAGCCCTAAGCTTTAACCCAGCAAGCCTACTGAGACATTGCTGTTGTGCTCAAACTAGAGTTTTGGTCTTAGACTGAAGGAGGCAGCTGGGTTATATTCTTCTCCACATTGCTGTATTCCCCTGGTGCCTTAAACTAACCCTTTTGATTTTTCTCTTAACCTGTTAACACTTCATGAGCATTTACACTTTCTCTTCCCCAGTTTTGCTAGTCCTGCTCCAGCTGGACAGATTCTGAAATGCTGCATGGTGATTATGCAGCCCCAGGATCGTGGTCTAACTGCTGAAAAATGATGTGGTTAAAGACATAAACCCAGACTTGGTCTCAGGCATACATTCTCTACCAGTGTAGTGTATTGTTCAGAGTCCTCAAAATTCAGAGGAATTCAATGCTGGAGCACATGAGCTTATTGTCCCTGCATTTTTAGTTTTTTTAAAAGGAGAAACAAATAGAAAGTAAACTATTTATAGTGCTTGAAGCCCTAAAGAGGTACTGGTTAATAGGTGATTTATAAATTACAGAGATTGTTCTGTTGGATGCAGTCATCTCAAGATCATGTAGTGGCAGGACAAGGGGGAATGGCTTCAAACTGAAAGACAGTAGCTTTAGGTTAGATATTGAGAAGAAATTACTGTGAGGGTGGTGAGGGACTGGAACAGGTTGCCCAGAGAAGCTGTGGATGCCCTATTCCTGGAGTTGTTCAAGGCCAGGCTAGATGGGCTCTGAGCAACCTGGTCTAGTAGAAGGTGCCCCTGCCTGCATCAAGGGGGTTGGAACAAAATGATCTTTAAGGTCTTTTCCAACCCAGACCATTCTATGTTTCTATGATTCTATGATCAGTGGTTCATACAAAAGTCTTTTTGTCAATTGTTCCCAAAGGAGATTTTTGGAATGGAAACTCTGACACACTGAGTTTTTTTTCTGCTCCTTATTTTTCTTAAATTGAATAGTACTTTTGCAAAAACACCAGAAGCAAATGTGCCTAAGTCTTTTTTTTGACTTTCAGAATTATATTAGTTCAGAGTTTTGTTTCTAATTCAAATTTATAATAAAAAATATTTGTTTTGTTATGCAAAAATATAATGAAAATAAAACAAATGTATGACAAAAAAGTCAGTAAGTCTCACCATTATTCTGTAGCAGAGAGGTGTAGCTCAGAGCTACAGCGCTCTCAGGCATTAGGCTTGAGTCCAGGAAAGTGGAACTTGAGGCAAGGCTCCTGGTGATAACCATGCAAGTCTTGCCTGGGAAAGGCACTAGGGGTGTTACAGTATTTGTTTGTTTTTCACTGACACTTGGTGTACACTTCAGGAGAGAAAAATGCTCTTTACTGTTGCATTATTTTTTCCCCCTTGATTATTATAAATGCTGCAAACAGCAAGTGAATTTGTGGAGGAGGAGAACTGAGAACATTTTGTAATTCTTGAAAGGTTAATTGCACTATTTATAGACCTAACTGAAAAGGGAAAAATCTCTCAGTATGACCCAGCAAGGTCAGCGTGGTAATAGCAACCTAAATGGAGCTCTGACCAGTCATGAATTACTGTCTGTGATACTGGGAATGCTGACAGTTCAATCACAGCACTGTTTCAATAGAGAACTCCATATATTTAAAGCGCTGATACTGTTTTCCCTCTAAATGACAGGCTTGACAGATGGGCCGAAAGCACTGCAGACGTTTGAACAAGGAAATAGAGAGGGAGCCTGCTGGAAGCAGGGCTTCACGCAGCCAGCCGTGGATGATGAATAGAGTGTGATTGTGTCTGACAGGTAGTAATATAACTATTCATTCACCACAGAACACCTGGAGCACACTATATTAAATGGTACAAGATGGAGAGATTCTGTGACAGGAATGGGAAGCGTGAATCCCATGCTGAGTTTAGGTACAGCAATATAAAAGGTCAGGGGTTGTGCAATATAAACTCCCCGAGAAAAGGATGTAATTAAATTATTTGCTTACTAAAGTCTTTCTAATGTTTTGCTAACATGTTGCCAGGATCATTATTTCAGCATGTCTGTGCAGCTGAGAGGAAAATAGCAAATGGTGCTTGCTGACTACTGTGCTCCCATTCTGTGTTCAGAGTCTTGCTAATCAAAGTGCCATCATTATTGCACAAAGCTGCATCGCAGGGTGGGGATGGCGAGGGGCAGAATTGTGGCCACAGTCCTAGAAGCTACATGTATGCTGCATTTTGTCTTATATTGTGAAGCTTGTAGCTGACCTTATTTTATGGCATTTGGTCTGCTGTGTTCAGCCGGCCCATGGAAAATTAAAATGCATTGCACTCGTTGATAGTGTGGGCTGTGGATCTGTGTAGCATCACAAATCTGTTTTGTCAGAGCTGAAAGAAGCTGCCATTTTCACCCTGCTATGACAGAATTGTAATTCAAAGCCAGAGACACTTTATTTTGCTAATATTTATTTTGTTCCATTTCTGTACTGAGAAGCAGATCAGGCTTAAAGTCTAGAATTGTTCTTTATATACAGAAAATGAGGACCTGAGATTAGGTCCAATGTTAGTATGAGCTGGAACTGAGCTGCAAGGAGTTGACTTATTATATTACCAAATGTCTTTCACACAGGAGCTACTGAAAACCTTTGGAACACTTAACTTTTTTTGCAGTAAACCTGAGATAATTAGAGACATTTTGGAAGATTTCAGTGAGCCTTTTTGTGTGAGAATATGTGCTACTGATAAATAATGTCCCAAAGGAAATCTTGCTAGCAGTCATATTCAAATGAATATTTCTACCACACTTCATGTCTTGCAAGGCAGGAGAGTTAACCAATTTGTTTCCGTGCACTTTTCACTGATAACTCTTAAAATGTGATGAGAAGTGCAATGTTCTTCTGAAAATATAGACAGCTAATGTACACATAGTCCCTTCTCTTGGGTGTCCAAAGGAGGGGTTTACTTTTAAAAGCAAAGGTGAAGGAAAAGAAAACAAGACAAACAAGCAGGCAGGTTTAAATTTTACTTCTTTATTTATTATTTCTGTACAGGGAATATATAGCACATTTTGTAATTTAGAAATGCTAGTGTGTTGTGTGTTATTGCTGTCCTTTGAGCTTAAATTGTTGTCAAATGTTGATTAGAAAAGTTGACACTAAATATGTATCATTTTTGTCAAAATTTCAATGTCTAGAGAAGGTATTGATAATTTTTTGTAAATTCAAAAGCATCGAAAGGGTAGGCTACCTAAGAGCACTCTGCTTTTTGCTATTTGAACCATCTACTTTTATGTTAAGAACTTGAGAGATATAATCTAATTTTATGCTTCACAATCCATACGTTATTTCACATTATACAGATAAATTGTTTCACATTAAAAAAAAAAAGTTTTCAAAGCAACAGAATGTGTAGCATCAATTATTTATTTCCTGATTCTTTTTTTTTTTCTTTCATTTTATAATTGTATGTATTTTTTAATACTGGTTTGGTATAAAAATCAGAGTTAAATTGTGCCATAAACTGGATATTCCAGTCTGCTTTTTTAATGTAAAATAGCTAGTGATGTGAACCTTGTATTCAGTGTAGTTGAACTCTTCAACCTCTGAATCCACTCCGTCTCTGGCCTCTACTTTGTCCCCATATCTTGTTATAGCAATGCTGATGTAATTCAAATTGTTTGGAAATTGCTGTGGAAAATGTTGATTCTGATTGATTTTGTCAAACACTATGGTTGGGTGATTTTTTAAGCATTTCTTCTACTTAGACAATCACTTCAGATATCTCATGCAACATAGTCAAGAGAACCATATTTCTAAACATACGCAGTGACATGACTGTTGACTTGTCTTGGGAAGTCCTTGTGAAATGAAGTATTTGGTAGTCAATTTTCCATAGGAAGTTACTGAGCAGCTTTCATCTCAAATTAATTTTGCTTATCACTTTCTTTATTTGCTGAATTCTCTGGCTAGGTCAGTTACTGTCTGAGTGCTTACTAAGTGGCCTTTCCTGAAAGCAGAAGGCATAGCAGGCACTCTTTTTTTTCCCCTCTGTCTCCTTCTATTGCCAAACCTGGCACCATAAGCAGTAGTTAAAGGATGACAGCAAATAACCAAACACAATTTAAAAAAGAAAAGTAAAATCCACCACTTTTTTACCATTTTTTTTCCTACAGATTCAGTATCTCTTTTTCATGAAAATAAAATAAAAAAATAAATGTTCTACATGCTCAGGAAATTGATGGAACAGCTCTTGGACCTCCTACTGAGTCTGTTAGACCTGGTATACTTGGACTCTGTCAGGGAGTGGCCAAATTCATTGCAGCTCTTAGGACTTCTCTATTTCATCAGGAGGATTCATCACAGTTGGATATGTATTGGACAATTTTCCTGTATGAAATCTGCATTGCCAGGTTTTGTGGTGCTTATTCATTTTCTGTTCTGTCTCAAACCTTGTTGCAGGAATTCTAATTCTGTTGGATCAGCTGAAATGGATAATGAAGTTAACACTTTATAGGCAAACAAACTTATTTCTTTATCTATTCAACTATTTATTTATTTGTTTGTTTGCTTGTTTTAAGAAAAATGAGCAGTATTCCAGGCTTTTGTGCTCCATCAATCTGGGAGTATCAACTCAGTGTATTTGTCACTGTACACAGAGATTGCACCTTCCTTGAAGGCTTTTTTAGATGTGTTTTTCACATTATTTATTTTAACAAACAATTTATCACAATTTATAATAAGTTATTAGAAATATTAGAAATAAATAATATTTATTTGCTTCTTTTCCTTAATAAGAAAAGGGACATCTGATTATTTGTTACATCAGGAATACGGGTAACACACAGAAGAGTGTCACCGAGCATGAGAGACCTGCAAAGATTTCTGCTGAGGGAATTGAGGCCAATAGAAGCCTTACATTAATGGAATATTAATTACCAAATAACAGTGTTTTGCCAGGAGCAGAGATGTTTTTTGTCTCTCCCAATGTTTGAAAATTTCTTTCAGTATTAAAGGAATTTGCAGATATGGCTGAAGACACTGTATCTGATTAATCCATAGTCTTTTGTGGATACTTAAAAACTCTTTACCAGGAAAAGAAATCCTAAACTTGGTGATACCATTAATTTAATGTTTTGTGGTAGAATGATGTGACAAGAGAAGAGGAAAATTGATCTTTTATACTAATAGCCTTACATTAATTTTGCTTTTCAGTGTCTATAAGAAGTTGTAGGGTAACTGTCACCAAAACAAGGACTTTATGAATGGTTCATGAAGACCATTGTGGCTATAGAAAATTAAAGAGTAAGTAATAAAATGAAGGTATCCTCTCTATCTACAAGATAGCTTTCCCTTAAGCAGAAGGCTTTCATCCCAGTCAGTTCTTCCCTGAATGGTGAAAAAAGTTAAGTCAACTTTCTCCTTTTCCTGGAGCTGTTCTGTACAGCACAAACAAAAATTTTGCTCTCACTTTTTGTGCATCTGTCATCATCACCACATGTCCACATCAAAGGACATTTTTAGCACTACTTTGATGCTTCCCTACAAAAATATGAAAAGTGAGAAAAGATGAAAAGTATGTCACAAATGTCTCTTGTTCTGTGGATGTACATATTATGTAAAGGACAGCAACAATTCAAAACAATTTCCTTGCCTTCTCGTTTTAACTGTCTGATGAGATACCTGATGACTTTGTCAGCGACATTCAATATTTGATGCTTGAAATTTGAATATGTTTATTTTTCAAAACTTCCATATGTACAGGAATTATTTGAATTTCTTTGTGTTTGCTGCTAAATTCAATGTTGGGATGCATGTGGCATGTGCTCAACATTTAGGTCAAGAAGAATATTACCATCTACTGAGGAGAGTAATGGGTAGGTATTCAGAAGACCTGTAATTCCCATTAGACTACCAGTTGCCCACAAGGATCACGGGACCATATCCTTTATTCCCATCAGTGTTTAAAACTGTGATTGAGGAACCTTCTTGTCATTGAGAGTTCATTCTTCAGGTGTCTGCTCTAACTGAGCATTTTAACTGTAAAGATCTTCTTGGCATGGTCAGAACCATGTGAAAAAATTTTTGCTTCTTCATAAAAGGCATTTCTAACTAGTCTTGTTTCTGTATGGAGCTTAGTACTTAAATTTGTATTGAACAGTCCTAATTACTGTCATCTGTGTAAATAGCAGAAAAGTATTTAATGTATTCCAGGACTGGCAGTTAGAAACAAATCTGCCTCTAGTCCATCTTCCTCTCTTCCAGACATGCACTGCATCCAAGTGTACCGTTGTGCTCTAACAAACTTTATTTATGCAACGTAGCAATATTACAGATGCCTATGAATTTCAGTGCTGATGAGTCTTTTAACTGGTTCCTGCTTCTAATCATTACTTTCAGAGTTCATTTACTCAGAGTTCAGAAATCGTTCTAAACCTGGGTTCTGGCTGATTTCTTTATTGTCAAGTATAAGCCCCTCTACAATCAATAACCGGCTGCAGTATGTCAAAACCTCTCAGGCACCAAGAATGGAAGTAAGACAATTAGAAATATATAAGTAGTTTCAAAACTATGACAAAATAAAGTCTTTGGTCCAAACCAAAAACTCTTGGATTCTGTGAAGAAAAACAAAAAGATCAAGCTGGAGAGTTTTGTGGAAAGCTTTGCATCTTATCATGGCTCGAGAAAAAAACCATGAGCCAGCGACACAAAAAATGCATTCTAGTCAGGGCCTTTGCGCCTTAGTACAGTTTATAGAGGGATGACCTGGTTCTCAGTGCTTCTTTTAATTTCTCAAGTGCACAGAGGGTCTGCTGGGGTCTTGGTTATGTCAAAGTGAACAACTCATACTTTGGAAAAAAATAAAGAAACTGTTATTGTTTGAGTTGAAAGGGCAAAGGAATTGCAGAAAATTCTAGAGTTTTGTTTCATGCTGAGGCTTTTTTGTTCCACGAAATCTTTAATTGCTGTGGTTTAAAGGTTTGCCCATGGTGCAGCACTTGATTGCTCATCTCCTGGTGGAGGCCCATGGCTACCAGCTTAGAGGTAAAGAGAGCCACTGAGACTTGACCCTGATAAACTGAGAGATACATCAACCTCTGAAACGCATGAAAGACTTAGGCAGGCAATACACTGTGGTGCAGGGACTTCTCAGTGGTGTGGATTGAGCTAGGGTTGTAAAGGATAACAGAACAGCTGCAGTGGTACAGTGTGATGTTAGTGTTCTCGTAGAGGAACAGTAGTTTACTGGATGTATATCCACTGTTCTTGTTGCTGTTTTGTGCTATATATGGAGAATTTCCATCTCACTTCTTAGCCTATCTCTTTTATTGGTCGAAAGTTTAATGTTTTTCAATATACTCTGACTCCACATGGGTGATTAGAATATATTTACCTGTTGTTGCAACTTAGAGGATTGCTGTCTTACTTGTATTCTTCACCCTGTGCTTTGCTCTGAAGGAGGTCCTCTGTAAACAGACAAATGTAATTGTAAGTAGACAATTACGCACATTTAAGAAGAGAATTACACTTTTCTGTCTGTTTAATAGTTGAGGACAGAACTTGGAACACAAATGTTGTAAACTCTTCAGCTTTTGATGATGTCTTATCTTTGTTGACTGGAGGAAGTGTTGAGGGTAAATATCTTCTTAACATCATTTGTGGTGAATATGGTTGTTGAAGAATCATTTGCTTTTCTGAAATGTGACTTTCCTTGTTTATAGCTGCCATTCCCTTTTTTTAAGTTTCCAAAATCCATCACTGTCCTCTGGACTCTTTTTTTCTAATATTTAATTTTTATGCTGTGTTTCTGAAAGGATTTTTGATGCTTTTTGTTAAGTTTTGTCTAGCTTGATTCTTTTTCTATGTGACTAATTTACTGGTTTTGTTTTCATAAGCTTTCAATTAAATTTTGTGTAACCCTTTCAGCTGAATGTTTTTACAGTATTGCTTCTATTTGCTTTGTGACTTTTTTTTTTTTTTTGGTTTTTAGTTGTAGCTATTTTGTCCAAGAGGACCGTTCTCCACTGGGATTTCATGCCTGTATGGTTAAGCAGCTCAATCCCATTTCCGAGAGTCTAAATTTCTCAATTTTTTTTTGCTCCAGGATGTTCTTGTTTTCAAGATAGCCTTGAAGAAAGATTAGGCAGGATGTGTCCACTATTACTCAATGGGTGATCTGCAGATCACTTGGACTTCTTCCTCCTCTTTAGTTATAGCAATGGCTCTACTCCAGAGCTAGTTATTCTGAGCAGACAAGTACTGACTTAGACTCTTAAAAAAAATTTAGTGATTTAGGACAGAATTTTTTCTCAAGTGAGTCTGGTAGGGACTGTGTGAACAGAGAAGAGGACTATGCAATTATTTATGCAGCAATTATTGCCTTGCTGTGTGTCACAGAACACATGGATGTACTGAGTGTTTTTAATGTATGGTGAAACTTTTTGTGGCTTAAATGTTGGAAAAGATATCCAGTGGACTTTTCTGAAGTAAATTGTCTATAGCATGGTGATGCCTATTCTAGTACTATGGAGCTGTTCTGAAGGTGAAATTTGGCCAGGTCTGAACTATAATGTAAGTTTTATTTATCACTTCTCTGTTCACACTTACAGCTGTAATCTGCAGGTTTTTAATGATCTGGAGATTACCAATGATATCTCTAACAACTGTAATATTTTTTAAGACTTCGTCATCTTTTTATTCAGTAAAGGATCTGGTTAGCTATCATTGTGATATCAGTTACGTAACAATCATGACACTTTGATGAATAATTCTGTTGTGATTCATCTATACTGGCAGCATAGTATCACTGAAATGTTTCTTATTATCCCCTACATTACTATTTTTGATGGCTATGGAAAATGTAATTTGTGTGTTTTACAAGTGAATGTATTTTATCCCTTTTCTTTTTCACACTCTATGCATTGTTCAGCCAATATGCTTGACATGGGAATTTGTGTTCACAGACTGTAAGCATGAAACATCACTACAATCCATAATAAGGGCATTAGTATTCTGCTCATGCAAGCCAGTGTAAGTACAATTTTCAGTGGCCTAATGTAACAGGTAATCATAAATTAGTATTTGCTTTAAAACAACACCAGATTATGCAGGCTGCATGCTTAAGAAGAATGACCCAGTAAGTAGTGCAGCTCTGTAATGAAGTGGGAGCTCATTAAACAGATGCTATCTACTTCACTGATCTACATAAGCGGCAAACAAACCAAATGGAAACGTTTCAACAGAACACCGCAGTCAACCAGAACAAGTTCAGGTTCATCTACTGTGGCACCATCTACAGGAATTAGTCACAGTAATAATTGAATAGTTGCTTGCTAATTTATCATTTTACATTTGTTATTGCATTTGCATAATGTGTTGGTTTTTTATGTCTTTGGTTACATTAAATGCCCTCATCTGTGTTTACAAAACCAGAACACAGTGGGTGATTTAAAGATTCATCATATTGGCAGTGTTCGATGTTCATTGCTTGGACTGTAATTTTTAAAATTGTCTTTTTTTTCCTGGTTTGTGTCTTACATCTTGGCACATACAGGCTTGCAATTACTTTTTAGGAAAATTGAAAGATTTACTTTTTTTATGAATCATAGGTAGAGGCAAGAAGAGAGAAGCAATGACTAGGCATTCAGTATTTCTAGGTGTAATGCACCAGAAATGACTTAAGATGTTTTCCCAGTAGGTGGAATAGCCAGAAATAACAGTCCTTTAGAACTGAACTCTGTAAGTAATTTCAAAGATCAGTACTAGTTTTGTAGTGTATTACCTGAAGGACATTTTGCTGACTTTAGAGGGTTTGCAGCTGCTTAGGAAGAACAGTACTGTATAACACTGTTATACAATTCTATTTGAAAGTAATGAGATGTAAAAATGTTAAGTGACTAGAATCTAAAAAATAAAAAAAAAATGTTTCTCATAGTCTCTGATATGCATTAATTGCAGGTGTTACACAATATGTGTGAAATATAGCTGATAAAGTAGAGATAAATGGGTTCTAACTTTTTATATGGTGATATTTTTTATTAGACTGCATTTTCTGGTAAGTGCTGATGCAGTGCCCTACTATTCAATGATACAACATCTAGCAGAATCAATTTTTAGTGTTGTCAAACTATTTCAGGACATTTTTTATTATTTTAATGCTTTATCTTTTGCTCATAGCTCTTAATTTCTAGGAGAACTATGATTCTGCAGATACATCAGTTGTCCTGTGATTTTTGACATGTTTCAAGTTTTGTGTCCTCTGCAAAAGCCCTTAACATTGTGAACACTTGCCAAAAATTGCTATTTTACAAGTAGCTTGTGATCTGTATGCAGACTGTGCTTAGAGCAACTGTAGTTTTCTTTGTGCAAATGTATTGCATGTGGAGTACTAGTCACCAAGAATATGTGGATGATATGTGGAGCTCAATGATGCTGGGAAAAAAAGAAAAAGTTACAAAACTCTACTGTTTAACTTAAATAAACATCAACAAAGAACATATGCTTATAAGTCACCTTTCAGCAGGACTGGTTAGACCTTTAGAAAACAAAACCCAAAGACTTGCTAGTAACATGCAAAGTGTGTTTTCAAAGGAAAAAGACTTTTCTGTTAAATATTTTCAAAAAACTTTCACTCCACATTTTCTGTATGTTCATTCATGTGTTCCACAGAAACTGTAGACTTGGCAGACCTCTGAATTTGTAGCTAACCTTCTTCAATTACCTTCACTGTTAAACAATAATTCTGCTGAGAAAAGCTGTTAGAAGTTGCAGATTCTTGAATACATAGCAAAGAAAGGCTAGCAGCAACCAGTAGTAGCAATATTGTAGTCACTCTGTGCTAATCTACTGAAAATTTGTGTGGATGTGTTTTTTAAGCACTGAGTTGTAAATTATTCAGTTCTCTTGAGATTTTGTCTGGGTTCACAGAATCACAGAATCGGTCAGGTTGGAAGGGGCCACATTGAGTCATGTGACCCAACCATCTGGTCCAGCAGGACCCTCACAGAGCACATGGCGCACCATTGTATCCAGGTTCATGAGTATCTCTGGTGAGGGAGACTCCACAGACTTTCTGGGAAATCTGTTCCAGTGCTTGGTCACTCTCACAGTGAAGTTTTTCCTCATGTTCAGGTGGAAATTCAGTGCATCAATTTCTGCCTCTTGTCCTACTGCTTGGCACCACCGAGCAGAGCCTGGTCCATCCTCTTGGCACCCTCTCTTCAGATACTCATAGACATTGATGAAGTCCCATCTCGGTTGTCTCTTTCCAAGGCTGAACAGGCCCAGCTCCCTCAGCCTTTCCTCATAAGAGAGGTGGTCCAGACTCTTGATCAGTAACTCCCTGCTGGACACATTCCAGAAGCTCCATGTCTCTCTTGTGCTGAGGAGCCCAGAACTGGACACAGCATTCCAGGTGAGGCCTCACCAGGGCCAAGGAGACAGACAGGATCACCTCTCCTGACCTGCTGGCAGTGTTCTTCCTAATGCAGCCAAGGATACCATGGGCCTGATTTGCCCTAAGGACACTGTTGGCTCATGGACCCCTAGGTCCTTCCGCACAGAGCTGGTCTCCAGCAGGTCACCCCCAGCCTGTTCCAGTACCTGGGGTTTTTCCTCCCCAGGTGCAGAATCCTGCATTTGCCCTTGCTGGATTTCAGAAGGTTCACCTCTCCAACCTAAGGTCCCTCTGAAGGGCCACACAACCCTCTGAGGTATTGGCCATTGTCAGTTTATTTAATAATTGAAGGAAATTTCAGCTTTCTTTTTCCTGTCATCAATTAAAGTAACTAGAATTTTGGTTTATAAATATATGATTACATGAAAACCTTCATATTCCATGTATGTGAAGTGTCAAAGTAGCTGAAATACACCAGGAATATTGAACTTCTTCTAAAGGAGAACCTTGCAGTCAATGTACCTGTCATCAAACTGTGGGTGACAAAGTAAAGAAGATTCAATGCCAAAGCTGTGTAAGCCGTTTCCAGCTTATGAAGTATACCAGTACATCAGAAGAAAGCAGGAGAGCTGGTAACTCTAACTCAGGTCATACCTATTGATTAATCTAGTTTATTTAGAGTATTTTAAAAATAGGTCATCAAGTTTTCATGCATTTTTGATGTTTTTCCAGCATTTCCTCTATGAAGTGGATGAAAGTTCTATCAAGCTATTCATATTCTTGCATCTATTAATATGTATAAACAGTTCTGCACTTCATGAAGATCTAGGACACAACTGTATTGCACTTCAACTCTTGTTTTATACTAACATTCAGCTGCACATTGCAGTTCTGCACAAGAGTGATGAGCATTTACTGACACTAGTTGAATTTGTCCTTTTTCTGACATAAAACAAGCTTCTGTTTATATCATTATCCTATATAGTTAAGTTAAATTTGCATAACTAGCACCTCATCAACAAGGGGATCAAATTTAGCTGTACTAAGGTACTGGTTATAGAGAAGAACAAAGAAATACACATTGAAGAGACTTTCCTTTAAAAACAGTAGTTCAGTATTAGATTCGCAGGATCTTCCACCCTTATTTTGTAAAATCTTACTGTTCCTGCCTCCAGGAGTATATCAAATAAACTCTGACTCAGCTAAATGTATTTACTAATTTTTGACAAGTAGGGCTTAACAAGTCTACTTCTGAATTTTGCCCTAGATTGTTGTAGTGACCGCTGCTGTCCACTGCCCAGGCTAGCTCCAGTGGTGCGTGGCAGGAGTGGGCAGCAGCTGGAGGCACAGAGCTTTAAAGCTGCTCCTCTGCTTTACTCAGGGGACACTGTGGCAGTCAGCAACCCTCGATGAAGGGAGAGATAAAAAGTAGTGGGAAGGCTTGGCACGGGAGGTAATCCAAGTTTATTGAAGGGTATCCACAGAGGACAAGCCACAGCTGCAACCCGCCCTGCCTTGTAAAGGGGGGTTGAACAAGGGGAGTAACCTAACTAGGCACCAATAAGCAGATTAGGAGGGAGGGATGCTGGAGGGATGGAGTGGGGAAGGTGGGGATGAACCATTGGGGTACAGAGAACATATGAAAATACAATAAAAGTATCGCATCACCACACTAGATTAAATCTGGTTTTTGTTTAGTTGTCCACCCATCCCTGAAGATGGTTTGTACCTCTGCCCCCTTTCACCTCTGCCCACATGACTAGAACAGTATTAGCACAAGCTCAAGGGACAGAGATACCTTCTTTTGCTGAAGCTCTATGCTCATTGTCAAGAACAAGTAGTGATGTGCAGACACAAGAGGGTGTTTCTACTAAGTCCGCTTGTGAATAATCAGTCTCCCTGTTGGAGAAGATAGCATGATGTCTATTTTTTCCTTGGTTTTCTTCTTCTGTTACCTGCCCCTTATTTTCTAATCTAACTCTACAGTTACTGAGAATTTTCATCAGGGGCATATCTTTTGATAAGTTTGCTTTTGGTGTTGAAGTGTTCATTTACAGCTTTCAAATGCACCAACAAAACTGCATCCATTGCATAACCTACAATGCAGACCATATGTGCAGGTCCATTTTAATAGATTTATAGCACTGGTGGAATGGTGATCCCAGAATTTTGATCCTGGTTTGTCTACCACCTGTTCAGTAGAATTTGGGTTAAATAAGGTGTTTATTGATGTTTTCAGAGAAGTGTTTGAGCAATCACAATAAAATAATACAGTAAAAATCTGACGTATGTGACCTTATGGGTTCTTTCTCTGCTTTTGTAGTTTTGTTCATCTCAGCCTCTCTGTTGTCTTAAGACCATCATGTATTCATGTTTACCAAATTTAACTCTACTCCTGGACATAGTTAGTTTCTCTTCTCTCTTGCACATTTTCTTTCAAGTCTGTGGTTCTCATTCTGCATGTGCCAGTATCTACTGCCTGAATTTTGCCTATATTGTGTTTTTGTTCTTGCCATAGACATCTGCAAAAGAATGGACAAACATAGTATCTCTCTGGGAAAATATTGGCTAAAAGTATTTGCCAGGCTAAATATAGCAACTCCTAAGATAAGGGAACTAAGAGATTCGAAGCTGAAATACTCTACAAGATTTTTTCTCTCATCCCAAGTGATGAGCTTACAGACCCAGATCATCTTTTTGATAGGTGCCTTATCTGCAGATGCTTCTGGGTCAAGCTTTGTGGAACATGGGCTGTTTGATGTATGGTGTGTGTTCTGTAGCAATTCAACCTTGAAATATGCGGTTCAGGTTTACCACTGAGGATGTAATATGCTCAAGCACTTAAGTTGTCATTCGCAGCGTGTGCCTAACTTTGAGCAAGAGAGTGGTTTCAGCAGTGTTTGAAAAATATCACAACAGACAGAAAATGTGCACCAACAATTAAGTAATATCAGCTTAACTTCCTTGTTAGCATAACTGAGCGGGAGTCTAAGTCTTATGACAGTGACCATGGCTAAGGCTAGAATTTTATAAAAGGCAGAAAATTAGGAGTATCTGTTCTTTGGAAGTAACTATCCATTTCCTTCTGTGACAGCCAATCAGTGCAGAAGTTGGGTATATACCACAGGCTAATGAGCTGTGTGTCAGGAGGTGAGCAAAGAAATCACAAAAAGTGGGTGGGGAGAGGAAGAACCCTCTACTACTCACGCTTTTCAGAAAACATGAAAAAAATCAAATTTCAGGCAGAAGAGAGATGTCAGAAAAGATAAAGGGATTTTGGGGAGTTGGTCTGTGAGCTGTTAGAGAAAAAGGAAACAGATTATTAGATTACAAGGGTGTGACAAGCACAGGTACAGATTAGGTGACCTGGTAAATGTGCAAATTATGCTTGTGACAGTCAAAATCAAAGGCCAGAACAAGAGAGCAGATTTGTTTTTCTTAAAGAGCTGTCTGTAATGAATACAAACTGAAAAAATTGGGCAAGTGGAAGGTAAAGCTAATGGGGACCAGGTTCTGGCAATTTATTTTGATCTAGGTATGAACCACATTTGTAAAGCAGCAATGATTTATGAGTACATCTCTTGGTACCGAAAGTGAAGTCTCTACATGTCCTCCTTTTCCATTCTTTAAATTATTCATGTTGCTGCTACTTACTCTCTGTGAAGAGATTTGAGCCTAGGTCACACAGAACAATGATCCAGAGGACTTCTCAGAGTGTTTTACCTGCGTTTTAACTGGCTGGACATAACTCTTAAATGATTAAAGAGTTTGTCTGTCAAACTGGATTTTTAGAGAAAGAATGTGTTTTTACAGAGTTTCCCTCTTTTTCATCCTCTTCTGACTTTAGGTTTTCAGTAGCCAATTAATTTTTTTTATTTTCCATCCACAGACTCACTAGTTTTTTGAATGTATTCTCTCCCCCCTTTCCTCACCCTAAAAATGCTAGTCTGGGTATATCCAGCTGAGCTTTTGCAAAACAGTTTCCTTTGATAACCAAATAAAAACACAAAACGGTGTATGATGCTCACTTATACTTTTCTCTCACTGTATTTGTTTTGTGTACATGGGAAAGTCTAGACTTTTTAAGTTTGGGAGTGGTCATGGGACATTAGGAGAGATATTTCAGAGAGTAGCTGTAATGGTTCCTCCTGTCCAAATACCACAGACTGAGAAACACTCTTCTGGCCAATTTGCTTCTTTTGACATTGTTTCAAGTAGGTGTGCTCAAACCTCAATAGAGAGGACTTTTGGGATTTTTTTTTTTTTATTTTTAAAGCTGAAAACACAGGAAAACACTGTTTTTCTCAGGAAAAAACAAGGAAGAATAAAAGAACGTGACCAAGACTAAGACTGGAAAAAAGAGATAGCCTTTAAAAATGAAAAAGGAGTTTACTGCTATTTTACCATCAATCTCTGGTGTGTGTACACAACAAATGAGAGGAGAAGAAATGTGTGATGAAACTTAATTGACTGTCCCTCCGCTGCTTTTTTTCTAAAATAAAAACCAACCAACCAAACCTGGATTTTGTTAAAAGAGTCAAAGAATCATTGGATGTTGTAGATACTCTGAGACATTACACATTTACAGTCGACTACAATTTTGAGCTAAGGATAATTGATGTAAATACAGAAGTAAGGAGAATAAACACAGGCTCCAGACCTTGCACATAGTGTAAAACCGCAGTCATTCTTAGTTCTTGCTACATTTAATAGTGTGCCTTCTTGATTTAGGGTACATGCAGCAGTGCAACACTCAGAGAAGCTGCTGGTTCTCTTTATTATCTTCCCTAGTCAGTGCTGTAGCTGATCAGTTTTATGTGTTTGAAGAAAAAGTTTCAGAAGTTATCTCAAGTACATATGATGTTTTCATGTGAGAAACAGAAAAGCTTACTTTTGGCAGACAGGAGGGAAGCAAGAATAAATTGCCTCAGGTTTGTCGTAAGTATATTAAATTGCTAGAGAGATGAAGAAAATGACAAGAACAAAAACTACAAGAGCTGTATTTAAGTGTTGCAAGCTTTGTGGCTGTCAGCCAGAAAAGCAGAGTGTCCATGGCTGTCACAGGAGCATGAGTGAACAAAGAAGGCACTTTGGTCCAAGTGAGAGATTATAGGCCTGGGAACAAAGAATTTAGGAAGGAGCTGAAAATGAACACTTAACCCACACAAGATGGGACAAAGGAGACTTGAGTGTTCGAAGTAGGTCCATATGGAGACAAATGGAGTAAAACGATCAGTGAAAACTTTAAAGATGTGATGTGTTCAGGACTTCTTATTCAATGCCCTGATCTCATGTTTCGGAACAGATTCAGAGGTGATGTGGATGTCAGACACCAGTAAGTGGGTGGAAGGTATTCATCGCTCAGTTTTGAAGCCTAGAATGCGCAAGTAAAAGAATGGTGTCTCCTTCTGTCCATCCCATCTATTTATTACATTTCATTTCTAGGTCCTCTGTGTACATGTAAAACTTGAGCTTCTTATACCTAGAACTCAAAATTGCCTGTTATCTAGAAGGAGTAAGAGTTATACCAACTTCCTGTTCATGGCTTGGATGGGTGGACTCTTTGATGGGTAAAAAACTGCCTGGATGGCTGGGTGACCAGATGACCACACCCAGAGGGTTGTGGTGAATGGAGCTAAATCCAGTTGGCAGCTGGTCCCTGAATTTCTCTTTAGAGGCTCTTGGTAAACGTGAGCCAGAGTGTGCCCAGATGGCCAGGAAGGCCAATGGCATCCTAGCCTTTATCGCCAATAGTGTGACCAGCGGGACTAGAGAAAAGCTTGTCCCCCTGTACTCGGCACTGGTGAGGCCACACCTCAAGTGCTGCGTCCAGTTCTGGGCCCCTCAGTAGAAGGAAGACATTGAGGTGCTGGAGCAAGTCCAGAGAAGGGCAGCGGAGCTGGGGAAGGGTTGAGAGTGCAAGTCCTATAAGGAGTGGTCGAGGGGGCCAAGATGTTTAGCCTGGAGAAAAGGAGACTCAGGGGGGACCTCATCACTCTCTACAACTGCCTGAAATGAGGTTGTAGCCAGGTGGGGGTTGGCTTCTCCCAGGCAATGAACAAAAAGACAAGAGGACATGGCCTCAAGCTGCCCCAGGGGAGGTTCAGGTTGGACATCAGGATAAATTTCTTCATGGAAAGGGTTGTTAAACCTTGGAATGGGCTGCCCAGGGAGGTGGTGGAGTCACCATCCCTGGAGGTGTTCAAGAAGTGACTGGATGTGGCACTCAGTGCTATGGTTTAGCTGTCACGGTGCGGTTGGTCAAAGGTTGGACTCGATGATCTGGGAGGTCTTTTCCAACCTAGATGTTTCTGTGATTTTGTGATTCTGTGGCTTAGTAGTGAAATTTGCAGCGTAGTGTTTAATGTTTGGTTTTTGTTGTTTGTTTGGGATCTTTTTCTAAGTACATGAAAGCTTAGGAACTAACTTTCTAAAGCTTAGATCTACCTTTGAAAAATATTTGAAGTCTTATTTTTATAGATTGCTAAAAGTGCTTTGAATTATTTCCCCATGAAGGTGTCTTTTTGTTTGTTTGTTTGGTTTTTTAGAGATATTTTAGGACATTGCTATCTGACCTGGTGTCACTAACTAAAAAACAAGCTAGTGATATGAATGACTGTAAAAAGAACAAAACTGCAGAATTGCTAGGCTAGGGCAAGTTCAATGCACAATTACAGTACTGTGCTAGGATTTTTGTTAGCTGTGACTGATCTCTGTTTTCACAGCTTTTCCAAAAGAGAAAAATCACAATCACGTGTGATGCCAATACCAGTATTCAAAGTTTAAATTCAAAGCAATATTGAAATTAATATAAATAAATATCACCATACGTGAAAAATTAGGTCACCGAAGTTTACCATTTTGACTTCTAATCACAAGTTTCCTAGGAAATGTTTTTTATAGTTGAATAGGTGCAGTTTTGGTCAATGATAGATACCAAGCCTCAAGCCAGTCATCTAACTGAACAAAATTTTGTAACCTTATTTTGTGACCTTGCTTTCAGGCGTTCTTCCAGCTTCAGTAGTGTTGTATGCAATAACCTCTAAAAATTAGGAGTTGAAGGGTCTGATGTAATTCAGTGTCAGAGATGTATTTTTCAAGCAGACAGGCATGTTTCACAACCAGTTAAAAGTCATTTTGTTACTGATATAAAACTAAGGGGTTCTTGTACTTCAAGTGTAAGTATTTATTAGTGTTCTCCTATGCTGCCAACTCTTTTTCAATTTTAAAATTGAACAGTCTTCCCCGGTCTGCCTACAGGTTTGGAGTCCACTTCTACAAGATTTGAACATTTCCATCTGCTTTGCTTTGCTTCATTTATTCATGAGCACCTGACAAGCTGTCATTTTTAAAGCCCTTTCACTATATAGGAAAACAATTTGATGTGTCAAGCATGTCATCATTAGAAATATTTGTCATTTTAGTGCCACATATATATGTTTTGTTTTGAAAAAAGGGGAAGTCTGAAAGGCAAAGCAGACAAGAAAGTAGTGATATTCTGAATGACTGAATGGTTGTTAAGGAAAACCCTCTGTAAAAGGAAATAGGAGAGAAAGGCAATTCAACACTGCAAAGGTTTGTTTGGTTTTTTTTAGACTTTATACTTATCTTAAGTTTAAAAGAGTGAGCCAATAGTCTGTATTGGGACTGATACTGATTTTAGGGCCATTGCTGATAGGACAAAGCGCTGGAACATAGCTCAAAAATGCACCTTCTTTCCTTCTGCAGTGGCTACATTAATACCTCCCATTATATCCATTTAATTTTTCAGGAATCACTTCTTAATAGACTTTCTTCTTGTAAGGGAGAGATGACACATGTATAGGGCCCCCTTATAATCTCAAATCCCACACACTCAATTTATTTTGGACTTATATTGAGTTATGTCAGAAGACTGAAGTAAGAAGCAGTCCTTTTTCTGCTTTATCATTGTCCAAATAAATTGTGGAGAGATAATAAGCTGTCTCAAGTGTTGCTTTTGATATTCTTATTGCAAAAACAAATTTAGAAAACATCATTATTTGATTCTGAGTTGTCTTCTCATTTATAAGTAAGGAGAAATATGTTTTGGATCTGTGACAGTGAATTCTAAACTTTTCAAAGTAAAGAAATATTGTCCGGTAACTTTCTTCAACAGTAGTGAAAGTGTTTCTGCCATTCAGGCAGTAAAGATGTAAGAATTAAGAAGTGAGGGTCAGATTTCTGTGCTGGTGATGTGGATTTCTTTAACTGCAAGGAATTTTCTGTGTTTTCTATATGCAAAATGTTGTTGTCATACAAATCATTGTATGGTCCTTTTGTACATCTATAAATCAGCTTTTTATTTCACTCTCATGCTACAAGAAATCATGATCTAAAGTTAATTTCAAAACATATAATTCTTACATACTTCTGGCACTCAAACTCAAATAAATGTAAAAGTATGTCATGTAGGTAAAATGCAGTAAATAGACAGAATTCATTTTTGCAGGTCTCTGAGGGTTGTACTTAAGATGATGGAACTAGCCTCTGTGGACTGTAGAGGTAATAAAACTTGAATAAAACTTCATAGAAGAAAACTGAGCTATTCTATTCCAGCTATTTCAAGCTCTAACAAAAATCAAACTGGTAGGGAACAGATAGAAAAGTATTCCCCAGTGGAAGAGAGGACAATGTTTCATTCCCTTTTGGTTGCTCTGTACCAAACTAGAATTTAATAAGTGTATCACTTGCTATTTGCCATTGTATAATGATATCATGGGAAAAAAAAGACCAGATAAAATACTTTCTTCTCAGGAAAATGTACTCATTTTTCTGTATGCCAGATGAAAACAAAGTGCTTTTAGATCCCAGTGGGACTGAAAGGGTGACATCTCATAAAATTTCAACTTACATGTCTGTGAGGATCTTCTGCTGTGTCTCATGGCTTGAGTCTCTATCTTCACAACAACCAGCCGCACTGATTTAAGCTGAAAAGAATGGGTGACAAAATTTTAGGAGGAAAAAAGTCAGTTAGGATTGAAATGAAATGGAGAAAGATAATGTCTAAAAATACTTCTCCAAAGATCAATCCCCTTGCTCAAGCTAAAGCTGTGTTTCCATGCTGCAAAGTGTTGTGACAGCAAATACCTTATTTTACCTCCAAACCAGCAATAGTCTTCTCTTTATTCCTATCTGCAAACCACTGAGATTTTGTCAAGGCAGGAATAAATATTATTTGCCAATTGCAACACAACTGGTAAAAATAAAGTTAAATGTTCTAATGCATTTAATGTTGTCTTCGGTTTATTTATTTTTTTATTTTAATTAACAGTTTGTTTCATTAATTTCCTTGTTATACTACAATGTAGTAATTTCCTGGGGTGCTTTCTGAAACACAAGACTATCCAACAACTGTTAGCAATTGATAGACCACAGGTTCAGGCATTTTTTTCTTTTTTCCTGAGATTATCCATATCAGAGTATAGTTTCAATTTCTCTGTTCTCTTCAACTTTGCAAACATTTGTTTTCTCTTACTATTCTGTGCAGCAAGAGGAGGAGGGAGAGGGAGGAAACCCAAACTAACAAATACTTATTTGCATTAGGTTAAACATAATCAAAAATGAATTTAATTTAAAAGAACAGAAGAATGTAATAATATTGTAATAATGTAATAATCTTGGGAAAAAATAGTAGAACTAGTTTTCAGCCATACTCTTGCATCATATTTAATCACATACATTTACAGTGCTTCATGCTTACATAAGTTCATCCCTGATGACTAATGCAATGAATATGTCGATAAATACACTTAAAAGATACACAGTCCTTCTTACATAGAATGTTTTCTTTCTGAAAGGATACTCCATTGTATGTGGCCTTACTGTTCAACTTTTTTTTGTTTTAAAAGCATGTGCCAGGCATCCAATAATCTGTTTTTCCCCTATTTGCAACTAAGCTGCCTAGCCTCACTTCAGAATAGTGTGACTTCCAGGCACTGGCTTTGGGTTGCCATGAAGTGTGTGTGAATAGTTGTGTTGTATGTCATAGCTCTTATTAACTCTAGTGCCATTGCTAATGTTTTAATATATGCGTATATGTGCCTTGAGGGAGTAGTTTGTGTGTTTTACTAGCGTGATACACAAAAATACTCCCTTCCTTTTGCGTCGATTATAAATTAATACATGCCATCAGGGGACCTCTTATGATGTAAAATTGTCATCTTGTGAACAGTACGGATGAGATCCCGTGATCAGTGCAGCTGAGCAGCTACCCATCCTATGAGCAAAACAAAACCCTCTCCATGCTTGCCCCGGTGGCTTGCATTAATTTCTTATGAATAATTCACATTCCTTCATCACAGTTATTATTCCCTCCTTCATCTTTTGTTTCCCGGTTCTGAAAGGCATACAAGCCTCTGCTGTGGTGGAGTCCTCTCAGGCAAAACCTTGTCCACTGGCCCTATGGCAGGGCTTGCTGGCACAGGGCAATGCCTGTCTGGGACGTCACACTGGTGCAGGGAAGCACCCTGTGGGGTTCGTAAACCTGCCAGTGCCCGAATTAGTGTTTTAATTGAGAAGCTAATGGGTTAATCAGGATCCCTAAGCTTGTGCTGCTTAATGGATCTGTTGCCTGGCAACAACACCTGCCAAAATGAGGAGGTTTTGTGCTTCTGCTGCTGTGTGAATCAGGCTCTTATCTTGTGAGAGTTCAGGAAAGGGAGCTGCTCATATGCTGAGTCTCTGGGTCCTTCTCCAACCAGCTGGAAATTCTGCAGGGCAAACATCAAAGGATTTCCAAGTCTGACTCCTTAATTGTAAGAATTCCAAAGTTCAGATGCATATTTGAAATCTTTGAAGTCTCACTTTTGCCTTGTAACCCAAACAGGTCACTCCCCATTGTCCATCTGTTTTCCTGACCTGCATTTATGTCCTTTCCTAAATCCAAATTACTTTCATTGATTTTTAATTTTTTTTTTTCTCAGCAGGCTTCCCCTTCCAATTTCTTCTAAACAGCTGACCAAGCCCCCTCTAATTTGTTTTCCCTCCACCAGGAGATGTTTGTCTCTCTACCCATTAGTCTGTGTTATTCTGCTGGTATCTCTGCTCAGGGTTTGCTTTGCCCTATTGCATCCCAGGAAATATTTACCTTGCCAGAGAAACAGCAGAGCACAAAGTTGAGATCACCTGACTTAACAGAGGCTACCTGTTGGCTTTGGTGGGCTTTTTTGAGAACTGGAAGAGAAGGTCTGCTGTGCTTGTTTTCAGAACTTATCTGTTTCTCCGAAGGCTTTGTAAATCTGTGGGGTTTTGAAAGTGTCTGTGCTCATGCCCGAAGCCAAGGCTGGCTCTCTTTGAACACTAGCGGAAATCTCATTAGGAAATCAACAAAACTCTGTTTCACTGGTTTGAGGCAACTCAGAGTTGCATAAATATGTTGTTTGGCATGTTAATAGGTTTTCTCACAAATACAGCATGTAGAGTAATTTCTGCTTGTGCAAGCTGTGCATTTCAGTTAAAAAGCCCATCCTGTGGCACAATATATTACTCTGCCAGTCTGCTTTAAAAAGATCAGCGTTGCATTGATCCTATTTCTGTGGTACTTCCTGTATTCTTTGATACCTGAGCAAGATTTTAAACTAATCTAACGTTTCTAAATGTATTACTGTATGTGTATACTCCCTGAAGTATTTTTAAATCCTCCTCCCATGATTCTTTCCTGTGCTCTGTACCTGGGTCATAGAGATCTTAGTCTTGTGTTAGCAGGTTGTTCTGAATAGGACTTAGCTAGCCAGACAGCACTTCTTTTTTTTTTTTTTTTCTTTATTCCACTCCATAGGAAAGAGAATGGTAGGGCACAGTGACATTTATTTACTTTCCTCTTTACGTACTCTGTCATCTGGAACTGCTGTAATGTGGCTCACTTACTTTTAACAGCAAAACTACTGTGACACACAATGCTCTTCAGTAAGCTTTATGGGAGAAAGTTTTGCTAGACAAGAGAATGGATACATGGGGTAGATGAGACAAATGTCAGAACTTGAATTTTGCAGGTGTTGAAATAATTGTTATATCTTAATGAAATACAATATCCAATACCTGGTGGGATAGCCAAATTGTGCTATTGTACCATATTTTGTTTCTAAAGCCAGTGTAGGCTACACTGTAATACCTTGCCTCTGATTCTGGTGAAATGAGACCCTCAAATCTATTCTCTGCTTTTCTGCATCTTGAGTCAATTTGCTGCAGAGCGATTAAATTGTCCTTTTGCGTGGGAACAGACCTCTTTGAAAAGCTCTGTGCCTCTCATCCTGAGAGCATGGTACTAGTCTGGTTTTGATCTTTCAGGAACACTGTTGAGATGGGGAAGGCACTAATCAGATTAGTTAATGTGATTTGTAGAAGGGGGGGAAAGATAAGGATCAGGGACTCCATAAGGAAAGAGTTTATAGCAGAGGATATCAGAATGCAGATCACACAAAGAAATATTTACGTCTCATTTTATTTGGAACAGCACAATATTGGAGTACAAAAACGAATTCCCTGCATAATGTTGAAAAGGCTGCCTTCCTTTTAAAGCAGAGCCTGCTCATCTTTTGAGTGATCAAGACATGAGTATTTATGTTCGCTGTCAGGCTAAAACAATTACTTTGTATCAGAAAGCATTTGCATGCAGCTTTTTATTCGTTAATTAAATTGCTGATGCAATTTTTAAATGCACTTTGAAGATAGTACTACAGGGTGTAATGAGTTTCTAACCAGACAATTAGGCTGAAGAAAGCTGAAGTTCATTCTTTGAATTTAATAGGCATCACCCTTACTGCAGCAGTATTTTCTTATAACTTCTCACCAAACTGTTGTTTACAAGTCTCTGTACCACCTGACTTTAACCCTACATGCACTACATGAGGTGATGGGAGAGCTGTCTATGGGCCAAGATTTACTAGAGATTTCTTAAATCTTCTTAAAGATTCAGAAATCTGGAGCAGTAGGACTCTAGTGGTTAAAAGGAAAGAATGGTGATGAAAATATCACTTTCCTCCATGGAGACACCGGAATTGGATACTTAAAAATTGTCTTCAACTATTTATGCTGCAGACAAGTCTTTCTGTATGTGTGTGCGCATATAAGAAAATATGTATATCTATATGCATACCTCTTATTTGTCACTTAACATATTCTAGCAGCATGCCAGACAATCCAAAGGCTCAGGTCCTAAAGAGTGATACTGTTTGGAGAATGTATCAAAGCATAGAAAAGGCAACAAAGAACTAGAGAACAGCTGGGTTTGGAAGGCACCATCTGGTCAAATCCCCAAGGTCATGGGGGTCACCTAGAGCTGCTCTCCCAAGACTTTGTCCATATAGCTTTTGAATTTCTCCAAGGATGGAGACTTCATCACCTCTCTTAGCAGCCTCCACCAGTGTGTGGTCACCCTCACTGTGACCAAATGTTTCTTGATGTTCACAGGGAAACATCACTTCCCTTGCCTTGCTGGCAATACTTTGTCTAATGCAGCACAAGATACCATTTTCCTTTTTTAAGGTGAGAGCACCTTGCTGGCACCTGGTGGCTTCACAAGGACTGGAGGCACATGAGGTTCACTTCTGCAAAGTTGCCTTCCAACATCATTTCATGTCACCTTCTCATTAGAAACATCTCCTAGAATTGTCTAGGGATGGTGCTTTGCTTAGACTGGGATATTGCACTTTCATCATAGTCACTTCTTTCCTGTTTGCCTTCTGAACATGAAGGAGGTTGTTTTTAGTTTGATTGCTTTGTGCCCTGTATTCCATGTATTTTAACTACATGTCTAATTAGATTGCTTAAAAATAAAGTTTCTCTGGGCTGTCATGTGAAAATAGAGCCCTTTAAGTGTTTTTATACTTCTGGATTTTAAGAGGAAAGAGTTCTACGTACCCGCTGCTACTCCATTGTTCGGTATGGATGACAAAGTTCAGTATGGATGACAAAGTTGTGGGTAAAAAAGTTTTGTGTATTCTAATGGTGGGAATCCTCCTTCTCCTTCTCTCTGGGGATGGAATAATGCACTATCTTGTTAGGGTAGCAATATAATGATAACTTGAATTCTACCTCTCTTTTCTGAGGAAGTCCTGAAAAAAAATTTAGTTTTTGGTCCTCTAAACCATAGCATGTGTTCTTCCATAAGGGTCATATCAACTGGCAACCACACTGCTCTGATAGCTGCAGAATATATGTAATGATAGAGTTTGATAAAGTTATTGGGAATTATGAATTTAGTTTTACATATAGCACTGTAGAACAACAGCTTCTTCATGGACTAAAATTGTTGTGCTTCAGGGTAAAAAAAATGTGAGCATTGGTAATAGCTTTAGCATGTTATTTGCAATGTAATAGTTTTATGTCATTCTTAACTCAAAATGGTTTGGACCTGAATTCTTGCCATTCATATTTAACTTTTATATAAAGTATACTAATGCTTTCTAATTCTCTTCTTATAATCTGACATTAAGGAAACAAATTCCATGAAAGCACTAGAGGATATTTAGCAACCAGTCAGAAACCTGACCTGAATGTTATTTGCATTTAAATATTGTAAAACATACACAATTGGAGTGCAAGAGAATTCTTGAATTAGAGAATTTAAACTCTGTAGGCTTTTAGGCTCATTTCTGCTAACCATGAAACAGGGTGCGAGGAACCTTATCAATGACCATAGCTGCATGCCTTCATTTGTCTTCACTTTTAACACTTGGAAACACATGTTGGAACAATGTGTCATTTAGAGCTGGGTGAAATAGCTGATGCTCACTCTCCCGGGAGCCAGAAGTGGAAACAGAAACCTTCTTTGTGCCCAGTTTTGGACAGGGATTTCAACAGAGACCTCCCACTTCCAATGAACTGAGATGAACTCCCCAGCAGCCTCTAGGCTCAGAAGGTTTGGGCTTGCTGGGGTCTGTGCCACTTCTGTATAGAAACTAAAGAGCCAGGTGACTCCCTCGGGTATGTCTAAACTGTTGATTAGGGCCCTCACCTCCAGCTGCTGGAGTAGTTCTTTATACAAGGAGGAAAGTTTTGACCCAGGCATCTTCCTGCTGGAGAAGATGGGGACCTGGGGCTCCCATAGCCTGGTTTGCCACTCAGAGTTTTACATAAAGGATTGAGGAGCAAAAAATGTGTGTTTGGTCCCCAAGGGACCTGTGTGCTTCAGCACAGTGAGATGTAGCTGGAGGTAGCAGCATCCTCTGACTCATTGCTGGGATTGCAGTGCAGGCACATCCCAGGACATCACCTCATACATCAGGTGGGAGAGGAAGGGGCCACTACCAGTCCCATGGGTCACTCCTTTTGCTCCCCGAGGCGTTTCAGTCAGAGTCCCACAGGGCTTTCCAAGCTGGATGAAATGCTTTGTGCCTCTGCTTTCTTTCATTAACACAAGCTAAAAGTAAAAACCAGAAAGAACATTTAAATTAAGGTTGGATCGAATCTTCACCCTCCTCCCTCCCCCTTTTTTACTTCATCTGTTAGGCTAAGGAATCAATTATTTGCACAGCCTCAGTATCAGGAGAGAGATCTTCTATTACTATTTCCTATACTGAAGAGCTTATTATGACTACATAGGGGTTATTGTATTCAGAAGCAAAGGGATTACAAATATCTCAATGTCTTCTATAGCTGCTAGTAATTATTTTTCCTTCCAGCTATGTTACAACCATTAAAGTTCATGTTTAGGTTACAACATTCCCTGTGTGAATGTTTGCTTTTAATTAATAGAGGGATGTGCTGGGCTTGTCCTTCCACAGTGTAGACCCTAAACCTGTCAGAAACAGCTTACAGTAATGGAAGAACTCTGAAAAGCTCTTTCCTGTGAGAAATGTGGCTGGAATTCCTTGATTTCCACATCACTAGCCAAAGATATGAATGTTTGGGGGGAGTTTGTCCTACAGGCTGTATTAGATAACTTTGTTACACTCTGCATGAAATGCAGCCCCTGACTTTTGACAGCTGCCTGTATATTTTTCAAGCCGGCAAAGAAATAGCTGCTAACAAGCAAGCAGTGGCATAGCTAAAATTCAGTGTAGATCATAGCTGCAAACATGCTGAGGGTAAAAGGGCTGCAGCCACTTCAGCTACAGAGCTTCTAAGAGAACCAAATGTCCTGGCTCTTCTCCCCCACTATGGAAATGCTCTCCCCCTCCCTCCCTTTCCCTTATGTAGGGATGAGAAAACCTCACTGCAATCTAAACATTTGCTGATATCATCTGTCATAAATAATCCCCAGAAAAATATTAAGAGAGAGGAGAGAACAGCAAACCTCAAACCAGTATTTAGGCCATAAAGGCCAAAAGCATTTGTGTTTGTTTCAAGATAGTGGAGACCAGAGTGGAGGTCTGGTATTTTGCTGGTGACCGCTGAAGAAGAGGGATTTGGCTGCTGGCAGAACATAAAGCAAAGCTGACAACAAAGCTTTCCTTTCATGCTATCCAAATGAACACATTTCTAATCTGAAATTCAAATACTTGACAACAGAGAGACTGTGAGTTGGGCTTTGAATAGGAAATTGCTTCATGGTTTTAGCATAATGAATTAGGCAGTTAGAGTAAATCCATTTAGAAGGCATAGAAAGCTTTCACATGCCTTGTAAAAGCTAAAAAACCCCTACTAATTTCCTAAATTTCTCATGACTTGCAAAATGTCTAAGTGTTCTGAGCAAATGTGGTTGTGCATGTTATGTTTGGCTTATTGCAGCTATGTAGTTTGACTCTTCTATTTTACAACACACTGATTATTTAGATAATATTGTACCTTAATTAAAAGCCATAAATAACAGCTAGGACATTCTTTGAAAACCAGTGCTCTCACCAATAACGAGAGTATGTTAATTAGTCCTGACACTCTGTTCTGGTCAATTACTATTACACATTCTGGAGATGCAGCATTAGGCTGAGAAAACAGCTGGGGTGGAGACACACCAAGAAAATTGATAGAGGGATTCTCTGAACTGTTAGCTGTGTATTGACAAGTGGCAGCTTCAGTCTCATGTTCTGGACAACACTGGACCCATTCTATGTGGCAGCCTTCATAACCTTTCAAGGGGACCAGACTGAGGCAGTGTCACAGGTAGCGTAAGGAGAGATGCTGTAACAGAACACAGAGTGAGAAGCTGTTGTTTCTTTTGTGCATATTTCTGACCTTGGAGATCATTTGTCAGGCCTCCTGGGAACTCAGAGTTCCTTCTTCTGTGGTTTGCTTAAGCAAACAATTGCAAACAGTACCACTAGGAAAGCCAAGGTTAAAGGCATTCCAGTCATGTTTTTGAAAAGGACCTGCCTTTTTTTTCTTATTTTCTGTTGGGTTTTTTTTTGTTGTTTGTTTGTTTTTTCCCTTTTCTTTTTTTCTTTCTTTTTTGTGATAGCCCTCAGAATGTTCTTAATACTTTGGGGAAGGTGTTCAAGTCCTTGTTTTTAACCTTTTGTTTTGCTGCAATGGTTAAGCTTAAGAAGGCAACTGAATTTATGAGCAACTGCATAGGGGCTTTCAAACAAATGCATACCAACAGATAATAAGGCATGACATTCTTGTATTCAGAAGCATACTAGCTATCACAGAAAACCCACTTTTTTTTCTCAGGGAAAAAGACTGAGTAAATAAATGGATTTTATTTTATCACATAGTTTGTAACTTTGCCATCAGAGATACCATGCTACAATGAAATAGTTCTTTGGCTTGGCGTAGTGATAAAAGAATTATGATGGATTATTTTACAAAGAATTTTTTTAATCATTAATGTGTGTCAAGCACCTAATTAATCTTTACAGTTAGGAATGTAAAGGAAATATGCCCTCACTTTCTCACAGCTACTATAATATGAATAGGTCTTTTTAGGCCCTTGGAGATGCATACTGAATATATGTATACAAGCATCTGAATGTATGTATGATGAATTAAACTGAGAAACACTGACATTTAAATGCATTAAAGCTATACTGAGTTGGAATAATAATTATCACCACCAGCACAACATAAATATTTAAAACTACTGTACCTATGCAGTAGTCACAGAGGCACCCGGCTGAATTTATCAAAAACCAATTCTGAATGGCACATCTAACAAAATAATGGGATGTGGAAAGGAGGCATCTTCAAATCATTAATACAAAGGGAAACTGAAGCCTGCATTATAGACTTGTTCTTAGGTGCCAACACAAACAATAGGTTTCCAAATCAGGACTTTCCGTATACAAGATGTCGTAAACATCAAGCAATGCAGCTGAGATCTGCCCTGCTGCAAGACAGGCTACTGCCTGAATCAGTCCACTACATCAGAGAGGGGTATTCAGATGTTTCCACTTAAGAATTAGCTGAGAGAAAAATATATATTTTTATATTTTTTAACTTATATTGTCATGTATGGTATTTTATACTATGTTGGAAACAAAAACATAATCTGTAAAATAATTAAAGACATATATATATGTATATATATATATACATACTCTCCCGTTATAGCAAGATGTTAAAATTTGTTATTTCTGAACTATAAAAAAATTTATATTTTACCAGGGCAAAAAAGAGTTTTTCATTGACTTCTACCAAGTACTATTCTTTGTGAATGTGTGTTCATACCAAAATGTCTCTGAAATCTTTGGAATTATTTGGTGGGCATGGAGAATTTTGCCTACATGTGAACTTTGGGACTGAATCTAGAATCTGATGCTCTGATGCAATATGAAGTTTCTTTAGGCATGAGGAGATTGTTTAATTGAGCTAAAAGGTGATAAAAAGTACTAAAAGCTTGGGTTTGAAAGAAGAAACATCATCTTATTAAATGAGATAAAGGTATTCTGCTTGGAAAGAACTCTTTGGATGAGAACTGACGACTAAGTACTATTGCAGCAAGAAATAACAAGATGAACCAGCCACAGTTGCTGATTGCTGTCAAAAACTAGTGACTAATTTCTGCCATCTTAACTCTAGGTTCTTGTTCAGCTTTTGCTCAGCTTGCCATATGGAATCACTGTGTGCTTTCCTTTGTTTCTTGCTTGCACAGTGTGAAAAAGTGAAGAAAAGAAACAGATTACAGTCTTTCTCTTCCACCTGAAAGAAATAATTCCCTCTTCTGCTCTTTATAAATCATTTGCAGTAAAGTTGCTGTGTAAAAACACCTCCAGTGACACCAGACAAAATGCACTACTGTTACACCACCTAAATCATGGTATCATATTTTGGAGATGCCTGTGAAGCACAAGGTGTGTACACTGTGTAACCCTGTAGCTCTTCTCACTGGAAGATCTGAGTTGCATTGTTTAGAGGTACAGTGTAAGATCTGAAGCCCAGCAAAAGCTCTGAGCCGAATATCTGTCATCTTGATCCTGCCCCTCTCTGAAGCATGAATTACACCCCTTCTTTGTAATGACATTTGATAATCTTGAGAAGGGGAGAAGCTATTTAAATTATGACAGGTATCGAGGTTAATTGAAAGTTATCAGTGATGACCACTAATTCACGGAGTTTGCTCTGCACTCTTAAAGCAAAATGTGACTCCTGCCTCCATATTTTGGTGGTTGCTATGAGGGATTATAATTGTAGAGCACTTTCATGCAGCACCTACAGTGGGACAACATTCTCTCAGATGCCTTAGGCCCCTTTCACAATGTGGTGAGCTGTTTATGCAGGAAAAGATAAAGAGCTGCCTTTCACAAATGTGAGCTCCAGAATCTGATCTCAGGTCACCCATCTCATTTCATGGATAAGACAAAATTGCAACATATTCTTTCATAAATGAGAAATATACAAAAATTTTAATTACTGAATTTGCACTGTTACATTTTTCTCTACGATAAATATCTCCAAAACCAAAGAAACAGGCATGTTTTTCATAAATTTACTACAGTGATTTTTAATGTTGCAATGTGAAGATTTTTGGCAGACATAAGTGCTAGAATAGTCATGGATAGAAGTTTAAAAATATCATAAACTGATTTAACACATACAATGTATTAAAAGCAAATCCTCAGAAACTGTCTCAAACAAGAAATAAAAAATTTATCTTCTTATTAAAGATTCAGAATAGAAGGCAAATTTATATTGCAGTAACCGTCTTTCTTCTTTTCCTTGACTCTAGCTATATTAGAAAATATTTGATCTCATTTCTTCTGCTGATGCTTTCAAATGTAGCCAGCTGTTAACCTTAAGTTTAAATTCTCTTATACTGCATTTAGGTTTCCAAATTGTCACATGAGAAAGGAAGCTCCTTAAATGCAGCCTATCCTCCGAGTGAAATATGAGCAGAATTGAAATGCACTTTGATTACACTAAGGTGCTAAAGCAGGCTGAAATGAGATTCAATAAAGCAACCTTCTCAGCAACTTCAGTGCAGTGGTAAACCACTGCTTTCCCAAATGGATTAATTTGTTGAAGGGAACACTTTTACTGTCTGCTAATTTTCAGATATGTCTAATTGCTTGGAAATCAAATACTTTCTGTAGCAAAGAAAGATACAGGAAATGCTGTTAGATAATTAAAGCATAAAGGTTATGCACAAATGTCAAATCAATAAGGACAGTAAACATGGTTTATCAGCCATGCCAAGTACACTTTTTCAGTTGCAAAATTTAAATAGGTTTAGAATAGAGTGGTCTGGTGGGATGATGGATAGGATACCCATAACAGTTTAATTAACTCCAGTTTCCTACATGTTAAAGGTTTCTTCAGTCCACTGGTTTATGTAACAAACCCTCTTAGGATTTCATTAGCCATTGCTCAACATGAAGTGTAGAATGCTGTCTTAAGGGGTTATATTTTGTCCTGCTCTTCTGTTGAGCTAAAAGTCTTATCACAATACTATTACTGTTTTCCCTGAAAATATGCAAATACTTAAAAATATCAGCTGAGGATATTGGTTTGGTATTTTGCTTTTTATTATTAGGAAGTAAAAGGTAACAACTTCTAACAGTGAAATGCAAATGCTTCTTCAACTGCACATAATTGGTTTACTTTGTTATATTTTCTTTGTTTTTTGGTTTTATTTTTTGGAAGGGAGGTATGTTCAGGGATTTGGATTCTTTATGTTGATAGAAAGAAGAAAAATTGCTTTTGTTTTGTGACTTAGAAGATATGATTAAAAGAAAATCTACACTTTACATTGCAATAAATTTCAAGATTTTTAGCTTTTTTGTAATACATTGGGTATTTTTCTTTACACCTTTTTGTCTGATAAAGGGTATTCACTATTCTATTTTAAATGAAGACATTCTTCCATTCTGAAAGCAGCGACTCTGAAGCTGGGGCAACATTTTCTAGCAATGCTTGCTAAGGACTTTTTTTCCCTATAGAAAGGAAAACATAAATCAGCTTGTATTCAATTTGGCTTCAGACAATTAAATTTATCATTAGGAAATAAAAGGGCTATTTAACCTTTAACCCCAATAGAATAGCTTAATTTTAAGTTTAGAGCACAGAGATTTTTTTAAAGCCTTTTTATTTAAAACAAAATGCTATCTAATTTTTCGTGTTGCCCATTTAGGACTATAACACATGAAAACATCACATACAACCTCAGCTAATAATGATCTATTTTCTTACAGAAGCAGGCAATAATAATACTCATTAACACAATTTTCTAATGTTCCTGTGGGACATGCTATCAAGCTCTCTGTTTAGGACTTATTTCAATTAACAACTGCTGACCTACCTTGTACATAGGATACTCTAAGCAAGTGCAGTTTGATCCTGTAATGGCATTTTCTTTTAAGATGAATATATGACAACTGTATTTTGTATGCCTTGGAAATGGCTTTCGAAAACATCCGTTGTCAGTACATTTTAAAATTGCTCTTTTAAGAAGCTTTGTAGTCTCCTGGCTGAGTCAGACATGCATGACTATCCTTACAAACAATGATTTAGAGGAAGAAATTTGACACTCAAGATTTGCTGCTTCCATTTCTCAATAATTTTGTGCTTTCCTTGCCCTCTGCTGTGTTATCAGTCATCTGTGTCCCAGGGGAAATACTACAGGCTTGAGGTTAAATTAAGGTTCTATCTCCAGTGATTGTCTTCAGCAGACCCTGTACATTCCCAAACAAACCTTATCTGCATTGAATGCAGCCTTAAATGCCAAGGGACAAAGGGGAAGCTCTCTTCCTTGTTGACATGAGTACTAAGATTAATATAGAATAGTGTTTGAAAAGGAGAGAAGGTAACTAAGCTTAAAAATAAATTGTACATATATTAACCTATTAATCAGAACTGTGCTCTGATTAGAGATTAGTTTGTGAAAAACATTGCCAGCCATCATATGCTACCCGAGAGAAAAAATAAAAGATAGAAAAAAGTGTTGCTACTACATCTGTCTTAGTTGGTTTTCCTAATTAAAAAATCAAGCCTTTTTGTGTGCTGCATGTGGGTCACTGACATTTATGGATATAACTTAAGGAGTTCCTTGGCTCAAAAGATGGCTTTCTGTGGGTTTATCAAATTAAAGCAGCACAAAATAAACTAATTCAGTGCAAGGATCTTCCCAGAGGTTCTGAGCAAAAAATCAGGCTCTTAGCAACTGTATAGTTTTGTACATGCTGAATGGCATGGACCAAGCTTCAGGTCATTACTGGGGTAAAGAAACTTGCATGGGCTTGTATCATGTTTTAATAGAAAATGTTTTAAAAGAGCTGTGGGTTAGTGGCCAACCAAAGGCTAGTAGAAGTGCCCTTCAGGGCTACTGCTCCCCATGCCTGTGAGTGGTTTTGTGAGGGAGAACAGGACTTTCTGGGGGGCAAAAGTCTTCATGGGGACAAGCTACAGCAGCAGCCTCAGTGTGGCCTGCTCCTCTGGCACCACAGTGGCAGACCTGCCACACTGGCTGGAAAAGAGGCATGAGGGGATCTCTCCCTAGCTCTCACTCTGGCTTAATTAAAGGCGAATGTCAGGGATGGGGTCTGTATTTCAACAAAGGATTTACTTGTTTAGGTAAAATTAAGAACAAGGTTTCAAGGGAAAGAATCAAACCCCAAATCTATCATTGCTGACCTAGAAGGTGCTTTTGAAACTGTTACATTTTGACACAGTGTAAATAAAAATTTACCTCCTTTTTCAGCTAAAAGATATCACAGAATCACACAATCATTGAGGTTGGAAGGGACCTGTAGAAGGGACCATCTTGTCCAAACCTTAAGCTCAAGTGGATCCATCAAAACCCGTTCCCCAGACCATTTTTCTGGACTGTGTCCAGATGGTTTTTGAACATCTTCAAGATAGGAGACTCCACCATCTTGCTGAGCAATCTTTGCTGACCAGTGCTTGGTCAGCCTCACATGAAAGAGTGCTTCTTGATGTTCAGAGGGAACGTTCTGTGTTTCAGTGTGTGCCCATTTCCTCTTCTCCTCTCACTGGGCACCACTGGAAAAGGTTGGGCTCTGTCCTTGCATTGTTCCTGCAGATATTTATACGTATATTAATGACTTCCCTCTGAGCCTGCTCTTACTCAGGCAGAACAGTCTCAGTTTCCTTAGCCTTTCTTCATAGGAGAGATGCTCTTGTCCAACATCTTTGTTTCCCTTTGCTGGACTCTTTCCAGCATGTCCATGGCTGTCTGGCAGTGGGAAGCCCAGCACTGGAAACAACACTCCATCCATGCCTCAGCAGTACTGAATAGATGGGCAGTCTCACCTCCCTCAAATCTCTGGCAACGCTCTCCCTAATGCAGCCCAGGGTACCGTTCCTAGTCTTTGCAGTAAAGGCACAGAGCTGGTCTATGTTTGACTTGGTGTCCTTCAGGACACCCAGGTCCTTTTCTGTTGATCTGCTTTCCAGCTGGGTGGCCCCCAAATACCCAGATGTGTGGAATAGTTCCCCAGGTGCAGGACTTCATACTTCTTGTTGAATTCCATGATATTCCTGTCCTCTCAGTTATCCACCCTGCTGAGTTTTCTCTGGTTGGCAGCATGACCCTCTGGCATATCAAGCATTCCTCTCAGGTTTGCTGAGGGGGCACTCTTCCTCATCATCCAGACCATTAATGAAAATGGTAAAAAGTATCAGATCCAGATTTGATGCTTCATATACACTTTGAATCACTGGGTTACAACTAGACTTCATGCCACTGATCACCACTCTTCAGCCACTGTTCCATCAACTGGTCATCCATCCCTTACTTCAACATCTTATCTATGAAGATCTTACAGGAGGAAAAGACCTCACTAAAGTCTGTGTGGACAATATCCACTGCTCTCCCTTCATCCATCAGTCAAGTAATTTCACTGTAGAAAGTAATTTAGTTTGTTAAGCTTCCCGTTGGCAAAGCCATCTGACTATTCCTGATGATTTTCTTGTCCTTCAAGTGCCTAGAAATGGTTTCCAGGGCTAGCTGATCCAATGACTTCACAGGAATCAAGGTGAAGCTGACTGAACTGTAGTTCCCTGGGCCCTTGCCCTTTTTGAAGATAGGACTGACAGAGGCTTTTCTGCAGGCTTCAGATGCTTCTCCCAATTGCTAGAATTGATCAAAGATTATTGAAAGTGGTCTCACAATGGCATCTGCCAGCTCCCTCAGTATTCAAAAGTGCATCCCATGAAGTCCTGTCCCACAGACATATATATGATCTGTTTGCTAAAGTAGCCTCTGATCTGACCCTCTTCTTTGCAGGCTGTGTACTTCTTATATTGTAATTTTAAAAATTTACATTTAACAACCAGGCTTTATTTTTTCTAAACAGGAAGGAAATGTTATTCTCCTCAATTTACTCTTATTGCAGCATTGTTGCACTACAGCATTTAAATTTTAAATATTTTTACTCTCTCAAAAATAGTGTTAATAATTACTTATTGTGCAGCTGAAAGCTCACCGTGGAGGGTTGACTCTGGCTGGATTCCAGATGACTACCAAAGCTGCTTTATCTCTCACCCCCACATCCGGACAGAAAGGCTCATGGGTCAAGATGAGGACAGAGAGAAATCATTCAACAATTACCATGGTGGGCAAAGCCAACTCAACTTGGGAAAAAATAAATTCAGTTTATTGTCAATCAAATCGGAGTAGGATAATGAGAAATCAAAACAAACCTAAAAAACATGATCTCCCCATCCCTCACTTCTGCCTGCACCAAACTTCATTCTGAGTTGCTTTACCTTCCCCCCTCAGTGGTGCAGTGGTACAGGGAATAGGGGCTGTGGTCGGTTCAACACGTTGTCTCTGCTGCTCCTTCCTCCTCAGGTGGAGTACTCCTCTTACTCATCTCCTAGTCCAGTGCAGGGTGCTTCCCACAGGAGACAGACTTCCATGAACTTCTACAACCTGGATCCTTCCCACAGGCTTCCCTCCCATGTGGCGCAGTCCTTCAGGAATGCACTGCTCCACAGTGGGTCCCCCATGGGGACACAAGTCCTGCCAACAAACCTGCTCCTGCATGGGCTCCTCTTTCCATGGGTCCACAGGTCCTGCCTGGACCCTGCTCCAGCGCAGCCTTCTCATGAAGACACAGTCTTCTTCAGGGACTGACCTGCTCCCTCGTGGACCTCCACGGGCTGCAGGTGCATGGCTGCCCCTGGACGATCTTCACACTATCATGGGCTGCAGGGCCATGTTAGCTCTGGCTCCTGGAGCACCTCCTGCCCCTCCTTCTGCTCTGACTTTGGTGTCTGCAGGGCTGCTACTCTCACATGTTGTCACGCTTTTCTTCTCTGGCTGCAAGTGCCATTGTGCAGAACTTTTTGCCCTTCGCAACTGCATTATCCCAGAGATGCTACTGCCATCGCTGTTGGGCACAGCATTGTCCAGCAGTGTCTAGGAGCTGCTGGGCACAGGGAAATCTTCCAGAGAAGCTACCCCTGTAGCCCCCCCCCCGCTGCAAAAACTTTGCTGTGTAAACCAAATGCACTCACCTAAAAAGCAAATGTTTCTAAAGGAAATGATGAGTGTTTTGGATTTCTTTTTGTCATCCTAAAGATGTGGGGTTTATGGGCTGTTGGAGGAGGTGTGTGAGTATAAGGATAAGAAAAAAAAGCCTCCAAAGAGTTGCAGCATTCGTATTTGCTACTTTATGTCCTCATCTATCCTGTCTGTCTGTATATTACAGCTGTCTTTGTGGTCCTAGTTTATCAGTGCAAATGATGTTACTTTCCCACTTACCACCTTTTTCTCACTCTTTAATGTTGGACATGTAACTCATACTAGCAATCTTGTCACTAAAGAATTTAGTGCAGAGATATCTGTGGGAGATACATTCATACCAGATCTGATTTATTTGAGATTTTTTTCCTGTGGGTAGGAAGCAGTTGCTATTTTTTCTTCCAGAAAAATAATCAAAATGACTCTGCTGCTGTATTTGAACAGAGTCTCAGATCAATGCTCACATTCAACAGGGAAAAAAAGTATATTTGAATAGAAATTACATATGAATACTTAACATACGTTATTCACTTTTTCCTTTTTATGATCATGTTTCTGTAAATGATAGCAGAAGCTGGGGCATAGCAGGCTGTGCTATTGCTGCAAAAATTAGTACTGCTGAGACAGGATGCTATTGTACTGGAATTAGCTTGTGTAGTGTGTGTGCTTTTTCTTTTAGCAGGGGTGATCACAAACCTGACTGACTGGTTCCAATAGAGCACTTGTACTGGGGATACAGGCTCAACCAGGGGATTAAAATGCACAGAAAACTGCCATGCTATTCCCAAGAAATGTGAATTTTAAAAAAAACACCCCAATGATCTGATATTTTTGTGTAAACCGAAAACTGCTCACTTTTCTAGAAAAAGAATTTGTAACACAATCTGTGAGAGTGCCACCAGGCTCCCCTTGCAGTAAGAATGTATTCAAACAGATGTGTCTTAATTGAAGATATCTATCTCAATCAAAGGAGCCAAAAAACTTGAAGATATGTCACGAAATGATGTAAGTATTCCTCAGCTTTTCCCCCTACATGCTCACATTTTTTCACTACTATGCAAATTAGAGTCTACTTTTTTTTCTGTTGATAAATACTTTTTGCATGTCTGGGAACAAGGCATATAAGTTTTTAGCAACTTATTGTTTATTATTAGAAAAATTAGCAAAATTTTTTCATTAGCATTTTGTTCTAAAGTATGGAACCACATAAACACATTAAATAACAAAAAATAAATTCCTATGAGATCTTAGGAATAATAGTTAAAAGGACTTTAAAGCATCCTGTTCAGTGCCTGCCTCTGGGGTTTCTCAACAAAGAGAAACCTGACCTGAGGTTTTTCATGAAGGAGTGATGCTTTCAACTTACTTAATTTGAAGTAGCATATGCAACAGTGACAGGCCTCCATTTCCAATTTAATTCTCAGCCAAGATATTTTCATTTTTCCTTCAGTCTATGGAGGAAATTTGTTAAAAAACCCAAAATCACAAAAATATTTTTGCAAGGCCTTCTTTTCTTAGCATTCTACTTGTTGCTACTGCAGTATATGCTAAATGAACATTTTCAATGTCAGACTTAGGTAACTTCTCCCTACTTGCAAATATTTGAAAAATCAATGCCAATTAAAGAAAATAAATCTGGGTTTTTTGATGGGTTTAGAATGTTGGGGTTTTTTGTAAAGCTGTCATAAAAATGGTGTATCCAAGACAGTTATTGTATTCATTTTACCTTAACAATTATGACTGATACTGAACAAATGGGCATTCTATGCTTAGTAAAAAAAGGATTCACAAGGCCAGAAATACCTTTCAATTCTCTTTTGCTAATTAGTTAATTTGTCATTTTGTTCAGATTCTAAAATTTGCCTTTACAGAAAATAGAAATCTGACTGTATTTTAGAAATGTGACAGACCAGCACTGACCCACAAACTAGCTGTGATGAGTGTTTGGTGTAATTGTGGTAATGCAGACAAATATTAACTGTCAAACTTTAACAAAGCTGTGACTGTGAGGTAATTTAAAAAGACTAAGGGTTATTTCCAAGTCACCTCACACATTTGGAAAAGGAAAGGTTAACAAATCATTATAATTAGTATCTTCTTTTTATCATACTTTTATTTTTTTAGCTATGAACGGTTTACTAATGTCACATAAGGTGCAACTACAAAGCAATAGCTGCATGAGCAATTTCAGTTCCTGAAGGAATTGAAACTAGGCCCTTTCTGAGGAGTTTTAGTGACATGAAATCACTTCTGTATTATGTGTCAGGGCTACTATAACTGACTGTTTCAATCTGAAGGTCACAAGTTCACAAATAATTTTACTAAGTACATTCTAGCAAGTGACATCAGCAAGTGCTATGCATGTTGCTTTTTAAGCCATGGTTGCCAAATATTAAGGTAGAAACATACCCAAGAACATACTGCTGGTGCATGCAGAAGGTGAAGTTGTTCTAATAGGTGTTCTGAAAATAGATTATGCAGCTCACTCAATGAAATTAGTTTGAGTTAACTCAGTTTGGTTACTGTATGCTCTCAAGGAACGATAAAAGTATATGTGTTTCTCTAGTGGTTTCCACTTTTCTCTTCTGTTGAAACTTTATAAAAAGCCAACTGGATAACTTCTATATAGTGGTTACACAAAATAGCTATGTTTGTGTATATGAACATCACGTCCACTTTTACACATTCAGTTAATAAAAGCCATGAGTCTATTGTTCTTTCCAAGGCAGTGACCACTAGGGGATGGTTCTGTGTTTTAAGAGAAGCAATTTTTCTATTTGGGTTATTTGGTTGGGGCAATTTATGCTATTTTGTTGTTTAGTATGAAACCCACCTTCTTGCTTTCACAAATATTTTTCTCCTAAGTTAGCTTTTAAACTACTCCTAGCCCAGATTTCTTTGGTTCTATGTCTGTGGGAAAGGGAAAGTTTTGACAAGATAAATGACATAAGCTGTGGTCCATAGCCATGTGAAGATGAACTACAGTCAAGTCTTTTGAAGATGGTAATGGAGAATTATTGTTAGTTTACTCTGAGATAGGTTTCCCTGCTCCCTAGTTGCCTGTATATATTGCATAATACAATGTTCTATTGACCAGAATTTTTCTTCTCTGTTTAGAAGCTGTAATAATGTTATTTATATGCAATGAAGATTACCTAAGGAGCTCTGAATAGGACTAAAAAATGCTTTATGTAGCTTCTCCATATATTGTCAGAAGGCTGGAGAGGATTAAACTGCTGAGTGATATTAAGATTCTTTCTTGAGCACAGAAAAACCCACTGCAGCTCTTCAAAAATCTATCTTTCTGGCTGTTCCCTTTCCTATTCTCCCCATTTTCCACAACACCACCTTTTACTAGTGAAGTCTTCCATGTAGGCTTGTTATGTGACAGATAAGGTTATGTCCAACAACATAATACAGGTTGACCCAAGAATTTGATAAAAATTTGATTTTTATATTTTTACTCAGGCAATTCTCATGTGCCTGTTGCTACTTGCATGACATCTTTAGATTTTGATGTGCTCTGTAAGTGCCATTTGCTGAACATTCAACTGATCATGTTTCAGCTTGTAGTTGAAGTTCAAGTGATTCCTGGCATGCAAGTTTTAAAATTCAAAATGACTAGTTTTGTTTGTTTATTTACTTACTATTTGGCTGGCAGATATTGTTAAAAGTTGAAGACTAAAATTCTTTTGGGAACATAATGTCAACATCTAAGTATTAAAGAAGACAGAGATCTGCATCAAGAATTTAGTAAGTATAATTAACACTAAGTCGGTAGGGCACCTTTTTTTGTGAAAACATTTCTCTCTGGTAATGCTTTCCTTAATTCTAAAGTTAAAGGAGCTATAAAGCATATCAAATATGACAACTGGCGGTTTTAATTTATTATAACTTTTCAGCTTTTTTTTTGTCTCAGGTTGTTTCTTTTTCATCAAAAATACAATGTAATAAAAGTTTCCTCCAGCCACTTTATTTGTCTCTTTGAAAATATCACAAATATATTTTATGGCACATTGTGGAAACATAAAATATGTATATTAAGGCTTGTATGACTTTTATTAAATTGTGCACTTACAGACACTTGCTGCCTCAAGTAGTTGGAAGTATCCAATAAGAATATTTTCGTTACTGACTATCTGGAAATAATTTTGTACCAGTCCAGCTCCAGCTAAACCATTGCTGACACTCAGAACTGTAGACAGATGTGGGATGAAAGCTGACATTGGAGAGACAAGTATCTGTAGTAGTTGTGCCATTTAATGTCACTCTTTATGCAGGGAGAACAGTTTTGAAGATATTAAATGGGAAAGAGAAAATAAATCTGTGCTAATAAGTGACTTGAATTTGATAGCTGCTATATTTGAGGTTATATCATGCATGGTGTACAAATATATCTGCCCCTATGGATTCCCAAATGCAACCAGGAAGTTTCAGGCTCTGAATATGTGTTTTCAGCAGCAGATATCAGAAACTTGTTGCTCCCCTGGTTAGTCAGCAGTTTGAGTTATTTTTATTTAAAAACCTTGTATGCATTAAGTAGGTGACATGATGCATTTTCAAAGCCTGTAGGAAAATTCAATATTTTAAAGAAATATATTGATCTTATTAAAAACTTTTATGGCTCCTTATTTGGATTTATTTTGGAATGTTCACTAGCAGACCTGAAAAGATCACTTCACCTTAAACTCATAATTTAAGTTTCTCCTAGGGTGTTTTTGTCATGACAGTTCATTATTCTGTCTTTAAACTCCTTAATTTTCAGAGACAGATTTCAGATGTGCTGAAAGTGATTAGAGCTCTCGTCGTGAAATTGTCTTCCCTTGGATTTCCTTATGCTAAAAAAATGCTTTGCAGCAACTGCCAGTCTAGTATGGCAGCAGAAAAATTTTCATCTAAGTTGCCAAATGTTTTTGGGATTTGCTTTCCTGTGTTCAGGCAGAGTTCTATGTCTAAATCTTTTAGGATCAGATAACTTTCTGGAACACCTGTTTCTGCCCTCTGACTCCTCCCTTGTGGTCTGACAGACCTCTAAGTAGCAGAACAGAAAGCCTGCATCTAAAGGGACTTCAGACAGGACAACACTCTCCAGGTGACCTGGAAAAGCTCCAGGACAGGACTCCTGATGGCTGACCTGCTGACACCAAAGGAATTAAGTCATGCATGGCTGTAGGTGCTGAACTTCTACCCCCTGGGAGAACAGTGCTCCTGTGACCTGAAGAAAAGCTCCACAGTGACGTGAAGCTGTAGCTCCTTGTGCTTGCTGCACAGATGACCTCTGCTCATTTTTTTTTCCCATGAGGAAAGCAGATCTTTCTATATTGAAATTGTACTGACATTCATTTGTTTCTGCAAAATGGGAAATTCTGCCCAGTGGAACTATGGCAAATATGTGTGTGCTGTTCAGTTCATATTACAATAACTACAGTGTTTAGCAATGAGTCATTGATGTTGCACATCAGCAGATGAGTAATGCTTTTGATGATGTTAATGGACACCAGGAAAGTTTTCAAGGAGTGCATTCATTTGACTTGTTTTCTCTCCCGCCCACAAATTTCTTTAATTTCAAATAGGCCTCCTACAGCACAGCAAAAAAATCACAGCTGCAAACACTGAGACATGAAATACTGCCTGGGAAGTTGGGGCAGTTGATTCAGACAAGTACAGAGCTGTTTGGGTGTTATGATTAATAAGGAAAATATTTTAAGCTGGCCCGACAAACTGGGGCATAAGCCTTTCAGTGAGATGTATTTAAATTGCTGCACTCAGACCGAACAAACTAGATTGATGTAATGTCCCTGTGTAGACATGCCCTTGCTCTGCTTGCCTCCCTGCTTTGATCTGAGATCAGGGAGCGAGATGAAAGCAGATCAGAAGAGTGCTCCCTATTGTACCTCCGTAAGTGATCACATCTATCTTCATGTGACGCCATGGCAGCTGAGGCCAGCTCAGGTGGCAGAGCTGATTTCCCACAGTTATAAATGCAAAGGGACTGCAGGCAGAGAATTTCAATGAGGGGCACTTGATTTTGCAATGTCAGCCAGCAGGCCCTCAATCAGCTGATTGAATCTTCTACACTGCCTAACCATTTAGCCATGTTTTTGGAAAGCAGTTGCATTAGAGGCAGGGGTGAAGATGTAGTCTCTTGTACTGTCCCTTGTTCATTTCATGTCATGGAACAGAATAGTTATTTCAGTGACATGAAAATTAGGCGTAGTTCCATAAAATTAATGTCACAGTTCTGACACAAAAGAGAGGAAATGAGCAGAGAGTAATTGAACCTGTTATTTATTGATATGCTATATGGAAAAATAAATATGTATTTTTGATAGATCTATGTATACACAAGAAAGCATTACTTATTTGCTGCTTCTAGTAGCCAGGTACAGATATTTTGATGCCAAACACATGTTATGAGTTCTATAGAAATACTGCCTTCAGCTGAAAGAGCCTAAGTATTGACTATGTATCTATAATAATTTTGCTTGGCTAAACTTACAGGGATACGGTGTGATTTGTTTTACTTCGAAGGAAATCCCTGCTTAATGTTGTGTGGAGGAAGTAGTAAAATCCTGCTCTGAGTTTGCAGGACCTGGTAGAAGCTGTAATGCAAAAGCTTTTGCTGGAAAACAGCACTGCTGGAGCACTAAATCACAGCCTTTTGCAGAAAATGTTGAAATGAACCCAATGCTTATAACTTCCATTAAAAAAAGCCTTTTTATTTCTCTGCTGTCCGTGGATACACTCATGCAGAAGTTAACTTCATTTTGCACTTGATAAGTGGTTGCTTTAATTTTTTAATTGTTTGTACAATAATATGGATTCAGTCTTTGCAATCTTTTAGTGTAACCATCCTTCGCAATAAGAATTTTTGTGTATTCCAGTAGTGTAAATGAAAATAAGAGAGCACATATCATTTTTTAATTAGCTCTTCTTTGGCCCATGACTGAATAAGGGTCAAAAGCTTCAAATATTTTACAAATTATTTGTTTGTGCAAGAAAATATTCAGCTATCTTGTCTTGTTCTAGAAAAGAACTTATCTAATGTTTAGAAAAAACTAGTTAGCCTTTCAAATTAGTTCCTGCAACTAAATAATTTGTTTTCCTCTATTGCCATTGATCAAACTTTTCCATGTCAAAGAGTATACCAAACCAGAATTGAATACCTTGGAAATATGAATAAATTCATTCAGACTGTTCTTTCTATGTCAGTGGTTAATAATGGTTGCTTAAAAGCCTCAAAATGACCTGAATTGGAATAATGTCCTGCTCTGCAGTGAATTAAATGTTATTTTGAGTATCAGAAAATAAAAGGAGAGCTTAAACAGTCTCCTTTTCTTATTAATTTTTATGCAAACTGGGATGCATCCATAAGAAAAGATGAGTTCCTTGAAGAGTGTTAGTCAAGTTTCACTCTGGACGTGAACTTTTGTCACAAGACTTGAATATTAGAATTTGGCTTCTGGAGACCAAGTCCTGTGGCTGATAAAGCTGTCAGTAGTTACAGTTGTTGTGAAGGCTGTTTCTGAGTTTGCATGGGAATGAATAGCTTTCTACTCAGGCATTTCAGTATTTGTACTAATTTAGTGCTTTCCACTTAATGGATGTTTGGACTTCTGAAAGCAGACAGCACTAGGGAAAAGGCAATCCCTTTTTTATTTAGTGGAAGACGAATGGAATGGAGGCAGCCAACAAAATTATCTGCCTCCCTGGAGGCTATGGAAAATAGTCTCCATTGCAGTTCAGAGATGGACTTTCATGAGCATAGACAGACAATTGCATGAAATTGGGTTGAATTATGGGTAGGTAGTTTAGTAAGATGGACTACTGCCCACTGGGGAGAATTTTGGAGCTGTGAAAAACTGATCTTTAACAATGATAATATATGTAAAAATAACAATTTGTCTTTGATGGAGATAACTTTCCAAGGTTTTGGCCTTGCTTCTTGAGTATCAGGTTCATCTACACAGAGCGAAAGGAAAAATGTAAAATAAAAAGTGTGTGTCTGTGTCTATGCCTGTGTCTGTGTGTGTGTGTGAAATGACATCCTTTACTTTCATTTTCAAATAACACAAAGAAGTCAATTTTATATTATTTATCTACTTCTACTCTGAATGATGTTATTTAAAATATTTATAATTTGCAGTGTTTATGCAGGAATCTGAGGCTAATAATACAACAAATAATTCTGAATAATAGCCTAACATATAATTCAATTATAGCATACTTTAATAGAATCAGTTTTTACAAAAACACATTAAAAGAGACAATTTTTCTCATTAAAATTCAACAGGCATTTAGCTCAGCTGGAACAGGACTTATCTGAGCCTCATTCATACTGAATTTTCAGATAGATTACAAACACATAGGCTTAAACAAAATTAAGTACAAAATACTTTTTGGAGTTACAGCACTGAAAATATTTGAGTGGCAGCATCTGTATAGTTTTTATGAAATCCTGTATCTTTGCCCTTTCAAATTTTAGTAAATTGCAGTTTTGTAAACCATAATTATATGGGGTAATACTTAATGGCTATACTTGGTAATGCTGAGACAAGGTTAATCAAGTTTCTAAAAATTTATACATACTTTCTCATTCCTCATATTGGTACTTATGTGCTTCAGGTAATTACAGTCATCTATAAATTTTATACGTGGTTGGGTGCTACTCCTTCCTGTAAATCTATTTATATTTGGGACTCAAACTTCCACATATTTTCACAAATTTGACAATTTTAAGGATATATTTTTTGCACATCTCTGGGATGAGAGGAGCTGTGTTAGCAGTCTGAAACCTATCTTGAGAAAATGTACATCTGTGACTCTGTGGTGAATGTATGTCAGCTGCTGCCTGAGTGCTACCCCATGGAGGATGCTGCTTTTAACTTCTTTTTGAACTATGAGATACACTACAGGCTGTTTGAACCCCTGCACTGTGCTTGACTACATTTCCTAATGATGTTCTTCCCCTCTATCCTACAAATTCTTGAAGTTTGGACTAACTTATTACTAGCTGCATGTGAACAAGGGATTACATTTCTGATCAGCTTCTCTTACAGGTGAATCGTACAGGGATTAGTGAAAATCCATCTATTTATATACCACAAAATTGTTGTCTCAGTATGTTTACCCTTTCTCCTCTGTTGCCCAATTTTTCTGTTTGTTTGGTTTTTGTTTACTTGGGGCTTTGTTTGGTTTTTGTTTGTCTTTTTGTTTTTGTTTGGTTGGTTAGTTGGTTGGTTGGGGTTTTTTTTGTAGATTAAAGAAAATTATGCACAGAGTTCTCCATGTGCTCTGTTACAGGCCAGACCAGAGAGAGAAGAAGAGTGGGGTTTGATTCCCAGTTTTTCATTCCATCTAGAAGGGCGGGTAGTGAAATTTGTCCTGTAGCATAGTGTCTGGTAGGCGAGAGCAGCCTGCACGTTGCCGCAAGAGCTGTTCTCGTGTGCCTTTGGTCAGTAACAAGTGCCTGTGATTCTATCTTTATCCCTGGTCCTTCTGTTTTTGAAAGAAGGCTTCTCACAGTGTTTGTAGCAGCTCTCTGAAATGTGTAGGGTGGCTGTTAGACCTTGCTGCTTCTTTTCCTATTTTTTTCCAAACGTAGATTTAATGATCCTGACTGGGATGCAACTACTCCAGATGTATTCTGTTATGCCTAATAAATCAGGATTTCTGTCATTCAGCACCCTCTCTGATTCTGTTTCCGTGTTTCCATTACTCTTTTTGGGTATAAATACTTCTGTGAAGTAGTAATTTTATCATTTTTTGCTTTTCGTTTCAGAACTTCTCCATTTCTGTTTGTGCATAAGATAAATGGGATTGGCAGGGGTGAGAGAGTTTTTGTCAATTTCTGTTTACTCTTCTCATCTTCTTTGTTTTTTTTTTTTTTAAGGATAAGCATGGAAATCTTGTCCAGGAGCCTGAGTGTTGAAACTCATGACCTGAGAATGGAATTACTTACTTTGAATCTGGCCTCCTGTCTGGTGTAACTGGATGACCTTCCCTTGTATTCCTTGTCAGTCATGGTCAGACCTTGGGGTGAAAGATGAGCACGTCCTTTAGCTCTGAGAGTCGAGTTGTTTCCGAATGGACCAAGATCTGCTGTAACCTGCAGTTCTCAGGAAGGGTGTGCATGCTGGTAACCACCAATGAGCAAAATGCAAAGAGTTTCACACACCAATCTGTGAAGATTTACCTGTTTTTCTCTCTTGGGATATTGACCATTCATTCATTCCCTGAGAAGAAAATCCTGTTTAAAGAAGGACTGTGGCCAAGACCCAGTCCAGGACCTTGGAGCTAAGACTGTTCAGGGAAGGAACTGTGGCCTTGGCAACAAAACCTTGTACAGAAGAACTAACTTGAGCTAAATTTCCTAGCAACAGAGTAATTTATTTTCCTCCATAGAAAGAACAAATAACACGTAAGCCTGTGTTTTCTAAATTATTGCTATAATTTTTAGTATACTCCTTCATACTCCTAAAATGAGAAGCATTTAGTAGACTATTTTGCTCTGAAAGGAGATATCTGTGGTTAATCATGGTGCTGCTGGGAGAAAAGAGATTACTGTTCTTATCTTACTGCTGCGCTCCTCAAAGAGTGTTCCTAGTGCTGTGCTCATTCCTACCTTGGCTCTTGAGTTGCTTATTTCTTTTCCAATCCACTCCACCCTTGCTTTAAAGGGTTGGCAATTAGGCTTCAGTGGCTGCAGAAGCAATTCTGTAACATCTGCCTTTAAGATTTTTTTTTTACACAAAACCAAGGCATTACCATAGGATTAAACATACGTAATTTATCATTTGTAGTGTACTGCCTTTACTGCAGCTAAATTCAGCTAGACTGTACCAAATGACAATTACATAGCTTTCAAAATGTGTGAAATGCTAGCTTTTAAAGTCAACAATTCATGTAAAGAGAGATCTTGCCTAACCATACACATCTTTAAAAAAACCCCCAATCTTAAAACACAAAAAGCATTACATTCCACCTCTGATCTTTTTTTTTTTTATTCTCATTTCAGTGATGGACCATTTGTCTTAAGCCAAAAACAGGTAAAGCATATCTGACTTTTATGTCATTTGCCATACCCACAGGAGCTGCTTTGCTTCATTGCTAGCATTGTTTAGATCATTTGTACCAGAGAGGAAAGAACTGAGAAGCCAATAAATTGCAGCTGCTTTTAAAAAGGAGCTGAAAATCAATAATAAATTATTGTTTTCTATAGCAGTTTAGGTTCCTTATGTGTCCCCTCTGACATGTGGATGTAGCTATAAATTAATTTAGTTTTAGACTGTAAAAAACCTAACTTTCTCTGGACTGACTCTCTGACATGCATTAGAGATATAAAAATAACATACCTTGGCAGGATAGCTTTAGAGGAGTGCCGAACACTGCAACTTATTTTTATAGTTTAATGAGATATAGGCCCATACTTCCAGAGGGAGACACAGTGAGCAGAACACTCTATAATTTACTGCGGTAAAATGATCAGGATTCATGGTGTCTATAAAACATGAAAAACATTCTTCATTCCTCACCAATTAGATCATAGTTACAACTCTCGGCTCCTTTGAGCTTAAAAGAAAATTCTAACTGCTAGACATAAATGAATGCTGTGGTAAAATTAAGGCCTTCAACAGCCCAAACAGGCTTGAAAGAAATGCCTTCTGGATGTTATTAACATGCATATTTAAGTGCTATTTTTAAAATTTAACTGCAAGCCATAGCAAGCAAAAATGTTTATAATAGCTATTTCAAAATTGAAGCATTAATTTGAAAAGCATTTTCATTGCTGTTAATTTCTTCCCAATAATTTTATTTCAGCTTTTACTACAGCTGATTTTTTTTGCACGTGATGACAGACAACTTGAACTGAAGTCCTAAGATTTCATAATTTGCTAGCCTTGAAAAGTTTCTCCCATAAAATATGTCATACACAAAGGCTCAATTCATCAAACATGTCTGATTTACAAAGTGAGCCATCCTATCTATTTCAGTGGTACATCAACGTAGGGAAGGTAGATGGACATGTTTTCAGAGTCAATGCTTTGGTCTTGTGCTTCAGTTCAGAGATGAATCATCGCACATCACAAAAATACCTGTGGCTTGTTCTGCAGGGTAGGGAGAACAAAGCACTGTGAAGGAGCAGGAGGCAAGGAAAGAACAGATAGCAAAGGTGCTTGGTTTTCTGTCACAGGTTGCTGGTGTGGTTAATCTTCTCTGCTTCAGTGCTTCACATTTTCAATTCTTTTGCAATTTGGTCACACTGACAAGCCACAAGCACTCTTTGTTGCTTACAAGAATTGTTGATTGCTTGACAGAAATGAATTTGAGGGTGGCTCAGAGGTGACCTTGCAAGACTTTGAAACATCAAAGTGTGTTGTTCTGATATGCCTGATAAAAGTGTCATTTAAATATCCATGGAAACTGGCTTTCACATGCAGCTCAGGGGCTTTGGTCGTAAACAAAATACTGGACTGTGAAGGGATTTCAAAGATATACCTTACCCTTTTGATGTCTGCAGCTCATCCTTTTCCTCAACTCAGTAGTCTTAGGAAGTAGTCAGTTTCTTAAGAAGACTACTGAAGGTGCAGCTAAGCTGTTCAGTGGGAACACTGTGATTTGTTTACTTTGATATTCCCCGTAGGCTACTGCTCCCTGTGAACAGGGAGTGTGTGGTAAGACACAAGTGAATCCCCACCTCGGTATTTAAAAATTAAAAATGCATTCATCTCTGCATAGGTCTATATTTGCATGTGGTAAGTGGGAAGCAAGCTAAGCAGTCCTGTATTGCCAGAGAGGTGTTGAAAACCAGGCAGCAAAATCAGTAAGAATTAGTGTCTCATTTTTTGCTACGAGTTTGAAAATGTGTTTGAGCTGTTCACTGTCATCAGGGTCTTCTCCAATGTTCTCATTATGTCAACGGTATTTAAGTCCAGGTATTTATTTAGCTAACATAATGAAGTAGGGGACTGCTGTTACAGATAATTAAAGGAGATGAACAGTTCATATTTTTTCTTTTGTAATTTTTCTCCAGCTGAGTGAGACAGATATTTTTCCAGCCTGTGGACAAAGATTACTGTATCATTTAATACAGCCTTTTAAAGATCACTACTGTAGAAATGAGAATTACCCTCTTATTACTTTATCACCTTGTTTAACAACAGAATATTTGTAAAACTGGTTTACTGAGTTGATTAATATGCACAACCAACCAGCCAAACCAAACTAGAACAAAAACCAACAAAAACAATCCCAGTGTTTTTAAAATACTTGACACCTTTTGTTTATTACGTCTTATTCAGGTTTTTTAATTTTCTGGAGGATTGGTTCACTTGTATAGTCCTAGATTTTTGTCTTTTTTTCGATACTTCATTGATTTTATTTTAATGATTTTAGGCTTCATACCATCTGTGATGTACAAATGTTCAGAAATTTTCTTGGGAATCTAAAAGTGACAGGATCCATTTCTTTAGCTTCTCTTTTTTTTTTTTTTTACAAAAGATAAACATAAGAATAGTAATAAGAATGTTATTAGACTGGAATAACTGACTTGGAATAACTGATAAAGAACACCATTACTTTTATGTGAGAGTTTCACAGCGATTTCAAGTGCAAGTTAATTGAGCCTACTCATGCTCTTTGGGGTGAAGTTAATTAATATTATCACCTTCATCACAGGCCCCCGCTGTGAACAGTCCTGGGGTTCTCCTGGACAGTAAAACCAAGCAATAAAAAGCTGCGTGTTTTGTGATTAGATGGGAGTGATGCCTCCTTTAAAGATATGATCTTGCTGTACTTATTAAAAAATATAATTTAAGGACCTGCCTTGGACCAGGTGAGAAAGTCTTAGGAAGGGAGCTTAAGCTACCCAGCTATATGCAATTTCTGTTCACCATCACTCTCCTCTAGGGCTCTGGTGGAGAGCTTGTGTCCAAAGTCATCTCTCTTTGTCACATCCACCCTGGCTGTGTGGCAGGGTCTGTCACTGCAGGAACAACAGTCAGAAGAGCAGGACTACATGCTCCTATCTTCAGGTGCTCAGTCCAAGGTCATAGTCTCATCTTCAAGGAGAGAATGTTTTCACTTTGACCTAAGAACAGGAATAGTCTTAGCGTGGGCACAAATTCTCTTCTTCAGTAAATGAATGTGGCTGTAAGGATAAAAGTGTCCAGTTTTCAGGAGTTTCTGTCTCTTTTCTTCCTGTGTACAAATGCCAGACATTTGGAGGGAGGAAGAGAGATGGAAACTGTCATACGGATAGCAGCATGACAAATGTAAGTTGGATTTCTACTTCTGTCAAGACTGACACAACAGAGGAGAATAGAAGGGGTTTAGTTAAGGAAATAATCTAGTTACACACGAGTAAAAAATATATAAAGCCTATTGTCTTTTAGTTAGCTTATTTATTTTAATTTTCTTAGGGTAGAAGGGCTGGAGTGCTGTAATCTACAAAGAAGCCCCATAACATGACCTGAATAACATGGCAGCAACATGTGTGCAACATTCGGGTTGACTTTGCTCTGTGTAAAGCAAATCTGTCATGCCTCCATTCTTTGAGCAAAGCTGGAAAGAAGATCAATAACTCATAAACGTCCGGGGAAGTTTGTGACACTAGAGCTGATGACTGGAAATAAGAAGTAAGTCGATTAGAAGTTTTTTAAAGATCTCACATACAGAAATATGGAATGTGGAAGAGTTTTGTCCATGCTCCTGCCTTTTGGAGAGAAGTCTTGCTCCATAAAATCTCTAGAGTTAAAAAAAAGGGTTTTGTTTACTTTGGATATGGGAATAGCTACTTTGATGTCCCGCTAACTCAAGCAAGTTCTTAGTGCTCAACTTCAAAGCAGAGTTTTGGAACTTCAGGGCATGCTAATAAAGTGTCCCCAAATACCCTGTGCCTGTTGACCTGTTGATGGTGGGTTCCAAATCATCAGATTATTCAGTGCAACTGTCACCAAGGAAGATATGCGAGGGTGGCAATGGAACAATCTGAGGAGTAACTCATAAATGTACATGGTCAGTTCTATAGAATCATGAAAAGTTAAGGTTGGAAAAGAACTCTTAAATCATCAAGTCCAAAAACAACCTAGCTCCATCACCACATTCACCACTAAACCATGTCCTCCAGTGCCATATCCACGTGTTTCTTGAATACTTTCAAGGATGCCAACTTCACCACTTCCCTGGGAAGTCTTACACAGGAAGTTGCAATGTTTGGTAACCCTGTCAATTAAGAATTTTTTCCTAATATCTAATCTAAAACTCCATGTCAAAACTTGAGGGCATTTCCTCTTGGCCTTGTCACATATTACCTGGTAGAAGAAACTGACACTCACCTCAACACAACCTCCTTTCAGGCAGTTAAAGAGAGTGATAAGGCTTCCCCTGACCCTCCTTTTTTCCAGGTTAAAGAACCCTAGTACACTCAGCTTCTCCTCATAAGACTTGTGTTCCAGCCCCTTCATCAGCTTCATTGCCCCTCTTTGAAACATGTGATAAATATGTATTGTGCATACATATATTTTGAGTAATATATAATATATAATTATATATTACAGATGTAAAAGTATATTGTGTGTATTTATATATGTTTATCATAGAATCATAGAACATCCTGCATTGGAAGGGGCCCACAAGGATCACCAGTGTCCAGCTCCTGGCCTGGTACAATTCAGTCCCAAGAATCACAACATGACAACAGAGATTTTAAGCTTGATTGCTTCATGGTTGCTGGAGCCACGATGGCCACAAATCTTCACACATGAGAGCCTGTCTCTTAACAAGCAATAAATCAAGGCAAAGGAAGGCACCTTTCCTAGTTGGCTCCATTAGTAACTATACCTTGAAGTTTTCATTGAGATGTTTTAGGACTATTCGGGACTTGCTTGTGCTAGCTGTGTGATGCTCCCTGTTAACATTTGGCACATTGATGTTCCTATAAGGACAAAGGCAGTTGCTTTGAAGGTGTCCCTTAGTTCCTCAAAGAATAATTCACTGGCATCATTGTCCTGGCTAGGTGGCCACAGCAGACTTCTGCAATGACACCTGCATTATTTGTGTGTCCCTTAATCCTTACTCAGACACTGTCACCCTGCCATTGCCAACTTCAGGCTCTGTACATTCCAGCCCTTCCACCTCTCCTGCCCTGCCTGTCCCTCCTGAAGAGCCTGTGACTGTCCAACATGGCACTCCAGACACAGGGCTCATCCTGCCTGGTTTCATTTATTCCAGTGATGTAAAATCTCTGAGACCAGGCCAAAGCCTCAAGCTCCTCTTTATTGCTCCTCACACAGTGCGCATTGGTGTAGAAACATTTTAGGTGTGGTCCATGGTAGCTGACACCTGGAGCAGCGTGAGAGATCCCGCTGGCATTCCCTCCTTCAAGCTTTGGTGTGACTTCCTATGGCTCTGGCAAGCATTGATTTGTCCGTTCCCCCTTTGAAACTAATTTAAAGCTTTGTCGATGAGCCCCACCGCCTCCTGTGTTTGAACCCTTTTTCCCCTCTTACAAAGGTTCATCCCATCAGGTGCCATTAACCAAATATTGTAAAGCTTACCTCATGGTCAAAAACTCCAAAATTTTTCCAGTGACACCAACCTCAGAGCCATGAATTGACCTGATGGATCTACCTGTTCCTTTCAATATTATTCCTACTACTGGAACAATCAAGGAAAATGCTACTTGTGCTCCTGATTCTTCAACCAATCATCCTAAGACCCTGATATCCATTTTGATTGTCTCTTTGTTATCTTATCACCACTGACTTGAAGAACCAACAATCAAAGAGCCTTACTGGGCTGGAGAGCTTTCTAGTAATATCTCTTACCTGAGCCCCAGGGAGGGAGAAGACTTTCCTGTTGGTTGGGTCTGGTTTGCATATTGGGCCCTCCCTTCCATTAGAAGGGAGCCATGTCTGACAACCACCCTTCTTTTCTCTTAACAGAGAAGTTCATGAAGGACGGGTAAGATTGCATTGCCTTGAGTGGGCCCTTCATCCCAGAAGGACCTTCATCCCTCTTATCAGTTGACTGTCCTTCTAGTTCTAGGGCTTCATATCTGTCATAAAATGTTCCAGTCCTACCTGTCATTGTCAAGTTTTTGCCTTCCTCCCACTATGGGCAGTGACCAGCTTCTAGCCTTCATGTTCAACAGATCCTTGACCACTTGAGTGTTCCAAGTCCTCCTGGATCTCCACTAAAGTGGAAGTTTGAGAGATTGTAACATCTCTGAGAGTAACCTCTCGATCTCTTGCTCATTTTCTTCAATGCTACACAGCCTATTCACTTCCTCCTTGTTTTACACTAATTCTCTCCTTGAGAAAGGAAAAACAAATCAAAGTCACTGAAACAGCTCAAATTGGATGTGTGGGGACAGGGAGGTGGGGAAAGGAGTGTTTTTGATGTCCTAATCTAACATAAATATATGGCCAGGCAAGGTTAAAAAATAATGATGATGAGAAAACCCAAACACTGGGCAAAGCAGTAAACTGATTAGTCTCCTTTTAGAGAATGCAATGGATACAAAGTAGCAAAGTACAGTGCAGGGAGAGTTTTGAAACTGGTATAAAGGAAAGGCTTTAATGTTTCAGAACTCAGTAAACTCAAATTAAACATTATACTCTTTTCTAGTGCCTGAGACTGTAACTGAGCTGCACAGTTAGATTAGAGAGCTTGAGACATGAGGAATTTTGCATGCCACGCAAATAGGGCTTTTTCTGTTTGAAGAAGACCTTGTGGATTTGGAGCAAGCCCAATCTGTCTCTTCAGCTAGCTAGGAGCCAAATCTGATCACCGGGTAAAAGATGACTGAACCTGCTACATTTTTATTTATAAGAAGGGAGCTGACATTTAGTTTTCTTTGCATCTTGAAGTGGCACTCCAGGGTGTCTAATGTGATGTCCAGGAGTAAGTGAATATGTGGCTTAACTTGTTGTAAGTCTGCATATTTTAAAACTGCATTCTTTGTTGGCGATATAATCTGGCATAAAGTCTGCATGGCTGTTACAGCTAAAAGACTGTTATCCTGTTGCTCCCTGAGCATTATGGAAACTTTGGTTTCTCTTTTTTCACTCCATTTATTGATGTCTGTCTTCAAGGCACTGTGGTGTGTTGACCTAGAGCTTGATCAGAAAATGACTGAAATAAATGATCCACTATAAAGTTTCCAAAAGGCTGTCCCTTTCACCTCACTTTAAATTTGATTTTGCTCCTTCCTGTTCATTCTGCTGCTCATCTCTCTGTCTCTCTCTGCCCACTTTCCTATCAATTTCTGCTCAGCCTCTTTTTCTGCCCTTTTTTATTTATTCTTCTTCTATTGCTGGCACTCTCTTTCCTATGTCGCATTCTTCCCTGCAGTCTTTCTTATGTCATTCCTTTATCTTTCATATCCAAACACCTTATTTAATCTACTCTCTTATTTTTTTCATGCACATATCCTAGCCTTTGAGCTTTTGTTTCCTATCTCTAATTAGTAATAATGGTTATCTCTTTACGTGAGAGAATTGGAGATGTACAGTTAAAGGGCATAATCTATTACTCTCCTTTGCACTCTCTCTCCTTGCTCTATTCACTCAGTAATTTTTCCACTCTTCTCTGTCTACTCTTGTGCTGCACACCCTAAAGCTCAGTGTTTTGCCAGTTTTCTCCGGGAGGTTGTGGCAATTATTTTTTACCCTCTTGTGGCAGGATTTTCTGTTTTTACTTTGCTTTCCTAGTTTTTCCTTCTCTTCTCCTCTTTCCCACTCTTATTCTTTAGCTCTCATTGCTCTATTTTCTCCTCTTTCAGGTGAAGTTTTCTTCACAAAAAAGGGAAAGGATTGCAAAAGTCTGCTAACATGGACAGTCCAATACCCACCCTTTACACACATTTAAACTAACTGCACAAACCCTTAGAGAGTATAATGTGGTGAAAACCAGCAGGAATCTAGATTTCCCCTTGCTGTCTAGAAGTTCTTTGTTTGCCAGAACTCTGACTTCTGGGGAACAGAAGGTTTAATCTCTAAGTACAAGTTTATTTGCAATTCATGAATTTCTTTGTGAAACGGACATCTGAAATAGTTGAACGATGCTTCACAATGGGGTTGGGTTACTGTACCTGAAGTTCAGTGTGGCCCTGGACCACTTCTGAATCATGAGTCTCCTTTGTCCAAAGGCTGATTTTTGTTCTGTGATCATATTTCATTCCTGTACCACATCTTTGCTATTGTCTGTGAAGCTAGGTGGTGAGGGTCTTGATTACGTTCATGAGAAACTCAAGGAAATGGAGGGAAAGAAGCAGCCAAGACACTTTTTAAAATGCACAACTTGGTTGGAATATGATGTCTCCCTGTGGCTGATTCTGATTAGGTTGGGTTTTGGTTTTTTTTGCTTTGGTTTTTTTTTCAGTTGGTTTTTATTTTCTTTCCTCCTTTTCCTAATTCTTAAAAATGGAGGATGAGAAATATTTTGGGAAGGTTGAGAGGCAGTCTGCAGTGGCATGGCATGCATAATAAGTTTTAGTAAACTATAGAAATTTTATCATAAATGAGTTCAAAACTTCTACTTGTTAGAAAATTGGTGCTCTGTTGAATCACCAATAGAGTTTTTCTTATGAGTAGAAGTGATATAAAATGTAAAAGAGAAGGAAACCAGAAAAACTAAGAACACGGAAGATGAATTGGAGGTCTCTCATATTAAAACATTGGTCTCAGTACTGACCTAGTCCTCATTTTCTAATATAATGTGTACATTAGGCCTATATACGGTACTGCTTTGTAAAGTCAGCATTTTTCAAAATAAAATGGATCTACTATTTTAGCTATATCTCCAGGACGGTAGGCAAGAAAACACCCAAGCTTGTCACTTTCCTCACTACTGCTTGGTGGAATGCATCTTTTCTTTATTCCTAGAAGATGAAGAAAGGTAAAGAGTTAAGGGTCTTAGTACTGTATCCCTGTGACTAAATGGATGTGGGCAGTAGGACCTGTCCTTCCTCACTGTAGGGAAGAGGCTGGGAATGAATCACTCCCTTCTGAACCAGTATTAAATGTTACTCTTGACTACAGAATGATAGGCAAGTTCATCCTTCCCGTGCATGATAAATGTCAGTCCATTGACTTTTCCCACAACTACGAACACAATATCAAGTTCCTGCATATCAGCTGAACTGCAGTACCAGGCTGTGTACTTGCTTCTAGCTTTTGGCAAAGTAAGGTGAAAGCCCTTTTCTTAAACATAAATGGAAGAGATTTAAATTACCTCACACTTGCAGTGGGCTAAGAGCCAACACACAGCTTATTACACTAGCAAGGCTGATAGGGAATTCATCATGCTATTGCAACTGGATCATGTAACTGACCCCTTCCCTAATGTCTTACATTGATAAGAGAGCTCATAATGGGATTTGATGTAAGTGTTATCCAGGATACCATGGTAAAACCACCGAAAACCTGAAGGTAGTTCATGGTAGAAAGGGCAGCTTCATTAATAATTTTTGTCCACAGGTATAAAAGCAAAGTAGTTCCTGTACCAGAGGAATGCAGTAGATTGTTATTAGCAGAGATAGATTCTGCTGTAGCTTCACTAGCAAAGTCTTGAGCCAACCCTGCCTGCGGTCAGGAGAGATCTTCAGCTAACACAACCCCGGTTCCAGATCTATATGCCCATCCTTAAAGCTTCCCTAGAAATAAAGGGCAGTGCAGCTCACTAGTTCCTAGCAGCAAGTTTATGACGACTCCCAAAATTGTAAGGGTTTTTTTGCCATTCTCTATCATTCATTCTATTTAAACTGATCTGAGAAAACACAGATTTTAACACGAAGAAATATCTTAATTTCAAAACAACGAAGTTTTTGAGGGTAAGTGAATTTAAGATCGTGAAGTTACCAGCAGTCATTGAATTTTGGTTGTTTTTCCTCCAACCTCACTGTCTTTCTCCTCCCTTTTGTGAGGATCAGGATTGATGCTGCATTGGGATTCTCACTGACATCCACCATAATCAATGTTTCTAATCAGTGTTGCTCTGCTGGTCTCATGTGTGGAACAGAGCAGAGTGCCCAGTCAGCACAACACAGAGACAGGGGAAAATGAGGAAGGGAGGGAGAGAGAGGCAGTGAAGAGGTTGGAAACAAATTAAAGAGTTAAGCTTGGAAGACAAAGCAATCTTCAAGTGTTTGTTGCAATTCAACAGGAATGTGGTTAGATTGTGCACTTAACCTCATGCCTTCTATCTTGGTGAGCACTTCATCATTCTTGTTTTATTGGCATCAGGATCTGCAGCAGCACTTGCCTGAATTTCCTGTGCTTCCCTATTCGCTGAAGTATAGTTTGAAGAAACCAGGCAATGCAGAGGGCAGTTAGCAAAGATGGCCTCAGAGAAAACCACTTGAAATTTGGTGCTGTATTATGTATTGGTGTGATTTGTGACCACCATGCAATTTTAGACTTTCCTAACAGTGAAAATAATCACAAGTTTCAAATAATAAAATTAGCTTGAAAATGCTGTGTTTTACCAAATAAAATTGTACCAGAAAAAGTGTAATTCTGTAATTGGAATAATCATAGAGGATTACATTGAGAGAGAGAGCAAGTTAGCAGAAACACAAGAAAAAATCATGTAAAAATGAAGGAGTAGAAAGTAGAAAATATTGATGACAAATATTAGCCTTAAATTTATGTAACAAAGCAATGTTTCAGGTACCTTTTATAAGATTTGAAGAATATGAGTGTATGAACGCTCACTCTGCATGGGCTGTTAGAGAGTCTGTGGTGTGTCATTAAATATACAGTCCTACCCATCTTACCAGGCTGTGTTCAATGAGAAAACATGCTTTGTCTCTGATCTGCAGCTCAGTTCCTCAAAAGTTTACCTCAAATCTTCTAGCCATCCACTAGTCCATGAAACCTAGCGTAAGAAAAGTCCATTTGAAAAGAAGTTCATGTAAACTGAACTTTTTCTTGTCCTTCCCAGATCAAAAGCAGCATATTGATATCTTCTTCCTATTGTTATGTCGCAATTTTTTTTGTATTGGGCACATTAATATTTCTTGCTTAAATTCAATACTTGTATCCTTTGCTGTTTGGGGTTTTTTTAACAAAAAGGTATATCTTATTTATTATTTTGTTTTAATGATCAGTAATTGATTTTGTAAACTGATGCCACTGCAATTACTTTAGCTCAGTAGCAAATGAGGAAAAGAGCTTCTGTATTGATGCTGTGTGCCAAGTAGATTATGCTTCTTTAAAATGATACATTGTCTTGCTCTTGCATGTGGAAGAATGATTCAAAATCATTTCATTATATATCAAAAGATTTCCTCTCTCTTTAGATCTTTATCAAATACTTTTATGAGACACTTTTAGAAGGTTCTGACTCTACGGAAGATAATGGGATGGTTCCCTTTGAAGAAAATCTAAACCTACAAATGAAAGAGTAGGTGCTTTTGAAATTCTGTAAGAAGAGTTTTTATACTGGTACAGAGGAAAGAAGAATCTGATCTGCTTAGAACAAATTATTATTTAACAGTTTAAACAACATAATTTCCAGAAGAACATGTTTATAAAATAGGCATCTGTTTTACATTTATGACTATAAAACTCATATAAACATGGCAAATGTCTTACTTCTCAGAGTTAGAGACCATGTCTGCAGTAGTCATAGTATGCTCACTGAACGAAAGATCTTTGACTCAGGAAAATGAACTTATCACGACACACATGCATACTTTCATATGCACTAGGGATAGAAGGTCTCAAATCCATGTGTGGAACATTGAATTCCTCTGGGCATGACTGATGCATGCTCATCTTTAGAAGACTCAGATCCTCCAGCTTCTGTGAAGCCATTAGCAACTGGTTCATCTACTATGCAGAAGACATATACTGCCTGTGCTTTCCCATTTGCTCTTATTTGACAGCCCTCTGATGACTGTCCACCAGCAGACACACCTCTCTGCAGCCCCTTTCTCAGCTGCTTAGATTTAGTATATAAAGATATCTCTCCGCTTTGTGCATTCTATATTTAGCTCCTTCTTTCCTTGCTGTAAGTTTTACTTTTCTTACATTTTACTCCTGCCCAATTTATTCTTAAAATGGATTGTCCCATTTTGATAGAGACTTCTTCCACACAGCATAAAACTTAAAGGGAAGTCTAATGTTAGACTTTTATTGCTGTCTTAACAATCTCACTGCAATCTGCAGATAAGAGAGAGCCGGGCTGTTCTCAGAGATGTGGTAGGATGACAGGCAACGGCCTTATTCTGCAGCAAGAAAAATTCCAGTGAGATATTAGGAAAGCATTGCCATGGAAGTATTAAAGAAGTGAAGGGGGTTTCAGGGCTTTTTCGAGGGTTGTTTTATTCTTGGATTAATTCAAAGCTTGACACAGTCCTGAGTTTATGTTTGTTGGGCCAGCTTTGCTTGGCAACTTGAACAAGTTGTTCTGCAAAGGTGTTTTCCAACCTGTACCATTTTAATAAAAGAGAAGTTCCCCTCACTACTGAGCTACTTTTGACTCTTCCTGAACCAGACTTCAGTGAGCACATGCCTTTCTATTTGTTGGAATCTGTGGTCTAAATAATGCTCACAGTGTAGCTCACATCTGCTTTTAGTCCATCTGAAGCAGTGGTAATATGTTTTGTAAAGGGACAGTGGTTTTTGTATTTAGTATGCAGTTGGAATTATGTAAAACTGACCAACCATCTAAACATCACACCTGAAATGTGAAATACAAACAAACAAAACCAAAAAGTAACCAAAAACCCCAGAAAAATCCAAGCCTCCAGCTTGCTATTTAGAAGTACAAGATCTGTATGGACAATTCAAAGATAAATTTACCCCCAAGATCCTTTGAAATTATTATTTTTCCTGACTTTTAATTTTCTGTGGATTTTTTTAGGATTCAAATTCAAAGAATGTATCTTCAGTTATTTATTGTTTACATGAAGTGCAGGTTTTAGATATGAAAATACACTTTTGGCAGGAATACATCTCAAAGGCAGCTTCCTCAGAGATACTGTGGGGAGACAATTTGTTTGTATGAGTTTTTATTTTCTTTAAGCAGTCTTTGGCATCAGCTTAAACTATACCGAATGTAACATCCTTGAGAGAAATATGCCTATAGAGAGATTTCCGGAAGTTTAAATAGATACATTTAAAAATCCCATGTAGTGAAAGCTTTGGTAGGTATAGAAGAACCCTGGATCAGAGATACATTCATCAGACAAAAAGGCGGTTGGCTTAGGTGGACCTGAAGGGAAATGTCAAAACACAAATATGAGATAGAGAGTAATAAAGGTGGCTTCATTTCAAAAGGTGGCAAACAGCAGGAAGAATAAATTTCCTTACTTTTGAAGTAAAATGCAAAGATTTTGCTAGTGTCATTGAAACGGAGATGTACCTTAAAAGATTTGTTCCAGAAAAGATGTTAAATATTTGTTTAACTTCGAATCAGTGAATAAATGCATTCACTTTTATGGGTCAGGGCTAAAGACTAATCATGTTGAATTCATTATACATGCAGCAGATATTACAGCATAATTCCCAAAATAGCACATGATGAAAATGCTGAACTAATTTTGCCTTATACTGCTGATCTTTTTTCCTTTTGTTTTCATTCACTTCTATTTTTTTTCATTCACCTTTTAGTTTTTTTGCTGTTTATCTTCTGACAAGTATGCTTTAAGACCGAGAACCACACAATCACTGTTTGCATTTTGTTTGAACTGATGTCAATATCTGTCTGAAAGCTTACTCTGAAATGTGACATAAACATACTTTCATTCCAGCATATTTGCATCTCAATCCATTAGTAACTGATGTTTCATTTTTGTCTTCTGGCATTAGAAAAAAGACACTTTGAAAGTAACTTCTCAAATACTAAATGAATAAAAATATTTTCAGGGGATAAATGACATTTTTATAGATATTAACAAACACTTCTCTTGCAAATAAAAATTATTGCAAAAAAATCAGCTTTCTTAGTAGTTGCTTTATGAAATGTCATTTTATATAGATAATATACTTTAATCAGTTTAGGGACCCTTACCATCTGTGCTATGGGAAAAATACTTTAATTTCTCTTAATTATTCCTGTGATTCATGAGTTATGACCTTTCTCAGGGACAAAAATAAATGCCAGTTCTTTCATGAACAAAATGTGCACAGTGGGAATACAGAACCCACACAGTGGTATTAAAGCAACCAATGTCCTGAAATGAGTAGATCAGCAGAAGCATCAGGAAGCAAATATATGGCATTCAATCTGACAGTTGGAGTGGGTTGGTTATATATATAGTGGATAAATAGCCCAGTAATTAAGTAGGAATACCATTAACAGTTTAGGTGGAAATAACAGCAAAGTAATCCCCTGGGACATCAGAGGAAAAGTAAAAAGCCACAAGAAAGACGTTGTATGTGTATTTAGGGTAATGCACTAGGGACTATCTGGTAGCCACACTCTTGCGGAGGGCTGGTACACTTTTCTAGGAGCATCTTCCTCATGGCAGGACAAAGTGCAGAGGCAAAGCAGAACCTCCATCTTAACTATCTTTTATTTAGGAGAGACAGCCACAGACAGTGGAAGAGCTTCCCAGGACACACCACAGGTCAAAGCAGGGGTATCTGGATGTGTTTAATTGTTGCAACGAAAGGTGTGTTATTTTCTTCCTGTGCAGAAAAATTGGGACATCATGGGTAGTAAAAACACTTCAATCCCTTCATTGTTTTTTTGTTTAGGTGATATAAATTGTTCTAGCTGCACGTTTCCAATACTGGAATAATACTGGAAGAGTATTGCCTGTACTGAGAGGGCCCCTGTCTTGCGCAGGGGCTGCAGATTTGGTCCTGAAGCAATCTAGGCATGATTTCCTCCAAGCTAGCATGTAAAAAGACAGCAGTGATGTACAGGCATTTAGGACATTGCTTTCTTTCCTACCTGCTGAATTGATTCTAGTGAGGCAAGTCTGAACTCATTCCTCCCATCCTCGTAGTATTCCTAGGGAGATGGGACGAAAAAAATTTTTTACATCACTCTTCCAGTGGCCAGGAATAACTCTGCTATAGTGCCAGCAAAGAGAGCAAGGAGAGAGCAGAGTGGAAGCTTATGCTCTGCTAGGTATTGGTCTTTGGGGAGAGGCTTGTGCCAGTCTCCAGGGAACATTTCTGCCTGTCACAGCAGCTGTTACTGAGATTTCCTTTTCCTAGTCTATTCTCTTTTCCAAACTTGTCATGCTCAATGGTACCCCCTTTCTGGTCCTTTCCATCTTCAGGTTAAATGTTTCTGTTTTCCAGCGTAAGCACCCTTGGGTAGAGGGTGGGAAAGTCATCAGGGAAGTGGAAAAAGAGGAAGGGCTCAGTGGGGACAACAGTTGTTGCCTAGCAAAAGGCCTGCCAGGTGTAACTAAATTTAAAAAAAAAAAAAAAAAAAAAAAAAAAGGTTATAAATAAAACCCGGCATGTGCAATTCACCCCACAGTCCAGCCACCAGAACAACCTGTTTCTGTAACCAACACCTCTGAAAACCTCAGATATTGGATTCATGTCATTTGGGTCTTAAGGTCATCTTTTAGTTCTCCTAGAAATGTGCTTCGGATTTGCAGATAAGAGCCTGGAAAGATGAATTTTAAAGGATCCAGTGCCACAGAATTGTAGAATTGTTTAGGTTGGAGAAGACCCTTAAGGTCATTGAGTCCCACCATTAACCTAGTACTTCCAAGTCCACTAGTAAACCATGTCCCTAAATACAACATCTACACATCTTTTAAACACCTCTAGTTATGGTGCCTCAACCACTGCCCTTGACAGGCTGTTCCAATTCCTGACCAGACCCTTGGGAAAGAAATTTTTCCTAATATCTAACCTAAATATCCCCTGGAGAAACTTGAGGGCATTTTTCGTCTTGTCACATCTTACCTGAGAGAAGAGACAAACCCTCATCTCGCTACAATCTCCTTTTGGGTAGCTGTAGAGAGTGATAAGGTCACCCCCTCTACAGCCTCCTTTTCTCCAGGCTGAAGGCCCCCAGCTCCCTCAGCTGCTCGTCATCAGGCTTGTGGTCCAGATCCCCCAACAGGTCCATAGTCCTTCTCTGCACTTGTTCTAGCACCTCAATCTTGTCATGAGGGGCCCAGAACTGAACTCAGGACTCAAGGTATGGCCTCACCAATGCCAAGTGCTGGGGAACAATCTGGTTCTGCTGGTCACACTATTGCTGATACAGGCCAGGACACTTCTGGCCTTCTTTGATACCTGGGAACACTGGCAGAAATTAAATAACCAAATTTTGTAATTTTTAAAGACATGTAAAAACACATGACACTTCTGATATCTCAATTTATGATTCTTTTGCAATATTGCTCTTTTCAGGCAACCCTCTCCTGGTTTATTTGTATTCATTGTCTGACACTGCAAAGTCTTATGTAGCTCAACCACGGCAAAGGACTTATATTCTATGTGGCTCATTTGCTATTATCTTTCTTCCTTCATTAGTTCACAGTGTTATATTGCCCCATTCTCTGCTGTTACACTACTTAATGGTCTGGTTTGGAGCCACTTTAAAAATGCCTTAAGAAAAGCTAAGCAACTGCTAGCAACTCCTTTAAATCACAAACAACTGGTCTCAAAAGGACTCTGACATGATTTCCGTTCTAAACTTTTTTCATTTGACCTTGCAGAATTAGTCTTATCCTGGGCTTGTACTATTTTATCCTTAAATAGGCTCTCAGTCCATTTTCTTCAAAACGTAGAGATTTAGAGCTTATGAATTTATAGTTTCTATGACACCCTTTCCAGTTTCAGAAAGAAGTCCCTGTTTAATAATTTTTCACCTTCTATGGATACTTGCTGTTTCTCTGGATGCAGCACATGCTGTATTCTTGCCAGTGCTGCCAGTGCTTAATGCCATGACAAATGACCAAAATATCAAATTTTTCAGTAATTTTCCTCCCCATAATTTAAATATTTTTTAGGGCAAGATTTCTTATTTTCTCCTGTGCTTTGTGGTTAGGGATTGCCTTATCTTTGCAAGGTGAAAATTGGGTTATGGGCTAAAATTTTGTTGTACACTAACAAATTTATTTTTGATTTTATTTTCTGCTGTAATGAATGTTTCTATCTGTCATTTCTAAAACCTTAAACCCCTTATTTTATTCAAATATATTTTGCTTTGTTATGAAGCCCTTTCTACTTAATTTCCACGTTATTACTTTATCATAATTTTCCACATCCAGTTTTAATTCTAATGTTATCACTAGTGAAAAAAGGCCGAAAATGGATACTGGAGTTTGGGCCAAGTTCACAGAATAGCATTTAAACAGTCTTCTTTAAATGGCTGTTTTTTAATGAATCTTACTTATTTTAAAGTTTTGGGTCAACTCAGGAGAAAGACTTCCCTGACCCCCAAGTTGTTGTCTAAACATTAAGTCTGGTTTGTAGATTTGTCATGTTTTGTACTGGATATATATCTTAGACTTTTTACCAAGGTTTCTTATCACTTCACCTATAGGAAGGTCAGAGAAATTTTCTAAAGTGCGAAATGCCTGTTATTATGTTCAGGCTCCAAAACTAAAGATTGCGTTATCAGTAATTTAATACATCATTCAAATTTATTAGAGCTACAGTAGACATGTATTAATTTGAAATGTTTCTCTGAAAGTAAGGCAAAAGCCCAACATTCTTGACATTCTTCTGCAGAGCTTTTTTTTTTGCCCAGGATATATAATTTGAATTGTGTGATCTGCTGACCTTTAATCCTCCATTCTTTTTCTTAAGAAGTCTTTTTTTTTTATTCATCACTGTGATCTCAGAATAAAAGGCCTCAAAAGATTACTTTAGTTTTGACTTAGAAAACATGTTAGCTTCTATTTTAGAGGGGAAAAAATGCATAAAAGTTACTTGTAATGATTGTGTCACTTTAGAAAATCAAGACTTGACCTTCATTTTTGTCATTTTCCTCTGTGATGACAATTTCAAAACAAGCTTTTTCAATGTAGTTTAAATCTGGGATGCATGTTAATTGTGATTCATGTGCTAGTGGCCAGAAATGTTTGAACAACATTGAGGATCACACCTCCCTTAGGCTTAAGGACTTAGAACACAAAACTGTAGTCCATATAGTTAAAACAAACTATACAATTTGATTATGTTAAGTATATTTTCAGGTTGTTGTGCTAGAGAAGCAAGGATGTGGCAGACTTCTCAAAGAGGCTTGTATTGGATAAGGAAATATCAAAATATTTGATGTCTCAAATGAGGTGAAGAAAAAACAATCAAACCAGATTAAAATATTGAAATCTTTTGCAAAGATTATCAAGTCTTACTACAGCACACTTGCTGATTGATGCAGCTCATGAGCGCACAGGAAATTCAAGTAGTGGACTAATTTTGGGTGTGACTAACACAGAATTGTACCTTTCTCTTTGCTGCTGCTGCCTCTGAAAGCGGAAATAGATGTTTCTGTATGTGGAGTCATCATGAGGAGGCTTGTGAGACAAGAATATTGTTCACTTCAAAGCACAAATAAAAGGCACAACATCTGATTGTCAGCAAGTAATTATTTTCCCTGTGCTAAAGCTCATTGTTGTTATTATTTTTGTTTTAAGGCATATTGAAGTAGTGCCAGTCATGCTAAGTTTGGGAGATGAAACAAATGTCAGGTGAAAGAATGAGCTATGATGTGGGCTAGGAAAACTCAAGTAATAAATCTTCCTAGATGCTATTCAAAGAGCAGTGTGTGTTTAAAGAATAAGCTGTGAAAAGCTTGAAACAAATGCCAGCACTGTGATCATTCCATGCATTATCTCTAAACCATTGTTATACGCATGCCACACACTTTTTACCTTGCATAGTGTATAATTAGAAAGCTGGGTGTCTTGCCACAAAGCAGTCTTACTGTGATTTTAGAAATATCCATTTACAATTTAATTTCATTTACTGGTATCCACTTTCTTCCAACTATCTGGTCTAGAGATGAATTGCTCATTGACCCCATTGTCAAAATGACAGCATGAAAAGGGAAGCATGTGGTTGTAATAATAATGTGGTACATGTATAGAAGGTCAGAGAAGCAACAGATTAACATTCCAGCACATGATTTCCCTAGGGACAACTCTTGAAAGTATCAAAGGCCAAAGGTCGTGACACTGATAATGTCCCTAATGTTGTTGGCAAAATAGTTGCTTGGATTTCTCCTTTCTAGGGGTAATGCTTCTTTTTTTCTTTTCTATTAGGTAGCAAAACCTGCTGTGAACCCTGAAAAATTAGTTCCATAAATATTAGTCTAATTATATAGGTAGTGTTGGTGTTTAAATCAACCAATTGTCCAGTCTCCATTAAGTCATGTATTAAAATGAAGTGGTTTAAGTGAAGAAGCTTTCTTTGTGACCTAGAATTTTGTAATGGAAAAGTTTGAAAATGTTTTATTGTTGCGGGAAATGCACAATGGATGCTATGCTTAATTTCCATCACAGAAGTGCAAAAGATGGGAGGCCAGTGTGTATGAACAAAGAGCTCTTAGCCAAACTCAAAGATAAAAAGCTTAAAAAGGGTTAGAGGAAGTATAAGTAACACGAGAGGAATAGTACTGCCTGTGCATCCTAGGATGGAGCTAGGAAAGTTAAAGCTCAAAAGGAATTGAATGGGGCCAAGGTCATCAAAGACAACAAGAAGTGTTTTTAAGTACCTAGGTAAAAGGAAAACTAGGGGATATATGGGCCCACTGCTCAGTAAGACAGTGGACTTTGTTCTGCAGGACTTGGGAAAGGCTGAGGTACTGATGCCTCCTTTGCCTCAGCCTTTATACAAAGACAGCCTTTAGGAAGGCCACGTTCCCTGCAGGAAGGAAGAAATGCCCTTAGTGGAAGGGGATCAGGTCAGAGACTAGGAGCAAACCAGGCACATGTAAATCCATGGGCTCTCTTGGGATGCACTCATGGGATCTGGCAGATTTCATTGTGGGGACACTCAATAATCTTTGACAGATCCCAGCAACAGGGAGAAGTATGAAAAGACTGGAGGAAAGAAAATGTTATAGTGTCATCTCTATCTTCAAAAAGGTAAATATGACCCGGAGAACTACAGACAGTTCAGCCTTGCCTTGGTCTCTGGGAAGGCAGTGGAGCAGCTAATCCTGGAAACCATTTCCAGGCACAAAAGTACAAGAAAATCATCAGGAGTAGTCAGCATGACTTCACCAAAGGCAAAGGCCACAGAGCTGACAAGGGGCTGAAATATCCCTCACATATAAGAAAAGTCTGAAAGTGTTGGAACTGAATAAGAGAAGGCATGTGGGGATCCCATCAATATGTACAAGGATATGAAAGAAGGGTGCAAAGAGGACAGAGCCAGGCTCTTTTCAGTGGTGCTCAGTGAATAGAATACGGCAATGAGTGAAAACTAATACATGGGATACCCCCTCTAAGCCTCACAAAACCCTTTTTATCTGTGAGGGTGACTGAGCATTGGCACCAGATACCCAGGGAGGTTGTGGATTCTTCATCCTTTGGGACACTCAAAAGCCATTGGGACATGGTTCTGTGCAACCAGCTCTATGATGAGCAGGGTATTTGGATCAGATGACTTTCAGAGGACTATGTCAACTTCAACCATTTTGTGATTCTGCGACTGTGATTCTACGATTCTGTGAAATTATCAAATTCTGTGAAATATGACCAAAATTTCTTTTTAAAAGTACTCCAGTGTCAAAAGTCACAGAAAAAAATTACCAGCAAATCAGCTTTCTGGGCTTCAAATCAAGTGGGCCTTCTTGGTAAGTAAACAGACTTTTGCTCTATCTGACTGCCTTGCCAAACCCAAGCAGAGGTCTGCAATTCAATATGAATGCCTTAGTAGTCAAAGGGTGTTTGAAAATAGTTGAGACTGAAAACTGTGAATGGACTCTTTTAATTAGCTTAAGGTATCAAGATGAAAGAGAGCCCTTTTCATGCTCATGGCTGTTTTCACCATGTGTGGTATTTCCTTCCTCCACTGGCGAGACATAGGCGTGCCTAACCAACATTTCATTATACCGAAACAGAAAAACTGGTTCTCAATTCATTTCAATGTATGACATATGGGCTGGAGTGAGCAGCACTCACGTTCTCAAATAGCCTAAAGCAAGTAGTTTAATAGATTCCATGACTACTTGATGAGCCTGAACAGAAAAGAGGGGCCAGAGGGACTCTGGCAAGAAGTAGCAGGAAGAAAATTAAGCAGGGTCAGACAATTAACCAAAGGTTTTCTGCTGTTATTTAAAATATTGTTATGTCTTCTCTGCTGTACTCTTTCTTTTTAAAGCTTCTGGAAATATTCTTACAAAAATTCAAAACACAGCCACAAATCATTTATAGGAGACAAAAAACAATAAGTAGTGTCAGCACAGAGGGATATATTTTACTTGGTCATGCCAGAAGGAATTATAGTGGGCTGTGATGAGTGGAATATAAAGTAGCATAAGTTACCTGTTGACAACAGGGTTTGAAATTATAAAATGTAAAACCAATATATTTCCCTCACTGTATCAAACAGCTGGGATTTTTTATACTTAGTAGCTGAATAGCATGTCATTTTTCACAGCCCCATAATTCTGTAAGCATGTTTAAGTACATGCTGTTACTTATTTCATTTGTTTTTTTGTTTCAAGTATTACACAGATTGTGATGCACTGAAATACAAATACAATAAAAGTGATCAGCATTTTGTGGAAAGCTGTTATCATAGATGATTTTCTGGTCTTAACTTCGGTTTTGCTCATTTAGGAGATTGTATTTAATATACTGAAATAGCTAGCAATATTACTATCCTCTTATGAACCATCACTGAGCTAAAAAATCCTGCAGGAATCTTATTTTTTCATGCTATTTAAAAATCTAATTATAAATATAAGCCTTTATGAGGAACTGACAGCAGCAGAGTTCAAATAAGAGCTTTTTGAATGACAGATGGTAATAAGCAAGTCAGGCAGTTAGATGATGGTTTATGTGCTAGACATTATAGGTGTTGTAACTATTGACCCATGTTAATGTGGTTACTCTGGCAAATAAAATGCAGGAAACAAAGCTACCTTGAATGACTTATCCCAGCTGCTGATTAGTAGAATATCTGTCAGTCAGCAGCAGGGTCTGGTTACTTGCCAGATCTTAAACCCTTACCACCTTGTCTTTTCCCTCTCAGTCCCTTTTTTACATGCTCTGCCATTCCTATTGCTGTTCTCTCAATATGCCTCTTTAATACCACTTTGATGTTTCTGGTAAGGAATCTGAATCTGAGAAGTAAAGCTAATAGGGTCAAGAGGAAGCAGAGGTGGTAGGAAAGGTGTTTATCTCCTCTTGCAAGAGGTGAATGAGTCTTTTGTCTGCAAGGCACTCTAAAGGCCTTGTATAGAAAGGTGGCAATATAAAATGAGGTGCAGTGAATGGGAAAGGCAGCAGGGATAGTTGCTAGCTTTGCCATCTATATGAACTGAACCCATCACCCATAATTGTAACACTGGGGGGACAACTAACAATCTATAATCTGGAAACCTGTGATTCAAGTGCAAGGAAATGTGTGGGAATGGCAAACAGACTTGAGAAAATCCAGCCTTGGTTTGTTAAATGTTTATCTTACCAAATATTCAAAATAAGCATATTTTTCAACTTTTGTAGGAATTGCACTGGGATGTGCAGCTAAGATGCAGCCGTTCCTATGATTCCGCACACTATTTCTTTCTGCCGTATTGTTTTGTGCTGAATAAAGCTGGCATAGCTTTTGGGTCATTGCCAGTTGTGGGAAGTATGCCTGCACTGGAGAAATGGGCTGTCAGTAAGTGAACCAGCAGGATTACAGCATTTCCTCGGTAATTATGATGCAGTGATTATGACACTTTCTGGCTACATCTCTCCTAGTTAATCTATATTATTCTCAAAATAGACCATAGGAATGTTAACTTTAGTCTTTCCAGGACAGAAAGTGACAGACTGTCTGTCAATATTGGGCTTTTAAATTGTCTACCTGTGTAGAGTCAGGGAGTTTTAGGGTGGATGATGGTGCAGTGAAGGTGGATGGCAATTACAAGGCGTATGTTTTAGATAGCCCAGTCAAAGAGCACTGAGCAGATTCAACACTTGTGCTGCCTCAGGGGAGCCTGAGCTGTTAATGGAAGACGTGTGTTCATTAACAGAGCAAGTTCAAGGAGGTCATATTACAGGAGGTACTGCCTGGGTCCTGTGGCATAGCCCGTGACATCATTTAACTTGTCCAGGTACAAGTTTATGATTTCATTTTTCAGTCCCTTGAATTCATTCAAAACCAAAATAACAGAATTTATTTCCTCTGTATTACCATAATGATACATCACCCTCATTATTTTTTTTCCCACTACTGATTGCTCTTCCAGCATACGACTTGCCCTTTAATTTCTAAAATTATTTTTGTGTTAAAGATGAGGAAATGGGGTCAGCTGGAGTCTCACAAAACTCAGTGTGAATATGCACAATATTTTTTTGGCTATTGAAACAAACCAGTGACACTAGTGGTGCTTAGAATTGCTGCTACTGCTTTTTTCTTGGCGAATGTTTTTTCATGTCTCGTTACCCAGGCCATTTCTGTGACTGAAGTATGTTCAGACCAGGGACAAAGTAATAGCAAAGTCACCTGGCTGCTAGGTGAGGACTATCATAACCGAGCTAGTGGTTACTTGGAATAAATGAGGTCTTTGAAGACATGAAGTGTGATTTCTTATTTTCCCTTAAAAAAATACAATAATTTAATAATTTTAAAACATTATATATGTACATATATACATATTTTCCTGAAAAATACTGGTTTCATCCTGACATGGAACAGGTTAGTGTCCCACAGGACAAAAAAACCTCCTTATGAATAATGCTCAAAGATAGATTTATTTCTATGTTGTTTTCCTTTGCTTGTCTCCTGTGTTCAGCTAGATTTGGGAAGAGCAAGTCAGCCAAGTAATGCCCACACTGAACTCAGCAGTTTCCCTCCCCCCTATAGAAAGTTATAGACAACAAGAAAGGAGTAAAATGCATTGACAGATATCAAACTTAGTGAACTACTGAGCAAATAAAATCAGGCCAAAGGAACAAGGACATACGGTCCTCTGCATTTTTCGAGAAGGAAGGAGGACAGGTAGGTGGGCAGAAAATGAAGGCAATTGCTCATAATTGGAGGTTGTATCTAATTCTGTTCAGCATTGTAGAGCTGTTAATTTCCTCTACCCAGATTGCATTGCAGCATGCACAACACACTCACACATGTAGCAATGAAGGGCACCATACTGGTGCCCTTATCTTCCTGCTCTTCCTCTTCTTTCTGTACTAATCTTGCTCAAGTTGTCCATGCATTGGGATATCCTCGTGTTAAAGTTCTGGATTTTGCCCAGGGGTTTTGTTTGTTTATCCATGCTTAGTCTCATTGATGGAGCATGTGTTCTTCTTAAATCAACCTCTTAAAGATGAAGTTGTCTTATGCCACCCTGTAGTCACTGAAGGCTACAAAGGATGTATTTCAAAAAACAGGTTCATCTTCATTGCCTACATCAGACGTGCTGTTAGTCTTATCTGGGCTTTGTGCATAAGACTTGGTTACTTCTGAGACGGACAACTTGGATGCTCATTTTTCCTGAACTCATTCACCAATGCCAAGGTTACTTGTCCTTAATTTCTTATTAACTGTAGTCCTGTTCACACCCTACTGATAGCCCAAACACCTCCTTTCTTGGTATTCATCACTGACTTCAGCTAGGACTGATTTTTTAGCCTCCTTGCAATATTGCCAGTGCCCATGTGCCAGCTGGCAATAAGCATTTAGGAGCTGACACGGGCTAAAGATTGATGCAGGCTGAGGCTAATTGCTCTTAATGAGGAAATGCCACTTTCCCAGACCTGTGACTTTACTGGGTCCTATGGAAAGTGGAGGCACCCATTTTTACTGGTGAGAGCCTGCAACAAGCAGACTTGACAGACCATCTTTAGGGCGGCTGGAGGATCACAGTGGAAGGTCTGTTTGTACCATGTGAAATATTATGCCAACAACAACTTTATTGGCTGGGTGCCGGGGAAGACTGGCAGTGTTGAGGACTTTTTGCTGAAAGCAGGTCTGAACTATAAGGCTATCTTTTTTTGCTGGGATTTTCAAAGGGTTTGGAGTCTGGCCAAAGACATATATTTATTAAATCAATGAGTTATGTAATGTTTTAGTAATATGTTGCTTTTCCCTGGTAAACCTGGAAAATATAAGACTCACATCTTTCCTGAACACAGTATCACTTTAAAAGGGGGTCTTTTCTTGGCTGTCGGTTGCATTATGTACTAGATGTCGGCAGTAATAGAGTGCAGAGAAATCAGAAGAGAGCTAGTCCAAGGAAGAGATAAGACCCAAGGATCTATGCTTTTATTTTCCACATGATCCTGGTCACTAAAGCCAGGATTGATGGTTGAAATTTGTGGTTGCAACTTGGTTCTTGGAAATCAATCAAAACTGTTTGAGGTAATGAAGCAAATGCAAGAGAAGTGTTCTGTTTGGATTTACTTGGTTCAGTTCAGTTTCAGAAGACAAGATTTTTACTGTCTTCCATATTGATGCCATGTCCCTGTAATACAAAATTGACTTGGACTTGTTCAGAATGAGGAAAAGGAGGCAAAAGTTACTGGAAGTTTACATGCAACTTGCAAGCAGAGTGAAAGGGGGAACAGGATTTAACTACCAGATTCTAAATGGCTACGAACAAAAGAAAATGGCATTGAAATGAAGCAGCTTCCCTTGAGTCAAAATATACTGAGCTAGCCTGAAAACAAATGCTGTGCCTCAAGCTGTGGTACCTTTTTCTATTTCTTCTGCCTTAGGAAATTGGTAAGGATAAGCACTGCTTTCCAAATAGCAGTTTGTTAGATGTCAACAGCACCTGGATATGACAAAACCAAAATCCAGCTTTTACAGATTTTCAATAGTGACCAGTTGTTGAGTTGAAAAGGAAGCATCAGATGCTGCTTATCAAACAAAGACACTGTTTTCATGCTCAGCACCTCAAAGAAAACTTAGGTTTTCTTTAAAAAAAAGATCTTTGTTCCTTTGAAGTAATAGTAGGCGATGTGAAATGAATTTTAATCAGGATCTGTCAATACCTATCAGTGCACAGCATTTCATATCACTGATAGTAAGAGTCTGAAGAAAATGGCAAACTGAATAAAGTAAAATCTGGAGGCAAAGCACAGAGTTTCCGGTATCCAGGTCATATAGGGGCACCAAACATCTTTCGAGTACCAAAATGCCTTCCACCAAAGGAAAAAAACACAAGATAACTCCTTTTATATATATCCTTAATATAATCCCATTTCTTGAAGGAATTTTTAAAATTTTGTCATTAAAATCAAAATGGAACAAACGTGTTTATTAAAGAAATATAAATTTTAACAAAACAAATAGAACCACAGTCTGTACTACAGCTTCAAATACTCAGTGTTTCCTGATAAAACTACTTGATGCAATAATTAGAAATATTATGTAAATATTAAACTTAGAAATTCAGAAACCAGTTGCATAATCAATTGCTGTCAGAGTAGAAACAGTTAAAATCAGGATAATAGGAGAGATGAATTCAAGCTATAGGTGGTCATTCTGACATTCTTGTTTTGCTCATATTTTGGGTAGTGTTTTTCCTGAGAGTTCATATTCTGACACATGAAGTTGCAGTGAATCTGGAGGGAGGACATGATTATTTTTAATGGCAAATTGATGAAATAACAATGACTTCAAGATTGCTATCATTGCTCTTCTTAATGTGGCACAAAACAGGGACATGAATTTCATCTACAGATATCAATACTCTAAATGTGCTTATAACATTATTTTAGTGGCAATAACCAATCGATGGTATTAAATGCTGTGAAAAGAGAGGGTCACATGCAAAGCAAAACAGGTGTGATGTGCCAGAGCTTTTACAACTTCATCTCCAGTCCTCTGGAGTCAAAGTCTCTTACTTTGTCTTTTCTGAAGGCCAAGCTCTCTGTTTATTTAACTTCAGGCTTTGGGACATAAACTAACATAAGACAGAGTTTTCACTGTCATTTCTCTGAAGCACCTCTCCTGGCAACCAGGTTAGCTGTAACTTAAGTCTCACAAAGCAGTGAAACTTTGTTTGCATATTTTTCCAGGAGTCACAAGGATATATATTCCAGTTGGGCTGTCACTGGTAAAAACGGCCTTGTTGCCAGGTTTTGTAGTGCTGATCATCATAAGGGTGAATATAGTAGTGCAAAAAAAGGAAGGAGAATTAGATGGATGGGTGGAAAGAAAACACTTTAAATAATACCTAATGGGAAAAACCATAAGATGTTATGTGCCAAAGAGACAGATTTTACTCTTTTTAGATGCCCGTGCCCACTCTCACTGCAACACAGAGCAAATGTGTGGTGTTGACAGGAAAACCGATGCTTACAGATTCCTGCAAATGTAGGGCCGTGGGGAGTGTGTACCCACACATCACAGCACCAGGGCAGACTACAGCACAAGCAGAGTTGGAGTGAAATGGCAAACCTCATCCTTTTCACTCACCAGACATTTGTTTTGACATCACTCTCAGATTATGAGTGAGATTGGTAAACTTTCTTTCCTGCTTTTTTGCACTTTCTCACTCTTCACTGAGTTATCCCTTGTCACTCTCCCTATTGAAAAAAAAAGGTAGAAGTTAGACCACTAGCAATCACTCTTGTTAATATGCTGCAGGGACAGAGATGTGTCTAGATCAAGATTTTCAAGCTTGCAGCTAACCACACGGAGAGCTAAAATCAGCGTACACAGCACCTGCAGTCATGCACTAAAAGAGACTAATAGAAAAATAGAGCTCAAAACAAAATCTGCTTTCACTGCACAACAATTTACCTCGGGCTTGTGTTCCTATCTTGGGTCAAAAAAAGAAAGGGTTAGAAAAAAGAGGCATTGTGCCAGGACCTTCACACAACACATCAGGGTTTTCCATGTCCCATAAGGATCTGTTTGTTGTTGTTTTTTCTCTTTCTGAAGGAACAGAGATATTTTGCAGGTTTCTTATCACGTAGTGTTGCATCCAAAGTGGGTGTTTAGAATGGAACAACTAGACATTGTATCTGTATGATATACTTCAAAGACACTGATAGTAAAAGCAAAAGGAATATTTGTTCTTCAAATATGAAATATGACTTTAATTGCCATGAAAAATGCTGATCTCACACCTGCCAACAAATGCCTTCTCAAATACTGTCATAAGGATCATATTCCCCAGAAATTTCCGTTTTAGTTGTTTCTGAACACAGCAAATCTAAGGTGAAGGCATGGCTAGAATAGTGTATTGAGCTTGAAGGTAATCTGAAAAATAATCTGCGTTATTGTAGGGAGTTTATAAGCACTGAGGCCATCTGTTGAATGAGCCAAGGAAGAGGCATGCTGTTTGCAAAAAACACTAAGGAGCTGGACAGATTTACTCCTAGCTGTGGGTTGCACATCATACCAGCTATAAAAATCTTGTGGAATTTATCATGCTTGTGTTCAAATGAACTGTGCAACTTTAACTTCCTAAATTACTCTTCTCATAGTGCCAAGACTACCCTGCTTCCTGGTCCAGTAGCAAACAAGAAAAATTGCTACAACAAAACCTAGCAGAAGAACGCCCTTCTTATTCACATGTTTAGCTGCCCATATAACCATTTGTGCTATTTCTGCATTGACCACTTATTTATATCTTCAGATCTGAGGAGTGGAGAGTAAGAGGATTTGAGACAGTGTCAGACTGTGATATCAGGAGTGAATTTCAGAGATTTCTGCCTCTTGAAGTACTACAAAAGCCACTCCACAATTTGTTACTGTTGTTGAGCTTTCTCTCCACCCTGTAATCATAAAAGCCTTCCTTGCAAAGCACGTCCAGTTACTGGTACAGGTGCAGAGGAGAGCATAGCTGAGAGACTGTGATGTGATCTTTGATTTCACAGTACTGATTCCTGATTATGACCATAGGTCCTGGATTTATTATGATGTCGTGATAAGGTAATACAACACATTAAATAACAGCACAACTTCTTGATATATTTTACCTCTGAAGATTTTTTTGACACATCTTATTTTTTGTGCACAAAGATGGTCTTGGATCAAATGAAGGTATGAGGGTTAAAGAGAAATATTTTTGCTTTATTTGAGCACAACTACCAAACTGAATGATAGAGTTCGAGTCTAAAATATGAAAAAAAGTTTTACATCTTTGGGTCTGTTCCAATTTCCTTCTCAAAATTCGTTTTTTTCAACTGTGTTGCAGTCTGTCTTCCTTTTCTGAAAGATGACAGGGGAACAAAATTTATTTCATTTCACTGATGTTTCTCAGTAATTTTCCATTAGGAAGCCCGGTGTGTGTAGAAGCTGACTGATGCCATCAGGATCAACACAGATGCAGTCTGAGTCTCCTGGAGTTTTGTGTTTCTGGGACATGAACATGTCTCATAGTAGACCATTTTGCAGTAGTGTGCTCGTGTTGCTTCCCAGAAGCAGGACTTTTGTATACTGTCCTCCAAAGACAGGTGAGATGAGGCCATTTCCTCATTGAAACTATGGAAAAGGACAGGAATTTTTTTTTTTTTTACCAGGGAAAGAGGTTTATATTTATCCTTCTCATTCAACTAGGAAACTCACAAAAAGCCTGTATTTCTACTGATGGTGTCCATGCTGCAATAACATGGGAAAAACCTGCCAAAAATATGAATTTTGTTTAAGACTTTTGTACAACAATAACAGTTTCATATGTACTCTACTAAAAATCTTTATCTTCCTCTTATTCCTGGGCCTTTGTTTCTCCATTTCAACATCTCAGCATTTTTCAGCACATGAAGAAATTTTTTGATGCTTTCTTCAGTATTGCATCCACCCAACTGTAAGCTAAGAATGCAGCCTCTTCACACATCCCCAGTCCACAGACTTTCCACTGTCTGAACAGCTTTTTCACACATCTCTACACACTACCCTTTTGAGCTGCCCTCTCACTGTGAGCCACAAATCTGCACAGCATCCCTGACTACTTATTAAGCTCTGACAATGTGTTCACTAACATAAAGATCAACTGAAGGCAATGGCTTCTCTGGAGAGCTTAATAAAAATGTGTAAGGGAGAAAGACAAAGCACTGTGAAGCTGAAGAAAAATATTAGCTTTCATATTTTATGTGCATATAACATGATTTCACTTGCTGCCTGCATGCTTTCCTTTCTATTTTCATGGTGTCCTCAGTGGCAGCCATAGGAATAAGGCACACAGCTGTACACATGTGTGCATGTAAAGCTCAGGTTCTTATTTCAAATAGTAAAAAATCCTATATATTTGTCATTCGTGCATAAAGGGGCTTTTTAAAATTAAGATACAAGCATATTCTTTTTAAAAAATTAGTTACTCCCACTCCCAAAATGTGCTTGTTTTCTGAGGTATTTTTGTTTACACAGTTCTTCAGTAGTGTGATGATTTTCAATTTGTTTTTCAATTTGATGGATAATTTGTTTTGTAATAAAAATAATATAAATGTAACAAAACAAAACAAAAAGCCAGCAAAAATTAACTTACTCAGTTCCAGGCAGTGTATCTTCAGCCTTACTATTGAAAAAAGTATATTAACAGAGTGCGCATCCTCTGTTAGCCTTGCTTTCCCAGGTCCTCCCACATTGTAAAGCCCTTGTTTAAATCCTTGGGCATTCTTTTCTTCATGAGCTCTCTTTCTGCATTTATGCAAAAAAAATTGTAAAGTAGACAATAAAAGAAATTGTAAGCCTCTGGTAATCCAGTAAGGAGCATGCCTACACATGATATATATATGTGTATATATTTATATGTATTTATACATATATGCTAGAACAGACAGTGAGAAGAATAAAATAAGAAAAGAAAATATGAGGATATTCATTCTCAAAGCACATGAGGACAGTAAAAATATAAAGGTATTTCTTATTGAGCTTCAGGGGATGCTCAAAGGGTAGAATCAGGCTTTCCATGATGAGGAGGCAGCCAAGCCTGGGTAATGAAATATTCTCTTTCAAGGTTAACAGTGGACTCTCCCAAAGCTTTGCATCCCTCCTGAATTAAGATTTCAAGACAGCATTTGCCAAACACAGCTGGACCTGCTTTCTGCCTGGTATCAAAGAGTGCAGGTGAGAACTCAATGGTCTCCAGCTCCACACTTAAAAAAATCTATTCAATGCCCTAGCACCAATCCTGCCATAGGTAACATTATTGTCATCTTCTAAGTAGACTGATCATGGTTGAATAAAGTTGACTGAAGACCAATAGGAAAATCCAAAAGGACAGCTGTTTCCAGGTGCTTGGATTCTCTTCATGTGGTCCTGATGAGTTCGGATAGCCCCAGAATCTTACAAGACAGTAATGAGAGATAACTACTCCACTTTTCTTTTTTCTTCTTTTTTTGTGTGAGTCTGGGTGGAGTAGAGTTCATCTTGAAAGTCTACAGGTTTAGAGAGCTTAATTCACAGAGCTGGCTATACAAACAATAATGTCTAATGAATGTGGTTTATGTCTCAGAACTTACAATACTCCCCTGGAAGGGGCCCCTATTAAGGCGATATCTGGGAAAACGGCACATCACTGCTATTTGCTTCCCACCTCATATGCCAAAACAAATCTGACCCCAAGCCATTTCCATTTCTTTTACACATTCACTCCTTTATGCTCACCTGGAGTGTGAACTGTAACACAATTGTAATGGGAACAGACAAGCATCAGCACTTGTGCTGTTCTGATTTTTCGTGAGATGAATGTAGATTCATTTCATGTAGCAAATGATATTGACTGGGTTTATTTTTCTTTGCAAATTGAATAGTAATGGTGACTTTATTTCTTAATGTCTGACTTGTGATTTCATGGTTTCTACAAGCTGATGCATTTCTAAATGTGTACAAACTGAACACTTCATTCCAAATTATGTATTAAATGTTTGTAGTTCATCTTTCTGGTTGCATGTTGTTAGCAGCATGCAGATGGATTAAAATGCATTTTTTGTTCACAATTTAAAAATTTTGAAGCAATTTTGGAATAAAGAAAAAAAATACTCTATGTATTTGATATGTGAAAAATACGTAAAATGTGTGATTGTTTACCTTTGTTATGAGATGACGTTTCTGTTTCGTGGTTCTGTAACTGTAAGTTTTCTAGGCAGGAGGGGAGAATGGAAGAATGACCATGGGAACATTTTCCGTAAAGGACTTTGCATTAGCACTTTCACTGTGACATAGAAATGAACTAAACTGTTTGAAGATTTTTCCAAAGAAAGAGTGATAACTGGGCACTGTAACAAATAATATTTTTTTCTCTAGAATTATTTTCTTCTACATATATTATTTAAAGCCTGGTGCAAAGCCTTTTCAAAGATTGATCTGTTCCACAAAGGAGCGTGTTTGTGTATGTGTATATTCCTTTACATAAAGGAGCTAGGGATTTTTTTTTTTGTTGACTTGATGTAAAAAATAAATTGTTTGGTGAAATGGTTTACATGCACCTTGAGGGTATCTCAGCTATACATCTTCCATATAGGCAGAAGAATAAAAATATCCATTAGAATGGGTATAGCTGTAACTGCTCACTTAAAACGCCCCACAACATCTCGTCATCTTTTATGCAGTTGTTATAAGTTACAAGGACTCTCATGTTCTTATTGTTTACCATAAATCCAGTTTTGGTCGTGAGTTGAATGTACTGTAAATATCCATATATATTTTGTATACACCTGTTAACATTCACATGAATAACTTCAAATTCATTACAAAATGCATGTATTGATCTGTGCTTGCATAGATAAATAGATAATCCTGAGAAGCCCCTTGACAGAAGTAAACATCAAGTACAAATGCAGCAGCACAGTAAAGCACCAGAATAAAAATTATCATACACAGTAGAAACTGTGGACTGAATATATGCACAACCACCATTATAGTCCTTATTCTGGATTCTTGAGGTTCTGCTTGTGCCAGGGAGGAAAAGTAACAGAACTTTTAATACCTCCCATTTGTCACGCTTACCTCTGAGGTGCATTGCAAAAACACACTGCATCCTAATTGCACCATAAAAAGGGCATTATTTATAAAAGGGAAAGCTAGACCCTATGGACTGTGAGCCATTTACATCCAAACTATAAACCAAACCAAATTAATCTAACAATTCCAAAGGGAGCTATATATTTTAACCAAAGTAGGGGAAGAAAAGAAGCCCACAACTGTTTGATATAGAAAGTGCAGCACCATGTTAAACAAATGGTTTGCTACTGAATAGCAGTTTCTAATTTATGAGGCAATGAGTAAGTGGCAATTAGACATAAAATTCAATATCTATATTTTGCTAGAGTCTGAGTATAAACTGGTATCATTATGTGTTTCACTGTTTTCTACCAGCTCATTCAGAAACAATATCAAGCTGCCACTTCTATTCTAAAACAAGATAGAAGTGGTCACAAGTTTTTTCTGGGATAAAAAGAAAAAGCCCTGTATTCAAAGGTGTGAGGTATCTTTTTGCTTTTACTCTTATAAAAAAAAGTTTCTGCCAAATTCCTGCTACTGAGAGATGACTCTTCACTACCTCAGTTTACAGTGTAGTTTTACCTACCTCTGAGAAGTTGTGCTTGATTGACACCAGTCAGGAAGGACAATTAATAGGTCTGTTTAATTTTACTTCTTCTTTGCTTTCAGTAACACCCCAGGAGGAACCAAAGATCATTTATCCCAGCTAAACTTCCTTGCTCTTGCTTTAAGTGCACAGCTATCATTTACTGTCTGTAACCCAATAACTATGTAAGAGGCAGGGTGTAACTCTGTCACTCATCTGTAGAGGGACAGTGGTGGCAGGCAGTAGAATTTTGCCAGTTTCTGCTCAGCTGCTCTCCTGTGAACGGCAGAAAACTCCTCCAGCAGAGGAGAGAGGAAATGGGGCAGAAGGGACTTGGGTAGAAGCCTCGAGGGAAGGGAGAAGAAGCTCTTTCATATCCCATAGAGTAAGCCTTGCAGAGAGTTATATATCATTTCAGGAAATGGAATTGGACCATCTGTCCAGTTCTGGCCATAATTGCTGGCGGTTAAGTCTGAGTTTTAAATAGTTTCCTTTGTTTCTATCATAATTTAAAAACAAATCTTCTCTGACAATATTTTGTCAGGAGCATACTTTAGGTCTCATTTTTGCCAGTCATAGCTTTAGCCAAAAATTGCAGAAAAAAACCATCCTTCACCTGGAATCAGATTAATATCTTCTGTACTTAATGTTATATGTTCATAGAATCACAGGCAGGCTAAGGCCAGAAGGGAATTCTGGAGGTCATCTTGCCTAATCCCTGCTCGAGCACAGGTTGATCCTAAGATTTTAATAGCCACAGAAACAAGAATCCTCTTGCCAACACCAGCTCCACAAGCAATGCATTATCAGAGACCTTCTCCTCTCTCCATGCTGGCAGGGGGGAATAGACCATCTCCTGGGTCCCCATGATGCCAACAGCCACCCCCAGAGCTCTGTAGTCACTTTGGATACTCTCAGGTTTTCCAGCACTGTCACTGGTGCCTACATTTAAGAACACAATGGAGTAGTAGTCAGGGGGTCAGGCAAGCTTTGGCAGGCCTCCCCAACACCCAGATCCAGGTCTCCAGCATGCAGCAAACTTCTGCAGACAACAGGTCAGGTTGGCAGGTGGTGCCACTGTCCCCTGCAGCAGGGAGTCCCCGGCTGCCGCCACTGCTTCCTTGTGGTGGCCTTGGTAGGTCAGGGGCAGTTGGCCCAGATACCTCACTTGAAAGCATGGCCAGTTTCCTCAGCCTGGTGGACAATGCACCCATGTTGCGTCCTCTGTCCTGGCAGGGTCAGCTGCTCCAACATCTGCTGGGCAATATGCCCTGTGGCACGTCAGTACCATACCCAAGGATATTCAGGCTGGTTTGAACTCAGAGAAGCACCCCTTCTTCTGTCCAAACTGCTGACTTTGGGAGCTAATAAGTCCGACCCTTATTAAGGCTTCTCCACAGCACCAGCAAAAAGTGTGCTTGACCCTCCCTTATGGTGGAGTGCCTGCAAGTAAGGCTCCCAGCACCCTCAGCCAAGGGCAGCTGGTAAAGGCTTGAGGCTCCATTCCCTGTATCTGCTGGCCCAGACTGATAGCGGTCTCATTAGGTGGGCATTCCTATTTGTTTAGAGCTTTAAATCTCATTAAAGGTAAAAGTTCTTCAAATTATAGCGCTGTTATAGATGTGATCTCTGTGTTACTGATTACTCTCCTTCCTGAAACCCTCAGAAGACTAATTGCTGCTCACTGCTCTCTGTATGTTCTTCCATGTGTTCACCCCAGATGGCCAATTGATCTAATTTGATGTCTGAGGCAGCCATAGCTTCTCGTGGCCTGGCAGATATTAATGTTTCACAGTAGCGTGATTACAGATCCCTCCCTCCTTTCTGGACTGCATTTCAGCTCCAGGGGAAGGCAGACAGATCCTGCTGCCCAGCCCAAAGCGAAGACTGATGTGTGCAGCCACTGACAGCGGGTGCTTTGTCTGCAGGGACGGGGAAACCATGCTGCTTTTCATTGATGCTACTCTTTCTCATTGTGAGAAGAAAGGGTTCAGCTCTTCCAATAGACATTTGGATTTAAAAAACAGCTACTTGTGATTGAAGTCTTGGTTTTGATTATATGAGTTTTACATCAGCTTTTAAGTTATAGAGGGTTATTTACGATGAATCCCAGCTGAGAACTAATGACATTAAAGAATTTTGGTTCTTGATTTTTCTAAAGACTACTCAGATAAGGTAAAATATTTAAATAAAACTTCACAGATGTTGCTTTTCAAAAAGGAAAGCCAGTTGTCTGTTTGTAGAAACATCAGTTTTAATTACACAAACTAATTTTGTGTATTACCCACTGTAAAAAAACCTTTGCTTCTTTTGCTGCAAAGTGTATTTCTTCCACAGACCAAATTTTCCCCCAAATGCTGCTACAGGTAATGCTCATATCTTTTGTCTTTAATCGCTGGATTAAGAGGCAACTGCATTGGACAGAACCCAAATGTCCTTTGAAACAGATTAAAGTTTAATTGTAGAGGGAAGAATAGAATTAATAAATGCCCAGCTGTGTTTCTTGATCTCTTTTCTGGCTTGTAAGTTAGAAGAAGATAAAAAGAGGCAATCACTCTTTAAGCATATAATTAATTTAAATATTGGAATAACTTAGCATTCATGAATGCATCTCTGTTTTATCTCCTCATTTTACATCTTTGTTTGTCTTATTATAAAATGTGCACAGTCTATTGATTTCATCTATGTCCAGTGTGTAGCTGAAAAGGAAAGAAAATAATTTTAGTTTTGCCATTGGTACGCTGGCCTTGCTTTTGTGGACAAAGGCATTTTGATTTTTAAGGAAAATATCAGTGGCTAATGATATCTGACCTGTTTGATTTACACTGGTGATGATGTCTTCATTAGTCAGAACAAATGATAAATCTCCCCTTGCTGCAGCACACTGTTGTGCTTTCTCAACCAGCCATTTTAATTTTCAGGTTGACAACCAGTCAGAAAGAATCCATTACAGATGATCAAAGCTCATTTGAGATAGTCTTTGCCTCTAAAATGATGAGTTGAATTGGTCTCAAGTATGAGGAAAGATATTTGTGCTGTAATCTGCTGGTCCACTCTGCCTCGTTGTCACTCTGCATGCTGACCCATACCTGGCTGTTCCCTGTGCTGCTGACCTTGATCTCTTTATGCACTTTGTCAAGGCAAGATAGAGACCTGGGGACAGCCTGTCCTACAGACCCTGGGTGGGTGAGAGGAGGGTTCGCCATGTCTCCTCAGTATGGTCTGGGAATTACTGTGACTAAGCACCATTCCCATTTAGCCTTTCACATGTGCCAAAGCAGGGCACGTGATGCGCTTTTATTCATGGGCATAGACACAGCCTCTGTGGTTTTGTTCGGATTGGTCTGCTGGGATACACTGGGAAAAAAAAGCCTTTGGCTGCCTGCATGCCCATGTGCCATGGACCTGAGACTATTAGAGATGAATCAGTATCAGTAATTACCAAGGAATTCTTCTGTGATTTGAGGTTTGCTAGTTTTGCACTCAGACTTTTCGGATCCAGGCTGTAAATATAGCACCATAAATAGTACTTTGGAAATTCACTTTTTTTCCTGCATATTATGGTGAGGGATCACAGCAACGCTACTGAGCCAAGAATTAGAGTAAGGGCTGCAGTGGGGGGGTAGAAACTCTACAATTACTCTGTGAAATAAAGATGCTAATGCATGGGTCTGACCTGAGATTTTAACTAGCCTGGGGCTCCCCACACAATCTGCATTTGGGTTGTCAACCTATCTCATCTGGAGTAATGTGAGAAATTCTGTTACCTTCAGTTGAGGCCTTTAAAGACACAAAACATAAAAACTCCCTATCAGGATGAATCTCATATATGTACATAAACATACATATGTATGTGAATGCACAGATTGTGTAAATATATAGATGTATCTATATTATACACATATATATATATATGTATGCATTTCCCTTAGAAGAAAACCCATCCTCTTCGTGGCCTGTTGGTTAGGTCTCACGGCTCAAAATAAAAGACAAGTTCAAGTCCTTGCCCTGAACCAGACATACTGTCCACAGGGTAGTGATTTTACATTCCTTCAATTTCACATTTTTCCTCCCAGTGTAAGAACCAGACCAGGTCATTCAGGAAGGCATGGAGGCTTCTGTGCACAGCGTGCATGCAGAGTAAACACTGCTCTCCTCTCAGTACTGCAATATCATCCTTGTTAGTTCTGGCTCTCTACAAGAAAAGAAAGAATACTCTTTTCTTTTAAACACCTACATTTTAAACCTTACAGTACCTCCTTATAAAAGGATTTACAGATATTGGTTTGTTCATAAACCAAATTTAATTTCTTTTTGTTTGTAGGACAACACTACATATCCTTTACTAATAAGAGCAGTTGCGATTCCTGGGCAAAAAGGTAATTTGAAACATTTTGCTAGCAGGCTGCATATGATTTTTTATTGTGGCAGGATGTTTGTGGTACAAACTTTCAATAGTATTTTTCTCTGTGTGGAATTATTTGCAAAATTATTTTTGTAGCTTATACACTTCAACTGATTCTGGTAAGAAGAATCATAGAAAACTGTATTTATTTCCTCGTGGTAATTCGCCCAATATCAAAATGAGGTGTTCCCCAATCCCACTCTCCATGTAAAAAAATGCAAACAAACAAAATGAAAAGATGAGTTCTCACTTTACAGTACCAGTTTATATTTTCTTAAAGTGTAATCTTTAGTGATGTTAATGGGAAAAAAAGAATAATATTCATGTTGTTAAGATTTTTTTTTCACCAGGAGAATAAATATTCTGTATTTACTTCTATCCATCTGCTTTCAGTTTAGGCATTCTGTTTTTCCTGTTTCTCACATTCTGAATGGACTTTTAGTAGGAGTTTGTTAAGTGCAGGAAGAAATAAATGGTTGATTTGTAAGTAAAATGCTATCCCTACAACTTAGACCTGATTTTGTTTGTTTCCAAACAAAAAAAATTCTTCCTCACTGGCATTGCCAAATCTGTAAAGGCTTATTACAGAAGAGCCTCTATACAGAAAGGTTTGTAAATTGGGCAGTGTGGCAAAACACCACCTTCTGACACTAGCACAGTCCACAGCAATGTTTTGTTTGCGTAATGGTAATGACTTAATGCAGCAATTACACTAAGCTGCTCTGGTGGTTTCAGCAAGTCCTAGAGTTTGCAATCTTCAACCCAGAGTTTTGCAATCTCTGTGAGTTAAATGTTTCTACAATAAAGGTCCTTGATAAAGTCAGTGCATTAACAACACACACTCCATCCCAATGTTAGGTATATGCAAGGGAAGGTGCTATGGCTGGTGAAGGCTGGGCAAAAAGCTCGTCTTTTTTTCTGGAAATTTTAGCAAAGCTAAAGGATAAAAGGATGTTTGACAAAAACCTACCTTTTCTGAGAAACTGAGTCTTACTTTTATAATGTTTTTGGCCTTTCATTAAATGAAAACACTTTTCTGTGCCACTGACTGTTCCTGTGATGGACAGCTGGACAAGAGCATTTACATGGCTGGGTAGCACCACAAGAGGTATGCACTGTCTGTGAGTCCTCTCCTATAAGAAGCAGTAGGGCCATAAAATAAATGCAAGGTTATTTGTACAGCAGTCCTGTGCAAGGATCACAAACCTTTTGGGGCTGCTGGAATTATCAGTCAAACTATTGAAGAAATCATTCATAAATAAAATATGTGGGTTAACAGTGGACAGTGGGAATTCTCAGCCAAGGCTTGTGGCAAGGATGAACTGTGATCTCAAAGGAGTGGTGGCATGCTTGCGTAAATTTAGGGTTATCCTTATCCCAGAGACTTGATATTAAATAAAAAAGAATTTCAGTGGGGGATCCAGCTTGTCTTCTCTATTTCAAAATTGTGCAGCTTTGGGCTGTTATATGAAAACTGAAAATCTCAGGCATTTGAAATCCTGCAGAACAAAGATTTGTAGAGCTTTTCAACTGTAAGTAATAAGGGGAACTTCATTTACTTATTTAAGGTCAAAGGTGATCAGAACAAAAGGACAAATTGTATATACAGGACAAAAATGAGCTAACATGCCTTTTTTTATGAAAAGAGATTGCCACAAGCAAAGGAGCAGAGTCAGTCAGCATACACAAATTTGTAAGGGGGTAGTGGAGGTGGTGCTCCAAAAGCAAAATAATCCTATGGAGACTGCTCATGGCAAGTCCATTATTATCTCTGTGAAAAGAATTAACATTGTGTGATATCCAACTAATATTTTACAATAAGCAAACCTGGGGGATTCACAACCCATCCTAGTTCACATTCACAGGAGGATATTTCTACTAAATGCTTCCAAAAAGAATTAACTTTAAAAACTTATAGAGGAAATTGAATAAAATTTTCTTCTAAAGCTCTTCAAAGCTTGATCACACTGATGTGACGAATCTGATATAATTCCATGGATTGCTAAGGATTTAACCAGTTTTATATTTAATTTTTATTGCAACATTTTGTATATAATTATACATTTTCTTTCTGTGTCTGCGCTCTCTGTCTCTGCCGATAAAACCAAAATTTTTTTGGAGCAAAAATTTGACAAGGAACCTTGTGCAGTTGCAATATCTTTGTATAAAATTTGTTTCTTAGATTTGCATTGCCTGTGACCAACTCAGGCCTGCTTGCACAACTTCAGGGACTCTGAGTTATAAAATGCATTACAAGGATGCATACTTCAGTGTGTCTGATTTCTTATACATGTTCTTGTGCCCATCTGGTGAGCAGCAAGTTTCTTAAGCCTTGTTGAATCCCCTAAAATATGAGTAATGCTACTATTGACACTGTAGGCCCCATCTTATTTATTTATGGTATACTATATTCCAGAAAAAAATGCATTTCAGTTGTATACATGTGTATAGACTATTGAAGAGTTATGGTATCTGCCTTTACTCTGTTGCTATAGCACTTAAAAACGCTGATGGAGTGTTTGAAACCCCTCGTGCCCAGAATTTTGCAACTTCAGAATACAATACTGATTTTCCGCGAAGTTACATTCTAGGGGTGCTTCACTCTTAGGCAGAAGGCATTAATATAAATAATGTTGTCTGATATTACTGGCACTAACACTGGCATCTTGCCCAAGTGACAAAGTTCTCATTACGGCTCATCCTTCTGAGAAATTCCTTCAGTATAATTCACATGGGTGCTCTGAAAACACGGTTTTAAAAATCTTTGCTTTGAACGGTGAATAAAAGAAGCTGAAATGTTCATCCTTTTTATTAAAGATCTCATTGTTTAGGATTATGTAGGTAAAGGAAAACTGAAGGCCTGGACTCATATTGTAGCACTTCATAAAAGACATGAAGAGCAAGGTGTTTTGCCTGGTCAGCAAGGACCTGTTTTTCTAAAGCCTCTGGAGGGGCCATTGTGTATGTTAAATAACTGCTTATTTAAGGCCTGAATGCTGTTTTAATACCAAAAACCTGCCCAAAATGTCTGTTTTATAAGAGGCTGCAAAAACTGAATTGTAACTTATATTTTTTATTCTTTCTGAAGAACTGTGCTAAGAGAGTTTATGTAATAATAAATTGCTTTCTTATTTTCATCAAGCCTCTCAACAGGAGCTAATAATAGATGTAACAGGTCATTTTGTCCCTTCTGTAGAGAATAGGAAGAACTCAGAACTTCTTGTTCAGTACACTGCACTGTCAAGCACTTTATACTCCCACATCCTTGTCAAAACCCCCATTTTTTAAAGATATATTTTTGTTTCTTACAGTAATATAAACGTAGAGCAACTGTAATGACTGAAGTTGCTGACATGGGTCCTAGTGGAAAAAAATTCCATCCAGTATATTGTTTTGGCCTGATTTCATCAACGTGTTTGTGGAAAACATTCCAGTGAGTTGCAGTATTTTCTGTTGATTTCATTATTTTGATTTTACTACTATGTATTATCTTATGAGATGCTGCAGTCTGTATATTTCAAATTTATTGAAACTTTTTCAACTTTGTTGATGAGGAAACAATAGCAAATGCTAAAAATGGTACATGACAGACCGTGCCTGTGACTCAAGTGTTCTGTGTTCCGTGTGACTCAAATTCTGTGAATATGGTGCAGTACTGAAAGCCTGGGGTGGTGCTTCTGTCCTTGTTATCTGTAAATCAGTTTTACATTCCCTCCTTTCACTCAACACTGCTTTGATCATAGTTGTTAAAACAACAATTCTGACCTACTCTAATTTTCTAAGTAACTTGAGTAGCTGGTCTCATTGTTACATTTAATGCTCTTAGGAGAGAGAACTTTTGCAGCACCAGGGCTCTGCCTTCCTGTAATTCAAAGGTGTTACTGTGGCTGTGAAAGCATACTTGAGTTATTTTTAAATCAATTACTTTGGGTACACCTAGAAGGTAATTTTGTTAAACAGGGCAGGGTCTATAGACATCCCAGAGCACAGTGTTTAAAGCAATAAACTTCCAGAAATCTCATTAGCTTAGGTTTGCAATGTATATCTCAGCAAGGCATATTGGCCTGGCCAGTCCTGTGCTGAGGCAAGATACTGGTTTCTGGCCTGGTTTGTGTGAGCTGATTTGGAGGGGGTGTGTACGAAAAAAAATTAGGTTTTTGTTGACCTTCTTTTGTGCTATATAAGCAATTTTTGCTTGTCATATGGGTTTAAATGGGTAAAATAGCTCATTTCTGTTGAGATGAGTGAAATGGGGTGAAATAAAAAACCCTGTAAATTACAGAAGTTCAGTATAAGTAATTTTTTTAACCTTGTTAACTCTGAAAGTTATTAATGTAAACCACATTCTTGTCCCAGACGTGAATCCCAGTTTTAAAACCTTAGAATTCTGTTTCCTTTTGCCCAGCCATAGAAATGATTTCTCTAGTCAGAGACATACATTTTATGAGCAACTTATTTTCTATACAAAAATATTTTCAGAAAAGCTTTCTGTATTGCAGAAAAATGTTTTCTAAATTCGGGAACATTATTTTCTCCTAAACTGAAAAGATGTCTGCAAAAATGGATGTTTCAGTATTTAATTCTTTCAATATTTAAATTTTAATTTTTTTCATTATTTAATTTATATTAATTCATCATTCAACTTTTTTTTTAATTAAATTAGTACTTTTTCTAATTTGTTTACTCAATTTTTTGTATTTTATTTAAATTCCAAAACTGATCTAGAGATGATTAGGTGAATTCCTGAATTTTGTTAGTGAGGTTGCTATAGCTTGACTTGGCCACATGAGCTACAAATAAAGCTTTTACAAGTAAAATCCTTTTATGTGCGTCTTTCTTGTTTTCAGTTCTTTTTATTTCTTCCTCGCTAAATTCCTCTCTGTTAAACCAGAAACCTTGGGACAGATCAACTTGTGTCTAGCTGATCTCAGTTCTTCCATATACTAGCTGTATACTTTTAACTCAAATTCTACTCTGCAGATTAGAGATGTACTGTTTTCTCATATCTGAGGCATAGTGAGGGTATATTTTGTGTATCTTCAAACAGTCGGCCAGAGCTGGAGATGTATAAATGTTGAAAACAAGGGAGGGTAAAAGAGAGTAAGCACCACCACAATGTAGGTTTGGGATTACCTTTTGTAGAGATAATGAGGTCCATTGATTCCTGATTAAATGCCTCCAGGCAGTTAAGGCACCTCCCTGGTTTCTACAGATGCTACTGAGGTGAGCTCAGCGACAACCACTGCTAGAAATTCAGGTGAGAGTACAAACACACTAGTTCATTATAGATCGTTACCGCTGGCAAACCTACACTCCATTACCTAATTACCCACTTTCTTGATGTTCTACCACGGCTGTGTAAGCCTACAGTTTTTAAAAACCAAATAAAAACTCAACAAACTTATAAGTACAGATAATAATCATATGATAATCACTCATATATTATCTTACAAAAAAAAAAATACAGGGTTTACTTTACCTTCAATCTTTGGATTGTTGTCTTGTGGAAACATGCACAAACCTCAGTTATCAGTCATTCATTCTGAAGCTTGTATTTTGAAAGAGCAAAACATAACGATGGTCATTGCTCTAAAATTGTTACAGTTTATAACTGACAAGTTTTATGACAGATAACCGCATTTTAATACATCGTTAGGAGAATAAACGAAGTTATAAAGTTATTCAGCATTTTGATTTCTGTGTTGTTGGAAGATCAGTCTGTCATTCTGTGGGGTTTTTTTATGTGGAGATCTATTACAGCTGGTGATGGGGTCAGCGGCTCTGACCCAGGAAGAGGTGACCGGTCCGGGGAGATGGTCCCGAAAGGAATCGTCTTCCTGAGGCCCGGTGCCTTCCCTCAGCTGCTGGCAGGAGGGCCCTTGCAGAGACTGTCAGCTCTTTAGTGATATCAGCTCGTGATTCCAGCTCAGCTCTGCAGGGCAGCCTCCAGGCCAAGCCAGACCAGAGAGAGAGACGAGAGGCTCGTGTGGCTGGTTCTGCACGAAGGGAGCTTTATTGTGGGTCCCCTCTGGCGAAGGGGAGAGCCAGGGACGAGAACCCTCTCTGCACAGGGGCAGAGGGCTTGCTTTTGTGGGGATACAGGGGATGGGTGGGGACCAATGGGTTACAAAGGATCTGCATAGCTTCTCCTAGAGATTGTGGGTCTGTCTTTCCTCGCCGTGACCGAAGTCGTTGCCTTTCCAGGGAGTCCTGCTGGGTGATTGCGAAATCTCTTATCTCAGCAGAGATCCCTCCAGGGCAGGGGCTGGGCATACCCCACAGGGATCAGCATGAAATTCTTATACCTTGGTGACCTTTGACTGTAATGGTTCGTTTAAAGACTTGTGTAGCTTTCATCAGCAAGGACATGGTACAGTTTAAAAGATGTTCCATACCATCCAGACTAAACAAAGTAAAAGAAAAAAATGCAAATTACGGGTGAACTCTATGTGCATTAGAAAAAGAAATAATACACTTCATGATGGTGTAAATCATTTTATATGAAAAGCAAAGAGTAAATTAAGTACTATTTTATGCCTAACTAGGAGGAAACACTGAATGACCTGTCAGAACATGTTGCTTTTGAAAGTTTTTCACAGCTTCAGGCACTCAAAACTTCATTCAAAACTGCAGTGCCAAGACATATGCTTTTGATATGTCATCTAGCAAGTTTCATGTTCCAAGTTTGCCAGTTGCTATTAGTTCCGTAGTTGAAATATTGCTGTGAACTATGAAATATTTATTGGAACATTTAAAACTTAGTATACTGCTTGTTGACTGCATTTACAATATTGGATCACAAGAGCCAGAAACCATTGCTAGTTTCTAGAAAATGTATTGTTTATGAAGTATGGTTCAAATTATAAGGCGCTAAAATTATGCTAAAGCCAAAACCAAATGAAAAATTTGTATGGAGCAGTATGTAAGTAGTTTTTTACCAGGCAGAGAGCACTCTCTAAAAACCTCAAGGAGATATTTCAATAGACCAAAGCTTTTATCAGTTGTGGTAAGTGCAAAGTAAGTAGATAGAGATGACATGTTTTTCAGTCATCAGGGCTGATATCCTCAAATATGAAAAATGAATTAAAACCTCTGTTCATACCTCCAGATCCAGAGAAAAAGGAATAATTTCCTTTTTGTTCCTGGTACAGATGAAAGTTTATCCCAAACACTGGCCATTGAATGAAGTATGATAAGAATGTTGACCCTTTTCTCCCCATGATCCCCATGAAGTTACTTTTGGTAGGTCTTTCATCATGGAAAAAACGGTAGGAAACTCTCCACTCACTGTAAAGCTATGACAAAACTGTACCCACAGCTCTTCTTCTTTGTCATTCTTTCTATTCCTATATTTGCCACTTGCTCACTCTATGATCTCCAGGAAATATGCTCTTCCCTCTTTCTCTCTTCCAATTTCCCACACGGATGCTAAGATCTCCCTTCACATACTGAGGTCTACTGATAGAAAATGTTATATTGGCCAATGTCTTTATGCTTATAACCAAATCTCTCTGAACATACAAATCTTCTACAGCAATACAAATAAGAAAATATACAGAAACAAGTCCCTGACTTGGCCAGCTAGTCATAGTATTTAAAGACCCTCATAACACTGTCCAGGCAAAACTGATTTGAGTAGCACTATCCCAGAAATGTATTTGTCACAGTTGCATTTCATGTGAAACATTAGCTCAAATTAAACCCTTTCCCCTTTATGCTGTCACTGATTTATAAATACTTTTATGGGGATAATAGACAGTATGCACTACATTGTTACAGGAATGAAACTTGCGTCTTGGTTAAATTAAATTCATTAAAAAAAATAAAAAAAAATCCAGTTGGGGCTGGGGACTTTTTAAAATGTATTTTGTATCAAAATTTTTCTGTATCAAGTTCATGTTATGATACACTGGAAACCTATTTTGGACCATGTCTTGTGACATGATTAAAGCATTCTCCTGTAACTTGTAAATTTACATTTGTCAACATTGCGAAATCAGTACGCATTTAAACACATCAAGTGTTACATAGCCTGTAGGGTCCCTGGCTAAAAGGACATCAGTAGCAGAGTTCAAGTCTGACAGATTTCCTTTCTATACTGCGATTTGGTTTCTATATTATATAAGACTCCGGGAAGTAAAATTTTAATTCACCTCTGTAAGTTCTAGAAATTGTCTGAGTTTTCTCAAAAAATTAAGTAAGGAATGTGTATCAGTGCTTTATAGAGCAGTGTAATGTCTCCATGAGCTATTGAAATACATTTGAGTAACAACTATGTTTTCAACAGAGAACAGAAAAGATATAGAACTCCTGCAATATCACTGAACTAAAATGCAGAAGGTTAATTTCAAAAAAGTGTGTTTTTATCTTAGCAGCAAATAGCTTATAAGTCTGTATCAGGCATTTATAAACGTATTGAAATTGGGTCAGTGCTAAACTGTAGATCACAGCAGCTGAGCAGCTTTGACACTGACTGGTAGCAGAGAGAAAAAGAACAGGATGAGAGCTGAAGATATAGTGCGCCTTGTAACTTCAGTGGGTAGCATAGCAACTGGAAAAATGCTGGAGAAATATCCCCTTGTGGACTTCATAGAACTGGAAATATATTTAGTCTACAACACAGCTTTTATGCCCAGCTTGCAAAATTTTTCAATTTGGTGTTGCTCCAGGTTAAAAAACATACCAGCTGAAAAATGTGAATTGGAATCATTTACCATCAGTTCTTAATGTAATGACTGATTTCCCACTCTGTATTCAGCAAGCTGCAGGCAATGGGTTTGAAGTGAATCCAGGTGGAAGTAAGCCAGACATGTTAAATTTAAGACCTCTATTTCACAACTCCCTACAGAAATTGAGCAAATAATGTAGCTGAAGTGCCTTCTACACACTGTGTAACCCAACTCTTTTGGCATCCTGATTAATTCCTTGCCCTTTTTTGCTGTACACACTATTAAAAAGTACACTAAGAGGAGGAAGAAATTGTAATAGAATCTCCCAAACTTTATATGTAAAATATTCTTGTATTATTTTTGAATTTAGATATAAACAGCAGGAAAAGACAGAAGTACATGTAGTGATGTGGTAAGTAGTCAGGCTTTTCAACTTAATTGCTATTTTCACACCTATTGTCTGGTTAGTGCCAGCAGCAATGAAAATGTATAGTAGCAATTCAGTGCCTAGAGTTTAGGTATGCTCTCTTCCATTTAACTTGAAGTCCAGGCTTAATACATAAACTTCCTCCCAGAATCAACTTTCTGAGTATTGTGCAGTGGCAAGGCTCTGACTTCTTAAAAGCATAAACAATAAGATGATTTTCATCCAATTTTTAGCCTCTTATAGTGCACTTTAATGTAGTGGAAGCTTTCAATGAGAAATGCAATGCCAGATTGGCATATTCAATTTTCTGGATGCCAACAGAAATCTCATTCTAGCTAGATGGAACTAAAGCATTAAATAGATAATTTTATTTCACATGGAAACACTTTAATGATAATTTCTGCACTATCTGTCTTTCTATTCAGATTTTAATAAAAATTTACACTCTATTAGTTGAGAGTATAGAAGATCTTGCTAATGGATTCTAACATTAACATATTTAATATAAGTTAAACATAGCAAAAGAAAAAAAAGCCCACAAAACAACCGAGCCCTGATGGAGAGAACTAAGGGTATATTGATTCCTTATGATGTTGGATGCGTGGGATTGAGAAATCTGTAAATACAAAAAAGGCTTTGAACCAGGATTTACTGGGAGTTCAAAATGTGAAGCAGAAAAGTGGCATCACCAATGTGTTGGCACCCGAAACCTACAGACTTCAAAATTACCTGTATCAGTTTGTTCTAGCTTAGTAGCTGTCGCTTTGCGTGTTTTACAGCTGTCTGTTACAAATAGGGGTGTGTTTGGTAAAGTAGGCTAGGCTTGGATTCCTAGCATCGGAAACCACGGAGGATCTAGCATATCCACCTGGTGCGAGCGCACAAGCAGAGGCACAGTTGTGTGATTGTGAGAACTCACTATAGTTTCTTGTTCACTTTGGGTTTAAGCGTCCTTGTTTCTCCCTGTTAAGGAATACACAAAAAATAGTAATTTCTCTTGTTTAACTAACCTTCCTAATATATAAATTTACAATGTTGAAAGAAGTTCTTCAAATAATTATATATGCAGAGAAAAGCTCCATCATTTTTGGTGGGTGTTTTGATGGTTTCTTTCACTATGTGCACATCTGTGTTTTGTGTTCTGTGATTGAGGAAAAATATCCAGGAGAAGCAAAGATTCTACCACATAAAAGACTGCAATTTAAATTCATACGTGAAACATGAATGTGTGCTCATAAATCGAAAAATAGAAAAAATTCTATTTGATCTGACTCCCCGGTTTAATGGAAATTATGAAGATTTGCGTTCAATCAATGGGGTAGTATGAAGAAATATAAACTTGTACACTGAATACACTCAAGTAAATGAGGACTTCTTAGATATTGTCTCACTACAAAAAACCTGATTTCTATATATAAGTTTTTTTGTGGCAAATGACTTGTCAAATTTCTGCCACAATAATGTAAGATCCACTTAATAACGAGAAAGGTAATGCAGAGCATATACAAGAAATACTGAATCTTTTCTCTGTAATCCTTCATTTTGTGCATTTGGCTCTTGTGAACATTATTTCGCTTTCCCCAGCAGCCTCAGAAGCTGGTGATTTTGTAATCTGGTCAGTGAGCTGTGAATAAGAGAGAGGATAATACGATAGGCATTAATAGAAATCCAGTCACTGAGGCAGAGACACATATGCTGGTGCTTTTATTTATTTGTTGGTTTTCTTGTTTTCATTTGTGGTGAAGGTTTTTTGTTTGTTTGTGTTTTTTGTTTGTTTGTTTCTTTTTCAACAGACCACACTAGTTACCAGTAAAATGGCATTTTTTAGGTTAGCTCATTGGGTAAAAATAAGTTGTTATTGAGACACATCACTGTGCAAAAAATCCTTTACTTCCTTTAACTTCCTTAAGACGACTCCTCTTTCCCTCTTATTCATGTGTACGTAGTTAGGGATTTTGTTGAGTTGCTCAAATTATTTGCTATTTCTATTACTATCTTTGTTCTTATTCAAATATACTTTCTATTTACTTTATATAAATTCAGCTTAGCAATTTGTTTGTCTTTTATTTTCATCATTTCTTCCCCAGTCTCTACAGTCCTTGTCCACCTCAAAGGGGTGCCTGCCAATCTGTTACTGATAATGTCGCCTTACTCCAGAGTTACTTGTCTGGAAAGCAGCAAAAATAGAGCTGCAGGTGTAAGCTGGCCCCCTGCCCACTCCAGTCCTGATAGCTTCATATATCTTGACCCTGCCAAAGCTCTACAATTACATTTCATGACACAAAGCCAAGCAGTGTTATTCACACAGTGCCCTAATTTACATTTCCCAAGACAAAAGAACATACAGATACTGTTTAAGAGCTCTCTTTGCTTTTACATTTGTCCAAAGGTTAGTTTTAGGTCCCCTACAAGAAATCTGGCAAAGGGGATGGTGGTGAGTAAACTTTAAAATGAATTAAATCTATATAACGATTAAGGAAAATGCTAGACTCAAGCTCTCATTGTTCTCATGCCAGCTGAAACTATAGATCAGTGTATTTTCTATATCAGAAATGAGCAGCTGCTAAGTCTTTTGTGGAATAGAAAATAACTCTTATGTTCTTTTGGCTGTGTTTGATGAGACAAACTTTCCCTGCATATACACCCTTGGTACAAGTTTCATGCTAAGAGCACCTTAAAAAAAGACAGAACTTGAAATGCCCAGAGAAAATACATTGCTCCCTTCTGCCACCAGGCATCATAACTGGACCGGGATTTACATCTCCTAACTTTGGACATCTACACTGCCTGTATGTGTTTCTGCACTGCAGATCTGTCTGTCTCCATAAACAATAGGAGAAAATAAGCACAATGAGGTCAAGACTCCCATTTGCCATAGATGACTATTCAGGATGAGATGAGTTGTGCTCAGAAGTGTTTGTACATCTATTGTCTCCACTAGAGGAAGTCTAGGGAATTACTACAGAATGAAATGACTACATTGGAGGTGTCTAATGTCAGGTGATCTGAATGTCACCCTGTTCTGTGTAGGCCAAATAAGGTTTCCAGCGAGATAAGGTTTCCAGTGAGAACATTTAATGCTGTAAAAAAGATTGTAGAAGTATTAAAAGCAATGTTTTTACTCATTAACTCAGAAGAGTTTAGGGTTATTATTTATGGTCATGCTGTATGTTAGAACTAGCATTTCACAATTTTGTGTTACCACAGCTACTGGGGCCCTACATATGAGATGGGATTTTCCTCTTCTGAGCTTTCTTTAAGATGCAAAGTGTGAATTTGGTCTATGGACAGTTCACCATCTGGTCTACATAGGAGACTGAGAGCAAAAAGCATTGAGAAAATGACACAGTTAAAAATAGCAGTTAATGATAGCAGCACCAATGGGATGAGCATTATCCAGCTTCTGTTAGGGAAAGGACACTAGTAGAAATTGTTTGAAAGATGAAAAGGTAGTTCAGGGAGTTTTACTAGAAATTTCTCCCAAGCATAAAGATCTTGGGTGTGAGCCTGAACCTTCTCGTTTGAAAATTCACCACATGAAGGAAATAATCATAAGCTGGAGGTGAGCTTCAAACTCTTGAATGCCAGTTAATATTTAAATAAGATGAGGAAAAGCTGAGAAAAACTTCAAGAAGTCACATCGTGGTAGAAGAGGGAGTGACTATGCTGCAAGGTGATGCATTGCTTGTCTCACTCAGTGAGACCAGTACATAATCTTTGTAAGCATAGTGTTTTGTACACATTGAAGCACTGATGCTCCTTTATTCAATTCCAAATAAAAGAAAGCTGTGACTATGAAGGCAATAGTTGATCATCTGGAAAAAATTTTGTCTTGTGAAGATGTGGAAGGGCAGGTGCTGTGCAGTAGAACTTCGATATATTCCACATCCTTGACATCTGAAAACTAGGAGCAAGCCAAGTTAAAGATGACATCTTTGTGACATGAATATATATACCCTTATCCACAATAAATCAGTAAGAAAGTAGCCTCAAATACCTCAGGAAGAAGATGTTACAATTTTGACCTTAATTTGACAGTTATCCACAGGAGCTCAGAGAGACATGCTGAGAGTTTAATTTGGAAAAGAGTTTGGTCTGGAATAAAAGGGTAGATTTGTGACTGTGGCTCAGAGATAGTAGATGAATGTCCAAAGAAGAAGGTGGGTTTGGGGATCAGAGAGATAGGAGAGTGGAATGCTGGGAAGCCTCAAGGTGAAATTAGGGTAGAGGGGTAGAAGAACCCTTAAAAGTCTAAAAATGAAGGAATGGAAGAAGAACAGGAGGCACCTCTTCCTAAGGACATGTCCACACCTGTTTAAGACCTCTCTGTGTAGGAGGAAAATTGAAAAAAAAAGTAAAATAAATGAATTGGACACATTTTTAATATAACCCACACCACAAGATTTCTTATTGTTCTCACACTATTTACCACAGATATAAACAAGCTTTTAGGTCCTGAAAATCTACAAAAATTAAAAGCCTATCTAGAAATGTTTTCAGCGGTGAGAAGGACCTGGTAGCAAGGGAATGCTCACAGCTCTCTGCAACATGGGGGGTTGGGCTTGGTGATTCTTAAGCCAGGTCTTTTCAGGCACTATGTGCTATATCAATATGTGGGAGAATGAGTTATTTCTTAGTCCTACTGCCAGTTCAGGAAGTGAAGTGCTTCAAGGGGAAAATTTGTGTTTTGTGTAGAATTGACCCCTTTTTTATTCTGCAGCCATTGCCCACATATCTGATGAGGATTTGTTTTGAAAGGCATCTCAGCTCTGGCTGGATGGAACGGGAATGGGACAAGGGCCCTCCAGGGTTAAAATCAGATAAATGTCTATTTGAGTGAATATCCTCAAATGTTTGGAATGCAAAGGATACCATGAGAAACAAATAAAGCCATTACATTCATTGTTAACAGAATTAGGCATCACAGATGTTTCTGTAATGCACAGATTTCTGCATTCTCAAAGAAGCTTTTCAGCTGTCCTTGCAATTTTAAGACTAAAATATTCTATTAAAAGAACCAGTGAAAATAAATGAAACATATCATTATTTTTACAATGGATAAATTGTTGATTTGTCAAACCACAGAGAAAGGAACTCTAAGTTATAATTCTCGTTCCAATTTAAGAATGCATTTAAAGAAATAATTAGAAAACTACAAGCCAACCCCCCCTCTCTCATTGCCTTCCTGAGGCTTCTTTTACAGACCCTTTTTGCTCTGGTATTTTTTGATAATTCTTTTTAATCTTCCTGTGCTTTATCATAGGGATAATTTGAAGCTGAAAAAGAAAGTTTAGAGGAGGTTAGATTAACAGTTCTCTAGAAATGTGAGGACATAGTGGGCTAGTCCAAATTCCCTGAAGCTTGGATGTGCCAGACTTTTACAGCTGCATTCTTCTTTATCAATCTATCAAGACCCTTTAGTACTATCTTTCAGCAAAGCTGTGAATTATTTATCCCTTTGGATTTGGACATTTTTACAAATGTCAATGTAGCTGCAGTGTGCAATGAAGCCAGTCGTTTAGCTGCCCCCTCCATTATGTGAAATAATAGTGCATTTTCTGTGTGGACACTATTGATACTGAAGTGAATGAGCCATGAAATCAAGGTGTGAACCGCTGTAGAACTCTCTGCCTCCCTTCCCCCTTCCCATCTTAGAATTTTTCTTGGATCCAGATTCTTGGTAAAAAAATTTATAACACTTGCATAATCTCACAACTTGTTTCTCAGTATTTTATTACCCCTTAGTTATGAGAGACTGAGTTTACGTCTACCTTAGACGTTATAGAAGGCAACCTTGACCCAAACTGAAGTCTGATAAATGGCACTTCTAAACACATATTACACATGCTCTCATGTTCTGTTATTTTGTATTGTTTAACAAAGGAATAAGTGAGTTTTCTAAGTCAATATTTTATTTTGCAACTGTTGTCTTTGAAGAAAACGAGTGAGTGGTGAAGCTCTGCAAAATGTGCCAGTTGCAGCCCAACAATCAGCTCATCACTGCCAGGGCAACCATGCTCATGGAGCAGGGAGAGGCTTTTCCTCAGCTGCACCAGTGAAGTACAGGAATGGAGAAGGGATTATAAAAACAAATGGTTTGCTGAAGAAGCAGCAATAAAGTACAATCTTTCTAGCTAATGACTGAGAAGTCGAGATAAATGTTACCAAAATGTGCTGAGGATTTACAATGATTGATTTTTCCCTCTTATCTATTCTTTGTTGGGTACTTTTTTTTACAAAAAGTTTCCCAGGTGCAGCTCAACAGCTTGCTAGTGCTTTGTATCCCTCCTAACCCAGATGACAGGAGATGGACTGCTTTTTAAAGCAAGACCTGAACAGCATCCAGGCTTTGCCTAAAAAATTGTAAATATTTAGTCGCTGTTCTGCAGACGTGTGCTTAGGTGTTTCCTGTGTATCTCTGGAAATACCTGTATCGCTGCAGTGAAGCTGAAAAAAATCAATCTCCAACAAAATTATAAATGCTGAGGATTCTGGCATTTTTAACCCAAACCTCTCAGATTTTACCCTGTTACTCTGACAAGGCGATTGATGGAAACATGATCTCACTCCTCATACAGGCAATATGATGAGAGCTGCTCTCCCCACCATCCTATACTCATTGACCTTCATATGGGTTTTAGCTCAGATTATCAAGAGTGATGACATATCCCACTAGAAATCCTCAATCTCACATTTGAAAGATGCAACAGATGCAATTTGCTGGAGAGAAATGTGAATCAAAATAAGGATGAAAGCCTGAAGACTGGAAATATTAAGGAAGTAAAAACGGGAAAAGAGAGAGGGGAGGATTTTGCTTTTACAAACAACCCTGCTTGTGTAATTAAAAATGCAGTGAGTAGAGCCAACATGATGAGCTACTTCTAGTCATGTATTTTTGCTGATTTTTCAGAACTAGACAAGAGTACCTAGTCTCAGTTCTAACAAAAAATCAATAGCAATAAATTAATAGAAAGGAGGACATTTTGTCTCTAGTTCACTTGTGTAAGAAGTACCATTTCTTATTTTTGTTCATCCATTGATGCATGGGTATTTTACTGCGAGTTGATACCAACCATAAACTGGTTATTAACATGGCCAAAAGGGGGCTATGACGCACGCACGAATAAAGACATTATTGTTTCAGGTACAAACCTGTGGTTTGAAAATTGAAAACAAACTCAGGAGAGATTTGATGGTTGTGTGCAAATCCTCAGGGTTACTTGATCATAGTGCTTTAAAGATCTCAATTCCAGATTTGTCAGCTTGGAAGAAAAAAAGATACCTTACCTCTGACCAAAAGGGAGCTACTGTGTTGCCAGAGCTACTGCTAAGGATAAGAGCCCCCCAGGGCAGGGAAGTATGTTAGATCAAGGAGATTTGGACAGCCTGTTTTAAGCCAATATTACATTCTTACCAGGAAATACTATATATTTGATAGGATTTGTTTAAAGACCACAAGACAGTGCTCATTCAGGCGTTGATGTTGGAGACCATACAGAAAGTTCTTTAAGGACTGAGAAGCCTAAGAGAAAATTTTGAGACTTTTGATAATGGCTTCAATGAACAGGAGCGTGGAAGGATCTTTAAGGCTTGTTGCACATGCCAAAACCCTCCAGACCAAATAAAGAAAAAAAATATTACTAGTCCAGGAAATATAGATATCTAAACCAAATATGAATTAACTTATTTTCAGAAGGAGAGTATTATCATCAATATAGTCAGTAGCATCCAAATATTTTTTATGTTTGATGTGTTTCCATCATGGAAGGAAGGTGTCATGCCACAGCCTACTCCTGCTGGCATTTCTGGAGGTGATGGCTCTGCTTACTAACATGCATAATCAAAGACGTACATGCCAAGAAACACTGAACCTGCTGTGCAGTTCTGCACTGCCTTTCTGTCTATGCTCAGTAAATACAGTATTTTCAGGAAAGAGTACTCTTCATTATTAGTGATTTACTGGTTTCTCTGCAATATAAACGGTATATATGCAATAGATTTATTTGGATATGTGCATTTAAAGGAAAGAATCTGAGACGTGCTGCGAGATGGTAGGCATACTTATCTACCGCAATTTCTCAAAATCTCCCACTCCTGACAGGAAAGATGGCAGTGAGAGAAGGCCCAAGTGCAGAAAGTGTTCTCATGTGATTTTCACTATTCTGAAATAGTAGTCTTACAGCAAATTTTACTGACTTCTCAAGTAATTTTTTTTGGAATGTGGCAAGTACAGCATAGTGTTCTCTGATAGTCATATTGTAATGTTTGTGAATTTAAGTGATTTGAGGTAGGAGTTTAGACATACAATTTTTACTCCTTTTAATCTTCAAATAATAGTTTAAAAATGGTGTTGAAAAGGCCACAGAAAAGCCCAAAGATTTAGACCCTAACACACTTAGAAAAGTAATGTTATAAAAACCAACAACTCTTGAAATTACCATAAAAAGGTAATTAATTTAACAAAGATTTAATCAGGAACAGTACAAAAATAAAATTGTAAAATAAAACTAGAAAAAGCCCAGGCACCAGGATCAAGAGCTCTTTGACTGAAGCGGCCAGGAGCCTCAGAGCAAGAACTCAATCAAAGCTGTGGTGGCTTTAGCTAGCCTAAAACCCAAGTTAATTAATTATGTCTCTAAAGAGGTATGAGGACCGACAGCCACAGCTTTGGGTCTCTTCCAAGGCTAGTCCTAGGAGAGACAAGACCACAAGACAAGACAAAACAAGTCAAGAAGGCGCTAAAGGGTGCTCTCAGCTTGGGTAGAAGCCTTTTAAACTCTCTGGTCCCTCCCAGACACACCCACAGTCCACCCATAGTCCGGCCTTCACGGCCTCAGGTAATTGGATAAAAAATTCATGACATCAGTTCTTTCATCCAATGCCTCACTTGCTGCTGACGGCTGTTGAAGGAGTGGGGTAATCTGTTCTGTTGGTGGGAAAAGCTCCTCATTGAAATGCATAGATGCCATGGTTGCAGGTTACTGACTGTCAGAGGGGGACTCAGTTGCCTTTAATATGTTGACTTATGAGCTGCTGAGGGTCCTGGAGGGAGAGTCTTAAAAATGATTACTAACACACACAACCCAACTTTTTTAAACAGTGAACCTTTCAATTCAATATAAGTATTAACAACTGCAACTCCTCAACTTTTTGTAAAACACCAAATAACTTTCAAAAGGGTGTAAGCAACAAATGTGTAGTGGTAAACAGAAGGGGGTCACTTATGGATTAACAATAAGCCTTAACACAATAACAGTTTAAATAATTAGCTCATGCAAAAGCCAAACTAACAACTTTATAAATGACAGTAAGATATAATGTAGTAATTAACTTGTTATGAGTAATTGCACATGGCCATCTGGAGGGACCTGGACAGGCTTGAGAGGTAGGTCTGTGTGAAAATCATGAAGGTCAACATGGCCAAGTGCAAGATCCTGCACTAAGGCTGGGGCAATCCCAAGCATAAATACAGACTGGGTGGAGAATGTATTTAGAGCAGCCCTGGGGAGAAACACGTGGGGATGTTTGTGGATAAAAAGCTCTAGATGACGTGGCAAGGCACTCTTGCAGTCCAGAAAACTTTACATTAAAGTTGCATTAAAGCAGCATGGCCAGCAGGTCAAGGGGTTGATTCTACCTACCCCTCTGTTGTGCTCTTGTAAGACTCCACCTGGAACACTGCATCCAGCTCTGGGATCTCCAGAACAAGAAAGATGTGGACTTGATGAAACAAGTCCAGAGTAGAGCCACAAAGATGATAAGGGAGACAGAGCACGTCTCCTATGAGGACAGGCTGAGAGAGCTGGGGGCTATTCAGCCTGGAGAATAGAAAGGTCCAAGGAAATCTTGTAGCACCTTCCAGTACCTTAAGGGAGGTACAAGAAATCTGGAGAGGGATTTTTTATAAGGATGTGTTTGACAGGACAAGGGGAATGGCTTTAAGCTGAATGAGGGTGGTTTAGACTAGATATTGGGAAGAAATTCTTTACTGTGAGGGTGGTAATGCACTGGAACAGGTTGCCCAGTGGAACTGTGGTTGCCCCATCCCTGGCCAGGATGAATGGGGTTCAGAACAGCTAGGTCTAGTGGAAGGTGTCCTTGTCCATGGAAAAGGGCTTGAAACTAGGTGATCTTTAAGGTCCCTTCCAACCCAAACCATTCTACGACTCCATGATTCTATGATTTTTTAAATTAAAATGTCATCTTTTAGCTCCTTTTCTTATTAAACTTTGTTTTGGAAAGATCCAACAATGATTAGGAAAAGGGGAATGAAAACAAGGTGGCCACAGGACTGTCAGAGCTGATGTTGTGGGTGGAGTGGAGCCAGGCACAGTCCGTAGAAGCTGTCTGCATACTTAGCAAACAACCATCGTACACCACAGACACATCTGACAACCCCAAGTCTCTCGCCTGTCTTTGGGCCAGAGCTGGCATATTCCAGCCTTCCCATGGCAGTCTCCAGGGAAAGGAGACATTGTTTTCTCTTCTTAAAGTATCTACTCATGCTATTACATCCCTCCGGCTTCTTTTTCTTTTAAGTCCACAGTACATTTCTCCTTGCCATTGGTATCCAGGGGACTAAAACAAAGATAAGACAGGAGGCACAAGATATGAATGCACATTGTCACTCTAACCATCTATATCTGTGTGTGTGTGTGGATATACATTTCATAAACCAGTGTCTGGTTCCTTCTTAGTAGGAGATCAAGGCAGCTGTGCTGCTAGGTTTTCACAAAGGTGTCTGTGTGAAAAAAATATTTTTTACACTGTGGTTGAGCACACTTACAGTCCCTAAGCTTGAAGGCTGTCAGAGTGTTTTCCTCTTCATCTGTTTAGTGTTTATCTAAATACTGATTTACATTTAATAAAAAGGATTGTCTTTTTGTCCCAAGGGGAAGGACAGCCAACAGATGGATCACAAGAAATGTCATTAACCACTTAGGATGTTTTTACATCTTGCTGAAGATTGCTTCATTATCAGTGAAATGAAATTTCTTCTCTGCTTGTCTAGCAACTAACATTATTTAGAGAAAGCTATTACTATGACAAAGATACTCTGAAATGTATGTTTGAGCTACTGATTTATAATGTTCTTGAGATGCTTTGGGTTAGTACTTACTAGAAAATAAGTACTTTTTGAATTTTCTTCTCATGTACCATTCATCTGGCTATTTTACTCAAAGATTAAGGCTTCAAATTTTCAGTTCAAAGATTCATTTCATAATAACAATAAAATCCCCATCAGGTAGGCCAGATGGAATCTCTTTAGACATCTTTTTCAGATTTTCTTTTGCTTTCATTTTATTTTGCCATAAACCTGTTGGGGTCCCTCCCCTGCCATGGAGCCCTGGGAGATGGGCCCTGGGGGGGAGACACGTTTTAACTAGTAAATGAAATAAAAGAATGAATTTTGAAACGGAGAGGTTTCCCGAGGCTTGAGAGGAATACAGTTTGTTCCCCACACTGTCCCAGAACGGATCAGAAAGAACAGAATCGGTGTTAGCTTCAGGGAAATTTAGAGATATCCAATTACTGAAAGATTTGAGATTTTTCTTAGAAAGAACACCTTTATGGAATTTAAAGTCAGATTTTAAGAGAAGGGTCAGAAGAAAGGGGTATAGGTCTCTCTCAGATTGGGAAAGGCTGGGTTTAGCTTTCCTATGTCCCATCTTAGTTCCTCCCTCAGCAGAAAAAAAGAGAAAAAAAAACCCAAAGTAACTTAAAATGTGCACAAGAGGAGAGCAGAGCCCCAAGTTTAAACTCACAAATCTGGCTGGCTCCTGGAAAGGTCTGCTGAGGGGATGGTCTGGCAGTTCGTTCCTCAGGGACTTTGTCCTGGGTGGGAGATGAGGGACTCGAACTGTCCCCGTCCGAAAGGCCTGCTAAAACATAGGTCTGTTTTCAGAGGAGCAGCACACGAACGGCTGGTTCTGTCTTGGCGATCAAGACGCAGCTCGGGCCAGGTCCAGGTTCCAGGATCCAAGGCTGTTTGGGCGCCAGTTATTACAGCTGGTGGTGGGGTCCGAGGCTGTGACCCAGGAAGAGGTGACCAGTCTGGGGAGATGGTCCCAAAAGGAATCGCCTTCCCAAGGTCCGGTGTCTTCCTCTCAGCTGCTGGCAGAGGAGCCCTTGCAGAGACTGTCAGCTCTTTAGTGATATCAGCTCGTGATTCCAGCTCAGCTCTGCAGGGCAGCCTCTAGGCCAAACCAGACCGGAGAGAGAGACGAGAGGACCCGTGTGGCTGGTTCCGCAAGAAGGGAGCTTTATTGTGGGTTCCCTCCGGCGAAGGGAAGGCCAGGGACGAGTTCTCCCTCTACAGAGGCGAACTGGTGTTTTATAGGGGTACAGGGGATCAGCAAGGGGACTAATGGATTACAGAGGGTCTGGGATAGACCAATGGGTTACAGAACAATCTGCATAGGGTCTCCCAAAGGATTGTGGGTCTACTTTTCCTCACCATGACTCCAAAGTCCTTTCCAGGGAGTCTCTTATCTCAGCAGACATCCCTCCAGGGCAGCGGCTGGGCATATCTCACATAAACCCTAAACTTTTACTGTTCAAACCAGTTTGTACAGTAAAGAAGAATGGATTTCACCAACCTCCCAAATTACACTATTATCAGATAAGACAACTGAAAAATCAATAATCTATGAAAATTATAATATATATTGAAAGACCGTAGTTGGTTTCTCTCGTTGCCTAAATAATGACAATAGCAACCATTCAATTCCAACAAAAGAGGTGTAAATTCACCACAAAATTACTTCTGGAAACTACAGATAAAATAAATAAAGATAACTAGGAAATTGTTTGTAAGGTATCAAAGAAGTAATCATTCTACCAATTAAAGCATGAGGCTCTGCCATAAGGTCGATAGCTAACCAAGTACACAGATGATTTGAGTCATTCTGTACTCAACAACAGATGACACCTACAATGGAATACTATGTACAGATGCTTTCATAGAAGATGGAAGGAAACATTAGACTGGATGAAAAAGAAGAATTCTGAAAGAATATTTGGGTGTGTCTAGGTATGTTTCTCTTGAGCATGCAATGGAAGCAAAGTGAAATCTTCCTAAAATAATCTTGAAAATATATTTAAGTATCCCAAGCACAGTTTACAGCCAGATTGGTTTCCCCCTTCATGGGTTCCATAACCACCAGGCACAGTGGGCTGCCACAGGGCAACTAGCTCTCCCTCCTCTCCCTTGTTTGTTTTGCCCAGAAGTTCCTAAGAAATGTCTTATCTCTTTTCAACATTGATCCACCTCCAGTAAACAATGATACCAATAAAGTCTATCAAAATCCAAGTGAAACATGTTACTTAGAAAAAGACATCTGACTAAAAACCAAAGCTCCAAACTTGGATCTTTTTCCAGACCTTTAGTCAGGGACTGTATATCTCCTCACTAATATGCTGTAACAGTTAGATCTTTATTACCGTCTCTAACCACAGTTTTTGGAAGACGTGGTACTGCAGGAGAACTAAAGCATATGTGTCAGCTCCTGCTGCCAAACAAAGTTGTTCTTGGCATCAAGTCACTTGCATGTGAACAGTGATTGAAGCTGCTGTCCAAAGTCAGTGGCCTAAGATCAAACAAAAAGTGCTGAAAAGCTTAAGGGCTAGACAGAAGGATCTTGACTTTTTGTAGGACTAGTTGTGTGTCAGAATCTTTGGAAATACTATTTTCTGCTCTTTATGTGAAATTCCCAAAATCTTCCAGTGAATGGATTTCAGTTCACTGCTTTATGGCCTGAGAGAGGCAAACTGCCACTACTACCTTTGTAATCTTTCAGCTTCAGATTTAATTTTAAACTAGTTTCACCTTTTTCAAGCTTTTGTTTGTGTAAGTCTGCAAAAGAATCTGCTTAACACTTTTTTTTTTATATAAGTTTATTGAGGTTTTACTTCCTTCCAAAACATTCATGGTAGATTTTACACAGCAGGTTTTTCCATCATGGCCGCTTTAGTATCAACCATCCTTGCCGGACTGTTGCAGACCAAGGTTTATTATCATGGTATTTATTGCCTCTTTACTTCAAGGATCTCAAAGCACTGTGTAAGCTTTGACCCCAGAGTTGTGCACCGCGGCACAGATGCAGTTTAATTATGTGTCTTGAACAGATCTGTGAACAGGCTTTGGCTTTTGGTTTGCTTCTGCAGACTGAAGTGTTCAGTAAAGTTCTTCTCAGGTAGAAACTGGGAGAAGTGTATTTTCTTACCAGTATAAAAAATGTACTCATTATCAGAGACAGATTATGGAATTTCTTCACTGAGCTCAGGGAGGTACCAAGGTCACATGTAACTTCATCCAAAAATTATGTTATTTTGTCCTTTTGGTGTTATGAGCTGGAGTGAAGAAATTCCATTATCATATTTTGTGCCTGGATGATGATCTTTGATCACTTCTCCTTTTATGGGATTTTAAAAATTTGCCATGACTGGATAATTTCCCAAAGAAAACACTTTTTATAGATGACAGCAGCACTGTATTTTAAATGGCAATACACAAAGGTGTATATATCACAGACTGGAAAGAGACTGCTTGACAGTGATGGTAATCATCACATTCTAAAAGCCAGCAACGACCAATACTCCTGATTTATCCATACCACTTGATGCTAACACTAGCAAATCAACCAACTGCACACTAAAACTATTTGAATATTTGCTGTTTCTTTTAAGTGCCCTCACTCGTAATAGCTTCCATGAAAGTATGTTAGGTTTTGTCATCCCATCTGATTCTTGTGATCTTTTCCTACAGATCTACATGTTCCTAGTGTTTAAGGCCTTGAAAGTGCTGCCTGGCATAGGAGTATTTGCAGTAAAATGAAATAAATAAAGAGTTTAATACCTTTTAGTTCAATGGCACAAGCATACTCAAATTCTTTACACTCTATTTCTCTCAGTCTCTGTAATTATATAATATTGAATCTATTGCTATTTTATGTGAAAAAAGGAACAAGAGATATTTTACTGTCCTCATTTTAGTCATTGTGACATTTTATTGGCAAAAGTCTGCTCATACAAAACATTACTTTCTGAAAGTAATGCACACAAAATTGCCGATCAAGTACATGAAAGAGGAATAGTGACTTTCCTGGTATTAAATGAGGACTAATATATTTTGCATTCTTCATGCTTACTGCCTTATCTCATTCTGACTGCATGGATCTGTAGCAGCCCCTAAGTGCTCTGAATTTTAAATGAAACCTTAAAAGCTGATCAACTTTGCTTGTGGTTCTGTTACAGTCCTCCACAAAACACAATAATCTAAACCTGCAGGCAACAAAGAGGAATCCTGAGTCCTACAGTCAGCTCTTGATGGTTTACTCTTGATCTCACTGTGCAATGCCCATTTTTGTTGGTGTTTGCATGTAGATATACAAGTATGTGAGGGAAAACGGGGAGAACGACTGAGAACTAGACCGAATTAGAGAGGAAAAGCCATTGAGGAATGACTGGAATGAAAAGAAGGATTTTTTTATCACAAATGAGAAGGGGCGTAATGTTTCTTCTTCTGATCAAGTGTAACCTGCATAGAGCTTATAAGATGCCCCATGAAAGGAAATGGGAAAATACAAGTAAAATAGGTTAAATTATAGAAATTATAAACTTGTCTCTAGGAAGAAGACAGAAATGGGGGGGGAGGGAACAGGGCAGGGAAGTATGTCCTGGGTCTATATTTAGTATGGAAAAACAAATTATTCCACTGCTTAGGATGAGCATCCTGGGCCACACATCTAGATTTTAGCTCCATGGTTCCCTCTGCATGAAGGTTAAGGCTTTGGTAAAGGCCTTGGCAGGAAGGAGCACTTATGCTCAGCTCTTTTCACTGCAGCTAGAATAAGCCCAGATTGGGTATCTCTGCTTTTCTCCTGTCACATGTATTACTGGTGGTAGTATAACATCCCCACCTATGCTGGGTTCCTGCCAGGCTGCCCCCAGGAAAGTGTGCAAACTACTCATGTGTGCCCCAGACTCCAAGCTGCTGGGAGGGATATGCTGGGAGGGATAGACTTGGACTGACAGTGACAAAACCTTTCCTCTCCTGTCTGCAATGTCAATAATGTTAATGTTTTAAATATTTCCAAATACATTGTCTTATCTCTAATCAACAGAGGTTGAAAAGAGGTGTGGCACTTAACCTATTTTTTTCCTCCCTAATTGTTTTCAGAAGGATGAGAATGGGAGCTGCTTCAGGCAAAAAAATTCATGGTATGAATAAATTTGGAAATAATTATTCCTGAAACTGGTATGTATTTATAATATATATATGTATATATAGATATACGCTTGTACGTAACAATGTACATTGTTTGAAGGACAAAAACATAAAAAAACCCCATAGGATTGCTTCAGTATTTAAATTCTACTTGCTCCAATTTTAGGAGGAAGAAAAAGAGGTCCAATTATCTTTTCAGACTTGCTTTGAAGGAGGCAACCTGCCATGCATTGAAGAGCAGAGGACAGTATGAGTGTGGCTTCTGGACTCAGTACTAAAATATAAATGAGCATGAATGGGTTTAAAACCTCATGTGAGCATTACAAAACAGTGCATCTCATTTTCATCTCAAGTGAGAGTGACTCAGAGGAAACTCTGTGCAAATCAGTGGAAGTATACAGAAGCGACAAGAGAATCCAGTTTAGGATGAGTTTCGATGGACAAATGTCTTCTGCCAGTTTTCACCCTGTCTGCACTTTAATGCAAATCCAGTATACAGTCAGCTTATGAAAACCCTGGCCAATGTTTCCTCTATGAGCAGAAACTGACATTCCACATGAGACAAGAAGTGACTGTCACTGTTTATTATATTCGGCACATATAGTTCAAAACTTGTGGCCTTCATTATTTTGGACAAAAATATCTCTTTAGAGAATAGACTAAAAGTTCTAGCATCATGTTCAAAGATGTTTTCATTCTAGGGATACTTGATATATGTGAGTGATATACAAGAGTGTACACTCAAGTCTAAGAAGTGAACTTTCTCAAAAAACCATGCCCATGCACACATGCCCACACACATACACACACACTCACACATTTTTAATTACTTTCCATTTCTTAAATAAATATTTCATAAGATTAAGTTCTGCAGGAAAATGAAGCTGCTATTTTGCTCTTGCTGTGTATCCAGAGGCGTTTTCTGACAGTGTATCATTTACAGAGTCCTGAATTCTCATTCAGAAGGCGATAGGAAACTGATGCACTGATAGCAACCCTCTTATCTGTTTTAATAAAAACTTAATGTCCTTTCTTTCCCCCTACACTTCTGGAATTTTCAAGTAATTTTTTTTCTGAATGCAACTGGTTGTCTAGCAAACGTCTAAATCATATTGTCTTAATTCTTGGAGAAAGGTGTTGAGCAAGCTTTACTGTTGTAAAGGTGAGTTCAGACTAGACAAGAAGCATGTCTTTAAGTCTTTCACAGTTAATCACATAGAAAATATTTCTGGGGCATCCCTGGCACATGCAAGTCTGTCAAATGCTTCACTGTACCTTCGGAAAGTGCTAATCAAAGGCAGTCTAACAAATTAGAATAAAATATATTGTCAAGATTCTTCTCTTTCTCTCTCTCTCTTTGTTGTTGTTGTTGCATGCAGCATCTATTAAGATACTAGTTTTCACTGAATGGCTTTTCTCCTTACCTAAGGAGTGCATCAGTTATGTTAACATCTACCATATACGTTTTTGACATAGCTAGAAAGGACATTGTTTTGTTGACTGAAGAGGTCTGGAAAAATGTATCAAAACAGACTCCTTATACATTCCTTCCCTAAACTATAAGTTAAATAATCTTAGTCTTTGAGGTATTGATGGAAATCAGTTCATTGATTTTGGAGGCCTGAAGTGCAAAGTGGCGCTCTCTCTGAGTAAGGAAAGGCAGAAATTTTTTTTTTCCAGCCCATGTGTTCTTCAGTGTGTGAACGTATGAGGCAGATCAAAAGTACATACAATCACTCTGTGATATGCTTATTTATTCATTCTGGTCTAAATCCTGGTCGGCTTTTATACAGGTGTATTTTCTCAAGATCAAGTGTATTTACCTTTGATTTATGCAGGTAAATTCACCATGCTGAGTGCTCACAGTCCATTTCCTGCTAGCAAAATTCAGAATGTGGCTTCATTCACTGTATTTTAAAATAGTAGAATAGCTTGTAGGCTTTGTGAATTCCAAACAGAGGCCATCCCTGAGTACCAAGTGTGGAAGTCTCACATCTTGACCCAAAATACAGCTGAAACCATCGACTCTCATGGCAATGTTCCACCAGGGTGAAAATCCCTTTATTAAAATCACAGTCCTGGACTGATGGGACATCCTTTTTAGGTGAAATTTTTCCAAAACTGGTCTTTTTGAGCAGTGCTTCAGAATTCCACATCTACATAATAATAACTGAGGTTATGCAAAGAAACCAGAAGCAGAAAACCTTGAGGAAATTTTAATTAGTTTTGAGAGCTGGGTCTGGAGACAGTTACACCATTTGCCCAAATTGTTTCATTCATTTTTTTTCCTCAAGTAGCTGAGCTCTAGGCAGCAACACAGTGCTGCTACAGTCTGACACCAGCATCTCCTGATGTCTTGTTTCAGAGTCAGAGTTTGAAGACAAGAAGAGGTCGTTCCAGACCACTCCCAAGAGCTGAATTTCATCTTCTAGTGTGTTTCCTAGCACTTTGTTTTGTACAGTGCTTCTGCCTGGAATTTTGTCAGCCTAATGAACGATCTTACTACACGTGATATCTGCCATTATATGATCAACATAATTTTTTTTCACTGATTTACAAAGATTAATATTCACAGCGAATTGAAAATAATACATGGAATTATAGTTCTGGGAATAATTAATGTTTAAAGATGTTGAAAAAATAGAGTTTTATTGCTATTTTAAATTTCAAATCATATGGGATGTAAATTTTAAAAATGTTCATGTTCCAGTTCAGGGCAGAGATATTGATTCTTTGTTTTCTTTATTAGTTCAATTTTTAATGCATGAAGTTACTTAATTTTTTTACAAAACCTTTGGCATTTCCGGTTGTATTGTAGATTGACCAAGCTGAGCGACTCTGTAACTTGCATAACTTAGGCATTTCATACATGAGTTTTATCAGAAGTTTGTGGTACAGTTTATCCTTAAAGATATACCTCTGCTTATGGGAAACCGTAACAGTTTTCCAGCCAGATACTAGAAGAATTGCAATCAAATAAACATCTGACAATAACACTTAAAAGACCTTAATAAATATATAAAGATAATTGCATCTTTTGTTGAACCTTTACCAAAAAAAAGAAAAAAATAAACAGTCTTAGTATCATCATTGTTTTGTTTAAGCCCTCTTTTCCTTTATACCCTATCATTTGAAATTTATTGTATTGAATGTGCAATACACCAAGATGGAAATTTGCTTTTCTGATAACACATTCAAACAACAGCTAGAGGGAAAAATGGCTATTTTATTGTAACCAGTTTACAGGATCAGATTTTGTTCTGGGGGTGAGACTGATAAGTCCTAGCTCCTCCCCTCACCTCCCCACCCTCCCAAAAAATTAGTCAAGGAGTCAGAAAACACAACCTTACTCAAAACAAAACTATGAAACTAAGAAATTTGTAGGTCAGTACATTTACATCAACTGCCATGAAATCATTGGATAGAATACATTAATCTTTCTCCTAAAATCTTCCTTCTAAGGAGGTCGAGGAAAGCAGCAGCAGATACCTATGGAAGACTTGCAAGGAGGGCTTTGAATGCTGCTAATCAGTCAGAGAACTTGACTATTATTCTATGTAAATGTTCAGAAATGGTCTTGTCTTAGCCTTGTACAGAAATGGTATTATGAGTCAGGAAAAGAAACTCTGAGAAAGACTGTGAAAGTCCAGCAAGAGGAGACAAATTTTTTATATGTTCACACACAAGAGGATTTCTTTTTGCAGTTAAAGGATAGAGAGGGCATCCTCGAATTTTAGCCCAAAGAAATTGTCCAGGCTTTAAGAACTGTCCTTTTAAAGCTGCCTTGTTAGTGATACCAGCCTGAAGATAATACACATCAATGACTTCAGCTTAGACAGTTGGGATTTGAATGTTCCACTGCTGCATATCCTTTTCAAGCAAACTATTTGGATAATAGAGCTTTCTTTTATTTTCTTTTTTCTTTTTCCTTTTTCTTTCTTTCTTTTTTTTTCTTTTTTTTTTTAATTTGGAAAGTGCTATCAAACTGGGATCTCTTAATTTCAAAGGATTCATCTTTTCTTTTTCTTTCTTAACTTTGTTAAGGAGTATAAGAATAACACAATGTATAACTGATTTCCCCTTAAAGATAGAACAGCAATGTAATGAAAATGAAACAGTGGTGTTGCAGATTGTAATCCTTCTGAAGAATAAAGAATTCAGAGTTGAAAGTGAAACACTGGCATATGCTGCCTGAGATGAAAGTTACTGCAAAAGGTATTGGTATTTTGACCTAATGGAAGATGTAAAGAGAATAATAAGGTTACATGACCTCACACTAATTTTTAAATCAGTGCTTTCTTAAAGGAGCATTTTGTTGTCAGCAGCTGTCTACCAATTATATTATCAAATTAAATACACACCCAAAACCAGTGGTCTCTCTTCTTTCTCCCTTTCTAGTTTTAGAATAAAAGTCAGAAGAAAGGCCTCATCTTGACTGCAAGTACACTTTAGATGGATTTAAAGTAAGTTAATTTGAAATGACAGTAAATAATCCTGCACCATTCAGTCACTGGTTTTACATTTCTCTGTAATTATCTTTAAATAAGTCTTTTTAAGCACACTTCATATGTAGTGGTTTTTTTCTTCCTTTACTACTTTATGCATCAGATAAAAATGGCATTTCTTTAAGGAAACCTAAGTCATTATTCTTTGCCTTTGGGGACGTGTTCAAGGAGACGTATGAATTGTTCAGGAATTGTAAGTGCCAGCCAATGCAGATTTTCACCGTGCTTCCCTGCCCTGTATGCTCCCACTGCTTCAAAGTAAATAGCTGCATCCTGTCAGCCACCACTTGATCAATGTCTTTATGGTGACACAATAAGCTCCATGAAAGCAGAACGAGAAAAGATGAAGGTGATTAATGCTGGTGTAAAAGCAGCTATAGGAAAGAGGTGAGGGGATAAAAACAAACTCATATCTCAGGATCCCATGGATGTGTATTTGTGTAGGGATTGGGCTGACACTTCAAGTAAGTGGTGCATACCCTGTTTTATCCCCACCCTTAAACATCATCCTTTTTACCTTATTAGCAGTTACTTCGAGTCTCTCTGTAAAAGGAAGAAGTCCTTGCAGCTCATTTTTCTAAGGCACTTAAGGGTCATTACTCTAGCACTGAGGCAAATGTTTTATTCATTTTGCCACACACTGGTTTCCTTGCTAAGGCTTTTGTAACAAAATGCTGCACAACTTATCAGAGGAGTGATTGATTAAGCAAGAAGGAACAGAATTTGGGCATCCCGATGAAATTTTCTCCCAGACTGCTCAGTTAACATCAATCAGTTTTATTTAGGTAGTAACACTTGAATACTAAATAGGTGATTTCATCCGTTGGAGAAAAATGGGTGATGATATCTTTAGGTTAATATTACTTGAACATTTTGTTCTTGAATAATTTATAACTGTTAGTGATTGTCTGCCTCTTCACAGTTGTCTTTTTTGTTGTTGCTAAGGTGCTATCCATGCAGGCAGCGCTGATCTGAGGCAGAAAGACATAGTCCTCTGAGTATAACCGGTAGCAAAGATGCAGTTTGTGCAAGCACAGTTAGGCTGTGTGCTGAGTCAAAAATGCCTTATTAATAAAGCTCACACCTAATCAGTAGAGGTGCATCTGCTCCAGAGTTGCAGAGGCACAGGTTTGATGGTCAGACTTGTCCTGCTGCAGCCACGGGCCAGCAGCTGCCTTCCCATGGGCTGCAGGTGTGCACTGACTGCTAAATTCAGGGCTTCACAGAGTTAAGCTCTGCCCAGCACAGCAGTAAAAATGCCCTGTACCTGGTATCAGCAGACATGTTTGTTTTCTTCTGCCACGGAGCTTTTTCAAGTAGCCTATCTACTTGGAGTGGAAAAGACAGAAGTCTCTTTAACTAACAGAAACATTGGGTAGACTGCTTTGGATACCCGTCAAAGAGAGAGAAATGCTGCCTGATGCTTAAACCAAAGATGTAACTTTCTGGACTGAAATCAACAGATACATCTTTACAGAGCTTAGTGATCCCTTTTTCTTCACCAAAAGCCTGGTCAACCATTGAGAAAGGCTGACTGTCAAAGTGATTGAGTCCCTGTCCCTGGAAGTGTTCAAAACTGTGTGGAAGTGGCACTTAGGGACATGGTTTAGAGGTGAATATGGTGGTGGTGCTATGTCGATGGTTGGACTTGATGATCTTAAGGGTCTTTTTCAACCTTAACAATTCTATAATTCTATTGTTCAGTGTTGGACCTGCCAGAGTTAGGTTAATGTTTGCACTTGATGATCTTAGAGGGCTTTTCCAGCCCCAATGACTCTATGATTCACTTTATATTATAAAATGTTTAACACTGCACTCTAAATGATACAATTCTGTCTCATCTTAATGTGATTCATAAATGCTATCCACATAGAACAAAGCAAAATATTTTAAGTTTTAGATTTAAAAAGAGCGATAATTCTACAGAAAACTTGTATAACAATGATGAAATTTAAATTATTATGTTGTGTCTGATCATGTAAAGTAACCAAGTGCCTTTTTGCAGGTCATCAAAATCCAGAGCTCATTTTGGTGCCTTTTTGCCTGTCTCATCTTTAAGTATTCCAGTCAATCTGGTAAGAAATGTCTCTGTCTTGAGTTTAGCTGGCTTTTAACATTCTTTAACATCAGTGGACTGAAAAAAAAAAAGAATTCTTGGGAATTTGATTGAGGAGAATGTGATACAATTTGTATTGAATGTACTCTGGACCTCTTTAGGTGCACTTGAGCCAAATAGAATTGATTTGAATTGGACATACGTGTAAAATTATATAATTGGCTGACCTTTGTAGCAGAAATACATGGCTCATTCTGAGGTGCAGATTTCCCAGTGATAATATATTTCTCAGAAGAAAATAAGGGGGAAAAGGTAACCAGACCACATCAGTCAGAGTAGCCTAACTGAGCCAGGAATGTGTCATCTTGAATTTCCTTCCTGTCAGAAACACCCTATGTTATCAGCAAAGAGGAAAACCTATCACCATTACCTTTACTTTTCTACGTGATATAAAAGTGAGAGAAAGAAAAAAAATTCTTTATTATACACTCAGTTAAAAGTCTCTACTGGACCAAAAGGAGTATTCTTCACCTCATGAAACAAAAACAGTTTCAAAAAGCTACATTCAAGCTGCTGTTACTTACATGGTCTTGCTGCAGAAAAACATTTGACAGCTGTTAGAAAGGAAAACAGTTGTGTGCTGTAGAGACCTAACTACAGGACTTGTCCTAATGACAGTGGATATCTGGTACCCATTGGCACAGTCTTTCAAACTCTTTCATATATCAGCCAAAGGTGCAGGGAAAATTTGCTGTTGCAAAGCCTTATCTTGCAGGACATATAGATCATGCTACATGCTGCTCAGCAGAGAGGCCACACACAGCCACCAACATGCTGTGCCGCTGGTGCCACTGTGGGACAGAGGGACAGCAAGGCTTCCCTGGCTGGGTTGAGAAGAGTGCCAGGTGTCCTTTGGGCAGCAGTGGTGATCCAAAGCTCCCTTTAAGCCAGCAGGATGATGTTTTGCTGATATTACCTTCTAGTTTTAACACATCACCAGAGACACCTGACAGCCTGGGTGAATTCTGGATGATTTTGAAAAAGACGTGGTGCTCTAATACAGATAGAGAATTGACCACCAGAAGCATCAGGAACAACAGACAGGAAAACTAACTCTACACTAGCCCATCTCACCCCTATTCCTCAAGTAACTATGAGGCAATTGGACCTTTTTGATATCGGGTTTCTCTTTCATTTATATGTGATTTTTCTCATTGCTTATACCATTGATACAGGGGTCTGATGGACTTATGTGCTACAAAAACCTGTAACTACTGCTTGTGATAATGATGCTCTGGTGGTGACTGAGGCAGTGCTTCCTAGGAGGGTGCTTCCCAAGGAGGGGAAATTATTTAATATAGGAGGGTGCCCTGTTGTGTTTTTCCTTTGTGTGTGCACACACGCACATACAGATGTATAGGTACTTAGGTGTGTGCAAGCTATTTCTGTAGAGTCAAATGGAATTTGGATCAAGACACAAATCATCTAAAACATCAAGCTCTCTTCTTAGCCGAAAAATGACCTTTTCACAAGTTAAATGTACCTTTTCAAATGACAGCTCATGGAATGAGAGGTAGCAGACTTGAGAAACTTGCTGACAAATGCCATCCTTGTTTTATTTCAAGGATCTAGGGCAAGGGGCATGTTGGAAATTATTAGCCCAGAAAAAAATTGACATGTCAGACAGGCAGGCATTTAAGCTCCACAAAAGAGTTTGGGGTAAAAGATATTAATTCGCATATTAGAGTTATACTGAAACTTTGACATGTAATATTTTTTTAATCTGTAGTTTTTGAATTTCAGCACAGTATGCACAGATTCTGAATGCAGTAGATTGGAACAGATTGGAGAAACAGCTATCACCCTGATTGAGAAAAGACAGCCCTAACAAGAAGTCTGACAAAACTGCTCTCTGAATTTTTACCTGGCAGAATTGATTAATTTTCTGCCATGCCTAAAAGTGTAAGATATTTATTGCCATAAGAGAAGAGCACAGTCTTCAAAGTCATGTGAAATACTCTGTTCTGTATAATAAAGATTTTTTAAGTTAGAAATTTCTATAAAAAGAGACTCAAATTTAGAATGTACTGTTGGCACCACTTGATTTATCTAATCTGACCTGAATTGAATTTTTAAAAATAAAAATGTGTAAACACATCTTTTATTTTTGGGCTAATCACAAAGACAGTTAGAACTCTTTCACATCTCAGCACTTGTTCATAATTTTTGAAAAAATGAATTTCTAGTACCAAAGCAGCTCTATTTTTAAAGCAGCTGTGTGCAACGGTAACATAATAAGTCACATAATAATCAAGTTACTACGTAACACTGAGGGGCTTTTTGCAGTCATTTAGTGGGTTGCAGAAGAGAGGATTTGTTCATTAACTTGCTAGGCGAAATCTACTTCTATACATATTATGATATTGAAATGATTTCCCAGGAACACACTGTTACTCATTAGAAATAATATTGGGCTGTGGTGTAATTAAAGTAAAATAAAATGTACTGTGACTATAGCTAAACAAAACATAAGTACAAAATATAGATCTATTTGAAAAACATGGCCTCCATTTCAGAAACAATGGCCTCTGTAATGTTAACTTATAGACTGTTGTAAGAGGTCAAGAAAGGTAAACGGACTTAAAACTGTCTTTTTCAACAAGTGGCATGTTTACTTTGCATACATGGATAGTTTGGCCAAACAGCAGAGTTTGTAATGTTTAATGCTACATCTCTAGAAAACATGTGGCTCTTAAACCACAGTCAAATCTTCATGTCAAACATGTATGTGCCTATAATTACAATAAAGGTAACAGCTGTCTGAAGACTAATGCCATGACTCACTGTCTTACATTTGTTCATGAAAACACAATGTCTATTTCACTATATATAGTGAAAAAAAATTTGTTTTCCCTACTAATAACTTAGACTAATTCCCAGAGTTATGTACATGGAAAATAATAATTACTCAAGTAAGCACACACTGGTGCAATGCACAAATATTGTATACCATAGGAAAGCTCTATATGTATTCAAGTTTCAACTCTTTGTGCCGATAACAAATATTTGGTGTGGAATGATTGTCCACTACTAGGAATGCTGCCGTCACTTTTTCTGTAGCTAAATGAGAACTGTAGATTTTAACACACCATTATTAACTTATATTAAAAAAGGCCTGACTGAAGATACTGCTGTGCATTTTCTTCCAGGAAAATGATCACATTCAGTCAATCTTGACAGTTCAAGATAAGTCCAGACTAAACCTAAGCTTATCTTACTGTAAACAACACTGTCTGAAGGCTTTTTGAAAATATTATCTTCATTTCCTCCTCTTGAAATTGAAAGTTACCTTCAATTGAAGGTTGGAAAATCCTCACTGATGCTGAACTCAGCAGAAGACTGGCAGCTACCCTTTGTAGCTGTGTCCTGGCACACAGTTGTAGGATCACACGTCTTGTCTACTTGCATATGTGGCCTCAGACCTGGGTTTCTTCCTCTTTAGATGAGTTGAAGGAGATGATGCCAGACTGAGAAGGAAGGCCCAAAACAACTGCTCAGTGCTTGGACACGGTGGATATACGCATGCCCATTAAAGATGCTGCGCAGGTATTACAGTCACAGAGGCACAGAATATTTAAGGTTGGAAGAGGTCTTCAAGATCCTATAATTCAACCATCAATCCAGTACCACCATAATCACTCCCAAACTATTTCCCAAAGTGCCACATCCAGATGCCTCATGAACACTTCCAGTCCTCTGGATTCCTGGCTTTTTGGACAAGTCTTCTCTAAGCTCTGCACAAATGCTCCCACGGGTTCAGTCCTGAACTGTGACTTACATTCCTTCCAAAGTTCCTATTTTTAATACTTTCTCAACTCAGCAAGTTTTAATATCTGTGTAAGTATCCAGTCTGCTCTTGGATCCTGCTGAAGTCTTTGCTCCAGAAATATGTTCTTGCACTGAGTCCCAGGGACGGGCTGTGCACTGGGGAAAGAGCTTCAGTGATTAGAGGGCCATGTTAGGAGCTGCAAAAAATGTCTGTCTTTGATCTCTTTCTTTGCCAAAGGCTGTATGAATTGGGTCAATTCTTTAAAAGTTATTTAAAATAAGATGTTTAGTACAATTAAGAATTATTTTAGATATGCCTGACTGTTACTGTGACTAAGGAGTCTAATTTTTTGGACATGACTCTATTTTTATACTCCTAAATGTCTCCTTCATAAAGCTCTCTCTTTACCTTTCTGTGGCTCCAGCTGTGCCTAACCCACAAACAGATTACATCTCACAGTAGCTCATCCTCCTGGCCAGGATAGGAATCGTGGCAGGAGGAATGCATCTCCTGGACAGTATGGTGCCTGGCCAAACTGGCCCAAGCAAGTCCCCAAAGTGCACCGCACCACAGAGCCAGCTGCGGGAAGCTGAGGCAGGGGGAGGATGGCTCACTGAGGAAAGGCCAAACCAGCCCTGCCTGCAACATCACTCTCTATATCCTGGAGAGGTGTTCTCCATATTTGCTTCCCATCCTTGCTGGAGCTTCCCCTTCCCTAGCTCCCATGGTGCCTGGGCTGTTCTGGTACGGCCACTCCTCGGCAGTGGTTGCAGCAACTTGGCAAGAACTCCTCTGTGGAAAAGTGTTTCACTGTGCTGGTGCTGAATGTGGCACCTGCAAGCAATACTGGTTTTCTTCAGAGAAAAATCAGATTTCCTTCTCGCCCAAAAGGTATTTAGCTGACACTGAAGAAATATTGTATTCTAAACTTCTTTCTAATGAAATCATTGGAAGATACTGAGCTACAGTAAATAAATATATAAATAAATTTCCTGACAGTATTTGGCATAATTTATTTATTTTAAAACTCAACAGTTAACAAACCACTTCTTTTAATAGTTTCCATGCTGGCATCCTATATGCCATTCTTTGGTTACCTGTCAGTTTTTGCATTTCTTTCCTTCCAAAACAGAGAAAAAAAAAATTATGGAAAGCCTGAAATGTCCTTAATAGCACCCTAAAAAAATATAAACATGAATCTCATCCTGAGGACTAGTAATGTACTTAGACTTCATGGTAAGGACACAGTGCACATCATCTGAAACAATTAGTCAAGATTCTGGATCTCTATAGGAGGATTTTAAGCAGATGACCTCGTGCAAGCCTGTGTTACTCGGAATGAAGCACTTGTGAATTTCCTAGAAACTGCTAATAGGAGTTGGGGGAACAACAGACACCAGCACTTCAAGCCTTGTTTAGCCTGAAGAGTCACAAAGGACTTATTGTACTTTGTGTCTAATAAATAGGCTTTTCTCTGAAAATCTTTGGCCATTATTGTGCCAAATATCCTTCCCCTTCTGCTGTATGCTCAGCAATTGCATCAGCTAATAAACTCCATGTTCCTCTGAAATCCTGTCTGTCCAGATCCAAGACTGGGATAATCTGAATGATAACATTTTCCTCAGGACCGTCAGTTCTGCATTTAAAAAAACACATAGAGCTCTGGAAAGCAGCTGCTCTGGAGCCTTATAAACCCCTTCTCTGTATTGACCAAATCAGCATGACCGATGGATACCTCTTTTTTTTTTGTTCATTAAATTCAGGGACTGACAACTCACAGAAGATGATATCTACAGTTCTTTGATCACTCTCATGCAGCCTGAATAGTCTGGTTTGCTTCTTTTGACAAGACAAGCCTGAAATGCACAGTAAAGAATATAGGATTTCAAAATATAGGAGGCAAGGGTGCATGTATCAAAACTGTGGGATTGACAGCCTGAGTCTCATTTGCAGAACTAAAAATGCTGAGGACAGTCGTGGAGACAGAGAGCTCTCTTTCAGTATTTGCTGCACTTTTTAGCCTGCAGTGTAGGTCTGTCTTGTGGTTTTGTCTCCCCTGAGTTTGTTCAGGTGGAAGTATAAAACTGATGAGTGCTGGAGAAGGTCAATGTTATGTATTCATTTTGTTTTAAATAATTGATGATGTTTCCTGTTCCTGCTTACATTAATTGCTCTCAGGTGTTGGAGAATTGCTCAGTGAGCTGCCTTTTAATTTATTTCTTTAGAAAAGCAGCATGCTGCTTTTCAGGATACTGTAATGTGTTCGAGGCAGTACTTTCTAACTGGAGGTTAATAAGGGTGCACTGAATGCATATTTGGGTGCTATTGCCTCTCTGCACGTGTGAATGTGTGAATTTGTGGGAAGAGAGAAGGATGAGGAGGAGAGACTCAGGTTCCTCTGTGCCAATGTTTACAGGTATAATTTATGTTCTCATGTTTCAGGCTGTATATTGAGGGTCTGATTCATGAAAGCACAGAGTACTCAACTGTTGTTATTTTCATTATAGCTGGTATTATTCAACTATTCAACATCTTTAAGGACTTGCATCAGAGATAACACAGTTTTGATTTTTCTAAGAGACAGGTTCAATTCTGTTGTGTGATTTATCTGATTTCTTACAGGAAAAAAAACAAAAAAAAAAAGCTGAAAACTCAACCAATACCGGTTTAAGGTTATCATGCCTCCAGAATAACAGTACTATTACCATTGATTTCTTCTTCCTAAAAGTGCCCTTTCCCTATGCAAATATGGGCTTTCTACAGTTTATGATTGCCAGTGAGGTTCAAAATGCACTGCATGTACACTTTCTGAGAGGAATTATATGACATTATTTTATTAAAACAGCAATGTCTGTGTTCTGTTACTATCTTGATGATCTTCCACTGCATCTAAACTCTCTGGTGGAGTGGAGAGCCTTGTATTTTGTCTGAGTGTGGAGTGACATAAGCCAAATGGTTTATCTGGCACTGAAGATCAAACAAAGGTGTGGGATGGCTTTGAAGTCAAGCCCTGTCCCACAGGGCAGTCTGGATGGGTGATTTTCACTTTTATCTGAAATGCTCAAGGACAAGGAAAGCTCTCTCTTTCGGGTAGTGCGTTCTGACTATACCTATTGAAATTTACAGTTTTGGTTCACTTTTTCTATGGGACAGTTTAGTGGCTAGCAACCTTTGCAAATATGTTATGATTTTTGGAAAATTGCACTGGATGCTATTTTATTGTTTCCTTTTTTCTGTCCAGGCAAATAATCTATCTGCTCTCTTTCACTCCTTGTTATGTAGTTGTAGCATGATTAGACTGGCCTTATTTTTCAGATTTCCTAAAGGGCTAAATATGGTTTTGTCTGCCATTTTCTGTTGCTCTGCCTACAAGTTTTCCAGGAGTCTTTGGAGCTTTCATTTCCCTGAGTCCGTGGCCTACCTGACTGTGGCTTAGGAAAGGATGCTGGTTTGGCCCAAGAAAAAAATATCTGAAGAGCCAGACATCAGCTACATGTTAGTGGTGATAAATCAGTCTTAGTGGCCCTCAGTGTTCCGGTTTATAGCCCAACAGCAGCTGCTCCATATCTGATTATGGACATTTCCCTCAGGTGTGTACCAGATTGGAGTATGAATCTCAGACTCCTTCATCGCTAAAGAATTGTTGTTGTCAAGAAAATGCCTGTGGTAGGACACATCTCTCATGCCCACTATGGAAGTGTAGAACAGAATCTCTAATCACTTGCTGAATGACATGGCTCAGGAGGGGCACAGACTGGAACATAATAGCTTTAATTAGCTAAAGAAAAAGTGAAAAGAAGGAAACTCTCTGGTCAGGCTGACTGCAGTGTTTGCTGTTGCATCACTCATGATAAAGGCCGAGGTAGTCACCATTCTCTGCATTGTCATGATGAAGGCCACAGTAGTCATCATTTCTCTGTGTTCCCATACTCAGCCCCAGTGGCAGAAATCTTGCCATATGGGATTGCAACCACCTGCCTGCTTGGTTCTCACAATCTTTTGTTGCAAAAACTGATGCTGCAGCTCAAATTTGGTCTTGCAATTTCATTACCACTGGTCACAGTCAAAAGGGAACTGTGTCTACAGTGTGGGTGCATCTGTACTAAATCCTGTGTACCTAACCTCAAAGTAAGTCACAAACACTAAAGGCAGTAGAAACACACAGGTCTGAGCTCTAAGTTTGGTGAGCTCCCACAGACGCATGTTTCTTGCATCTGTAACCCTGGAGGATTTCTGAACCAAACTCTGTATACTAGTATGGTATGCTCTTAATATTGTTGTGTAGCATGTTTGGGAAGTTTGAGGGAAAAAAAAGTATACATAATATGTGAGTTTTTCCAAAAGAGGAGCTATTTTTCAAAGTAGACATCTAGTGAAGTCATACCTCTCTCCCTTCAAAATAAAAGCTAGTCTTATGTCAGGGAATTGAGATAGTTAACTATCTCATATTTGTTGTGACAGAGACATGTATGCATGGTCCAGCTGCTAAAATATGCTATGCTGTCGCAAGGTTTCCACAGTGTGTCATTTTGACCTTGTACCTCCCAGCCAAGACCTTTTGGCTTTGTATCTCCCAGGCAGAACTGCCCTTCAGTGCTAGGAAATGCACCGGCTTAGTGCTTTTCTCCTGTCACCTCTCCCATTGTACAGGGAGGCCCTGGGGATGAAGTTGGCACTGATGCCACATGCCCATTCCTGGGAGGAAGGTTCTGGCCAGCCCAGCTGCTCTCATGGGTGTACACATCTCTCTCTGAAAGGGCAGTTTTGTCCTCTATGTTTCTGGGAGAGAACACTAGCCTGATGTGTGCTAAATATTTTTTGTATTTGTATCATCCACTGGGTCTGAATATCCTCTCAAACACAGAGCACAAGTCAATAAGCCCAGCCGTTTGGTTTTATTTACATTGTACTGGCATCTCCACTGACCTAAAGAGCAAAAGAAAATAACAGGGCATATTTGAGGCTTAATAAAACATTGCAGTAGGGAGTCTTTTCTGAGCCATTTACAAGCATTTGCTGGAAGTGCATTTGCTGATTTAACAAACTGGTTAGGACAAATGTTTAACATGCTGTTGTAATGATATTCAGATGCTTTTCTTAGTATTTGTTGATCTGCAAAAATGTGTCCTTGCCCAATTGCACTAGAGAGTGGATTAAATAAATAAATAAGTGCAACGTGATGCGTTTGCACAAAAGCGTAGCAGTGACTGCCCCTGACAGATGGAGAAAAAGTCAATATGATGTCTGAGACAGCCCAGGCTCTGCACTGCAGAATAAATTACATGATTCGCTGAATGCCTGGGCTTCACACAGACATACACAAAATTGGAAAGATAAAAGCTTGCATTGGCTTCAGATGATATTTACTGCCTGATGGATTTACTAGAAGCCCCAGTACAGTCATACTGTATTGAATTATTGGCCTCTATTTAGCTGTGTGTCCGTCGAAGCTTGAGTGTCCATTTAAGCGTAAGTGAGCTGGAGCCCTGCCAAGGCTGTTTGAAGGTTTGCGTACAGAGGGAGATACGAGGTAATGGCTACTAGCTTGAATAACAGGGGAGTTATGGATGCTGGGGATAGACAACAAAGCATAAGGTGCATTCTTATCAATATTAATGTCAACATAAATATTAATACAGGCTGCCTGGCACATCATTTTTGAATGATTCTTGTTTTCACTCTATTTTAACACAAAAGACTGGCGATTACTCTGATTTCTTTCTCCCTCTTTCTCTCTCAGAAGGGGGAGTTTGAGAAAGACATTAGCTTTACAGTTATCCATTGCGTCAGCAGCAGGATTTCTACAAGGCAAAGGAGGCAAATGAAACGCTAGCTTTAAGAAATATACTGCTACCAATAAAATATCTGACTAGACTAGTAATATACTGCATAGTTATGGATTCATGATTATACTATACCAAGGCATTTCAGTTAGGAAGGAGCAGGTCACTTACAGGGAGCCCCATGAGACTGTCACAGTGTTGCTGTAGCTACAGCACCGGCAGGCTGAGCGCTTAGCTGCTTAACACATTGGCTTGTGTTTCAAGAAGCCTGGGGCTCCGTTTTTGGCCTGGCCCTTGCACATGATGAGTTTAGCTTGTGTAATGGTTCAACACGCTGAGGGAGGGAGACTGCCTCTGAGAAATGGCTGTCAATTGCAACGCTGTTGGGCAGAGGGTTTATCCAGTTAACTACACTTCAGAAAAAAAAAAGGAAAGTAGCCCTCAGACTGCATTGTGCTGATCAGCTGGATTGGCAACAAAAATGAGCAGGATTTTGCTCCAGGTGAATTAGTTGCAGTGGCAGTGTGAAGGAAAGAAACGATGGGAAATGATATGCCTGTGGGAGTAAGGAGGCACACAGACCAGAGACTAAGACATTATTTTGAGACATGAATAAAATGCATCACAAATCTTCCATCATCTTCCAGATAACATGTTCATGTCAGGGACTCTGACTCACGGTTCCTGGCAAGTTGTAATGGGGATATTTACAAGGTTATTGCTCTCAGCTGTCCCTTTGTACTGCTGCCAAAGGTTACTGCCCTGAAGTGGGCATGGCAGATGTGAATATGTACTGGTTCCTCAGCTGCCCAAGTTCAAGGCTCACATACTAGAACAAGCCACAGCAGCAGAAAATGCCTCAGCTGAATCCAGGAGAGACAGTCAGATATCACAGTTTTGTCCATTTGCTTCTGAAGCATGAGCAGTATTAAGCAACTATTGGCTCCGAATTTTCAGGAGTAGTGGTAATAGACCTGCAGACTTTTGGAATTTACCAATAAAAACTCTTTATCACTGAAAAGCAAAGAAAGGGAATGGATCCAGCTACTGCCTGATAAAGTGAAACAGGGAGAGTTGGGTTGAAGGCCTCTTGATGAGGCATTCCAATAGTTTTGTTGTTTTCTTTTCACTTCCTCCTTCATCTGAAATCACTCCTTGCTAAATACGAAATGAAGCTACTGCCTCTCTCTGATGGTAGAGGGAGTGATCTCTCCAGACTCCAGTGTGTTTGGGTCATGTGTGCAGTGCCAAATCAAAGATCACTTAAAAATCAGGCAAGGAGAAAAACATTTTATATTTGAAAAAGTCTTTGGACCACGTGTACTTTTCATAGAGCAGAGGCGCATTGCAACTTCCTACTGTAGCTGCCTGTCTGACACTGCTCCTTTCTGCCTAAGGACTTTCATCTGGGAATGGTACCTCAATTTCTCACATTTTCTCTGCATTGGACTGAAAAGCTTTGGTTTAAATGATGCTATTTAACTTTTTCAGAGTTAGTTACCATGGCAGATGAGATCTGAAAAAAGCCCTCTGGCTTTAGGTGCTATGAAGCAAAGATTCATCCAGGCTTCTGCACGACAGCATGATGTTCACTATGGGGTTTACGACTGCCTGATAGGAAATGCCATCACCTTCATGCCTTCTGTCATACCAAAACCCATTAACAGATTCCAAAGAAGATCATGACAGAATGATAACTACTGAATTTCATTTAAAAAAAAAAATCACATTCTTAACTGATAGCAGGACTCATAAAAACACCTGTTTAATTTCTAATAGGGATGGAACTATGTAATCTCTGGTAACTTAATAAAATAATAAAGATTTCTCCAAATTATATATTGTGATGCTGCAAAATCACCCCTGATTCATTTATGCTACTGTTGCCTTACATTTTTTTCTGCAAAATTAGAGAACCACAGGAAGACAGAAATTTAATGAGCATCCTGGATAAGCTTTTGTTGCTTCCACAGTGCCAAATCTATCTCTTGTTTGTAATATACAAGAGAAATTGAGACTCTTATGTCTCGGTCCAAATGTCGATGACTTCTCCAATTCTTCAAGGTTGAATGTCAGTCTCTTGCCTTCTGGAGTGTCTGCCTGTAGATGTTCCCAGATTTAATGCATGCAATCTATTCTAATTATCTTTTTATAAAATTCAAAATATACTTCACTCATGAGGGAAAAAAAATCAAAAGAAAGTCCCAAGCAAATGTTAAGCAGCATATTAATGAAGCAGGGCTAATTGCTTTGAAAAGAATAGTTATCTGGGTTCCAAGATTAGTTACATGTGCTCTGGTTAATAAAATGAAAACCTTGCATATTTGAAAGTCCTTTGTCTCATCCAGATATTTCCAGTTTGTCTGTCATTCAGTGTTGTGAAATATTGTCTAAAATCACTTGGAAGACAGCTTAATACTTCTTTTTTCATTATCCAGTAACAAATAAACACTGTGATAGGACCATTCCCTATTTCTAAACACGTTTACTCCTTCTCACTAATAAACATCAATAAGCATTTGGAAATTAATTGTAACAGTTTAGTCTGAAACATTCAATTTATCTTGGATGGAATGTTATTCACTTCTGTGGAATGTAGTTTATTCACTTTTTGACAGGAAAACAAAAAATTGTCTTGCTTTGCCTCTGTTAAATAAATTCTACTAAACTTCCCTTTGAGAAGTTAGCACTCCACATGTCATAGGGAAGAAATAATATGTGGATTTTTTAATGAGAGCAATATGTTTTGCCACCTCTGTGAACAGTGACCAAGGACCATAAGACCTTAAAAAAGTAGTTTATTTCTCAGTCAGAAGTGTTTTCTGGTTTACCTGGAAACTCATTCAATATTGGGCAGACCTTGTTCCATGGCCAAACGGGAATTTCCAAGTGATCACTCTGCACACATGAACATTTTAAATGAGTGCAAGGAATTCCTTTCACCCATTCACAAAACATTTGCTGAGCCTGGGCACTATGGGGAAGAGAGCTACCAAATTTGAATGTGGCTCAAGATCAAGGTTTCCGTCTTGATATTATTTCCATACATGCTTATATTTTGACAAATATGTCTTCAGGAAGAAATTTTTCCAAGGTCATACTGGCAGACCTAGTGCAGTTGTTTTGTCTTCCTCTATGGTGTAATCTGTCTTCTAAAGTCATCTGTTAACTTCCACGTTTCCTGCTACTTCATGGATATAGTACGTTAAAAGTGTCCTTGTTCTTTTCTGCTTCATTTCCTGTGACACTTTATAGCTTCTGTGGCTTTGGTTTTGTACTAAAAGCTTTAATTTTGCTGTGGGGTATTGGAAAGTTTTTTTATGGCTGGTGGAGGATATGGGGGATGTGAGACAGCTCAGTGGACTCTTTTGATGACTGGCTGTTTGCAGGACTGTCTGTCTTTTCAAGGGGCCAGATACAGCAGCTCAGGCAGTCACTGCCAGTCCCACACCACAGTGTTCACTCCCAGTTCTTCCCAGTAGGGTTCCCCCTGGCTCCTGGCACCTTCCCTGCCAGCAGCCCACTTTTCTGCCTGTAACTTGTCAACCCTGCCTGCTCACATATCCACCTCCACTCCCAACAAAAAGCAAGGTTTATCAGGAGTATAAGTTTCCAGCATGCAAGTTTCCAGCAGATTTCCCAAGGGATGCAACTATCTAAAGATCCTTCCCCAAATGATATGCTTGATGATATAAAGAAGGAAACATCACAGGTTAATAAATCCCTTATGTATGCTTAGGGAAAAACAAGCTATTAAACTGAGCTGGTTTCTCAGGTGGACTAGAGATAGGATAATCATGAAGGTTTTCTCTGATTTGGGAATTGAATAACATATTCATGAAATAGAGCTCCCCTGTTATATCTGATTATGATCTTCCCTATTGATAAATAGACAGAATTTTTATAATGCTTCTCATGTTTCAGAATATGTGAATTACATAAGCAAAATAAAGACTTTACAGCTGGATATCCAGATACAAATATGAGGCACAAATATTATATATATTGCTACATGGTGCTAATCGAGTGTATCCTATACTGCATATTCAGCATATGATAACTGTGTAAGTGTTGTGTATTCTGAACAAAGAAGTTAAGAAGAATAATAAATGGCTGATTTTGAACCAACAAAAAGTGACAGTGGAACTTGAGTTTCTTATTCATAATAAGAATAATAAGAATAATAAGAAATTCTTATTATTATCATAGAGATGGAAAATATATGGTGAAAATATGCACAGCAGATGGCACAAGTGCTGAAGTGATTCACTGGTGAAGGAAACTGCAAAGAGCTTCACACTACCATATAAAAAATGGACAGCCAGTAGGGAATAAAATGAAAGCCCACCAAGTCTGGTGGAAGAGTTTTAAATTACTGGTGGCTTTTGTGTCAGTCAGAGCTTCCAAAAATACAATGTGGGCTTCACTGTGAATCAGCTCAGTGAAGTTGTCCATTCAAAGCACACACTTGCAGTCATAAAAGTAAACAAGAGCTCTGTCTAGACTAAATTTGCTGCTGGGGCTCCTGGCCCACAGAGGCTGTCCAAGATCAATGAACTGTGCAACCACAGAACTGGCTAACCAAGCTGAAGTATTACATCCTCTCCAGAAGGTCCTAAAATAATGCTGTAGTGTGTGCAGAGTGGCCTTCCTGTGGCCAGATGTCATAAACAGTGTCAAGCTGTCCTGTAATCAAGTCTCTAGTGCTGTTATGTAGGCTGTTGTTGCTCATTTTAACCTGTATAAACTAGTGCGGGGAACAGATTTTTCTATGTTAATTGTAATTTTTTTTATCAAGTACCTTGCAAGTGCCTGGCACAGGAAAGTGGCTCTTTAGGAGGCCAGGGGCTCGTAAAGGATAAGCATCTGGTCAATCGCTGTAGCTGTGTCCTAAAATATTCATGAACAGCAGTGAAAGTTCATCTTCCACTCCAATAGTCAAAGGAAAGATGACTGAAAGAAACAGCTTGATCAGAAAGGAAGACAGAAGGATTTCGCTTTTTAAGTTCACTGGATGCAGGGGCAGATTCTGTGAAGAGTGTTGCTGCCAGGGACGCTCTGTGCATGGGCAAGGCTCCCTACAATCACCTTTGTTTGGAAGGACACTTAGGCTGATTAGGAGGAAGGAAAGCCTTTTGTGTATCCAGTTCAGGTCTCATTTTGCAAGTACAGCCTGTAAAAAATATCTCAAAATGGAGCTGGGGAAAAAAAAGCTGACAAAACTGACACTGCCTCTACAAATGCAAGTGCTGGGCAGCTGTAGTTGCAGCAGCCACAGGAAGCACAGTTTCTGCCAGAGCACATCACAGCCAATTTTTACTAAACCTCCTAAGGCACCTCTGTGACCAGGGGACCAAGATCCTGCCAAATGTCAAGGTTCTGTGGTACTTTACTCTCCAACATCCTAATCTTGTTTCTAGAAAAAGTTACAGCAACGAAATTGACACGGTGTTAATATAGGTTATTTAACTTCAACTCTTCAAAACAGCCAAGTCAACTTCACTTAAACTCTCCCAAAAAATTTGTCTCTTCAAATAACCATTCTGGATGCGGAGTGTATGTAGCTTGTGCTATCTGTGTTGCTTTACATTTTCTCTTGTAATTATTTTAATAATGTAAGCACAAAGTTTTTGTATAAATGGCAAAGAATGAATTCTTTGTGACTTTTGAAATAGATTTTTCAGTAAGGCATATTGTATATAGAGTAACATCCTTTCCAGTGTAATTGCAGTTATATTTTTTAATATGAAATTTATCACTCCAGAGAAAATTATATATACATTAGTTCAAAACAAACCCAAATGTTTAATACATATAAAAAAGAAATATGAACAAAAGAAATACATCATTGAATCACCAGTCTTTCCAACTGAATCCTTTCCAAAGTAAATCAAAAATCTTATTGAAATTGTTTCTAGTTATCATGATCTCACTGGGAAACGAAAGCATTTTCTTCAATAGCGTGTTGTAACTCAGTCATTATACCACAGTGAGGTAATTTGCTAAAACAGCTGCCTCTGATGAGTAAACCTTTCCATCTGGCAGAAGCCAAATAGACACAAACAAACCTATGTCAGTTTTTCTTACCAAAATATAAAATCAAAATAAGCTCCTTCTGCTCTAATGGGACCAGTCTTTGAACTGCAGGAACCAAGATTTGTTTCTTTTTTGATGCACTTCTCTTACCCTCATACCCACAGACTTGGCCCTGGCTGTGGGAGTGTTGATATCATGCCATCTTTTAGATGGATTACAGAATAACTGGGAATGTGTTTGCAGTATAAGCCTTCCACCAAGGAATCAGACAAAATTAACAGTTGTTGGAACTTGTTAGCTTTAGCAAGACAGCACTTGTGGATAGTTAGTTTTATAGTAGGGCCTTTTTTTTAAAGATTTTTTTTCTTTTAGTGTTCTAAGGAAATTTCCACTGTTTCTTAGTAAAACAAAATATTGCTAGATGCACAAAATCTTAGCTATACAAACTACACTTTTTCACAAATAATTGACAAAATAAAACACTAACTAACTTTCACGGTCTCAGGACACCTGTATAGAGTTGTAATCTCTAAACTTAACACAGAATGCAACCTGACTTTGTGTCAATGGCTTTTCCTAAACTATATATAAATTAGTCTTTTTCCATCACCATTTAAATTCAGATAAAATAATCGACTGTTTTTTGTGGGGTTTTTTTGAACAATGCATTTTTTCTTCTGTAAGTCTTAACAGTATGTGTATTATAAATGAACATATGTACTTCATGTGATCTTTTTAATTTGTCATGAGCAAAGTCTTTGCAATTTATTGTCAAGATAGAATTAATATTCAAAAGAGCATTTCAGTTTGTTAGCTTTTCTTCTTAATGGAAAATGTTGAAAGCAAAATTTAAAAACATGCTTATTAAAATTAGTGGTGAGGTGAATTCTTCTGTGTAAATATTTTTTCAGCCAAAGGCCTGATATATCTTTTGTGAAGTCAGTGGAATCTCTCCCACTGGCCTCAATAGCAATTACATCAAGAACCAAATACAGAATTCTTGGATGTATGTATAGGTCTGGATCCAAGAATTACACTTGGGTCCCATTTATGTAATAACTGCTGCAAAAATGTAAATTCTAAAAAGTCTTAAACTATCAGGAAGTTCAGCTTGGGATTCACATGTATCTCTGTAAACTTTTAATTCTCTGAGGAAGAAATCTACACCTATGGAAGTAGTTTTTCCAGTACACAGAAATATAAATGTGCTTAAGATATTTGCTTCAATAGAAGCCTAGTGAATATGGCAATGTCTGTCAACACTGTAGTGATGAAAACAGAGGAAGAATAAGGCAAACAAAAACCCAAAAAGGTATTTTGTAAAAGATTTTCCCAGTGATAACATGTTGTGCACCTCATTCTGTAGACTCCCTACAGAGTCTGCAGGATTTGGCCAGTCTGTGAACTCTGCCTTGCAGAATACTTGGAAATTTAGTAAGTGACCATTAATAAAGCTACAGTTCTGTCTAGAGCTGTGCAAATCCTCCTAGGATAAAATCATATCAGCACCTTGGGAAAAAAAATATCGTGAACTTGTAATATCAACATATTTAATGTTCTCCTTGGCTGCTGGATATAATGTAAATTTAATGTACAATATGTCAAGGTCGTGATCCTCTGTATTGTCCACAAGTATTGGTTGCCTCTTGTGTCTCTTTCACTCATATGCTATGTATTACTGGTAATGGGAATATATGATTGAAAGCAAATTTCTCTGTCAGTGGTCTTAGCCTTGTGCCAGCTGTAGCTAATGAGAAAGTTTCTTTTGACTTCAAAAGGAAAACCACTGTCAAACACAGGAAACAGCAATAAGATCTAATAGTTAGTTATACAAAAGAAAGGTAAGAAAGAAGCTTCTGCCAATCAGTCTACTGCTGTGAGGATTATAAAACAGGTTTTGCAAAAATAAACCCTTCTTTCTAAACACAAATACACCTAGAAAAGCCTATAAAGCAAATGCTGTGTTTACTGACATTTAATGTGCTGAGATCTAAGTATGCACCTGTTCATGGAGCTCCTTTCATTTAATCTACTTAGATCCCAGCTCCAGCTATTAAATATTCATTTAGCTGGATATTATTGTTATACTAAGTGTACCGCTCTTTAGTAAACCACATTAAGAGAAGCTAAATTCGATTCACATTGTTTGCAAAGAGTTTTTTTGTAGAAAACAGGCATGTGGGAATGAGACAGAGCAGTATTTGGAAAAAATTATCTAGAACATAACCATTTTCTGAGTATTAAACTGCTTACTTTTACTAATAAAATTATTAATTAGAAATTAGTGATGAAATTAGTGTTATACAAAGAACAAATAATGGAACTAGGCTATATCCCCTGCTAATATTTAATGTTCTGATTTGTGTTAACAGCAATACATAGCACTAGTCACACTGCATCTTAATTTTGCTTTAAACTTTTCAAATACATCTGTGATCAAGCTTAAAGGAACCAGTTTGCAGCAGGTTTCTTAAGTATTTCAACAGCAGCAAAAATGTAGCTACTGCATGCATTTCTGTTTGTCGTGTTATGTGTATGGATTTGAATTAATATTTGTTACAGTAGATAGCCTGAAGCAATTAGATTTTTGTGCAAAGAAGGTTATCATTTACCCCAGATACTGTTAAACAAGAGAGAAAATAGTCTGCTAGTCCAAATATCTTTCAAAAAACTTCCTGTTTTGGGAGAAAGGCACTGATTTCTTTTACTTCCAGGTAAGTGTTATCCTGACCTTCTTTTCCCTAGTGGTTGGAACAATTGCTTGGATGAAACTAAATTTTGACAAACACAATATAGTTGCAATCTAGCTGCTGCCTGACTAACACAATGGACCTTAATAGCTTTACCAAGAGCAGGTAGGCGGTTGTTCTTTATCAGTCAGGGTTAGAAAAAAGAAAAGTTATATATTGTTGTGGACATCAGCGTTCCCTCCTTCATAGCCATAAACAGGGCCTTTTTGGTTCTTTTCTTTTCTATTTGTTCGGTTATTTGGTTGTTTTGTCTTTTTGTTGTGCCTGTGGTTTTTTGTTTGGTTGTGGTTTTTGGGGGTTTTTCAGTTTAGTTGGTTGGTTTGGTTTTGTTGTGCTTTTGTTTGTTTGTCTGTTTTTTGGGGGGCAAGTTCACAGTGACAGAAAGAGAAATTATGTGACTGGATCTGTACTTGCATCTTGGCTGGATCTCCTTGACCCTTGGGTAGAGGGCCATCACATCCTATGGGCAGCCACAGTCAGGAGTTGAACCCTAAAGTCTTCACACCTACATGCTCAGTTCCCATTAAAGGTGGCTGGAAAAAGACAGCCTGCTCCTTTGTTCAGGTCCAGGTACTTCGGCTGTATTTTCCAGGATAATCTTGAGCCTGTAGTGGGAATCTCTGACCTTTGTTTGATTTCGTCATTGAGAGCAAGCAACAACCTTCTAGAAGCACAGAAGGTTTTATTGATTCAGAAATAAATGCTAATCAGTCATTTTCTGAGACTTGTGCATTCTGATATAATTATACTGCTCTTTTTCATGATAACATTTGCACCAATAATAATGATTCCTGTAAAGTGCATTACAGCTAATTGAAGAACAGGCAAGATAAACTTGTGGTGAAAAATTTAAAATTCTCTGTGCAGTGGTCTGAAGTCAAAATAATACTTTATTTTTAATTTCCTTATACTTTATTTGTATCACTGTGTTACTGTGTTACCTATATTTAACTTTTCATGACATTACAAATGGACTCAGCATTCTTGTTTTTAATTCAGATTTGTAATACTCCAAAATTCAAGGAAGTTCAACTCTGGGAATATTGTTTTGGCCTTTTATGAAGAACAAAATTCAAATCTGACTTTAGGTTCTGACATAGCTGGTGGTTAGGTATTCCATTTGGTCTGGAAAATTTCCTCTTTTGATGTAGCTACAGGACTTGCATTTCCACCACTTTGCGTACTTATAACTATGAAATATTAACAAGATGTTGTTATTCTGATCTGTAAGTGATTTTACAATGGAGGGGACATTTCACATCTATGTTTTGTGTTTATATATAATACATACTTATAAATATTTGGCAGCCTATGTGAAGGCGTGGTTATCCTTAAAATAAAAATGTTTCTCCATGGAGTATCCATTCAGCTTTTAAATGCCAGGCTTGCAGCATTCATGCAGAAGAAAATTCTCTGGAAGTGAGGTTGTAGTGTCATGTCTTCCTTAGTGTTATTCAACATAGCTGAGTGAGAATGTGCACACACAAAATCATCAGAGCCAGGAGGTGAAATGTATTCTCCAGAAAGTCCTCATCTCAGAATTTGTCAGTGAGCAGAGAGTGAGACCTACCAGAAACCTGCTTTTCACTCTCCCAGTAGCTCTAAGAGCACAGTAATTGCCTGCTGAACATCTCATCTCTGAGAAGAGTGGAAGCCAGTGCACTGAGGATACACAAATTTTGGAAAAATGCATACCTTTTTTTTCCCTTGTGCCGAAAGATCAGCCAGGCAATTTAGAGGTCAACAGTGAATATGTAGTAATTTAAAAGATATTAACAGCACTTTCAACTGTGACTCCAAGACTGAAAACTACTTGTCACAGGGAGAAATTTTATTGCCACTTAAAACATTTTTAAAAGGTAGAATAATATATAAGCATTGCTATAAGTATTATATAATACTTGCCACACAATACCCTTGATCACCCAATGACACAATCATTTGGGTTGGAAGGGACCTCTAGGATTATCATGTCCAAGCATTAACCCAGTACTGCTGAGTCTAGCACTAAACCATCTTTAAGTGCTATGCCTACATGTATTCTAAATACTTCCAGGGATGGTGCTGGATTGCGTCCAGACAACGGCAGTGAAGCTGGTTAAGGATCTAAAGTGCAAGTCTTATGAGGAGCAGCTGAGGGAACTGGAGGTGTTTAGCCAAAAGAAAAGGAGGCTCGGGGGAGACCATATCTCTTTCTACATCTACATGAAAGGAGGTTGTACAAAGGCAGGGGTTGGTCTCTTCTTCCAAGTAACAAACCATAGGACAAGAGGAAAAGTCTTCAAGTTGTGCTGGGGGAGAATTGGATTGGCTGTTAGGAAAAATTTCTTCTCTGAAGGTGTTACCACGCACCAGAACTGGCTGCCCAGGAAAGTGGCTGAATCACCATCTGTTGGAGGTCTTTTCCAACATAAGTGAATCCAGGATTCTGTTATTCATGGGCCCATCTCTTTTCACAATGAACAGATCTAGTGGGGTGCATTCCCTAGCTGGCTCATTCAACAGCTGTGTTGGGAAGTTACCTTCCACATGGTCCAGCAATGTCCTGGACTGTTTCCTCTCTGCTGTATTGTATTTCCAGCATACATCTGGTAAACTGAAGTTCAGCATGAGAACAAGGGCCAGCTATTGTGAGATTTTCACAGCTGCTTTTAGGATACTTCAGCCTCTTCATCCTGGTTGGGTGGTCTTTAACAGACTTTCACCTTGATATCTGCCTTTTTAATGGTTGGCTTTCTCTCAATCAAATACTGAAATATTAATTTCCTGAAGTGTAGTTACTTAATACTAAGAGCATTAATAAATAGCTTTAAAAATAATTTTTAATAAAAATGTTTGTTTTGCATGTCTTGGGATAATCAAATTCTATGGGGTAGTGAGGTGTTCTGCTTCTGCCTCATAATTTGCCATTATTATTATTATTATTATTATTATTATTGTTTTATTATAAAACTGCACCTCCTTCTAGGTCTCACTGCTTAATGAACGTTTGCACAGAACATACCAGTCCATGAGAAACCAGGCGGACAAATCTTAGCCTTCTACTACGGACATCTTTTAACATGCAGAAAATGATTTGTTTTAAGTAAAAATGTCTGGGAAATGTTGCTGCCTGTTCCGAGCTTCCCCTCCCCCAAGACATGTGCTCTGAGCTCCTTTGTTCCAAGCGCGGGCAAAGCCAAATGTAACTCAGACTCTTCAGCAGTGTCTGATTGGCTGCTCACCCCGGGTCCGCCCCCAGTCCTCCCCTTTCCCCTTCTCCTAATAAAGATGGTCGAGGGGAGGAAAACGCCCTCTCTCAGCTCAGCGACTTTCCTGTAAACATCTCTGGTTGTCTGTCTCATTTTAAAGCTTCTAACTGCAGGGAATTGAGCGAGCGGGGAGCTATATTTCTCCCTCTTTGCTTCTGCTGATGGTATTTGCTCTGCAGCTGATTCAGGTACCGATTTTAGAGCTACTAAAGTGCTAGATCGCCCTTGCTACCTCTCAAGGCTGCTCGAGGCTTTCTAAGGCATTGAAATACAAGCGCTAGCCGGTATAAAGCTGAAAAGATACCTTCCGCAGGAAAAGTTGATCTTTTGCTCTGTCTTATTTTCCTTTTACTGGACTGTTTCAACTCATTGCTTACTGAGGTGTAGCATGCTGTACTTTTGTTTACCAGGATAAGTTAAGTGACTGAAAACTTCAGTCCTTAGCCTGGTTGTAGAAGGCAGCATTCAAATATCAAAGGTTGTACAGTTTTGTCCTACAAGGTCTAACTCTAGGAAGGAAGAATAACATAATTCAGTTTTTGTGACAAATAGGCCTTTCCCACACTCCCAGAAGCTGCCAGCAAGAGTGGTGGGTAGGATGATTCTCTCAGTGTGTCTGCTGGGACTTGCACAGAAGCCCACACATGTTTCACTCTATTGACCTGCCCTTGGTTTGAGCCAATGACCCGGAGGCTAGGATGCTACATGTGTTACCCATCACTGGCCCAGTGAGCTCATTAACAAAGTCCATCTCCATGTCTCTGTATGTTTAGTGACAGATTTTCAGTTGATTGCTTCCCACTACCTCAAGGATTAATTTCATACGAGGTAACAGCCTGGGATTTTAGGGTGCCTGCGAGTCTAGAAACATTGGTCTTCCCTTGCCTGTTGTCTTTTGCACTGTTCTTGAGCAGGACAAATGTGGTGAAAAGACAAAAATACCCCATGATGAGTAAATACCCACAATGCCCTGCACTGATGCGGCAGCAATGAATTTAGAGCTTTCACACTTCTGAAAAATGAAATGTTTAGTCCTGCTGTTAGACTGGTTGAAGGCTTCTTCAAATAATCACCAATATATAAGTATTATATTGCAAAGCACTGGTAATATCAGTATGGTGTGACCCACCGGAATAGAAGCAACCTACATCAAGCACGCTTTGAAAACAACATGCCAGCATAAAAGCTTGTCTCCTGCAGGAAATGGATTGTACAATAGCTTATCTGTCAGAGAAGAGTGCACCAGAGAAAGAGGGAGAAATAAAAATAATAAAACCCACTCCTGTGTAGAACTTCAGAAACACGGCACTAACAAAGACTTCCCATTCCATACAGAATTAGTGCTGGCAGAGGCAGCTCGCAGGGCTGTGGGTGTACTCAGCTGTGCAGAGCTGATTATAGAAGATGAAAGAGACTGGCAATTTATTTCATCTCACACTGAAGCACTGCTGACAACTGAAAGTGAGGACAGAAGGATTCATTTGTTCAACTTCTGTTTTAGAAAGCAGGCTTCAAATGATACCACAGAGAAAGTTGAGGGAAATGCTGTGGTGTAATAAAATGTCTATTTTTTAATTTGCTGACTCCAAGATTTATGTTTTCAGCTGTTGGGGGTTTTTGGCTGGGGGAGAGCAGATATTTGAGAAGCCTGAAACACTGTGCTGCTGGTGAAAAAAGTCGGTGGTATTGGCCCAACTTAATACGTGTAATAATACATTACATGTACATGCTAGTTTGCAAACGGGAAAGCAATATATAGATATGTACACATCTTTATGTAAAACAAAACTAGGAACACGTAACACCTATCTTTCTATTACATTGTACTGTGGTCTCGGGAGTTTTATAATCCCTTCCAATGCTGAGATGTTTAAATGGGGATACTTAATTGCAGTATTAGCATTTATTCAGCAATCATAATAGTGAATAATTCCTGGCAAATTGGATGGCATATATTTTACACTTCATTTTTCATGCCTAGAGTTTCAAGGATAGATGGTAGGAACCCTTCAGTAGGGGACAAGTGTTCTGGCTAAGTAACAGATAGGGTACAAAGACATAGATTGGAGATGTAAGTCAGACCCTGCTTATCCCTCATTTCTATGTCTGTGGCAAGCAGAATAAGAAACAATAGCCTTAAACCACTGGAGAAAAAAGTCACATTTCAAAGGATAAGGACAGAAAAGCATGGGAAAAAAGAGCCGTGGAACTCCCCATACACACACACACTGGAAGTCTTAAAAACAAGTCAGACTCACATCTGTCAAGGCTGACAATAGCATAATTGATTCTGCCTTTGGGCAGGAAGAAAACTAAATGATATTCCATAGTTGTCTGTGTATGTTGGTTGTTTTCAAGGACTTCATCTTTATTTTTAAATTGTGGTTAACCAACTGTGTTATTTACCTTCAGTTCTAAAAAACAGCCTTAATATGTAAGAGTCAGAAGAAAGGTCTGCTGAAAAGGTTGTTACAATGAAATCTGGTTAAAATCTTATCACGTATTCTCAGTACATCCTGAACAACATTGTGTATTTGCAGCGATGGTAATAACTTTTGGAACACCTTCTTGAATAGCAAAAGGTACAGTTGATGAGTCACAAAGTGTCCAGAAACAGAAAGGTTAGAGCTTTCAAGGATGATACTTTTCGGTGCTGTGACCCATAGAAATAAAAAATATGGTGCTAGCATTCATAATGACAGGCTGCCAGGTAAGCAGCCATTACTTATTCAGTATTTTAACTTACAAAAATCAGTTAAATGTAGTCATCCAAATATTCTGGTTTTGCTTTGTGAACCTTCTGTTCAGTATGCTTTGGTGTAGCAGGAAAAACACAGATGGATGTCTGAGTAGGCAACAGGTCACTCACAAATGAAATCCAGTTCTGCTTTGCAAAGCAAGGAACATCAGATGAAACAGCAGCTTGGCTTAAGCAGGTGATTAACTATATAAAACAAGCTGCTTTATGTGAACTGTAATGCTTCCCCATTTGCTGTTGTCATGCCATGTCCTTCCAAACCTGACTGCCTGATCCTGTTGCAACTCTCCTCTGAAAGCAATGCCCAAGAAAAAATAAAAGGCAAGACAGAGTTCCTTTTGTTGTTTCTCTGCCTTCTTAATAGAGAGGGCTGGATTTAGCAATGACAAAATGTAGAGGAGAGGAGAATCACACACCTGTTAACAACTCAGTGGTTGTAGTAGTAGCACACATGCTACTGCCCCTCGCAGCCAGCACTACGGTTTCATGGCAGCGTTCAGTAAACCCATGCCTAATACATCATGATTCACCCCCAGGCCACACACCAGAGTATAACATTTTAGTCTTGTTATTTTTATTAAAATTCTTCATACAAACTGAGCAGCCTTTGCTAGTCCTGAGATGTGGATCAGAAACACGGGGACAGAAGGTTGCCTGGTACAATGCTGCGCAGCTGGGCTCAATGTGAGGGAGACATGACCTTTTTTGTGTCAGCTGAGCATCTGGTAGATTTTAATCTGTGTTTTGGCCTGTTGGTCTGACCCAAATGTGCTCTTAAGTCAGCAGTAACTACCTCAATATCTTCATGTCAATATATTGAGGAATTTATATTATGTATTCTGCTGGCTACTTCTAGGTTAATAATTTTCTTTCTAAATCAACATTTGAGAAAATGACTTGAAGAAGAGAAGCTTCCGCATGCAAATAATAAGAATACAGATTATGAATCTGGATGGCAGTAAGTACTAACTGCAGACAGCATCCATTTAATTGACATATTTTCTTTGTAGATGGTCTGTTTGATTTGCATGTTGACCATAGCAGATGACTGGCTTGCTACTGTTTGCATTGTTAACACCATATTATAAAGTATATATGAATTTCGAAAAATGACTAGATGGTAAAGTGTCATTTCCAGCTAAAGGAATATCCAGTTCTAATGAATGCTGTTTCATGAGGAAATGTGTTCATAACAGTTTATTTCAGAATATGTATAACAATATTATCAAGCAACAGTGTATCGGTAGTAGCTGCTTTTGAAGAACTACAGGGGATGCTAACAAAATTAGTTTTCCAACATAGTTTTGGACAATATTTTTTTATTAATTAAAAACCAAGCCATACTTCATATAGTTACTAACTACCTTAATTCATTAGATATAAAGAGCAAATTTTCTCATGTGAAAACCATAATGTTCAGCTCAAACAATAATGTAGGTGGTATCAATATAAGTCACATCAGACAAACATTCATGTTTCAAAACAGTAGTTTCATCACTGACATGGTGTGATGCTCTCTGATGAAGGACCCTGTCCTTCATCACAAAAACATAAAACTAAATTGTTAGAAAGCTATTTCTCTTTTATAGCCGATGCTTCCTGGACTGTGCTGTAAATTTCTGTTTTGAGGGTGAACAAATGAACACAGGAGCCCCACAAGCCCTTTACCTACAGTGAGCCTGGCAAAAGTTTGTGAGTCTTTAATCTCTACCTGCAACTAAATCTAACCCTATGTCAAGGCACGACAGGGAAGCAGTAAGGAGTTGGTGTCCTTGTACTCACTCCCATTGTCCAATTCTTGCTATCATATTTGGAAGTTGTTGACCTATACTCTATAGAAAAGACCTGCAGACTTCAAAACTCCATATTCATATCAATCCATGGCATATGGAATTAAAGATCATGCTTGCTTTTTTCTGTGAACTATGTATTGTGGGTAAACTATGGAAAAAAACCCTACAGTGACGGTTGATTTCATCACGATTAAGTCAGTGTTATCAAAGAAAGAAGAAAACAACCGAGATCGTGAGTGGCAGAAAAGGGTTATTTGAAAGGTGACCTCCCAGAATCTACTTGTTTGGAAGGGAGCAGGCACCTGTTCTGCCTTTAAATATGTAGGTAAGGGAAGGGAATTCAAAATAATATATAGCACAGAGGTGCCAAATAGTAAAATAGCCAGTCCATTACCACTGAATCTTTTCAAAATCTCAGCATCCTGAGACTACTTCTGAAAGATGACAGACTGGTAAGTCTGAATGTACTCTCTGCTGGAGATTCATTTAGAAAGCAAACTCATTGCAATGTGGTTAGAAAATACATTAGCCTCTCAAAAGACATAGGAAGCATTAAAGGGAGAAATTAGTTTCTTTTTCTACTGTTTTTCTTTGCAGTGTTAACCTTGAAAGAAAAAGGTACATAGGTACAAAGGAACAAAACATAGAGGACTGTTCAGAGCTAAGGAATATTTCACTATAAAAGACTAAATGTGTTTATGCTGTCACCGCCCTTAATTCCAGATGAAACAAGTGTGTCTGATTTTTACCCTAATATGATGTCTATTCCTTTAATATCTATAAACCTTTGCATTATATACTGGCATAATGATTATACTCTAAAAACACAGAAGCATGAGAGGAGGTAATTTGTTACCTATTTAAGAAATTAATTTCATATCTTTTGAAGAAGCATTGTAAAAAGCTGTCATTCAGGGCACTAACTGTCATATTACATCCTGAGGCCTTAAAAAGCTTGAATTGTGAATGTACTGATGCTCAGACCTTCAATAAACAGTGCCAAAGTAAAATAAAATACAGGCATCTAAAATTTTGCAGCTCAGTGTGTTTTCATAAAATAACTAGGAAGCAATAATTTGAATGAATTCTAGAAAATATCTGGTCCGAGTTAAGCTGATGGTGGTTTGGAAAATGTCTGAATACTGTGTAACAAGTTCTGACCTTTCCAAATGTGTTTGAACTCACTTACAAGAATGAACATTTGCTGAAAAATGAAGCAGGTGTGGGTATTATTTTCATAATGTTGACATTATTGTTCTCTTTCTGAACTCTAGCAATTGTCATCAAGCAATGCAGGAGTCTCTCTGTGCCCAGAAGGTATAGGACTAGTTAAAAATGAAATTATTTTACTTATGGATTGGAGACTGTGATAATTGTAGGGCAAAAAATGAAGTATTGGTCAGTTAATATGGAAAGCTGCGTAGCAGAGAAAGGTCTGGGATAACTTATGTAGGAAATTATCCACAAAATTTTAAAATACAAAGGGGAAAGAGTCATTGCGGAATTTAATTAGTCTGTTGTCCTCTCACATGTTAAGTATTCTTTCAAAAAGGTTATCTCTGGCAGGAACTCCAGTGAAAAAGCCAGGCATCTTCCAGGATTTAGCTCTTGATCACTCCCACAGAGAAGCGCATATGAGAGAATGAGGAATAGTCTAGTGGGTAGAATGTAAGATAAGGACTTAGTTTTGCTGGAAATTTTGGCCCAATTCCCAGTCCTATTATAGACTGCAGCTTTGAAGAAATAATTTAATTATTTAATGCCTCAGTTTTCTGTCTATTTTAGTATGTATCTACATGCCAGAAGCATCAAAGGGTGAGCTCTGTTAGCTGCTGGAAAGGGCTGAAGTGCCTGTATAACAATGCACATAATATAGGAGAAAAATGGGAACATTTAGAAGTCAGTATGCAGAGGATGAGAAAATTGAAGCTTTTCTGTGCTAGGACTAAAGGACAGACTACCAACGGTGACATGTTGTGAGTTTTTGCTACAGGCCATGTGATCAGGAGGAGGACGTAGAAGAGGCCCTTTACAGACAGCAATAACAACAGCATCAGTCACTGGTCCTGGTTCTCATGGGGGACTTTAACTACCCTGACATCAGCTGAAGGAGCAACACAACAAAACAAACAGTCCAGGAGGTTCCTGGCAAGCACTGACTATAACTTCCTGACACAGATGATGAAGGAGACATTGAGGAAAGATGTGCTGCTGAACTTCATCTAACAAGACGGAAAGGTCATCTTGTAGCTGTGAAGCCTGGAGACAGCCATGGCTATTGTGAGCATGAGATTGTGGAGTTCAGTATATTGTATGGAGGAAAGAGGAGAGGAAATGAGATTGCAGCCATGGACTATGGGAAGAGCTAACTTTAATCTCATCAGGGCTCTTCTTGAAAGAATACCATAGGACCAGGCCCTGGAAAGAAGATTGTTCTAGGAGATATGATTAATATTCAAGGCTTACTTCCTCCAGGCTCAAGAGTTCTGCATCCCCATGGACAAGAAACAGCAAAAGGGACAAGAGACCTGCATGGATGAACAAGGAAATCCTGTTAAAACTCAGACATAAGCCAGAAATACACAAGGTGGAAGCAAGGATGACTATTGGGACATTGTTGGAGTATGCAGAAATGCAGTGAGGAAGACAAAGGCCTATCTGGAACTAAATCTGGCCAAAGATGGCAAGGACAACAAGCAGGCCTTCTTCTAACACATCAATAACAAAAGGAATACTAGAGAAAACACAGGCTTTCTACTAAATGTAACAGGGACCCTTGAAACAGTGTCTGCAGAGAAGGCAGACATACTGAACTCCTACTTTGCACTGATCTTCACTGACAGGGCCAGCTCTCAGGAATTCCTGACCCAGAGCACAGGGAGATGGATTGGAGGAAGGAAGATTTTACTTTGATTGAGGTGGATTGGGTTAGAGACTGTTTAGTCAAACTTGACATCCACAAGTCCATGGGCCCTGATGAGATATACCCATGACTGCTGAGGGAGTTGGCAGACACAATAGGAATGCCACTGACAATCATCGCTGAAAGGTGTCAGTCAGGGGAGGTGCCTGAGGACTGGAAGAAAGCAAATGTTAGATCAGTTGTCAAACACAGCAGGAAGGAGAACCCAGGAAACCACCAGCCAATCCGCCTCCCCTCAGTCACTGAAAAGGCAGAATGACACTCTGGAGGCTGTCTCTAAGCACGTGAAAGATGAAAAGGTGAGCAAGATTCAACATGGACTTGCCAAAGGGAAATAGTGCTTGACCAACCTGATTGTCTTTTATGAATGGACAACTGTCTGGATAACTGAGTGAAGGGCCATAGATATTGTCCACACAGACTTCAGCAAGGCTTTTGTCACTGTCTCCCAGGATGACACTCTCATAGGCAAGCTCAGGAAGTGCAGACTGGATGTGCTGATGGACAGTGAGATGTACTGAGGACTGGCCGAATGGTGGTCTCAGAGGGTTGTGATCAGAGTAGAGACAACTGAGAGAGGACCTTATCACAGTATCTGAGGGCAGAGTGGCAGAAGGATGGGGCCAGGCTCTCTGCAGATGCTAAGCAACAGGAGAAACAATGGGCAGTAACTGGAACACAGGAAGTTCCACCTGAACATGAGGAAAAATTGCTTTACTGGATAACTGAGCACTGGAACAAATTGACCAGAGGTGTTATGAAGTTTCCTTCTCTGGAGTTACTCAAAAACTGTCTGGACACATTTGTAAGTAATGTCCTGAAGACTGGACTCGCTGACATTGTGGTGGCTTCCAGTCCTACCCATTCTGTGATTCTGTGATTAAAGTGATCTAATTTCCTTGAGCCAGAATAATGAGAATAATTCTAAATGGAAAGATGGAGAAAAGGAATGCATAGAACAAATCTGGTCCTTCTTAATATTACTCATATGTGTAATACAGCTCTGAAATATTATTGCAGCATCAAAGCAATTCCAAAACATTTAGCAGTACTTGAAAATGAGTGCCAAAACCACAATTATTTTCTATACATTGGCCTCCGTCTCACCCCAGATTGCTCTTTTATATGCCGTAATAAAACCAGAAAAAAATAAATTAGACTGAGAAGCTATTTAAGCCTTTATATATTCCCTTTCTTTTACTGGCATCTTAAAAATCTTTTTCTGTGTGGGCTGATGTAGGTGCCTGCTTATGTCTAACCCTTTTATACTGCTTTGTCCTCATACAAATAATCATGAAAGCACATCAAATAATAACAGCAGGGGAATTACTGTACTGCCAAATGTTCCCATCAAGCAACTAGAGTGTAGTCATCATTATAATCATTTTGAGATGTTGAATGTAGTTAAACCAGCAAGCTCAGCTCCTCTGAAATCTCTGAAGCTTTTCTCCTAAGAGTAAAGTAGCTTTCAACTATAAATAAGGATCAGTAAAGTGTACCAGAAAAAAATCATCTATGTTGTTGAATGCACTTATACATAAATGTACATATATGTTTAGTTACACAACCATGAAAGAGGTATTTTTTACAGGCTTAAATGTTTTCATATTTTCTTTTTTTACTTTAAGGTTTTCGATATTATTACAGGTGAAAATGTGAAATGTACCAAGAAGGACACTCCTGCTTTAGTCCTTCCCCTTAATTTTGACTGCTGCAACAAATACAGTTATGTGGAGAAATGTTAAATTTATTAGAGGATGTTAAGAATTCCAAGTGATATTTGGAGCTAAATGAATTAGTGTAGACAAATCATTGTCCTGTTTTATGTCACGTTGCAACAATTTGTGCAACGGAATTATATTATTCTACCTCACAGACCTGCAGTGAGATTGAAAATGTAATTGTGACTCCCTTTAAAGAAGGAAAATTATCCAAATGTGCCAAGTGTTACGTGAGTGCTGTTGTTAAATTAGTATTGACTTTAACCTCTGATTTCTAAAGGTATTTGAAGCTGCATTTGTCAATTTCTTCCTGAAGACTCATTTCATTTTCTTAATTTCTGTTTTGAGAAAATTTCATTTGTGACTCTCTGTTTTCAGTAAACTTCCTTTTTTCCCCCCCTTTGTCTTCACTTTACCTCTGTTAGCTAAGTTTATTTTTTTAAGCTCTGCCCCCAAACAGCCCAGATTTCTTTCTCTACATCTCTGCTCACACTCCAGGAAATATTTTGCTCTAAGCCTATTCCAGTTCTCCAATCTTTCTTTGAGCTTATGACAATAGTGTTACAAGCTTACTTCTGGCTCGTTCCCTCAAGTTCTCCACAATTCTTATTCCATACAGATGGGAAGAATGTGTTGGGAAGGAAAATGTCATACGACACACCAGCTACACCTTAAAAATGTCTGAGATACACAGCATTTTTGTTAAGGTGATCTGCAAATGCAGACAGTTCAGATATGGTAAGTCTCAAAGAATGTTATCTGTTTTCTGGGCTAAATAGTTTAGTTCTTGCACATTAGTCAGTCTGCAGATATGGGTACAATTCCCTCTGCATTTTTCGTATGTATTTCTGACATGCCCTCCAAGTTCTGTCTGTTTAGTGCTTAAAATACTAATGGGAAGAAATAGATTGCAGAGATGAGCCTATAATGTCTACAATTCACCATAATGCATGTGGCATATCTTTTCTCACCTTTTAGAAGGTGTTTCAGTGACCCATATATTTCACAGAATATACCACAGAGTGCTTACTGTAAAATATTATGATAAGGCTTTTAACAGCCATTGTAGAAGTAGATGAATGGAGAGAAGCATAAATGAATGGCACAAGTGTACAGTATCTCATTCTTAATTTTTATTTTATCAACAGTACTGACAGTTCATAAAAGGTGTTGTAGTCACAAATATATATTATAACTCTACTAGTCTAGTGGAATTGAGCTCCTTCAGAAAATGTAAGTCATTTATTTACTGGAGTCACAAAGGTAGCTTGGACTTTCTCTAGGTGATGGTTGTAGTTCTGAATTCACAATGAAAAAAAAACAGTAGTAAAGGTGTTGGGAAGCAAATTATATACACATTGTTTTACTGCTGTGCCTGTAGCGTGTTATCATGTACATCTAAAAGAGGAGATTGAGAAGAACAAGAACAAGCCCTTTGATTTTGCAGCTCTGCAAATCCTTACCCAGATGTGTGACCAAGAAACCTGACTTACAGCCAGGTTTTCAAAATTCTGTTTTTATGTTGCCGTGAGAAGCAGTCATTATTTTGATTTCCCTTATATTCACTGAGCACAGAGAAAATTTATACCAGTCCCCTTCAGACATCTAACATTATGTCTCCAAGTTAAGATCCTAATTGCCCTTAAATAGTATCTTATTCAGGAAAAAGAGAATTTGTAGGTGCATTCAGATGGTGATTCAGAGCTGCACAGTGCTGACTAGAACTTTGGAGGTGACCAGCCCTCTGCAGTTATATTACAGGTAGCCCAGAGTGAGTGAAGTTCCTGGCTTTGGTGTCTCAGAAAGGTACTTGAGGTTGGGTCATGTGAATCACCTCTGTGCCTGCTCCTGCATTCCCTGAAAGCATTGGGAATTCTTTTGTTCATTTGAATAGAAGTAAAAAGAGCTTGAGGTCTTGCTCCTCTACCCAGCCTATGTGCAGAGTTTAAGATATACCTTAAATTTGATGACCTATTTTTTTCTGCATTTCAAATTAGTCCTTTTTTTAAACTTCAGCACTTTCAGCTATTGCGACTGAAATGACAGTTTCTTTTTTGAAAACTCATTAGTAATGTTTTGAAACACTCTGTTTACAAAAGCTTTCGTCTTATCCATTAGAACAAATGAATTACTTACCTGATTTCAGAATATATGTAAGGTAAGCTTTACAGATCCCATTAAATGTTAAAAGCTGTTTTCAAGAAAACTGTGCCTGTCTTCAAGCTCTCAGCTCACAGTGTGCTTTCCCCACATCTTCAGATTTGTGACGTACACCAGTGAAATAAAAAAAAAATTCTAATTTGAAATAGGTCAGTTTAAAGGTGAAATCCTAAGACTGGTTATTTTAATTCTCTGGTGTTCCCAACAAAGTTCAGGAAGGTTGAGAATATAATATGGGAAAAAATGCACTGAAGTACAGAAAAGATTAAGTGAGTGAACTGTACAGTCATGACCCCTGTATATAATAGAAATATTTTCTGTGCAAAATTAAGACTGCTGTTAGATGTACATTTACGGATTGACTGCAGATATATGCAGCAGTGTAATTTTTGTTCACTCTGACTTTTCTACTGCTTGATTAAAAGACTAGACATTTTCCCCTGAGATTCACTCTTCTGGCTAATGTGCTGTAATTGCAATGGAGTGCTTAGTACAGCAGCAATGAGCACTATTCTGTAATAAATTTAGGTCACCGCAGAGTTCATAATGTAGTCCATAGCAACAGAAGATAAAGTGATGGTTAGTTCATCTCTAGCTTTTAGCTGCACTGTCACTGATTCTCCTGTCTAATTATACTATTAGAACTAAATGTACACAAATTGTCCAAGTCCCAAGGTCTCTTCTTTCCTTCTGTATATGTAATATTTCAGCAAGAGAAAACATAATGTGGCAGTATTACAACAGAAATGCGAACCAGAAGAATTCTTAGGCAAGAAAAAGACAATCACATTTTACCATGGAGCATTCCTTTCCCATTTCCATATAATCTCTCAGATCAATATTTTTGAAATCCTTTCATTCTTACAAACCCCTACAATTATGTTTTATTTTTCTAGAAAAAAGCAGACAAATTTGTACAAGGCTTTCAGAACTCTTGATTGTAATTGCTAAGTTTGCAATTTGGAATGAGTTTGGGGAGCAAGCACTTTGCTACAAGTTTTTTCTCTCTGCTTATTTACTTGACCTTTTGCTTGAGAATATTTTATTCATTAAGCTTGTTTGCAAAGTGGCCATTCAGATTAAATCCTAGCTTCAGGCCATTTACAAGTTTTTTCACTTCAAAGTTTTTTAAGTTTTATTGTTTCCCATCTGATGTACATAAACACTACTACCACTAAATGCCTATTTCCTGCATTAGGAGTAGGAGTAGGACTGAAATACTTTACCATGGCTTGCATAAAACTGTACATAACAAACTTTTTCTTCATTTAGTTATGTATTTTAATCTCTTGTTGTTGCAGTGATGATGTTTACTGATTGCCATATCTCTCATGAAAGGATTTATGCAAAATTTCAAAGCGTTGAAGCACAAACATAAAGCAGTGGGATCTGAAAAAATCTGGAGGTGGGGTTAGGATTTAACTTTAACATATATTATACTTAAAACTGGGAACAACAAACTGCAGTGGATTACAGAATTTGGACACACTTTTTGTTAGCTTTGAAGACCTTAGCCTTAAGAATCTCAAATATTTTTAGGAATTGAATACTAGCCGTATGCAGTGCCATATAAGATTGTTGTAATTGTGAATGTCAAGAACAATGGCATTCATCTTATAAGAATATGAAAAGCAGAAAGATATGTGTAAATTGTCTACCAAAACAAGGTCATTGGATTGCATCTCTCTTAGATCTTTGATCTGTGACAAAAACCGAAATATTGTGTCTGCATAATTAGGGTGCACGTTTTTAAGGGAATGTAGGGAAGCTGAAAATTTCTCACCTGTAATCTCTAATATCTTGAGAATTCATTATATCATCTGGAATTGCATTGCAATACTGTTCCCATGTAAATTCCCAAGATGACACTTTTAAGAATCCATAAATTTAAGTATTTTAACCAACATTTTTGTGAGAGACTGAAATGTTAGTGGTTAATGACTGAAAGCAGTCCTCCATAACTGGATGGCAGGGTGCTTTGCTGAGGTCAGGTTTAACCCTCCCCGTCCCCCAAGGAGAAGGAGATGAGTTTTTGGGTGTGTGGTGGCAATCCCCATGAGGCAGAGGTGGTGAATACCCACCACCAAAGGATACCAGAAGGTTTTTATCATGCTGATTGTCATCCCTTACACACCCTGCCCAATGGAAGGTCACATTCACTTGGGACATTCATATTTACATGTAGCCCTGAGGGTTTCCATCCCTTCTGATGGAGCAGAACTGGCTCCACTACACTGATGTGAGAGGCAGCTGTCAAGTCGTAGGAGGAATCATAAACTGTGAAAGACCCTGAAGCAACCCCAGACTCATTTCTGGGGCCTTGCACAAAAGACTGAAATCTCACTCTTAGGGGGAAGTACCAGGACTTTCCCACTTAAACCTGAGCCTATATTATCCCACAGATCTTTTTGTTTTGTGGGCCTCCCCCGCCCCCAACGGATCAAGACTGCAATCATCACTTAGACAAGACTCTGACCATCACTTCACAACAAACAAGTCTTGTTGCAGGATCCATGGATGGTAATATCTTTCTACTCTTTTTCTTTCTTTTCTCTTATACAGTTTCCAAAGGGATATTTTTATACTTTTATATTGTTATATTACTATAGCTAATAATAACCAAAATGACTACGTACCTGCTTTCCATTGCAACCAAATTCTTTTCTAAAATAAACCCTACATATATGTATTTATAAACTCAAATCATTCAGCGTTGTTTCAGTCAAAGCCACCCCAAAGGATCTAGTAACAAGAACCTGCGTTACCCTTTCCTCAGGGGTGGGTTGAACAACCTCAGAGGTTGTCCTAACCCTTACTTTTAGGATATTATATGACCAGTGGCCCACTTGACTAAGGTTTCTCTAATTATTCTTCAGTTGTCTCATTGTTTTGCTCACAGCAGAGCATTCTTGAAACGTGTGGACGCTAATATCCTTTACATATAAACTATCTTTAGTGAAGTCAGAAAAGCTGCAAGAATTTATGTCAGCTGATGCCTTGATCCACATATTACATGATTCTTGCCTATGAAAAATATTATTGTTTTTAAGACAGTAGAAAAAGCTTTTTGGACAGTCTGTGAAGTGGTGTCCATTTTGGAAGGGAGGAAAGATACACTTTTGAAAGACAAATAATGAAAGAAATTACAGTTCTGTTTGTACCTTATTGATATGATTTATATGGTGCAGAGAGACAAAGGAAAATTTCAAAGACTTTTCAAATCTCTACATTTTCAGAGCCTTTCACCAAACATAGCTCTGACCTGACACTGCAGCCAAATGATTCAAGTAACCCCTATTTAAAACAATACTAAACTGATTATGACTCCTGAGTTTGATTTCAGTTCTATGATGTCATTAACTTTGAGTGAAGCTAGTGAAAGGTACTAAGATCTTGCTGAGATAGATCACAAGCTTTCCATGTCAAGTCACCTCTGTTTCCTGCTTTTAAGAGTAGAGAGTGACTGCTTCAAGATGGCTTTTCCATCCTTACCCTATTTGCTTCCTTTATCTTCCTACAACATTTATTATAAGGTCTTTCTTTCAGGACTGATTTCCCTTGCAGTCCAGCTGTGATTACAGTTCTGTTCTTAAATTCCCTTTCTCCAGATGTCTCTGCTGTCAATTTACTCCGGTTTTCACTCACTCCATTTTTTTTCGCCAGGAAAGGATATTGTTACAGACCTCAAGATTTTTCTTTAGATAATTCTGTCCCAGAAGTAAAGACCATTTCATTCTTGTTTTTACTCTGAGATTAAAAAACAAAACAGAACTTTCTCATTTCAGCTGTAATTCTATTCCTAAATTTCCACAATTTTCTTGAGTGCCTTCCATCTGCTGGAATTTGTTTCCTACATCAGGCAAGCAGCCCTAATGACAGATGACAAGGCCCTGCTGATCATCTGCAGCTTTCTAACTTAACAGCAGACCAAATTTTTAAGATATCTACAAAATTGTCATCAATAAGTCTATAATTGAAGATTTAAAAGTAGACATAGTTTTAGGATAGCAGTTCAGTATCAATTTTTAGGAATAAAAAGTTCTAGGGAAAATTTTAGTTTCTGGTGCAAGACAGTTGACAACCCTTAAATTTAAGACAGAGTTACACATAATTAAGTCTTCATAAGGTCTTACTACTACAATATAGAATATAATGATAAATTTTGGAATTTAATATCCCAGTGCCTTATCCACTAAAATGATAGACTGAAAAGAGATTACTGTTGGACAAATGTTATGGAAAGAAGAGTAAGTTTGTCACATTATCCTAAGTGAACAAGCAATTGATTTTAGAAAGATATTTTATTGCTCATGGAAGTTATGATTTTATGAACAAAGGAAGGAAAACTTTAGTCAAGACAGATGGTGTTGCAGAAAATCATCTGGGTATTTCATCTGGCATTTTAGAAATTTTACATAGTTAAACCTGTTTTGCTGGTTTAAATTTAAAAGGTATCCAAGCCTTTTATGTCACTGAACAAAAGGTGGCTTACCACAACCTTCCATGTCACAGCAAAAAGTTTCTGAAGTCTTTTAGTCTTATATATCTGAGATATTTCTGGAAGCCTGAGAGGAAATTACTGCCTGGAGACAGCCTGGTTTTTTCTGTTTAGAAGCCTTGAAGATGGACAGAATCCAGCATTCCAAACTTCCTATCTGAAGGATGACAAGGTTACAAAAAAGTACTCACCAAACTGTGAGAAGCGGGGAAATACATTTAACACTTGGTGACCAAGTGCTTCTAATGAACCTGCAGAGATTTCAAGATTTTGATAAGTGCTGAGATTAACAGAAATAATTGAGTTGAAGGGTAATAGATGTTTGCTAAACCCACATTCTTCTAAATGTCTTTTCTCCAACATATTGTGACCATTGTTAAAGTATAAATGCTCATGGGTAATTGCTGAACAGAAGTGCCTGTGTGACCAAGCATGGACTTACTGTAAGAATTTTCAGAGAATACAAACTCTGAATGGACAGTAAATGTTATTTAAATACTCTAATGTGTAACACGTTATTTGTAAGAATAAATTACACAAATACCTGAAATGCAAAAGAAAATTCTGACTGTATCTGTTGCATTCTCTCACCTAGACATATCACACCCTAAATAATAAGTATTGGCAACTGCCCTGTAGCAAACAGTCTGATCATCACTCAGAACTGGTTCAGTTAAGCCGAATTCATGGCTTAACCTGCTTTTAGAAACATGTTGGATTTGGGAAATAGTAGCCATAAGCTGATAAGAAAATTTTTCTGTTCTAGTGTTTCTCATAGTGTTTTTACCAACATATACTTTTGTTGCTCTCAGTATTCCACCACTGCTTTCTCTTTGGACCAGTTTATCCTCCTGAGCAATCAACATATGCTTAGGATTAAAATCTCAGGCTTAGCAGCAAATTTAGAAAAAAGAAAGCAAGTGGATCTGAAGTTCATACCTGTTAGGCAAAAATCACGGAGATTGTTAGCGACAGAAGCAGATGTCTATCTCACACACCATGTAGGAACAGAAAATGCTTTTTTTATTGGCTATGCATTGTAAATTCAAAGACTTGATCACTGAGATCAGTCACCAAGAGCTTTGACTATCTACAAATTCTGGATTCAAGCTCCATTACCAAATAATTGCCCCTAATTTTTGTGACAAATGTAGACAAATCATGATTGACACATCTCTCCACCCCGACACCCCCTTTGCCCCCTCTCTTACCCTGCGTAATTACCAGCCAGGCTAAATATTCCCTGCAGGCAGGGAAGAGAATCTACTATCAATATTTTGATGATCCATTAATGCAGGTCCTATATGATTGAGTTTCTGTATGTTCACTTGGAATGTAACACTCTGTGACCTTGAAATATGAGCATTAAAGACAGGATACCTTATCTTGCTGCATGTCACTGTCACCAAGTAAAGCTTCTATTACGGGTGCTTTGAAATGAGCTGGTGGTGAAAAGAGAGCCTCTACTGCTAAACCTACCTTAACACAAAGCCTGTGTTATTTATTTACGATGCTACATGAATCATCTGCACTTTCTGTGATAAGCCCAGGGCTGTGTGTCTTTCATTTCAGCTGACATTTTGCTGCCATTTGCCAGGCTAAGTAACTACCGTGCAATCACTCCAAGCTGATGTGTGGCCATTGTTTTGCACAAAATGGACATTTAACTCAACTAAAAGACCTTTTTGAAGAACAAAATTTGACAGGGTAAATTTTGCTCATATATGAGAAGGCAAGTAAGTCTGCAGCAAATACGCTTTTTGTGGTAACTAAAAAGATTTCTGCAGAGAATACTTCTGTACACAAAGTAAAAAAAAAAAATCAGTTTTGAGCAAAAAGGATTTCTCAGAGTACTGAAAGGCTTGTATTTGGAATTATATATCCTTTGCCTTGTCTGATAAGATAGTTGAAATCTGCACCTCTTTAAAGACAAAGAGCTGTCAGTTCCATACTTTTCAATGTGTTTAAAAGGATCTAACAAAAGGACATTTTTTTTACCTTGTATTTGGGTTTTTCACAGATGTTTAATTATCAAATCCAATGCCAATATTTGATAAACCTACTGCATTTCATTACTTTTTAGCTTGCTTGACAATACTCTAAAATGATGGAATTTCTGGGTATGTTATACATAGAGAAACTGTGTACTTTTATCTCTCTAACTGTAAGGCACAGAAAAATGAGCACAGTTCAAGGATAAGGAGTTTTGCTTGTGGTTGTTTAGCCACTGAAAAAAATTGCTTATAGGTTTGCTTGGATGCTTTTACTCCTATTTGAGCTGAAGAAAGAAGTAAAACAATAATAATAAAATTCAGATAAAAATGCCCTGGAATTGTCCACAACTGACAAGTAACTTCTAGTTAGAGATTTAGAGACCGCTGGTTAATAATTTATGGGCTTCTTATGCATCACACTACGTGACTTTCACTTTCTTGCTCATGGAGCATATCAAATGTGGGGTGCTACTTGTAGGTCTCGACAAATTTTCCCCATTTTATTTCTCTTCTAATTATTCATTGAATACTGTATGTGTTATGCCGAATTAAGGGGAGGAAACGCAAATAATTCTAGCCTGAGAAAATGCCATCATGACATTCATCATCACTTTGTGACATTTGCTGTCCTCTTATTAAATTGCCTGGCATTTCATGAAACCATGCCCAGACTAATTGCACTTTCATTAACTGTTGTTTTTCCTCTACTAAATGATTTGATAGTATTTTCCTTGCAGGAATGTCAACATGTTTAACAAACTCTAATAACTAAAGCTTTGAAAACTATTCTGATGGGGATCTTTCTTTTCCTCAGCCTAGTCTGACACACAGTTTTTAATGGCAAGACTATGAGCATCCTATCCAGTTGAAACTGATGTTTCTCCTCCCATTTGAGGTCTTCAGTCAATGTAAATTTACAGAGGTGGATCCAGTAATGTCTTTGCCTGCCATCAAATTTATTTTCATCTCCCTGCAGGATGCTTTCCATTTTTCAGCTCCAGTGTTACAGTTCACTGAAGGTCACATTGCCTTGCAGAAAGCCAGCATTAGTAGGTTTTTACAGCAGCATTATGCAGGGAAATGTTTGGGGTAAGGTCACCTTAGCAAGGGAAAAGCAGGCAACAGCAGCCCCACAGTGAACCTGCAACACACATGAAACCTACAGGCTGAGCTGCTGCCTTGCCTGCTCTCTTTCAGGAGGTATGACTCAGAGGACCAAGAGGCTATGGGTGAAGCAGCACCATGCACGCTGGTCCCTAGTGCTAGAAGCTGACAGAGGGCTGTGTGTTCTCAGCTCCCCAGCTGTGATGCTGCATGCCTACTTTGCATCACCTCAGCTTGCAGCTTCATGTAGTCCTTCAGGACACACAGAATGCCTGTTTTTTTCTTAAAATTACTTTCTGAGAGGCACTTCTACAAAAAGATTCACACTGGGCCTTTCCAATTCGGACCAGTTTTACAACATACCTTTTGACCCTAGAATTTACTTGAAAATCTCAAATATTAATTCACTGGGAACATATTACTGAGGTAAAAACCAATCTGTGGTAGAAATACTAGTCATTTGTTAGCTATATATAAAAGAAACATGAGTCAAACAAATGTGCTTGCTATCCTGACAAAAATCAATTTCTTTTTAATCTCTGCTATGTTAATTTAGTTGTACTATGAAGGTCAAATGCAAGAAAATCCTTTTGGGTTCTCATGAAGTTTAACAAGGCTCTCTATTTACCAGGTTTCTTTCTCTATAAAACCAAAATTCTGATAACAGCTTTAGCAATTAATTAGAGAGAGTAACCAGGGGTATAGTGAGAGATACATAGAAAATGCAGAGACCACTCAACTACAGAATAAAACCACACTACCAACACACTGTGTACATCCCTAACACTGCCTTTTTGTGAAAACAAACCCTGTTTATGAGAATAATATAATCAGATCGCTTCATAAATACAGGTTTGCCAAAGATATCTGTATGGATATACATAGGAGAACGGAAATTATTTTTGGAATAAACTCTTGATTGTTTTATTGGCATTTGACCACTTATCTCTCTCTCACGCACACATCCCCATTGCCCTCATACACATACGCACACACACACCCTTTCGGATTTGTTGACACAAGTCACAATACATGATTCTCCTGTGTCCTGTACTTCTTTTCCATGATGTGGTTTCCAAAACTGTGGTTTGAGGATTTCTGTAAACTGTAAAAACATGGGGAATCTGAACTAAGTAAGAAATTTTAGTATTTGTCCTCCCTTGTCTTACAGATACATATTATCTTGAACTGTGGGTAACCACGGAGTGAGAGTGAACTTGACAAAATGCAGAGCATCAACATGATATTAAATCTCTCTCAAACATCACAAATATATAGACATTGTTCTGACTTCACAAAATACTTCAGCACATAGAATAACAAGGTAAAAATCTTGTTAAAAGTTTCAACACAGTCAGTGGAAGTGGGTGATATAAGAGCTACTTGAAAGAAAAAAGAGACACCCAATGCTGAAGTTTATAGATTTAATAATTTTACTTCCTGTTTGTAAAAAAAAAAATTTAGGTAGTTGGTTAAAATTTTAGTTGCTTACAGACTCCTCAGTTTAGTCCAACTCCATGGAGCAATATGATCAGTTATATGGTTTTACTTACTCTTCCTGTGCTCTTTCTAACCACATGATTTTCAATACCCTGAATATTTTAGCAACCTTTTTTTCATAAGCAAGGTGTCGGTTTTCACAAAGTAATTGTTTAAGACAGATAATTCCTTGCCTTTTGAGACTTAGTTAAAGGAGATGACTTAGACTCATTGCATGTAGACCAGTAATTTCAAGACCACTGTCACTTGCTGACATCAAAAGATGTGATTTCATTTGACATTTCCGAAATCTATCTGCATCACACACAGTTTCAGAAATCCTGGTCCATCTGGAACTGTATTTCAGTGCATTCAGCTTTGACAGTTCCTCAAACTTTTCTTTTTGCTTTCAGAAGCAGTTTTTACCATAAATCTACAGGTGTCCTGGTTTCAGCTAGGGTAGAGTTAATTTCTTCTCTGTAGCTGTTACAGTGCTGTGTTTTGGATTCAGAATAAGAATTGTGTTGATAACACACTGATGTTTTGGTTTTTTGATAAGCCCTGTCAAGGACATTTTTTAAAGTCATTTTATGCTCTGCCAGTAAGGAGGTATGCAAAAAAAGAAACTGGGAGGGAGCTTAACCAGGACAGGTGACCCAAACTGGCCAAAGGGATATTCCACACTGCAGAATATTGAACCCAGTACATGAACTGGGGGGAGTCACGCAGAAGTGCAGCCAGCCTGGGTTTGCGGAGGTGGATCTGGCAACTGATGGTGAGCAATTTCATTGTGCATCACTTGGTTTTTTCACATTATTATTATTATTATTATTGCTATTATTATTGCTGTTGTTGTTATTATTATTATTTATCATGAGTTTTGTATTTTATTTAATTTTCAATTATTTAACTGGTCTTGTTTCAACATACAAGTTTTACTTTGATTCTTGTCCCCAGTCCATCAGGGTGGAAGAGATGGGGGTTGAGCAAGAGGCTGCATGGTGTTTCATCCCCTACTGGGCTTAAACTGCAACAAGATTACAGTGAGTCCTGCTGTTTTCCACTCCCTTTTGATAACACAGGCCAGTTGAGACAACCAGGTCACGCAGCAAGAGAATGAAAGAGGAAGTGCAGAAGGAAGGGTGCGCTTAGGTCCTGAAACAATACCTGTTTAAATGTGCCTGAATTTCCCTACATTGAGCTGCTACTGCACAGAAAGTGCCACTGAGACATAAAAACTCAGCTACCAACCCTTTGCATACCGGAAGGCTCACCGTAAGCATATCGATATTACTGAAGCTATTATTATTTAAAGGTGACTGATGCTTGAAAAACACTAGGTTTTGTGAACTATATGTGACTAAAGGAGACACGTACCTGCATATACAGCACAATATGCTGTTGTGTAGAAATTCCTTAAATACTCTGAAACTGGTGCCTTCCTGTAGCCAGTAAATTGAAAAAAAAATTGTCCAGAATAGTTTGTACAGACTCTTCTACCTTTGTAAAAAATATTTCGCCTTGGCAGTTTTCTGATTATTACTTATTATGCAATTTAATCTCAATTATTTTTTCACTAGTTTTCTCTGACAAGATTTTGAATCATTGTTATTTAATTGTTTTGGCATATCCAGTTCCCCAGATGCTGCAAGCTATCACCTTTGTCACTTCATATCCATTTCATACTTTTCCAGATCATGACAATCAAACCTATTCAGCTAAGCATGTATGTCAAGAGCTCCGAAGAAGAGCTTACTAGACAGGGATGTGACTCAAGCTCATAGATAGAAGACGAAATTTGTAGAGAATTTTTTCCAGTTAGTGGGTGCTGTTTCTTTTATCTTTTTCTTGTTAAACCAAATAAATCTCTACTCATCTTCAGTACAAATTGTAAATCTGTCTATTAATGTAAAGGATCTCTCCCTTACTGACAGATGCAGAGACCTGGGAGAGGTCCAACATTGTTTGAAAACTACGTTTACTTCATCTTAACACGTGGAGGAAAATTTCTGAAACAATTTTCTTTCATGTTGATAATCTGGAATGCTGCCATCTGTCTGCTCTTTTTTCCATTTCAGATATAAGATGTTATTTCAATTTGTCTGTCTAGAGGGTGAAATTCAGGATACATTTATGCCCAATTACTTTGAAATTAGATACGTGTCATGTCACAATATTTCTGTGCAGTGTTACAATTTTTTTTAAACAGATTATTACTACTGATTCTTACTGGAAAGAAGTTATGCATTGTTTATGGATATGTTTTGGAAGTCCAGAGAATCCAAAGAACACCTGCTTCCACATCAAATTCAGAGGGTCTTTGGCAGGATAAAAGGGAAGAGACCTTACCATTTCCTCCTGTTGTGCATTTCCTTCTGGATTTCTTACTGCTGGATAAGACCCTGCAACCTAACCTATCCTTTTTCTGAAACTAAGTCTTAAATGCAGTTTGGGAAGTGAGGTCACAATAGTATAAGGTCTGCCTGGTACCCTCTAGATTAACTTTTCTACTCCTGTGGGTGGCAAGAGAACATGTGTTCTGAATAAGCATGACAACACAAAATTAATCCCATTTCTATAGCCTTACTCAGTTTTTGCAATTTAATATTCTCAAATGAAAGATGTACTATTGCTGGAATATGTGCTCTCTTTAAGTAAAATGCTGGTGCAAAGTGTCCTGTTGGGAGTGATTACAAGACTTGTAGCCTTTACATCATCTATTTCTTAGAGTTTTGGTTTTCCTGTGCAGTCAGTATAATTATTTTTTATGTGGAATTTAGAGGTGTTGTGCCAGTGTTGTAGTCAATGATCCTTCTTAACCTAGTAGATCAACTTGGAATAGAATAAAAGTAAAAAATAATTACAGAAGTAAAAACTTACAGAAAGGAACATTTGATGTTGCACAGCCTCAATTTTTCCACATCTAGCAAAACTATCTTCAGCTTTCAAAGAAGTGCTTCCATTTAGAATTCTTTCTTCATATCTCAGCATTCTACTTAGGCAATTTTTCATAATTGCTACCCTTGCAGCAGCTTCTAATCATTCGTAGATTACTGAAAATATAGATTTTTGAAAATTATGTCTCACATAGATCACTGTAGAGATATAGTTACATAGATAACTGCTATTCATGTACAGGGACTTTGATTTATTGGAAAATTTCCAAGCTCTTTTAGTTTTTTCTCTTGCACTTCTTCATGTGCACATTCTTATGTGTCTTTCTATTAAATGTGCGCTTGCTGAGACCAGTATAAAATCAAGCTGGAAAAATGTAATATATTATAAGCAGGCTTCATTCCATATATAATTGCTGGCAAAGGTTTTGCATGTAAAGGAAAATTAGTGTAGTGTCTTTGTGTCTTTGTGTTAGATCTGTTAAGGGACAATAGTAAAATGTATTTCTGCCAGCATCATTTCACAGCCTGTATTTGCTGGAAAATGCTGTTTTATTAGCACATGTTCCTTCAGTCTGTGAGACTATCAAAGTGTTGATCATGTGTCCACCGCCAGTTTTACTTTAATTCTTTGTTTGCCATTTACTGTGATCTAAAAGTCATTTGTCTGTCTTTTTGTTTGTTGAGAACCAAACAAATATAATTTTTTCTTCAGTCTTTGTAAAAGGTTTGCAGTGTTATGCACAAATTACTATCTTGTTTTGTGACTTTGTATTTTGAAATCCAGTTATTCAAGGGACAGATTCCTGTTATGAGATAAACACAATAGCAGGAAACTTTTCTTAAAATTAAGTTGAACAAGTTTGGTTCAGCTGGATATTTTTTGAAAGTTTTTATCAAATTATATGATAACATAAGTGTTCTCACAAATTCTGCCTAAATTACCTAAAGGACTGATATTTCTTCTTCCCCTCATAGCACAGAAATGTGTTTTATAAGGCACAGCAGCTATGACAGTACATTTCTGTATTGTTGTGAATGACAAACCCTTTATGTAGGTTCAGAGGTACAGGTGGTAGTAGGATATAGGTTTATTTTCTGTGACATGTAGACATCGTGCACCCAAGCCCACCTGTTTATTTCTGTTGATATTTATTACTGCAGGCTGTAGTGGTGCAGCTGATTTCCAAACATTTTTCATTTTGAGTAATGCAGGCTCTGGATACAGCAAGAGAGTCATTAATACTCTAGGAGGACACGTCTTTGAGGACTTTTATTATTAAAGTTTCTGTGGGAACCACTAAATGTTAAGATGATAGAATTCCCGGTCTCTTGTCCTTTAACTTTGCCTGTATTCAAAGCTCTTTTAACAGAAATGCTGCAGAAACTTGCATAAGACACTGACTTCTCTTTCTTATCTTCCAAAAACTTTCTCTTTCCCACCGCAAACAGCAATTTGGGGCCTGCTCCACCCACCCCTCCCACTCCCTGGGCTGATTTGTCCTTTTTAAAGAACTTTTATTCACTTTTTTTATGATGCCAAAACAAACAGAAAAGACACATTTACAGTCATATACAGCCATTGATGCCAAGGCTCACTGTCCTGTGTTGATGATATAACCACTGCCTGTTCCCGTCCCAGCCACATTGTCAAGTGCTGTTCAACTGACAGCCTGCCAAATTAATAATATTTCTTGGTCACCCTGCTCTTTGCTTCCACCTGTTACACACTTTCTCCTCAAGAAGCAAGGAGAGAAAAAAAGCAGAACTTAATTAATTTTTTGTGATTTTTTCTCCCCATTGTTAAATGATTCCTATTAATTCTGATGGCTATTTTTAATGCTTTGCTCTTGCTCTCCTCTTAGTCACTGCACGCTAGTCCACCCAATCCTTTCAAGTGTAGCATATTCACTAAGAACATAAGCCTAAAAAATGTCCATCCCTTAGCAATTTCCTCATTTTTTCTGTGTTCTGCTTTTTTTGTGGCTTTTAATCAATGTGTCCTTAAATACAGGCCAGTATTTACATCTTGTATTGCATAAATACAGATTTAAAAGCTGATACAGACATTCTGTTAGGTACATGAGCAGGTGCAAACTTACAGAGAAATCAGCATCCTGCACTCGCTCTGTATTGGATATATGGTGGAAGTGAGACCTGTGTTCAGCTGGCCAGCACCAGACATCCCCTTGAACACCCTGAAGGTGTCTTGGCTCTATGGCTCCCCCAAATATGCCTTGCTCAGGAAGACATTAGCTTTGACTACTGCTCTTTGGCCATGGCACTGCTATGGTCAGGGCTCCAGCTAAATGTCAATTGTGCCAGCCACTGCCACTGTGGGGGTGAGAGTGAAGAGCAAATGGAGAGAAAAAAGCTTTTTAAATTAGGTACTTTCCTACAAATCTATGCCAGGCTACATACAGACAACAGAAAAATCTGTAACTTCTGTCAAGGAAAAGATACATAACTGATAGGATCCTTTCACAAAACGATTTCCCTCTCTATTTGCCAGTAAACACCATCTTTTCCATGAAGTGGAACAGGGTGTTTGAGACATGGTTCTGCTCCCATCAAAGCCTGTAGTAAAACTTCAGACAGTGCCAAGAATTTCATCTAATTCAGAAAATGGTGGAAATCTTATCTTTGGACTAGTTAGATGTTTGATTTTTTTTGTGTCCAAAGGGATAACAATATATGTTTGTTGTTCTATTTGAAAATAAATTCTAAAAGAATTTGAAGAGGAGCAGTATTCTTGCCATCTTTTATTTTTATTACTATTACTATTACTAGTAAATGTTGATTAGTGGAATATTTTGATATGGCATGATTTTTCTTACTCTTCCCTCACTTCCGTTAACTTCCTTTATAAAATAATACGCTGTTGAAGATATTTTCTTTCTTTACTTCTTAAAAATTATGAAGTACTCTGTGTTGTGCATTTCTGGGAATACAGATCACTCATTCTTCACACTGCATTATTTTCAATGAATCAGTAATTTACAGTGCAGCCCAAGAGACTAATGGTGTTCTTTGACTATTTGCAATGCTGTTCTCCTCATGCCTTAATAAAGATGAACAGTATTTAACTGCCAGGCATCATAGATTTCTTTATTTTAATTAGCAAGGGTGCTTTTCCTATCATTTTCCTTAGAACAAAATATATCCTAGAAGACTCCTTGCACAGCTCTGTTGATTTGGTGTGAATTAAAGGAAACATATTATGAAAGGTGAATAGGTAAGGGAAAAAAATAAGGTCTAACATTAAACCAAACATTAAACGTTTCAGCATTTTGTTCAATCAAACCTTGGGGCAATGTCTTTTCAATGTCATGCTTTAGTAAAAGTCTTTTTAGCCCATGTATGTCTTTACAAACAAGACAGACAAAAGCTTCTATTTTAAAAACAAACAGCTAAGTGATTTTCTGTACACTTGCCATGAATAGTAACGAGTAGATTTGTGGTGAGTTCCTCTCTTTAATTAGCACATTGCTATAACCTGCCTGCTGTTGTTGCTGTTTGGATGAGTACTGCCTTATTACAATGCATCAGAGGATACCACTTGAAGAAATTCATGAAACAAGTTATGAAAAAGATATACCATGGAGTACTCTTGTGACTGGTTTAAAATATTTCAATGTTTCACTTCTTTTTTATTTATTTTTATTTTAATGGAAAGAACTAGCTGTTAAAGCTGTGAGTAAATTCAGTGATAGATATTGTATAAGAGTACTTTTAAAATAACTTTTCATAAACATACTTGGGAAAGGTTTATTTTACATAGCTGAAATGTGTATATGTTGTTTTAAAAACAGAAGCATTTTTAGTGAGTTCTCTTATTACTATGTCTTATATGTAGTGATATTTCAAGGTTTCATAGTTGAATAGGAAGGAAAAGATTTTTTTTAAAACCTTATTTTTGACAGATTAATATTTTAAATGTTTTTCAAAATTCTCACAGCTGTTCCAGACAGAGCAGAATTTCAAAGCAGTAGTAACATTAAAGTAGAAAAACATTACAGCAATAGCTGAATGAAAGGGAGAATGGAGACTGACCAGAAAATTTGTCAGAAGCTTCAGGCAATGAAACAATAAAGAAAAGAAAAGAAAGGGTTGGCAAAAGGGAACATATTATGACTGCAGCTGAACTTTTTAATGGAGACTTCTAGAGATTCATGAAAATATCATTTTCAAGATAAAACATACCACACGTATTATGCAAGCAAATCATTAAAAAATTAAAAGAATAAAATAGAACTGCTAAATCACACATTAATTTCTTCTGTTTCTACAGATTTCATGCAAAAATTCCATTTGAAGACCTCTAAACAAATTCATTTAGTCTTCACACTTGGGGGTTATTAAAGATTTTTCTCCTGACATTCTTCCATGTGGGCATAGACGTCATCTGATATCTTTGAGGTTCTTTCGTCCAGGAATCTGCCTACATTTGTGTGTCCATATAAGGTTCACTAAAACTAGGAAAAAGACACATAAATTGTTGATGCTGGGTTTACATTTCTGTAAATTTGGTAGTGGATCCTCACCAGAAAGATGAAAACCCATCTCCATTACTGCATAAGAAATGGGATTTCCTGAGTTTTGAGTGATGTCAAGGTATATAAGAGGGAAACCAGGTGTTGAAAACAAATTCTTAAGAAAAGATCATGATTGTTCGAATACCTTAGAGTGTGATGGATACTGTCCAGAGTGAACAGAAATGAGCCTGTCTTATGACCTGCACTTCCTAAATCATGGATGGTTAAATGTTAATGTAAATACTTTTGGCAATAAATAATACTGAAAGATATTGGAGAAATTTGCAGTACTTTACACAGGAGTTTCTATTTTTTGAATTGAATTATTGGTCTTCAACAAGGTCCATAGCAGAAGAACCAGGAAGTATTTGGTGGATTATTCACAGTTAGGACTTGTTTGGTTTTTTTAATGAGAGACATTGACAATTCTCTTTTTAAAAGCATCAGATGAGTAGGATGAGTAGTTAGGCAAATGCCGAACTCCTAACAGGAAACAAAATTTTTTTGAAGTCTAAAAGACTGTACTGTTTTCTTGAAACATACATATGCATATGTGCAGTCATTCATATAGTGTTGAAATTAAAAGAGTGGACATACCTTCTCAGTTCAACATGGTACATGTGAGTGGAAAAGTATGATGGCTTTTATGTAAAGATATACAAATTTACACATATATTTACGTTTAAATGTTTGAGCATACCTGTGAATAGTAGACACATGGATTTTTTTTAAAGGCAGCTGGTAATTCTGCATGCTGTTTTTTGGTGGGGCCGGATTTTCAGGTGGTACAATTCTGGTCACTAGCAGTGAACATTCAGGTTGTTAAATCACATATTGGTTTTGGATTCTGTGGTCAAACATAAAGAAAGAAACAAAGATATTATTGTGTTAGCTAAGAAGTAATTCTTACTCATTGGTAGTGAAGCCATGATTCAATTTACAAACTGTGAAGAAGCAAATGGTTCTAAATCCTTTTGTATTTTAGTATATTATTTATATATGACATGTAAGTTGCAGAACAGCTACCCATTTGTGGCATGCAAACCACTTCATGGGTTTTGGTATGCAACTGCCTGGAAAGTCAAGAGTGCAAATATGGTGCCTGTGAAAGGACTCAGAATGAGGAAATTATTAGATTATATAATCATTAATTAACAGCTGAAAAAAAATTTGAAATTACTTCAAAATGTGTGACCTTTTCGGAAAAAAAAACTATGAATGTACATATCCGTACAGACTATATGTAAAATAAATGTAATAATTATGAAGTGTCTTTTCTATATACTAAATTTACCAGGTGTGAACCAATCACTGTTCCTAATACCATAATATGCATTTTTCTAATCCTTCATGAGTAAAAAGTGTTTACAGAGAAGCTTCCATCACACGAAACTATCTTTGACTGAGGACAAAAGTTATGCAAATGTGATCTTGGAAATGGATAAGGGTCTACCAAAAGCTCCAAATTTTGCAAACAAGATGGTTTTTCTAACTTGTTTCCAAACCATTGAAACTTTCTGATGATTCTTGGAGGTTTCAAATAGGTGCCAGAGACGGAAAATGAAAAGAGAGCAGGCTGTGCAAGCTGAAAGTCAATATTTCACATAAATATTGAAGTAAGCCATATATCATGTATGCATACAATTTGTCTGTACAAATAAACCACACAGCACTCACACTACGGTACATGTCTGACTTCTCCACCACAAAGTACAGCTGAGTATGTAGACACAGACAGCATAATGTCTCTGAAATTTTTCTAGAACTTGGTTTTTATAGCACTTTGCCTACAGCTGTAATTGATAGTGCACAACAGTGATGTGACACCTTTCCTGCATGGTCTTTTGTGGAATACATCTGCTGTACAGCAGGAAAACAAAATATGAGTCTTGACAAAATCTTGTGATAGAAAGGACTCAAACTGGGAAACTGTTCAACACAACTTGCATATCATGCACATGAAAAGCTAATGACAAAAGAGTGTATTGGCAAACTCTGCCTTGTTATCTGGCAGTGATGTGTATACCAACATGAATACCTAGACATAAGCTCTACTAAAGTTATTTTGCAATTAAGAAAATAAAGTCAGAGAAATGCAGTAAGAACTGCATATGTAAATAAGATTCAGTTGTGACAAACCACGTAATCCCATAAAATCCAAATAATCCAGTTCACTTTGGGACACAGGCATCATGATTTTGTGTTATTAATTTTGAATGGTGGAAGAGGGAAAGTAGCCAAATGCTTATTGAATCCTCATTTCTAGTTTAAGCGTCTGCTTCTTCATCCTTGCTTGCCAGTTCTGAGTGTATTTCAAGGAACATTACTGAGAACAAAATCGAACACCATCAATATTAATGATCTGAACTAGAAAGATAGCTTTTAGTGTGCAAATTAATTACCCTAATCACAAGGTTTTTTGTATCCATTTTAATGAAATAACTATTTATTTCACTGAGTCCTGAGCTTTTCTTTTGCAAATAAGGCACATTTACATGATAAATACATGAAATTTAAGTGGATGACTAAATTAAATTGAGGGGGGAAAAAAGACGTTTTTAAATACAATTTTCATAGGAAAAACAGCTAGATTAATGGGTTGGTTAGCTGACTGGCATCTGTGATTAAATCTTTTTAATGTATGTCAAATAGAATTTAATGGACCACAAGAAATGTCTACATAGTAATATTCAGGGTTTAGTGAAGATGCACTTTATTTCCTATTATTGAAGTGTAGACAGCTGAAGGCATATTGCTTGTTGCTGCCCAGTACAGTATAGAGACACTCTGTTTGAGAACAGTAGTGATATCAATTTGCATTTCTGCTTTCCTGGTGTTGTGCGTCCTTTCCTCTGACAATATTTTTTTTCTACCTACAGGAATTTAAAACAACAAACTCCACCCTAAAATGGTGGTTTCTTATTGTTTGCATCATCTTCAGATTTAATAATCACATGTACATTAGTTTCATGCTGTTGTTTCCTAATAACAACAAGAAAGGGAAAAACGCTTAGTTCAGGGGGACTCTAAACATATCTTCTATACTCTATGTGTTTTGAAAACTTTATTTATTGTAGCAAAGCTTTGAAAGGCTCCATATTCAACAGGAGCAAGGTTTGAAACACATTCCAGCTCTTTTTTTTGATAACAGTCCTGCAGAACAGAGCATCTTTCTCTGCTTGCTTTTTTCCCAGTCGAGCCACCAGAGACATCTCCAGCTTCCTTTGATTTGAAATGATCAATGGCAGCTGCGTCAGGCAGGCAGGGTGCCCCAGGCACAATGCAAACAAGACTCTCTCCCAGCTCACTAGGATTTACATTTCAATTGCTGCCACATTTTTAAAGATAATTATAACCTTTTTATATTAATATTTTTCTGTGGTGTCTCTGATATTTTAACAACATAAATATTAATTTAGCATATCAAGGAGAACAGCTTTCTTCACTGCAATCACTCGAACAAAAAATATCTCCCAAAAACACAGGGCATCAAACATGGTATCTTGATCTCTGAGCATTAACCACGCTTCGGAGGGGGGTGTCTGCTGGATTTGATTCTGTGTGGCTCTGTACCGTTTTAAAGATTAGCAGAGAATAACCTTTCCTTTGACTTGAGACCAAACCATCCTGCTACAACAGCAGAATGTGTTCACTGTCTGGGCTGACATCTGTGACTTATCCGGCTCCAAACAGTGTCTTTACCATGGTGAAAAATATCAGCCAGATAAAGCTGCCTTGATAAAATTGATTTTCTTGGAAAAAAAAAGGGGAAATTGCTGCTGGTGGTATTGAGAATTTCTAGAGTTTTGTATTTCATACTGCAATCTTTTTTTATCTTGTTACCACTCCAGCCCTTTATATCGTTCCCCTTTTGCATCAGGAAAGCCATCACAATATACAAACAGATGTTGTTTTACCTACCCAGATCATATGTTGTATGAGAATAAATTTTTTTCAGCCTGCCCTATAAAAGTTTAGCATGTAGCATATTTGACTTATCTAAGTCTTCCCCACTTCTCTTTTTCTTGTTTCTAATGCAACTACAACATTCCTACCTGGCCTTCAGTGATGAGAAACAACCACAATTTTTAGATTCAAGCACTTGTGGAAATAATGCTTTTCCATACCAACTGACAAATAAGGGGAATTAATGTTTGTCACAAAGAAATTTGATACCAATACCCATCAAAAGTTACAAGGAGGTCATTCTGCTGTGCTTCTTGGTAATGTGCAGAGTTACAATCATTGCCTTGGAATCTTTTTATGGGCAAGACCTTAATTTCCTACACACCAAAGCCATGAGCTTGAGCATCGCTTGAAGCTGACTAGAGGAATAAAACTGCTCATGAAATATGCATGACTAACACATATGCTGCCAGGGGAACCTAGTATATTATGTATGACCCTTCTGTAATTGTAAGAAAATGATATTCATTTAAATGGATGTTTATCACAGTTAAAGGTACACGTAATGAGACAAAGGTCACATGCCTAAAAACACAGGTTTAGCCCACTATTTCTGGCCTTGTTTGAAAAGACGATGACTTTTTCATAGTTGTTTCTCCTGCACATGTGATCTATAATTATGTAGCTTGAAAGAGTGTCTTTATTTTTACGCCAAATAGTCTTAAACTAAATGCAATTCTAGTATTACGTGCATAGATCTGTGTAATATCTAGGCAGTATATTAAAATTCACATCAAACCTAACTCTCCTTTTTCAGCTGCTATTGTTCAGGGCAGCTATGGATTTTTTATCACTATTATTTGCCTTTATGAATTGTATATTTTCTTATTTTTTAAACAATCCAAGTCTCCTACAGGGGAGAATCTTTCTCAGTTTACAAAACAGCTGCAACATAGTTTGTACATTTCTACTTCAATCAGCCCTCCTCCATGCAAAGCAAGTTTTGAACAATACATTTTAATTTGTTTCTTCCTAAACTGTAACATATTTGTAATGTGGATTTGGCTTTATCTCTGCATGAATGCATTCTCTGAGTTCAGGGAGAGATGTTACACAGAACACTGCACTCAGTGAAAGCCAGATTCAGTGCAATAAATGAACCTTTTGATTAGTGCTGTAGAGCTTCACCAGAAGCTTTCTCTCTTGGTTAAGGGTCTCTGCAAAGATGCCTGAAACTTTCTTGCTGCATTCATGAGAACAAATCTACAGCCCTGAAAAGCTGTAGGTCAAAGAAGAGAAAACCAATTTATCACAATTCAAATTGCTTATAGAAAAAATGGACAAATTTCAAGACATGTGGCTGCTCCAGAAGTTACTCCAAGTCTGGATGTTGTTACACTCAAGGAAGTGGGCCATGTTCATCTTGGTCTAATGCCATTGATTTAAAACTGCACTATCAACAGAATTGAAAGCAGCTGATAAATCTTTTTTAAAAAAATCACAGTTGGGTACTTGGTCTTCCTTCATGCCAAGAAAATACTGACTAGCAGAATGCTGTTGCTGTCTTATAACAGGCTTGACGGCAGATTCTCTAGGGTAGAAGAAAGAACTGCAGATATTTCAGAAGAAATTTTTTATACGATCTGCTGGAAGCCACATAATCAGGTATCAGAAGGCTCAAAAAAATCAGGCCTTTATGTTCCCTGTGTATGGAGTTTCTGAGGAAGAACAGGTTTGGAGCTTTCTCTTTGGCCTCTCCTCTTCAGGATGGACATGAGTCCTGTTCAGACCTGGGCTCCACCTCATTCTCCTTAATAGGTTGTACAGGCTAATAGTCGCATAGAGTGCCTTCAACTTCTTTAAAGTTAATGAAAAACTTGGCTTTATTTAACTTAGGTTACCATATAACATCTGAGAAACCCTGAAGCCAAAATAATTCTCTTTCCTTTTCTTGTACCAGCAGAAAAAGAGTGGACTTGTGACTGCATCCCAAAGCAGGTCCATTTGTTCTGCAGGTAAGAAAAATATCACTGTCTGTTGAGGTAAGTTCAGGGGAAAAAACTTTGCAAAAAACAAGAAGGAAAGAAAACCCTCAACCAGTCCCATTACCCACTATAAATAATTTCAAGATGTTTATTTATTAAACTGATTTATCCTATCTGGTATGAGAAATTCCCTGAATGAGAATATTTGTACTAATACACCAACCAGAGAACAAGAACAAAATCTGATCTGCTTTTTGCAGTGCTTTTTTTTGGTCAAAGCTGAGGTCACAACATGGATTTCTGAATTCAGTCCAGTCCATGAAATAGGATGAGGAGGATTGCAGAAACTGTAGTATAACTTGAAGAAAATCTACAACTGTACAAAGCACAAGCCACTTGTCTTTTCAACTTCTTATCTATTTTCTTGCAGCATGGATAGTATGCACCCTATTCCTGACACCAGCTGCTATCCATTTTCCTGTCAGAGACTAATATTTCCTAAAAATTTTCTCTAAAAATCTATCTCAGATAAAGTGAATATGAAAAATCAAAGAAAACTGGAAATATATATGCTGGGCACAGTAACAGATGAGTGTTACTACACTACTTATGCCTTTAATTTACCAATCAAATGAGAAATCTTTATCAGTCTTCTGTAGCAAAAATATAAGATGTCACAAGCTGTGGTTGTAACCAGCCCAACACAACTGGATATAATACCAAATACAATACTTATAGCAGCAGCAGCACAAGGAACTCTAGTAGTCATTGATAATTCATCTGTGCTGCCTAAATACAGGCATACACCTGCAAGTTGCCTCTTAGCTTGAACAATAAAAAGAAAAGGGACAGAAAAGTTTGATGGATGTTTTTGAAATCTGAAGGTGATTAAAACCATCTGATAAACCTGTCCACTAATATCTGAAAGAAGGCAGCAACTCAAGAGCCCACAAAATGCTTAGGTGACTGACTTTTTCTTTGAAAGCAGAGATATAAATTGCAAACTATGCTTTAGTGTTCTCAATATGTTCTGACAGCTTATACTGCACGCACCACTTCTAAGCCTAGCTTGTATGTAAATTAATCATGTTAATTAGTAGACAGCATTGAACTCATGCCATTAATCCTATTCCTTCCCTTGAAATGGAAGCAAAGTTTCCTGTCCAGTCAGAAAAAGGGATTGTTTCTTTTTATTTTTCTTTCTTTTCTTTTTTTTTTTTTTTTAATCTCTTGTGAGTACATATCATATCTTTTATCTATCTTGAAACCTAAATAGAAGCTGTAAGGAGTCTGTGTCTCACAAACACATGGTTGTACTGGGCACCCTTCATGAGGAGGGCATCCACATCAATGTGCTGCTCTCTGCCAATGGCAGTAACTCCTTTTCAACAGGCAAGCACTCCATGAGTTTTCTTTTGCTTTGTGAACTGTTAGAAAACCAAGAACAGAGATTAATATGAAAAATAAGAGGAAGGAGTGCCTAGCATGGTTTAATGCCTAGCATTAAATACCTGGGGTTTTATCAAGCAATTTTTTCTAAACAGTGCCTGGACACAAATGTAGTGTCTCTATGCTTATTTTATGTGTTCCTTAAGAAAGTTGTACAGATATACTGTGCTTATGTACCACTATGTTTAGGGGTCTCTGGAGACATTTTTTTCACTATTCCAACTATATAGATTGCTAGCGGGATATTCCTGGGATTATCAGCAAGACTGTCTTTCCTTTTTTTTCCCCCCCAGGTCAATTAAGAAACAGCAGGCCTCTTTTAACTCTAGGACTTTCCTTGCCTTTGTGATATGGTAGTGGTGAACAAGCTTGTGTGAGATAAAGCACGGTGCATTACAGTTACAAAAATTAATTTTTCAAGTAGCTGCTAAGAGTGTTAAAAGTGCAGAGATATTACCTATCTTAAGGTATCAATTAGGTGACTTGAATGACCGTGTACCTGAAGGAACCAAATACCCCAAATCCTCCTCAACTCTGCTTTTCAAAGCATGTGTTTAGCTTAATTTTTTATACTTGCACCATTACCTGTAAATAATTCTAAGCCAAATATTAATTTCTTTGAAATTTTAATTTATTTGGAAGGATTTTAAGGAAATAGAACACTGAGCTAGAATTATCAACCACATTCCATATTTAACTGATGAGACTCTTAAACACTATTGGGGCCAATAGTACATTTTAATTTCTCTAACTTTTAGTATTAAATACCCCTAAATAAATAAATAAATATTCAGCATGGTTTGCAGAGGAATTTTCCCAAATATTCTCCTTAATGTTGCTGCAAATCATAGTGGTCAGAATCTTTTGTACTACCTTTTTATGTTATTTCAGCATCACAGTTTGAAAGCACATCTCCCAGCTTCCAACACTTACCAGGGGAATCATGGTGAAATGGGGCTGTAGTGCATGAAATGGATTATGGCACGTGCATCTAACGCACTCCCGTTGCTAATGGACATTAAATACTTGGAATCCAACTGGATTTGGTCCCCTTGAACTAGGTGTAAATTGTTCCTTGCATTCTCAGGATCACAAGTTTTGCTGTGTGTCTGCTTCTAAGGTGCTTCACTCCTTGTCAAGGAAGAAGTCCTGAAGCAGTATTAGCTAGAAGAGTACAAACCTAGTGTGGAAGAGTACAAATCTGACTCTCCTGGAGCAGACAGTAAAAAGTCTAGAAACACATGCAAAATGAGTATTTAGCTGTTAACTGCATTCTTGGTTACTAATGTAATAATGCTGACAGTGGGAAATAAAATGGTGTTGTTTATTAAGGACTTTTTTTCACAATTGATTTTGTGTGCACAATTACGTCTTGCACCTTCATATTATTCCTATATTTGGCAACTATTATTCTTTTCAATGACTACCCTAGTTGATTTCCTAATTATTCTTGTTTTGTCATTTGTGTTGGGTTTTTTAACATTTATTGACCGTCCACATATACATTCTAGTTCACAATTCAATTTCAAAAAAAAATTTTGTTTAATTCTTAAGGTTGGTGATTGATTTATACGAGATCTTCCCCAGTATTCAGAATTTTCCAACCTGTCCTGAGACTAATTTTAGTTTTAACAGTGATCCTTAGTTCATACAAATATATTGTTATGCCTATAAGAACTGCTCATTTATCCACACGGTGCATCAGTAGAGATGAAGCAAAAAAAAGTCAGCCTGAAACAGCAGCAACAGATAACAAGTTGGGACAGCACATTATTTTATTACCTAGAGCCATGTGTCAAAGCATGACAAAGAAGTCACAACAGTATAGTAACATGCTGTTTTGTATAAAGGCTGAGAGAGATCTACTGAATAGTAAACTTTGAATAAGAATTAGTCCTCTGAGTAGTTAATCCCAAAAGATGATAGAAAACAGAAAGCTAAAAAACCGGCAAAGTAGAAAGATTTTGTAATTTTGTATCTGTATGAATTCTGCTAGCCTAGCTACATCCAAGAGTTTTTCAATTTTTTCTCTGAAGGATACTTTGAGAATTTTCCAAATAAGCATTATGCTGTGATAGGAAGGGGAAAAGTGATCATGTATGGGTATGAGAAGGCAGACAGATGAAAGAAATTGCAAAATCAAGCTACAAATATATTGCAAACAACTAGGAGATCAGACAGTAATCAACAGCAGTATTGCAAACTGCAAGCTAGAATTCTATGGCCTATTAGTTCCTTAGGAATGTAAATGTATCAAGTTGAATTTTCTTTATTGCTTAGTGTATGTAATATCCGTAGCCTTGCTGTATCCTCTCTACACCCACACTAAGACATGTGGAGACACACACTCATTACCTACATGTGTAACGCTAATGTGCTTGAATACTACTCCTTCTAGAACGGCTTCCTTGCTGCATCACAGTTACTAGTAGAGTTTCAGCCATTTATACATCTCAAAGGACTCATGGAGTCTATTCCTTTGCTCAGTAGGAAGTCCAGCAAAGGTTCTCAAGTTCTCTAACACAAATCTCAAGAGTTTATTGGGATTTTTTATCCTCCTTGTTAGGGTAACCATTTTGTGGGAGATACAGCCAAGATGTTGATACTGCCTGTCTCTGTCTCAGTCCTGGTACCCAGCACTTGAGGCATTTGTGATCCTCAGAGGCACAGCAGAAGTTCCTGCAGCAGGCTAGCTTGTAAAACAAAGGGAGTTTTTCTGAGCAAGCTTATCTGCATTAACAACACTAGATTCCAGATAGTTGCAGTGCATCAACAATTCAAACTAAAAGAATAACAGTAGCTGAGCAGAACAAACTTCCAACTGTGAAGCAATTATAGTGCCGTTGAATGGCTGATTGCTCGTGTGTGGTCCCCTTGGTTCCCTGATGTGGTGTGCTTATAGTTTTGCAATTGGATAAAATAGATTGGAATGAGAGCTGTCATACAGAACTGCCAGCTGTTCCACTGTTAATAAAGACACTATTTAGCTATTAATACATCCCATTCTTCTCTGCTGTGCTTATTCAGACAAAGTGGTTCTGTTTGTAGAGAGGGTGTGACTGCACCTGTTCTGGATTCAGGAATCCACGGCCTAAGAGAGACCCCTTGAAACTCTTCAGTAACAATGCCAGCTTCCAGCCAGAGTGCCATGCAAAGAACCGACAGAATGGGCTTGCTTTTCTGACAGATTTGGCAGACAATGCTCAAAAAAAACATACAGGCCTTGGAGTTAACTTCTTATTGCTTGTGCTTATAGTTGGCCTTTGGTATGAGGATCTGTCATCAGTACTCAAGTTTTATTTTTTCCTTCTTTACAGACACAAAGAAAATATGCTAAAATAAGTATAACTTGAAGGGTATGGCTTAAATAATGCTTTGTATTTGATTTTACTGGAGAGTTGTCTTGATTCCTTGCATTTTGGGGGAACGGAAGAAAAGGACGAAGTCTTATTCTGGCATAAGACCATTGCTCTCATCTAACTTGCATTGAAAGAGATTAATTTTCAGAATACATTGATGTTTCCATAGAAACTATATATTCTTGTGTTGGTAAAACAAAACTGATGCTAAACCTGGCTTAAAAAAAGAAAAAATTCCATACAGAAAGGGCCATAAAAATTTAATTTCGCTAACTGTCGTTGCTAGTGCTTTTTTAATATGTCTAGATGCCAGAAGAAGAGCAAGATTTCGGGTGGGTAATGATAACTTCAAGACCTTAATTTGGCTTAACTAATGAATTGCAATATGAGCTTAGGCAAGTTTTTTCTTTTTTCTTTAGAGAAAGATGTTGCTGTTATCATCAAGTTCTGCTGTGGGAAATGTTTGCCATAACTGCCAGTGGTGATCACCTAGATTATAGATGTTTACCAGCCTTCTTCAGCATTGATTTAAGGCAGTGATGAATCCTCTGAAAATCCCCTGCCTTCTTTAGACAGTGAGCTTGGAATAGCGTGAGAAGCTATCTCCCTAATATAATCCCATTTCTAAAGCTAATTTTTTGCATATTAAAGCAAATACCTCTATTAATTTTAATTAATGAGTAACGATGTGTAATGTAACAACTGCAGACTAAATATCAGTCCAAACCTTGGATATATGACCGGCTGTGATAAAGAGTGTGAAGGAACTGCTTCTTGGCCCTATGTAAGCTGTTCAAACTGGGTGGAGGGGGGGAAGTCACCACTGAAAGTTAGCGCTATAAATTAGAGAACACCGACAAAGGGTTTTTTGAAATAATACGTGTTGATTAAACAGAATAGCAGTAAAGAGACAAAGACACACTGTTCATTGATTGTACTTTTTGTTTAGGTCTAGACCCAAGTTTCAACTACAAACTTAGATATGTTAACCCTCTGAGTAACTAAAATATGACTATTTTCCAAGCAATCCATCTTGGGATTCTAAGACAACTAAACTGTTTTAAAATTCACTTTTAACTGAAGTTAAAAAAGATTTCTTTATAAGTGTCAAGATCAGAGAATGGATTTTAAAAAAATTTGTACTTTCCTAAAGTAAATTTTTTGAAACTGGTTCATTCTTGGGAAACAGGTTTTTTACTTGAAACATGTATTGTCTCAAAATAGTGTTTAGAAACTAAGTAAAAAGATATTGTTTATAAAAACCAGTAAGAATTTATGTATAGTGCTTACCTGCTACTTGCCCTGAGAGCCATAGCTCTGACAAGAATAAACTTATTCTCTAGAATTATCCACTGCCTAACCAGGCAAGCTGTTAACATGAACACTAGTGAGAAGCTGTTTCTTTGACTCTTTTCCTGTCCTGGTTTCATTTTATACTGCAAATTTTGGAGGTTCAGTGTTTGCTTGCGAAAGGTAGGCACAGTTCTGACTGGATCTGTGCTTGATGCCCATGGAGTGGGCTGCAGTTGCAGCTCCTGACTATGCCCCACCCTTTGTCTCATCTGGAGTACTTCTCCCTACATCTATCTAAAAGCAGCAAGAAATTGTAAAGACAAACTTATTCATTCCTTTCAAGACCTCCATCTGTCTTCTCTGTTTAGGTAGGAAGTTCTTCTGGTCACACACTTCTTCACTTTGGGCCTTTATCATGAGGAGTGTTAAGGAATAGTTATTTACATTGATGTTCCTCAGGTGTTAGCACAAAGAAACAGATAATAAAATAGATGATGAAATATCCTTCATGCCAAACCCTGATTAATATTTTTTCAGAATAAAAATAGTGAAGATCATTCAAAAATTATCTGCCTTAGTAACTGTTTTGTTGTTCAGCTCCACTGTCCTTGAAACTCCACGGGAAAATACGAACAGCAAATGCAACAACCTGTGGGCTGCACAAAAGAAAAAGAGAGAAGAAAGAAGATGGCAAACTAAATGAGTTAAATAGAAATAAAACAAATATAAACATGAGCTCTTTTCCTGCTGAAGAAAGAAAGCACTTGAATTTATCATCCAGTGCAATTTGATTAAACATGCCACTGTTTACAAATATAATGTATCATCTCACTTGTTGGGGTTTACATTATTGATGTGCTTTTTTGTTAAACTAGGTCAAAGAAATATTTAAACAAAGGAATTTTGTAATATGAATAAACAGACAATAAAATTAAAGGAATCTGTGCTGATGACTTATGAAGGTTACATTAAACACATTTATTCTCAGTTGCAGATTGCACTTACGTGTGAGTCTCACAGTATAACTCTGGGCTCCATTCTGCTCTTGTTAATCAGCTTTAGTCTGATGTAAATGCTTTGGCTTCCTGGAATTACTCCTAATCCATAACAATGTAAGAAAGAAGAATTCAGCCCATGAATTTTTTCCGATATCTATAACTTGTCAAAAGATAGCAGCTGAAGTATATTATCATCTCCAAAGACCTGAAGCAAATATTTGTAAATGTTAATATCCTGAGAGAAGATGAGATTTTACTTTTCCTGGAGGCATTTGTTTGTAACATTGACACATAATATTAAACGCCACAGTGAATGATAAAATGACATTTACAAATTCTGACTTTCTGGATGTTTTCTTAGAGAATTGGCACTGAGATGATGGATAAACCACCTGCCATAAAACATCTAGGATTAATCTTTAAAAAGGATCTAAACCTATTCCAGCTGATGTTATTGCAAATCCTTTGATTACCTTGAAAGTGCTCAGGAATGGGCCACAACTGAGCATTTCCTTTTTAATGCTAACCTGACTACAAAATCTTCAGAGGTCCCCAGTGGATTTCAACGTATGCACTTGGCTAAATTGAACAACACCAAGCTTCAGTATTTGTCTCTTCACTCTATATACTTGGGGCCTAATGAGTGGCTCCAGTATAGGAAAACAGGACAAAGCACAATTGAATTCCAGAAACAAAACCAATTCTGTGATATAACCATGACAAAAATAAAATTTCATTTGTGATTAACTGAATGTTTTCATTCAATGCAGGATGGTCTTGTGTGGGATGTGAGGAGAATGTGAAGATGGCCCCTGGGGTTTTATTGATGTGAAGTTTAACATTTTAATTGCTGAATCCTCATATTAACAGCAAGAATTTCAAGCCACACTTTGACATGGAGGATGAGTTAGAGAGAACATATAAACTGTTGTAATCCCGGCCTGTATTCCTATGTAATCATGTCTTCTGTTTCTCCTGACCCTAATTCAGAAATGCATCCATGCTCTTTAATCTCTCTTGTTGCACCTGCTCCTTCATATCTGGAGATGACTGAACTACTCATCATGAGCAATTTGTCAGATCTGCTGAGCAGATTTTTTTTCAGAAGTGTTCAGTGACTTAAAAGCCCTGAAGCAATCTCTAAAATGACCCAAGCATTTTCAAGTCTAATTCAGGACCTTATGACTCTGGTCTCTAAGTGCTCATGTCATACTTAGAAACAGGACTATATTTTTACACCATCTTATTTTTCACTTCATGATAGCACCTGAGTGCCAAGCTTATTTTTTATTCATTTGTCCACTTTTCATAATTTATGGATAATATATGCCTTTAATACTTATGATGTTGGAGGGGTTATTATGAACTGTTCATATAAGGTAGGCTTTTCTACATCTATATTTAGTCACCTTCTTTCTATGACACAGTTTTTAAAATCCTTTGAAATGGGAGCAAGTTGAAGCAGAAATCACTTGGGTTTGCATTTCCCAGGTAGAGGATTTTGACAATTTGACAGAAGGAGAGAAACGTGAAAAAAATACAGGTGAAAAAAACATGATAAGAAAACTGATTGCTGTAAACTTTCATGTCTGTTGTCTGTTTTCCTGGAACCTGGAAATCCTGAAATTTAAAATAACTGGGGTCCTTAAAGGCCAAGGGAGTGAAGAAGACGTAAGCCTGATTTATTTTCTGTCTAGAAGACTTTGCTTTCAATTTTCCCTTGTCATATTTCCAATGAGGAATTGGCCACCCTAAGTACAGGATATCCAGGTAAGCAGTTTTAGCATCTGTACACTTGTTTGATAAAGATGAAGCTTCTCTGATAAAGAATGTCTAAATGTTCTTTCCTGAGTACTTATATCAGGTGTACTCAATCAAAAATTTCAACCTGAGTTCTCATGAGTAACAATAATACTAATAATAATATTTTGTAAATTAAAAATTAGTAGAAGAGTGACCAGAACATAACCCAAAAATTCCAGATTCAAGTTTGATTTCACAAGTCTCTGTGTTGTAGTTTGAACTTCATCCATTTTTTTCCTTCTATCAATGAGCAAGCACTTTTCTCTGTTTCTTGCCATCAGCCAAATTCCTGTGGGGTTGGATAGGCCCTCAGACTTTTGATTCCACCACCACCCACCAGACCTTCAACTCATGTATTAAAAAATCAAACAATCAGACACCAGACAAGAGCAAATAATATAGATATTTACTTTGAGATTTTGACCATTTTGGTTTTTCCATCCACTTTATATGTTTTTCTTTCTTTTCTACCTCTCCACTGATAACTTCTCCTTTGCTTGCTGATGTTTCCTGTCCTTTATAGTATATTTTGCTGACACTGTTATCAGTTCAGTTCTTCACAAGTTCATTCAGCACTCTTTTACTGTCGTTAGCCTCCTTAGGACAGAATACAGCTGCAAACTCCAATCAGTTTCTCTTCCCTTCCTGATTCCCTCAGAGGAGTTTATTATATGCTTACCCCCTTCCTGTCTCCTTCCTTCATCACATCTTCCCTCCTACTGCTTTGCTTCCTCCCATTTCTCTTTGTTTCAACATAATGGATTCTTTAATTTTCATCTCTGCTTTGTGCTTTTTGTGACTATCCATCTTATTGAATTACTGACTGAGAAGATGTTGAAAGAATGACAAACCTTGATGGAAGTGATGGAAGTAGCATGCTAAAATAGACATACACACCACACACACACACACACACACACACACTCGGACACACATATATATATGTATATCAGGCATTGCAAGACGGATTGAGTCTGTACATTTTCTGTGTATGTCTGCAGAAAATTTGAATTTTTTGCACTGCTGTTGTTGTGGTATTGATGTCTCATAGGAATGCAGAAGAGAACAGTACCTGCACTCATCAGGCTTTGTTAGTAATACAGCTCAAGAATAGAGTATGCTCAAGGAAATGTAATGATGAAGAATCAAAATTCTCTGATAGTAACTATATTTGTTCAATGTTTGCATGATACTGCCAAACCAATGAGTTTCTTTATCTTGTGCTATGCTGTTTCCAAATTGCTTCCATTCATATGAGGCAAAAGCTTTTAACTATGTTTGACAAGACAACTTTTTAGGAAAGTCATTAAGAAAAGAGACCTCAGCAGGGCTAAAAATGATTCAGATTATACACAAAATCTCCTGTGTATGTGTACTATGTTTTTTTCTTCTCTACTCTCTCTCCTCTTCCCTTTCTTTTTCTTCCTCTTTTTTTTTCCTGAGAGAGTGTGGGGGTGGGGGATAAGTGGAGGGCTGGAGGGAGATGTTCCTTCAACTAAATGCAATACAATGAAACAAACCAACACATTGCCACAAGTAATGTATGCCTCTGTCAGTGTGCAATGCAGTTCCACTCATGAGGTTATAAAACACTGAAAATGGAAATGTAGCCTGAGGAAAAGTTTTGCATTCTGAGCTCAAAAGTAATCTCAGAGACAGTGGATATTAAAAAGACAACATACTACTTCTTCCTTTAGAAAAAGACAAGCAGAAGTAGAAGGTACGAAGTCACTGGGCAACCTATCTAGCAGAAATAGATAGTTTATAAAGCTGAACACAATGCTTGAAGGCAGAAAGAACAATGCTTCTGCCATTATCTTACTGATTTCTTTGTGTTGTGATACAGGCCAGCAGCATTTGTAAGAGTTGTGTTTAGAGCTGTTAAAAAAAAAGGAAAAGGAAAAAGAATAGAGGAATGAAAAGACCTTTTTCTTCCTCTTCAGTCTGCAAAGATGTGAAAAATAGACCACATTTATGGGGAAAATGTGCTTTTCTTCCCCTTGTTCTAGCCCTAAGTATTGCAGGTTTATATAACCTGAACTAACACTTCTCCAAATCTACTCTCTAGAGAACAGACCGCAGATCCTTGTTAAATTTTTCAGCTTAAAAGAAATTTTAATTTCCAAGACAGTCAGAAAACTGTTGGCTAAACATTACCTTTCTAGGCTTGCTGAATAGGATTGTTTTTCTAGATTGTAGATTATTTGTAGGACATACTTTTCTTTCACTTACTAGTGTTCAAATAGCCACTGTAAGAATGGTAGGTAACAATAAAAACAACCTTGTCACAGATTTATTGACAAGAACTGCCCATATTTACTTATTTGCCCTATACTGAATGTAATATAAAAATTAATATGTAATAAAAAAATTAACATACGATTTCTTTTAAAGATTTAGCAAAGAAACCAGCATGCATATTTACATCATACAAGAGTATGTGAGATACAGATGAATCTGTCTGTACTGAGACAGGTACTATGTCAGGTGTGCAATCAATTTTAGCACGTGTTCTCTTTTCCAGTGGCTACCTCTGTAAGTCTGATTTCTCTCATGTCAGTACTCTGTACACACTGAACTTACTGTCTGTAATATGGCCATTTTAAAGGCATTTCCTCCAGCTATGCTAATGAAAGATTTGATACCAAATTCCATACTGGCATAAATCTTTTATAGCAGAAATATGACTGACCTCATAGCTGAATGTGACTAGAAACATTCCAACAGCAGGAACAAGCCAATCTGACAAAAAGTAGTGCAGCGCAGGGGCTCAAGAGTGCTTAAACATCAGACCCTGTTAAATGTCTGCCAAGGGTCTGGCTACAGAACATAAGACACAGCTTACTGACTTCATAACAGGTTTCATTTTGCCACACACTACAAGAGTTTCTAGCTCTCTGTTGCTTCTGAATGTGGGAAGTTCAACTTATGGGAGTTCAGAGCTCAGGCACTGAACAACACTGAATAATCCTGGTTTTAGCTGTGTTTGTTTTCAGCAGGCCTGGGGCTTGGACCTATGTGACATCTTCTGACAGCTCGGATTCACCCATGATAGCTGTGATAATAGGTGACCACAATAGGTGTGAAGGCTTGAAGCAGGCTAAGTGACGAGGCATGAGAAGGGTCGTGCCCTTAATTTTAAACAAACAAGAACTATGGTGTGTGATACTGATACACAATTATAATCAGCTTATTCGAGGATTGGTAGCATTCATCATGTTAGTATTGTAAATTTGTACTATTGTAGATAGGATTCACACAGCTTGGGGCCTTGTAACTTCACCTATTGTTTTCTCTATGTTATGATAAATTTTCAGCAACATTTGATTAAAACTGCCAATTTGTTGGATATAAAGAAAATCTCTTGACACTACCAGGACTAATTACGTTGTCCTTGCCAAAGGGATAGTTGAATAATTGCATGTGATTATTGCACAGCTACAGTGCTTTTCATGTCAGTGGCAATGCAATGAAGATTGATTCCCTTTAATTAATCATTCGAAAATAGCCCCTTGTATCATTCCTCAAATAGGAGCAAAGATGTTCCTACATCTTTCTTCCAAAAGGCTCCTGGATGCAATTGGTTCCCTGAAGAGATGGCATTGCAGTGCATGTGTGCGTCCTAGATAGGAGGGCCTGCTTTGCAATTATTTGGTGATCCTACTCTCCTTATTTTTCTACTTATTTTTGAACATGCATTATAATTCTAATAGCCACAAGCATAAGAACATAGTGAAAAAACTTAACATTTACTACTTGAACTCCAGGCATTTCATTAGAAAGTGTGTCACCAGCTCCAAACTTATTTTTATTTATCTGCTGCTTTCCTTTCTTCAAATCAAGTGGTCTGTGGGATCATGCCAAAATGGCAAATTTCATTATTTCAAGAATATCTTGTCTTAAAAAAAATATTTAAAAGTCATTGGGTTACATCCTGCAGTAACTGCTGATCTCCTACAATGCCTACATAGAAGTTAACAAGGTATAATTTTTTCTTTTATATGTCTAAATTTCATTAAGTGTCTAGCATTCATTTATAAGAAAATTGATTCTTCATTTAATTTTATTTCTATATGGATATTAAAATCTCAGATAATCTAACAGGGTGGTGTCTTTTAAATGGATTGATCAATTACGATATCTGATGCCACAACATACTTCTTTCCAAAATACAGCTTTATAGGACTTCTTTTGCTATTATAAAGTTATTTCAGAGATTGTATCACTAAAAGTAAACTTCATAAAGTGCAGAGGTAGCAACCATGTAGATTTAGAAGTATAATTCATGTCTATTAATAACTAGACTTTTACATTATCTGAATAAATCTCAATGTTAAATAAACAATGAACATGTTTTTTATTGGATTCTAAAACATTTATCTTATGATTAATAAAAATCAGAAGATATAGACTGATAAACAGTGCTACACAAAATCACACATATACATTAACTGTAGTTGTTCTAACGCATTTTGTAACTCACAATTTGAAAACAAAAATTATCACTTTCTCCATGTGATAATATTAGAATGTGTGCATCAAAACCTACAAATGGCTTGTTCCTATGAGTCTTCTATATTTATGCACAACTCAAAGAGAGTACCACAGCTAGGCTGGTATATAACTACAGGACATGCACAGAAGTTGTTATGCACCTAAAATATCAAACCCAAATAATTTTTTTACAGTTTTATTTTACTACCTATGTGTATTGGATAGTATTCAGCACATTACTAGCAAGTATGTTCAATGACAATGCCTCCTGCGTGTTGGAGGATATGGGTACGGGAAGGAAAGTGGTTCATGGGTTTGCAAAGTTTCCATCATTTCATTTAGAGGGATCTGCTGAGATAAGGATCTAAGCCCTGGTCAAAAACCTAAGATTCGAAAAGAAATTTCTTAGGGAAGAATTACTTATGAGATTTAAAATTTCCCCATTGCCAAATACAGTCTCTATACCAATATAGTCATGGACAAGTCTCAAAACTGCAATTGAAAAAACAAAATCAAATATTTTTCTCTGTCCAAGGGGAGTTCCCTAATGGACTTAGTGAATTTAGCAGGCCAAGAACCAGTGTCTGCACTTCTGTGCACATTCCTCTCTCAAACACTGCTGGGTAAGAAATAGTTTGGCCAAGGGAGATTTTCAGCATAATGAAGTGTAAATGCAGAGGAATAAAGAGATTTGGAAACACCCATTCCTTGACCTGTGCTGAGGATCCCACAAATCCACACTTGTGCACAGAACCATGAAGACACCATTCAGAAGAGATTCTTTTCGAATGCCTCCAGTCTCTGTAACAAAAGTTAGATGTACTTCCTCTTTAAACCAAAAAAAAAAAAAGACAAGAATTTATGCCTTTGGGAACAGTAAGGAGAAAAATTAAACCGTAATAGAAAGTGTTCATTTTTTATTAGAGACAAGTGCTTGGACATTTTCCTATCATGACAGAAAGAAAAACAAAGTTTTATCACTGTATTTACAGTTTAGCAAACTATCTCTCTAAAGAACCTATTTAGTTGAAGGAGGCACAAAAGAGTGGTAACAGTGAATGCAGATGCTATGAATATGAGATTTAAGAAGCTGAACCATCTATTTCATTCTTGTAAAAGCTGGATTCTCTATATGCTGATTGCACATTCATTCTTTAATCTTTATATATTTAAAGTGTAAAAAACCCATGACCTGAAATTTCTCCTGTAAATTGTTGAACATTTGCCACAGACAAAGAAAATCACAGTTGGAATTCTGCTAACACTACAAAAAAAATAAATTGAAGCCATGGCAGGAAATAAACATTATATGTAAGGACTTGAGATCTCACCAGAATGCAAGAGCATATTTTGTACTAAGAGATGTTATACTGTCTGTAAAGTCATCACTTAGAATAGGACCTCGGGTTGACTATAAGGTCTGCAATAATTTATATCAAATTCTCCCTTTTTGTGAAGAAGAACTACACACTTTCAACTGCATTTCTTGTCAAACAGTGCCTGTGAACATCCGAATAGTGAGTAGGTTGAACTAAAAAGCTTTTTTGGTTTTTTTTCAGCTTGTTGCACAAAGAACTGTCATGGTACAAGATCCCATTTTTTGGTCTTGCCTGCCAAATGGAGGCTTGAGGTAAAATGAAAGCGCAAGCAGTTCCATTTAATTAGGTATACATTTCTGATGGAAAAGAATGAACCTCCCTACAACTGCTGTGTTTCTTTCAGCAGCATGTTGTCAAGACTAACAAGGCAATAGCTTCAATACAGTGAACTCAGATCATACACATATGAGAGCTGATGGAAATTTATCTGCAAGTGTTTATTTTTGTGCAAAGCTCCAAACTGTATTTTTTTTGTTCCTGATTATCAGGATTGGTATTCATTTTTAATACTATAAAAGTCCAGGGTTTTTACAAAATACTTGCATATACGTAAGTCAAAGCATTGTAGTAAAACTTGCACCTGTTGTTGTAAAATGAAAAACAGCAGATGAAGCTATGAAAGAGAGCTCTCCATGCTTTGCATGTCATTTACATTGTGAGGATGTATCCCCATTACGCTGTTGCAATCTCTGTTACCGTGGGATGTGAGTGCTCTGGGCTCTGTTATAGCTATTCCCATCACTAGCATGAGCAAGATGGAAGTGCCATTTTCCATATTGTACAGCTGGGGACCTGTTGCTCAAAAAGTAACTTGGTTTGGGTCACTCAGTAAAGCTGCTCAGTTCAGGGCTTTGTGCGTGTGCAACCCAAGTCCTGCGTTACAGTCACTTCATCCCATGTTGCCTCTGCCGCTGCTTCCTCTGCAGGGGGAAGACTCCTCACTCTCCTCGTGCTATAGCATGGTGCCCCTCCCATGGGAGACAGTCCACCCTGAACTTCTGCAGCATGAGTCCTTTCCATCAGTTACGGTTCTTTAAAAACTGCTCCAGAGTGGGTCCCTGCCATGGGGTGCAGTCCTTCAGGAACAGGCTATTACCATGTGGAACCCCCACAGATTCACAAGTCCTGGCGGAGACCTGTCCAGTGTGGACTCTACCCTCCATAGATCCACAGTTCCTGCCAGCAGCCTGCTCCAGTGTGTGCTTCCCATGGGATCACGGCCTCCTCTGAGCATTGACCAGCTCCAGCATGGAGCCCTTCAGGGGCTGCAGGTGGACCTCTGCTCTACTGTGCATCTCCATGGGCATAGTTGCCCTACCATTTTTGTCACCATGGACTGCAAAGGAGTCTCTGCTCTGGCACCGGGAGCAGCTGCTCCCCCGTCTTCTCCACTGACCTTGGTATCTGCAGAGGTCTTTCTCTTATATAAATTCATTGCTCTCTCCTCTGTCCTGTTGCTTCTGTGCAACAATTTTATTTCATTCTTAAACCTGCTATCCAATGGGTGCTGCCACCGTCACTGATGGGCTCAGCCTAGCCCAGTGGTGAATGTGTTTCGGAGCCAGCTGGCGCTGGCTCTGTTGAACATGTGGGGAGCTTCCAGTAGCTTCAAACAAAAGCCACCCCTGTAGCCCTGCTGCTACCAAAACTCTGCCATGCAAATCACAGAATCACAGAACCACAGAGTCAATTACTTTAGAAAAGACCTCTGAGATCATCAAGTCCAGCCAAGACAACCTTGACAACTAGGCCATGGCACTGAGTACCACGTCCAGTCTTAAACACCTCCAGGGACAGTGAGCCACCCCTGGGTAGACCACTCCAGTGCTTAAGCACCCTTTTCATGAAGTAATTGCTCCTAATGTCCACTTTAAACCTCCTCTGGCGCAGCTTGAGGCTATGTCCTCTCATGCTGTCTCTGGTTGCCTGGGAGAAGAGACCAGCCCCACCTGGCTACACCCTCCTGTCGGGCAGTTGTACAGAGCAGTAAGGTTTTCCCTGAACCTCCTTTTCTCCAGGCTGAACAGCCCCAGTTCCCTCAGCTTCTCCTTTCAGGTCATGTACTCCAGACCCTTCACCAGCTTTGTTGCCCTTCTCTGGAAAGAATCCAACATCTCAATGTCCTTCCTGAATTGAGACGCCCAAAACTGGACACAGGACTCCAGGCATGGTTTCACCAGTCCAAGTACAGGGGGACAGTCACTGCCCTGGTCCTGCTGACCACACTGTTGCTGATACAGGCCAGGATGCCCTTGGCCTTCTGGGCCATCTAGGCACAGCTGGCTCATGTTCAACTGCTGCTGACCAGCACCCGCAGGTCCTTTTCCACTTGGCTGAATTCCAGCCACCCTGACCCCAGCCTGGGGTGCTGCTTTGGGTTGTTGTGATTGAAGTGTAGGACCTGGCATTTAGCCTTGCTGAACCTTGCATAGCAGGACTCAGCCCATTGATCCAGACTGTCCAGGTCCCTCTGCAGAACCCTCCCATCCTCCAGCAGATTGACACTCCCACCCAGCTTGGTGTCATCTGCAAATTTACTAATGGTAGACTCAATCCTCTCATACAGGTCATCAACAACGATATTAAACAGGATTGTGCCCAATAAACAGGACTGTGTCCCTGTGGGACACCACTAGTGACTAAACACCAACTGGATGATCCAATACATTGGAAAAGCTAGAGTTTCTTTGGTGTGAGTGTCTGTGTTCACCAGTTGACTAGAAAAGGTCCTTTGCTTTCTCTTCCTGGTCTCCTAGGTCTTGGAGGTTTTGGCCTGTCAGTGGCCCAATTTCCATAGAAAAGGCAGACAGCCCCTCTAACCACGTTATTCCTCTACACATGGACAGCAAAATCTCCTGGTCAGAGGTAATGGCTGCAATGGGAATGGGATGATGCAACCCACTCATCCCTTAATGATGCTTTAATGAACTAGGTACCTCTTTTCCGTATGGATGTTGCGCTATATGAGTGCTGTTGAGGCTTTGAGTATGCTGAACTTTCCCAGACAGTAGACATCTCTCCATTTTATCTCCAGATGATAATACCAGCAGAAACAGAAGGTTTACTTTTGCATTTTGGGGGGATTTTCTATATGATCACTAATTTCCATTAGACATCCAAGAAAATTTTGGGGAAAATGGAAAAATGAGTAGTGGATTGACAAATATAACACAAACTTTCTTATTCACTTCTTAGAATAAAGAAAACTTTTTGCTAGGATGTATTGTAAGTGTCAAAGCAGGTGCCATAGAGTGGAAGAAAAAGGTTTAAAAAGGTGGCTATGCTTTCTCTGATCAGTCTTGTATGTGCTTATAATAAGAAGAGAATGACAGAAAATAAAATTCGTCCCCATTCTCCATTAAAGGAACTTGGCAGCTGTTGCTGAACGGTATTTTGGAGTCAATTAGATCAACATTTTCTTTTAGAAGGAGCAATGTATATGTCAGATAATGACAAAAATATCTATTTTTGACCCTATATTTACAACTTTGTGCCAAGTTCTGGATATGACATACCTAATAGCTTTTGGTACTAGACTTGGAATGACTCCCAAGAAAGGTCGGTTTCTGACCTTGCCACAGCAGTGTGTCTCTGCTGACTTCAGCAAAATTATTCCTGGCTTACACCGACAAGTGAGGTCAGAATCAAGACACCATTTGAAGTGAAAAATGTTCTACAAGAAATACTGTAAAAACCAGCTGTCTCAGTAACATTTTTGAAGATACTTCAAGGTATTGCAGGCAGGATATCTGAAGCCAGTTTCTGTGACTGGTTTGGGAATAATCAAATCAAATGTTCATTAACATACTCCAAATGAGGTGCCTCAGATAAAACAGGTGTAGAGGTGCAAACTAGTTTTGTGAATAGTTTGTTGCCTCAGCTAAGCTAACTGCCTCAATCTTTGTCTTAGGAGACCTGGACCAGAGGTGCAATAATATATGGCATTTAACAGAATGTCATTGAAGAATGTTCAAGCTCACATCAGTGAAAGCAGACACACCTAGGAGAGGAAAAACCATCTGTTCAAAACTCAGACACTGATGCAAGAATCCTAAATTACCTCTGCACCATATCTGCTGCTAAGTGTCTTGGCACAGGTTGTTAGCTCAGGTGTACCACAACGCTGATTGCAACCTGGTACTGCCAATCCATGGCCACCTGGAAAACTAGGGGTGAAGATAAAATACAGTCATTCTTACACTAGCATATATTCCCTTTTTGAAGAAGAGGAGACTAGAACATAAAAAGATTTAATTATTAGCCTGAGATTTTGCAGTGGCACATATCACAACAGGATGTATTGTCTCCCACTATTGGCTCTCCAATATTCCTATTAGGTCCTATTAAAATATTTACTATGGGAACTCAGGTCACAAAACCAGCATTGTCAAGAAGAACTTAGTCACAACATCACAAGACTGTGTGTCACACTGTACCTAACAAGTGATTTTCACCGCACAAATCCTCACATTTCTGTGCTGAACAAAAGTCATTTAGAGATATGCATTTCTTCTGTGTTGAGAAAAAAAATCAGAGACTTGGCAAAATGGAAATACTGAGAGGAGATAAAAAATTTTTTATGAAAAGATGAACAGCAAAATCAGCGCAGCAGCTGTAGTACTGTTTCGTAAGATGACTACAAAAAGAAAACAAGCTGAAAATGGGAAAATCTTATTCAAGAGAAATAAATGCTTCATATGTATTCAACGGAGCATTGTTTTCCAGAATTTAAAATGAAAACATCTGACAGTAATTCTTCTGTGGATAGTCTGTCATCTAACTATTAAAATCTTAGAATATAATTAAAGATTAAAAAATATTACTTTATGCTGCATGGTTAAAATTACTCCATTTCTGGCAAAGGGTGTAATCACAAAATTCCCTATTTAATTACCATTTGCATTTATCCAACAATTCAAAATTAGAATCCAGCACTACATATTGATCTGCTATTAATATCTATGCTCCAATAAAGTGACAGTCTTTCAAAAATCTACCAACAGAGACCTTTATGGTCTGAACCTATATGACATGGTTCAAACATATTTTATTTAATGCCAGAGAGAATTTGCATTTCATATCTCAGCCTTTTATGAACCTGCTGTAAATGACTTAGCTTAACTTTTAGATTTCAGACTAATTTCATTTCAATTTGATCTAAATCTTATATACTTCTTAGTCTTTTTCAAAAAACTGACAGTTATCATGAGGCATAACGTCAAAAATGTGAGATGTTTAAATTCATGGTTCGTGAATTTAGTAAAGATGTGAAATAAAGTATATGATGCATGATAAAGTCACAGCAAAATGTAAATGATACCTAATGACAGAATGTAAATTAAAGTTAATTGTTTACCCTATACTTGAAGTTGACATCCTGCTGGGATGAGAACATTTTCATTATATGATATGATACATATTTTCATGGCAGAACCTTTTCAGGAGATGCTAGAGCTTCAAAACAAAGTTCAGGACACTTTCACATACCTTTATTGTTCATGAGCCAAACATGAAAGAGGTTTTCAGATTAAGAAATGAGTTTTCTCTACTACAAGTCTGAAAAGAACAGTCCTAGAAAACAAAGAAACAATTAATTATGAAAAAAACCCCAAACCAACAAATATGAAATGCATTTTAATTTGTTGCCCAGAAAAGAATTAAATAGCAAAGATTTGTTTTACAGTCGTAATGATTGCAAATTGGTGTTTTGTTTTGGTTTCAAGGAGAAAGGCAGCTTCCTCTCAAGCTCAATAGCTGGATAAGCTTTCATTAAAATACTACCCACTTCAGTGGAATTGCCTCAAATTCCTATCAATGCCTTCTGAACTACTTAATTCCAAACCAGTAAACCATCTAGGGTACCAATGATTTCTGTAGCATAGTGACAAGGTGGCTTCAAAATTACGTCAGCCCATGTTAAAGCTTGGGGTTTTACAACTACTTTAAGCTAAGTGTTGAGATTAAGAGGAACAAATTTTTTTTTTCTCAGTCATTATCATTCAATATATGTTAGGTGTTCTCTCCTGAGAGTGTTATAGTTTTTAATATAACAAGCACTAACTTCTAGCAAAAGATGTTTAATTTTCCACTAGCTAAAGGAATATTTGCATATCCTGAACCCGTGATTCTGTTCTTAAATTTGCATAAGCTACATTTAGACAAAGCAAATGTTTAAGGAATAGGCAACACTTCAGCAGTAAATTGACAACTTCAAATTCTGCTCTCAATTGCAATCAGAGTTAATCTAAGTGTCTGTGCATTTGACAGGAGACACAGTCCCAGTTCTATGTTTCTAGAAGTTGTTTTTGCAGTAGTGCAACTCATTTCCTAGTGCAGTTGCTTCTTGCTTTTATCAGTATGAGAAAAGCCTATGTTGAATACTTTTGTCTTTTTCCTGGCACACCATTTCAATCGAAAAGAGTTAGATGGTGTATTTTACTAAACATAATTGTAAAAAAGATCACATGAGACCTAAGACTGCAAGATTCTAAAGTTTTGTTTCCATGAACAAGTGTTTCTTGGCATACCGGCTTAGCCAACCCCAATATGATTTTTTCTGATTGTATCAATTCCAGAATATTTTTTAAAAAAAGCAATATGGTTACCACTGCATTCTGCTGTCTTTTTCAGTGAAAGACTAAGTCTGTGACCTTTAAGACACCAAATACTTCATGTCTTCCCATCTCTCTTTTATGCAAGGTTTCCCAAAGACTGGAATATCTGTCCTACAATTCTGAAAGAAGAAGATGAATATGTCTGTCCTGGAATATTTTCATTGGAAGGGCAGAGGGTTTTTCCACTTTTAAATTTCACCTGCCGACCTCACAGAAAACCCCTTTATTTCACATCTGCCTGGCATGTGGATGAGGACTGAGTCCTCTCCATTGAATCAGGAGTGCCATGACACAATGTGGTTTCACACATGCAAGCTTGAGGGACTTGTCATCATAACACAACAGAATTATTAGAGTAAATTAGTATTTGTGGAAATAGTTAATGCAATATAAAAAAACAATGTTTCTGCTGTCATATTCATTGCTTTCTAACTCTGTGTACATTTTAAAAATCATAATTGAAAAGCTTGACCAGATTGGCGCTTGCTGCCCCCTCCCTTTTTATTAGGAGAAGAAGATATTACAAAATCCTTACATGAATCAGAGCTTCATTCTCCACAGCTGAAGGTGGTGCTTACCAATCCCTTAAACAGGCACTAAGAGCTCACTGAAGAGCCTCTGCTCCCCCTTCTCTGCTGTTACTAGGCACTGTGACATGGCCAGTGCGAGGATTTTGTCATGATTTATTTTCCCTCCCCTACTTGGCAAAATATTTTAAGTTTGGAAAAGTTTTATTTAATTTATTTTAATGCCCATTACCCCAAATTTCTAATAACTTATTCAAGTGTTGAGGTAAAAAATCCTAAACAAGTAAATCAACACTTAACTGGACTGTGGGGAAGGGGGAAGAAAAGTGCGAAGTCAAGACATTCTCCCCACGACTCCATTAAAAACACCTGAGCCAGGACACCAGGGCTATGACTTCAGGGAGCAAGGGGCACTTGTGGTGGTGCCAAAATCTCCCCCAGCCACCCTGCTGCCCCACCAGGCACACCCTACCCTCCTTTGGCCATAAAAACTCTTCCCGAAATTCTGAGGATTTCAGAGAATGGGAGGGAATGAAACCTATTCGACCTTGAGGGTAAAAGCAGTGGTAACTAAAGCTTCCCTTTCTCTTCGCAGAGGTAGGAACAAGATGAAGAGACACTAGGTTAAGACCTAACTCAGTGGCATCTCCCTGAGTCAAAGCCAGACCACAAAAGGTGCAGAGGTGTGTGCAAGTGCTGGTTTATTTTCCAAACCAGCTGCACAGGGTAGGCTGTTTCCCCAGGAACTTGAGAGATGCCATGAAACTCCAGAGGAGGGTCTGCAACAGAATTCCAGAGAAAACTGGGTCCAGACCTGCATCCTCTTGGTCACAGGTCTCTCATCTCACGTTTTTTTTTTTTTTTCTTTTCCATATGAAGGATTTATTTTACCTTCTCAGGCTCCTTTTTTTCCTGTAATTATCTGAATAAAAACTGGAAGTGCTCACATTTCAACTGTCTTCATGCACAGAAGCCAGCTACACTCCTGCTGCTGCTTATATCTACCCTACTCATCCTAGGCATTTTTCAAAATCTTTTAAAATTGTATTGTATTTTAAGGGCAGTTAATAGTTATTATTTTTACTGACTTTTTTTTTCTATGCCTTTTCACATGTGTACAAAAAGGATGCTGTGTATCATATAGACCATTCTCATTAAACCTACTTTTTCTTAGTGACTAACTAAATTGTTGCTATAATGGTAATGTCTGGATTAGGTCAGTGAAATCCTCTGTCAATTGCACTAACAGCTTAAGCAACTATGCTTTTTCTTCCATGCAATATCTACGTCATAGAATGTTCAGTAACCTTTGTCCCTGCAAAAATTAATTTTCTCATTTCTCATTTGATGATGGATATACAGAACTACCTACAGAGGGTGGAAAATAGCAGAAATACTGGTTTATGTATTTTACACAAACAGTTTTTTAATTGTACTAATTATCAAGAGATTTTATTCATATTAACATCCATTTTCATATTATACCAAGTCATTCATGTGTTAAAAAGTGTGCTCACTTTGACTGTGTTCTAATTATTGTTTCTGACTCCTTCTTTTCCGGTTCTCAGAAGTTTCAGGCATCCAATCAGAATACAGAAGCCACACTTAAACACCAAGGTAATTAATCATAGATCACAAACAAACTGAAGTTGAACAATGCCCAAATAATCTATTGATTTAATATAGTCCACCCTACTATTCATCTGATCATTATAAATAAGGCAAACAAAAAAATCAGGCCTGTATCACAACAAATTTGAGTAAGATAAAGGGCTACATTTTGCAGTTCATTTATTTGTGAAGAATGACTATGTCAGGTATAATGAAAGCCTCATCAAAAGGATTAGTTACTTCAAGTGTTTGACTTCTGAAAAATACGCTGAATAGAGACTATCTGAAGATCAGCCCTGCAGAAGGAGATCTGGGGTTTTGGGTGGATGGCAATCAGCAGCGCTCTGGCAGCCAGGAGAGCCACCCGTGTCCTGGGGTGCATCAGGCACAGCATCACCAGCCGGGCAAGGGAGGGGATTGTCCCGCTCTGCTCTGCACTGGGGCAGCCTCACCTCTTGTACTGGGGACAGTTTTGGGTGCCACAGTATAAGGACATCAAACTATTGTAGAGTATCCAGAGGAGTGCAGGCAAGATGGTAGAAGGCCTCAGGGGCAAGACTTAGAAGAAGCAGCTGAAGTCACTTGGCTTGTTCAGCTTGGGGAAGAGAAGGCTGAAAAATCCCATTAGTGGCTACATCTTGCTTCAGGCAGAACAGCAGAGGTGGAGATGCTGATCTCCTCTTTCTGCTGACTAGGAAAAAACCAGGAAGACTTAGAATAAAACTCTTTCAAGGGAAGTTCAGATTAGACATTAGGAAATGGTTCATTGAGAAGATGGTTGGCCACTGGAACAGGCTCCGATGGAAGTGGTCATGGCAACAAGCCTGTCAAAGTTCAAGGAGTGCCTGGATGATGCCCTTACTCATATGGTTTACTTTTAGGTAGTCCTGAGAGGGGCAGGGAGTTGTACTAGATGATCCTTGTGGTCCCCTTCCAACTTGAGGTATTCTATGATTCCACAATTCTGTGATTCTAACACTTAAGGTGATAAGTCATATTCTTCCACAATCTGTGCAGCCCTCAGTAATTTAATAGCATATACATATAACCATACACATATATGAGTACATGCTCCCACTTTTGCTTATATTTAATTATAAACATGTGAGTGACCTCTTGCTTTGAGTAGAACTACTCACAAATGTAAGCATCTGTTTAAGTGCTGCACTTGGGACTGAACGTATAGAAACGAGGATAAAACACACAGTTTCATTTAGTCCCTACTGAAGGCAGTAAGGTTCTTGCCGCTGCCTATGGTGAGAGATGGATCAAATCCAAGCCAGGATGAAGTGCTCAGCATGAGAAAGCCACTGAAACGTGCAAGGCATTTGTAACTTAAAACATATCTGAAGGAAAGTGACATTTTCTGATATATAAGCATGAGATTGTGCTGAATCTGTGACACTGAAAGTCTATTATCTATAGTCATGTACTATCGAAGGGAAAAACTAGCAAATATTGTGGGAGTGAGGCCTCTGAGGCCATATGTAAGAGAGAAAATCTTCAAAAATGAGGCTGTACAATGCATTTAGGAGGCAAGAGTAACACAAGAAAGCCACGTTTCCTTAAATCACACCCCATTAAATGCATGTCTCAGGTGTTTTGTTTAGCTTTCTTTTTCTTCCAGCTGAGCAATTTTTGAGTCATTCCTGAATATTTAACAATATGATATTCAAGTATTAAATGTGAAGTCATATTTTTCAAGTGTGTAACCCTCAGGTAACTGTTAGCAGCCTCTGGAAGACAAAATTCTTTTGCAGTCTGCTCCACAGGAACATACCCATGAAGAGATTGGATATTTCAGTGGCTTTGTTTGCTGCATCCTGACTGCCAGGGAAGACCATATTCTTAGAATTCTTCATACGAGTCAATCTTGAAAAGAAAAAGAATTGTCTATATATGGAATACCTAAGCAAAAGCTTTTCTTTGCCTCTTTTTAAAGAACACCTTTCCTTACTCTTATCTGCATACTTCATCCTTCTATGTCTCATCTGATCATTTTTCATTCAAAGGTTTATCATGTGGCACTTGAAGTCCTTCAGTGTGGGGTATGCCCAGCCCCTGCCCTGGAGGGATCTCTGCTGAGATAAGAGATTTCACAATTGCCCAGCAGGACTCCCTGGAAAGGCAACCACTTCTTTGGTCACAGCGAGAAAAGACAAGCCCACAATCCTTTAGGAGACCCTATGCAGATCCTTTGTAACCCATTGGTCCCCACCCATCCCCTGTATCCCCACAAAAGCAAGCCCTCTGCCCCTGTGCAGAGAGGGTTCTCGTCCCTGGCTTCCCTTCGCCAGAGAGGACCCACAATAAAGCTCCCTTCGTGCGGAACCAGCCACACGAGCCTCTCATCTCTCTCTCTGGTCTGGCTTGGCCTGGAGGCTGCCCTGCAGAGCTGAGCTGGAATCACGAGCTGATATCACTAAAGAGCTGACAGTCTCTGCAAGGGCCCTCCTGCCAGCAGCTGAGGGAAGGCGATTCCTTTCGGGACCATCTCCCCGGACCGGTCACCTCTTCCTGGGTCAAAGCCACTGACCCCATCACCAGCTGTAATACTTCAGGGTAAATGTAATCCATTAGGTGAGCTATTTTCCTTTAGCTAAATTGTCAGGTAGAAGAAAACATAGAGTAAATTCTGATTCAGGACTTGTTCTAAACAACAGCAAAGTTGCCTGAATCTGATGTGCATCATTTGAGCTTAGATAGTCCAAGTACATGAATGAATATCATACAACAAATTAGCAGTAAAATACGAACTACAAGATCACTGAACATTGTTATAATTTTTTTCATGTAGTTATAGAAGGTATAAATGTTACTGTTTCCATTTTCTCTGAATAATAGTACTTTACTGTATCAGTTATTGTTACTCCAAATTTACAGTAAGATTTTATCTAATCAGATCGCTATGCATGCATAATTATTGAACTACTATGTCAGATGTGGACCCCAGTGTTATGTTAAATATTCATGGTAGAATATGTTGTCCACATATTAAATATCAAAAGTGCATTAATAACTTGATGGTAATTTCCCTTGTACCTCCATTTTCTTATTTGTGGATATATCTAAATTATTTGTCTTATTAAAATAAAAGAAAACTAACCTTTTTTTTTAATGCTGATTTCTACTGTCGTATATCTAGGAACATAAGAAAAAATAATTTAGAACTAGAAACTTAAAACGAGAATGCTCTTAAATTTTTTTTTTTTTTCTGAGGTGCATCTCTTGGGGAAATTTTGTTTAAGCTGAGCCATGTAGCAGCAAATCAGTGAATTTTAAGGCTGGACATGTGCTTGTGAGAAACCAGAGTCTGGAGATGCAGGATATATCCCACGTGGTAGGGCCTAAGCAGGCACAGGCTAAAGAAAATCTTAATCTAAGCAGTGGAAATGCACAGACTCTTGTCTGTGACTTGTAGCTGTTGTTCAGGTCTCTACTGACTTTTATAGGTGGAAGTGCCATACCACAGAAAACACCTTTCTCTTACTAGGAAGTCAAAATAAATGTGTTTTTTGCTGACGATATAATAAGACTATATTCCTCAGTGGCTTGTAACTGCGTAATAGTACATGCTAAATGCCTTCTTCAATAAGGTGAATTTTCAAATCTGAGTCTTCATAAAATATTTGCATTAGAAAATTCTTCTATTTCTAGCACTGATTATTGAACTTTACTGATGAACCATGCAAAAAAAATTTCACATTCCAGCCTAGCCCATGCTATGATAACACTGTGTGGTGAAGGTTTGCCTGGTTTCTGGGGGATAGCAGGGTGTTGTTTTCTCCCCTAAATCTATCTCTTCTCTCTTCACGCAGAGGTCCCCAAATGGAGAGTGTGCAGCACAGTCCGGCAGAGAAACTTTAACTAGAGATGGACCAGCAATGGTGCCTAGGTTTGTGACATCCACACAGCTTGCCCTCCAGCTGTGAAGCTGTGTCCTAAAAGCTGTTTTGTGAGGAAGCAAATCCTGCCTCTCACCTCACTGCTGACATGGAGTGAAACAGGAAAAATTACATGAAGAAAGCCTATGGGCAATATTTTCCTCCAGCACTTGCTTGAGAAGAGGGGGAGCTCAGGTGCTTTGGGGCAATATGATTAAGCAGATGTAATCCACGTGAATGAAATGTAAATCTCAGAGGGACTTTATTTAGGATTGTGGTGCCAGTTCTTTGGTGAATTTGTGCCAGCTGGATTTTTAAGTTTCTCTGCAAATACATAAGTACTAGTGTTAAATCCTCACAATGAAATTTAGTGTCTCACAAAGATTTTGGGAGGTTTTCCAAGCAACCTCTATGGGGTTATTCTTAAACTTGTACTGATCAATGCCTTACTAAAAAGGGGGCACGTAATTCAAATTAATTTTCCTGATATTAAACAGATTTCAGTATGCTGAAATCCAGAATCTTTTTAATAATGCCAGCCTATTTTCTGATGCCAATATTTTACAACCATACAGATGCCAATATTTTACAACCATTTACAACCATGATATTTATTCAAGGGCAAAAAAAGCTTTGCAATTTGTACAGGTTGAGAGAGCAGAAAACAGAAGTGAGACACACCACATGTTCAAAGAACATAGTCCAAGTCTGCTTGATTTGCAGTCAGGGTTAGTTTTAACCTCTACAGCATTCAAATTCAAAACATATAAGCAATTTTGTCCTATAAAGTTGTCCTGTTCTGCAAAAGTCTAATTCAGCATTTTGATTTTGAACCATTACCATCTGCTGTTCTTACTTAGAGTTTTTCAGAGTACTTTATGGAGTTTTCCTAGCAAAATCATATCTGACAAATAAAAATAATGTTATGCTTTGCATCTAAAAGATCACAATCACTGTTTCCACGGTGGCCACCCTTTTCTCATTAATAAAAAAATGGGTGACTTTATTTTTAAAGATGTGTTCCCCTTACTTGTAATCTTGTTTTCATGAACTGCACCTGCTCCAGCTTTAGAATCATTGATCAATCATGTGTGCAGAGACACAATTCTTTCCACAAAACATGCATAAAAAGGTAAAGCAATCAGATAGTTTCCTTCTGGAAACATGGTCTGTGCTTCTGGATTTGCTCATGAATACCTCAGGTGGTACTGTACAAGCAAATTCACAAATAAATTGGCGTTTACTCTGTTTAGCACAGGCAATAATTCCTTTTCAGAGTACTTCATTTTCATTTAGTCTCTGGTTCAATTCTGCGCTGACACTTTGCATTAATGCAGCAATGTGTTAATTGAACATAAACCACAATACAAATGCAACATCTCTGTCCTGAAATTAATAACCATCATTTGTAAACCACATCATGTATTTTATTGTAGGGATAATTTACTGATGGGGTGTTTTATGCTTAGCAGTGATTAAGAAACTGTGCAATTTACAACAGAAACAAACGAAGCCATATAAAATGGGTAATAAAATGTGTGTAGATGTATATAAATTTGTTGATATGAAACACAAATTAAAAATTTAAATGTTTCTGCAATATAAGGCAAAGTAGAAGGGGCTTTTCATTTTATCCCTCAAACTGATATGCAACCCAATAAAAGATCCAAATTTACAGGAGGATTTGCTTTATATAAAAACAAACCCTTTCAGTAGACGGAAGCATCTGTTTCAGCCATTAATAACACATGTAATGTATACAGTGCTTTGAACGAAATGTTTCCATTATAACTGAAAGCCCATTTGCAGCAACAGAAGCAGTGCCTGGGTGTGATCACTCATAGTGTCACCCTAGCATACGATAGCTGCTGTGGAGCAGGAGCTTGGGCATATGCTTCACCAGAGCTCTCTAATGTGGCTCCCAAGCAGCAGGGGGAAACATTCAGTGCACCTTGACACCATTAGTGTGGAAAGTAGCATAAGTTCCTACGATTTGCTTGGCAGGTGCACTAAGTGCTGGTACATGTTTATAAAAGTTAAATCGCCGCACTGAAACTTATTCCTGGTTTATGGTTTATTAGCACCTCCTTCATGTTCTCTCCTGATAACAGCAAAATGGTATCCTTTCCTCATTCTTCCCCAGTTCTGTCTTCTTTTTAGAGGTTTGAGAAAAGGCCACTTTTAAACAGAGGTTTAGGAAGAAGTCTTTAAGTTTCTAAAATGAATGAGGGAAAGCCCGCACCTGCATTATTGACCTTAAATACTGTTAGCTAATGTAGCGCAAAGGCATTCAGCAGATTTTTCACACCAAAGTTTTCTGGGCAGCATTCCAAAACATAGCAGCAGTTTAAAATGACCCCAACTTTGTGAATGTGAATGGAGCCGTTATAGGGTAATCATCTTTCCCAAGCTTTAGCTTACATTTACCAGCTTAGACTGAACTAAGGATTTTTTTTCTAAATGAGAAGCTTTAACTCCTTATAAAGTTAATTCTTCTGCAGGTTTTTGTGATTTTTTTTTTCCCATAATGCACAATGAAGCCTAGTTTGTCTATGTAAGAAAAGTCTGCAATGGCTGGGCAGACGCAAATATTATAGTGCTCTCTTTGCTGAAAAGTAAGACATCATTTTAGTTCTCAAGCTTTCAATATCACATTTACACCCCTTATATATAAATTTGGGGTGTGCCTTTGCTAGTGCCCTACAGTACATTATCAAAAAATGCGTTGAGTATGGGGAACTAACACACATAGGGCTGGAAGGATGAAATTTAATTGCAAAGCTCTCTACAAAATCATTTCAACTGTTTTCTGGAACCTGTAAAGAGTAAAAAACACCTGGGTTGATGCTGTGTGTTCTTTAAAACCCCCAGCTGCATGGACCCTGTAAATGCGGGGGTTCCCTGTTCAGCATGATTCACATGGCTTATTTGCCTTCCTAATTTTGTATTTTGGAGCAGTGCTGAATCCAAGCTCTGCAGCTGGTAAGCTCCCAGGACCCCACTGAATCACACTGGAAGCCTGTCAGCATAATTTCACAGAAATCATTATTTTTCTGTGAAATGTATTAGTATGATAAGTTCAGTAACTACCATTAGAATACAGTCCCGCAGGATGGCTGCAGCTCTCCACACAGTGCATGCTGTGTTGTTTAAGCAAAGATTTAAAAAAATTCTTTCTTAAAGCTAAATACTTTTTTTTTTAACAGTATTAGAACTTTTGCTTGCAGAGAAAGAAGGTATCCCTTTTTGGGGAGGTGAAAAGTCATTTTTGAAGAACCACATGAAAAAGTCATAACAAACTTCTGAAAACTGGAGATGTGTGGGCACATATGAACAGTAAGACCAGAAGAGATTCTACTCTTTATCTAAATCATGTCTAAGTGAAATTAATATTCTTTGTACTATACAGTGATAAGACCATTAAGTTTTTGTAGTTCAGGCTATTCATATTCTATGGAAGAAAATAAAATGCCTATGGGAATAAAATGATATTTTAATGCTTGGTAAGTTTACTTACTTTTTTCTCCTTGTAGCTGAAAATCAGAAACTAGTATTAGTTGGATTATGAAAAAAACTACATTTTCCTGAAGCCATGACTGAGTTTGGTAACCCAGTGAGAAGGGTGCTTCTGTCACAAATATGTAGGAGGCCCTCAGACTGTCAAGCAATTAAGTGGACCTGAATAATCCTATGTAATTAAGCTTCTTACTGCATAATTATCTTTATTTTAAATGTGTCTTTTGATGAAACATCTGTTCCCTGCTCTAGATTTGAAAAGATATACCCATGCACACGATGAAAATGTTGCTCATGAGGCCATCACACATGGTGCTGCTGCTCAGTTCCTTGGCGACAAATGTTGTAATTTGCTCCGTCTTTGCATGCAAAAGGCAGGTGCTGTTGCATCCACAGCCTGCTTTGCCTGACCTCCACGCTCACTGCAGCTGCCTTTCACATTGTTACCCAGAGAAATAATTGTGTTTGAAAACCCGACTGAGGATCATTGTGCAGTGAAGTGGGGAAGGGGTGCTCACAGTGTAAGTACTGTCAGAGCTCTTGGAGGTGGCCCTGACAACCTCCTAGGCAGTAAGAAATTAAAAAAATAAAAGGGGGAAAAAAATTCAGTCCTGATAATAGAATTTCTTTTTTTTCCCTCTGACATCAAATATTGCTTGCCTGCTGTTACAGAGAAGGCTGTTGAATTTCTATTAAATATGTTGTCTTTTCACAGATATTTTCAATTTGTAGACTGTATGCCTTCTTTTGCAAGTTACAGCCTCTATTAAATAGAATTACCTTCTCTTGGTTTTTAAAGCAGAGAGAATTTCCACTAAATGTAGGAATTATTTTCCCCTTGGTCTTATGTAGTACATTTGCTATTAGCTGGATTTCTACCAAGTTATTTCTTTTCAACAAAATCACATTGAATACTGGTGAATTGTGCTTGGCAACTCTAAAGACCGTGGTGGGAGTTTCCATTTACTGTCTTTAACTCTGGGATGCTCAGGAATGCATCTCAGAACTATGAATGTCCTCAGGTAAGATTTCTGCAGACCACCAGCCACAGAGATGTCTCACTAATTATTCTCTCTTCTTCATCTGATATTTGCATTTGTATCTATAGGAGGAGATGATGTACAAACTCTGGAGAGGCCTATTTTGCAGTCCTGTGAGATCTCATGCTCAGGAGGGTAAATTACCCACTTTCTGGTTGCACAGACACTATAGACATGTTGCCACAGTGTGGTTCACCATCAGATTCAATTTGGCCCTCGCTAGTAAAAATTAATAAAGGCGCAGCTGTTAACTTCTACAGGACATGGACTAGATTCTTATTTTTCAGTGCTGCTCTAGAACCTGCTGTTATACTGGGTGGGGGTGTGGAAACGGGCAGAGAGCAGCTGAACACTGTGCTTGCAGCTGTAGGTGATGGCAGAACCATAAATACATATGATTGCACCTGAATTCTCACCTATCTGCTCTGCTACCACACAAAGCTTCCTTTAATTACCCAACTAATTGCAAAATAAACCACACTGGCTAAATAACGAAACCTCAGTTTGATGGTTCTTTTTGATAATACATGACAAATAGTTGAGAGAGTTTAAACTTGCATGACTTTTGCTGGTCAGCACATCTGAATGAGATGCTGAAAATAGCCTGGGGAGGTATATAAACAGGCTGACATTCTCCTGTATTTAGAGCTCCCAGGCACAGCCTTGACTAAATTTTGAAACTGTTTTGGAAGGAAACAGTTCTAAGCAGCATCCTGTCAGCAGCCCTAATTACTGTCATGTATCTGATTTTCAAAACAAACTGATCCACTCTGCTGTAGGAATCCTGAGGCAAACCATTTGGTCTGAGTTGTCAAAATTCCTGGACCTTAATTTTTCATGACAATGCTTACTAACACCACTGCGTACAACTTTATGCCTAGCATTTAAGGCAGGGTGATAGTGGTATTATCCAAAAGAATCTGAAGTCTGGAGGCACTGTTGGAGAGGACAGAGTGGGATGATCAGCCATGTATGAGAAGAGCACACGTCTCAAGTCCATGACACAATGAGAAGCTGTCTGGCCCGCACCACACCCAGTGAATGCTGATCATCATACCTTGGCCCTTTCACCTAAGAACCTGTCATAAATCACTGGGAGCAAGACATGCTGCCTCCTTGCTCCCTTACCTTTTTTTTCTGCTGCTCAAGATGTCCCATCATATTCAGGAATCCAAACTGCAGTAATTTCCTGAGCACAGCATTTTACCTGAAAAAGCAATATGTCATGCTGATGTGACTGAAACCATAACAGTGCTAATGGCAACAGGTCATATTGTCCTCTATTCTCCACTTTTACCATGGCATCCACTGTCACCATATATATCTGTGTGTTGCATTATCCCTTTAAAATTGCCTTTCCAATGAGATTTGCCTCTGCTTTTTTCATGAGGTTGCATGAGCACAAGGTCCTTTTGTGAAACTGGTAATAGTTATAGGACAAAATATTTGAACATACACCTGAAGAATTTTCAGAAACTAAACAAAATGGAGGAATAGGTCACCAGGAATCTCATGAAATTGAACAAGGACAGACAGGAACATATGCCATGGGAAGGAATAACCCCTTCCAGAGATAGATGCTAGGGACTACCTGGTTGAACAGTGTCCTGGGGTTGCTGGCTGCAGCAAGCTGAGCACAAGTCAGCAGTGTGCTGGTCAAACACAGCCAGGGCTGTTTCAAAAGGAACGTGGCCAGTCAATCGCTGTATATGATTCCCCTTCTGAATTTTTTAGACCACATCTATGTAGTGCACTCAGTTTTGGATTCCCCAGTGTGAGAAACAAATCAGATTGAACTTAGAGGGCCAGTGAGGTGGCTGGGCTTAGGGCCACCAAAATGAAACTTTAGTAGCCAAAGAGGAACAATGTGTCCCTCCCACTGTCATACTGCTAGTTTGGCCCTCTGTGCTCTTTGACAGAGGCTGGTCCCAGCCCGATGAAGGAGAAAAAAGTCTGAGTAGAAAATAAGTAAGTTAAGGAGCCAGGGAGGGAGAATCAAAAAGTAGAATTCAAACGTGGGTTTGGTAGGTAAGAACTGGTAGTGTCAGGATATTTGAAACAGGGTCTTGAAGAAGTAGAACTAAATAAATTGTCACAAGGAGAAAGAAGGGAGGAACTAAGAATTAAGATCTCCCCCAAATCCCAAAAATGCAGTTTCCTATTTTTTGTGTGGGAATACTTAGCATTAGCTGTATTGAGTAAGTCTGTGTTTTTCTGGCTTTTACCTACTTATACAGGCTGATTTCTTAGACTTTCCTGAGTTGAAGTTCCATTGAGGTCAAAAGAGATACAAAAAATGTAGATCTTGCTGTTTTAAATTGCAACTGGGGGCAAGTACACTTTCCATAAGTGGCAAAGATATAGCAGGATATTGAAATTACAGTAACATAGCCCTGAATATGTTGAATTCTTGCAGAGTTTTTAATATAATTTCCACTTGTCAACATCTATTTCAGACAGTTTTATTGCTAAAGACAGTTAGCAATTTAGATAAAATGTATTTTATGAATACTATCTATCCGCCGTCTTCTCTGTGAAATAGTCAACTGTATAGAGAACTTTCCTTTTAAAGACTTTGAATGCTGACATGAGAATTGCTTTACTTTACAATAAAATGTGCAAATTGCATGCCCGTTTTGTGTGCGCTGTATGCAAATTGGCTTGATTGAACTCATTTGAATGTCTTATATGCTGGATGGGTGTGTAATGGGTAATAAGCTTTTTTAATGTTCTTTTATGTTGGTTTTTTGGTTTTTTTCCCAAAATGTGTTCCAACGAAAACTCCCTTTCATATATTTATAAAGCCCTCCCAGGGCATTTCATTATCAAAGAGCAAAGGTGAAATATTCAAAAGAAAATCACCTTCATAGGAACTGCTCCATCTTTTCTTCTGTGTTACTCCTGCTCCTGAATCCCCTATAGATCAATTCTAGTTCTGTTTCTCTTTCCCGGCCTCCTATACTTGCACACTGCACAACATCCAATGTATGGATGACATCTTCTTCTGCAGAAAGTCCAGCATGAGGGAAGAGTGCTGTCACAGAACTAATAAGGCAAAAAGAACTCTCTCATTTACACTGATAAGGATCTGAAGGCACTCAGCAGAGGTTCACCACTGTGGAACTAGTCTATGTGAGAAAGGGATTAGGCCCCTGGGAGCAAAAAGGAACTATTTTTAACAATTTTTTTTTTAAGTGATTAAAAAAGGAGAGGAGGAAGAAAAGCTAGTTTGAATCTATCTCCGATTGCTTTCAATAAGATTTTTTCAGTGTTCACACAGCCGCTGCAGGTTCTGATTTTTGCTTATATGGAGCACCACTCCACACTTTATTCAGCAGGTTTGTGGGCAAATGTTTCTTTGGAGTGAAAGGAAAAGACTATTTTCCATGTCATAGTCGGGGTGGAGAGAATGTGTTGCAACAGATTATACCTTACAGGAGTTCCAGATCAGGATGCAGGTCACAGCTGGAAAGGCTGGTTAAGATCTTGCCTCTCTTTGGGGAATTTCTTTAGCACTGTAAGCCTGACAGCCAATAACTTAACTGTGTATATATGCATTTGCTAAGCATGATGTTCTCTGCAGAGCAGCTGGAGTTGCCACTCAGTGCTGGAGCTGAGCCAGTGCTCTGTCACTGCCTGTGGTCAGCCCTCAGCCAGGAGTGGAATCTTCTATTTCTAAAGTTCCAGAGAAAAATTATCCAAAGGCACTTAACTTTTTATGAAAACAAATAAACAAACAGAAAATTGTTGCTGCACTCTTCTCAGATTTTTTAATAGAAATAATTGTTTCAGTACTATTTCTCATTAATTAACCCAAATCTCTGGAAAGCTCTTTGCCTATATCCATCAGTTATTTTTTATATGGAATACAAGGTTTCTGGCGCTGGACAAGCAGGTGGAGTATCCACACAGAGACTGGAAATGTAAGAGGGATTTGGAGCAAACAGATAATCCACAAAGGAGGGAGGAGAACTGCAGAGGAACTGACGATGCACCGAGGATGAGGAGCCATTTGAACAGATCACGTTGACGTAGCAAATAGAGAATTAGTAGCAGGAAAGATGTGCTGATACAAACTGAACAGAATGAAAAACTGTTCTCATTTCCCATAATGCTTTTACTGCCAACACTACCAAAAGGTCTTCATTTTTGTAGTGCAATTAAAGTTTGATTACCATCCACTAACACTGATATTTTATGAAGAAGAGATATTTTGTAAATATAAATTTGACTTTGAGATTTTATAACGAAAAGGGATTTTAAAGCCACTTGTGCCCAAACTCCTCCACAAAAGCTTCTGAAAGGGAGTGTACAGGGTCTAGCTTCCTGCCTTTCAGCAATTTTTAAATCTAGGGATGTGGGGATGAGAGAGCAAGCAAGAGAAAAGGGAGGAAGTTTCTGTAACATATTAGGATAGTAATATTTCAGACTTTGTCACTCAAACAAGAATTTTTGTGTTAAAAATATGTGTATGAAACCTCAGGATAGAAGAGAACGAAGTGGAAAACCCTTTGTTGGTGTTTCAGAGTGAAACTGCTTTTCCTTAGTGTGAACCTTAAATTCCTTTGCGGCTCGGTGTCCTTTGCTTATATTTGATATCTTCTTTTGCATTTCTTTGAATAGTTTCTGAATTCTGGATAAACTTTTCTCACCTAAAAATCACATTATAGTTTCTGTGGATATTCTAATTTTCTTCTTCTTTCTGTATGTTAATGCTACATCCTCATAATTACACTGTAAGCTTTAAAACCCCTCTGTGGCATGTATTTAACCATCCATTTACATATTAGACATAGCAGCATCTCAAAGAGTGCAAGTTCAGGACCATAGCAAGAACATGTAGGAACAAGAAAAAAAGAACAAGGAAGCATGAAAATCTTGATCTTGCTACAGACTGTTCTTTGAATGAAACAAGAACAACAACAACAATAAAAAAGGCACATTGTAGAATCAGTTGCAAACGGAACTTTTTCTTAATCATGGTCTCTAGCTGTCCACTGGATTGATGACAGCTTTGTTGGTTTTGACTGAGTTTTAGAGTCCTTGTGTGTACCACAGGATATGTTAGGTCTTACTGTTGGTTTTGGTGTTTTGTTTATAAAAAGAATAATTGAGTTTTTGAATATAGAAGAAAGTTGACAGATTTCTTTGGTATTTGGATCACTTGTAATCTAGGAAATGGACATTGGATTACAGATAGCTTAGCATAATTTAGTGGTAAAAGCATGTGAAACCATTTATATAGTTCAAAGCTCTTGTTCTTACCTCAAGTCAGCAAAGAAAAAAAAATAAAAGACAATAATATCAACTTCAAAAAAATTACTAAAAACACGACCTTATTTACACAGTACCTTGTGTTAGAAAGAGTGTCTCACTGTCAGCCAAAAATGACAATGCCATAAGTAAATATGCAAATAAAATAGAGATTTAAAAATTAAAAGTCTTTTTTCTGGGCAATATTAGTTATTGTTCTGTACTCTGAAAAATACTGTTCATATTAGAACAATCTGAAATATACATCAGCTACCAGATAACAGCCAATTATTGTAATGACTTCTGCTGTAGTTGTGTTTTTCTAGTTTGTTTTGTCCTTGAGTTTTCTCCATTTCTAGATAGGAAACTGTATCTAAAATGCCATTGATAACTGAATTATTAATTACTATCCCCAAGCCCTGGATAATATTTTTCTTCACTGTTCTGCTCATGATTCCTAAATTAGAATGACTATTCTCTGAGATCCACATGTTACAAAGTAGTTTACTAAAACTAACCCATGACCTTTCAATAAATTATTTCTAAGCCATCTTTTGTCCTTTGATAACTCAGGGCTGCTTTTGTCTTTTAGTTGGAGATATCAAGAGACAAATGCAAAACCACTTTGTAAAAGGTCTTTGGGGATTTCCTTTGATTCAATTTCCTTTAACAACATGTAAGGGAATTGCCTGAGAGCACCATCCATCTCTAATACCTCTTAGGATTAGTTTAGTAACCGCTGCTGTCAGAGCTACCTCAGCTAGCAATGTAAACAATACTACAAATATTGGGTAATATATTTTATGGATGGATAAATAGGTAAATCCAACATTTAAAGCATTATTAGTCACATTTCTAATTGTGTGAAGTGCTGTGGAACACTAAGGAAGCAGGCTTTCTCTTTCTGGGCAGTACTGTGGCACTGGTATACTCAGGAGCAGAACCAAATCCTCTTGAAAGCAAAGCATTAATTCAGACTGACTCTCCTTTTTCAGTTCTGGTTACTCCAACCTGTAAGAATTGCACTCACTGAAGAGGAAAAAACACCAAGCAGGATCAAGTAGGACGTTCCAGAAAAATTCTCCCAAGTTTTCATGAGTAAACCTATCTTTACATTAATAAATGTTTCCAAAAATATGATTGGGTCATATTGTTTCCTTTTCCAAAAAAACAAAACAAAACAAAAACCCCAAAACCAAAAAAAAAAAATAAAACAACCACAAGGCAAGCCCACACTTTTAAAAAATACTTAAAATGCTTTAAATGCTCTTCTCATCAATGTATATGCTGCATGTACCATACTGGTAACCTCTCTAGTTAGGGGTATCCTGCAATCCCCTGAGTGTTCACACTGGGTTGTAACACAAATCTCTTAGGCGTCCGCTTCTCACACAGCCCCCATTGGTTTCCTTATTGAAACCTGTCTCCTCTCCTCTCCTCTCCTCTCCTCTCCTCTCCTTTCCTCTCCTCTCCTCTCCTTTTTTATTTCTTCATTAGGAAGTTAATCTGCCTCTCTTTGCAGCCTCATTTTGTGGGAGCTGGGGAAGAGGAAACCCTTCAGAACTGGCTGATAAGATCAGATGGGAGAATGGGATTTTACCTGTTGGCTGCAGCTCTGTCTTAGACCAGCTTATGCCACCTGTGAAGATGTTAACTTAAAAAAAATCATATTGCTTCATTATTTAAACCCTTTGTCCTCTCCTTACTTGAAAGATTTTCCCTTCTATTCTTCACTGTTTGCGAAGCCTGTTGGGAGCAGGGAGCAAGAGGAGGTGAGGAGGTGGAAGTTAGTGCTCAGATTTGAACAATTAAGCCTTTTCTTTATGAAAGTGTCAATTTATTTCACTGCCAGCTGTTGCTTTGGCAGTGTGGAAGGTAGAGTTCTGTCTACATTTCCTGCTCCCTTCTCAAAATCCAGATGTGTCTGGTTCTCACAGGGCAAGATATTTGGTTTTTAGAGCATCTTTTACAGTGAAGAAAACACACATTCATTATACATTAATGGCTTGCAACAATTGACTACAAATTCCAGCATGTAGATTTTCTGCCATTGTAAATCTCACCTAAGTGGTTGGTCTATCTTTTCTTCACATTTATTCTGACTTTGTGTCACTCTTCCATTGCTCTGCCTCCTGACTTTTTTGCTTTGTGTACTTTCTCCCAGAGAGCGTTTTGAGATTTGTAAACCACCACATAAGTATTAAGTGTTAAATAGCAATTATGAGCTTTTACATTTCATTTCTGTAGATGGAATCACGCTGATATGAGACTGTCAAACCAACACTTGAAAACAAAATGTTTAAACAACATAAGACCAGACTTTGGTACAGAAAACAGTTCCTAGCAACTTTGTTTGTAATGAACTGTAGACCAGGCAATAAGTATCTGATTAAGTTGATAAATGTGTCCCTTTGATGAGGCTGCACTCATGCAGATTAGTGAAATAATTCTTACGGCTTTTTTTAAAGCACTTGTAGTACATAGGACTTTGTCACCTGAAAAGTTCTATTCCAGCAAATTTTGTTTGAGGGTTTGATTTGGTATATGTTGACAAGAAACAGTCTTCTCAAGTTTAGGCATAAATATAGAATAAGCCTGGAGTTCTTGGGTAGAACAGGCTTCATGCCACCCCTGAGGGCTATACTCTGCCAACTCATTGTACAGCACTGACTGCAGGACTTGTGACAAACGGATTACAAAGCTAGTGTGTTCAGCTGTTGTGTTTCGCCTAGGTCCTTTCTCAACCTAAAGCAGTCATTGCAGCAGGGTGCACTAATTACTCATTTGCTTCAGTAACCTTTTCAACTGGACAGCATCTCATGTCTGATTTCAAGTTGATGCCTTTTTTCTTTAACTGCAGTGTGCTGTCAGGGAGAGAATCCAGTGGTGTGAAGTGCCATAAAGTGCCTGCAATGTGCCTGCTATACCCTCTAGAGTTTTGCTCTAAGAACAGCGCAGCAGACTGTGGGTTCTGGGCAGTGTATTTGTATACTTCATACTCTTGCCAAGATTAAAGCCAGTAGCATGAGTACATTAGTAGAGTATGTATGCTGAAACACATGTAAAAACCACTTGTGAAAGAAGGCCATTTCTCAGATTAATTTGGGAAAGTATTACCTACTCACATATGGCAGGAACTAAATATGATCAGAAGGGGTGGGACGAAAGGAGGAAGGAAGAAAAAATGAAATATTTTACTAATGGTCACAGTAATGAAAATTCCTGTTTCTTACACTAAAACTATTGTGATTATAAAGTCTTTTTTGTTTAACAAGCCTTAAGATATCATTAAGCAATGCATAAGGGCAACTTTTTTCTTTTATATTTAAATCATTAAATAGCTGCACCAGGATAGATATTAATTTCTCTTTCAATGTCGAAGGATAAGAACTGGCTCCTAAGAGCTTGCTAGCAAGAAAGAGGAACTAATAGTCAGAGAAGGTTTCTATAATGGTAATGATTTCTTCTGATTTATTTATTTCTCTATCACAATTTCTATCATCAAATTTACAATGTAAACGTGGTATTTGTCAGCAGGACTTAGTGCCATCACAGCTGAATTAATATGAGGGTTCTTCAGAGCAATAGCCTGATCCCCTGATCCAGTAGGAATTTCAAGATATGTGTTTTAAAACTGCAGATTAAAGGGATATCTGGTATCCAAAGAGGTAAGGAATTTTTGGTGGGTTTGTTTTTTATTTTTTTGTCTTGTTTGTATTGAAGTTGCTGCAAAAACAAGTTCTGTCTTTTCATTCATTCGGGGTGGTGCACCCGAAGAAAGCTCATAGTTTCTGCTGTGTAAATCAAGAGGGCTTTGGTCAGTGGGCATTAAGGGCCCATTACATCTCTCAGTGTTGTCAATTAAGGCTTGTGATTTTCCTGCTTAAATAGAAATAAGCCAAAACTTTCAGCCTTAAAAGCATAATTTAGCCAGGTAAAATCTGAGTACATTGTACGTGACCGAATATAAATGAAATTATTTTTTAGCTGGCCTCAGCCCGTGCCCTGATCATCCTAATGCTATGATGTGCCTGTAATTCAATATGAGTATGATGGCTTTCAGAAGCACTCCAGTAGTCGAGCATCTGCACCACTGCACCAGAGGCTGTTTGGTCAAATGTGAGGTCTTAACAGGCACTGGGTATAGGACCTGCATTGCTCTGCACTATTATCTTAGTCATGTTGGAACAGCTTTCAAACAATTTAAAATCTGCAAGTTAATAATGAAAACTATAAAATGTGCTTCTAGTAAAATGAAAGAGCTTTGATATTGGGTTAGTTGGTTTTAATTGCTTAGCAAACTGAAGGCTAAAAATGGACTAAAGGAAGAAAAGTACAAATATATCCAGGTTTTGAAACGCACTAGAAGTTGATGATGGATGTGGAGTAGTTTTTTCCCTTCCTGAGATTTATGATCAGTATCCTTATGCATGATCTTAACATCCTGTGGATTTTTTTATTGCTAAACTTTACCTAAATGTGAGAAGTTAGGTGAATTCAACAAAATTTACAGAAAAATGTCCAACTTTGTAACATGTTTGTTCAAAGTTTGGCCAGCTTGAGGTGTATTATTTTCTCTGTTTTGGACTTTTTTCATATATCTTTATTTAAATGCTAAATGTAGCACAATACTTGTGCTTCAGAAAATAAAATATAGAATGAATGAAATCAAACATCAAGGAAAAAGTTATTTTAAGCCTGCCATAATATTTATATTTTGCACTTATTTCCATCTTAATCTGCTGAGAAGCAACACGACAGAGAAAAGGCTTTCTATTGTTTACTTTTGACACGTACTGGAAGAACAAAGAGAGCAATCAAAGATTATTTCATGAGATCCATCCATCTGTCACGATGTTTCATAGCATACCACTGTGAATGCAAAACTGAGCATGAAGTTTTATAATAAAATAAATGTAAAATGGTTTTTGGTTTTTTGTTTGTTGTTGTTTTTTTTTTTTCCTTTAAGGTGAATAAACCCAGTGAAACATGATCTATAACCAGATGGCCCTAAAGACTGTCACTTGTACTTACACTGAGATTCAAACTAAAAGCCTGAAAGTGTCTGTATTGTGAGATTTAGTGAAACCCTCAGCCTAGTTACAATGATGACATGCAAATTTATAGGAAGCTATGTTCATTTTTTGGCACTTGAAAGAGTAACAACTGGCTGGTCCAGCAGAGATGGGGGTTCACTATTACTTTTGAAAGTATGTTACTCTTTTTGCCTAGAAAATGCCTTGCAAAGCACTGAAAAACAGACAGCATCCCATAAATTATCCATTTAACATATTCAATTTTGCATAGTTGTATTATAAAATACAATATTTTTAACTTAAACCAATATTAACATCATGCTATCTGTGATCTGCTAAGGAAGGAAAAAGAACTCAGAAGTTCTGAGTTTAAAATAGTAAGACTAAAAATATTCCCAAAGGATGAGGTAACTTATTACTAGAAATTACATTTGACAGATGTCAGTTTGTCAGCAAGAGTTGCATCTATTTGATTTTTTTTTTCTCCATTTACAGAGATGTATTAACCGCTTTGGTAAGACTAATTGGCATAATGAGGACAAGAATATTAACTGCTTGAGTCTGAAAACTAGCCCAATTTTGACCCACAATTAATTATAGCCATACGTGACAGCAGATAGATCGCTAGGAGCCAGGCAGGTGATCTAGCAACTGAACACAGTCGCTTGCAGAATGGCAGCAAAGCAACGCACTTCCACTTGCCACTACTACTGAAAACATTTATAAAACTTACCTCAATAAAATGGCTTCTATGCATTAAGAAATTAATCCAATAGAAATGCAATTTCTTTTTTTTTATGTTTTGGTCCCATGCATTGCTTTCTATAAGATCTGGGCAGGTGTGGCAGAGACCTGTGGAGCAGGCAAGTGGAGCAGCTTAAGAAATGACTGGCATTACCTGTAAGTGTATACTACAACAGTCCTGCTTCACACCACTACTCCTTCAGCAGACCCAGAAGTCCAGAAAACATGGTGACACCTCAGCAGATCCATGCACATTCTGCAGTGCTTCTTTAAGCTCATAGTCACTGGAGCTTTGCAGTTTGACACCTGTTTTTTCATTGAAAATTTGAGGTGTACCCATGTAATGGCTGTGACAGTAACACCTCTGGCACAAGTAGAAAACCACTGTGATATTCTAGGGCTGTTTTAACCACACCCATAATGTACAACTGGTCTCTCAGCCATATTCCAACCTATTTTGGAACCTTCTAAATTTGTCTTTTTCCAAATATGGCTGTAACTTATTAGATGACTGGCATATAACTAACCTGTGGGCAAGAACAGCTGAACTTGGTATGAAGGATGAATTACTGCAATGTGGTGCTTACTGATTGTTTTTCTTCTGCCTCTTCCTAACACATTCCAAATTCCAAACTAAGTGATGTGTCCACTGTTAACTCCATGAAGAAGACATTTCGTAATGGTTTCCATCACATATATGTTATGTTATTTTTACTGCTTCAGATAATTGTGTCCACAATGGCACAAGCCATGAACTGCATCCACGTTGTATGTAGCTTTCCTTTCTGTCCACATTATAAATTTCACTTAAATTTATACCATTCAGAACTAGTTTCAGCTGAAACAACAATCCCTTCAGACAACTCATGAGTATGTAAATATGGAGGCAGAGGTTTACGCTGTCAAAATGGAATTAATTATTTTAAATCACATTATAAAGGAGAAGATAGTACAATACTTCTGTATAGTTAAACCACTAGAGGTGACTTCTGCAGGAAAATTCACCATACCTGAAAGAGGAAGTAACCTTGTAGAAACAACTCTGTGTTCAAATGTAACATTCCACTTTTACACTTCAGGAATTTACAAACTAGACCACAGAAATGTGGAAAGCAACTATGTTCACACTGCTTACATGTGATCACTTATGTGAACAGCAGCAAAAAGCAGAGCCAAAAGACTTTATCCCTTTCCATAAGAAATGTCTTATCCTACTCAAGAAGAAGGAAAAGTGCAAGAGTCAGAAATTAACAGATTTTTATCTCTGAAGTAGCAAGGGTAGCTGGTCTCACATAGAATGTTGAGACAACTCCAGCAAGCTGTGGAAACGTTACAGCTGTGTATAACAAAGCAGTGGTTCCAAGCAGGCTGCTAGTTCCAAGAGTTTTCAGGCTTCCTGTACTATGCTGGGAACCTTCTCTTGTTGCTAACCTGAACTTTCACAGACCATGACTCATCTTCAAAATACTCACAAGATTTATAGACTAATGTAAGAACAAAAATCAATGTTGCATAATTTTTATTTGGCTTCTGGACCTTAACCCTGCAGGGTGCAATGGGTGTGCTTACCCCCTCATTTGGCTGAAGCTCCAAGATCATGTAAAAAAAGAAAAAGAGAAAGAATAAAACAAGTGAGGAGGTTTGTCACACAGTCAATTATTTCCTGGACCCACAGTTTAAGATACCACATTAGCTACCATTAAATCTCTTAATAAAGTCCTGTAGCCTGGCAGTGCTGGCTCTGCCAATGTGTCATCTGAGAACTCTGCCTCTTGCTTCTCAGGGACCTGCTCATTTGAAGAATGGACACCCATGAGGAGACAGACAGTGTGAAGCAGAGAAGAGAGGCTTATGACACTCAGGGGGAAGTGTGTGAAAGGACAAATAGGGACACCAAAGAGCACCAAAAGAGAGAAAACTAAAAATGAAGGAAGGCAATCAGGGAAGCACAGTGATGTTAGGAAACAGAAAAGGCATCTCCATGTGGGAGGTATGAAAACCCATCAGCACCTTAAAGGGAAGTGAGAGTGAAGTGGTATTGTCAACGTCAGAGCTCAGGACATGAAGGAAGGCAGTGTGATAAAAGGATAAGCAAGACATGGGGAGCTGCCACTGACAGGGAGCACAGGCCATACAAGGACAGCCTGGGAAGTGCATTGTGTGGGCCAAAAGGTGACAGAAAGAAATGTAGCTTTATGAACAAGACTCAGGCTTGGGAACATGTGGGCTGTGACTGTCTAAGGGAGAGAGTTAAGACAGTGTGAGGGAGCATAAGGTGTGAAGAAGAGTGTATCATTTAAAGAAGGCAGAAGAAAGGAGATTAAAGGTAATATAAGATGAAGAATTTTGCATCTTTGCAGAGAGGCCTGAATGGAGTAGATCTGATAAAGAACATGTTCTGATGGATAGCACATGCAACAGCTTTTCACCAGGGAGTTAATGTGCAGCCAAAGACCCAAACCATAATTTGGCATGTGCAATTAGTATGGCAGAGGAAATCAGAATACTTAGTCATACAGCATTTACATTTCAAGGGTACGGCAATACACAATAGTTTCAAAAATTGGAGAGCAGGACAGAATAAAAATAAACATATTTTTAATATTTCTAATAATTTTTTTTTAGAGCCAGTCATGATTTTCTTGGGAGTTTCATTTGTGAGTTTTGAACATAGGGAATTTGCAGTGAGTTGTATTTATTTAAAGACTTCGTAACAGTTTTTGGGGGAAAAGAGTTAAAACCAGCACTTAAAAAAGCAGACTTCAATTTTCACACTTTTCATTACTTTTCAAGGTTAACACAATTCTTTCAATAGGAAATCTGAATGAAGAGATTTTGGGAAGCAAAAAGTGGAGACTGCTTTATTAAAAAATAGAGCAAACAGTGATGGATTCTGTCATTCACAAAGCCAGAAAAGCCAGTCTTTTTCATTTCCATTACTATACAACATATTCTGCATATTTTGGCTCTCTTTATAGGAAGCAATGCCAAGTTATGTCCCATCATATGAATTCAGGCATTTTGATTAATCTGGCACATCATCACTCAGTGTGTTGCCTGATCAAATCAGTGCTTTACAAAGTCATTAAAGAAAGTAAAAAACCCAAAAAAACCAAAAATGAAACTAAAAAATCCCACCTAAAGGTAATAGTGAGTAATTCATTATCACCACAAAAGGGCTTTAGAAATAAGTCTGTGCTACAGCTGTGTGACACTGACCTGGCAGCGTCAACAAATCTTGGTGGTAATATGAGTGTGAGTGTCCATTCCATTTCATCTTTGTGTGACTCACATTTAAGTCTAACCTTGCTGGCCATGCTTTCTATTTAACATATTTCTGGCAAGATTGGAACCTGTAGTTTGGTACCACTTAAAACAAACCTTTCCATATTTTGGTGTGTTAAGAGCTGCTTTAGCATAACTGATTGCAACAATTAGGGGAATATTGCATTACAGCTAAATTTTGATTTGATGACATGTGGCCTAGAGTAGAAAATAAACTCCCTGCTCCAGCATAAAAACATTAATCATTCTCTAATAAAACCATGAAATTTTGACATGTACAATTCTAATTGCAATAATGACCTCAAATTCGGGCATTGCTTTTGTATTAATCCCACTAGCTTTGGTAAAACTATCTAATAGAACCATAGAACTCTGACATGAATGGGTCTAATTGTAATAATCACTCCGATCATGGGTATTTTCTTAAGTTAATCCCACTAGCCTTCATTAAACCTTCTGTCAGGAGTTAAATATTTACTTAGGAAGATGGTGCCGTTTAACTAACTTTCAATAAAATCTTGATGTTATAACAACTTAGGTTTTGAAATTGAGAACAAAGCCCAAGAACAACCTAAAATGTTTTTGACGTTAATTAATTTGTTGGGAAGTTTTTGTGCAAGTCAAATTCATCTTGCTAACATGGAAGTTCTAGTCTCTTATTAGCTTTACTGCAACCAGCATTTTTTCTGTATTAGCTTTAATTTTTTTTTTTTTTTTTTTTTTTTTTTTACAATTCTCCTCTGCTGTTTAGTCAGACTTTTAACTGCAATGCTTATTTTGGGCCTGGGGCAACCTACAAATCATTTCATTGATACTCAATGAAATCTCAGGCTTTTTTTATTTTCTTTGCCAAGGAAAGATGACTTCTGATTGCCCGTGTAAGCTTGTTTTGTTTTTTGAAAATAGCAATTGCTTTCCAGAAACAATGACAATTATGACTGTGCTTTTTTAAAGACTAAAGATAAATCTCAGTGGCAAATTCTCTCAGTTGTAATTGTTACATTAATCCTGTTAGTAATCTGAACTTCAGTACATTACAGCAGTAATGAATTTGCCCGTTGATATTAAATCTTTTTTGTCACATCTGTTGTTGCAATATACAAAAGGAAGATACTCCCTTTCTTTAGTATATGTGAAAGGACTGTGACCATCATTCTGTGGGAAAAATAGTGTTTCTTCTTCATTAAAGTCATAAGAGGAAAGAGCACAATACATAACACTCTGAAAATTTGTGGAACTTTAGTAGGTAAGATCTTGACATAGCATAAAACAAGAAACAAGTTTTGTGGTGATGAAAAATATCATGTGAAGAGTGTGTTCCAGATATGGATCACCTCTTGTGACACTTAGGGCTTGTCCCAACTTGCCTCCCACCTTCCATGGTAGTCAAACAGATTTTTCATTGACTGCACTTGTGGTGCCCATGTGGATACTTCTGGTACCCTGAAATGTGATTCCTCGTTACTGGTGCCCTTTAGTAACAGTACCTGGAAATAGCACTCAGCTTCCTGCAACTTCTGTAGTGCAAACTTATCCAAATTTTTCCCTTAGGTCCCTCCTATAAGCACAGGAGAGAATCAGGTCCTTGTAGATACTCATTTCAGGGATTTTAATCTCCACTAGGGTTAGATGAAGGAAACTTTGGAAGGTACTCTTTCCCTTAACTGAATTCATAGAGTGTAGTGAGGTAACTACTTCAGCTATAGATCCCTACAAAATTTTAAATGAGATGGCTCCTGCCCCACCTCACTTAAAACTTCTGTTCAGATCTCAAGCTTGGGCTTTCTAAGACTGTTGGTACAGTTCAACCACACGAGCTTTCTACAACATCCTGTGTGGATGTGAAAGGTAACAAGGCCTTGAGTCCCCTGTAAAGTCAAGTCAAAGACTGTCATAAAAAGAAAATTTTGTAAACTAACTTTTCTACCAATCCAACCATTTTATGTTGCCCAAACACAGGAATTAATCACAGTCCTTACACTTGCAGAGGGCTGCTGTGATTCAGACTGCCTGCTTCTCCTTTTGTCTCTATTGACAGCTGTATTCTTCTTCTCCTTCTCTTCAAAATAAAGTGTATAAAAGGTTATCTCTTTCCAAAAGCATTGTGTCACAGCTAGGTCTATATGGTCTTTGACAGTGAACCTCACTTTATTGTTCATCCTGCTAAACCTGCAAGGGAGAGCAGAGAAGCACAGACTCTGCCCTCCCCAAGTTCGTGAGGTGTCTGTTGGAGACGCAGAGTGTTGGTACTGTACACTGGCACCTCTGACAATACAAGAGAAGAAATTATGTGGTCTGTGATGGGAAATGCATCTGATGTAAATGGAGTTAAGAAGCCTTCAGAATTAATTGTTAGGGAGTTATGAGAATTAATGGAGTATAATCAATCATTTTCTCACTCTTGGCAAAAGGAACATTTAATGTGAATCTCAATAAAGCACAATTGTCACCTAAGTATAAAGTTGTTGCTAACATTAGCTATATGGATAGGGTTAATGAATGTACAATGTGCTTGAAAAATTAAGACAAGTTCTGAGGCCAGTGTGGGGTAACTACAGAAATTTTCACTGAAAGATGTTGGGCTCTGAAGCAGAATTTTTATTAATGCTACTGATCCGTTATAAAACTCTGCTACCTTCTGAGAACTATACTCCAGGAGCTGTGCGATACCTTAAGCAAAGATATACAAATGCTTAAACAGCTTACATGTTTTCAAACATTTGCACAATCACTAAGGGAAATGTGTAAGCAATTGGATGTGTCCCCCATAGACAGCTTGTACTCACTCTATAGTCTCATCACATTTTGTGCAGACAGGAAGTATAAAATCATACTTTTTGAGTTATAAGAACGAGTTATATTCTGCTTGTATTTGAGTTATATTCTGGTTTCACTTCACCATTCTGAGACCAGGAACCTTAAGCACAGCCATAGTGCTCTAGCTCAACCCATAACTTCTTGTCATAGTTTAGTTTCAGAAAAAAACCCTTAGATTTAATATTGGCATGAGGTAAAAGGGGAGATATAGAACTTAATCTTTACAAGTCACCAATTTTCAGTTCATTTGAAGGCAAAGGCTCTTTCATCACTATTGCTAACTGATGTACCAATCAGTCTTACAAGTCTAATTGCAGTAATGATTAAACGATTAGTTGGGAGCCTTCTTAAACTTCACCAGTAAGGTTAACAAGGTCATGACTCTGTTGACTAAAAGTGACACTCAATTATGCGTGCAAAAAATCCCCTTAATATCAACAGAAGTTCTACTTATTTTTCAGTAATTGTTGGGGTCCCTCCCCTGCCGTGTAGCCCTGGGAGAGGGGCCCTGAGGGCACAGACACGGGGTTTCCCTGCCCCTGCTCAGCCTCGTTCCCATTGGTTGGTTTGTGTTCCCTGCGCGGGCAGAAGGACCCTTGGTCCCGTGACTGGAACAGTTCCTGGGCAGAGCTCCGGCCATGCGGCTGGAGAAATAAACATCTCTGAAACATCTAGCAAGGATCTGTCTGTCCATATACATTTCCTTTCCACGGGACTCCTGGTTTGATATATGCATGTTGCAGGATCCCCACTGCAACATAATGGTAGAGAATTGAGAGCAGAACGATCCCCGATCCTTAAGCGACTGATTTGTGTGAGTAAACCCTGGAAACTTTGGATTCCTCTTCTTGGTTTTGCTTTGCTATTCCATATCTAAACTATGGAGGAACCGTGGGAAGACTCTTGGCTCTCAGAGCCGTATATGGACATTTATCTTAAACTTAAAATGATTCTTGAACAATGATTTGTAAATTTTAGCTTGATTCAAGCTCAAAAAGAACTGAAACACTTCCTGGCATGGTTGTTTAAGAACTTTTTCTATGTTTCTTGGGATTTAATTCTTACCAAGGGCTTTTGGAAAACCGTTTGGACACAGTTAATACTGGAGTCAAAATATATGCCGATGGAAGAATATTTTCGTGAATATTATTTAGTTACCGAGACTGTTGAGCAATGTCAGCTGTGTCCTGGCGAAAGGAAGCCTGGCGCAGGGACCGTGCGGCCCAGGCCACGTGCACCAAGCGCTCTGCGAGCAGCAGCGAGGCAGTTCCCGCGTGCGGGCGGAGCCACGCGAGTCGCAGTGTCGGTGGCGGAGCGAGGCGCGGCGGGAGCGGCGGGACCTGGCGGTGCCCGCACGGCGCAGCCCAGCGCGTGGTGGAGCGAGCCCCGGGAATGCCCGACCGAGAGGGGCAGCGCGCGGGCAGCGGCTGGTGGCGATGGCGGTGGAGCGGAGCCGCGCCCAGCCGAGATGCGCACTGGAGCAGGGCGCGGGGGAGTCGTCGCTTGGGGGCCCGGCCGAGACGTGGGTACAGCGCCCGGCATCGGCAGCGAAGCTGCGACCAGAGGAGGCGACGCATGGAGAACTGAGCGGCGCGGCCCGGCCTGGCCCGCGCAGCCCCGAACGCGACCCCGGGAAGAGCGCGCAGGCACCAGCAGCCCCGACAATTCCAACACGGGAGCGACCGAAGGAGAGAGCAAAGACGCAGCGAGACAGAAAACAGCAGCCACTCAGAAAAAGGAAAAGATCATAGTAACTAAGATCTTAGGGATAGTAAAATGGTATAATGTTAAGCAAAATTATGGTTTTATAATGAGGTGTGACAACCAGCAAGACATATTCATGCATAGAACTGCTATTAAAAAGAATAACCCTGAAAAATGCATCCCAAGCTTGGGAGATGGAGAGGTGGTGGAATTCAAAATTATACGAGGTAGAAAAGGGTTACAAGCATCGCAGGTCACTGGGCCTGATGGTGTTCCTGTAAAAGGCAGTATATATGCTAAAAATCGTAGTCATGTTAGACAATATCTCCATTGTAAGCCCCCCCCTACAGTCTCCCTTTCCTAATCCCACCTTTCCCTTTTACCCTATGTCCTATTACCCCCAGTGTATTCCCAACCTTTTTTTTCACCCATGGTTTCCCTCACAAAACCATGCTTTTGCCAATTGTTTCCCCAAAAATCCCTTTCCAATGCCGAGTGGGGGATGAAAAGGGGGAGGGAAGAAGTTAAACCCTCTCCTGCCTCAGTTTCCCCACAAAGCATGCTCAGAGAGTTCTGTCTCCCTTCTGTCAGCCCTAAGATGTTCCACAGAATCTGATTGGACATTTAAAGACTCAGGAGGGTGGCTTGTTTTGTTTTGAAACTGTTCTTGTTATGTTTATCCAGTTGTTTTCATTCTCCTTTTATTAAAATAAAACGGGTGAGGTGTTGGGGTCCCCCCCCCTGCCTTGTAGCCCTGGGAGAGGGGCCCTGAGGGCACAGACACGGGTTCCCTGCCCCTGCTCAGCCTCGTTCCCATTGGTTGGTTTGTGTTCCCTGCGCGGGCAGAAGGACCCTTGGGCCCGTGACTGGAACAGTTCCTGGGCAGAGCCCCGGCCATGCGGCTGGAGAAATAAACATCTCTGAAACATCTAGCAAGAATCTGTCTGTCCATATATATTTGCTTTCCACGGGACTCCTGGTTTGATATATGCATGTTGCAGTATCCCCACTGCAACAAGTAATAATCTGGCCTTTTCTTTTTAGTATTACTTCAAGATTGTATTAATTGGGGGTGTTGGTTTCCAACAAGCTGTATCCTTGTGGAATTTTGTTACAGTAATACACTTCCTGTGACGTGGTGTTGAGCAAAAACTTGTCATTTATGGTTTTTTTGTCTTTAGAGTTTAAAGTAAGGAAGTGTCTTTGCAGTCAAAATCCATTTTCCAAAAGGTCCCTCTCATTATAGGTTTTGAAGTGTTTTTTTAAAGCGGAGATGAGTATTGCAAGAGGAAATGCCCATAAATTTATTTTAATCTATACCATATGGTGGATAGTTTTGGCCTAACTCCAAGATTACAATTCCTGATAACAGAAATACAACTCAGCAGAAGATAGGAACATATTTCCTGAAGCTGGACTTCTTCAGGAGGAAGGAATCACATAATCTCTACCCTATCTTCATTTAACATCCCAGAACTGCCATATTTCAGCACAGCACATTAAATTAACTCACAAAAAATGATGCTGCAATCCAGGAAATGGGAATGGTTCCAAAAAGATTTAGATTATCTTCAGGAGAGCAACATAACAGGGTGGAAAATGCAGCATTCTGTGATAAAGTCATGAAGTTATTAAAATCTGTGGTATGATCAAACATATAAAAATCACATTTTTACCCCTGTCTTTCTGTTCATTCTTTAGTCTCTCTTAATGAACTCAGTGGTTGTAACAATTCAGCTTGCTGAGATATGGAATTAGATGAAGCTGTGTCCTTTTTCCAGTTATTTTCTTTTCTTAATTTCAGTTATTAGGAGTTTAAAATCTTTTCATTAATTATCTGTAAAATGGGAACAAATAGAAAAGACACACCGCATCAAAACTAATTTGAACTACTTTCCACCTAGGCTGTTTTTTTTTTTTCTTAAGGCTTATAAATGTTTAATATCTTACAAGAGGAATTTATTTTGGTTTGAAACAGAGTGATTTTACTATGGAAGGACTAAATCCTTTACGATTTTCTGGCACTTTATTGAAAAAGTCTATGAAATAAATAATGTGAAAGAAGTGTACAAGACAGGGATCACACTGTAACTCTCATTTCCATTTAACAGACAAAATAATTTTATTACTTGTACAGTACAGGGAATAAAAAAACCCCAAACAGATAAAAAATTCCTCATATTCTGCTCAAATAAGCATCATCTGTGCACAAGTAGAAGCAGTCCCAGCTACACTGAGCACTTCTTTTCACTGTGGATTCAGACAGTCATTTGAACTGATCATAGAATCTTAGATTCATAGAATGGTTTGAGTTGGAAGTGACCCTAAAAATCACCTGGTTCCCAGCTTCCTGCCATGGCCAGGAACACCTTGCACAAGACCAGGTTGCTCAGGGCCCCACCGACTTTGAACTCTTGCAGGGCTGTGACATCCACAACTCCTCTGAACAACCTGCTCACCAACCTCGCAGTAAAGAAGTTCTTCTTAATATCTAATCTCAATCCAGCCTACTTCACTTTAAAGCCCTTTGTTCCATCATTATATCTCCTTGTAAGAGCACCCTCTTCAGCTCTCCCATAGACCCCCTTTAGGTACTTGAAGGTGCTATAAGGTATCTCCAGAGTTTTTTCTTCTCCAAACTGCACAACCCCAACTCTCTCAGCCTCTTTTCATAGGAGAGATGGTCCAGACCTGTGTTCATCTTCATGGCCATCCTCTGGACTCATTTGAGCAGGTCCACATCCTTCTTATGTTGGGGACCCCAGAGCTGGATGCAGAACTGCAGGTGGGGTCTCACCAGAGCAGAGCAGAGCAGAGCAGAGCAGAGCAGAGCAGAGCAGAGCAGAGGGTCAGAATTCCCTCCCTCACCCTGCTGACCATGCAGCCTGTGATGCACCCCAGGATACAACTGGCTTTCTGGGCAGTGCACCCTGCTGGGTCACATTGAGCTTCTTGTCCCTCAACAAGCTCAAATCCTTCTCCACAAGAGAATGCTGCTCTTAAATGCTGCTTATGATGTGTGTGCAACAATGGCCAGTCATTTGTAGCTAAAAGTATACCAGTTAACTATTTACTACCACATGAATGTTTTCTACTGAGCATATGTGCCCTGTGCTCAGGAAAAATGAATCCAAAATAGAAAGTGTCTCTTGATCATCCCTTTTTTATCCCTTTTTTAAGAGCTAGAAATTCCTATGAAGGCTGTGAAAAGGCCCATATCCAATGAAGAGAACAATCTGCTCATTCTGTATCTGCAGAAAATAGCCTTTGAAGGCTTCCTTCACAATCCCACAAAGGTTTTGTGTTTGGGACATGAAGCAACTCAGAAGCTTCCATAAATGAAATAGTCAGAAGCACTCTCTGAGTGTGATCTCCGCACGGAAATTTCCAGGAAGTATAAAAAAGAAATCATGAAAGTGAAAAAAAGAAATCATTAAGATAGGAATTACTTCAAGAAGTCTAATCATTATGCATAAGAAAACACACAAGAAAAACACTACATAAAGCTGTTCCAAAAGCCTTTAATTTAATCAGTGTGCTTGGGTGGTCATGAGAAGCGCTGCTTATTTTACCCCCAAAAAAGTCACATTTGTTGATTCTAAATCACTGAACTTCATCTAAGGAAAAGAGAAAGTCAAGTCATCACACGGGAGCAGACATACAACAGAGTGCACATTAACTGCCCTCATGTAGCTGTCTCCACCAGGATACTGCCTTCAATAGGGGATGTGTGAAGAAAGTACAAGAAGAGCATGTATTGTGTTCCTAGATTACTTTCCCATCCTCCAACATTTTGCAGCCTCAGGACTTCCTGAATAATAGAAACATAAATAATAGTAAATAATTATATCAGTAAGTCATGAAATATTCACCAGATGATATATATAAACAGCCTTTCTCACACGCATACACAAACCCATAAAGGTTGATCTATGTTGCAATGTTTAAATGCATTCATTGCCAGCAAAAGAAGGCTCTATTCTCCTCTATGAGTGAAAGAAAACAGGAAAAGAGTCACAGGAGGGGGTTTTGTCTATATTATATGTGTAGCACTTTGCGAGGTCTGAACTTGGAAGGCTATTTCTATGAGAGGAAAACTTCATGAGTGAGTTACATATCAGTTTGCAATCTATTCTATTTACAAACTATATCTAGTCTTGCTTCCTTTAACAGATGAGAAATGCAATAACAGGATGTGGCTGACATCCTGTCCAAAAGCATCTGCTTCTGGACCTTTGTTTTCATGGGTGTGTCTCTGTCACTGCTCAAGATTTCCTTTTCTTACTTCTTGTCTTCAAGACCAGCAGAAAAATGCAGCTCCACGATATGTGACTGTCCTCAGTTATGTGCTTCATCAGTATCTGGGGAATCCTTTGGACCATGTGGTTCTGGGTTTGTTCAAAATAGCATTGTGTTTCTGATGCCTGACTACAGAAAATGAATTTTATATAGCTATCTTAAGTAAGATCGTTGTTATCTATCATCTTCAAATATGTTACTTGACACCTAACAGGACCATTTCTTGATCACATGGAGTGACTGAAACGGCCTTCTTTATGGGAGAAATAGAAAGATCTGCCATGTTCAGAATAAGAAATCTCTTTGCACTTAATTTTAAGCATTTTTGAATGCACAACAAAACAGAAAATAAGTGTAGAGGCAAAGGAGTTATCTTTTTTGTTGTCGTTTTTTATAACAAGATAAATGCTGCATGAAAACATTGAGGCAGCAATGAGAAGAGACTGTCAGCAGAAGTACAGGGATTACTGCTTCATAAATTTATTCTCTAGAGGATTTAATCATAACTTGAGGTGAATAGTTCCTGACTGAGCTGTGCATCTGGAGGTAATCTTGTTAAGGGTCTAGTTTCCTGTTGATCTAACATAGTAACATGAGCAAGACAATTGTGACCACTTCTGTCTAGAAGACTGTGCTGGTTCAGAATGTATAGGTTCAGGCATAGCATTTGGTTAGCTCTGCCCAATGGAAGAAGAGAGAAGAAATGCCTGGAAGAAATACAGTCCTGTGGCAACTGCTCAAGTGTAATGTCTTACATGTTTGTGCTTTGCTGTCTGTGAAGGCAATGAAATAAATAATGATCAAATGAACAGCACACCTGCAGTTTAGATGAGAACTATTGATCTGTGTAATTTATCTTCTTGTTAATTACCTTATACATGAAACAAATTCACCCATGTAGGTCTATTCAGCTCAACCACGTGTATTTTAACACATGAGTAGAGCTAACACATGAGTAATCCCATAAAGTTGTGCCTCTCCCTAAGTATCTTGCCAAAGCAGAAACCAGTTCCTACAGGAATAATACCTTCATTTAAATATGCCTGTGTAATGGACTTAGTTATATTTCCTGAATACTTCACTTTAGTTGATTCAGAAAATCAGAAGACGTAACTGCGAGAAAACTTGCCTTTCCACATCTGACTTGACTAATAGAAAAAACAAGTATTTACGTTAAAAAAAAAAAAAAAAGAGGGTGAAGAAGCGGCTCTTTGTATTGAAGAAATGCCTTATTTACCCCAGTCTTACTCACAATGCCTGCTCCCAGGCTTCCCAAGCCTCACTACACGGTAGCAAATTTTGAGGTGAGAGATGCTAGCAGCAATGGAGGAGAAGTGTGTTAGAGACTGCCACAGGAATTTGAATATGAACAGTTTCACAGCCCAGGTGGCATATGTTTAAGGATTCTGTAAGAGCTGTACAATGGCATTGTTAGCTTATCCTTTTTGAAATGCCATAGAGATTGGGAGATGCCCTCAAAGACTGGAAGAAGACAAATGTTTGGCACTTCTTCAGTAAAGGCAAGAAAGAGGATCTGGAAGTATGAACTGGTCACCCTCATGTCAATTTCCAGACAAATAGTGAACATGGAAGAGAAGAAGGTGACTGGAACACAAAGTGAGAGAAAAAACTCTTTGGACAGCTGGATTCCCAGGATGGGTGTAACAGTTTGAAGCCAACCTATCAGTCATGAGTGACACACTTTGGGGTTAGAACTGGCATGAAAACTGTTCAACAGCTTTACCAACAGTCCATTCAGCTGATGAAATGGACCCTCAAGTTTGAAAGACACCATGGTGGGGACAGGGAGAGTGTCTAGAGGGCAGGCCTGCCACTTAAGGTGACCTAGGTGGGCAGGAAAAATGGGCTAGCAGGAACCTTACAGAGTACTACAGGGACAAATGAAAAGTGAAAGTAAACAATTCCATGCATGATTACAGGCAGGCTGGCAACCCAACAGCATTGTTAAAAAGGCCCTGGGGCTTCTGCTAGACAACCTGAACAAGCTGAATAGAGATGTCATCTCAGGTGTAAGTGTGTGTCTGGAATATTTGCATTGATTTTAGTTATTTAGCGATTCTAGACAAGTTCTGCAAAGTTACTACAAATTTACATTAGTATGAAATCAAAAGTTAAAAGTACTTCCCTTATGGTGTAAACATGATTGATTATTGCATTTTAAGCTTCCTTCTACATACCTGTAATAGCTTTGTCAGTTCTCACTTTCACTGTCACATACACACACATGCACACACAGAAACTACCGTGAATATAATTTTAACACCCAAGAAATTGCTCTAAATGTTCAAATAGTTTAGGCATGGTGTATTAAAACTTCTATAACAAAAAGCATTCTAATTCCACAGTTCTGCAGAAGGTTATTTGGAAATTATGGGTTTTTTGCTTCTCAGGGAATGAGGATCCAACATTCTCAAATAGTCAAGAATCTAAAAATGCAGAAAATTCCAAAGCGCTCTTCTCTGTTATACTCAGATGGAAAGTGAGTACCTTGGAAATAATACACTAAAAGGACAAAGATGAAAAAAAGAGGAATTACGACCACTACAAGCAGGACTGATAAAATAATTATCATACATACAAATGCAATTAACCTTAAATTCACCCCATGCTGCTGTTGTTGTCTGGGTTATTCTAGACCATCATTCTGAGGACAAATTTAAAAAGACTGAATTAAAAAAAACACGTCTCTATAATATTTTATTAGTTGTGTATCAGGAAAAAGGAAGCAAAGCCACATTTTCATGGCTCTGCTAAAAGTTATTCTTTAAAAAACCCAAACATGCAAACTTGCCTCTCAGATACAGCGGGTGAATCTTGTCAGTTTCCTTTAACTAAGGTTAAAAAGAACTTTCAAACTTATTATCATTGAGAGCCACCCAGATTTTTCTAGGTATCAAGTTCAGCAAATTCAGCATCAGCCTTAGTAATTTGCCATCTTTTAGGTAAGGGCTATGCCGTTCTTACAGCCTCCTGTGTTCATTTCTGCTTTGTTATCACTCAGTAGCTGAAGCTTAATTTAGGTTTCCTTGAAAAGCTAATAAAACTGTTTATGTTGCCTTCTACAGAAATAAAGATCTTTACATCTTTGTTTTGCATTTACATGGTTTCATTCAGAAGGGTAAACTGAGTGCTAACTGACTTGTGCTTGTCCCGTCCCCAGGCTATTATGATTTTACATTTCCCATCCATGTGTGATTAATCATATTAAAATTTTCCCAGAGGAAACTTTGATCCCATGTCAAATAGACAAATGATATCTTTACAAAAATACAGAGCCTGTAAAATGGAAAATACTTCTTTGTTTTTAGCAGCAACCTGTTCTCAGTCACATTATAACCAAGATTTACTCTCACCTTAGAAAGCAGACACTTTTTTTCAGAGGCTTAACACAATTAGCAGGACACAAAACTGCAGTTTTTCTCAACCAAAGCAGTCTCAAAGGAAGATAAAAGTAAAAAGATAGCCAAATTCTCTACAGCTGACAATATTTTCTGAGATCATCACAGAGGTCATCACAGCTGGGGCTACTACTAACAGTGGTCTGTCAGTGGTTGGCATTACAATACACTGCCTTCTCAGTCTTTATGCCAAATGTGATTTGTAACAGAGAAAGAGACCAGCTCTTATAAGCAAGACAGTGCTTGGTTAAAAATCCCACTGAGAGACTTTATCTTTCTTACGTATTTAATCTTCTTGGAAGCTACCATCTGTATGTCACAATATCCTAAAAGATAGGTGTGGATTTTTAAAGTATCACTGCAATTGCAAAAAGAGTGTGCCAAAAACTTGTTTAATGTTCTTGCTTATTTTGATCCAATATATTGTGGAAAATTATACACAACACAGTGAGGGCAAGAGGGGAATTCTGTGAATCTCATTTTGCTTCTGTCTTTTATGGTTTGGTTTTGTTTGGTGTTTTTTTTTTTTTTCCTGAACGTTTTTCTTTGTTTATTTTGGTTTTCTGCTGTATCTAAATATAAACCCATCTTTTTTTAGGCACTAATATGTATCTTACTTTGTATTGTGATATCCTGTTCCCTGTCACACTGGAGAAGCCTGCAGCTGTCTAAAGCTTAATTATGCATGAATGCAAAGCTGAGATGCTTGGCCAATAGTGCCTCAGCAGAGTATGGTTTCTCACTTGTTTTTGTTTGAATTATAATTGGGTAGATTTATATTTCCCAAACCATTCTGCCCCCTGTGCATGTTCTTCCTTGTTTCTGTTGCCTTTGTTTGAACCAGCTTCTGAACAAGCCTTTTTGAATGTGAACTGTCTATTAGATCTAAGATAGGTCATTAATGGATTTGACAAATCCTTTCACCTTAAGACAGCTAAAAAAGGTACAGAAATGGGTCCCCTCCCCTATCAGTTCTACTCCAGATGGTTGGAGGTGGGGTGCTCTTTATTTTTTTAATGAATAGTTAAGTAGAGGCTGGCATCTGGGTTGAAACAAAGGAGGCTTGGAGCCAGACTTCTAAAAGGGAGGGTAGTATCAAGCAATAGAGTGCTACACCTGCTAAAGGGAAGGTAATAGAGGCACTGAAAGCACATTTGTAGTCACAATTACCATGCATAGAAAGGCTTTAGACAATTGTTGCCAAGATGTGGATGGTAAATCTACAAAGTCAACAAATAACATTGTCGGGGTGGTAAAATATATGGCCCTATCATTTTATATGAATGGCACAAATTGGTGACAGCAATAGCACCTATTTTCTGAGAGCCCTGCATATTTATTCAAACTTGTTCTCAGTTGCTAAATATCTCTGTTGCTTCTCTGTCTTTTGTTAGATTTATGGTGTCAACTCCTGAGCAGTGTAAAACACACTTTAAGTCAACATCTGCATGCACATCCTTCAGAAATACATAACCATAAACATGGAGACATTCAAAGGAACACTAGGGACAGGTGGCTATGTCTTTGTTCTGACTGTCTTAACTCTTGGAAAATTAATCCCATTTGGAATGTGGAAAAGTGATGTTGGAAGCAATGCAAAGCTAAGAGAAGGTGCTGCTCCCATGAAATATTGCTACCAGCACTACCTGAAGGGTAGATGGCAAGGAGTGTATTTATTTCCCCACATTGTCTTCAGACTTAAATGCTGGTGCACAGAGGATTATTGCTCTTTAGCATTTTTAAAGGTACAGAAGCTATCTGGCTCCTCTCCACTGTGATCCCACTGTAGTCATCAAGCACTTTACTAGTAAGCAGAGATACCTTATACACCACTTCAATTTGTAATGATGTTTTGAAAATAGAGGAGGATGTTCAAAAGAATTGAAGTGATGCCTATCTCTGTCTTCCATCTTCCCCCTTTCTGAGAGAGAATTTTGCTTGGCAGAGAGCTGCCACAGTGCTTACTAAGCTGCTGCCTGCCTCCTTGCTTTCCCTCATCCACCTCGGACACAAGCTGTGCCCAGAAGAATGGCAAGGGCTGTGGCATGTCCCAGCTGCTCTCCCTCTTTTGCCCAGTTGCTCCCCTCTGGTCTTTGTGAGCCTGAGCCCAGGTACTGCTTAAGAGCAACAGCCCTCATTAAAGATTCAGCACGTGGGAAATTTGAATTGGCACTAAACAAATGACCACTGTGTCAAATGGTTCAGCATTTTGACACTTGATTCTCTGTGGATTTAGCTCTTTCTTAATGTTGGTTTAATTTGATTTTAACACTGACTTGAATGTGAACAGGACCGGGTTTTTCTTTTGTGTATCTTTCCTAGATTCTAGCACATCACATCAGACTTCTGGCAAGGGTTTCTTATACCTGCAGGTGTTTTTAAATATGTATTTTTATGGAGTATAAAGGAAACAATTTTTTTTTGTTCGTAATGTATTATTTCCTGCTGGTCTTGACACATACCATTCAACATATGTCTTACAAGGGACTGTAGGGTAAAAAAAAATAATACCCACAATAGATAAGGGCTGTTTTCCCCAGTGGATGATGGGAAAATGATTGGGTGTGCAGAGGGCAATTCCTTGCCCTCTTGAAATCTGAAGCCCAGAAAGATGGAGCTTTTGTGTGTCTGTTTTAAAAGGACTGAAATCCATTTACACATCAATGTCAGCTCCTGCTAAAGAAAGCCAACATTGTTGATGTTATGCTTGTCAAATACAAATAATTTGTTTTCAAGGGGAGGCAAGTACAAAGCTTCTTGTCCACTAAACAGAGCACATTAAATATGACCCTTTTTCTGGGCACATGTACACTAGCACAAGAAAGCGCAGGAGATATATAATTAATATTAGCTAACACACAGTAAGGTTAATTGTTGCTTCTCTGAACACTTAATCTGCAAGCAGTTGATAAATCCCACAATGAAAAAAAGCAGCTTGTATTTAGGTCACACAAAGTCATTGCTGTTTTTTAATTTAAACTGTGCACCAGATTAAAACACAAGAGTATTGCAGGAGGACAATTCAGAAGCAGTAGCAATAGGCTGTCATTTGGCGTAAAAAGTTTCCCCAGCACACCCTAGGGACATGTTAATCAAAGCTTTTTAATGGATTCAGTCTGATCTGTGACAGGCTTTGTTCCAGAGATGGCATTTGCAGGATAGAGCTGCAAGTTATCAATAAGACACAGTAATTGCTGGGAGTGATTGAGCCTTGTTCCTTAGGCTTCATACCATTCACTCCTTTTTATTATCAGTCAAGGCCAGAGATGTCTTGCAATAAGCAGTCAAGTGATGGCTTGTTTCTTTCTTTAATCCTAAACCATATAATGAAAGAAAATGAAGCAACATGAAAATTTGCATTAATTAAAAAATGTATAAAACTCATTTCTGTTTTCCCCCTGCTATGTTTTATATTATTTTTTCCCAGGATTTTGTGGTAATTCTTCAGCTTCTATCATGTACTGATAAATCCTTTTTAAGCAGTCAAAGCCTTTCACTGTTTGGTTAAAAGCTTCAGTTCATCCATTGACAGTTCTTTATTAAGTTATTCATTATCTCTTGGAAATCAAAGCATTGGCACAATCAGTAATAACTAGGGATAACACTTATCACCTACATGGATAGTTAGCCATACATCCATTTAGGAAAGATAACTCCCAACACTGAAATGAAAATTCTTCAGTGCTATTTAAGAAGGTAATAGAAACCTAACATTTTTATATAGTGAAGGGTCATAATCCTCCCTTTATAGCACCACAGTCATTCCCATAGCAACACATTATACCTAAACCCACTAGGGATTATTACCTCTCAGTATGAACAAACAGAAGGAAAAGTTGTTTAGAAGAGAAGGAATCTCTTTGATTAGTAAAAGGCATCACCAGGCAATGTTCTGTGTGTGCACACATGAGACAGACACATAGCAGCTAAATTGAATTTTGTTTAAAGCATGAACCAACAATGAAATGATTGTTGAAATCAGATTTGTTGGTTTCAATGAGGGTTTGTTTTGTGCAGTAACAGAACAAACTGTAATAGATTCTGCTCAGTGCATTTACTTTTTTCTGGATTTATGTTTGTTGGAAATCAGGTTAAGGTTTATTTGTTCTGGTAACCTTATTCTTCACAAAGCTTGGAGATATTAACAGGTGAAAGCTACCACCCAAAGGAAAACAGAGCTGTGAAGTAAGGATTAGTCCTATCTTGTTGTTTTTACTGTCCAGTAAATAATCAGTTATTGTCATAATTACAGATGATCAGAATATGTAATTTTGAGGCTGTATGGTAAAAGAAATACTTTTGTTGAAACTTTCTTAAAGTACATTTCATAAGTAACAAGAAAAAAGAGATTGTGTTGCATTACTTCGAGATGCTTAATGTGCTTGATTAAATCTTATTTTACTTCTAATGTTTGCAATTAACAGATATTTTTGCATCTCTCCTTTTTATTTGAAACCATCAAACTCTGAATAGATTATTTCATTTTTTTAATTGAAAAAAATTCTGAAATTTTGAATTGGGATTTTTTTTCTATTCTACTTTTAAGAGTTGAGGAGTGTAACAGCTTTTCCTATAAGGAACAAATGTAGTAGCTTCCCTGTCCATTAATTATGCTTTTAATTCACAAGGAAATTATCTGGTATATATTTGTGAAATATCTGAAATTTTCAGTTTGAAAACACTAGAAATACCAATATTATGTTCTTCTCTGTGTTAGAATGTCTATACTGAAATTTAAAAATCTGTTTGAAATATTTAGACTGAAAAATTCATTCATGCTAATTATATTAAAATTTAAAAAATTTTAATTTGCCTTCATTTTTAATACTGCTCAGTTTTCATATAGTACTGTTAAAGATATTGCCAATAATTTCACAAGAAAAGCAAGACCCTCTCTCTTAAACACAGGAGCAATCTGCATTATATTCTGCCGTATCACAATGCATATATGTTCACTGTTCTTAGTTTTAAAGATGTGAACCGTTCATGAGCTATTCTGCATTCATCACATAAAAACTGAAGCACTTCCACTGAGAACAAACATTCTCCTGATCATATGTATTAAGCTGTCATTTTCTGCTCTCTCTTTAAGCTGCAGTTCATGTAGTAGGCATCTGGGCAAGAGAGGTCATGATGCATTAGCTATGTTGTACTAGGACACTGGGAATATAACTTATGACCAGTCCATGCACCTTGTGCTTTGCTTTATGAGGCTATAAGGCAAACCGTGATATCTTGTCTTAACTTGTACTCTCAAAAGGAGAATTTATTCCTTAAAGTGTTTGTTTAAGGTTTTTTTTCTGTAAGTATCTAAAATACTCAGCTTTTTTTTTTTTTTTTTTTTTGGTAAAAATATTGAGTTTTCAATAACACAGATCTAGACTTGGTAGATGTTGGGGCCCTCCCCCTGCCATGTGGTCCTGGGAGAGGGGCCCTGGTGGGAGGCACGGGGTTTCCCTGCCCCTGGTCAGCCTCGTTCCCCATTGGTTGTTTTGTGTTCCCCTGCGCGGGCAAGGACCCTCAGGTCCCGGGATTGCCGCAGTTCCTCGGCAGAGCCCGGCCATGCGGCTGGAGAAATAAACATCTCTCTGAAACATCTGTCAAGAATCAGCCCATATAGATTTCTTTCCACGGGCCTCGTCGATTGATACGCGTGTTGCAGTATCCGCACTGTAACAGGTAGAAAATGTTTATATGCTAAACAACGTTTATTTGACTGTTTTTTAAAAAAACCTGGATAATTAAATGTAAGGAAGTGTTTCCTAGACTTTAGAATGTGTTTATACGGGACAATAAGTATTTAGCTACAAATGCTTAGAAGCTTGTCGACAAAATGAAGAAAGTTTATTTTTTTCGTAATCCACCACAAAGCAAAATCATTGTTAATTTGCCTTTGACAATGTTCATTTAACAAAAGATGAAGACTGATGAAGTCTTTCTGCTAAGCATAGCAATATAGACAGATCATGATCATTGCAGTAAGGATCAAAAAGCTGTTTCAGACAGATTATTCATTGTTCTTAAATTCTGTGCTATAGTAGTCTCATACCATTGCTTCAAATTTGGAATACTAGCATGAAATAGTTATTGGAATGACTGCTGAATTCAATGCAATACACAAGTGGGCCCTTTTTGCTTGCCCTGAAAAGGGAGGAGTTGTAAAAATGATTTATTTTTGATATACATTTTTGTCATTATTATTATTTATTGATTTATACTGTTGTTGAAATATCCCATAGAGAATGACTTTTATGAAGTGAAACTTTCTAGTGCTTCTGATGCAAGTTGTTAGATCCTGCATCCTAGAAGAAAACCACACAACTTTTCCTTTTTTAGACATTTAGACATGAAAAGTAGCACTGGGGCCAGGCCTTTACCTGATCAAGCGTGTAAAGCTGTTTCTCTGAGACCATAGCTCCTAAGGATGCCTGGAAACATTCTGAACTTTTAAAAATCTCTTCTAACATTCACATTTCTAATAACCACATTCAGGCATATTTTGATGATAACACTTCCTTTACCTCAGTAAGTCTAAGATGACTAATTTTCCATCAAATAGTCAAGGAAGAAAACACTTTCACAAGATGAGGGTCAGGAGGACAGTTTCTGATCTAACTGATGGTGGTGCAGTTCCAGAACAACCCTGATCATTTCAGTGGTGCTCACTTTGGCTTTAACAGATGTGACAGAGTCAAATTTAGCCCAAGGCTTTTATTAAAAACTAATCGAATTAAGTGCTTACACTGCACATGCAGACATTCAAGGGGAGATAACATGAGTCTGGGAGGGAGAAGTTAATATAAGATGCCAAACTACAAGGTGATTTTTCTCCAGTGACACAATACACATGTTTAGTTCTCCCTCTCATCTCCTGATCTCCTGCCTCCCATCTCCCAATCCAGCCCAAAATGTTTATATTTGGTATCTTTGATCCTTGTCTTGCCTTCAAACCCTTTAGTGCCAAGGCCTGTATCTCTGCAGACAGCCATTTATTTTGGTGAAATACTGCAGAGGAGAAGGCAGGCATGCCTGTGAATTTTCCTGCAGGACAGAAGATTATAGCTTTAATATTACAAACCAAAACCTTCCTAACTGTATTGTCAGCCACAAAATAGAACCTCAAAATTTAATTTTAACGATTTATGGGCAGGGCAAATGACTTTTATAGCCTCCTTCTTTTCCTTAACCTGTTTCTCAAAGCGATGACAACCAGACCTTTTTCAAAAGGTCTGTGAGTCACAAAATTCTTCTGCAGAATTGAAATTTCAAAGCAAAGAAAGAGATCTAGAAAAGAATAGGACAATGTAAAACAAGAAAATGGGACTAATAGACTTCTGACCAAAAAAAGTTATTGCAGATATTCTAGCAAATTTACATTATATGTCCAGGCCTTGCTGGCACTGAACCTTTCATATCCCAATAACTTCAGTGAGAGTTGAGTCTACTCAGTGCTGCAAAAGAAGAACTGAACACCTTTTTATGCATGGTGAGATGTTTATGCTGTCTGTTGTGAGAATTATGGAGAGAAACCATTCTATGTGGTTTAGGCATGCAGACTCATAAAAGAGGTATGAAGTGTGATGCCTCAGGAATTCAGAAGAAACCATTGGAGAGAGGCAGTGTGACAGGATGATAATGTAAAATTTTGACTGAAACAGAACAATGGAGTCTGCCTAAAATACAGTGGTTTATCACCCTGTTAGTGCTATAAAAACTTAAGTTTCTATTGGTTCCACATAATATTTCAACACTTTATATATTTACAAATGTATGGTAAATACTCCTGGTTCCCATGGGAAGACAGAAAAGCTTGTACTTTCTTATTTTTGCTGTTAAGTAGTTGAAGAGTGGAGAGCCAAATACTGTCAGCTTTCAAGATACTTCAATATCTATTTAGACAAAAAAAATTACACTATAAAGAACATAGTGCACAATTTTGCTACTCCCAAAAATTTTGCAGTAAATCCTCAAATCCCCAGTGATCAGTGTAGAAGTTTAAAAAACAGTTGGGTTTTTGGTTTTATGCAGGTTTTTTGTGGTTTTTTTGATGGTGGTGGTGGGTTTTTTGTGATATTTTAAATGACAGCAACTGGCCTGCCTAGGATCAGGACAGTAGAGCATCCTCCTCTGACGGCAGGAACTCAGAAAGAAGAGAAATTTATTATACGTACATACAAATTTACCAAGGAGACTTTATCCTCTCCAATTTTTCTCCACATGGTGCTGTGAGTTACTTGTATAGTCCACAGCTCCTGTTTCACAGATGGCCACAGGTGAGGCATTGGTGTTCACATATAAGGAACACAAATGCTGAAATAAAGCGGACGACGGAGCTGAGAAACCGAGGAGATTTAGTACAGGAATAGCACATGCTATCAAAAGCAAAATGTTAGTAAACCTGCAAGTTTGACTACATATATGTATTTGAAATGGATCTTCTAATAAAACTATGGTTGACACAAATTTCCTTTCTAATTTTTCATCTGAGTTAACACTGAGATAAGATCATGGCTGCTAGGGAAGGCAGTGCTGCCACTGCTATGCTACAAAAATAACAGCTCACAGTACATATATTTACAAGTCTACCAAATTCTACCACTTTTAAAGCCAAAGAAAATAATTATTTTATGTCAAAATGTGATTTTTTGAGATCTAATTGTGTGGTATGAGGCCTTGTCTTTTAAAAAGCAAGTAATTACAAACATTGGAAGATATTAAGTCATTGAGACATCCTATTCCAGAGTCTAATTTAATGTGGTGCTGGATTTGAAAATGTAATGATGCAAGGAGAAGGCTTGATTGCAAGAAGATGTGAAATAAGATCCCTTTAGTTTCAGAATATTGTTCTAAAGACCAAAAGCAGAAGAGAAAGAAAAGAAAGTCTAACACAAAGGTGTGAGACAGGCTAAAAACTCAAAATAATTATAAAATTTAAAAAATGCTATAATTGAAATTTTATTCACACAAATTTTTAATCAGGATATTTTTTATCCCAAGACCTATATTTACCATCAGCCTAAAGGAAGGATCATAGAACCATTAAGGTTGGAAAAGATCTCTAAGAGCACCTAGTCTAACCATTGACCTAGCACTGCCATGTTCTCCACTAAATTATGTCTCAAGTACCATGTCCACATGGTTTTTTAATAATTTCCATTCATGGCTTTTCCATCACTTCCCCAGGCAGGCTGTTCCAATGCCTCACCAGCCTTTTATTGAAGAATTTTTTTCCTAATATCCAACCTAAACCTCCCTTAGCACAGCTTGAGCCCGTGTCCTTTTGTCCTGTCACTAGTTGCCTGGGAGAAGAGACCAACCCCATCTTGCCACAACCTCCTGTCAGGCAGTTGTAGAGAGTCACAAGGCCATCCCTGAGCCTCCTTTTCTCCAGGCTAAACAGCTCCAGCTCCTTCAGCCCCTCCTCATAGGACAGACACTTCCCCAGCTCTGCTGCCCTTCTCTGGACATGCTCCAGCCCCTCAATGTCTTTCTTGTACTGAGGGGCCCAAAACTGGACACAGGACTTGAGCTCTGGCCTCACCACTGCCCAGTACAGAGGTGTGGCCACTGCCCTGGTCCTGCTGGCCACACTATTGCTGATACAGGCCAACATGCCATTGGCCTTCTTGGCCACCTGGGATAGTTCATGTTCAGCTGCTGTCAACCAGCACCTCCAGGTCCTTTTCCACCAAGGCAGCTTTCCAGACACTCTGCCCCATCCTACAGCACTGCTGGGGGTTGTTGTGACCAAAGGGAAGGACCTGAAAATTTACCTTATTGAACCTGATCCCGTTGACCTCAGCCCATTAATCCAGCCTGTCCAGATCCCTCTGCAGAGCTTTTCCACCCTCAGCAAATCAACACTCCCATGCAACTTGGTGTCACCCGCAAACTGACTGAGGGGGCACTCCATCTCCTCATCCAGATCACGGATAAAGATATTTTACAGGGCTGCTTGTCCCCAGTACTGGCTCCCAAGAAACACCTTGGAAAATGCGTGACCAGCCACCAGCTGGATGTAACTCCATTCTCCACCACTTTTCATTCAGGCAGATTTTTACTCAGTGAACAGTACATCCATTTGAGCCATGAGAAGCCAGTTTCTTCGGGAGAATATGTGGGAAATGGTGTCAGACACCTCACGAAAGCCCAGGTATGCACATCCACAGCCTTTTCTTCATCTGCTAAGTGGGTCGTCTTGTCATAAAGGGAGATCAGGCTGGTCAAACAGTACCTGTCTTTCTTAAACCCATGCTGGCTGGACTAGTCCCCTGTTTGTTTTGCACATGCCATGTGATGGAACTCAAAATGATTGCTCCACGAGCTTCCCCAACACCAAGAGCAGGCTGACAGGCCTGCAATGCCCAAGATCTTCCTTCCAAATCTTCTTGTAGATGGACACCATACCGGGTGGCCTCCAGTCAGCTGTGACATTCCCAGTTGCCCAGGACTACTGGCAAATGATTGAAGGTGTTTCTCTACCCATGGGTAGACCCCTTCCAACCCGTTGGACTTGTGTGTGTCACTGACCATTTCCTCCTGGATTATGGAGGCTTCATTCTGCTTCCTGTTAATGTCTTCCAGCTCTGGGGCCTGGGTGCCCAGAGTTCAACTCCTGTTGCTGTCAAAGACTGAAAAAAAGAAGGCATTATTACCTTGGCCACAGTGATGTTTCCCTCTGGATCCAGTAAAGGATGGAGATTCTCATTAGCCCTTGTTTAGTAGCTGATTATATTTTTTTTATCTTTTACAGCAGTTGCCCGTACAAATGTAACAATAAAACTGATCACTTTTGAGATTTTTGTCATGTGCTGTAGATTTGTCATGTTTGACCTACTGGGATACCATTAAGCAAAGCAAGTAATACATCTGCTATTATATTTATTAAAAATGTGAATGATGCTCAGAAGTATGCTTTTAAATTGATTTGGGAGAACAAAACTGTAAGTATTAAGAAAGGCAGCCGGTCTGTTTCCTTCAATGACTCCTGTGTTTCACTGATCAATATCAGAAGGCAAAAAAAAAAAAAATACCCTGCAAGGAAAGTATTACAATCTTGGCTGAAAGAAAAATAAGTATGTGCCAGAAGATGTAAAATTTTTCCTACTTATTTCAAGTGTTAACATATATTTTAATGGTTAATGTTGCATTACATTGAATTTTCTAGTCAAATAACATCCACATCAATGCCAAGAAAATCTTAAGATTCAGCCTTCTACTATGGTGAAAGTTCTTTGGTCCAAATAAACATTGTTTTTTATTATTCCACAAAACAATCATTACCCTGAAGTGCTAAAAGAGAAGACATTCATCACTAACAACATTTTCTGTCTCCTTGCATTCAGTTCAAATTCTTAGGGTGAAGAAGTTGAACTGCTCTGGTGAGAACATATTTCAAATGCTAAGGTCTGCTTTGTTGTTTTCCTTATTGTCTTCTATACTCACCCCCTTACATTTATTTATAAATATTTGAATTATTTTCCCCTATTATTCCTAGACAGTATTCCATTAAAATTTCTGATTATATTTCTTCTACTGGGGCACTGAGTGTAGCAAAAGTGGTGAAGGCATTTTTTGGCCTTTGTATTTCATAAACGTAAAAAGGCTGTTTTGGAGGAGCTAGAGAGTGAACTCAACTGTCTTTGCACAGAAAGACATTGGTCATATAGCTTCTTCACACCGACCTCAGATATACCTTAGAGGGTGGTCTGGCACTGCTCTTAAATCACAGTGAGCATGAACTGGTTCCACTTGTAGAGAAGATTGTTCCTCTATATCACATCGTCCTGTCCCAATGTCAACACCTTTAAACAGCACTTCAGGGGAAACTCGGGGACCTTGGATGGTTTGAGACCACCTAGCAGTTAACAGAGGAGAGTCTGTGCCTCCCTGCTCCTCTCCCAGCCACAAGCTTAACCTCTCACTGCTGCGGCCTCCAGAGTCTTCATCCTCCCCTGAGCTGATCAGACAGAAAATTAGCCATATAAAAAAGTGAATAATTTCTGTAGTTTGTACTTCATTAGTTCTAAAATATCTGTCTACCTCGCACTAATTTGTAAATGAGAATCCACATGGAGAAAGGAATTGAAAAAAACTTGAAAAAAAATCTAAAATATTTTCTCTTTTCATAATGAAAATACTGCTAAGTTTCTGCCTCCTAATGATTTCCATCTGTGCATCCAGGATTTGAAAATACTAAAACTGTCATACAACCCCTTAGATATAAGCTTAAATACATCTGCAAACAGACCTATGTTCCTCTATCCCATTGATGTTTATCTCTTTATCACTCCTTCATCCAGCTGCATCTTGTTAATGATGAAACAGAAAGAGTTTTAAAGGATTTTGAAATCGTTAATTTAAATGTTAGCACCCTAAGATGAGTTCTTGCAGTCAGGGTAAGCACTAAATTTGCTTGGGTTTTTTATCTAGAGACTTCCTAGCTAATGACAGAAAGATTTCTTTCATGTGTAAAAATATAATACTATCTGTGGAGTTGATATAAGACTTGGAAGGGCACTCCCAGAACTTTCTCCAGTTCTAGGAAAACAAATATTAAAGCAGATATATAGCTACGTCAAAGCAAGTGAAGGACTGTGTTGGCAAGGTTATACTAGTTCTTTGTCCTGTCAGTCCTTAGGTCTCCTTGCTGGGACAATTCTGTGTTCAGAGTGGTTATTCTGAATTATCAGGGCAGACATTGTGATGGTTGGTATCCAAATGAGCATAACTACGATGTGGACTATATTACATGTTTTCCTCCAAGGCACTAGCATCCATGTAAGAATGCCAAGGCTTTGCACAAGGCTTTCAAAAATCAATACATTTGCAATCTTGTAAAGCGACAAGAAATCAGATGATAATAAAATTACCATGTAGTACCCATATGCACACACACCGCATAAGTCTGGCTTGAATCATGGATACCCTTAAACTAAAAATAAATTTAGCTGTGCTTTTGCTTGAAGCAAACAGGAACTGCTCACAGATGGTGTGCATTATTTTCCAGCCTACGCCATTTCTATACCCAGCAGCTCTAACCAAAGACAATAAAAAAGGAAACTCATCCTTTTTATCTGATAATAACTCATAATGGTCATGTCATGTTTTGTAAATTAGAACATAAATTTGAATACTTTTCAAAACTTTTGACAATATATCTTATACAGCATAGAATTCATGATACATAAAGAAAAAAGATATTTTACTGCATGGAAATATGCCTGTTCAAATAAATTTTTATTTTGATGACAGGTATACAAGCTGTTGTTATAGCACCTAGAATTTAGAGAAGATTTGAGGTACACTTACTCTGTTCTTTGTAGCTCAGGGACAAGCATCTGCATATAAGTGAGCAGAAGTAGAATTTTGTGTAAGACAACTGCCATTTCTCTGAGTGCCCAGGCAATGAGTGGACCAAAATTGAAGAGAAGGTAGGTTTCATTTGCACTGTGAGTTCATATAAGTAAATACAGTCTTTTTTTTCTTTTCCCAAAGATGCTTGTAATTGTGTAACTGTGCAGAAATTGTTTGTTACTACCTTACATGCACAAAACCCCAGTGAACAGAGTGAAATATCTGAATGCAGTATACTGTAAGTGCTTTTTGTAAGCATCAGTAACTACATCACAGATAATCAGAAATGACAGTGTTGTAACTGTGCTCAGGCTTTAGTCTCAGGCTGATTTAATTCTATGATTGTTTAATACACACACTTGCCTGGAACCTTATGTGAGAAAGGTTTGAAGAACATTCACCTGCTTTTCCAAATACCTCATTTTAGTATTAACCTCCTCAGGCTCCCCATCTGACTGGCTGAGAGTCAGGCTCCATATGAGAACAGTATAGAACAAGAGGCTCTACTAAGTTTCTCTCAGCTGTGCTAAGGAGAAGCTCATTTCTTTCCTTTGAAGACAAACAACTAGTCTCAACTACATCAAACAAAGATTAGAAGAACCTGTGTGGCGTCCTCTGTTTCTCATTTGCAAAAGTTAGGTAATCATCATGATTACTTATTTTATTGTTTTTTGAAAACATTTGAGGCATACCAGGAGGAAAAAGCTATGGAAATGTGTATTACTACTATCCATCATGATCTGAGGCTTAAACTAGTATCTGTAACTTGCAGCAGAGGCATAATTGCTAACCACTCGATAATTTATTTCATATAATACTTTCCTATTTCTCTCTAATCTCTTCTCTTCTTTTGATTGTCTGTTTTCTTCCTTTCTTAGGCTAAAGTTGAAATGGCTGGTACAGCTGGCATAGAAAGGCTCTTCCTCTTACTTTTTCCCCTGAAAATTTCTCTAAAATCACGTCTTCTTCTTCTTCTTCTTCTTCTTCTTCATGCGGAGACACTAATTTCCAAAGCACAAGGAGAATAGTCAATTATGACAATGCAGCGCATCACTATCTAGAGTCTGAAAGACACCTGTTTAATGTGATTAGACTGAGCAAAGAATGAGCAAAGGTAAAAAAATTTTCCTTCATGAGAAATAGATTACATGGATTTTCACCCTGAAAAAAGGGACAAACAGGGCCATGAGGCCAGTAAATTGTAGAGATTAATTAAAGTTGTGTGGCATAAAGAAACTTAATAGGAAATTAGCAGTTTCTGTTTCTTGTAATAGAGAATTTGACCTTATAATAAAATAGAAATTAAAGAAAAACACCAGAATGAAAACAAACTAAAGGAAGTGTTTTTTACATAATATATAATTATGCTCTAGAACTGCTCTCTTCAGGTGACAGTCTGCTGTGTCTCAAAAAGCACTAGATCAAATTAATATTTAAAAAAACCCTTTTTCTTAGATCATCACATGGATTCAATTGGGTTTTTTGAAGGCTATTATCATCTCTGGGCAGAAAGTAAGTCTCAAATATTTCTATAACGTCGCAGCTGGACAAAAGTACCAAAGCCAAAAAGTAACTTTTTCCTTTTGTCACCACAGCTTTATATGGTAAGACAGTTTCAGGGAAACTGCATTGAGTTCATTTGACTGTAAATATTTTTGTATCTACTGAAGAAGCAGGGAAAGAGAAATTCAGGAATACTGGCCTCCTTCTTTACTAGATTTCATTACTTTATGTAAAAACTAAAGTGTTGTCATCCTGACCCCAACTCCTGTGACTTTCTAATCAAAAGGCAAAGTCACAGGAAGAAACAAATCTAATGAGACACTTAAAATTAATATTTGTAAAATATAAACCAACTGAAAATCGATGCAGCCTGTAAAGGTCAAGCATATCCAGTGGCATGTGTCTTGTTAGGCATGAGTGCACTCTGCATAGACTAATGGGGTAGCTCCTAAACAGCATTCTTGCCATTCACTGAGAGATAAGAAAGGAATTAGACTTTATTTCCAAGAGATCTCTTAGTACCTGACAGTTTTAGGGACAGTAATTTCTGGGGTTTTCTGCTTACATCTTTTTGATCAAAAGTGATGGCAGTGATTTGTGGATTTATGGATGAGTGAGGTAGGAAACATCCAGAGAATTAACTCGTGCAGTACCTAACAGAACTCCCCTAACATCTTTTTTTCCCTTCCTCATTCATCCTGTCTTTTAGGGTCATTTGTTCTTTAGGTGAGTGGTTTTGAACCAGATTAACAGATTTTCAAGCACTGCAACCCCTTGTTTTGTGAAAGTGAGAGCAATAATACCATTAAAAATATCCAGGCACAACCAGAACACCCCAAAAGATGTTTGGCTTCCTCATCAAAAAGCCCTTTCCAGTTCCTCAAACACCTTTCTGATTTATTTTATGGGAGGTCCTGTGGAAGATGGCCAAACTGTTATAACTTAAAATAGGAAGAAACAGGAAGAAAGTTTGGGGGACAGCTGAGTACAGCTGTTCTTTATCTTGACTACAAACTAAGTGAAAAAACATTTCTTGGACTCTGTGTGTTGTTACTATTTTCCTAGGACTTTATTGTCTGTAATTTGGAATTGAGTCTTCTTCATTAAATTGTATCAAAGGGTCTCTCTTCCTAATTACTTTTTGCCAGTCCAAACACTGTACAGGAAAGCATATGAAGTTAGTGGACAAATATCAAGGAATTCAATTGTGAACCCAACCGAGATATCTTTTCTTTTAACAACTGAGGTTCTTGTCCCTTCATTGTGCTCACATAATTCCTTTCCTCTGATATTTTTTTACTTTCCTGTTTTTTTTTCCTTCCTGCTTACTACTGAAATAGTTTTTTTGTGAATTCTGGAGGTGCCAAAAGCTCTTAATCCCATTCTTCTAATTTCACTTTGAAAGAGTAGAGAGAAACTGTTTTACACAGTGGAATAGGCCTCTAACCCTCACAGGACTCTTTGTCTATACTTAGTAACATATGCTCCAGTCACTAGAGTTGCTCTGGGAAAATTGTGTATTTCTGGTGGAGAAATAAGGGATAAAATATGTCCAAGTATGTTTCCCTGTGCAATTTCTTTTTCTTTAATAACAAGAAAACCAAAAGCACTATGCTTCAGTCTTTGGACATTGGCCTTTGAGTCTTTTGTCTCTCTGCTATTTCAATGAAATAAAAAGGGAAGTGGGAGATGGGTAAATATGACAAAAACTGAATACTCAACTATTTGAGGTATTTTTTCTCCAACTCCAAATATTAAGTTGAAAAGCTATTACAATTTTTAACATGAAGGTCAAAAGTTTATCCTTCTGAATTTAAAAATCTATTTTTCAGTATATTAAAAAGAATGTGGACAAAAATATACAGGGGCAATCCCAACAATTGCATACATCTAGGAAAAGTTATTTGTGTCTTGAATTAAATTAATAACTGAACCACAGAAAACAAATCTAAATTCTGTCAAAGCACACAGCTGTAAGGAAACCTTCATTTCAGTTAATTAAGGGAGGAAAATAAGTCCTTCTAGGTTACTACTCAACCCACAGTATACATCTAACATAGCTGCTTTTAAGGTGCAATATATCTAACCTGTTACTCTCTGCTGACAGGAGGGGAGCACAGAGTGACTTAGCCAAATGTGTGATGTAGGTTTCTAAAGGTAAGAATTATACCCAGAGTAATGCAAACCCTATTGCAAAAGTAAAATATCAGCACTGGTAGACACCATGGAAGTTGGCACAGTCTGTGCCTGATAAACCATACTGAACCACTGGAAAGACTGCATGGTGCTTTAAAGGCATAAAGTGCTAAAATCATTATCTTCTGAATGCGAGAGAAAAAAATGGTTGGTTGCATTTTTTCTTTCTCTCATTTCTGTGCAAGATTCTCTAGAGTTGAAAGTGTTTTGATATCTCTCTAACCTAGCCAGAAACACAAGGCAAGAACTATAGAAACCAAGATATTTGGTGATGGGAGGGGTTCACTTTGATATTTTTATCCTTATGAGTTTAGTGAACGCCACAGAACAGAGGTTCTTAGTAGGCTGATCCAGGCGTTTTGTGAGCTTTGCTGAATTCTAGCTGTCAAAATTACAAAGTCTCTAGTGCAACGACTACTTTTGTAATCTGCATTTCTATACAGCCTAGCACAGCACAGTCCTGATTTTCATCTGTGCATGGCTACCCTGCCAGAGTAATGATAATAATAATAATAATAATTAGTCTTATGATAAGTCTCATGCAGTCTCATTCATACTATGGAAACAAGTTTATATAAAAATTTAGGTTAAGAGAAAGACATTGGTTTGACATTCATCATAGCAAGGCTTTTTGAATGACATATATGTAGGGCTGTCATGAATATGTAAAACATTGTGATCATTGTCATAATTAGATCGCTTTATATGAAACAAGCTGGCCATAAAATAATGAACTGGTAGTAGTTGTGATAACATATATAAATACCAAATGTAACTTAAATTCAGCCTTAAAATGGTCCTTTCAAGTAATTTTTAATGAGGTAATATGTTGAAAAATGCCCTTGTTTCTCATTGTGTTTCTACATGCAACCTGTGACATAGCAGTCTTTCAATTTTGAGATACTGTCTGTATTAGTAGGTACCAATTTGAACATAAAATAGGATGAAACTAATATTACATTTTCTATGTTCTTTAGTGTTTTGTGCTTGTTGTGGAAAACACAGACAGATTCTTTTGTTGTTGACATCAGAAGTGGGGGTCACTCTGGGCCCGCTGAGTACATTCTGAGCTCAAGCAAAAATTGATTTCCTTTTTTTAAAAAGCAGCTGGCATTACAATGAGTAGCTTTCTTTCGATTTTTCTTTTCCACTGAAGCATTCAGTGAATGCAGCAGGCATAATAGGCTGAAGTAAACAGTGTCAGGTTCTGTTATATCACGAGCTCTTTTAAACTAAGCAGACAAGCTATCATCAGTGCCTGAAACCCTGTAAATGGCAGCAGAGACTGAAAATGAGTTTGTCTCCTGACAAGTGTTTTGACGACATTTTAAAGAATAGAAGGAGATGCTTTGCTAATTACTGTGGCTGCCACATGTTCAGTCATGATACTGTTTCATTAATGAGCAAATATAAACAGCCTGTATAAGGAAGCAATAGAACTAGGGATTCAATGAAATATGTGCCAGCAACTCAGACCATCATAAACAAGAAAAATACAGGCATATCCCCTTTTGTTTTGCCTGTGTTCACCTTTATTCATTGAAGGAGCCAGAGCCTCTCTCAAATGCTTTGGTAAAGCAAGAGCTGTCTGCAGTAGGGCAAGCTAGGAACAGTACAGAAAGGATACCGGTGATCTTTTTGTCAATAAATTCACAAATTTGGGGTAGATATCCATTGACAGGAGTGCAAATTAAAAAGCAGTATTTATAGCAAGCAGTGCAATCAGGCCTTCTGCCTAGTCTAGCTTCAGTCTTGGTGAGGCATTACATTAGAAGACTTGCAAAGCCACAGGCAATTGGAATTAGACATATTGCAGCAAGAGAGTCCTAATAATACATGACAACTGGAAAGCAGTGCTTCAGCTGACCACTACTCTTTCTGCAGTGGGCTTAAACAAGGGGAAGTTTTGGCTGGGTTCAGGGTTCACTCCAAATAGTAGAGCACCTTTTCATTCATTAAGAAAAATACTTGGGAAAATAAAAACAAAATACACACATACCTTTATATGTATATATATATATATATATTTATTTATTTATACATATATATATATATATACACATATATGTTAAAAAAACCTTTAAGCTATCAGGTTGCCAAGAACTAGATCTTAGTGGATGATGCCTGTTCGCAGTGTAGGACAGGGACTTCTAGTGTTACTGATCTTTGGAAATCAAAAAAGAACATCTTTTTTGTCATGTTTCTGTTCTTTTACAACACAAAATACAGGGGCATGTTGGGACCTTTTTTTTTGCAGCTGGCAGGCGGGAAAGGAAATCTCTTTGTTTGGTTTGTGAAATTCCTGGAATTTTGTTTACATAAAGTCCCTAGCAGCTTTTATGCACAGTGCATATCCAAATGCCACGTTATCCATTGAGACAGAGAAAATTCTTGAAGCTTCTCTAGTGTCCTGCGATTGTAAGTTCCAGCCCCCTTCCTTGTTCTTCTTCACTTTCTTCCAAAGTACACATGCCACTTGTCAAGCTAGAACAGTGCCTGTTAAAAAAATCCATTTGGAAAAAATGTATTTTTAAAAAATCTACACTAAGTAAAAATATAACTGATTTTTTTTTAGAAAAGTATATATTTATTTTTATGTACTTTGACACTTTTAAAACATTTGTAATAGCATGAACAATAAGACAGTGTTACTGAATGATACTCAGATCATGAGAAGACATGAGCTGAATGTTATGTAAATGGTTTAGAATGTGGAAAGCATGTTAGGATATTAAGGTGAAAATATCAAAGTGATAAAGTGGCTGGTAAAGGAAACCCACTTTCAGAGAGCTTAAACACCGCAAGTCAGATCAAACTGAACACTAGATATAAAATTAGGTATAAGAAGGGATGGAAATGCACTGAAGTTGCATACATCAAAGGCCCCATCTCAGTGTTTAAATTAGGTAGGGGGGTTTTTTAAATTTTTTTTTAGTCCTTGTCTTCCAAAGCTTTGTTAAATCATTGTTTGTTATTACATAGAGTCAGCAAAAACCATAACTGGTATAGTTTTTAGTTTGCGTAAACATATATATATATATATACATATATATATATAGTAATAAATTGTATATATATATATATAGAGTAAGGTAAGCTGTCAAGAATATAAATGAAAAATAAACACCCTAAATGTAGCTATAAACTATATGTGTAGGTTCAGAAGTTTCTTACTTTGTTTGTACTTGTTGAAGTTATAGATGGGGCGAGATTAGAGTCTTTTGACATTGGAAGTGATCTCTTTCCTTGCTATGAGATGTGGCCACCCTTTACCACTCAATGTGTAGACAAGTTTAGAACAGCTTCTCAATTCCTAAGTAACTAGAAAACTAATTACTAAATTCGTTACTAAGATTTATGTTCTAGACTCTAGAGCAGGAATCTAGTGTTAGGACTGCTGTATTGCTGGAGCCTCTGGGGAGTCTTTGAACAGACAGCTTAAAATACAATTTCTCTTCTGACATTAATGCTGGGTTACAGGACATTACCCTACTGCCAAAGCATACAAGAAGACAGGCTGACATTTTCGAACAGTGCTGAAAGGATTTAAATAATTTCTATGAATCTTCTGTTGTTTTTATCATGAGCCTCAGGAAAACAGATATAAATTATTTCTCTAGAGGATTATAAATCTTCTCTTGCATAAAGTAGGCCCTTTATAAATTAACAAAGTTTTGTTTGTTCATTTGTAGAGATTCACCTTAAGGAAATAATGGCATTTATACCAAAAACCTTCATCTCATTATCTGCTTGACCATATAATACACTAAAATAGTGGGTAATGCTGAGAACTTGATTTTGACCAAAAAGGAATTGCACAAACAAATGTAAGAGCTATTATCCCATAACAGCCTTCTGATTTTTTTTTTTAGTGACATCTACATTTGTTACATTTCTGTCAGCTACCATTCAAGCTGCTCCTTTTGACCCAGTACAGTAATCTGTGTGGATTGTGAAGCTACATGACTTTTGAATCAGACACCACAAAAGACAGGATGTCTCATAGAACTGTTCAGTGTGTCCTGACCTGTTTATTTGGGACAGGATATGAATATCCTCAGATGATACTTTTATCATTAAATGTGGCATCAGTGACACTGCTGAAAATTTTCCCTTTCCAGAAGTCTGTAAGGTTGCTGCCTTTTTTTCATGTACGTATTAACCTTTCTTTTTGTTGTTGTTTTTCTTGGGTCCTAGCTCCAAAGCTTATTGACCTGGGGCTGTAATTTTCACTCAGCTTCCATAAATGAGAAGATACTTTACAGTTTCTTAGGAATGCTACCTCTCTTTGTTAGCAACATATCTGAGACTTATTCTCATGGTAGGACTTACCACAAGGAACAGGGGTAACTGTGGCTGCAGAGCCACGTTGTGGTATGGTTTTGCAAAAGAAATCTTTCATTGCCCATATGTACTGGTCTTTAGAGTGTCTAAATCTCCATGGCAGAGATCCAAGACTGAAGATGTAACCTTACAAGTGTGATTTGGGAAAGCAACACTGTCTCTGAGCCATGGTTACTGTGGCTATGACAAATAACTAGTGAATTGCTTTTTCCTTTACAAAGACAGTATTCACATAGGCTTAGGGTACGTGCTTCTGGTGACAAATTGCACTTAAGAATTAATTTGGTGTTACAGTCTATATTCTGTGCACCCATCTAAACAGAAATTCAATTTTTTTAAAGCAAAACATAATTATATTGTCTTTCAGTTTTCTAAGGGACAAAAAGGACTTATTCCGGGTAATTTAAAAGGTCATCTGAGTCCTTCCAGGATGACACTTTTGGCTGACTGGATGCTACTAATTGCTTCTGAGACCAGTTTTGTCATGAATATTGCAGTCTAAAGGCACACTGTGTATGGAGTCTTGACAACAGGAATATATATTATAGGTCCTGAAAATGAGGCTACAAGAGGCTTTCCTCCTTTCCCTACAATTCCACCGTGGCACCGAAGATCTGATTTTGTCATACCTTGGGGAAGATATAACAAGCAGGCATTTCTGAGGGCTTGCACTTCTGAGGGGAATGTAATTACTAAGGAAATTAACTTCACAGCCAAAGATTGTGGTGTCATGATAATTTAGAGTACTAGGAAGTATGTTTTCTGAGCAATCACTAATCTTGTTTTCGCTTTGTTTTTTTGTTATCACATAATATCATTCATTAAAACTGATAACAAGAATTGCTTCTCTTTAAATTTCCTACCCAGTCTCACTTTAGCTGAGCTAAAGTTTCCTTGGAACAATATATTACAGTCATGCTCAATTGACTTTTGTTATAAAAGTGATAAATCTTTCGTCCAGGTTTATTCTTAGCAGTCCTAGAAACAGCAAAAAATTTACAGTGCTGGTTTCTACCTAAAATAATTGTGCATGCCTACCCTAGTTTTCAAGCACAACCTTTCTGAGGTTGATGAAAAGCAGGTTACTGAATTTCTTTCATAAGAGAAAGCAGTCTTTGCCTTTGGAGTCAAGAGGAGGTTAGCAGAGAGCAAAGGTGTAGACTTTCACTGTTATCAAATCCTCTTCTCATTTTTTACTGATTTTCCCACTGTGGTTTGCAGCAAGTGAACATGTTGACTTCCAGGGCAATTGTTTCCCTGCTGTTTAAGTCCAGTGTTATAGCTACTGTTCATAACAGAACAAATACTTTGGTCTTCCTTCAGACAAAACTCTTCTGTATGGGTTAATCCACTGTGAACAGAGGAAATTTTGTGAGTTTGGATCCACAGTGCTTTTTCATAATGTCTTCCCTTTGGGATGGCATGAGGGAAGTTGTTTGCCAAGACCCTCTCCTATTTTGGAACATAAAAGAGTGAAGTGTGCAATGGAGGAAAGCTTTCATTCTATTCACAGTCTGTTCCTTAAATTAAACTACTGAAAATACAGCAACATTATGCTTACTAAGGAGGTGACTCATTTAAATGGCATCACTGGTTATAGCTATTACGTGTGCAAATGGAACCAAAAAAGCAGAAATAAAGATGAGTTGCATTTTCCTCATCATGATCTTATGAAATGTGTGCTGTTCTATCGAAAAAAATGCCCTGGCTTCCCAAAGAAATGTGTTTTAAAACAGTCATATAATAAGAAGGACTATGAAACTGTACCACTCACTGTTCACCCAACCAAGTTTTTACCTGTTTTGCTGGAAGAGCAGTTAATCAAGACCAAAGCTCTGTCAGCTGCAAGAAATGTCATAAATACAATTTTGCGAAAGTGAAAGATACGCTCAATGCATATAATGCGAACACTTAGACACACGAAAAGCATTACATGAATACATAGGAATAAAATGAAAATAGCATGTTACATTATAAGTTCGTTTTTACTGAAGCATTAAAGAGTCGCATGACAGTGTATCTAGGCCTTAGGACAGCAATCACTTTGACAGCCAGGCTGAAAAATATGGCTATTTCTCAGAAAAGAAAAAGAGGTAAAATTGATCCAGTTTTTGACTAGTGACAATGAAGGTAGAACACGGGTGATGGCTATCGTAAGCAGAAGTTTTTATTTCAACAGTCTCTACTCACATGTGTTACAAAAATGAAGACTGGAAGTCAGCTGAAATGCCATTTGTATGTCTCTAAATAGTAGCAGTTTGGCTGCTAGAAAAATTTACTGGGTTTTAGTCACAATGAGGCACAATATTTAGGACTTTGTACAGCCTCAACATCCAGAAGTCTTTAACAGTGTGCAGTCTGTGTAGGTTTAGGAAATGAAGATATTTGTTACTGAAAGTTAGGTGAATGTAGGGAATAGCAAATATAAGCAGTGTTTGCATAACTCACAAGGTCTGAGTTGCAGATTGGAGTGTGCACACTGATTAACAGATTCTGTTGTGTTCACAAGTGGTACTGAGAAAGAGCCTGCATTGTCAGGCATTTCTTTCCTCAACTAATGTGACACAGAACTGTTTTATAAGCAATTTTCCATCAAAATCTAAATTATACTAGTATGTATTTCCAAACTTCGTAGAATAAACCTTCTGTAAAATTTGCTTGTTTTGAATTGGAGTAACTAGGGCAAAAATTGAATAGTGCTGTCCTAGAGGGGAGATTACAACTTCCTTGGTCTGCTTTGAAATTTAGGAAAAACATGGTTGGCACAAGAAAGAAGATGTATCAGAAAATGTACAAATCAGCTCACAGCATTTAAGATTTCATTGAATTCTTTAAACTTAGCAAACAGAAAACATACAATTAATAAAAATCAAACTTTCTCTGGAATCTGTGGCTTGAGACAGGTCCTAGATGTCAGTTAGAGGCTATATTTGAAGAGGCACTAAAGAGCTGTGGTTGTAACACTAGTGCTCCAGGTTGTTAGATAGTAAGAATTAAATCTTCCCAATAAGTTGTTATAATAACAGTATTCTAAGGGAAAAAAATGCTATTTCTTTCCATGCTTTGCTGACAAGATTTCACAGAAAAAGACAGAACAGCATTTACCCTTTCTTGTCTTGTTGTTTTCTCCTATTCCAGTTGAAGTTACTGTTAATAATTATAAACTTCACCATGCTTGTGTTTTCTCACATTTTATTTCACTATGTTCTACATTGGTTTTATCACTTAAATTTTAATTACAACAAAATTATCTAGATTCTCCTATACCATACTTTTCAGGGAAAATTTTCATTAAAAAAGTGAGAAGGATAACAACGTGAACTTCTCAGCTGATGAGTTAGATAATGGTTCCTGTTTTTCTAAGATGCTATTAATAGTGTGCTTTTTTTCTTTTTAATATGGTCAGTAAAAAGTGTACGGATGTTGTGTGGCAGTCAGGTGAAAGTTAAAGATCTTTTGACCAGTGTAGCTGGTTTGTCACAGTTTCTGGGAATTGAACAAATAATTTTTAATCCATTTTGTATTTTCCATCAAACAGTTAATGGCCTGAAGGTTTGGAGGGGTCTAAACTGAAGTGTTATGAATATTATTCAATATCTGCTAATGTTTTATTAACCTACTTTACATATTCTGGAGTCAGTAGATTGCATCTAGGAAAAAGAGGTCAGTGGTCTCACATCAATAGGAAAACAGAAAGCTTTTCTTTTTGAGAGATGATAAGCAAAATAGGGACAAGAAATTTGGCTTATGCTAGGCTGAAGGGTAATGAAGTTTCCAGGAAAAAGGCATAGCTGCATTTTCCTTCCCATCTGGGTGGTTAATATATCAGGTCACAGATCCTGTGTGTTGATGATTCATTCTTGTTCCTGGACCTCCTCTGTGGTATATCTGCTTGGATAACCTCCACCACTTGAAGCCAAAAGCCACAGCACCTACCTTAGTGCTTTTTTTATTTCCTTTTCTTTTTAATCATAGTGAATGAGTGACTCTCTCATTGCTTTTCTTGGTGATGTGACAACTTTATAGCATAAATTAATTTTCTTATTCCTACTATATCTTCTTGCCATGCAAACTTCTAAAGAGTATTGAAAACATAGGCTTTTCATTGCTTGTTCCTTTTCAAACCTCACTTTTGCTACTACTGCAGGCTTTCCCAACAACAGAAAGTTACAAGCTTCCCAAGGGATAAGTTTTATATGCTTGTTCAGATGATGTCAATATCATCATACTAAATTACCAGGATATTATGAAATTTAACAAATGTTGTTAAAACATATTTTAAATATTGGTGCTTCCATTAAAATTTGTGCCAGGTGCTCATTACATAAAACATTATAGGTGAATGGTTAAGTAGAAAGTGTGAGAAGTGTCTCTTTTTGTTATTTTTGCCTTAGTCTGATCATTCATATGTAAGAGAAAATGGGGGAAGGCAGAGGTAGGCCTGGCATCTCTAAATGTGATACCACCTGAGCTGACTGTAAAATGGGGACTGTAGACTGTATTGCTGAAAATACCAAACAAATCATTAGATAAACCATAGTGAACACTGGAGCCTCAATTTATCTCTAGATGCCTGGTCAAGCTGTTCCTAGAGACTGGAAAGAACCAGAACAATAGCTCCAGACCATCAAGAAAATGAACTTGTGGAAGTCTATCATCCAAATGAAGCCAACTGAAATTCTAACTATGATTTTTTTAAAAAATGTAAATATTGAAATACCTATATTTATGAAGCAGGACACATGTAATCACACACAAAATACAAGACTGAAACATAAGGAAACTACTTTCATATCTAATTTTTCAATCTTTTTTTTTCATCCTGGTCCAGAAGTAGCCTAAACAAAAAATCTGGATTTGACCACCCCTAAGTTTTGAAGTACCAGTGTTCCGCATGAGCAATTAATATATATTGTTACTAATACATAAGCCACACATCAAGAATAGTCCAAATAAAAACACTCTCTGACCACCTTTAGTGTATAGTATTTCCTTGGACAGGATCTGTTAGTGTAGGCAGGGCAATAAACTGTACAATAGGAAAAGAAAACCAATAATAATTAATATTTGTCTAGAATGTAATAATAAGAGAATCCCTTTCTTATTCATTATGCACAACAGAAGAGTGCTGGTGCAAGCGGAACATCTTTTTAATCTAGTAAAATTATGCTTTTGCACTGAAATCAAATAGCATAAAATAATAATTCAGTTTTCCTTGTAGATCCAAGTTGAAATATAAATGGTTCAGATTAGGCCATCTCAGAGTTTCAGTTTTTCTCAGCCATTTAGGAATGATTGTCTTTAACCTCGGGAGGTTTGAACTAAGCCTCAGCCTAGGTTGCAACCTTTATTAGTTTGTCATTCATACAAATGATAGAAATGTTTTGCTGTGACAAATTTCCCTCAATATGATTGACAATCTTTGATAATAAGTAGTCTGAGCTGAGCTAAATTGCAGGCAGAATTTAATTTGCAGTAAAAAGTTATGTCCTGCCCACTCTAAAAAAAAATTAAGAATTTTGTAATTTCATAATCACCTCAAACAAAAACAACACTGCTCAGTTAAAAAAAAATCAGGAATTATAGCATAGTTACATTGCTATGATTCCTCTACATGGTTATTATATTTTATTGCTTTCTTCTTTTTGCCCAGCTGTCCACCATGTTATGGTACCAACTTAAGCAGGAACGTGGAAACATACCACCATGAATGGCCTCAAGTATTGGTGAAATAGGGAGATCCATAAGGGGCAACTTAACAAAATGCACATGGAAAAAAAATGAATAATTCCCCTGCTGTTCTTATTTCCCAAGTTGTGTCTTGAAAGCACAGTTCTCTGGATCCACTCCAGATGTCCTTTCTTCCTGCGTGGGAAGGAGTCCTAAGTCCTGTTCCAATGGCAGTGACTCGAGTTTTGCCTACATGACTGGAAGGCCTTGAACCAGTATTAGAACTATAAAGGTTCACTCACAGAATTCAGACATATATGGTCTCTCATTGCAGTTTCCATAAGACTATCACTCTGACTGCTGGTTGTTGATAAACATGTACACCAAAAGAACTGGGCGGAATCCAACATCTACTAGTATAGGAGCACGTTATAATTGCAGAAATTCAAAAGTTTTCATAAATATTTCAAAGCTTTTTCTGGTTGACAGAGTAATCAGCAAGACTATTCTTATCTTCTCAGAATAAAGAAATCCAAGTTCTGCTGAACTGTTAGCTGTGAACGCGCTCAAGTGATAGAAGAGAGCCAGTTGGTGTGTGTCATTTGGTCTTTAGACTGGCCTTTAATTTAAACTTAGCAGCATATGTTCTAGAATAAAAATATGCCTTTGAGTTTTTTGTTCAGGATAAAAGCTTGGAATTTTTTGTTTAGTTTATTTTAGCTCTTATGGCATGAAAATGATCAGTAAACACATGTACTTCTTTCATCTTTTGGAAACTAAGTTGCTTCAAATTTACACAGAAATTTTGCTGGTTGTTCCCACAGAGCTCATTTTGTTTTTCTGGAATAAGGTTATTTAATACATACTTTATAAAATATCTAGAAAGAGGATGTGGATGAGAGAAAGTGAGAGCTGGAAAATATATATGCAGAAACAATAAAGTATAAAGGAATTTTTTCAAGAAGCTGTTCTCTGCACATTTAGTAGCTTACTTTCTGAATAACAGTCTATGTATTTTTCTGTATAGGTGGCTATGCACAAAATTAAAAGACTTTATTTATTACTGAGCTCGGGCTACAAGCAAAGACACTCCAAAGAACAGATATCTTATTTAATAGAAATGTAGAATATTTAAATTCAGCTGGTGAATGGTAATACATTGGATATTTTCAGAAACAGGCCCTAATATCTTTCACTTAATATGCTAGATGCTGGATACTGCATGTGTCACTTAGGGATCTAGCTAATGTTAGAGAAAGCATACTCAGAGGAAGTGTCTTGCATGAAGAGAAACATAAATATCTAACTCAAAACATAAACCTGGGCTCTGAACACTTGGCACGGTGGCTGGTCTCCAGCACTGGAGCAGGTATATCTTGGTCAAGGTCTGAGCTGTAAATTTGCTCTACAGAACAACACATTCATCCTTAGGCTCCCAGTTTCTCACTTTCAGTTTCCCTGCCTCAAAATGCTTGAAAACTCTCTGCGCTGTCAAAATCCAACAAGTCTCTGCAAAGCACAGTTATGATTATTAAGAATAAAGGTGTGTGAAAATCTGTCACAAACACTACTAAAACGGTGACATTAGTGCTTTGGTTTTATGACTGATTCATTTTGCCTTATGCAGGGAGAAAATTCTAATAACTTGTTCTAATCAGGAAATTTATCCTGCACATAATTCAAGGAATTTAACTGTCAGATAAATGGAAAATTAGGTAGAATTTAAGGAGTGAGCACAACCATGTCATATGTAATAGTCGAACTAAGTGATGTAGAAGACTTTTTAATTTTTCACTTGTTTTTAAAGAGTTATTCCCATGGGAATTTAGTTCTTTGACAGTCAAGGTACTGAGCATTAGTAAGTAAAGGAAATGGTTGAAACTGCAACCATACAAGAACAGCAGTAAATTCACTTCCTTTTGTTATCTCCTTGCAATTCTGTTCCACTTCCGTAATTTCTCCACATTTAATGTGAAATTTAGTAGAGTCCATTGGTATGCCTTTCCCAGGCGGCAAAACTTTCTGTCTCTCATTTTGGGTGTGCACTGCTTTCTTCTCTTTCTTTCTTGTGCTGTCAGGCTTTCTTCCTTCATCCTTCTGCTCTGAATGCGCACATGACTAGGGCTGCCTGGCTGGTTATCTCATTGGGACAAGGAAAACAAGATACCACTCCTCTGGCAGATGAGACCACATTCATGGTTAAGCGCCCAGCATAAGCAGCATAATATAAATTCACTTTGAAAACGGGAAGAAGGCCCATTTTTCTGCAGCAGGTAGATCTGCCACCACTGTCAGAATTGCCTGAGGTCAGGTTTTCCCAGAGGAGTCTTTACCACAGGATGTATTTGTGTATGGAGTAACGCCTCCCTCCATATTTCTGCAAGCTCTAGGAACTGTTTGTTACAGAACAGTCCTCCATGGACAGCTGGATCTCTCACAAACCATTCTTTGATAAATATGCCTATTAGCCAAGTTTTGGTAGCAGTTATTATCTCTGAACTGGGAGCCCAGGTACATGTGGGATCTATGCAGGATGTTTTTTCTGTCGTACCACATGTAGATACCATGTGGGTGTACCCAGATGTTTGTCCTTGAATAACTAACTGTAATTTCTCTTGTGAAAGAAGTAGCAGTTCTTTTTTTTTTTTTTTCTTTTTTCCTTACAATTCATTTGTTGGAAAAATACTTTTGCTTAAAAATTACAATTCAGTTGGATAAAATAGGGAGAAGAAGTGATTTTAGATATTAACTAAGTATTTCCTTCTTAAATAGTCACTGTTTTTGCTGGCTTTCACTTATTCATAAATCATTGATTGTGTTTTCCTTTGCACTTAGGTAAGATCCTTTATATCTTCTTTTATGTAAACTCAATAAAAACTGTATATATGTTGCACTATCACCCTGATGCTAAATGTATTGTTATGGTAAAACAGTAAAAGTCTCATTGTGTGCTTTCCTGGTGTCAAAAGCCTGACAGTCCTCACCTGAGACCTTTGCTATACTGGTGTTGTTATTCAGAGATTCTAGTCTCAATGGAAAAGTGGATAAAATGTTCTTCTTCCTTTGCCTATGAAAATTACTCTAGTATTTCCTTTAAACTATTTTTCTAAAGTACTTAGAGGAAGAAACTCAGGTTCAATTCCCAGTACATGCTGTGCACCTTATACTCTCCTGCCACAATATTTGGTTCTGTCACTGTATTTCCCACTTTTTTGTAATTGCAGCTCATGATTGTCCATTTATAAAGCAACCTGGGGTTTGGCAGTTTCCTAATGAGATGTTACAAGCCCTCATTACAGCTACTTTCAAACAGCTGAATGTGATGTCTTTGGGGTTTTTTTAGATCTTTTTTTGTCATGGGTTTCACTCCAGTGAGAAGGTTAAGCAAGCAGGGATTCTTTTATTTCATTTGTAACCCCTTATTTTCAGTACTCCAAAGAAGGTGATTAACAGCGCAGCCCTAGAGAGCTTTCAGTTTTAAATGTTGAACTCCACCTGAAGCAGTCAGTTCCTCTTCCTTGTTCCAGTTGTAAGTTTTGACAATTTAGAAATACATTTTCATTCTCAGGTACTCTGAAAAATAGCTTCTCTCTAAATCTAATCTTTGGAGAGCTGTCTGATGCCTTTTTCATGTTGTTTGGCAGACATACGAAACAACTGTTAATCATCCTCTGAGTCGTACTTTGCCAGCTGGATCAGAGGATCCTATTTGCTAGGCAGATTAATCTATCTGTTGCTGCTCCATAACCTACTTTGAGGCTTCAGCCCTCATTATGCTGGAAATACACAATGTAGTGATGGAGAGGAATCAGCCCTTTGCACACTCTAAGGCTTCTGTCAAGTCACTGTCTTTGAAATGTTGTAGGACTCTTTAATATTCTAAAAAATAGTAGAATGGTCACCGATAATGATGGCCACCAAAAAGATGGGGCCTTACTTCAAGTTTTGACCTTAATGTCACAGGGATATCAATCTTCATTTGCAAATTGGATATCTTCCTGTGGATTAATTTTCAAGCAATAGAAAACTGGTCTGCTGTTTCTACTGTATATATGAAATAAATAAGTAAATATGTGTTGTAAATGACTTAATTTCTGGGGTGTCCAAACAAAAATACTTTGGCATACATATTTTTAAAGCTCAAATATGCACTATCGAAACAATGTTCCAAATATATTATTGATTTGTGTTAAAAAAAATGTACAAACATTAATTTATACACAGATGTAATAGGGGAAAGCAAGCAAACACACAGAAATACATTCAGTCACATATGTTTGTTTACAGAGAGAAGTGAATATTGGCCTTTTTTTTCTGTGAGGAAGTAATTTTTATCCAAATTTAATCAACTAATACATTGATATTGGTAACTAATAACATTGTCTATTGAATCTCCCACTGCATTTTGCTTTTGTTGCACATCTCCTTAACTTGAAAGTACTGTTGTGGTACCTCTGCAACAATAGTCCTGAACATTCTAATAAGCAATTGCCCATAAAACTTGTCCTACCTTTTAAAGATTTTGCAACTTATAGAGTGATTGAGACAAGAAACAGTAAAAAAACAGATTATATATTTACTAACTACCTGAAAGTCAAGCTAGTTATTGAGTCTTCCCCTGAGGTACCAGCTAGTTATTTAAATAAATTTTTTACCTGAAGGTCATTGAAGTTTCTCGTTTTCTAAGCCCTCAGCTCAAGAAGTGGATGATTTGAACTTTTCAGAGCTCATTGTTATCTCTAACATCAAGGAGATTTTGCATTTACCAAGCGATGTAAAAACCTTTAATATTGTGAGGAAACAGACTGTATGTTTCCAAACCAGGCACCCAAAAAAACTGCACGTACTTCAGGTTTTGGCCTTAATATCTCTGAGATACCTGGCTCCATCTGTAGAACAGGTGAACAGAACAGTTTTACAGCCCCATCTGATGTGAAAGTCTGCAGGAAACTTTAAATAGTGTGCACTAAGTATGACCATAACTTGAATAAAGGGAAACACAACATTATCAAAAGCACCAAATTAAGAGAGAGAATGTTTTTTCCAAGGTACAACTCTCATTTGTGGTAATGAGTAAGTAGTGACCTGTGGAAAATGGCATCTGATTTCACATCATGCCCAATGCATCCTGCCAAACAGACTAGAAAAGAAACTCAAATGATGATGGATTGAAAGACAAATATCACTTACTTGCCCTAAGACTGCATTTGTTGCTCCACTGTGAAACTGTAGTATTTCAATTATAATTTAAATTGTTTTAATTATAGTTTCCTAAGCAATCATTTGCCAGCCAAAGTCCAGATAACCTCGGAAAATAATGAAAAGAATTATTTTTAGCTACACCTCTTACTAAGTTACAGATATGTCTCTGGATTCTTACAGGAAGTAAATGAGAAATGAAAAGAAAAATTGACTTTTGGTTATGTTTGGGTGATGAAAATTAGAAAACTCCCTAATCCTGTCTTAACTCCCGTGTGTCCTTCTTGGCTTGAGTAAAACTCAGTTTTGCTATACCCTGCCTGATTACAAGCATAACACAGATGTGGATTATTCCTTTTTCCTTCTGCCTTGATACTTATTCTCACAGCTGTGAAGGATCAGAACAGTTGTTAAGGTGACCTCTATTAAGTTTTTGGATGGTTTACTTAAAGCATCTAAATTGATATTTTTCATAAATTTTCCTGTACATGTAAGATCTTGACCTGGGGTTCTCCTATCATTCTGGGTGTCTGATCCCATCTAAACCTACTTTGTTATGAAGCCATCAAATTAATCCATTGCATGCTGCTCTTTAATTAGCAGTGATATCAGTTTCAGATCTAAAATTTGGGACTGCTGTGTTTGTCAAAAAATTTTGAAATGAGGGCCCAGCTCTGCTGTGTCACTTCTGTGTTGTGTTACAGGGTGGGTTTTTTTCAACCATCACATGCAATAGACCAAGCCATTATTTTGTAATAGCAAATGTAAATACCCAGACCATTACTGAGGCACTGTTTCCTCTTTATTGGAAGCATGGAGTCAGACTGAATATAGAACAGGAATGTTTCAGCACACAATGGATTTCAAAGACATTGTGTAACCTAGCCATTTTCTCTCACCTCTGCTGTTGTGTCCCGGGTCTGGAGCTGTCAGTGGTTTCCTATGGCCCTGTCACTTGCTAAGAATACCTCTCTTCTTTTTTGGGACAGTGTAGTCTAAAGACTTCATATCAGTCAGACTAGAGTGAAGGAGAGATTTCAGGCTGTAATTGTTCTATTACAAATAAAGGACTTTTTTTCTCTTCTTCGGTACCTTTTTTTTTAACATGGCTTTTATTTACCGATTTTTACTTACACTGTCTTTTTAAATCTCTTTAATATATTTGAGATTATTGCTTTTTTTTTTAATATATATCCAATAACTGCATAATGATACCATTTTGTCTGCATATTCTAAGTACATATTTTGGGTAATATCCTCTGGGATGATTGAAAATCATCCTTTATTTTATGTTACTCTGTTGTCTGGTATCTGTAATACAGCTATTTTTCTTCTGCAGCTGATATAAAGTAAATGGAGAGAATTCTAATTTTACTTTGCTGGTGTATAAATGTGTCATTTCATACAAGTAGCTGTTTTTCTTTGTTGTAACTTCTTTCTCTCTGTTGTAGCCTGCGGCTTCCCTTTTTATTTGATCAGTATAGTTTAGAGCATCACTTCTTCCCAGGAGAAAAACAGGATTTCAAATTGCTACTCATGATTCCTAAGGCGAACTGAAAGGGCACTGACTGAATTAATGTTTCCTTTGCTGTTTTCAGGGCTTATTGGTTTTATTTCCTTTGCTCGTGGATCCATTGTTTTTCTCTACGTCTAATAATGTTTTTATCCAAAGATTGACAATTATTTTTTTCTCAGTAGTTTACAGTTCACCGGAATACAATTTGTTAACTAGAAAATTAATCAATCTGAATATTACCTGACACAAGAGATGAATTTAAATTGCACAAAGCCTAGAGTAACAAATTTCTATCTATATCATCAGAGGGAAAGTCATATAACTTGGTATTCATGTTACCTACTCAGTGTCCCCAGGAACAAATCTTACACAATTGGAACTGTTGCAATGAATTCCTTAATATACGCAAATCCATAAAATGATATATTTTTTGTGTTTGAAGTGGTTTCCTACAACACAACTATAGTTTATAACTCTTAAAGAGAATCTTCTGGTAAATCTAATTAATTTTCCCCTGAGAAAATTCCCAGCATTTCCAGTCCAATATTAGAAACAAAATTTTAGACATCATTATTGGTTGAAGGAGTGTGTATTGTAACTTTGATGTTGGAACTTTGAAGCTATTGGCAAATCTGGCATTGACCTTGAGATTGAAAAAACCGACCTAGACTTTAAAACACTATCTCTCCTCCATACTTATATACAAGAGCATAGATATAGGTTCTTGACTGCCCACATAGGCAACATCATAAGCAGTAACTGAGACTGATAATGTAACTGAACTTAACAGAGAAGACCCATTCTCCTTGTCTAATATTCAGTTGACAAGATCACCTGGCAGAAAATTTTCTGTAGTACAGGTTTTTGTCTTAAGTATAATTATAGGAAATTTATAAAATTATATAATTAATTATAGGAAATGAGATATTGGTGCTCTTATGTTTTCCATCCCAAATCCAACTATATATCATACTACAATCCTGGAATTTAAGAAACTGTGTCTTAGAAGGGTATTACAGCTGAAAGAAAAGGGAGCATACAGACCATCTGACTCCAAATCTTCTTAGGACATTCTGCTAGATGTGTTTACAGTGGGGATGGTGAGACACCGGAAGAAGTTGCCCAGAGAAGCTGTTGCTCCATCACTGTAAATGTCCACAGCCAGGTCAAGTGGTTCTTTCAACAACCAGATCTAGTGAAAGTTGTCCCTGCCCAAGGCAGAGGGGTTGGACAAGATGGTTTTTAAAGATCCCTTCCAAACCAGCCATCCTAAGATTCCATTTTCCTGTATTCCACTGCCTTACAGCTCACACAAAAGGATGATTCCACACAGTTCTGGACCAACAAGTCTCACCATCTGTCTTTCACCAATGACTTTGATGCTTTTAGTGATGTCATGCTTCCACTGATTTATTGACGTTCTGTTTGTCATTTCTGTTCAGGTAACTCCCTCTCAAATAATTTTTCATTTTTCATGTTGACCTGGAAAGATGTTTTTCAGGAAATTCTAATCTAAATATATATAAATAAATAAATAAATAAATAAAAAGAGAAGAAAAAGGAACTCCAATTACCTATGAGGTGAGAAATAAAACATTTTCACAAAGTCATATTGCTGAGAAATGTATTTGTGGTTTTTTCACACCAGTGAGAATATTGTTTGGAGATAGTTCACAAAGAAACATAAAAAAAGCTATTTTCTGGTAGCAATCTATTTATTGTTTTCCATGAAGATGTTCCTTGTCGTGTTCAATAGCACTTGCTCATAATTATTTCCCACTATCAAATGAGAGAATATGTAAAGTTATACATCAATTTCTAGTATTTGGCACTCTGTTCATTTGAAAAATGTTATTAACTTGCAAGTCTGTGTCTCTTCCACCCTTTGCTTTCATCATTGATTGAAATGATGCACTTCCAGTGGATACTCTGATCTCAAGCTGGGCTGAATCTAGACGTTTAAATCTATTTTATATTCATTCTGTCAGGAGGACTTTAAAATTGACTCAGTGCAATGACGTATTTTACTTTCCCTTGATTAGATTAATATATTTGCAGTAAGTAGAGATGACAAGATCAGCTCTCTGGGTCTTTGATTATCTGTGGGAAGAGTATGGAACTGGAGAGGCTGGAAAACCAGGATTAAGCAGTCACTATGAAGTTCTGAATCTGCCATTTGATATAACCTTTGACAGAAAAGTCAAAGCTTGAAAACATGTTTTATAATGACATTGCAGGTCAGGGTCAGATATCCAACTAATTTTCCTTCTTCATATTCACACAAATGAATTGCGTTTGCCATAGTCAGTTCTGTCTGGTCTTTTTAATTAACACTGTATCAAGGCTCTGGCTAAGGGTTTGGTCGGTCCCTGCTGTGAAGGCCATGCTTATGTTTGTCTTCTTCACCCCATAAACTCCATCAGCCTGCTGGTTATTGGTTTTGGGAACACAGACTCTCACTAATACTGAGTACTATTATAAAACAGAGGTCAACAATATATTGTATAGCTACCGCACGAAAGCATTTTAACCATCTGCTGTTTGCTAGGAGCCATTGATATCACCCCACCTAACACTGGATGAAACGTTGTTCACCTTTACAAACAGATGAAAATAACTCTGCTGTTATTGCCAGGGGTAAAGAATTAGTAAGTATGATGTGTGATTAGGCACTTCTCATGATGTCTGTAACAGCTTCCACATCACAGTCCTGATGAGGAAGACATTTCACCTCTCTTGCTGTGTGTTAAATAGCATCCCACACAAAACTGTTTATATATAACTGCAGTGTTTGTCTGCACTAATCTTTATTTTTTGATGGCAGTATGGAAGTTTGTTGGATTATTATCATTGAGTATATTAAAAAACTTGAGAATTGTCTTGGAAAGGCAGTGGCAGATGCTCCACACTGCTTCTTATCTCCTGATTTGGAATGGAAGTGAAAGTCAGCAAGTCCATTTTTTCTGGCATATTGGCTTGGTCATTTGAATTAATTTTTCACTGTCCTTATTAGTTCATGACTAATTAAGAATCATATTGTAAGAACAATATGAAAAACTAGCAGAAGAGTGAAGATTACCGGGCAAAGAAATAAAAAGCAATACCAACCAAAACGGAAACTCAGATAATCTTTGCAGCATTTCTCAGTCATTGCAATCTAACAACCTCCCATCCCTTCCTTGTTTGGAAGACCCGGTAACCTTCCCAATTTTCATGCCTCCCTCACCTCCCTCCCAGCCTCTATGCAGTGTTTCTGTCTCAAGATTCTTTGGAAAAAATGCAGAATCTACAGCCTTTGGTAATAGCAAAACTTATTTTCAGGTAATCACAAAGTAGATGTGAGCAGTCAGCTCTAAACTCAATTTCTCAGAATTGCAATATATCTGCCTTACCAAAGCACCTATGAAAGGTGAATAGGGCTATGCCTACCAGTGCAGCCAGTGAGTTCAGAAATTACTTTAAGGCTATTATTTTTAATAATAGGACATCTGCAGGAGTGAAAATCTGCCTAAGTAATTCACTGTCAAATTTACTTTTTGAATGCTTGAAAATGGCTGCAAGGCCTTTGGCAGCAATGACTTATGTAGTCTAGCTATTCTGTATAATGAAGAGGATTGTTGCCTGCTTCTTTCTCCTTGGCTTCACAATATGACAATGTCAGAGTGACAGCAGCCACGGGTCCCTGGCCTCCTTATTCTAATTCTATCGGATATCAATTGACAACATTACAAAATGCTGACATTTTTTTCACTGACATTACAGTATGTAAAACTTTACCTTGGGATGGACTGCAAAGTTAAGGAAAATGCTGATACAGCCAAAGTACTGCTGGATAATGCTGTTGTGGCAATAAGGGACCTATACTTTGCTAAACAGAAGCACCTCATAGTAACAATAAAGGCATTTTCTTTATGAACATACTTCAAATTGTATTTAAAAGCATAACATTGATTTTTCTGGACTGCATCTTTTCAAAGATTGCTTTGTGATAATGTTCCTTAGTTGTACCATGCTTTTCCAGAAAAAGTCTTCAATGACCTCAACAATCTTCACATTTAAATAATACTCTACCATTTTTCTCAATGCATGGCCTTGCATACATTACTTGAACATTCATTTCTTTCATCTGTAGCAGAGGGAAACCAATGTTTGTTTACCTGTTTAATAAGTATCTTGCGAGAATTAAGGTTTTGATGTTCAGTAACACATTTAACTAATGTAACCAAATGAAGCTAATTAGATGTTTAAGCATTGTTGTTAAGTGGCTGATCCAAGGGAAGATAGAAGTTGTACTTGAAGACAAGCTGGAACCCTAAAATTTGAAGCGAGGAATACCGTTCTGTTTCAGATCATTATGGTCTATGATCATGACGTTTGTATTTGAATGGGGTAAGTGGATTTCAAAGCATTTCTGTGATGCTATAAATTTTGAGTTTTGAGATTTTGAGTTCAGATTAAGTATCTTGGAAGTCAGAGATCCTTGCTGGTTTACTGGGAAATCAGCTTACCAGACCTCTGACCATATCAACAACTTTTCATATAGGGGATCATTCTTCTGTCTGCAAAAATGAATAGCTTGATTAGGCTGCCACTTCTGACTGGGAAGTCAAAATACTCCAAAAAACTAGCCAGAGTCAAAAACTCTAGCTAATCTTCTCCCCTCATGTTCCTCTCAAAAGTATTTGAAGAGCCTCAAAGGAGATTTAAGCATCACCCTGGCAGAAGACAGCAGCTGGAAACGGGAAAACTGTCCATGCAAAACTTATTTTAATTTAGTAAGTCAGATTTCGGACCTTGCAAATTTTCAGGACCTGTTTTCAGGTCATCACACTTAATGTGGTATGCTGCTGCAGGAACTTTTCAGGTCTAAAACTAGGTGTCCTTAAAAGCTGAAGTAATGTTATTATCTAGAGCAGATTTTGATGTGACTAACCTTTCAAATGTATGCTTTTTTTGTTAGCAGATAAGATACCTAAGAATTACTGAACAGTGTTTGATAAAAGGTGCGTCAAGCATGTAGTTAATGTCTGAAAAATAGCTGTAGCAGACACTTTAGAAAAATGAATAGTCTGTACAGGAAATGACTAGCCCCCCTCATCTTCCAGCTTCTTCCCCACAACAATTTACTGACTTTCTGAATTAGATATTGCACATGGACAACTACATTTAATAGACCCCAGAAAATAGGTATTCTTCTGCCTTTTTAAACCTATTTATACATTCAGTCTTGTGTGGGACTGTTTCTATAGTCTTCGTTTTTATGTATCCTATGAAAGAGTACTTTCTTTTATTTGTTTTAAACTTGCAGTGCCCTCTTTCTTTTGAGAACCCATGAATAATCTCACTGTTTTTCATTACTTTATAGGTCTCTATTTAACTTGCATGTGAAAATGCCCCACACAACTTACCGCACATGTGGCCTGGCTTGGTTGTGTTTCTGTATCTTATATGAGAAAAGCAACCAGAACTCAAGTGCAGTGCTCAAGAAATTGGATTTAGACAATGATCAACACGGTGATTTCTATCTACTTTCCAGCTCCTTTTCAATTAAGTGCAAATATTCTACACTCATTTCAGACTGACACTGACCACTAAACTGATGTCCACAGAGTTCTATTCAAGTGATTCCAAGTCATATACACGTTTTCAAAAGCAAACATAACCAATGCATACTATGATTTAGAGGTGCTGGGAAGATAGCATTTACATTTCTGTTATTTTCAAGGGACCTTAAAATAAACATACTCATAGAGCTGTCTTGATGGCAAATTATGAAGAATTAAAAGGATGTCAAATGGCATTCCAGCGTGTATTTTACTGCCATGGTAACACAAAGGTAACTGAGTAGGTTAAGCTACAAATTGCCTACTCAGCTATTTAAAGATGTCAATGAAATAAAGTCACTTAATCAGGTCTATTATTGCTTGTGCTACATAATCAAGACAACCCTATCAAAGACAAAGTCAAAATGCTGGGTGTTTTTGTGTGGTCACTGTTCTCTGTGTGCTGTAACTCTAGCACACAAACTCTGGTCTGTGTGCTCCAGTGTATCAAACATGGCCAATCAATTAATGTTAGTTACTGTCACAGGCTGTTTTGCCACCATGTTAAATAGTAGTTTGCTTTCTTTTGCAAATACTCCACATGGTGAGTTTTCTTGCATCATTTATAATTAAAGCTTAATCTTTTCAAATAAATCTTTTCATATGCTAGATGCATTCCAATTGCACACATCTCCATTAACAATAAAACCAGATGTGCTGAAAAGTACACTCTTGGGTTTTCTACTTCTAACTCAAAATTATATGCATAAAATAGAGTTTTAAGCTGTGGTTGTTGCCGACTAAATGCATTATAATCAAAAACACACAGAACAAGGGTAGTAAATAACTTTTTAAAATTCTTAGCTAATGTTATTCCAGGATAGTAGAAAAATATTTATTTGGAAAAATAAGTAAAAATATTTGCTACTATTCTCTCAGTAAGAAAGTAGAAGTTTACATTGCTTGATTACTTTAACATCAGTTATAACAAATGCACAGCCCCTGCTATCATAAAGTAGCCTGTAATGTTGTTCTATACATTTTATAATATAAATTTTATAATTAATTCTATAAATTTTAATGCTGATTTACTGCTCACTCCACAGACACAGTTGGCCTTAGCAAGTTTTGTAGTACCATGAAAAAGAATTCTGGGTTCATTTTTTTTCCATACCTAGAACTTTACCAGAAATTAAAAAAAAAAAAGTAGATCCTATACCTGTTCTTCCTTGCAAAAACAAATGAAGAATTTTCAAAGCCTGGGCAAGCCACAGTGCAATGTTGAGGAAGAAGTCAAAAAAAAAAAAAATCAGAGAGGAAATGTCCACTTGAACTTAACTTCAAATATATTAATGGAAACACCTTTTTCCATGACAATCTCATAGGCTTAACACTTATTAGTGCTTTATTAGTACGAGCAGCCTACACCAGTGTTATGGCAGGTTATTAGCACAATAATTTCTAGATAACAAAGTGGTTAAGTGGTATTACTTACCCTATCTTTACAAAATATGTCACATAAACACAAAGCGCCTACTGTGTATGGCTAGGGACCTCTTTCCCAATGCACATCTCCCGCAGCAGACACCTTCCCAAGGATTCAGACTCCAATCTAGAAAATCATGTATGCACCTATTTAAATTTAAGCATGTGAATAAACCCATTCATTTCAGTGGGAATACTTGCCGCTTAAACTTAAGCATGTGTTTGGGTTAAGGCTGGTGAGGGCCTGTGGTGTAGTGCAGAGAAACTTGCCACCTACCGTTTCATCAACATCATGTTCTACAGCACCTGGGTTTGCTTTGGAAATTGTCCATCTTGTTAAAAAACAGACTCAAACTTGATCAGCTTATAAAATCTTGAATAGCTTGCAGTTGAAGTAGCTCAGCTGTACATGCGTAGGCAAGACAAGTTTTGTGCCAGGAAATAGACTCTCTCATTTTTCAAAATGAGCTTATTTTTTCCCAATGTTTTTTTATTCATATCAAGATAAATTATTAGAAGGAAATCACAGTTTATTCACCTCATGAAATATTTACAGTCTTGTTGCTATTTTCAACATATCGATTTGGGCCTCAATTCAGTCCTTGATTTCAAAGGAAATGAGATCAAACCTATAGAACACAAAAACTAAGCTTTCAGCAATGTAGTTCTGTTAAAAATGCTAGCCAAAAATGAATATTTTTGCTTTATTTATATAAGTAATTAAACAGTAATTCTTTTTCATAGTCATAGTATATTTACATAGTCATGTATATTTAGGTTTAACTCCTCTAAACCACATGGAGAGGACCGTAGCTCAAAGTTGCCAGAGAGTTTGGGCCAGGCTCATGTGTCCAGCCTCACCAGTGATTACTCACTGCTCATTCCAGAGCAGCTCATTGTGTCGTGTGTGGCAGACAATGTCAAAAGATCTTTGGTTTCGATCAATAACTCACTGAGATGCAGGTGCATAGCAAGACAGGAAAAAAGCCTTTTGAGGTAAGCCAAAATAACACTCGAATATTTTTAGAAAAGTTAACCTTTGTTGTAGCTTTAGTATTGTGTTACGCAGAGAATCAGCTTTATGCACATGTGCATCTCTGGTTAACAACTCCATTTAAACATTGATGGAATTTTCTACTGCATTTGCTCTGGGGCATGCTTTAAAATGTTCATAACTTCATTATTCTACAATTAACTCTAATACAACCTAGCAAAAATATGTACTATTCACTGGGGACTAATTACATCCTGAGTTTCATATATCAAAGTTTTGTCATTTCTAAGTTATGCTAAGGAGAAAACATCAAGTCAAAACAGCTTTTCTCTTTCTTTATTAAAAAGTGTAATGTTTTCACAAAAGCCAAAATCAGAAACAGCTGAAAGCATTTTACCCAAACTGTAGAAGGGGGGAAATTTACCTTTGAACAGAGACCAGTTATGAATAATCATGAGGCAGAAAGGTGAGAATTTGGAACATGAGCATCTGTAAGCAGGTACTTTCAACAGCAAAAGCTTTCAATCTTTACCCCACATTCATCTCTCTTACCTAGTCTCTCTTCCATCTCACTGCCTTTCTGGTCTTTCTCTCTCCCTTTGTTTCCCTTTTAAGACAGTTACCTATTTGTCTTTGCCTCTTTTCAAAGGTAGTAACCTTCCTTCATTCCTGCCCCCATTGCCTAGTGTTTGTTGGTTCTGGAGCTATCTGTTGATACCTGGGAAGCAATAAACTCTTTAATAATTTGAAAGGAGCAATCGTAGGTGTTTAGTATCATTAAAGCAAAATTTGATTTCACTGAACAAGAATCACTAGAGTTGCCTGCATGGGCCTAATGCCAACAAACCAAGTTTTTTAATCTGTACCTTGTCTCATCCTTTCAGCTGTTTGTGGGGACAGCTAAGGCAGGGAAAAAGAGATATAGAAGAGAGGTGGGCAGCAAATCCAATGGCACTTAGAATATCCTAAAAAGAAATGTGATTCATGGGCATGATGACGCTATTGCCATGAATGACACATTTTCAGAAATATTTATCAGCAATTAATTTGTCCATCATATGCCAATAATTTAGCATGCAACTTTATTTGTTCCTCCATTTCTCTTGTAACCCTCTCAAGTGAACTAGCCAGGTGAATCCTTGGCTATGAACTGAGACATGAATGATCCTACTGGTTTTGGCTGGGATAGAGTTAATTTTATTCACAGTGGCCGATATGGAGCTATATTTTGAATTTGGTCTGAACACAGGGCTGATAACACAGAAATGTTTTGTTATTACTGAGCAGGGCTTACACAGAGCCAAGGCCTTTTCTGCCTTTGTACTTCCACACTGGTGAGGAAGTTGGGGGGGCATGGGAGGTCAGGAAGAGACACAGTTGGGACAGGAGACCTAAACTGACCAAAGAGATATTCCAGACCATCATGCTCAGTACACAAAGTGGAGGGAAGAAAGAGGAAAGTGAGGATGTTTGGAGTGATGGCATTTGACTTCCCATGTAACTGTCACATCTGATGGGGCTCTGCTCTCCTAGAGATGGCTGAATACCTGTCTGCCCATGGGAGCACTGAATTAATTACTTGTCTTGCTCTGTTTGTGTGTGCAGCTTTTGTTTTCCCCATTAATCTGTCTTTATCTCAAACTATGGGTTTTCCAGCTTTTACTCTTCCAATTCTCTCCCCAATCCTGCTGGTGGACTATGAGCAAGTGGCTGCCTGGGGCTTGCATGCTGGCTGGGGTGAAACCATGACATCTCAATAACCATAGGTCATCCTCAATTGTTTTCTTTTGTCACATATACGGTATTTCTAAAGAGATCTTCAGAGTGTACTGGTCACCTGTGTGAATAAAATTGTTGCTTGAGCTTCATGACTACACTACAGAGGCAGGGTTTATTTCTGTAGCTAGCACAGGCACAGTAAACTACCCACTTTGATGGACTCAATTAGGTTTCTCCCAAGGTAATCAGTGAGCTCTGTGGCAGAGCCTTAAGAATGTTTCGGTTCTGTGAAGCTGATCAAAACCAGATGCCATTAGGAGCTTTAAATCTGACTCTGTCATTTTGCTGTACATAAAGCTTAGCTCCTTGTGCATCCTTATGCAGTGTTAATTTAAATACAAAGCCCTTGGTAGGCTGCACACACCAAACTGCTGACAGATGCAAGTGTGAAGAGTGCACTTCCCCGAAAGGACTGCTCCAAATACATCTATCTCTCCTCAGCAACAGGGTCCCTGCTAAACTGTGTACATGACACTTCATTTCATAACAAATTTGTTCCTCTCTGGCTAAGGCCTTATTCCTGCCCTTTCTGTAAACAGAGGTATGATATGATCAAGTAAAAAAAGTTATGTATCTGTAACTCAATCTGAGCAGAAAGTTATCAATCCACTAACATACAAACACAGTGAGAGATAATGTGTGACCTCCATTCACCTTAATTACAGCTTATTAGAACCTGCTTTGATTCTTACAATGGTGATTCCAAAGCTCTTATCTTACAGGTTAATGAGAATCAGAAATAGACAGTGTTACTAATGGAACTAACAGAGGAAACACCGAAATTAATCATCAACAGCTCCAAAAGCTAACTTTTTTAAGATTAGGTTATGTAAAATAATATACAAAAAAGAAGCAGCCAAAGTGAAATATTATCAAGTGGTAGGCTATTTCCAAGTCCAAAGCAGGTCATCAGTTGCATTTTGAAGGAGGAAATTCAGCTGTCTATTTCTAAGATGAACTATTTTGATCCTTTCAGAAGGTTTCTTTACAATAAAAATTTGGAAAAGGTAGAAATAGAAAATTTTCTCTAAGAAATCAGTCGAGGTTGAATAATGAAACAACTTTGTCATAGTGAACGGAGGAATAATAGGCTAAGAATTGGACTTGGTTCTGCAAGCCTTGAAATGAGAAGCTGACACAACTGAAGCCTCTAAACCAATGAAATTTTAAGCTAACTGGCCATACAACCCAAATTTAAGAACTGTCTCTCTTTATCACCCTCTTCAGTCTTTCTAAGCATCATAGTCCCTACTTCTGGAAAAAAGCTTCAGACTGATGAAGTCGGTTCCTGTTGTCCTTGACAAATCTAATTTCCTATAAAGCAGTCAACTGGGGAGGAACGCCTAAAAAGGTTGTTCCTTTGAGTGCTGTAGGTTCAGATCTTTAAAGTAGTTGCTTCTACTGACATCATTACAGTACTGGAAAGAGGACACATGAGAAAAAATAAAACTTATGCTGATTTGATAGTACTCTCTCTCTCCTGATTTACTCAGCACATAATTTTTATCCTTTTTCTTCCTCTGACTGAACATATGGTTGTTTCAAATCAGGTGGGTTAAGGAATACTGGCAGAAAAAATAGCTCTTCTGAACTTAGAATTAGTCATCTTCTGAATGAATTCTGATTCATTTTCTGGTGAACTGGAGCTGCAAGACAGCCTTTTCCACTAATTCCATTACATAGGTCTACTATGTCCTATTTAATGCCTTTTCTTCCTGAGCTAAATAGTCTTTACAAATAACTAATCAGTGAGAATTTTGTATGTCATAACCATTTTCATTGCCATTTTCTAGACTTTTTCATGTTTCTCTTGTGGGCTAGTATCATATTGTCTGAGATAGGCTGGTCAGAAGTTCACTGTACCCAAAATCTGCTGTGCACTGAAATTGCGTAAGACCACATCTCGCTTTCTGTGTTTTTTTCTACTCATTGCTTCAGATTTTCTTTAATTTAATGTCATGCATGGTGGCATGCACATTTTTCCTGAATTAACAATTCATGGGTTGTGATATGATGGACGGTTTCTTTCTATTACAATACATGACATTATCTTTCATTCAGTTGCATTTCCCTATTGATCCTGAGAGGACCTTTAAAATTTATTATGGCACTAATCTCACCTAAGATAGCTAATTTTGACTCACTTGAAAAAGCAGCGATGTCCACCTAACAGTAGGTGAATGATTACCTCAGCAGAAGGGCTGTATGCATCTGTCATTAATAAACCTACCCACTATGACCTTGTCTGAGCTGATTCCTTTCTTTTCCAATCCCCCAGTGTTCTGTGACAGAATATTTCCCCCTCTAACCATTCAGCATGCGAAAAGTTTGTGTTAAACATGTTGCTACATAAAGTCATTGTGCACCCCAGTCCCTATATTGCAAGGCAGTGAATAAGCATTCGCTGAGTATCTCCTTGATCCATTGATGGCTTCACAGGCCTTCCTTTTCCTTTTTTATCTTTTCCTTTTCCTTTTCCATTTTTCCTTTTCCATTTTTCCTTTTCCTTTTCCTTTTTCTCTTTACCTTTTCCTCTTTTCCTTTTCCTTTTCTTTTCCTTTTCCTTTTCTCTTCCACCTCATCTCTTTTCTGAGATGATTTCTTTTTTCTTTTGTGTACTTTCTCTCTGGAGAAAAACTGTTTGCCAATCCTGACAATTCTTGTTGCTTTTCGTATTAGTTTGAATACTTTCTTTCTGAGACAGAAAAAACTACTTTCTGCAGTGCCCTTAAAAAAGGGTCTGTATCATGGACTTATAGTTTTAGATAATGTGGTGTTCTTTTTTGTTTGCCTGGCCTTTCCTGATAACTCTTAACATTATTCTTGCCTTTTTTGTATTGCCCTTGAAATTACCTTTTATGGAACTATCCACAGTGCTGATAAGCCCTCTTAGCTGAACAACTTAATAATCTAAAACCATACATGCTGTGCATTAGGATGGTTTTTTTCTGTATAAGCATTACCTAACATTTATAGACACTGATTTCATATGCTATTTTATCACCAACCAACTCCGCCTTCTAAACTTATTCTGCAACTTTTTGCAGGTAAATGCAAACACTATTCCAGATTTGAGGAATGTAAATCTATTCTGATGAAAATTTGTAACCAAAGTAGAGATAAGAGCATGTTTTGGGGTGAAAGACATGGACGTATTCAGAACATCTATACAGGTCCTGCCTATACAGTTACTCACTCTTACAGTCAACCAGATTTTAAGGGCTGCAGTGAGAGGTCTGAAAAACTTCTGTTGGCCCTACATCTCCTTTACGTGTTTGATACAGGGAGAAGAAAGCGTCTGGAACAGAGTGGCTGGAAGAATTCATGTAAGTATGGAATCAGCTTTCTACAGTTTCTTCCGAGGAAGTGCACCTTTAAGGAAATAGGAACAGCCTTCTCTTACTAAAACTTAATACTCTAATGGTATTTCTTGATCCTCAAAGAAAGAAACATTGGCATGCGTCATAGATTGTTCTTTCTCTCTCTCTTCTTTTCTTTTTTCTTTTTTTTTCTCTCTCTCTCTGTATTTTCCTTTTATAATTTTTTGACTGTGATATTTTTGTCACACTTTAGCCAGCTCTAATTAGAATATTTTTGCAAACTGGTGAAGCAGGCAACATTTTCAACTTCCCTTTGAACATTTTGTGAGGCAAAACACAGAAGTAACACTTACATGTAGAGGGTTCTGCTGCTGGCCTTGTTCCAAGCATCTTTTGAAACTAACTGTAAGAAATGTAACAGAATTAGGCAAGTTGGACCTTACACACCCATATGGAACTAGAAAATCTAATGACAACACAGCAAACTGTCAGCTGGTTCTTGAAGTCACACAAGAAAGCAAATCATTACCAGAAAGCTGGTTTATTGAACCTAACTGACATGAACGACAACAAACCAAAATTAGTAAAAGCATGTGCCTAGGGCAATCTACTGCTGTTTATTTATTTTATGTTTCCTAAAGCTCCTTATTCCTTGGTTTCTTTGTTTGATTTTGTAATATAACAGTCTTGCTATGATAAAGTGCTATATTCTGAGGGGACAGTTAATGACAATCAAGCACAATATTTTATTTATAGATCAAATAAAACATTTTATTTATAGATCAAATATAACATTCCTTGACAAATTCAATATTTTTAAAAATCCATTGTAAATACATAGGTTTACTCGCATGGCATCTTATTTCCTCTAGTATGAGGAAAAAAAAAAGACAATGGATTTTTCAGAGTACTCACTTGCTTTGTAGATGAGGCTGAGAAGGTATGAAGATTTACAGTTCCCTGGAACCCACTGCCAGCCCTGAATAGGGCAGAGCTCCTTGCTTGGAATGTATGATTTCCCACTTCATTCCCAAGTATAATGGATCAGAGGATGAATCCATTCCCTGGTTGGCTCAGTTCAAGCTAGGAATCATTTACTAGTGAACCACAATCTGCCTCTGTTCAGACATTCAGATGAGCTAACACATTCTTCATAATTTTGTTTGGTCTTTATTTGCCTCTGAAACGTTTGTGTCTCATTCCTTATTTATCCAATAAATAGAATTTGAAGGAAAGCTTAAGCATGAAGCCATGAACATCACATTCAGCATCCAGGTGACCCTGGCACACATAGTCCTGGAGGTGACTCTGAAGCTTCCTAGTACTTAAGTTTTAAGTAGTCTTCCAGGCTGTTCCAGGCTGTCCTTCCTACTTGTTCCCATGCTCAGACCCATCCTTTACTATCTCAGGCCTTGACCAAGTGAGACATGACCTAAAAAGCCCTAACCAGCTGCACAGCAGAGGCAGATGGAGGTGGTTCAGCTCCTGCTGAACCCCTGCCCAGACACCAGTGCACTCAGTTGGGAATGAGGCATGCAGTGTCTAATGCTTTTTGCACACCCCAGAAGACAGTAAAATATAAGGGCAAAAATCATAGAATAATAGAATCATTAAGGTTGGAAAGGCCTCTAAGATCGTCAGGTCTGACTGTCCACCTCCCACCACCTAGCATGTCCATCACTAAACCATGTCCTCAAGTGCCATATCCATGTTTTTTGAACATTTCCGGGGATGGCGACTCAATCACTTCCCTAAGCATTCTGTTCCAGTGCTTTATAACCCTTTCCATTAAGAATTTTTCCCTCATATCTAATCAAAATCCCCACTGGTGTACCTCAAGGCCATGTCCTCTTGACCTGTCACTTGTTATGTGGAGAAGATACTGACCCCCACCTGGCTGCAACCTTCTTTCAGGGAGTTGCAGAGAGTGATAGTCTCCCATTAGCCTCTTTTTCTCCAAGCTAAACAACCCCAGCTCCCTCTAAATTTCGTCATTGGGCTGTGAGGTGGACTTCTTTGACTTCTGTGGCTTTACTTTTAATGCATATGGATACAAACTCTAACTGACAATTTGGCCCACTATATATGACATGTATTTACAACATAAACCAATGATTATATTACCACACAGTACAGCAAATTGTTTTTTAGGCAATAAAAATGCATTATCAGCTCCAAAGGAGCAATTACACTGCACACTGTGAAAGTATATTAAGAATAACACACAGAACTCCGCTCAGTCTAAATTAGTCTATTGACATGATGGCAGCTCTGAAGATGGAAAAGTGCAGGGGATTCAGGCACTCTGTGCATTGAATTCTCATCAGGAGAACTAAATGGACATAAAAACATCAGTGAAGACATTGGAGGCAGAACTTCCTCTGATCTAAAATACTGATGATTTCAGTAAATCTAGGTTAATTTAAGTCAACTGTTCTTTACTCCTTAACAGAGGTAGAGACTGGTATTAAGGGGGGTGTGTTCGCTTTATTTATTTAATCAAAGGGAGCTTGCCAGCCTAGTTCCTACTTTGTACCAGCACAACACATGTGCCTCATACAGCAACCCTTCAGAACTTGCTCTGAGCACACAGGGCCCTTGTGGCATGGGTGGCCCTGCCTCCTGCATGTGTCCTCCTCTGCAGGCAGTGTGGGTGTCAGTGTAAAGGAGATGAGTGTTTACCACCAACTCTTGCCCTGCCTGGACAGATGTGACCTGTTCCATTCCACTGCATGGATGAAGGTAGCACACACAAGCACTCCTGTTGTTACTACTTTGCCTTCCCTCTTAGTTACTACCTTGAAATTATGAAAAGCTGTAAGGAAGATTACAGGGGAAGATTTAACATTACAGAACCTGAAGAGAATATTTGTTAATCCTCTGATTCCACTTAAATAGTTTCATTCACAAATCACTGTTTCTCTTGCAACCTACAAGTCAGCTACTGGTTTTGTAGGACTAGTTTTAGAACCTGCCATATTTATTACATTTGTTAAAATACGGACATAGAAGACATTAATTGTGACATCTGAAATCATGTTCTTTCACTGCTGCAATGCAGCTTTCATTGGAAGCAATGAATTTGCTTTATTTAGGCCTATTCCACATCAATAGGTAGAGAAATACAGATTTTTTTTTTGTTTGTTTGTTTGTATGAACAAGAAAGACTTGTTAGTGATTTACCTCTGATGTTTATGGATTTCTCTTTAGCACACACAGTATATAGCAAATTATTTTAGGTAATAAACAATATTTGCATTTTAGGACTCGCAGGTGTCAGTACCATATTATGTTCAGAATCATGACAAATTTCTCTCTTCTACCTTGTTTCAAGAAAAACATACGTTTAATATTGTTTGTTGACTCCCAGCCTACCATTTCTTCTCCTTTTCTCTTTTGTGACACATCTTTAGTTTAATGATACATTAAAAAATCAATATTTGCAATTATGGTGACTTGTATGCCTCAAAGTCCTGGCAGAAGACCAGAAACTTTTATCTGGAGCAAATTACAAGCCACCAGAGCTAAAAGTTAATTAGAAATTAATTTTATATTTTTTGTAAATTATTTGTGTTATGTATTTATGTTACTGTATAAAAAATACACATTTAAGCGGGCTATTGTAAGCACAAGAAAATTAACAATAAATATCATTATTCTGCAATAGAATGGTTTGGCCAAGTTTAATTTATTTTTCTCACAGCACTAAAAGAACATCTTACATTCATACTTTATATGCAAGTCACAACAGTTCTGTTCATAACCACACTGTCTCCTTTATATATTCGAGCTATTTGCAAAATTTCCATGATCTGCACAACAAAAACCAGATAATTCTAATGCTTTAATGGCTTAGATTTCCAAATCCCAAAATAATTTAAACTGGTTTTATTACAAAACAAATAAAGATATAAACTGGAAATAAAGTATCTAACCTTGAGATTCTAAGGATCCAAATCATCTGTACAGAAAGTAGATCTCATCCATGACTTCTACATCTTGAACATCACTCTTTTTTCTGTTCAGCCTACTGACACATAAATAATTCTCTGTGCATAATCTGTGTTAAATATGCACAGTCTGTGTTAAGCATAATACAAAGAAGAGTTTCCACCTAAATGCAAACACTGAAAACAGCTATATGAAACATTAATTGATTTGTTTTGAATTCATATCTGACAGTAACAAGTATTGAGCAGTTTTTGCTTTGTTACTGTAGGTGTTGTTAATGGACTTTCTACATCCATTTAAATGCAAATCCTCATGCAAGTAATCATGTGGAGGAAAAAAGAGTATGTTCAGCTGAAGACAAAGCTGGAAGGATAATATGCAAGCATGAACAGAGTCAGTGGAGGGCTTTACAATAAAAAACCTTTTGGAATGCCAATGAAAACACAACTGCATTGAAAATATCTGAATAGAATATTACACCACAGTAGAATGTATACATGATTTCTATAAGGTGAAATTAAATTAAATTTTCATATACATATATATATATATGTGTATATTTATATATTGGCTATATATTTGCAAACATGTTGTACTCTATTCATGCATTCATGTCAGCTCCATAAACAGAGCTTCAATTATTGGCTAAAGGCAAATATTTGTTATTTGAATCTGGAAGTGGAGAAGGAGAATCATTAAACAGACTACTGTATAACCAAATAATGCTTTAGGGTGTCATTTGTGTAGAAAACAGGAAATGAACTGGGACTTAATAAGCATAATTAAACTAGAGAACAGCAAGTTTAGACCTAGGTACCCCAGGGAAGTATGATCTTGAAAGAAATTGTAGTTCAGATATTTCTCAAGGCCACTTAAAGTGGCTAAAGACCACAAAGCCCTGTACTGTGCTAGAACACAGAAACAAGCTTCCTGTCCACTAGTATGTTTTTAACATTTCAGATTACCCTGCTCTGAGTTGTTTAGCCGGCCTGACATGCAATACATTATCATGGATAGGGAGAGCTCGACAGCTTTAATGCACCTCGAGCTTCCTGGCGTACCACTGACTCATTTGACAGCAGCATCATGATGATAAAGCCTTGGAACATTGTTCAGCCCATTTGCTGAAAGACAGTCATTAGTCTGGAGACAAGTACACCTCAGTACAGAACAAGCACCTTCTTTCTTGGAGGTCAATTCCTGGAAGTCCCTCTCCCTGCGCTTGTGAATCCAAGAAAGTTGAGTTTTCAGAGCATTTGTCTAGATTAAGCTGCAAAGTCTTCATGCTGAAAACTGTGCTGAACACCATCAGATTAAATTTCTTAGGTCTCTGAAATTGTTTATATTTGGGTCACTGGGCAGAATGACACAACTCTGCTTGGACAGCCATGTACAACCCCAAGTGGGAAGCTGTGCAGATGGAAGTGGCAATGAAGAGACAAAGTTGAGAAAGACTAGCAGGGACTGAGAGAGATGAAAGACATAGGGAAAGCAGGCAAGAATCTGTTAGAAGTTAGAATGAGAGGAAAACAGAGAGTTGATGTGACAGCTGGTGTGGGGTCTGTAGCTCAGACCCAGGAAGCCGCAACCAGTCCGGAGAGATGGTCCTGCAAGGAACTGTCTCCCAGGGCCCGTGCAGCTTTCCCTCAGCCGCTGGAGTGCCTTTGCAGAGAGGTGCCTGTTTCAGCAGGCTAACAGCTCTTTAGTGATTTTCAGCTAGTGATTTCAGCTCCTGCTCTGTGAGGCAATCTCCAGGCCAGACCAGGAAAGAGAGACGAGAGGCCTCTGTAGCATTCCCGCATAGGTGACTTTATTGTCTTGCACCCGTGAAAGGTGGCCAGTGACAGGCTCGCTCTCCCGACTGAGCTAACTGGGATTCTTTTATGTGGGTGTGAGAGGGTAAAAGCCAATGGGTCACAAAAGATCTACATAGGGTCTCCCAGAGGATCATGGTTCTGTGTCCTCTCTTGCCGTAACAGAAGAGTGCTGCCTTTTCCGAGGGGATTCTGCTGGGAGGTTATGCAATCCCTTTATCAGCAGGCCTCCCTCCAGGGCAGCGGCTGGGCATATCCCACAACTCCCCCTTCTGCATTTAGTAAAAAGGCCTCTCCAGCAGCTCTTCTGCAGCAATGTAGGAGGCATGAAAACATAAGTAACATGATAAGAATTACAATGAATACCCACAAAACACTCTTAACCAAAGACGCAATTCATCCCGTTAATCCCCATTGTCTGAAAAGCTCATCAACCCAGTCTAGGCTCTTACCTACTTTTATGTCTTTCACTAGTTCTTGTAGTTTCTGGATGTTCACCCAGATGGATGTTGAGTGCGAAGAGAGATTGAAGCAGCACATCCCTTCACAGTCTTGGCAGCCATGTCCGTGGGCGAGCAGTAGGTAGTCTATTGCTGCTCAATTCTGTAGGATTGCGTCTCTGGTAGTCTCCTCATCTTTTAAAAGATCGCTCAAGGCAGGAGATGTTGCACTGGCCTGCTTGCTTAGCCAACACCCTAGGTGATTTATATCACCAAGGGCTTTGACTGTGGCTAATCAAGGCATGAACACAGAAGCTGCGATTAGTTAGTTATCGCCTTGCATTGCGGACAGAGGAAAGGAAAATGGAAAATAAACTTTCTCAGAAAAGACAGAATACATTTAATATGTTGGGTCTGTTTGAGTGAATTGCAGAGTTGCTTTACAGGCAGGACAAAAAGGAACTGTAGACAGCAAACCGTGTGTGTACCTGTCTTTCTGTCCACCAGTTCAAGTACAACTGTATCTCAGGCATTCTCTTCATTAAAAGAATTAAGTTACTAATTAACTCTGAGATCATTCTTACGTCTGTTGCAATGACTAGATCTATAGGTATTCTACAGGTTCCAAAATTTTTCTCTTTCTTTTCTTTTCTTCTGAGACATGAAACAAGACAGATCCAGATGAGGTTTAGACTGGATTTAGGAAAAATTTCTTCACTGAAAGGGTGAAAGGGGAGTGGTGGAATCACTGGCACCTGGAGATGTGGCTTAGCAGTGAACATGGCAGTGCTGGGTTAACAGTTGCACTCAATGAACTTCAAGGCCTTTTTCAATTGTAACAATTCCATGATTTGTTTTCCTGGTTCCTGACCAAGGATGGTGGTAGTAGTAGAGGGAATCCTTTGTCTCAAGCTTGAAACCTGGGAGGAGAGGGAAGAAATGGACAAAACATTTGTAACAAATTTGATTTTCATATAAGACAGGGATGAGGGAGAATAGAGCTTCCAACCTAAAGGAAGCCTTGGAAATAAATGCCAAGCATGACCCTCCATACTGAGGGGTTTTTTTCCATTGCTAGCCACAGTAAAAACCCTTGCTGATTAGAGTCAGTTGGTGGTCTTCTGCAAAGAATTCGCAAGAGGAACATTTTGGCTTTCCAGTGACAGACATTTGTGAATCAAATAAATAGCAGTAATACTGATTTTCTCCACCTTCCTTCTTATTGTCATGGCGTTTTGCTGTTCACCTTTTAGATCAGATAAGCATTAATCAAGACTATTAGAGTTAAGTGAATAAATTGCAGTGTATAATTTAGCAGATGAATTTGCCTCTTTTCCTGACTATTGAATATCGCTGAGCAGATCATCATCATTGCCATTAACATATTCATTATTCTAATTTATTCTGAAAATATACCCCATGAAAGCTTCTGTATACTTCGCACTGAGTATTTCCTCTGTGTATGTTGCCTGGCTATGACTGATCAAACAAACCATGTGATGTTGACATAGTTGCTTGACTGGGTAAACACTTGAATACAACCTATCAAAAGAATACATAATAATTTATATTTAATTTGCTTACTACTTAGAAAATAATTTTCTGTTAAAAATCTACAAAAGAAAAATCTTGTCTGTATTATCAACCTTCAATAAACTGAAGGGATTTTTGGTTTTGAATGCAGCTTGTGTGTGTGTCTCATCAACCCCAGACAGGAAGTACAGAATATTCTGCAAAGTCTGAAAACTTTTTTTTTCACTATATCTTCAACTGCAGTGATTCCTGATCGTGTGGTGCACCAGCTGTATTTGTACAGTGGTTTTGACCAATCTTCTTTCTGTCTTCTAATGAAGTAAGATCTCATAGCACACATTGATGACATTATTTAAATTGATTTGGGTACATTTTCTTTCCAGTCTTTCTGTGGTGATGTGGAATAACTGTAGAGTGAACTGACATAACTTACACTGATAGACTGTGTAAGAGGGATTCCAAAACACAAAGAAAAAATAAATCGACTAATAAACAAAATAAAACTAAAATAAAATGAAATATCTCTGATGTAATCAGTTGACTGTGTCTGCAACTGGTCACAAAATCACAAATTGATGGCCATTGCAACCATATGGTTTAAAATGATCCCTAAAATGTGCCCCAAAACTTACCTGATTCTAACTAGTTCAATTGAAAAAAAAAATTTAAAAAAAAATATATATGTATATCAGCAGAATTATTTTTTCAGAATCTGGCATTTTCTATAGATTTGTTACAAAGCTCAAAGCTCTTAATGGATAAATGCAAAGTCAGGATCCAAACCCTTTCTTAGGACACATAAATATTCTTAAACCACTTCCTACTGTGAAGATCAAAACAGAGAATCCACTGACTTACCCAGAACCACACCAGGATGCAGCAGTAGATTTATCACTGCTGATCACTGAACAGTGGCCATAGCTGAAGCAAAATCTTCAGCCCCTTTCTAAGACACAGGACACAGCTCCATAAAATTGGTTTAACAGATCTGCCAAACATGCCTGCCAAATCAAACTATTCTGAACTGATTTAAAACATACTTAAAGTCACAAATAACATAGCATATAGTTTTTCCCACTCAATATTTTTTTCTGTGAAACTATATTCATTCAATGATAGATGATGCCTAAAGTGCTGGTTTTGACATAGTTGTGACCTAACACATGGGAAGATCTTGGTGTTTTCCAAATATTCCAGACAAAATGTGTTGTCTCCTGTGATGAAGCTGTGCCCTGAATGCTCTGGCAATCCTGAAATGAGTCTAAGATCCTGGAAAAACTTATGCTGTCCAGGGCAAAATGTTTCAGCCAGACAGGAAGGGTTTCTCCACTTTGGGTTTCTCAGGAATCTGCCAAAATAGAGAGCTGAGAGCCTTTGGCTGGAGTTTACAGGGTTGGGTTCAGATGGAAAATCTATAGGTTATTTTTAAAGTATTATGTTTAGCCTTCTATGGGAAAACCTCAAATGTATAATTTGTGTTTCAGGGTGGGGCAGTTCCCTCCCCTCTCCTCCCAAATTCAGAATTCCCTAAGAAACGGAAAGGTCAACTTTTGACCTTGTCACTTACAGACAGCTGACCTCTGTGCTCCTACGCCCATGAAGCAGCCAGTTCCTTCACACACAAACAACTCAAGCTATTGTATGGGTTTGACCCCAAGTTGTTAACTCTACTTTCTCTAACAGACCATTACAGTGATCCCAAGAGCAACCATGCTGGGCTTTTGCAGATTTCAGACTTATGGAGGTTTGCAGAAACATCCTATATGTTACAGGTCAAAGGGTATATATATCACAAAGAAAGTTCATCAGAGAATAACAACGGTGTTTATTTACGGAACTGGATATTCTCATACTTTGTGAAGCAACATTTTGAAGTGTTTGAGATGTCACATTCTGTTCCAACACAAAGGAGTCAGCCTCATGGCTGCACCCATCTCAAAGTGACTGTACAATGGTATAATTAATTCCCTTTATAGTTTACAAAAGCAAGTTCATCAATCTTCTTATCTATCCCCTGCTCCCACACAGTTTTCATTACCAAAATGGCTGGGAAATGCAACACTAGTTTAGACAAGCTCTCTGTTACTCTGTGTCCTAGCTCATGGCAAAATGCTCTGTTCCAAAAATGAAACTTAATAATGAGCCATTTAGCTATGATTTTTAATGGCTTAATCAAGAATGCTGTTAAGGATCTCCAAAAAGGCACATCCCATCATACAGTGGACACTGTAAATCTTTTGTTGGTTTCTCTACAGGCAACCTCCTCCCCTTGCCCAAAAAAAAAAAAAAAAAAAAAATTTAAAAAGCTGAGACCCCTTTGCTATAGAAAAGGATCATTCTTAATGTTTCAATAGAATTTGCATTACAATTCAATTGAGTTTGTAATAAACATGGTGACAGTGTAGCTCTCTCACACAGTATCAACCAACACAGTAGTCTACTCCAAGTCCTAACATGTTGTCAGCTACACATTTAGGACATAAAATATTATTTTATAGCTGACTTCATCCCTACTTATTGAAAATACATTTGTTCTAAAAGTTTATACCTATAGACATGTTGTTGCCATTGAAGTAAAAGAGAGTGTTGTCATTTAACCTTTGAGAAAAAAAGCATGAGACAAAATACATTCTCATAAGTTTTCAACTGAGCAAATAGACAATAGAATGTAAATAATAGTACTGGGCTTGTCAGTGGCAGCATAAGTATCCACAGGTTTTAATAAGGTCTTTTAAAATCAAATTTCTCCTCCTAAAATATAGTAGAAGAACAAAATAATAAATTATACTTGTTTTTAGTGGCAAACACATGCACTCCATTCATCAGAGCTCAGCCAGCGGTGCCAAAAAGATTTCAAAATCCTAACCACTGAGATCAACAAATTGCTATTCACACTGTGTTACACTTTCACTTTAATATTCCATCTTTTTTGCTGTGTTTTGTTTTGCTTTTTTGTTTTGTTGGGTTTTTTTAATGCTCGTCCAGGGATAGTGTTAACACACATCAAAAGAGATTTATTCCATGCTGTATTGAACAGATGGCAGCTAGAGGACTGTGTGAGTAAAAAAGAATATAGCTGTGGGGCGTGTGCTTCCTGATATTAGCTGACTAATTGTTCTTAAGCTCCATTACATGTCCATGTGCTTGAGAATGTTGGTTTATTCTACAGTTCAGCAAATCATTCAGATGTAAGCTAGATGAAACAAATTTCTCTCTGTCAAAGGGATGCTGAAATTAAAAAGGTGCTGTTTTAGTTTAAACATAACTTTGTGATCATTTTGGGCTCATCTGCACTTATGTTGTAGGTCAACACAGGAAAGCCACACATGGCACACATACATATGCAAACAAAGATTTCAAAAGGTCTTTTTCTGCAGTTTTCACTAAAGCTTTCTGTTTTGTTTTCTTTTGTTTTGTTTTGGCTTTTTGTTACCACTGACTCTTCTTCCACACTCCAGGCACCTCTCTGATAAGCAGAGGACCAGATAAACCAGGACTGCATAAGACTTCAGATGCTCTCCCTTATACTACAGTACTTGCTGCAACTGCTTTATCATTAAAAAATGAGGGAAGTGCTATACACACCTTTACATACAAATGTACAAAACCTGAATACCAGACATACAAAAAGGACAGAGAAGCACATCATTGTGTTAGACAGGGCTATATCAGACTTTACAATCTTGCCTTGTATCTTGTCCTAATAATATTACAATATAAATTTTGATCAGAAAGTTAAAAAGGGCTTAGAGAGTACAGAAATCACCCAATTTAAATCAGCCATCTTTAAAAAAAATGCAATTTTGATGCAACTCATGAAGAGTGAAAATTTATTAAAACATGCATTGTCTGCAGAGATGTAAGTTATTGGTTCTACTATCAGGCAGTTATATATTAGGCATGCATTGTCATGTAATTGCCATGCTCTATTTTACATTAGCTCATGGCATCATTTTATTCTGTTATTTACATGGGGAAACTTCATGAGTTTGTGGCTCTGAACAAGTTTCAAGCCATTATGGAGAGTTTACTTTTGCATTTCACTGGTGCAAATAGAATTTCACAGAGCCATAGAATCATGGAATGATTTGGGTTGGAAAGGACTATTTATGGTTCCAATCTCCCTGCCATGGGCAGAGACATCTTTCACTAGACCAGGCTGCTCAAAGCCCTGTCCAATCTGGTCCTGCATTCTTGCAGTGCAGAGGCATCCACAGCTTCTCTGGAAAACCTGCCTGAGTGCCTCACCACCCTCACAGTGAAGAATTTCTTCCTAATATCTAATATAAATCTACCTCCTTCAGCTTAAAGCCATTCTGCCTTCTCCTGTCAACCACATGCCCTTGTAAAAAGTCCCTCTCCAGCCTTCTTGTAGACTGTTTAGGTACCGAATGATGCCACGAGTTCTGCCTGGAGCCTTGTCTTCTCCAGGATGAACAGTCCCAACTCTCTCAGCCTGTCTTCATAAGAGGGGTGACCCAGCTCCCTTATCATCTTCATGGCCTCCTCTGCACTCACTCCAACAGGTCCATGTCCTTCCTGTGCTGGGACCCCAGAGCTGGATGCAGTGTTCCAGGTGGGGTCTCACCAGAGCAGAGCAGAGGGGCAGAAGCTCCTCCTTCCCCTGCTGTCCACGCTGCTGTGGATGCAGCCCAGGATGCGTTTGGCTTTCTGGGCTGTGAGTGCACATTGCTCTCTGCAATTGCTGGACTTTCTGCACATTGCTGAGACATGATGAACTTCTCATCGACCAACACCCCCAAGTCCTTCTCATTTTTATTTAATTTCCATTAACTGTCTCTCTACCAATACCTGTCACACTGCAAGCTGACAATATTCTTGCAAAACATAGATTAAAAATCAGAATAACAACAGTAGCAACTTTAGCTTTTTAGTGCACCATTCAGCCAGGACTGTCAGACTTGACATGAGTATGGATCCTTTTAGATAGGGTTAATCTTAAGTTGTAACATTCAAAGGCTGGATTGGCATATCTGCAACATGTCAGTGTGCATGTATTAACTTTTTTGGCAACTTCCTCCATACGAAATTGGTTTTAATCCAAATGCACAATCATATCATTACAGAAAATCACTTGGCTCAGACTCTTTCACTTAGAATTTGCCTCAACTTGCATGCCATACCTACTGTACACACACTACATACTAAAAACAAAAGGAAAAATCTTTCACTTGCGCTGTTGTGCAATGTGCAATAATTGAATGCAAACAATTGAAATAAAGTTTCACGCTAGCAGAATTGTGTGGAATTTTCACAGCACCTGAATTAGCTGTGTGGATGCTATCACACAGCAGTTCATATTTCAAGGTAAACAGTCTTACAGTATCCAAGGTGAATCTTTCACATGATGATCTACCTCTCTTTTCAGTACTGCACCAGTCCTCACATGTCCCTATTGCTGTCACATTTCTTAAATTCAGTCTTTCTGCAAGCTGCTTAACAAGTGAGAAATTATTTTAATCAGTCATCTTTTCAGGTTCTTTCAACTGCCTAGTGGCATGACTGACAGACCTGGTGGCTTTATTCTTACGTGAAATTCTTTCCTCTTCTTTCTTTAGTGACCCTTAGAGAGGGTGTTATTAATCTCTGAAAAATCTTCACACTTATCATCTATCTTTCTCATTAAATAGATTGTACTTTTCTAAACCATTTGTGTTCAGATGCCCTTGATACATGCATAAAATACTTCTAACATAAAATATGGTAATGAACAACTCTTGATTTCTAACTTTAATTTCTATAGAGTAATTTTATTTTTCCACAGATCAGCCTATATAAGCAGGGATTGGAAGGGACATTTTAGTTTCTTTTCCTCCTTTTTTTGTTGCTGTTGTTTGTTTTTTGTTTTTACTTTTCATCCCACTCTCATGTTACTCTTAAATGGCTTGTGCAATCTGTTTACAAAGTAGACTCACAGCCATTTCAAGTCAACAGGACTTTTTTTTTTATGAAGGGCTGTAAAGTTTATAGCACATTTAAGTAGGATGTAATATGACTTCATATATAAACTTGCACACGTGCTTGAATTCAGAAAGTAAAATTTCTCTTGCAGGTGTAGCTGGGATTAAAAAATGTAGTTTTTAAAGCTCGGTACTGATATTCATGCTTTTTAACAAGCTGTATATTTAGCTAACATAGGTTAGCAAGGATTAACATCTATCTTTTTTGAAGCTTATAATGAAGGACTGATATCACTATTGTACTGTGTTTGATCATTTTTTACTAGAGACACAGGTTGGGCTATCATTGTATGAGAAACTGTGCAAACATAACAAAAGATAAGCCACACCACACCCTAAAAATTACTTTAGAAAACTGCATTCAAGGTCAAAGATGTATCTTCCCTAAATTAAGTTGAAAGGTTTCTTTGTATTTTCAGTTCATATGAGCCAGGAATCACTCCTTTTCAGCTCAGTCCTTCTGGACTTGCATGCCTGCACAACTAATACAGAAACATTCTGTAGCAAAAGAGAGAGGTATGTGGGGTTTCATTGTTTGTTTTCAATAGCTGCTTTAGAACAAAATACTCATATATAAGAACTAAAAGGATCTCAGAAGAATGTGGAAAGTGTAAAATCTGGCATCCAGGAGATGCAAAAATAAACTGAAAAGTCATATATTCAATGACTCTATTGCTTGTATATTTAACCAGAAATCTACAACACTTTCTGATTCTATTAAAACATTCATATTTGTAGATGTTTCTACAGACCTTAACCTGTTTGTAGGACCAGAATTCCTAGCTTCATTGTCAAAAGTCTTTTCATACCTTGTCTGAGAAATTAATATATCAGAGTTCTTCAATTATAAGAATGCAATAGTGCCATCAGGCTCTCTTAAGTTCTGTGTTCTGTTACTGATCATGGTCTCTTACCTCTGCTAAGTGAAGAAGTATGAGAATCAAAGCTAGCTTAGCTTTTCCTCCTTGTATTTGTTGTCAACTTGCTGATGGAGGGACATGGACCGCTGTACATAACCTCAATTCTGAATGTGCCTCCTGGTAAATCCTTTTCCAGGGGGGAGTGTATCTAATTGTTCCATTTTCATATGGAGTACATTAATACTTTTTTCACTTAAGATAACTAGCACAGGTAAGCTCCCTTTTCCAGCTTTAAGCCTGATAGTTTTGTTTGTGTGGTTGTTAGTTCTTCTGTTGTGTTAAATGTGAATCGTCACTTCATACCCACAGCCTCTGTGTCCCTCAGCATTTCGCAGGCTTCTGTTACATTTTGTATTCAGTCATTCCTCTTTTGTGGTAACAAATTTGGGTTCTCAGTCTACTAAAGATGTATTCACATGAAAGCTCTCATCTCTGATTATCTCCTTTATACTTTTTATTGCATCCAGTCATGTAGCTCAATATTTTCACACTTCAGGCTGTTTGAAATGCTTATTTTTACTACTCTACAAACTCATGTTATTTCTCGTACTTAGCTTACTTGAAAACCAGATTGTTCTGAAACATATAGAAGTGGGAAAAATGTCAGAGAAAAAAAAATTTTGAGTTTATCTTGGAGAAATGTCTTGGAAATTAGCAATGGCTTAGCATGTCTAATATTTTTAACCAGCTTAATGTCTACAAAAATAACAAGTTGTAAATTTCTAAAAAACAAATAATTTAATCAAGAGTCTTCCAAATAGTAGGAAAAGGCTAGTCAGACTAGACACAGTAAATGTTCCAATATATGCATTGCAACATTATTCCGTGCCAAATTGATCTCATTACCTTCAGTTTGTTCACCCACACAGATATACAGCTGATACCCTCATGGCTATCCACAGCTGATATTACTGTGTGTAAAACAGCAATGTGTGTGCTTCATAGTGATTAATCTGTATCACTTTTTATAAAGCAGACCGACTAATATTTTTATATATGAAAAAATATCTAATTTTAAATCCATTTCTCTATAAATACCTTATGAAACTTGGCATAAAGTAATTTGATTCAAAGATGGATGATTTGTAATGATGTTATTGCATATCATTTGTATTTCTTAAATTACAAAGGTATACTTCAAAATGTTCATTCAGAAATCTTAATTTTCCTCTCTAATCATATGGTTGCCACATAATGGCACTGGGTGCTCTCATCACATCCTCACAAACATTAATATGGATGTCCTTACTATGCCTCTGGTGTTTAAAATCTTCATTTTCCATCTCTACTAAACAAAAATATTTAGACACCTAATTATTGCATTTCTCAAACTGTTAAGGGTGTCACACAATATGCAAAAGCTAGGATTATCAGTGAGCTCACACTAAGTGATTTCCCAGGATCAAGCTATGAGTAGAAAAGCAAGGACCAGAGTTTGCATATTTTACAAAATATACCCTATGCCTTGAACCCTTTCTTGAAAAACTTCAGTCTTCAACTCAACTTGCTGCCTCCAAATGCAGCTGCCCTCCTTTTGCAGAATTTGAACTTAAGCTTGTCTTTGGAAGAGCCTTGCTTGTTTTGCTGCATCATGCATCTGATTAGCCAGCTGGGGGGAAGAAAACTTTGCCTGTCAAGGGAAACAAAGACCTATCAAAGATTTACACATGGGCTTAAGTATAGCCAAAGACAAGCAAAAAAATGAGTGAAGCCAACTGTAAGTACCGCTTTTTTGTCACTGACTTAATGGGATTTCAGCAGGCAATTTAAGATGAACTTGTACTTATTTGGAGTCAGTGGGATGTAAATCTGTGGGATCTAATATAAAACTTCTGTGGGAGAATGGTAGGCTTGTCCCCCAAGTCACTGTTACACATGATGAAGCCCTGCTCTCCTGAAGAGGGCTGAATATCTCCTGAAGAGGGCTGAATATCTGCCTGCCATGGGAAGCAGTGAATTAATTCCTTGTTTTGCTTGGGTGGTGTGCATGGCTTTGGTTTTTCCTGTTAAACTTTCTTTGTCTCAACCTGTGAGCTTTCTGGCTTTTACCCTCCCAATTTTCTCCCTGATCCCACTGGTGAGGCAGTGAGCAAGCAGCTGCCTGGGGTTGGCTGCTGGTTGGGGTGAAACCATAATGCACAGGTTCAATCCTAAACAAATTTAGAAGCAAGGAGACATGTCTAAGGATTTTAGGCAAATGTAATTTGTAAGGATTACATTTTATTGATTATTAATTAAAAGGAACCTGTGAGTTTCTAACGATTTCACAGAGGAGTACAAAATTTGTTCTTTCTGGAGTCTCCAACACCATATTGAGAGAGGATGCTTTGGCTCTATTTACCACTTTCAACCATAAACAAAATTCAATTACATGAATTATATAATTGTATGATCTAATGCATCTCCTGAAGTGGACTGCACTTATGGGATTAGATTGATTTAGGAAGCAAGAAACGCAAAAATCATTTTGCAACACATAAAATTCCAGCTATTGATGGACATCTCCTCTGCATTTTTTGCACACAAAACACTCATTATCCTCCACCATGTGTTCTGCAAGAGTATGAATGTAGGAAACTGCATAATCCTGCAACTGTGGAATAACAAGACATCAACATAATTTCTTAAGATATTTCTCTGAAAAAACAAAAATGTCCTGTTTGCCAATGTAAGACAAAAATGTTTTATTGTAGTGTGGAAAAGCATCAAAAACTAGCAATACGGTGATTGTATACTAAGAACATGTTTATCCACTTAAATTCTTAGAGGAAGCAAACCATTGTGCATTACATTTGTTTCACTCTAATATTTGACAAGGCAAAAAACATATCCTCAACTATCTTACTGTTGGTAAAAGCAATTATAAACTTAACCCTGCTAAACTCTTCACAACTGCCTTTTTTATCTAAAGCAGGAGTTGCGTGCTGCTTGATGGGATGTAAAGGAGGTGCATCCACCCCCTGATGCATAGCTGGCACTTGGGAACACAAAAGAGATTCCACTTTGCTATCTAGTCAGAGGCGGGGAGTGGGGAGGGGGTAGGGCGGAGCTCCTTTGTGCTAGATCAGTGTATTTCTTCTCTGACAGTCATGGAAGTTAGGGTGTCTCTTGTTTGTGATGGTCATGTTCTTCCCTTGTGTTTTCTAAAAATGTAGGGGTTGCACAGAATCTCTTAAGCCTGCAGTAACTGTTTCTTCTCTTCCAGCACTTTAATTATGCCTTTCGGAGACTGAATCCTTTCTGAAAATCTTTATTATGTGATATTTTTGCTGTAAAGGGAAAGCTTGTTTGTTGGACAAAGGAGCTTTCTCTTTTCTGTTTGTTTATGATAGGGCAATTAGACTTCACAGGAAGGTTCTCTAATAATTACACAAAGCAAAGGGAAAACCTTAATTAAATTTTAACGATGAGTACAACTGTGCTGATTAGGATAATGTGGTCATTATAGCCTACCACAAGATGTCTTGTTTATACTGTATGCTGCTAGTACTTATGAAGCTTAACTCAAAATTTTATTTATCTGAATTTGGTAATCTCTGCTGTTATTAATTACAAACTCTGTTTATACTCTCTACACCTCATCACTAATATAATACATGTTCCTCAAAAAGGCACAATTATATGAACAACAACAAGATTTCTGTAATATAGGTAATAATTTTCCCATGTAATTTTTAGGAGCTCAGTGACTTAAAGTATATTGGACTTCAGATTTGAGTAAATTAAGTGTCCAAAATGGTGACAGGAATGCTGTCTAAAAGTTTTGTTTGCTTTCTTTTGGTAAACAGACCAGATATCTTATAAGGTGTGTGGGCTGCAGGACTTGATCTCTTCTTCTGTGACAATCATTGTAATAATTTTAAGCCTAGCAGAAATAATTGGAGCATAGGGCCCTGTGTGGAGACACATTTAGACACTTAAAGACATGACTCAGCCTCCAGAGATGTAGTGCAACAGCGCATCTCGTATGTTGTGATTCCCAGTAACTAGGCAGGCACCTGAGCTATGTGAGTTATCCATGAAGTTGATAAATTGAGAGATGCTGAAAGTCCAGATGCAGATGATAGGAAAAGCTAAACACAGGTGTGTTTGCAGAAGTCTATAATGCCTTTGGTATCTTCATACTTCTCAGATGTACAGAGTCAGATTTTCTGGAGTAGCAACAACAGCCTCACAAATGAGAAATGTGATGAGTCACACTAGTGAGATACTGGACTACCTTCCTCTGATAAAGTAGTGGTCTTATATAGAAAAGATCATACACATAAAGTCAGCAAGAGCAAAAGGAAATCAGGCACTCATTCAAAACCTGCCACTGACAGTGCTCACTGGGGAGAAAAGAAGTCTGTAGCCTGGCCATAATGTGTCTGTGGCAGCACAACCTTTGGGATATATAAATGAATTAAAGCTGGGACTTCAATATCTGGTACGAGGGTAATATCAGAGGGTGAGGTCTGATTTTAGCTTTAAGCATTCAGTTAGAAGTAACGAAGTGTGGAAAATGAATATACCATCCTATTTTGTTTCCAGGCTTTACCATGGATGCTATGAGCCCAAGCACTTTATAGAGTGGCTTATATCAGGCTCAGGTTTCCACATTGCTCACTCGAGCACCAAAAGCACATGCAGTTAGAACTTGAACATTCAGATATAAGAGATTAATGCACATTCCTTATTTTCACACCTCTGTGAAAAGAAATTAATACAGGTGGCTTTGGATAAGAAAGAAGTATAAAAACAGTATAGTGCTGTATCAAGGGGCAGGATATCTGGGGGTCAGAGTCTTAACTTATGGTCTGCACCTATCCCTTTTGCATCAAATCAAGGTAGGACACGATCTCCTTCACCTTCTCTTTCACCTGTGGAGTTCCCATCTGCACTGGCATGTAGCTTGGGCAATATTTCCTGTGTACCCCAATACAAATGATCAGTGGCAAGTTTATTGCCATCTTAATATACAAAATGGGCAATGACACAGGTTATGGCACCATTCAGCATCCACTTTCTTTGCTCTGCCATGTCACTGGAGTATCAGTCAGTTCTCAACTGGCTCCACCTTCTCTGCAATTACTTTGTGATGGGTCTCCTGCAGAATGCTGCTTGCTGAGCTACATACAAGCTGTATCCCACCTGGGGAGAAGGCTGCAAAATTTTATATTAATGCAAGTATAAATTACAAAATGCATCTGAGATTTATTTGGCTTATGAACGTGTTTGTGCTTTAAGGGCGTTGCCGACAAACAGCTTTGCAGTGTTCATGATTTGCCACAGCTCTCAGTCCCACATGTAGGATGTGATCCTCCGAAGGAAGGAAGTATGAGTTAGCAGGGGCAGAAACAAATAGTTTTGTAAGAACAAAGGGCTCAGTCTTTGCAATCTAGTATTTCAGATTTCAGTGACAAAGGTATGGAGGACCACTTGGGGTCTTTATTAAAGGACGTCTAAAGAAATAATGAAGCGTGAAGAAGTGACATGATCAATAGATTAGCTCCAGTTTACATTTGTTATAATTCTCACCTAATTGCTTGCTTGGGGCTGCCCATGGCCTTAATTGCATACTGGTATGTCACCTTTGAACTCTGCTCTGTTATTTTAATTGTAAACAACGGACTGTCTTTTAAATATTTCCTCCAGTTTTCCTTCTTTTCTGTCACAACTGATCCTATGCTCCCTGACGTACTATAAAAGGAAATGCTTTTCCCCTGTTGTGCCTGAAGACTTATTCTAAGTCAAAATTCAGAAGTTCCTAATGGCTTAGGTCTAACACTGGCCCTAGAAGCATCATCACTGCTTACAATAAGCAGGAAAGGTGACTCACCAAGTTGGGAACCTGGTTAATACACCTGTGAGCACACCCCCTCCCCCCCCCCCCGCTAAAAATATTTCAAAACACCATGACAGATAGAAATTCTCTCAACAGTACAGGAAATGTTGTAGAATTTGTGGATTAGGATTTTTTAACATTGCCTGCAGACCTTAAAGAATAATATTGCACCAATAAGGTATTTCAGCTTGTTCTAATATAAACAAGGAACAGATCTTCCTATCCATTGGGTAACATTTACATTTATTCCCTTGTATGTCATACAGAGCCATTAATCATCCTAGCAGCCTCTCTACCTCATAGGAGATGTAGGGCAATGATAATGTTTTATGTGTGTAATTAATCCTGTAGCAGATGTGTAGTTTCCAAGACTACTGCCATTAGAGTATTGACAGGATTCAGAACAAATATTCAGGCACTAGCTTAGTAATGATTTTAATATGATAATATCCTGTTACTCATAAACACAGAATATTCAGACCTTAAGTTTTACATAAGTGTTGTTATTTGTAAAGGCTTTCAGAGAACTAGTGAAGACAATTTTTTATTCCTGATGCTGCTGTTAAACAAACAGCACACGATTAGCATACCAGCTGGGTGTGCATAATTTCTCAATTCTCCACCACACAGTGATAGTCATCATTTGTGAAGTGAGAGACGCAATTTATAATGAAAATAAAGGTTATCCAGGGAAAACACATGATGCCAAACAAAATCCATATACCTTTCAAGATTTGGTTTTAAAATTATCCTACCTTTCATTCCTGCTAAAAAGATCTCCTTAGCTGGATTCTTGGCAAAGTGACAAATTCAATTACATATCATAATAAAATTGAGGGAAGTAAAAAATCCTCTAATTTTCTTTCAAAAGGCACCCCCTTTGCAATGCATATAGATCTTCAGTTGAGGATTGGCAGGACTACTGCTCCTACATCTTTTTATGCTTTTTCTTCACTGACTTTTCATTTTTTCTCACTGTATTATTCCTCATTTTGCCAGGAGATGGGTGCACCTGTGAGCCCCTCAACTTTCAAGGCTACACTTTATATGGACGTGATTTTTCCAACTATTTTTAAAAAGTATGTGCTTCTAAAATGCATAGAAGTGTGAACTGGCGGCAGTTCCTCCTAATTCCAAATCACATGATACATATGTAGCTAATATGTCTACTTATAGAGTAAAGGAATGTCTTTTATAATTAGTTTGGACCAATTTGATTCTACAGTTTGGTGCAATTAATGAATGCATCAACCAACAGCCCCCAATTTGGCAGGCCTCTGTTGGACTTGCTCCTCAGAAATAAATGCGGACCAATATAAGGAAGATATTACCTTCATTGGCTTCACAGTGTGGTTATGAAAGATGATATGCAAGTACAAATTCTGTTCTCTCTACTTCACTGTCTGTGGAAACTGCAGAGTGGGGGGGAAATGTAGTTTTTCAAACTTTGCTTTCCAGTTCTCTATGCCAGATGAAAAGAAGCGATGGAGAGAATCACCAGCTTCTTGTGTTCAGGACAGGACTTGGGGAAGAGGATTACTCACTGGAGAAAAAAAATCCATGTGACCTTTGTGGCTGAATGCTTTGGGTCTGCTTAGGAAACACGACTTTGGTAGGGTTTCTATTAATTTTAATTGTCCCCTGTCACTGTTCTGTGTGAGGACATTTTGACTTATTTACTTGTAATAGTCTCTAAGCTGTTTTGCAGGACTAGAAACTGGATTGTCAATGTTATTCACAGACTCTACTCATGATGAAGGTGGTCTCAGCAGTTCGCCCAAAAGTAGGATATTCATCCAGGAGACACTGGGAATACATAGCAAGTTTCATAATCTGTGTTAGATATTGTTATAGACTATCTGATAATTTACCTTATTTGATCCACAGACTGAAGGAGGATTTTTCCCTTTTACATCTTCTTATGCAGAAGTAGTAACAACAATCTGATATCCAATATGCTGAAATACTACTATTACTACTACAAATAATAATCAAATTCACATCACCTAAATGAATGTTTTATGGAGAATTTATTAGGAAAAAGTTGTGCACTTTGGACTGTATGTATTTACTACTGTTTGATTCTCTTTTGTTTATACAAAAGAAGTTTCACTCCATATTTCTTTTCCTCTTTTTACACATAGTCGATAGCTATATATGGGCTCTCTGTGTATATTGAACTGCTGTTAACAGCATAATGAACTGTAGGGGCCTTTTAATATTAAAATGGTGAAAGAAAAGATAATAAACATGTTGTCAGAAATGTTTAGAACGCCTTAATTCTGTGATTAGTATCTGTGAATCTGTGAGTAGCTGCTTGCCAATTTGTTCCAATTAAAACATGAAAAAAGGTTATTCATCATAAATAGCACAATAATTATGTACACTGTTCCCTTCTCTCTTTTTTTTTTTTTTTTTTTTTGTTTTTTAGGTTAGAATGAAGCTAGTTTCTTCATTAAAGAAACAGTATGTACCAAGGTTGGAGTTGCTGCCACATTTTATCCTACGTAAGTCACTTTGTTTAAAACAAACAAACAAACAAAAAAATGCAAACCAAAATACGAGCTCCATGTTCTGTCTTTACTCATATAAAGAAATAAAAAGGACTGCAACTGGTCAAATCAAGCATCTGTCCAACAAGCACAAGTTAGCATGAGGTGCTTCAGAGTGGGATACAGCATACTTTAGCACAATGGACCTACAGCACAGTGTAGGTTCTTGTTTCTGGCAACTTATGGGCTAGAGACTCTCATTGGAATTTGAATCAAGATCCTCATTTTTAACAGTCACTGAGTAACCTAATTCTGTGATTTTGTTCAAATCTCTCCTTCAATTCCCTTATGCTCAAGGCCTTCACAGTTTTCTGCAGCAATTAATAGGACAATGTTAGTTAGAAGTGGTATAGAGAAAAAAAAGAAATTTTTGCTTCTCTTACAGTTATTGCCTTGGATTTCCATTGAATACTTCCTATTCCTAGTATTACAAGAAAAGTAGGGAAGCATTTCCTTTTCACACTTTCAGTACTGTTTATTATCTTACAGATAATATATTTAGGAATCAAGATTAGTGGTTTTTAAGTGTGGTCAGGGATTTATATGCTAGCTTAATGCAATTCTTTGTTTTGCTCTCAGTTCTTCATATGCTATTGTTCCTTTTGCCCCGTTGGTGGTTCATCATATTCATATCTGATTTGTTTTGAAAGTCTTGAGTTAATGCTGGCAGCAAGGCTAGAGCAATAGGAAAAGACTGCATGAGTGAAGTGCTCACCTTCCCGACACTTGAGAGATGCCTTAGGGAACATCTGAGTGCCTGAGTTCCATCAGCTCCTGGGAGTGCTCCCTAGATTGCAGTGTCAGTAAAGTCTTTTAGAACAAATCCACAAAAGGCTCTAAGTCTGTAATATGTGATGAATGGAAGCAGGTGGAAGAAGCCAGGAATGAAAATTAGGCACAGAAGCAAAGCACCAACCTAAAGTCAGGCGGTTTCATGGTGGTTCAACTTAGTAATTTGATCCTCTTTCCCCCTGGATTTGCTAAAAGCAGGTTTCATTGATGATTCACCTAAGCTGTTCTATAGAATCGTGTCATGCAGAATGAACCCAACCAGTAGACTTTAGGATTTTCTCCTGAGTGACAAAACTAAATCTAATTTGCTTTTCTGCTATGGTTTTTATCTTTCTTTTCCACATCAATCATCTATGAGTTCCATCAGCTCTCTAGACAGGTTCTTGGTTCTGATGCACTTAAAAGGCAAGAAAAGTCTTTTTTTTTGCTTTTAATAACTTTCTCTTCAAAACCTTTACTAGCTTTTTTTTTGTTTTGGCTTCAAATATATCTTGTCAGGGCTAATATTATTTTTTATTTATTATATATTTCTTCTATATTCTTTTTATAAAGGATATCTTTTTAACTGCCTTTCTCATAACTTCAGTTTTTAATTATGAAAAAAACATTTTAAAAATATCATTTAAAAAATTATCTTGTGAGGCACTGGAACAGGTTATCCAGGGAAGCTGTGGATGCCCCACCCCTAAAAGTGTTCAAGGTCGGGTTGGATGAGGCTTTGAGCAACCTGGGGTAGTGGGAGGTGTTCCTGCCCATGGTGGGAGGTTGGAATTCCATGAACTTCAAGGTCCTTTCCAACCCAAAACATTCTATGATAGTTTGGAGGAAGAGAAAGGTGGAGTTTTGTATTTGTAGTGTTAGTGCTTCTATTTTCAATTTTTCCTGCAAGCACGGAAATGGGGACACTGCAACATTTTTTTCTATAGCATAAAAATTAATTCTACTGGTTGACTTAGTTTTAGGAGATTTTTAGTCTTGATGTTGCTTGACCTGAAAGCATACAATTAACTAACTACCATAAGCAGTCTAAAAATGAAGAGAAACCAAGAGAGTCAAGTGAAAATACGCTTGAACTTAGCGAGGTCCCGCTGACAAACAGGACAAGAAAGTAGATAAATATAGGAGATTATCGCTAATTTTTGTTCTTAATTTTAGCATCGAAGGAAATGTTACAGATCAAGTACAATTTCTTTCAAAACAAGAGCACACAAAGAAAATGGTAGTAGTTGTAGCAGTAATAATAATAATAATAATGCAAAAATGTAAAGAATATTCATTAGCCAGTTCAGGCTAAGAAATGCATGACATAAGTAGATTCGTTTTCCTCCAGCAGATAGGGTACACCTTTCTTCTATGCAGTTTGCCAGCATACACTGACTACTGGGTTATAACCAATTATGTGACATGGTTTATTTGGAATCCATCCTCAGATTTTTGCCATACACACTGGCCAGTCCTATCAATCATTTCCAACATGAAAGACACATTGTCTAACTCCTGCCCAGCTGCACAGATTTTCATGTTACTAATTTGAATTATTTACAGTGTATGAGCTTACCCTAAGAATCGTGCAATGCAGTGTATTGTTTCCCTCTTGGCAGTGTTTATAGCTGAAAGAGAGGAGCTACTGTAATTTTTGAAAATTGACATAATATCTGTTTATGATGCCTTATTAGCACATGCTGAACCCATTTGCACTATCACCTGCTTTTAAACTAGATAATATGAGCAGTGGAGAAATGTTGGCTGCTGTAGCACATGAAGATATAATTCAGACTCATACATCCTCTCTTCTGGGAGAGTTGGGCAAGAGAGAAAGGCCCAAGAAATTCCATGCTGTTAAGCAGATTTCAGATTTGCTTTGTGAAAATCCCTGTCATGCAATAAACCATGCATTGAATAAACTGTGAGTAAAAATAGCTTTGTTATGCTTTTAAGTTTCTGGCATATATCACCAAAATATGTGGAGCTAAGGCAAAATGGCTCTCCAATTTTAGGGAGATCTCCTACTGCTGACCAAGTAGCAGTGGCAGTAGTGGTGCTGTCTCATAGACTGAATTTTTATCACTGCATTATCCACTGTTTCTCAGAGCAGATGCTTCTTGATTTGTGCCAAAATGCACTACATTCAAGCCAGTGACATCCATATGAAACAGTTTAACCCACAGTTAATCTACTATGTGGTCACTGCTTTCTTGTGCTTTCAAGTATGTCACTGTATATGAGAATAAAATATTAGGTAATGCTGCTTTAACAACTGTAACTAAACCCCTATCACAATGACAAGCCACAAATAATATGTTACAGAGCAAAAGGGGGAAAAGTACAGGGTTTTTTTCATGGTGAAAACTGCTATGGGATTGGTATCAGTGATATTCATTTTGTTAATATATGGAGTAGCTTTTGCATCAATATGCATGTAAATGGATTTCTAGAAACTGACTGTCTCTGGTTAAACTTGGACAAGTCCTAGAAGAAATACCTTTGAATGATTTATTTTTCTTCATCACTCATTTTACCATTTCAGCAAATATCTGACATCTTTTTGTTTAGAAAATGATTTCACACAGCAAACAAAAAAGCAGTGTGTAATACAATTGCTTAAAATGAGTCATTTGGGGGTTGATCCAAAGTCCTTTGAAGTCAGTGAGAGGTTGCCATTGACAGCAGTACCTTTTGAATCAGATCCTCTAAGGGATAGATATAATAAAAGCTGATGACAAAGAAGGTAAGGCTAAAAGGTAGATAAAGGGAGATGAAAGGGGGGGAAAATTGCCACACTCACCCAGCTTCATACCACTTGCAGTAAATCCATTAGGATATTTAACCACCTAAGATAAGTAAGTTTCTCTTTACTGTGGTCTATTAAGTGATAGGGAGAATACACAAACAATATCACAGATTTTCTGTCAAGGCAGGCCACCAAACCATGTTCAAAAGTGATGTTCAAAAAGCATTGCACTTGCAGAGGCTGTCACTGATTTACAAGCCAATACAGGCTGCAGTGAAACACACATGAGATGTTCAGTGTCTTCCCACGGGTGGGTCTTTCTTCATAACCTCTCTTCAGCCAAGCAGTGCAATGCCACAGAGCCACAACACACCACAACTCAAATGCCTTTTCAAATACTATTCTCTTTTTATGGATAGCTCTTTTCTTCTTGAAAGAGCCTTCTTCCAAATATGATCTTTAAGTACACTTTACTTCTCTGTTTATTTATTTGGGATTTTTGGTAGAAATCTTTTCTTTCATTTGCACCCTTCTGCAGCATCCATTCTTCAGCACTGTGTTTTAAGTATGTATTCTTCAGCTAGAACACGCTGACGTTTAAGCAAACATAAAATATTTTTTTCAATCTTAGATGGCATTTTTAAATATTAATATGCATTTATGGAAATATGTGCTGGTGAAAGGCATCTCATTAATATCAAGACAATCCCTGTCAACGTAGTTTTGAGACACTGTTTTCTGAGCTATGTGTTTATAACAGCATGCACACTTCCTGTAGATCTCGTCTGCATTTTCCTGCTATGTATACATAGTCCAGCTGGGAAGAAATATGAGCGCCTCCAGCTGAAGGCCAAGTCAAATACTAGGTCTTCGTGTGTCTTTGAATTTCTAATAAACAATCCCACACAGAGAGTAATAGTACGGTCAAACACATGCAGCTAGCTTTGAATATCTGATTCATTTAAATGCTCTTAACTTCCACATTTGTATCAACCTTGAACTTCATATTCAATTTCTAAAAAACACTCCTATTTTATTTCCTTAAGCAATATGCCTTAAATGCCTTTCAACTGAGTCCATAAATATTTAACAGTTATGTCCTTCCTTAGATTTTTCTAATAGATCTTTCAGAATCTTCAGATTTGAGTGTAGGTAACAAAATACAATCAGCTAGTTATAGTATGTTATAATCTGAGTAATGTGAGGTCAGGTTTATTTTGAAAGCTCACAATCTAGACTTTACTTCCATGATTTATTACACCACAGCTGAAAAAAATTGGCATTAAGTAGGACTAGGACTACTTTACACAGTGCACTGTGAACACATGTACCTGAAATAAATGAAATGACAAACATTTTCCCCAAGCAGTGTTAAATACCAGTGAAGATTTAGAGAGCAGAAGCACTGACCTATTTAGGACTGTCTGCTGGGGGACTGGGCAGGCTTCCCATCCCTATGTCCTTAGATGGAAAGAAAGCGTTTGACAGTGCTATATTGAAGAATCTAATATTTTTAAAAGATTTATAATTTTTATCTAACCTTTATTCACAAAGGCACTCTAAGCAAAGGAAAGCGGTATCATTCAATCAAGACTTTATTTTTGTGGATCAAGTTCCAGACAATTTGGTCTATGGTAACTAAAATTATCATCAAGGGTCAAGTAATGCCTAGTGATAAATTTGGCACAAGTGTGGGACCATCACTTTTGTTTGTACATAACCACAGAGACTCTATGCTTTGAGCAAGGTTTACTTGATTATTCAGAGGAACTCACACAGGTAAGGAGGAACATGTATTAATGTGATTAAATACTTATGCAAATGAAGAATCTTGGGTATATTTCCAAAGACTCAATGAACATGCTGGAAAATTTTACTCTGGTCTAAAGGTACGAAAACAAGTGGGTCAGATTTTTTTCTTTCACTATGAGTTTTGTTTTATTTTAAAGGAGTTTCAACTTGTATGATAAAATTGGCTAAATTGATAAGGTTTTTTTTTAGTTTCTTGCCATTTATCCCTGGATTCAGTTATCAAAGCTATAAATTACAAAGTATAGTCATATTTTCTGAATGCTAAACATTCTGACAGAAATTCATACGGATAAGTATTAAAAAGTTGGCAGTTTTTCCAAGTTTGACTTACTAAAAATGAATAAACAGAAATTTTCATTGTATTTCTGGAACAAATAAATATGTGCTTACACACACCTATTCTCTGAAAATATACATTCTTAGCAGCATGTATAGGTTATATATCAAGGATATTATGAAATGAAGGAAGAAATAAAATCATATTTGGTCATCTTTTCTCTCTGCAACATTTTCTACAAAGGCTTCAAGGATTAAAAGCTGCTATTGTGCCAAAAGACCGCTTGAATCAACATCATCAGCAAGGCAGTGGGCATCTCTATAAAAGGGGTCTTTTGAGATGCATGTTCAGTGATTTTTGGAATATTTCAGCTTTTGTCATGTTCTGGTTTTGGCTGGTGTAGAATTAACTTTCTTCACAGTGGCTGGTATGGGGCTATGTTTTGGATTAGTGCTGAATGCAGGGTTGATAACACAGAGTTGTATTTGTTATTGCTGAGCAGGGCTCACACAGAGCCAAGGCCTTTTCTGCTGTTTGTACTTCCACATTGGTGAGGAAGTTGGGGGTGCATGGGAGGCTGGGAGGAGACACAGCTGGGACAGGTGACCCCAACTGACCAAAGAGATATTCCACACCATGTGACATCATGGTCAGTACATAAAGCTGTGGGGAAGAAAGAAGAAGTGGGGAAAGGTTGGAGAGATGACATTTATCCAAGAAAGTGTTACGCATTATGGGGCCGTGCTTTCCTGGAGATGGCTGAACACCTGCCTGCCCATGGGAAGCAATGAAATAATTCCTTGTTTTAATTTGTTTGTGTTCATGGTTTTTGTTTTCCCCATTAAACTGTCTTTATCTCCATCCAGGAACTTTCCAGCTTCCAATTCTCTCCCTATTCCTGCTGGTGGTGAGTGAGAGGCTGCCTGGGGCTTGGTGGCTGGCTGGGGTTGGGCCATGACATATCATTAGACAATAATGGCTTCTTTTGGTGGGGCTGGTTTGGGTTTTTTTGCATGCATGGCTTTGGTTTTCTGACATCAATCAAGTACATGATGTAAGCTTATCATGCTGGAGTTGTGCACTCTGTTATTTGCTGCTTTTTTTTATGCTGTGCATGACTTTCTTTATGGCAAAGAAATAATTATAGAGTTGTCATTGTATCCCAGTACCTTTCAGAAGCCTTAAGAGGTAGACAGAGTAAATCTGGACTTTTCAAAACAGCAACAGAAGCTGAACAAAAATTATTATAAGGTTCACTCACATGACAGCTGTTAGATAAGAAATGGTCTGAATGCCAGAACACCCCTGGTGAATGTTTAGCAACTGCTAAGGAATTAGTGATGCTTCTTAAAAGCTTGTCCATGAGATTACATTTGAAACTAATATATTATAGGGTCAAAATGTGGGAAAAAGGCTGTTCTTCAGATGGTCAAGCTCTGTGTCCCAAGTCACCACAAATTTGTCATCTCAGGATAGTATTTCTCACAGCAGAGGCCAAGTGGCAGCATGAGCTGGGAGCCCAGAGGCCACGAGGCTCAGCAGTGTCCCTGAGTATCTCTGCTTATGGCCCAGAACCTTCTGCCTGTTCTTCTGCTGGCCCACATGAAGGGGAGTGGGCACAGCCTGAAGGTGCCGTGGCTCCTGAATGGAGCTCCTGCGCTTGCATGGCAGGGAAGGGATGCAGGGAGGTCAGATCCATTCCTGTTAGATCAGGCTTCTCAGGGCCAAGATCAGTTTGTTTTAACTCAGTTCCCTCCAGCTCACACAGCATGCCAAGTGCTGCAGCCCAATCACCACCCTGGTGGACCCACATCTGTCATACACTGGGGAACCAAAACAGGACATATTTGCCCTCCCTGCATTCCAGGTGTGGTCTCACAAGCGAAACCCCACAAGTGAAACATTTACCCAGCATCCCCAACCCCACTTTCTCCTTCCACACTGATGGAACTACTTATGAATCTGGGGATGAGTTCCACTGCCTACACACAGGTGCTGTTAAGTGATGGCCACTCCCAGACCTTCATGTGTCTGAGACACCCACTATCTTTGTGCATAGGTGATGTCAGTGTTTGGGAATCCTATGGCTTTCTGGAATGGCAGCTGGAAAACCATGTCACTGACATCCTTATATGGGCAGCTGAGTCCGTCCATCAGTGCTCAATTGCAGAAAGACACTCTAGGAGATGCTCTCATGCTGGGAGTCAGGAGATATTCTAACAACTTTCTCTGTATCTTTCAAGGCAAAGGTGATGGCCTCAAAAAAGTCATCCTGTAACACATACCCAGCCACCCACTCAATTTATCACGTGCCTTTATCTGTGCTTTTTATCAGTCTCTCTACCCGAAACACTCCTCACCTGCACAAACTTCAGTGCTAGTCCATTCTTTATTTGTCCTCCCTGTCACGAACACCAAAATGTTGTGATTTAGAGTCCTGGTTTACAGCTATGCCAAAGAGCTGTATTTAGCATAGGGTATGTGGGAGGGCATGTTGAGTGTTTCTTCATATATTGCTGAGGCATAAAACTGCCAGGAGGAAACTGAGAAGGGAAATTTGCAGGTAGAGTAATAAAGGAGGAAAAGACATGCTGTAATTCTGCCAATTCCATTGAATTTAAAAGCAGAGTAGAATTCCAGGATAATAAAGTTCCTAGAATTTGTGTGAAAACTGGCAGCTGGATAGAGGCCAGAAATACTCCCAGTGCCCCCGCAAAGGGGAAGAGTGGCTGTACTCAGCCATAACTGGCCAGCAGTGCACAAGCAGCACCAGAGCAGACTGGTCCCCCTTGCAATGGGGTCAGCAGAAGGGTAGAGAAGCAGCACTGACTACGTGGATGGCACTGTAAATGCGGGATAAAGCATGCTGCTCTGTAGAAATACAGGTTTCATTAGTTCTCCCATTCAGGGAAAACTATTTTTTATAAACAGAAGGAGCAACCCATCAGTAAGCTCATGGAACTAACAAATGTGGTGCTTGATTGTTCTATTTGTCTAAACACCTTCACCTCTAGCCCTTCCTTTTCCTGCCAATTTACACTGATGTTTTTAGAGGCAGAGCTTGTCATGCTGCAGTGTCTTTACCATTATTAAGAACATTTTCCTTGACAACTGTTCTTAATAATCATGAAAGTCCCACAGCAAGACTCCAAATGTATCTACAGTACAGCTGACTGATTTGGAGCCCTAAATAACCCAGATGAGTAGGTGAGCTGATCTGGAGCTGTCAAAACTGGCTCAGCACCACAGATGTGTCTAACAACAAATTGAATAAACAATGTCAAGAGAAACCAATAAGGTATTAACACAGGCACTGACAGCAGGTCTTGGACCTCACAATTAGCTACCTGCAAATAAAATCTGTGCAATGATTGGAACTACAACAGGCTAAGACAATTTAGAGCTCAGTCAAGTGGTTTAGTTTTGATTTGGGTTTTTTGTGGCAGAGAGGACAGAGCTCACGCCAAGCTCTGTAAAAAACTGGAGACTGTAGTTCCTTGTTTGGTGGTAGGGTCCACATGACTTTTTTTTTTTAAGGTTTGGTTTTTTTCCCTACTGGACTGGCTCCTCAGTTCAGGGTCATCTTGTATCCTGGTGGTGTCCTGGGCTGGCAGCTAAAGGAGTGACTGATGAAAGGGAAAGACTCAGCTTTCTATGCCTTCATTGCTACTGAACACACTGTTGTGAGACTGTAGGTTTAGTTTCTGCTATTTGGCCATTTGGAATAACCCAGAGATCATCACCTTTGTAGAAGGTTTTGTAATTAGCATGAATGGCTCCCAACAGCCTAAGACAGTTATGCAGAGCTGTACAAAATGCCAAAGCTCATTTTCCAAGTAATCGCTAGACTGTTTTCATCTGGTCCTTCTAAAACTCAAGCATAATCTCCTCCTGAGCCCAGTGAGACTTAGAGAGAAGGACATTTCTCCATTTCTTTGTTCCCTGAACTGGCTTTGGAAAAATCTTCCCATGGCACACACAATAGAGATATCACACCATGCTTGTTTGGCTTTCTGACAACACTGAAACAGACACTCCTGTATTCCTGATCAATGGTACTGTGCCTCCAAGCAAGCTGTATTGCGCTGTGAGCTGGTGTCTGCCATAAAAATCCACACATGATGTACATAAATGCATATACATACATTCATTTATATTCCCAGCACAGCAGATGAAATAATTCTGCACCGTGTATATTTTTGAGCTGTTAAGGTGCACTGTTGCTTTGCAAGCAAAACAGTAGATCTTTCATTTGCCGGTGACATTGCACAAAGTGCTTATAATTCAGTGTTAGCTTATCAGCCGTCCAATCTCCCACTCCAGGGAATGTGTCAACCATCAAAAGGAGTGGAGGAGGTGTGCTGAATCTTAATGGCTTCTATTTCATCAGACTCACTTTCTTAAGGGCATTTAATCAATGAGGACAAGTAGTAGGCAGATTTTTAAATAAATGTGTCACTTTAGGTTAATCCTCAGTACAGTTGAATGTATTTGTTTATGCGATTCCCCGAATATGTTCCTCTGCTGCTCAGCTGAATTGATAATCTGTAAATCAAAACATGTTACAAGTAGTTTTAAACTAGCCCTTGAGCAATGACTTCATTTGACCTACTGGTATCTAAACCGTTCAGAAGTTTCAGATCCAAGGGTGTTTAATGTCAGTTTTGTGTTCAGCATAGTTTCAAGTAAGCTTTTGGTTCAGTGACTCCAAATTGGGTTTTGGTCCTTGAAGGCTTATAGAAATATTTTTGTGGAGCTTTTTTTTTTTTTCATGTGGCAGGTTTTTCCTGTTTTTTTTTTTTTTCTTTTCCTTTTGTGAAGCAGTCTTTGGGGAAAAAAGCTCACAACCATTTGCCATATTTAAGCATTGACTCTTATTATTACTTAGTCTCATACAGCAATTAATGTAACTGTATGATAGGAGAAAATAGGTAACTTTTTAGGAGCATATTTACTTTTAAAACTGTGAAAACACAAAACCAGATAAAATTGGTCAGATGAGTATCTAGACAAATTCACTTGTGCTCATGCAGGTGATAAGCAGCTACCTATGAGTTCTGATTTATGATGTTAACTCCCTGCCAATTAAAACACTGACACCATTTATCCTTCCCGCTCACATAGGAGAAAAAGATTATCAAAATATTCATGGAGGAAAAAAGGATCATGCATTAGCATATATTAATCATGTTTAATCTATTGTAAAATGGATCTAAATTATAATTATACCAATATATATCAGTGTTCAGAGAGAAGTAAACTGGCAAACCAGTGGAAAAAGAAGCTAGCCCATCTGTACTTCAGACTTCCACTTATGCAAAACTTTGGCAAGGCTGCTTTGATTTACACTGATATGAACAAGATTATAATCAAACCTAACAGCTAGACTGTATGCTATTTGTGGTACTCAGCTGTGAGAACATATAAGGCCTGAATGTGTAGTCAAAATCCCCTTGTAGACCAATGCAAACTTCACCTGCACAATGACCACAGGGCTGTACTGTAATAGTGTAGAAATTATTCTGAGCTGTAATAGAAAACTTTTACCTACAGCCATTTATGGAGGTCTTTTGCAGAAATACTCTGTAGATTGAAGCGAGTGACATTGCAAAGGACATCTGTGATTACGATAGGCTGCTTGTGTTATGTAATATAAATCATCTGAGCATGGGCATCCAACCAGAATATGACTTTCCAGTTCATGTGAGGAGTAATTAGATTGGCAAGAGCACACCATGCGCAGAGTAGTGAAATAAAATAAAATGCATCAATGGATCTCATAGACAAAACAGAAAATAGGGCTGAGGAGGTGTTACAGGTGCTCTCAGCAATGTTCTTATAATTTTAAGGGTGATTTTCACGTGACCTTAACCTGCACAAATGCTCTGTTTCCAAACTATGTAGCACTAGCTTATAAACATATATATAATGAGTACTTTCATATCTGTATTTATGTACTGATTTGTATCCCAATTTCGCTTCTCTCTGTTCAAGTTAAACTAATTCCTGTGCATTCCACTCCTAATGTGCAATTAGCTTCCTGAGACTGAAATCTATTTTACTTTCTTACCTTGCAGGAGGCTTTGAAGACCCCTTTGAAGACAAAAAACACTGCATCACTTAGAGAAGGATCTTTAATATGGATCCGAATGCCATGTAAATCAAACCATTCTGTAAACTGTGCTTCAATCTCTTTAAACAGATCTCCATGTTAGCTTTAACATCATTATGCCCCATTGTGATGAAAATGGACTTTCTGTATCCTGTGATAATGAAAATAGCCACTTTATGCAGTTTCTGTCTGCAATTATCCAGGCTTTTCTCAGACTCTAGAGGAATCTAAGCTAATTGCTTTGGGACTTTTTCTACATTTCCATAAATTCTTTGTTAATTTTTCATGAGAAACTGTTATTGCAGTTGGCCTTAAAGTTCCCATTGTATTCAATAATGTAAAGAAGTCATTATGAAAACATAACCAATTCACTAGTGTCTCCATCAAAGCTACACTCTTTTATATACACGTATTCTTAGGTGAGACCAAATGACACTTGTTTTTTTTTTTTTTGTATTTTGATACATGCTTTTCTTCTGAGTTTACTCAAAGCAAATTTAAAAGTGCTTCTATGTGGTGCATTATTGTCATTATAGGACATGAATTGAGTTTGCTTTATCTCAGGGCAACCTTCTCAATGCAAAAAGCAGCAGATTTGCATTCATTTTGGTGGCATCATGCCAGTTTACACTCCCTACAGCACCAGCCTCAATGAGATCTGTGCTTTAACGAAAACAGCAGCACAGTCCACTGAGACACGACTTTAAAAGTCCCTGAATCACATGAAACTGGCTTGGCCCCCTCAGAACCCTGAAAAACACTAACAGCAATGAAAGCACCTACGCATTTTAAGAGCTTATTGAGTGTAACTGATTTTCACCTTCTAGCTCTTTCTGTTGCAATAATAAAATACTGCCATTTTTGTAATCAGATATGTCACACTGCCAGCTCTGAAGCAGCTAAGGCAATCTGCAGTGCAAGACACACCTTCACAATGATTTTCTCTTGAACATTGCAACAGAAGAATACATAAACTACTGAGAAACAAAAGACAAGTACCACTGTGAAAAAAATCTCACTGAAAAATCAGGATAGGCCAGTATTTTCCTAGTTAAGGAATACTGCTTAGAGATATGGTTCATGGAAAGCACAGGTTTTGCTGATATCAATAGAAGCCATTATAGATTAGAACTGAATCATTTAATGACCTGTCTTTCTCCAAGGTCCTCTAAGGTCTGATAGCGGAAAAAGGCAAGGGATTGTAAGCAAAACTCAGAAATCTCTAAGGTTTGACTCAGAAACATGCTCACAAATCCCACTGCTTATCCTAAGCTTTTCTAAACCTTTTTCGTGTGGTAATGAAGCAGAGGATCATTGCATGATTGGATCTCTTATTCTCTTTTAGGTAGGTGGTCTAAAATAAAAGAAAAGCAATATTGCTTGTGATATTTACCTTATAATTAAATGAAAAAGCCTTAAATAAGTAAAATGTTAGCACACTTTTTGCTTTCTCACCAAAAAGATAAAGCTGGCTTCAATCTTGTCCCCAGATTAAGTTTTTTCACATTTGTTACTGATTTTCCAGTGCTGGAGACTATCAATTCAAGACCTGTGCCCTTCCATAATTCCCAGGAGCTGTGGTGCTTTATTCTCCAAGGAAGTGACTGATGTGAACAGGAACATTGACAGCATATGGCACCACTCAGGCTGCCTGAAGTGGATGGCATGTTGCACTGGAGGGAGATTTACTCTGTTTCAGTTCTTGTGCGTGCTCCCGAGCAGGCATATTCCCAGCCTCTCTCCGACGGCAGTTTTACTACCGTTGCTTTTCGAGGATTTGCTGCCACTGATGCTAATGACGATACAAGTGAAAGGAGCTGTACAGTAGCTACTAGGCTGAGATTTTGGCTTATAAAAGAGTCTCAACTTTGGGGTTTTTCATTACTCTAGTAATAGCAAAAATAATGAGTGGTATTAGGACTCTAAGCCTTCCATGTATTCAATTTCAAAAGTGCTTGAGCTCTTTACTACTCTACCATCTCTACCTTATCCACAGCACTGGATACATAAGGTTTTTTCCCAAGAAGTACATCCACCCTCTCCACATTGGTTTTCTTCCATACAAAATTGGGTTTGCTTTGAAAGAGAGGAATGATTGGAAGGCCTGTGGTCACCCAAAATTCTTCACCTGTAGGAAGATTAATTGTCTTAACAGCTGGTCTGCCTCTCTTTTCACCATCTTCTCTCCAGTATCTGCTCCACGCCGCAAATCTGACCCCATGCATTGAGGGTGGATCAGGGAGGAAAAATAGATTCACTGGCAGGGGTGGTCTCTCAATTCATAAGGGATGTGCAGTCATGTTTTTCCCTGTAGTTGCTGAGTGGACCAGAGGATACAGGATATTATTTGGGATGCCTAAACAAGCTGTTAACTGAGAAGGGTGGAAGAAAGATTATAGAAGAGAGGACAGTCATGAAGTACTGGAAACTAAGAGATACACATAAGAAAGGAGATGTAAACACCTGCTTGTATGAATATGTATTTTCATCTGTCTACTCACAGGACTGAGGCAGGAGACAGAAGCAAGAAGGCAAAGAGGAGTGGAAAGGTGCAAATGCAGGAAGCACTTCCAAGATTTTTGCTCAAGAGTACAGCAATGGCCAATGTTTGTTGTACATGGCTGCAGCAATGCAGGAAAACAGACTTTGAGCTTCTGGGGAATGTTTGGCTGTGCTTCCCTAAGCAAGTCATGCTGCTTTGCTTGCACACAATAATTACAACAGGCTTTACAGACTGTAGCTTATTTACTGGAAACAAAAATTTCACTTGGGTAAATTCAGTCCAGCAGACCAGGTTTATTGTATCCTGAATATATTCACAAGCTCATAACAGACTAGGTAGTTCCTTCTTTTGTAGCTGGGTTGTCTTGGAGGGTTTTTTTACATGTCAATTTCTTTCTAGCTTTGGTATTTTGTTGCTCTGATATTGCCTGAACCAAGATAGCAAATGAAGTGATTACACGAGCTAGTGAATGTGACTTGGATCTTTTCCCTTTTCTTCGCTTCAGTATCTGCTAAATAAGTGAGAGAAAGACAGCTGCCTGAAATCTTTGTGGAAAAAGAACTTTAAAAAGAGCAAACACATACATTAAATAGCCTTGGATTTTTCCAAAGTCCTTAGTGCTTAGTTTCAATCTATCAGGCAATAAAGATTATTTAGGGAATATATGCACAAGGAGCACATAAAATTTTCCCTGAATTGTTAGCTAGCTGTGAGACTGATCACCAAAAAAACACCAAAAAAAAAAACAAAAACAAAAAAAAAAACAAAACAAAAAAAAAAAAACCAGCCCTTTCATTCTTACAACAATCACTCTTTTTCTATTAGCTAAATGTATGGAAAAAATCCCTTGACATATATATTTATATACAGTACCTATTTTCATATAAGTAAGTGTGGAACGACCACATTCCAGCTAGCTACAATGTGAAGACAATTGTTCATTGAAAGCTGTTGGAAACATAAAGTTCACATGCTTTCAAAAAAACCCCCAAACAAAGCAAAAAAACACCCTGAAAACTTTGACTGTTAAAGTCCATTATCCATTATGTTGTTCTTTACTCCAGTGAAGGATCTCATAGAAGTGCTGTTACAACAACAATGAAAAACACATTGCTTTACATGAAGCTTCATTTGTGAATTCCCTGTGGCTAGTGCATTTCTTTCCCAAACTGAAAGAAATGAAGTGTCATGTGTATCAGCTTGTTCTTCATTGCACACATTCCTCTTTACATTGATGAGATTTTTTCAGTACAAGCATTCAAGAATGGTACTTTACTTAAAGATACTGCATTATGTTAAGCAGACAGTATTGTCATTATTTAGCAGCTATGGAAGACTGTGGATGCAGTCCTGTTGATTTTATTAAAAAGAGGCTGTCAGGATCTATAATTCACACATCATTAACTGCTTCATTAAGACTACAGCAGCTCTGTGAGCCCTAAACTTGTAGCAGTTGCATGACAATACAGGTAAATGTTCACTGGTTGAGACATGCAAGCATCTCCACTGACTTGTTCACTGGATAATTAAAAGCCAGTACTGTTTTTTAGGAAACACTTTTTTCAAACTACAAGCATAAATGCATAAAACATGTTCACTTAAAATTGATTTGATTTAAGTTAAAAGCATTACTTTGCAATGAGGTGTGCAATCTCACATCATCAATCAAAAAAAGGCAATAACATACCAAAATGTACAGTCATTTAAGTATTTTCATATGGTTTGTGTTTTCTTTAATGGAATATGAAGCAGCCTGTGTGCTGAAACAATGTGAAGCAGAACTCATACAGACATGAGCAGTGTGAATTGTATTTATTTAAGAATTTAGAATTAATGGAGCATTAATTATGAAGAGAAAAATTTTATTTTTGTATTATTTTTACTGAGTCCTTCTACATTTCCACTCTTGCTTTTCCCTCTTCTCTTTCAATAGACATCTCCTTCCCTCTCTCCCTGTATTTAGTTAAAGCTACCAGCTCAAAGATAAACACATAGCATGGATTTTGAACAGGACTTTGGAGCCTGATAGACTTGAGTATACTGGGAAACAAGCAATAAGATTTGCACTTCATGAATTATGCAGAGTTGACTGTGGCAGCCTTCTTGGTGGGATGCATGTGCAGTCCTCATAACACCACTGAGCTGTTCCCCTCTCTGCTCCGTGACCTTTTTGCCTTCTTGCATCCATGGTCACCACTATTTGTGCGCCCCTCAGGTGAAAAAGTGGGAACTGGTCTGGCAACTCATGCTGCCAGCTTTGGTTCAGCCACCTCTCATGCCTTGTCCCTCAGAAGAGCTCTTTGATACCATGACACTGCTGGTATTCTGCAAACACATTTGCTGATGGGAAAGGTTTCCTTCTGTTGCTAGCCACCACAAATTTCCAGCCTTCCTCACCTTGGGAGCTGCAAGCACACCAGGCATGTGAAGATCCTGCCCACTAGCCCAGCAACTGCAGCCTCCTCCCACAACTCTTTCACCCGGAGCACCCCAATCCCTTGGGATACCCCAGCAGCTCAGCTCACCCTGGAGCTGCCTTGGCTCAGGGCCACTGGGTGTTGGGGCAGTCACTGGGCTGGGGCCAGAGGACCAGGTGCTACAGCTGCTCGTAGCATCACCATTGATGCTCCAAGCCTGGGTGTCCCGACAAGTCTCTAGCAGCATTTCTGGGGCCCAGCATCCCGTACTGACACACCCAGCAACAGCAGCCTGCACCCCTAAACCACTTCTCTGACTACCTACAAGTGCTCCCTAACAGTCAAGAAAACTGAAATCTACTTTCTTTTCAAGAAAACAAGCAAAAGTTTTTCTGATGGCTGGCGGTCCTAAGTGAGTCTCAGTGTGATTCTAACTTTAGGGTTACAGTCAACAGAGCAGCAAGGCCAAAGCTACTGTAAGAGTGGATCTGCAAGGGGGCTGTCAGAAAAAGCTAAAGGCTGTCTGGTAGTCACACTTTTCTCATTTTTTATCATGCACTTTTTGGAGGCTGCTAAATAAAATAAATTCCATGATATTGTATTCATTGTTATCAGTCTAGGAGCAATATGCAAGGCATATTTGACTGATGTTACCCTAGTAGTTCATTTGAAATTTTCAAACTTAGTTCCTTGAAGCTTTACTAACAATAGAAATAACATGGTTGTTGCCATAAATTAAATTTTTTCAGCAAACATATCGGACATTCCTTGGAGCCAGTATGTGAACATCTATATTGACATTTTTGTAAGGAAATATTCAAATTTTTATATTCTGTTTGTTTGTTTGTCCTCTCCATTTACCTAGAGAGATACAGATTTCTACTCAGCCACAGGATATTCCTTCAAGGTTAAATCCCAGGTCTCATGGGGAGTGTATTATTCTCTCTGTAAGATGTCAATGTTTCTAATAATGTTCTAATCAAGAAAAAAATTCTTACCAATAGCGCAATGTTGACAACTATTTTTGCTGAAGGACAGTGGCTGCACCACTCACAACATACTTACAGTTTATAAGGATCTCTGGGCCAGAAAACTTTGGCTAGGATATTCTTTCTATGTTTTGGTGTACTAGTGATTACTGAGAAACAAGATCAGCTATAATTTCCAATCCTTTGACTTCAGTGCTGTTCAAATGCATCAAACACTAAAGAACAAAGCTCCATGTCTTTTTCCTCTCATTATCACTAGTGAATATCAGTGCTCTCAAAAGCACTGGTTACACTGGGAGATAGTGGATTTTGTGCAGACTGCAAAGGTAGTTACTGTGTAAACAATTAGAGGACAATAGTTTTCACTGTGACCTTTTACTGACCTTCACCATGAGGTATAAACTTCTTTGCTAGAAGTAAAACATGAATTCCTTCCTGTCTGTCCAGGACAGATAGCCTAAGACATGGTAGTAAATTCAGTGTGCCCAAGGCCATTCTCTAGCCAACCTACACAGAACAGCACACATTCTTTCCCCTAAATTATCCTATCATTCAAAACAGGGCAACCAAATCCAAACCTACAACTTGGGTATAGACCCACCTCTTCCCCAGCAGATGGTGTGGGCCAAAACTGGGATGAAAGAGCCCTGGCAGTGTGTCAGTATGGACAGGTAAGCCTAGGACTAGCATGGTCCCCAGGTCTCCTTAATCCAGCGGTATAGAAATAGCAGGAGGCTTATTCTGATGCTCGTGAAATTTTCTGGGGAGTAAATCTACTTCTTCTGTATTAATTTTACTTAGAAAACTTGCAGGAAATAAAAGAAAGGTCAGTAGTCACCACAACAGCATCTGAGTAAGTCAAAATATATTTTACAAATTTTTCCATCTCAGCTAGCATATTCCTTTCACAGCCTTATGCTTTCCCGGCAACTCGTATTCAGTTATGAAGTTTTAAAAAAGAGATGAGAAAAATCCAGTAAATTCAGATATTCTGAGGTGACCTGACTGTGGGGAGAGCTGTTTGTGTCCAGAACAGGATGACAAAAGGATTGTATCTATGGTAAATCAATGAGCACTAAATGCTACAGAAAGTTAGCAAAGCTTAATTAATTGGTCCCGCAAGACACCATTGGGCAATTCAACAGTAAAATATTTTTCCTCAGAGATCATCCGGCTTTACAAGAGCTGAAAAACCCAGCAATCTGCAATTATGGACTGCAAACAAAAAAACGTGGAACTCAGCACGCATAAATCTTTTTGACAAATAATTGTAATTAAAAAAATCCCAAACAAACAAACTGGAAAAGAACAGAAGTGTTTTTCCAACAGGTGCATAGTGAGCTAAAGGGAAACTGCCCTATCTTTTTGGGAATTGCCCATGCAATTCTAGAAACCTGCAGACATAACAAAAAGATAAGTGGAAGCAGGAACATTCTCACGAACGCTCCTCCTGGTAAGAGAGAATCATCATCATTATCATTTAGTGTACAAACCATGGTGTTTGCACATGCTTAAGTCATGCAAAACTAAAAAGCCCCCTTAGGAACATGTAAATATCACCACAACATTTTTAATATAGAGAGATATATATATTAAAAATATATATATCTTTAAATTAGACATATATGCAGGCTGGATCTCAGCATGAAATAGTCTTCAGAGGTTACACCTTACACCTCAGCAATGTTTCAAGGATCAGGTATATATGACTGGCTATATGACCAGTATTTTGGCTTACAAGAATTTTTGTAAGAACCTCTAAGACAGTCTTTAACACTCGGCCTTTCTAAAGAGTAATGTAAACCTCCCTTGCTGGAACCTCTTTCCTTAACTTCTCGGCCTATCTATGACTTCCATGAAGTAAAGTTGCTTTCCCGTTTTGGGAGGTTTCTTTCTTTGTTTTAAGACTTCCACCTCTGATCAGATTTTCTCAAAACTGAAATCCTCCATTTCTAGCAATTCCCATTCTCCTTCAGATTCACTCTACTCAGACCACAGCTTGAAATGTAAATGGCCAAAAGAGACAGGCCACGGAGCTGACTTCTCCCCACTGCTCAGTAGAGAGGGATTGTTAGTTAATGTGTTCCATGCTGTTTCATATCCCAGCAGGATGTGTTGATGTGTTCACAAGAGCATGACATTGTTGACATTGTTCACTTTGATCCATGATAAACCCCTAGAGAGTCACTACCTAACCACTACTTTTACAAGTTTATTTTCCTCACCTATGCATCATGTTTTACGTATCTCTTGCACTGTACTTTTCCAGTTTGTGAAGATTATTCAGCAGTCCAGTTCCATCTCTTAATGCACTTCCAGCCTGTTCCAGTTTGGGAGGAACTATACATTTTTTAAGAGTATATACTCTATTTCAGTATGTAAGGTATTGATTAATATATTGAAGAGTGGTCTCAGAGCAGCTGAATGGGAGTCTCTTCTCAGTCCGCACAGTAGTTTGACCAAGAAGTGTTGATAATTATTTGCCAAACAAAGGCTAATAGTCACATTTGTTCCTACTTCACAACACCTTAACAACACCACAATTCCCCCACTTGGGTTTGAGAGTGTTGTGTGATACACAGCCAAAGTGTGCATTGACACAGTTTGTCTCTTAACTACAGTCAAGATAGGTAACATCTGGTATTACTCTCCTAATGGCCTAGCAGAGAAGAAGATTTGGTTACTTTAAAATTATTTGCTCATTTTTGTTGACAGTTACACAACTCTTTGTGATGCCTAAAGATTTCTTAGCTTTATAAATATTTTTCATATATTTGCAAATTTGTAGATTTTTAATATAGAGTTGTATGGTTTCTAGAACTTTTCCTTCCCTTTCTCAAAATACGTTAACCCTTACTAACACATTATTGAAATTCTGTTTTGTCTAATTTGTAAGAAGGGAATTTCTGATGAGGCCATCTTGTTTTCCAACAGAACTTAAGAGACATAAAAAATGGGACAAAGAAGCCCCTGGACCAATTCCAAGGGGCTGGCCCAAGGGTGGGTTACTGGGGCAACTGATCTCCTATTGGATGTACCTGCTAGATATACTGATTAATTAACCTTACAGAAGTTGTAGAAATCCTTTATCATGCATACGCAGAGCCATATTTGTGCCCCTGAAAGCTTTGATTAAAGAGTTGTTTTTTATATATCACTCTTAATACCATTTGGAAAGTTTTTACTCCAGGAAGTACTTGTTCCAAGTAATTACATAGAGTGTGTTTTATTATTTGTTATAGCATTATTCAGTGAATTTGAATATGAACTTACCTCCTAGCCTCAGCTAATAAGATGCACTAACCTGGATTCCCATTTTCTTCACCATGCAAGGGTGGTGGAATTATTTCTGCACCATGGCACAAAAAAAGAAAAAAACAACTAGTACAGTTTCCAGTTTTGATTTGGTAAAGAATCCCTTTTTTCACACTTGCACAGGCACAGTATAAAGACTCAGAGACTTTTTAAGCACCTTGCGGCAAGTCAGGCGTTTCAAGCCAACAATTTCAACCACAAGCAGTTTACTCATCTCTGCTCTCACAGCATGTTTGGCACATAACTTCAGAACCATCATAACTTTCAAGCCCAAGGTCTGGACAGAAAACAAAAATCAGGAACTGGTGATAAAAGAAACAGATAAAAGCCTATCAGCAACTAAATAAAAGTCTTCTGGCGTAAACACTTTCTCCTTTAAGGTCCTTGGCCTTCTCACGTTTCTTCTGATGTCAGGCTGAAAATTCTCACAGCTCCTCAGCAAAAAGATAAAACACCTGCTAAGTTTCAAGGTGGAACAAGACTGTGGCTTCAATTTCATTACTGCTTTAAATAGTATCATGATACTTCAGCAGATGTTGAAGTACGTTCAACTCTTATGCAAGCAGGTATCAAAATCTCTCCTCAAAGCCTAGAACAACTCTACCGGTCATAAAATTGAATTGCTTACAGGGTCCTTTTAGCTGTATGGAAACTTGAGTCCCAGAGAAGTTTCATTTTCATATTTATCGTACATTTCACATTCATCATGTATTATGTGTTTATCAGGTGCTTCATATTTATGTTAGGTACATAGCTTTAATCTTGGTAAAACACTACTTGAATCCTAGATATAGGACAGCCTGAAAAAAAGACAGAAGATTTGCATTAATACCTCTGCCACAGGTGCTTTATAAAATGTCTGTCCAACAGCACTGTGCTAATAGAAGTCTGAATAACTCACCAACATATCTCCAGTAATTTCTCAAAAAAAGATCTTTCTCATTCTAACTGTATATTCACCATTAATAGTGCCAAAAAACTGCTGTAATCACACAGACATATAAAGATGGAATTCCCCAGAGTGCTTCTGAAGGTTGGAATCAATTGCAATTGCTGTAATGGTATTTATACATCCCCACTGTCAGGTTCCATGAAGTGCTGGGTTTTTTGAGATCTGGCCCAGAGCTCTGACATATTCCTGGGGACCTACAGTGTACACCAGATTTGTGTACATGGCCAGGATGTATGTGATACATAGAACACACACACCAAGCAAAGCACTTCTCATGTGGCACTGTGAAAACACAAACCCTAACACACACATGAGCCTGAACAGTGCAATGAGCTCTTCTGGTAGGCAAATGGCCTTTATCTATCAAGTACTTGTTATTGTTTTTCAGCTTAACGTTAATCAAACCAAGCAAAACTTCATTTACACATAAGCATGTTTTAAATAAATTAAATGGCAATGGTTTTAAAAGTGCTTTTTCTATTGTGGAAGTAATGTGAGGACAACTAATTCAAGATGATAATGTTAATGGGAGTTGATAAAGTGTTTGAGTAGAGAGTTGTACAGATTTATCAAGTGAAGCATACATCTTAAATGTATTAGAAAATGATCATCTCACACTGATTAAGGACGTAACATTTCTCTCCACCGAGATGTGCTTTATGTCTGGGAGGCTGTAATGTGTGTTGCAAATGGTGTCAGCATTTCACAGACAAACTATGCATTTCTCACTTCCATGTGTTCTGTCACTGAGTGAATGGAGATGCTAGAAAACTCAGCTCAAAAAAATGTTCACTGGATTTCAGTCCAAAAGAAGTCGTTTCATTACAATCCAGCCTTTTTTCAAGAGCTTTAATCCATTTTGAGATGTTTCTCTTGTATTGCCTTAGCAGGCTATGACACAGTTAGACAGACATGAGGAAACTTCAGCCCTGCGAACACTTGCTCAAGAGAGACATGTAATCTCTGGCAGTAATGCTTAATCACATTCCTCAGTCAGGTGTCAAACAGAGCAAAAGCACAAACACACAAGCAAGTTTTGTTTAGAGGACCTCAAAAAAACCAGCCAAGTGGCAAATTTGGACATCTGTGCTAGACTGTGGCTGTCCTGTTTTTTCAGTCTAATCTGTCAAGATAACCATTTCCCCATTCTCTTAAACAAACACAGACTTCCTTGTTTAAACACTGCAACAGTTCTAACAGAGCAGAGGTTTTAATCATTCTCTGCTAAGTACACTAGCAAGAGGCTCAGAAAAGAAGCAAAACATCTTAAACGTAAGCTGCTGATTTTGCTGTGTGCAAAAGAGCAGGGCATATGACCCTCAGATTTCAGATGAACTGTACACAGAGGGTGTGTAAGAAATAAAAATTACTCAAAAGGAGATCATTTTTTTTTTGGCCCCTTAATTAAAAGAGGCCAAATTAAATTCAATTCTACTCTGAAAAAATAATTAGAATAATTAATCTGGGGGGGAGGGTCACTTTGCCTATAGGGTAACCTTTCCTACAGATTCCCTCTATTATTCAGATTATACTAATGCAGCACTAGTAAAAGCCATTCCATGAACATTATAATCATAAAATTTGATAAATGTAGCACATTATTTTATAGATGGCCACTGATCTTAATACCAAAATCTCAGAACATACGCCTCTTACATAAAGACCATTAGATATAGACAAACAAATAAATGCAATTAAAATCCATCATCTATTTTTTTCTGAATATTGACTCATCTTTTTTTTCTCTTCAGTCTTTTCCCCTGATTTTCTCTTTTATTAGTTATGATTAATTTCATTCACATCTGTATTATTTATCTTAGATTTTTATTGTTCTGCATGTTGTTCTCTTGCCTCTTTTCAGTAACTATTTGTTCTTTTTCTCTCTGAAAGGAGTGTTTCTTTTCCATTCATTCTTTAATGCTTTTATGCCTATCACTCTTTACTGACTCACACATTTCCTCTCCTTTTCCTGTGATCTTTCTTATTTTCTTCCTTCTGATTCTTTTCATTGCATTCTACTCTTTTTTTTTTTTCTTGGGTTTTTTTTCCCTACCATTTTAATTTTTCTTTATCCTTTATCCCTGAAGTCTCTTTTTTCTTACCATTGAATCCCTTCATCTCTTTCTCACCAGGGGATTTCCCTACATCCTAATCTTACATCTCTTCCTATCCAACATATGGTGTCTCCTACCTTCTCATTCCTGATGGGGTCCTTCTTCCTGTAGTGCTTCAGATGATACATTTACACTGACAGAAATGCTATTCTCCCATCTTGCTCTTTCACCTCTTGCTTTATTTACACTGTAGCACAGGCTGACTCTTACCACATGCTTGGCAGTCAGTCTACCCAGGGTCTATCCAGGGTCTGGATCTTGTGATTTCCCTCAAAAATGATCCCGAATATTTTCTACTCATGAGCCACCTGCATGTAACACGGCTGCATGTGCTTTGTTGGGAGCCTCCTTTTTGCTTGGGAACAGGATCTTGGACGAGTCAGGGAAGAAGCCCTCCACCACAAAGATTCCTTGGTAGGTCATATAATCTTCCAAGAGCTCCTCTTTCATGGCACTCTTGTCAAAAGTGTTTCTCCTTAGAAACCACTGCTAAAGAAAAGAACAAGGAAGGAATTTTTAAAACACTTTATTCTTGGACAATAAAGGATACACATCACAAAAAAAGAATATCTGCATTTGTCTCTCACTCAGAGTTTATCCCTCCCACAGTGATTCTGCAGGCTCAATATCTCTTTGAAGCAGATGATACTCCTTTATTCTTCTTGTTACTCTCCTGTTTTCCTAGATCATCTCATCAGTGAAGTAGGGATAAAGAGCAGGTAGGTCTGGAGAAGATAAATATCTCCTGGTAGACCTTTGCTCACCCGTCAGGTTACTCACCACTTTGTTACCCTGGTCAAAATGTTCCTACCCAATTCTCAGAGAAAGGCTGAGACGACTGGCTTCCATCAGGCAGTCTAATTGCTCTTGGCAAAGACAGCAAAACATCTTCTTACACTTCGTACATTCAGGCTAAAAATAATTAGGCATCTGGTTTTACAGCACAAGCTGGATAAAACAATCCAGAAGGAAAGTGCCATGGACAGTGAATCTGAAACACAGTCTGAAATGAGATACAGACAAAACATCATGTTTTCTTGCATAGTGATGTATAGACATTACTTCAAGAGTGATGTATAGGCACAAGAAATAGCATGTCACATGCCTGAAAAATATTTGTCCTACCCAAAAGGTGGTTTCCTCAGACCAATAATTCAGTCTGAATAAAATAGTAACTCTCAAGTGTTCCAGCAACACAGCTGCTCTTTTTGCTCTTTGCTGAATAGTGCCAACTTCCAAACTACCTTTCAGAAAATAGTAGCAGCTGAGGATCATAGGCAGTTCAGATATGGAAAGAGCTGGAAGGTGTGAATCAAAGTCCCAGCAGGCATAAATTCTCAAAAACCCCCTGGAAACAAAAGACTGAAAATTCACCTAGAAAGTATCCCCACAGGGAGTGTTAGTCACAGTCATGACACAAAAGTGAAAAACCAGCCCTGAACTGACTAATTGGAGGGTGGGGAAAACAACAAAACAAAATAAAAGATGTTTTTATCACAGGCTAGGGCCTGCGACCCAGGTTCCAGAGGCGAGTCCCCCTCACAGCAATCTCATCAAACCCAAACTGCAGTTTGCTACAGTAGTTCTGAAAGTGCCAAATGCAGAACAGCTGGTTGTCCATACTCCCCATCTGAAAACATCAATTTAAAGCTTTGCGAAGATTTCCAGCTGTACTTACACAGAAACCCTTCTGTTGCTGAAGAGTGTGAGCATACTTAGAAAAACACTGAACTCAGAATTTATTTAAAGATAGATTCTACACATTTCTAAAATTGTATTGCAATCCTCTGTGCTTACAAAGACATATCCATCTTTGGACCTTCTTTAGATGATACCATTTTGATATTGTGAAAAATTTCATGCTTCATATTTATAAGGCCTGTTTTAGAAGATTTCTTCTGTCTACTGTGTTGAGGTCATCCATCAAAACTACATATCACTGCTGTGTAGAGTCTCCCACTTAGTGTTGCAAAGTTCTGCTGAAGGCTTTTATGTTTATGCATTATCATGATCCCTTCCATTAGTTCTGATAAGACTGGAAGGATCACAAACTGGAGACACAACATTCAGATATCCTTCCATATATTCCTTCCAATCCTGCCCTACAAGTGGGTCATCTAAACAATTTTATAATCCATCAAACACTTGAACATTCTGCAGTTATTAGTCACCTGGGGAAATGTACAGCTTGGGGGAAAGGGCGTAGTTCCAACATGAATGCAAATATTGGTGAAGGCTGAGGTTATGAAGTTAAAGGATTTTCTCCCAAAGGGGATATTGTCTGGAAGATTTAAATGTCAGAAGTATATGAGGGGAAAATACCACCTCAGTGAAAAAAAAATGAGCTTTTCATAGAACTAGATGCAAATGGCATGAAGTAAGAAATCCAGAGGAAGACAGTAGAGTCCTGCAAGAGCCCAAAATTGGAATATAAACATCAGAAGCACCAGTATGGAACAAGTGAGTAAAAAGGAGAAATCTGAGAATGAAGAAATAGGGCCCTGTCAGACATGGTATATGAGTCTGACTATGCATATTTCAAACTGGTGTGACAGCAAGTGTAGAATTTGTCTTGATGTGGCCCAGGACTAGCCTGCCTTGCTGCGAAGACATACCCCGAGCTCATGCTGACTTGTTGCCCACCAGGAACCTCAGGGCCCCTCTGGGCAGACCTCAGCCTGTGCTTTTGCTTTTGATCACTGTGTCCCAGGAGCAGGAATTCACATTTCCCTTTGTTGGACCTTGTACATCTCTTTACAACCCAATCTCATCTCTCTACAGAGTGGCTGTTCTTTCCTGAGTATGCACAGCTCTTCCTGCTGTGTCACACATGAACCTGGAGCAGCGGATGCACTCAGTGCTATCATCTGGGCCAGTTACAAGGATGCTGAGCACTGCTGGTCCCAGCTTTCACCCTGAGGAGCTCTTTATGAGTGGCAAACAGTTTGACTTTGAGCCATTGACTACCACCAGCCAGTCAGACAGTTTTTCATACTCTTTGTGGCCCTTAACATAATGGGTTGCCAGCCAGGACATAACGGCACAATTGCATCAAGCATCCTGCTAAAATCAAGGTAACTGATATCCTCAGCTTTCTGCTCACCACCAAGCAAGTTGTTTCACCACAGGTGGTGACAAAATAGGTCAGGCACCATTTATCTTTAGTAAATCTGTACTGGTTTTCCCAGTCACATTTTTGCCCTCCACATGCCTGGATAAAATAGCTTACAACAGGACATGTACCATAATTTTCTCAGGGACAGTAGCAAAGCCTGGATCTGCACCTGCTTTGATCTAATTGTGATTTCCTATGACTGTTTTCAGTTTAACACCACATGTAGTGGAAGGACATAAAGGAGGTGCCTCCAAATTTTGTGTGTAGCACTTGAGGGCAGGTCATGCAAATTGGCACAGCAAAGGTAGATGCTCCTGTAACGCCTATGAAACTCTTTAGAGGTTCATTTGGGTCTTACAGCATTCTATAGATGAGCTCATGGAGAGCTGGAGAGGGAAAAGAAAAATCTTGTCTGAACTGTGAAGAATGTCTTCATCACATGTGTCAGGACAAGCACCGATGGTTGTGCCTCTCCCCTTTTCCCAGCAACTCCATACACGTGCAATACTGTGTTGCCCGCTGCATAGTCCTGCGTGCCTGTAAAGTCAGCATCCTCACAGGCCTGCCCTCCATGAGAACATACTCATATCTCTTGGGGGGTTAGGCTCTCTGGAGGGTCTATTTACATGGGCCAGGATGTATTGACCTGCATCTTCAGATGTCTCTGCTCAGGAGCTGAATCTCTTGTCTGAGCACCTCAAAAACCCAGGGAAAAGCATTTGTTTGATAAATGCAATAGAACAGATACCTAGGTGTATTTTTTATAGGACAACAAAAAAGACGTCTTACAAAATAACAAAACCATATTTTGAATATATGCTAAAAGAAGAAAGATTTTGTAGAATAATATAGCAGTAAAGGAATGAAGTTCTAGCTAGTATATTTCTACTGTGTTATGTTCCTGCCTTTACTTTTAGGGACGGTTATTCCACCTTTTACACTGTACAGTTAGCCCATAAAGTCACAGAAAGGCTACATTCTTTTCCAGAGGAATGTAAATATTAGCTATTCAATTGTGAGATGGATTCAATGTCTGTGTTGGCACAATCAATGTGGTTTATGAATACTTAGTTTATTAGTGTCATATATAATTAATTAAATCAAGGTAGAGACTCTTTTAGAAAGCAATTTGCTAAGCTGTCCAACAATACAGCAAAAAAATATTTTGCTAAGAGGCATAATTTAAAAAAAAAATATTAGTTATTAGATTAAAAATATGATAAATACTTTTCTCCTGTACCTGCAGTTCAATTGCAGCATTGTCTTCACAAAAATTCCCAACTATGTAAGGTGGAAAGACAAACAAAAAATGTTATTTTAAATAATAGATTTTAAAAATGTAACATACTGCAAAAAGTATTTCCCATCGAAAAGAGGTGGTAAATTAATGCATTACTTAGTTCAGAGTGATTTAAATATTGCTTAATAATAAATGTGCTGCTGTGCTAACGTGGCATTATAGAGAAGAACTAATTCAAAGGCAATTAGTAGTATTAGATGAAAGTTTTGCTTTGGGGACTTTTATTATTTAGGAGCTATTTTTTACCATCAGTTGAAACTCGATAGCTTACAGTTAAGCTTAGATGGCTGCAGCTGCCTGCTCCACACTCATCTCTGTGGAGGAGATGCAGGTACTCAAGTTGGTGAGTCCTTGCAGCTCAGAAAAGCAATGCCAGAACAGCTCCCTGAATTCAAGCTGTCCCATGGGTGTGCAAACATTTTTAGCCCTGCCAACCCCTCAGCATTGTAGCTAAGGTATAAGGGAAGAATGAAGCACCCTGGCATTGTCTTGCACTTCAGTCCCATGGAGAGGCAAAGGTTAAGAATGAGGAAAATTAGGCAGACAGCCCTGTGTGGCCCAGAGAAAGACACGCTATTCTGTGGGGACAAACTCCCCTGACATGGATGGGAGAAAGCTCTTATGAATGAGATCATTTTGACTTCCTTTGCTTACGTGCTAATGTGGGTTTTTCTTCCTTTCAGCCGAAGCAGGTGAGCCATGCGCGGTTCAGGGCCGCATTGTGAGCCGCTTCCAAAGCGCCGGTGCCCGCGCTGCTTGCTCAGCTCTGAGGCCGTGACTTGGGCTCGGCCCACCCTGCAGCCACTCTCAGAGGGTTCTGCACCCTGGAACCCACCACCCCGCTCCCAGCAAGATCCCTGCAGACAGGCCCCTGGCAGCCCGCACGACCACGGGACCCAGGCAGACCACCTTTCAGGAGTTTATTAAAATCACATTTGTGTACACCTGCCCTCTTCCACAGCATTCATTTTGGACAAGGTGCATTGCCCCAACATTTAGGGGTGCCACGGATCTCATCCTAGTCACAGTGACAATCCACTAAACACTCTTTCTTCTGCTGCTTCTTTGGTGACTTTTTTTAATCCTTGGATTACTTTACCCTCAAACTCTTTTATAGTTTGCTCACTGAATTATGTTCACTCCAGAGAAGTGGATCCAGTTCCTTCTGTTCCCACAGTAATCATCAATTCAAGCTGAAGTGAAAGGGTCAAATTTAAAGGCAAGAAAACTGTGGTGTAAATTTCTCATTAGCAAATCAATGCAAATCTGTGAAATTCAGTGTCATTGAACCACAGTCAGCCCTGCTTTAAGTGAAAACAAATTCCATTAATTTCTATGGGAATAGAATATTTTTTACTCTTCACTTTATCCACCAGGCCAAGTTGCCTCTATACCTTTGACATTGCTATGAATTTGAATTTATTGGGGAGGTCAGCATCTCCGGCACCGTGAATATAAATCTGTATGATTTACCTGCTGAGAGTGGAGTGGAGCTGAAGTAGCAAAATGAAAGAGTCAGTATAAGAAAATAAACTTGGCCACCATAACATTTTCATCATCGCTTTGAACCTCGCTGGTGGTGGCAGCTTCTACCTACTCAAAATGTGCACTGCATTAACAGATCCAAACATTCAAGGACTTGATGAGCAGATGGCTGGGAGGTAGGACATAAAGTACCCAAAAGAAGGCTGCTGTGGATACAAAGAAAATGTCATTCCTGCTACTCCAAAGCCTGCCCTTGACTGGCACTGTTCCCCAGACTGAGTGATGCTCCTGGGGGAAGAAAAACGGCAGCACCTTTCTGGAGTATAGGCTAAACATATGCTGGAATGTAGTATGTTATCTTACACGAATTGAAGTCCTCTAAAACAAATTAGAAATAGTGATGAATGAGGAGAACCCAACACAGCTCCCAAAACCTAAAAAATGTCCTTCAACCAAGTAAAGACTCACCTAACAGCCCTCCACAAGCACGTGCTGTCTGATGCCCTTCCCAGTGGATCACTGTGTCTGGTGTGCCAGGAAGGGCACAGGCAGAGTGCCATCCTCACTGCAGTGACGACAGTGGTGGCATTCACTGCTCCTGGAGCATGGAGGGAAACCTGCCACAGATATCAGCCAGGGCTGGGATGCACCCTGGGCTAGTGGTCAACAGAAGCTCACCACTTCTACATCCATATTCTTTCTCTGTTTAATTCAAAAGTAACTGGCTTATTTCAAAAATAGCCCTTAAAGCTTCTGCACTTAGTTCACTTATGCTTAAACATCTGAAAATCAGTTGTAGTTTTACACATTTACATGCATGTATACATACTTAAATAAATATCTATACATACAAAGTTTTAAAAGTAGACTTACATATAATATGTGTACTTACATATAATATTAGAAACAGAAAGAAATACACTTGACTGTGAAATTTGGTCTAAGTACAAGCTTTTTAATGAGCCTTTTGTCATTTAAACTTTGCACCAGAGCCCATTTTCTCCTCTTTTTCAAAAGATCTTACCCATACTCTGTCATATTACAAACCCACTTGTAAGAGACTTAAATTCTTGGGTTGGATAAATGCATCATTCAGATTGGGTCACATTCAGCAGAAATGTGGTCAAGGTCAGCCTTGGCTGCTCTTTTTTTTATTATTTGTTTTTCACATTGTCCAGATTTGCTTGATATTGTTTTGCATTTTTAGCACTTGTTATCTCTGAAAACCAAGATGAAGAACCGCTATACCAGGTTCATCTTATCATCTCTGAAATAAATATGAACAAAGAAAAGTGTGAAGTGCAAGCTGTTTGGAAAACATGCCATATTTGACACTGGAAATATTTAATGGATCAGATTCTCTTTGGTCCCTTTAGGCAGAACTGTTTTTTCTGCACACATACACACACATATGCAACTAATACTAATATTCTCTTAAAGGAGATTTGTGGGTACCGAGGTCTCTGTACTTGTGTGCCCACGAGCCTCACAAAACTTCTATCAAGGCTAAAATGAACTTGAGAAGAAACCAGAACAGGATGGTAGCACATACAGGTGTCAAGATTACAAAACTGTATACCATGAACACTTGCCCACTTTTCCTGCCGTAGCTATCAATACATATTTAGACAAACCTTCTTGTCTGGAGCAAGCACCAGGGTCTGACCCGCTGTCATGTATCTGACTGCCAAACAAACCTGAAACTGGAGCTTGGTTTGTGATCTACAGCATTGTTCCTCTTTTGACACTCACCAAATACACTTTACTGGAAATGGTAAAGATTTGCAAGAAATTTCAGAACTGCAGATGCAAGGACACACAGCTGGATTGAAATAATTGTCCCTGAATATTTTAAATTTCAGATCTGGATTCCAATCTAAGCAGACAGTCAAGGCTGGATTTGCTGTGGTCAATGTCTCTTGAGCTGCCAGTTGTATTTCCTACAAAAATATCAGGAATTTTATGAAAGCAGCTGTTCTGAAAAGGGTTTTTTGCCATCCTCCAGCTGATTTCAGCTGATTTGGCTTTACATACCCCATACCATACTCAGACTCTGGGAAATGTACTTCAGTGTGCTCTGTAGAGCAACTGAGATATGAATCTGTATCACCAGCAGACTGAAAAGACTCACCTACCCACTTCACTCTCTGGTAGGCTGATAAAAACGGAATGGCAGACAACTGAGTGAGATAGTACCTAACACAGAAACTCCCAGCACTGTGGTGAAGGCTCTCTCTGCCTCCCCTCCATCCCTTCTTCTGGGAACCACAGGAACATCAAGAGCAACACATACAGCTGCTGGATATTGTAAGACCTCAAATATGCAAACTAGCAGTTAAAACCTCATCTGGTCTTTGCAGATCCACTCTGATGGAAATCACTTTAGTCTAAGCTGGAGCATCCTGCATTGCCTTAATTTCTACTGGCTTTTGATGACCCCCTCTGTTCGGATTTAACTTTGTAGTGCACATGCTCTCTGCCCTGGTATGTACTATACATGTTACTTCATTCAGCCAATGCTTCAGAAATTAATTAGTTGCTGACTTCCAGTGAAATTCTTTAGATCTAACTCCCTGTTTTTTAAGAACCTAATTAAAAAACCTGCTAAGGATTTATTCCAACTCTGTGTGGGCAACATTTGCATCCTGGTCCTGTCCCATTCATTATTAGGAACAAGAACTGAAACATGCTGGTGCTGTCAAACCAATGCATCACCTCTTAGTGGCTAAAAAGCACTGAGTTTGTTCTGCCCTGAGAAAGGAAGGAGGAAGGGAGATTTGACTGCTGGCTGGTGGAAGGCTGAAGGGAAAGTGTAGCCAGACCCCACCCAAAGCTAGACAGGGATAGGAGAAAAGACAAAAGATACAAGATGGAACATGGGAAATTTCAACTAGGCATGGCAGAAGAAATTTTCACCGTGAAGGTGGTGAAATACTGGAACAGAAGCCTAGAGAGGTGTGGGATTTCCATCCTTTAAAATAAATTTCTTCAGCCATGAACAACCTCTTCTAATCAAAACTTTTTTGAGCTAGATGCTGGACTACACACCTTTACAGGTGTCTTCCAGGAGAAATTATTCCGTGATTCTAAGAGGAAAATGAGGTAGATTTAATATAATATGGCTGAGGGTGCACGTTTCTCATTTTCCTAAGCTGTTTCCTGAAAAGACTCCAAAGGACTGTGTCTCACCTGCTGTATTTCAAGTGTGTCTAAAATCCCAAGACAATTCACAGCGTAAGATTAAAATGTCAAAGTGCCTCTGGCTCTAAGTGACATTACTTCTCTTTCATGCTGGAAACATTTTAAGCTTGGTTCCTGTATACCATTTCTGGCAAGGGAAGTCCTGCCTCACAAACCTGTTGACAGTCAGGGGACTCATGTACATATGAAAAAGGGTGGTTCAAGCAGATTGCCCCTATTTGTCTTTCCATAAAGCTTCTGACAGGGACCTTCCCCACGCCTTCTAAAGAAGTATAAAAACACACATAGGAAAGATTAACTGGCCAAAATCAGGAAGTTAAAGGTAGGAAGAAACGGGCTGTTCTACAGCAGAAAGACAGATATGAGTCCCTACATCTACAGAGGATATATTATAAATACAGAAGTTTCAAAGAATGGCAAGGATGGTTAATAACTTCCACATAGGAAAAAGAGAAAAAAAATTAGGCTGGGAGTCTTCAGTGTGGAACAGAAATGACTAAAGGTGAAATATGTTGACGACTATAAAATCATGATAGGTATAGAGGGATGACTAGGAAAGACATTGTATTGCTGTTACTTCCCGTACAAGAATCCTTGGTCAGCAAACAATGGTAAGAAGGACTGTATCCACGACACAGAGAGGGTCTTTGTGTAACTGGCGATGCATGTGGGAAACTCCTTGGCAAAGGGGGAACATTGTGGATACAAAAAGCTCATACCGAATTCAAGGGGAGACTGAAAAAACCTATTAGCTTTTCTAAAAGAAAAAAAAAAGTTTGCAAGTCATTTTATAGAGAAACTGCACTAGAAACCCCCCTGAAAATCGTCAGAAGATAGAGGAGCATCAGCATTGATACATTCCCTGCTCTTGCTCTTCTCTAGGCATTTAATCATGGCCATGACTGATGACAGAGCTAGCTGGAAAATAGTTGAGTTTATGTTCTCTGACCTTCCTTTAGCCAGGCAAGACATCCACCAGAGATGCCCATGCCGTGCCTGCATGCAGCCGGCTCACCCATGGCTGCTGGCTTCCCTCTTTTCCTGATGGATTCCCCACCCAATGCTCTGGACTCCTGGGATGGCCGATGCACATGTGACCCCCTGACCAATGCAAGCATGTCCAGGGGCTGCTGCAGGAATCTTGGCCGTGAGGATAAATCTCAGCAGACCTGAGACAATGAGACTGGGAAAGTGAAACCACTGGTGGCCTCAGCTACGTGGCCTGAAAAACCTGAATTTCCAAAAGGATTCAAACTCTTTGCAGGAATCTCAGAATGTGTTTTTCAAGATAGCTACCAGATGCCTAGCTCCCCTTGACTGCAGAGTGATAGCACTTCTGAAAATACATGAGGCACCTATGTACATCTTTAGGTGCTTAAATCTCTCCAGTGTGCTGACCCTGTGCCCTCCAGAACTTAAAAATAACTCTGACTAATTGGGCTCCTACTTGACCCCGTGTGGTTTGAGGCCTGCTCCATCTGCATAGGCTGACAGGGCAATGAAAATATATTAATCTGAAGTGAAAAGCACTTATTGCAGATGGAGGCAGATCCCTTGAGATACATATCTGATCCCAAAGTTAAGGGCAGGCATGGCAATTTTAATATTATATTATATAAATACTACATTTTAAATAATAGAGAAGGTGTGACATTATCAATTTATGGCTTAAAAAAATACAAATCACACTGTTTTACACCAGGTTAAAGGACTGCAGTCTATAAATTTTTGTGATTCTCTATTACAAAAATACTTGTAGTGGTAAATACTAATAGACAGGAAATTGCCATATGTGGGGTTTTTTTCCCCTCAACAAAACAAAAGAGAAAGAAAAGAAGAATGAATATGTTGGGGATAGGCCTCTCCCTGCAAGTGCATTTGTGCAGAACCACGCTGCGCAGGTTGGAAGCTTTGGTGGGCAGGATAAAATAATTTAAACTCCAAACAAAAGAGTGCAGAAAGACAAAAGACTGAGCAGGAGGCGTGTCAGACAACAGTATTACATTCACTGTGTGTGCACGTGTGCCAAAGCTGTACCTGATTACCAGATTATCTCATATGTATGCATACTTATCTAGGCATCTCACTTTTTTTTTTTTCTCAGAGAGCACTTTTGTTATTAGACACTGGCATTCCCATGTTTGGCACACTCAGGGTTCGTTTCCATGCCTTTGCTATTTTTTTTCCTTTCTTATTTTCCATTTCAGTATAAGACACTGTAAGCACATTTTTTCGGCTGGTGAATAGGCAGAGAGATCTTCTTGTCCAACTCAAGGACGCATTCCCTCGCATTTTCAAAGCAGATGATTAGCTGTACTAGGCTCTGCCAAGACAGTGGGCGTTGCATACCTAAATCCTTGTGCAGGTCTTTGAAATTATTCTCTCTTGATAACTAATTGCAGGAGCTGACCTTCTCAGTTTCACATCCATCCACAGTTTCCCAGCAACAGTGCAATGCACCACCTACTATGCCAGTTATCCACTGGCCATTTTGTGCAAAACTGCACAAAAAAGTTTACTTAGTACACTGCTTTAAATTCAAAAGCAGGTGAATGGGCAGTGTTGTGATCCTGGATCTGATCCCGCTCATCTGCCCTCAGTGATAGCCCTGAGCTTTGGGATATTGCTACCACCAGCTACCCTCGTAACGTTTTTAAATCACAGAAGCCATGCCTGTGTGAGCAGCAGCCAGCCAGGTGGAGTGGCTGTGTCCAGCCTGCCCCGCAGGAGTGCCGGGCTCCAGCTCTGGGCCGTGCAGCAGGACGTGTCCCCAGCACAGCGGACACGTTCAGCCACGAGGCAAGAGGAGCACGTGTGACGGGAACACTCTCCTGCTCTCTCCCAGCCTTGGCAGAGGCAGTCTGCAGGGCACTCGAAAGGCTTCTCTGGAGCACAGTAATTATTAGTGGAATGTTTACTGGGTCACTTCAAATGGAAACAGAATGTCTTCAGAAACACTACACAGGGCATTTGATTAGCAGTGGAGATGAACCTGTACCAGGAACTCGGATTCAGAGAATTCATGTTCAGCCTTTGTGGCTGTAACTCTGCTCAAGTCAGGGTGCCCTCTTCCCCCAGCTATTTATTTAGCTGAAACACATAATGTTCTTGTTAGTTCAGCTAGGGCTGGATATTTCTTTTTTCTCTGTTCCAAGAGAAGCATTGTTCTACAAAGGAACAGCTTGAGTCTAAAAGCAAATAGGTTAGCAAAATAGCCTGTGCCAGTGGGCAACAAGAGCACTCTGGGTGGTTAAGTAAGAAAATTGGAGTTTGATTTTAGGTGCCCAAGTTTGAAAGTATTTGCCTATATTCCTCAGTGGTCCTCCCACACCCTAATTCAATTCATATCTTATAGAGAAAGAGAATTCATATCTTTCTGTACAGCAGAGTGCTGAATCCTAAAACTGGATGCTTGTTGTAAACAAATTGAAAAAATAAAAAAGAAAAAATCACAGCTGCACCTTCAAAGGTAGTTATCTGAGCTCATCACTGTGCTGCAGGTATATTCTTTGTGTGGTATTTCCTAACAGTGAATGTACACGTGCATGAAAGCAAAAAACGATCCCCAGCAGCCGCGCCAACCTCATTTGAACATTAGATTATTCACTTTCCCAACTAATCAATAATTGTTATAATTAAAATTGATAGTTGCAAATAACATGACAGAGTGCTGCTGCCAGAATACTGATTGTGTATTTGGCTTGAAAAGATAGGCAGTAGCGTGGAACACTTATTTTCCAATTTGCTTTTAGCTGTGTGCAAATTGCTTTAGCTGTATCCAGCTGATTTAGACCTTGCCTGGAGGTACACTAGATTAATTGGGAGCCACACATTCATTGCTTACAGAATGGACTCTATAATTGGTGAAATTTGTTAGTGCCAGTTATAAAATAACTATATAGTTCTGCTTTTTAGTTGCCCTTTCATTACTCTTTTGGGAAAGGGAAAAAACAATTAGAATCTTTCAGACAACCAAAATTGCTTTTAAGTCTTTATGTAAAACCACCAGTGTGACTACAGTCAATATTTTATGCAAGTCAACATTAGTGTGAATATAGTATTGATTTTTTTTTCAAAACTGAAAAGCTCTTCAGCATACATAAGAGGGATTTTTTTTGTCCGTGTTGTGACTGAACTTTAGATAATGAAACCATTATGTTCTTATTACCCAGCGCTTTCAAAAATAACTTTGTTCTTTTTTTGTATCTTAACTAGCTTATTATTAACCTAGAAAAATTCATTGTTGTTTGCTGGCACCCAAAAGCATTTAAAAGAGCCTACAGCTTTTCTTAAATCCAGGCTCCCTTTTTGCCTATGTGTATATAATAATGACACATAAAGCCTACAGCTAAATACATAAATATAATAGACTACTTCCAAGTTATACATTCTCATGATTATTGATGGATTTAGGATTCAAAGCCATGACCTAGTTTTTTTTTCAGTTTCCCTCGTTCATAACTTTACCCTAAGTCTAAATATTAAACTGTGAGCCAGTTTCTCACAGCTGTTATGCCAGAGATGTTCTGCACCTTACTTGTGGTGCAGAGAATGGTGAAAGACAGTGGAGTGGAGTGGAGTGGAGTGGAGTGGAGTGGAGTGGAGTGGAGTGGAGTGGAGTGGAGTGGAGTGGAGTGATTTCACAGAAACGGTCCATGGCCTGGCCCTGAACACGCCTCATCTCTGTGAGGCAAAAAGATGCTCTTAAACACATTGGCACCTTTCAGCTTTTCAACTGCCCAGGAGACACACATAACAAGACCATGCAGAGGAGACCCTTGCAAAGCTCTCATTTACAGTTCCTGTGACCATACCAAGCCTACAGCCTCTCCCTAGCACAAAACATTTGAGCCTATTGACCAGTTGCAAATAAACTAGATGCTCCAAAGACAGTCTCTACTTTCACAAGTATCGCTAAAAAGGCAAAGCAGAGATGGCCTGTTAGTGGCCTCATGTAGGAAAAATTTAAGAAGTTCACACTTTATTGAACATCTGAGGGTCTAAATACAAAAGAGATCCACTGAAAACTGGTCTTTATTAGCTTCACTGGTCACAAAACTATTTGTTGTTGTCTCCTTTCCTTAGTCATTAGCTAGCAATTTGCTTTTGATGGTGTCAGAAGATAGGGGTGATTCAGATGTTGATTCGAGTACAGCATCCGACCTTGATGTTATCACTAGGGACTAATGGATAACAAATTCAAGTAGCAACTCAGGGGCAAAGCATAATCTAAAAGGGGTGCAGGGTTGTGAAAGGGAGGTGTCGGTCTGGTCTGCATCCCTAACTGCTCTTAGCCACCCTGATAAAACCTCCTGAAAACTTTCCTATGTTTGCCTTACAGAGTCAAAATTGAGTAGATTTTCATCCTAGTGATCATTATATACTAGTCAAATGAGTCTTAGCATGAGCCAGAGGGGTAATCATATTATTGATAAATGTTGTCTTCATTAAATCAATGACTTGTTTTGAAATTTGTTTTCCCTACCAGCTACCAGATCCTGACAAGAATCTGAATGACTTGTGAATTAATTTTGTCCTTTTAAAAAAATGTGGAAAAAAACCCCAAACTATCAAAATTGAATTACTGCAAGCTTATTTTTCACTTTCAATTGAACAAGGCTTAAAACAAACAAACAAACAAACAAACAAGCAAAACCACAACAAGGAACAAACCCACAAGTCTATAACACATTACTAAATATATGGGGCACTTAATATGAAAGTATAGTACTGATTTTGACTTTAGGAACACATGAAATACTGCAACCTGAAGATTCAGCTGAGCTCATCTAAGCTGAACACTGAAGTGCTAATGTTTAAAAACAGAGCAGCCAAAACAAAAGCAAGTACAAAATGATCACATCCCATGATAGAAATATCCTTCTTACAGCGAAAAATAGTCAAAATGGCTTCTCAAACACACATCAGCCTATTAATGAAGAGATATGGGCCCTTTACACCGGTGAAAAGTAATCTAATACGGCCATTTAATGGGGCCCAAAAGAATGTAAGAATTGATAATGATAACAAACAATGAAAGAGAACAGTACCGAAGGTTTCAACTTACTGCCATGAGAGGAAGTGTAACTGGAGACATACACTTCTGGTTTGCCACATACAGTCCCTTAACTGATAATTCTGTACCCTGCAATAGTTGTCTTTCTCTACAATTTACTCCTGCCTTCAGAGGGCAGACAGAGAAGGTGTATTTTTGCTGTATAGCAGCCAGGAGCAGGAGAAATATGTCCTCTGGGAGGGGAGTTGCATTTCAGTAATGTGACAGGTGTAGTGCTCTCTAAAGAAAACTTTTTGTCAGGCCATGCTTGAACTTTAAGACTGACCCATGCTTTATCCTGTCTTATCCTCTATAAGTTGCTCAGATGTATTAGGGTAACTCTCACCTCTCTCTGGACTGTAAACACCCTGTCCCTTGATGCTGCAGGCCTGTGCCACTGAGGAAAGCAGAGCACTCTGAGAGGGCAGTTCATAAGGCAGTGGCATGTGAGTCTGTAGCAAGCACTAAACAGCTTCAGAAGAGTCAGATCTGCCCCAAGGACATTTGCCCCATCTTAACTCCACAGTGAAGGGTCTGCCTGTCCAGTGCCAGAGCTTTCTTTATGGGGACTCACTGCAGTTTTTAGTGTCAGTGTCTGGGCACTCACCTGCGCCTGCTCAGTGACTTATGTGACACCACTACTCCTTGTGCTGCTTGGGTGACCTTGCTGGACCCACAAATCTCCAAAGTCCTGTATTTCATTACAGAGCGAGCACCGAAGTCCTTAGAGCAGACTCAGAAGTTTTCTGCCCGGTCACTTTTTTGTCAGTGCCTCCTGTCCTGCCTATGTATCAGGGCCAGCTTTAATTGTTCCCTCCCCTTTCTGTGTGCATCTTGAATGATTTGTTAGGCCAACACACTGATGTACATCTCTCCTTAAGAGAAATGAATTTTAGTGTATGTTCACCAACCCTTTTACAAGTGGGACAGGTTTTAAAAGCTTGTGATCTCGTGTGAAGGGCAGATATGAAACTCCAAAGCTGAGCAGTCATTGCTATTTTATTGCCACTGGGCTACAAAAGAAACCTCTAAGGAAACTGGTATCAAATCATGCATATAGCATTTATGTGTGACCCTGTAACAAAGGGGAGAGTGAGTACATGAGCATCTGAGAGAGTACATGTGCCTGTACTCAAGCAAGAAGGAAGGAGCTATACCAAATAGCAATTACTTGCTCTGCGTCAAGGGACCAAATCCTTATCTGAGTTGCAGAAGAGCCTGCCTAAGCCCAATGAGAGGTGTTCTAGCACAAAGAACTGGACTCTGTCTTGCTATTTTTAGTATTTTCTTTCTGTAGCAGTTTCTCTACGCTTTCTTTGGGAAAATAAATCCAAACATGGGGACAGACTCCTGACAGATCAAAGGGAAAGTGGTTTCAGGAAAGCCACAAGTCATTTAGAGTCTGAGGATTTGGCAATTTCTCTATTCAAGGAAATCAGCTTCTTTTCAAGCAGGAAGATCATGACTGACTGCAGATACTTGTGGCAAAGCTTGGTATTAAATTGTTATGTTCCAATGCACGGCATGGAACATGTTGTCATTGACATTTTAATGACCTTTTCTGTCTGGGGCTCTACTTGAAAATCAGTGGCTTGATGAGGCTCATCACTGCAAATACTTAAACTGACTTAGTGACAGAGTGGGGAAAGGTATGGACAAAAGGAAATTATAAAAAGCCTTGCTCTGGCTTTTATAAGCAAAGGAAGAGCAGAAATTTCAGCTGTTTTTGCAGTCCATGTAGCCCTTGATGTGGTGCCTCCCACTCTCTTCTGGGGAACAGAGAGACCCAAAGGAAGGAGCCAGTTAGCTTGCTGAAGCAGCCAGCAGAGCTGACCGCTGCTGAATAGGGAATTCGTTAATAAGAAACACGTTCTGTATACAGAAGGTGTCTAGTTTGAGTACATGTATTAAGAGCCAGCTCCTTTTACAGCTAATTGTCCCTTTCAGTCACTCTCACTGAAAGGAGAGAGGAAAAAAATGCTCCTGTACCCTATTTCTAGTGTCACTTGGACTCTCAAACACAAGTTTATACTATTGAGGAAAGAAGGGTTAAAAACTAAGGGAAAAAGGTCTGTTTTTTTCATGGCGGTTGTTAACTATGTAGGGGGTTCTTCAGTCTGGGGCTTTTTATTCCACACCTCATTTCCAATGTTTGATTTGAAACATATAAAGACAAAATTCCTCTTTAACCTTACATTTGTCTATTTAAGAAAATATTAGCAGGGGTCTTACTGAAGCCCTTTCCCTGCATAATGTTCTGTAAGAAACAGCGTAAACACAAATCCCTTAAGAGCAGAAACTGCACATTCTTGTTCGTTCTGAAGGTGTAGCCAGGGCTGGGGCCTTCTGGAGGCTGGCAGGTCCCACCCCACTGCCCCCAGCCAAGGGAAAGACAACCAGGGTACAGCACTAGCCCAAGGCATCCGTGTCCCTGAGCCAGGGACGAACAGCTTGGACTGAAATAGGAGTCCTGGGTCACCGAGAAGGGGTGGGGAGAGCAAGCTCCGTGGGTGGCTGGGCGGGGCGAGCAAGGCTTGGTAATACCCTCAGGGCCGTGGAAACAATTAAAAGAGCAGAAGTAATTTACTTGTGAAGATGGATGGCTTGAAATTAGTCCCCCGTATTGAGGGTTTAAGCAGGCTTTCAGAGGGCCTTTGCCTACTGATCTAATTCTACTTTTTATAAGGCATTGCTGCGCTGTTTCATGAGGAAATCCTGTAGCATTGTGTTCAAAGCAGTAAGCAAGCACCATCCTACCATCAGCAAACTCAAATGATAGATATCATGTAATTAATTAACATACATCATTATGCCATTCAAAATGACCACAGAATGCTGCTAAAACATCTGTGAGGCTACTGGGACTGAACTACAGTATCAGCTGGCTCTGCAGGAGTTCATATGTTTATAGTAAAATCTGCTTTCATAGTCCCCAGAACATTTCTCTATCATGTTATTGTGGAGATTAAGTTTTCTTCATGACAAATATTTCTAGGCTGCAAGTAATAATTACCTTTGCTCAGTCCTTCAGTTTGGTAGTTTATCAGTCCAGATGAGAAATTTCAGAGTTGCTACTGAGGTTCAAAGCCCTATTTAGCATATGTTGCACAAAAATTACTAACAGCCAGTGTAAGAATTTTACTGGTGTCTATCACCCCACCACTGGAACATGCACAACTTCAGCTGATGTCTCCTCTCCTGAATGAAAACCCTTTTGCATTTCTTGGTAACAGTAAGACTCACACCCTCCAAAGATAAGAAAAAAGAAAAGAAAGAAAAAAGAAAGAAAAAACAGCCAACCTTGCAAAAAAGGCTGAAGCCATGAGAATGTAGGAAATACTGACCTAGGAAAAAAAAAAATTCCCGAGAGAGAGCTGTAGTTCACAGCAATGCTATAGGGTGTTTAGTACAGAGAGCTAAGTGCTAAAGCTGAAATCAGCGCTCTCTTTCTAAAGCAGAACAAAGCTGGCACATTAAGTAATGACTGTATGTCTCCAGTTCTCTCTGATGCAGGGAGATAAAGGCTCAGACTTCCTATGTGGGCTTCGTATCATTCACAATTTTGAGTCATTGGATGGTTTCAAAATACCTTTGAAAACTGTGATTTTTTTGTCATTTACCTTAAGCTCCTTGTTAACAGAGGTCTCTCCTAGCTACTCATGGCATCTTGTGCTATCATCTACGAGGTGCTGTAGCTATTACTAAGAGGTAGCTATAAATATGAGCTATGCTATATGAATTTGAAGTGAGACATGTTCTGTGTCCCAAACACTGTAGGCTAAAGAGAGGCAGGATACATTAACACAGTCTAAGATAGAAAAAAAGGCACAGGTCAATGGACAAATTGTGATAAAAAGAGAGAGAACTAATCAAGGGTCAAGCTCACAAATGTATGCAGAAAGCTTTTAGATGTGAAAATAGAGTTTTGATGATATCAGATGGATGTAAGAGGGAGGGCTCATTAAGCTAGCAAGTGACACAGAGAGGGGAGAGGGGAGAGGAGAAAAGAGGAGAGAGTGTGTGGCAAGCAAACACTGGAGTGAGGTTCTGAGAAAGAAACATGAGGACAGTACCTTTGTCAGTTGTGATAGTGGCAAGACTCTGATGCCAGAAGGAAATATGAATTAGACTCCCTGCCTGACTCTCACTGGTTCCCTGAGAAGAGCCAGGGTGGAGAGTTGTAGAAAGGCACTGTAGTGTCCTTTGTTTATGCCAATTTTTTTTGCTGTCAACAATCCCTCGTGTGCATTTTAGAATGGATTCAGGGATGCTCTAAATTCATGTCCTTTGGAGGTCCTTGTTCTGACAGCAGAGTGACAAGTGTGACAAGTGACCAAGTGGTTAAACCCAACCAGTGCATCTATCAGAAGAAAGGAGGGGATGCATGGCACAGAATTAGCTCTGTGACTTCTCAGGTGTTCCTCAAGGCCACCAGGCAATCCAAAATTACAGAACTGAAGTTTTGTTTCTTCTAGCCCCCATTTTCACCAGCTCTAGGTTAGCCCTGGTAGCCAGCCAGCTCAGTTGGTTAGATCCCAGTCCTGTTTCAGCCCCTAGAGCTACATGGTAGCTCAAAAAGCACCCCACACCCCTTTGCTGTTCACATCCATTTTTCTGCCACTGCAACTATCCAAGGCAGTAGCTCCCTGGCTGGGTTTTTGAGTCTGGGTGATGGGCTTGCACTGACAAACCTTTCATTTCTCTAGCTGCATTTACATGGACAGACTAGAAACTCAAATGAGTGTACTGCATAAGCCCTACTTCACCTTTGCAAGACATCCAGCAGCATCTGGGTGAAAGACAGAAGCAAGGTCACTGTTAGCTGCTGCTGGAACGACAGGGTGGTAGAGGTCAGCTAGAGGTAGCAAAAAGTGTAATTCCATCCTGTGGTAAACAGAGTGCAAATGTATCTGCATTGTAATGCTTCTGCTACCCCTTTTCAGTGACCAGACTCTGCAGCTCTTAGTTCCCTGGTGTATAAATTGCCGTCCTTGTATTACTGCTTCAGTTTGCTCTGCCTTTGGATGCTCATACAAGTGGTGAGATGACCTTGGCAGCTGCACGTCAGTGCTCAGACATGGGGGGATACCCTTTGGCTTCAGACCATGCTGAACCAGAGAGTGTGACACTGTATCACAGCCTTTAGGGAGGTCAGTATGGAGAGTGTTAAACCAAAAAGAAAGCTATGAAGCTAGATGAAAGACAAAATAATCTTAAGTGGAAGAAGACAATAAACGGCAATAGATGTTAGCCACTCTTACAGACTTCAAAGATACAATAAAGCTATAACATTATTGTAATTTTAACCGTTGCTTACTCTGTATCAATAAGAGTAATTCATTCCAGTTACTTTTGACACTCAAACCACACTAATTCAAAATCACCAGTAGTGTGAATTTATAAGATCTGTTTTGCTGTGGTAGCATTAATGGTTTAGGTGGAAAAAAACAAAAGTCAATGGTACATTTCAACACAAAAGCCATCTGAGCCTTTACTATAGAAGTAATAAGGCATTTATTATTTCAAGAGCCCTGCATTCACAATATCCCCTTTTTCAAAGAAAACAACCCTTCCTTCCCATTTTTGAGGCTAACTTGTAGTATGTCACCACTGTGAGACTTCTGAATGTGTTCAGAACAAGACAATAATAGTAAGCCACAGATGAATGATGTGTAGTAAAAATCAATAAACCTTATAACTATTCACTAAGGGAACTGATTTTATGCCTATAAAAATAAAACAATTATAGCAATATTAATGGCAGATTCATCATAGTAATATAAAAGTCCAAGTGTGCTTGTCTGTTGGGAATCTTTAATTCATCCTTCTGTATTAAGTATTCACAAGGTAGAAGAAACGGAACCAACTTCAAGAACAACCTTTAACTTGCAGTAATTCACCCTGTCAAAAAAACCCCAACAAACACAAAACAAAAAAGCCCAGTAAAACTTTAAAAAGCCGTTTTGACAATCAATGTAACTGGGATATGCAAAAAAGGAAAAAAGTTAAAGCCTCAAAAACCTGTCCAGTAAATCTCATTTTTTTTCACATCATGATTAGTGATTTCATGTTACTGTGTACTGTGTTAACTGCATTGTAACAAAACAGGTGGTATAGCCACATAAAACATTTATTTTGTGGTAATGCTGGTTAAACACAGCAAAGGAATTTTATTTTTTTTTTAATTGACAGGTCCTCTGTTTTTAGGCATCTACTCATTTTTGGGGGGAAGGGCAATACAGATATAATAGGAAAAAAATTGCCTATAATTTGTAGCATACAGAGCTGCTCTAAAACAGGTATTAGAGACTTCAGTTCCACTAATACCATCCAAAGTGTTACCATGGGCCTTTTTTGAGCCTATCAGGGTCAACTGAAAGAGGTCCATCTGCCATCTGGCTTGGACCCTGCATTGCCCGCTGGGAGAGGACAATGGCACAGGCCCAGCAGGAGCACGACTAGGAGCTGTGCCATTGCTGCAGCCTCTGCTATCTACAGCTATGACACATCTTTCAAAGTGGCTCATAGACACCCAGAAATCAAAAAAGAAAAATAAAATAAAATTTTTTAAAAAATCAATTTTTTTTTTCATTATTCTGATTGCCAAATTATTTAAGGCAAGTAAAAAAATGAAAGCATTTGATATAGGTTTTACATAAAATAAACTAGGTTACAGCATAAAACAAGTAAACAGGTAATGGCATTAAAGTCTCTCCTCTAAATCTGGGTAATTGTAAACATTAAAAAAAAGACTGCAGGACTATTCAAGTAATAGAACAATCACAGATGTCTTCTCGTATGCAGGCTATTAGGTTATCTGCCATTCAAGATTATCAAAAAAGACATTTCATTATTCACAGATGCTCATTATCTCCATTTAAAATCTATACATTATATACAACACAGTTTTTGTGGTACTAGAATCCCCATGCCTTCCAAAGGTATATTTTTCACAATACACAATTACAATGAAACAGTGAATACAGTAACATTTTACACTGATGCATCTTAATAGGAACCACCAAATAGACATCTACATTGTACCAAAGTGTCATCACAGTTAGCCTCTCTGAGAGCTTGTGGGAAATACCAGAAGGGTATGCAAGGTTCAGGCACACTGATACATAACATTATTTATTTACAATTGGAAAGGAAAAAAGAGAGAAGAAAAAGAAAGGGAAGAAGAAGAGAAAAGAAACAAACAGCCTTTTGCAGTTAACGCCTTCTAAACATGACAAATACATATCTCCATTTAGTGTGTGGTTCGCAACTTAGCAGCAGACCCTGTGTGCGAGCCTTGGTACTGATACAAAAAAAGTAAAGAATATATATATATTTTTATATATATATGTATATATATATATACGCATATATATATATATATAAAAACAGAAGTCTAATTACAGCAACATTTGTTACTCTGTGATAAAATCTGCAATTTACAAAAATGAAATGACTGGTTTTTGCCTGCCATTAAGGCATTTCAAATTAACACCATGGAACTGATGTCTGTAATAAAGCGCTTCCTCATGTGATCCAGTCACATGACAATGTTCATCCCCAAATTCATCATTCTCTGAAAAGAGAAGGAAAAAGGTTTTAGTAAGCAGCATCCTTTCCTCACACTTTTTGTCCTGCACTTTGAATGCATCATGAAATGAAATCTGTACAAGTATTCTCAAACCCAAGAAGAAAAGACACCAAGCTGTGTCCTCATCCCTCCCCTACCAGGAACCACATCCTAAGAAGTAACCTGTGCCAGGATTTATCCTCTGTTCTGATACCCTATCATCCATCAGCTCTTTCAGGGCTACAAACCTTTCTTACTCAAATAATTCCAGCTAATGGTTGCTTGTTTCAGCATCAGCTTGCAGACAGACACCTGTAACAGGGACCTTCACAGTTCTATTTAATACATTAAACTCTGAGGTTTAATATGGCAGCTATGAACAAAACCCTAATGTTAAAAGATGCTTTGGGATTTTCACTGGATATGGGATTATCATGATACAGAAGTTTTCCTCTTGACAACCTAGTAAATAACTGAGAGGCAAATGTGTGAAATGGGTGTGTAACTTAAATATGAAGCCATTTCTAACAGGCTCCCAAACAAACCTCCCTGAAAGCAAGATCAGCAAACCAGGCCAACTTGCAGAATAGATAAAATACTAAGTTATTCTGGTCATTCATGTAGTCAACTGAACATTAATTTTAAAATAATTTCATTAAAAATTTGGATCTTATATAGTATTTCATAATCTCTTGTTTTCTCTTAATACCAATCCTTAAAACACACTCTGTGGAAAATGTCAGAAGACAGACTACTTGTTCTTTCTTAATGACCTATGTTACAGTTAAAGAACACAACTAAGGAAGGACAAAATGTCATTCTAAGGAGAACAAAACTGCAATTAACCCAAAGTACCAAGCTTTTCCTCAACCTTAAAAACTGTGTTGTACAAGGAAATGCACACTATCAGGCTAAAAACTCTATGATTTGCTTTCTCCTGTCTATGTTACGATATATAATTTATTGTCTATTTACCTTCTTTGTGCAGGAAACATACCAGATGCAGATGCCTGTGCAGCCACCTGCTGAGTGGCAACAAGGGCAGCAGAGGTCAATCCTGAGGGAAAGAAAAAACAAAGGAATGCTGATGTACGTCTGGTTTTAATGGATTTTTGTGCTCAGAGAAATGGTAGGAAGGATCTCTAAAGCAAACAGCCAGAAAATGTGGCGGGGGTTAACACTACATAAATGGCAAATATTGCAGGGAACATTGTTAAGACAGCCTGCCCAGTATGATCAATATACCTTTCTGTAATAAAGTGAATTGTCTTTGATAGATATTCTAGAAGAAATTACAGCATTTTGACTTACTTCGTTCCAAATACTGCACTGCATGATGCTAAGTGGTTTGTATGAGTTCATGAATAGGAAGCTCAGTAGAAATAATAGGTACCAGGAAACAACAAGAATCAAAAGTCACAGTGAATTACAGAAACGACATGCCAGCTGCTCAGGATACAATACATTCATAATAACTTACCATTTTTACAGTTTTGCTACTGAACAAGCATAATGCATCCCAAAAGGCATATGGAATCATTGAATCACACTGAGAAATGTCAAGATTTTTACACAGGAAAAATAAGTACTGAGGCACCAAGTGAATGTAAAGAAGAAATGTCATTTAGCCACCAATTGTGGTAGCACATACTTTGCTGCATGGGAGGAAACCTCCTTTTAATTCAGCTAGAGTCCACGGTTAGAGAAAAAACATTCAAAGACTGGTATAAAACCTAGGGAGAATAAATCGTATCTCACTGTGCTGCTTTTTCCCTGACTGAACTTTGTGCATGGCATTTGCCAAAATACAAAGACTCCTCTTTCAAACAGTCAAATTATAACAAGCACAAACCCTTGTGACTGCAATGCCTTGTACATAAAATATGTTCAGTATAAAAAGCTTTTGTCTTTGCTACACTTCCTCCATTGCTTACACAATCCTAATTATACAAAAAGGAGGTTGTTTGGTTTGGATTTTTTACTGTGTTTCAGCCAGTTAATGTCAGTTTGTGGGAGGAATCAAAACATTCATGTGGATGACAGCCTAACTCATACATCTTTAATAATGCTCTGACACTCAGTTTTGGAAACAAAACTTGGTATTTCTCAGGCATGAAGCTATTAATTTATTGCTAGCACATGCCGTGAATTTTTAACCCTTCCTAAGTGTAAAGCACTTCTGATTTAACAACAGGATCTCCATTCAAAATGCTTAATGTAGGCATGATTTCCAATGTCAAGGCAACAATTCCATGAGGCAAACCAATCCCATCCACTGAAAATTTTCTGCTCACCTTGAAATGGGTCATACTGTCCAGGTATAAGGGGGTAGCCCATTCCAACATGTGTATGGTGGTGTGTGTGGAGATGCCGCTGGCTGAAAGGAGAATGGCGGTCTCGCTCCCTTTCTGCTTCCCGTTCACGCTCAGCTGGTGATTTTTCCACAGGCTAGTAATAGAAATTGAAATAAAACTGATGTGAGAATTTTAGAAGGGATGAAATCACAACAAAACCATGTGCTAGTACCTGTCAAAAACCTTTTGAATCCAAATGATTAAGCTAATTTTTTTCTGAAGAAGTATCTCTACTGGAGTATTTGCACTTGATTCTAGTCTAATGCTAGCCTTTCTGGCTAATGGAAGATTTCCCAATGCACAGAGATTTTGGGGCAACACACTGCATCTTGAAGACACCACAGTGATTTCTAGTTTTGGGCTCCCTGAAGCTCGGCTGGCTTGCCAATGCCTGAGCAACCTAGGTGAGCTGCTGAAAAGGGATGTTAATAAATCCTCAATCTTCTAAAACGTTCTGGGGATCAAGTTTGACTGAATAGTAGAAAAACCTTTTTAAAAATAGAATGAAAGTCAGTGATTTGTTCACAATTAAAACCAGCACCAACTTATCTGAAAGTGAGATAATAGTATTTGTTCCAACTTTGTAAATCTTGTTTGTAAATCTTCAGAAATGGGGCTGGTAATCAGCTACTTGGAAAATGTGAATTCTTGGCAAATACAAGGAGGGGATATTATCAAATCCCATAGCCCAACTTTTCATTTCATTATCTGTTTCCAGGCAGGAGTTTCCTGTTTAACTGCAAAAATCTGTGCACCAGGAGGTCTCTCTGAATCTGTATTTCTGTATGAGTCCATTCAAGATAGGAAAACTCAGCACAGAACTGTGTTAGATGTGTGTGTCACTACCCGTTCATGCCACAGAAGCATCCTGACTATAAATTGCTTTTACTGTAAGCAGTACTATAAAGAAGAATCATGCATTCACAGCTTGATGACAGATTGTGTGCTTCCTATGATTACGTTCCTGCTCTACCCCTCCCTGTACGTAAAACTCTTCAGTAAGAATGGACGAAGCCTTACAACAGGTGACTTGCTGCGATACTGGTTGGCATGCTGCTGGAGCAAATCCAGTGCTTTGGACTCAGTGGTTGATTTTGCATTGATGCTTGGGCTGGTATTGACCTTCTCTGCCTCTTCTCTCCCTGACATCTTCCCATAAACTGGATAATGAAATCCTGGAGAGAGATAGGCCCCTGCAGGTAAACAATAAATACCACATCAAGTTACTGTTTTTACATTTTTATTTTATCAGGGTAGGAGGACACAATGTCAGAACTGAGAATAACATCAAAAGTAGATCACATGACTACCAAATGGCACCGCTGCTCTTCAATTTCATATTACCTAATTTACCCTGATGAATGGAGGTTATAAAGAGGGTTGAGTTGATAGCCATTTCAGACATTTATGGGTCCTCTTTAAGTAAAAGGAATAGTAACTATAATGGTTCTGACAGTAAGTGCTTAGAATATTTTTATAGGCAATAAACTACCTGTCAGTCTAACAGCAACAGCAGACTGTCAAGTGTTGAGAAACTTGAGAGTTCATAAAAGGAACATCTTGTATTAAATCAGTTTCATCTACAGAACTTTCCCTAGTGGAAGCACAAGCAACACAACGTCACCCATGAAATTTCTAATTTACCCTAGCTACTAACAGAAATATTAAAATGCAGATTTTGCGAACGTGAGGATGCAAATCTTAACTAGAGCGCAAGACGAATTTCAGAATACATACCAGGATAGCTGTGCATTAGGACAGGAGAGACTGCGCGATAGGCTGGATGGTTGGGATCGTACATCTGTGGATACGGATAAGCATGCAAGTACTGGATGTATGACTGATGCTGACTCATTGGTGAGGAAACTGCTACTCTAGCACCCCGAGAGTCCTTCCAATTTACAGGAGTCTTTTGATCATCGTTTTTTATCTTGCTCTCATCCACTGATTGAGAATCAGAACGCTTGACCTCTTTAGGCTCCTCTTTAATGCTTGCTAATGAGACAGGAAGGTTAGGCAGGGAACTTTCCTTGTTAGGTGTTTTTCTAGGGCTGTCTTCTTTTAACTTTTTCTCACGATCAAGTTCTTCTGATTTTTGCTGATCAAGGTATTTGGGCTGATAGACATAATGATGCCATGTTCGTGAATCTGGATCCTAATACAGAGGAGAAAAAGATTGTTCTGAACTTGGACGTAGAACTAAGTTTGTTATTGATATTTCCCATATTTCAGTTAATGTATTTTTAATAGCTGCTTTAATACCATATCCCTATTACATAGAGGAGAGGATTGCTTGCTACAGAGTGCCTCGAGCTCAAAGTCAAACCAATATTCCCATGAAGGAGCAAGAGTCTATTATCAAAATTTAATTCAATTGCTTCATCTTATATCCTCCTTCATGCCTTTAACTAGTTTAATAATGAAATACATATGCAATGTAATAAAGTTCTGAGACCATGTTATTCATAAAACATTTTAATTAAAGCCCACGGAGAGATTTTTCCCACTAGAGAGGAAAAAGTATCTGTGAACCACAAAATTAGAGCTGGCTAATGATATGCCAGAGCACTTAGAATACCTGGAACAATGCACATGAAAAGCTGATCTAGCTGGAAAGATCCTAATACTGCCTCTGACATTACAAACATCCAGGAATCAGTGGAAGTCAGACATTAAAGCAGACTTTTTCAGCTGACAAGTTCGTAAAGTTACAGATGGGGAAGTATTTACTGGATCAGGATCACATGGTTTAATGAACATGTACTGGGCACTGTAAATACTTTTTTATGTAATATATTACACAGACTAGTTTATAAACGTGATAGAATTAGGTATGTGAGTTCTTTACAGCACCACAGCAAATTGGTATGGAGAAGTAACAGAAAGACTTCTTTTTCTAATACAGTATACGGAAGAGCTAACTGTAAACATTTTCTCCGACTGACAGACAGTTATGGCACATGCCACAGAAATATAAGCACACAACTAAACACTTGGACAGTCTGGTTCAAATACTCACTTGAATCAGCAGAAATCTTCTCCTGCTTAGGGCTGTACCATCCCACTTCCTTTAGAGCTTGCTACTCCCACTCCCCTGACCCCACTGTACCTTGAAAGACAGCCCGTAAGGGTGAAGTCTGGGATGTACCATAGACCAGAACATGAAAGCACCGAGCATTGAGGCTCCAGTTCAGAGCACGGAGACAGTGGCATTGCCTCAAATGAAGGCAATGTGACATCTACGAAGGTCAGCATGAAGCCACTGGATAAAATTCTGGTTACACTGAAGTCAATGGCAAAACTATAGCTGACTTCAATGGAGAGAGGATTTCATCCATTGTGTAGGTCTGTAGGGGCTTGAGGTTGGTTGAGGAGAGAAGGGGAACTTAACTGCTTCAGAAAGGTCACCTTGGGTTAAGATAAAGAGCTGTGCTTTAAGCCAACTCTTCAAAGAACCAGCTCACCCATCTTTAGTAAATGCCAACTGTCATTTAACAAGAAAAAGAAACACTTCAAACCATGTTTCAAATCTACTTTAAGTCCTCTTACAATGAAAGCTGCTTATTTTGCTTGAAATTTCTCATTTCTGAACTAAGCAAAATGCTTAGAATTTACATCTAAAAGAGAAATCTAATTCTATTTTATTCATGCATATAATTTAAAATAGTCTATTCAGGTCTTAAGCCTGGGTTCTGTCACCACCTCACTAGACTTTTTAATTTATTTTTTTGTTCTTTTCAAACAGCTCATCTGGAAGGTTTATTCACAGACTACAATACCATCCAGCATGAAAAAAGGATGGTGGAGTTTGTTTGGCTGCAGAGGCAGAAGAACATAGCAGAATCAGGGAGAAAATCTCACATGACTTAAAAGATAAACCAAGACACTCTTGTTCCATTTCCTGTGATCTTACCTGTTTAAATCTTGTGGTTGGATCTACTCCTGTTTGCTTCATGGAGTCCATAACAGATTTCATCTCCACAGCCTCCTTTATAAGCTGGTGGTTTTCCATTTGTTTGGCTTTGAAAGTGTCAGACTGAAGCTGCTGCTGGTGATTGGAAAGGATCTGTGATTTGCTTGTCTCCTCACCTTTGTTAGGAACTGAAGACCCTATTTTAGTGTTATTTTTGCTGGACTCTGGAGTTGAAGGGGCCTTTGAAATAGTAGCAGATGGAATATTTTTTTGCTTGTTGTCATCCTTCCCAATCTCCTTCAAGGGGGGGTCATTCTTCCTTTCACAGTCCCTCCCACTTTGTGCTATTTTCTGTTCTGCTAGTCTCTGGTCCTCATAATATTTTTCATACTGCTGCCTGTAAGCAGGGTTGGAGGCCATTAAGGACTTTTGGTCCATATAGAGCCCATAGGCATACTGTCCATAATAAAGTGACTGAGCAAGTGCAGGGTGTCTTTGAGTTATTACTGACTGGTGTTGTGGCTGCAAATTAGAGGAAGTGCTTTCGCTTTTCTTGGCATCTGACGATTCTGCCTTCTCTTTCTTTTCAGCCTCTTCCTCAGCCTCTTTTTTAATCTTCAGCCCCTGTGGGGTACTGTTGTTCCCAGCTGCTGGGGCACTGACCTGTCCAGAGTGCAAGTAACTTGGGGAATAATAAGGATCGTAGCCATGGTAATAGGGAGAATGAGACTCTTTTGCTTGAGCTGATTGTGCTGTGGTTGAAGAATGTCCTTTTACAACACCATCTTTATTAGAAATAATATCTGATGGAGAGCTGGCCTTTGACCTCATGCCCTCTGACCTGCTGTCAGAGCCACCATCATCAGCTGCATCAGAAATATCTGAGTAAGCAGGGCTGTTGGTTTTAGCGGCCGTGCTGTCTGCACCATTCTGTGTCAACACGTGCAGTGGGGCCATGGCAGATTGTCCATTCACCAAAGTGCTGCATTCCATCCTGGAGGCACTCCCTATGGAAGGGCTGGGCGCATTGTCTGTGAATGTGTAAACTTTATCAGCTTCAGCCTTAATACTTGCCATCCTGCTCTCTTGAGACTCTGACAGTCCATTAGCTAGCACTTCATTCTTGTTGAGATGGTCCTTTAAAAAATGTCCAGATAAGTCTTTTCCAGACCCTTTTGAATCCTCCAGCTTCCCCAGCTTAGAATCCATCTTGGGGCTGCCCGTCTCTTTGCTTTCTTTGTCCTTCAGCTTTCGCTTCTCCTTTTTCTTCTTGTCTTTGAGTGATGTGAGAGCTGGGTTTACAGTGCTTGGCTCTCCCATAATTGTGGGCTTTGGTTGAATAGGTTTCAGTGGAGGGCTCTTTGGTGTAGCCTGAACAATAGTAGTTGTTAGAGAGGGCAGTCCTGGTATTGTCCCTGTAGTGGTGGTTGTAAAGGCTGTAGTAGGTATAGCTATTAACTGGGGAGGAGTTGGTGCTGGCGCTGGGGCAATGGGCCTGGCTGTTTTCAGTTTGGAAAGGTTTTTATCCACTTTGCAATTGTTCGATTTCTTCCCTTTATCACCCGAACTCTTCTTGTCAATTAACCCTTCAGCCTCCAATTTCGGCATTTCGGTTTGCAAATTGCCATCTGCTACTGAGCAATTATCCAGTGTGGCTGCCATGTTAGAAATTACCGGAAGGCTGTTCAATTCACTGTTCAGACCCTTCTTTTTGCCAGAATTCTTGCCAGTTTTGGAACTGATAACTGAACCAGGGCCATTGCTGGTCAGTTCCCTTTTTCCCTTGGGGGTCCCTGGGGTAGCAATGGAGGAAGGAGATGTCGGTGCTTTTAGCGGATCAAAGCCTGGCAAATTTGTGCTTTGCTCACTGCATTCAAGTGCCACATTACTCAGTGCTTCCTCGCAGTCTGAAATTTTGTCTTCACTGTCAGGCTCAAACTCCAGTTTGTTTTCTGGGTCTAAGTGTGCATGAGCCTGATGGTAACGCAATCCATTAATGTGCTTGTACTTCTTGTTGCAGTTGGGGTGAGGACAGTCAATCAACACTGGGGAAGAGCAGCCTTGGTCCAAAAAAGTAGCCTCAGGTTTCCCCTGTGGGGTGGTAGGAGTGCTTCTAGAGTTAGTACGAATGCGTTTTCCAGACTTATTGTCCTCTGAACTGGAGTTCAAATCTAGCTCCATAGGAGGCTTAGATTTCCTCTTGTTTGTGGACGAGGGGCTGGCTTTGACTTCGTCCATGGCGCAGTTTGGGGGTGTTCTGCGCCCACTTGCGTTAAGGCTGCCCCTCCTCCCCTTCCCATTGGCACCACCTCGATTTTTATTCTGAAGTCCTCTGGACTCTGCAAAACTCGCATCATTCCCAGGTACAGCCGCAGCTGCAGCGGACCTTGCCCGCTTCCCCCTGCCCCGTCCTCCACGCATTTCCAGGTCGCTCGTTGGCGATTCACAAAACCTGTGCAAACAATAGATTTCATCAGCAGGAGCCGTGAACTAAAAAAAAAAACCACCACCACCACGTCTCATAAGAGGACCGTCACATGTTAAAGGAAAGATGTTCTTCTGACAAATGAGAATATTACAGTGTCAAAGGCAAAGACATGAAAAAAGGACAAAAATGGCAAGGACGGCTAATTAGAACAATGGAGCAAAAAATTTTGTTAACTTAAGAAATGTATTTTGAAATTAACTGCTCTCTGACTGAATCCCATGTATTTCCCCTCCCCTCTCAAAAACACAAAAGTAAAATAAAAAAGAACTTCCACCCCACATTTCACCCTGGAACAGAGAACTATTCGTTTCGCTGGTGCATGTTTTCAATTATAACCAGTTGTGTTTTATTAATCTCTGTACCGTCTCTTGCCTGAGATTAGGGGTTAAAATACAGCAGAGAAAAAACAGACTCAGAATGTTTGCCTACCTAGGAGGGGCCCAGTCATGCTTTGTGCAGTCCAACAGTGTTCCCACGTAAGTCTTGTTCCTCCATGTAACGTTTACCACTAGGACACCTGTCAGTGACCAAAAAACAATTATCACAGTTAGAACAATAACTGGGATAGGCTTTTTGTTTTGCTCTTTTATTTTCTTCTTTTTTTTTTTTTTTCTGTCCTTCCCCCACAAAGTAAGATATTTATTCTCATTTGCTTTCAAACACTCTGGTCTGTATTCTTCCTCTTTTCTGGTTTCAGTGACCTCAAGTTAAAACCCACAGGAAAGACAGCAAACGACAAAGAACAAGAATGTGTGCACGCATGTGTGTGTAAGACAGCTTGCCTGTGTGACTGTGTGTGTGTAATCAAGATACAGATGACAGAAGGAAATGGGTTTTGCCATGTCCTGCTGTAAAACAGCAACACTCACCTCTTAATTTTGCTGTTATTGCACATAATTGCTTTCACTTGGCAGCCAGCCAGCATAAACTAAGCACCAGTTACAGTGTTTAAATCAGAAGGTGACTGAGAAGAATAATCTGCTTTGCTTTGAACAATATGATAATGATGCTTCTATTTACTTGAAATTACTCATATCCAAACATACAAACACACACATGTATGCACTGCAAGTTTTGTTCAGTAGATATATCTGGAAAAATGTATTATTTGCCTTGCCTTTGCTTCTGAGAGGGAAGTGAGGGACTAGACATGAAACTTCAACCATACAGCAGTGAAGGTTAAGAGTAATTGCGATACATATTTATATAGGAAGAGGGATCCTTTAAAAAACCTACTGTAATTTAATTGCTTTTCCACTTATGACTTTTATTAAATGCAAATTTGCCTGCCTAAAGCAGAATTCTAATTTTGTTTTATTTGAATTATCCCTGTAAAATTTGTAAATGGTAAGGTTATTGTAAGTAACAGGAAAATAAATGCAGGGGGTGCCATTCAAATGTTTTCAGGTTGCCCTCAAATGCTTCTTCACATAATTTGCCATCATATTTATGGACTAGCCAGCATAATGACCCCTTTAATTCATTAACTGCCGTAGATAAACACAAGGTAGTATTATTGAACCAGACATCTCTTCTCATTAGAAAACACACTGAAATAAAAAATACATGTCATCTAACAAAGGAAGGCACAATACAAAATGTTCCAAATATATGAGAGGCGTGAAGACACCAACTTGCAGCTGACAGCCTTGCTTTTCCTCTGCACTTCCCTTATTCTATCTGCAGCGTCTGTAACAGATACGAAGATGGCATTGTGCCAGAATGTTTCCAGCCCATCTTTTCTCTTTGTCTTACCAGCGCAATTTCTAATTTTGCACTAAAATCATCGCTCTCTGCTGAAGTGAGGTGAAGTTAACACACAACCAGCTGCTCATTTCCTCAGGGTTCTTTTAGCAGCAGGGAAGTATTTTAAATGTTCTTAGCAGAGGTACCAGGGAAGAAGGGATTTCCTTGAAAATTCTCTGTAGCAGATTTAAAATTTATCCCCCATATGGTTTTTCATTGTGATTACGCAACTGGAATTTTGTACACTGGGGTGAATTGGTCTGAAGCATGAAAGACAAATAGCACTTCCAGCCAGTGTCAGAGCCAGGCTTTGAGTACCTAGAAGGATCATGGTGGAGGTGTTTAAGGAGAGACTGGATGTGGCACTCAGTCCCATGGTCTACTCGACAGGGGGGTGTTGGGTCATAGGTTGGACTCCATGGTCTCAGATGTCCTTCCCAGCGTAACTGACTCTGTGATTCTGTGATCAGGGTTAAAATGCCATGCTGTATTTTTATGACTTAGGCAAACTAGGCAGCCTGCAAAGACACCAAGGCTGCTTTATCTTGCCCCCTGTGTAGGCATGAAGGCAGCCAGGGGGTGCTGGGGTTCAGGGAGGAGGAGGAGGAGGAAGAGGAGAACAATCCAGTACATCCAAGAGGAAATGGCTGTCAGTGGAAATGGGATTTCTTACAATGAGCAACTCCAAGCTATGTTCCCACTTGCCATTCACACCCTCGAGAGGAGAGATTATAAAGGTGTTTCTCTGGCAGCCTTGATGCCTTCCTTCCACTACAACAGCTTGTCATCTGTGACTCTGTAAGGCTTCAAGTGAAAATCATGAGTATTTTCCACCGGTAAATTCTGTTATGGCATGCAGCCCATCTATCTGCAGCAACACAGTTGTTCCCTCCAGCCCACATACCAATGTTTGTCCAGTCTCCTTAATGTACCAAGCAAGGAGAGCTCTCTGACATCCCACAGAGTAATACTGATGAGCTGTCTGTGCCATTTATTCTTCCCTAGCTAGTTCACCTTTATCCATTTTTAAAAAAGTAATTGTTATTTTTGTGGGGATTTTTTGAGTTGGGGTTTGTTTCTTTTCTTTTCATTTGTTTGGGGGCGGGGGGGGCAGTGTTAGTGAAGGTTTATTCTGACCTAAGCATCCATCTTTCTTGATATTTGTAATCTTGCTGATCTCTACATGTACTTTATTCATTTATTAATTTATATACCAGACCTAGGGATAGTCTGTTACCTATTGATAGAAAAGAGGGCAAGGTAGAAGGCACAGAATAGTGAAAATAATAAAAGCCCCTGAAATCAATACATATTTCAGTAATTCTAAGAAGGCAGTTAAATGACCTTCCAGTGTAAGAAAGTCAGTGTTTCAAAAGCAAACACAAGTTCCTTCCTTAAAGTCTGCTACGTATAGCATGAATACATATATATACTTACATATACATACTATATGTACATATATATACAATTTAACTCTCGTTAAATTTGTTACACTTAGCAAAGATCCCGTGCAAGTAGGAGAGAATATTAATCTCCACGCTGTGTTAGAGAAGCTGTGGCAAGGAATACATTTCCTTTCCCTAATGGACAGCACATTGCTCAGCTCCAAGTAAGATTCCACAGAACTGGCAGGGAAGGTAGCTCATTTACTCCTCTAAGATTATCGTAGAAATGGGTGAGGAGAATATAAGTAACATGGGAGGTAGGACTGATCTAAGGAAACGTGCAACTGGTGGAGGCTTATTAGACCAAGGCACCGGAAAATTAAAGTGGAGATGACCGAGTTGGTAATCCACACAAAGTCCTTGATGCAGTGCTGAAGAGAAAGGATTATTCTTCTAAGTCAGGGTGTACTGTTTGTCCTGGCAAGGACTTCAAGCTCAAACCAAGAACCTCTGCTGAGCCTGAGCTGTCCCAGAGGCAGAGCTAGAGCAGTGTCCAGCTCAGCTCCAAGGATCACCCATGAGTACGATGGCCATGCACTCAGAGATGCACCAACCCTTCTCCGGGTCGTTCCAGCTCCTCTGTGCATGTGTGTGCCCACGCACCCCCTCCAACCTTGTGAAGGAACATATCACATACAGGACCAATCCTCTCCAGGGCTGTGTCAAGTCATAAAAAGTCACTATAATGGGACTTCCTATTACATTAGACTACCCATCATGTAGCAATAATTTATTTAACATTTCCTGAACAAGAGAGAACGTGCAGTCTGAGGAGGCCACAGGTTTCATATTGTCTGAATGCAAAGATGAATTTTCACCTTAAGACAAGCTCAAGAGGCTAAACTTTTTAAAATAGTTATTACTGAAGAATGGGAAAAAATTCAGATGTTTGTAATGAAATGTACCTAAGGGTATTTGGACTCTCTAAGATTCTAATTTAGGAGGAAACCTAGCCAAATATCTAATTCTGTTCTTGTGAGGTTGGATCAAACAACAGTGACTATATACTACATGCCAATGTTTCTTTGAGCAAGTAAGGGTGTCAACTCAAAGAGTTTAACCAATTACCAGAGCACAGTTCACAAGAATTAGGTGTAATAGAGAAAAACTTATGTTCCCAAAATAAGGGTATACATTTTTTGGTTTAATTTGGATTATCATTCCGTTTGCAAACTATGTAACTATTCACAGTTACAGTATATCCAAAATTAGCAATAATTTCTGCAGTCTTCAGTGTCATGTGTCCTAAATGAAAGCAAAATAGAATATTAGAATTAGAAGTTCTGAAGTTACTACCCAGGCTACCCTTTATCATTAAAGAGTAGACATAGTAAGTAATGAATATTTTATGTGTGGGAATTAAAACATGGTGTTATAATGTAAGAAAATGGGGTCACGTTACCCAGAAGTTTTACAGTTCACCTACTGTAGTTTTTCTGCCAAAATCCATTACTAGCCAAGGCATGCTCATACACAAAAGCATTAAGGCATGACAGTGGTACACCCAGGATGTCACCTGGTGCCCACCACTGTCCATAGAAGCTCCTCCTTTAACATCAAAGGTGATGTCATTAGCCTTTTAGGAGTAAGAAGAGATGCTGTATTTTGCTTTTTTCCTTCACAGTACAGGTACCATTATGAGCTCTTTTTCTTTACTCATCATAATCATAACCACAATGTTTATGGCAAAAAATTTCCCAGACAGGAAGAACTAACCCATGCCTGTAGGAGCACAAAGCCATTTTACGTAAGCACTTGTGATAGATAAAATGTACAAAACAACTGTGACAATTTGTACTTGAATTTTATTATGGGATTAAAGGTCGTGTGCCACAAAAGCGGTATGTAAGAAAATAATTTCAGAAACCTATAGAAAAAAACACTTTTAATGAGTTCTGTGTATATAATGTATCTCTTCTTCCCCCCCCCCACTTCCTCCTTTTCAGTGACTGCATAACAAAGACTGGAATCAAAATTTGCTATTTAGTATTAACTATATGTCATAGAATGAACTATGTCATCACAAATTGGAAATGAAGTAACTAAACTTGTTGCTAAGAAATGCAGATGTGCTATTTGACATAAAAACATCACAATCAAAGGCATTTTCAGTACCAGGCAAGGGTACTGTTCATATGGACTGCTCTGGCCCCACACTTTTAGCAGACACATTTACACTCTTGCAGATGTTCCTTCATTTAAAGACAAAAAACCCCTGAAGTATCTAGTCTAAAACAGATACTAATCTCTTTGATTTCTTGACTCTCTTTTCTGCAATGAACATAAGCCAAGAATTTTTATGTTTGTATTCAAAACTTTGAAAATGAGATCATGTGGTGAGGAATCAAATTATCACATTACTATCCTAAATGCAGGCCCCAGCTTTTAAAAACACTGGCTTAAGAAAACAAACATGTTCAAATTCCAATACAAGTAGACGCTACTCAACTATATCAGACTGGAAAGCCTGACTTAATTTTTACAGCATAGACTGCTTTTGTGTTCAGACCCACAGCAAATGCTACAAAATCCTGGTTTAGTTCAAGCTGATTATTTTATCAGGAAACTCAGAAGACAGAATGGGTAAGCCTTCATTTTTGTAAAAGGAGCTGCTCCCTCTGCTCTTAGTAAAGAATCTGGCCATAAGTATCTGCAAAATTCTGGAGAAAGCAGATCTGCTCAAACTCTTTCTGAACACTTTTGTAACTGACTTGTTGAAGAATATTTAAATGATCTCTCAAAACTAGGAATGATTTGTCTGCTTTTCAGTCATCAAAAGTCATGTATGTTTAAAAAGTCATGTATATTTTAAAATTCACATAAGTCACTTACACTTTAACATAAATGGATTCCTCTGTGGTCAAAATTCCGAAATTAACAGTTCTGCCTACTACACCTTTACTATCCTGAGTATATTTTAAAACAACTTTTGCTGATGCCACAGGAAGATCTCCAAAGTATACCACCCTTTGCAGAATTTTTTAATAAGATTACTTCTTTAAAAGGTTAATATGATAAATAAATCCTTGTGGCAAAAATCTCTGTGGCATAGCAGTTCTTCAAGGCTGAGATGCAATCCCTGGTATAGAGAAGCATCATATCATTACTTGATGTAAAATTAAGTAAAATCAATTCCTTGTATCTTTGTGACTAGTGAATCTACAGATTTGTTTGCAAGTCAAATTTGATTTTCCTTTTGTCCCAGCCATGCCAAGTACAAATAACACAGACATGCCTGTGCGGCTCTGCAACATGCCTGGGATAGCCAAACCATGGCATATTTGTCATCAGTGAGTACACCACCACCATTGATTAAACATGTGTTATTCTGCATGTGGCATTGCAATTTTTTTGGTCCCACATATTTGACATCATTTTCTAACAATACTAAAAGGATATGAAGTGCAAAAAGCTGCAAGATGAAAATCTATATTCTTAGGATTATCTCAACTTTTTTGTTGCCACTGGTTTAGTAAAAGCAGTGTAACTCATTTGCCTCACAACCAACATATCCGCCACATCATCATCAATCCCACATCCACATATACACCTGCAATTCATCCAAGCAGAAAAAACACAGTACAATGTTTATATTAGACTTGCAATGCAAATGGCTTATTTCTCCTTGATTGCTTCCATCCAGAAAGTAATCTAAAATTAACAGCAAACATTCTACGTATGAAGCCACATCTTATACACTGAATGCTGATCTGGGAGACGTACAGTTTATTTACTACTTTAATCACACTCTCTGTCTAGCATGGCACAAGAACTTAACTACATCTACAGCAGGTGCACATGTAACAGGCATCAACATCAGTCAGCCTGAGAATGTAATTATTGTCAGGTGGCCTGAAAATGCAAGACTGTCGGGTTGGCTTTTTTTGTTCTGTTTTGTTGGTGGGATTTTTGGGGGGCTTTTTTGAGAACCCTATTGCTGCAGTGAATGTTTGAAAAGTCACTTTAACCACATCCTGTAATCAGACCATCTGGAGCACAGATCTGCAATTAGTCATCCTGGGCACTGGACTTTATCTGAACAAATACTGTACAGCAATGAAGATGAGAAGATTGGATAGCATCAAGGAAAAGAAGAGTAATGAAACACGTCTGGTATAGTCATAAACTGCTGAGGCACTTAGCTGTGGTGTTAATTCTGCATTCTGTACTTTATGAAAGCATAGGAAGTTTAAAGGTTATAGGGCTGAGAGCCTAAACCCTGCTATTTTAGTTAATGTTGCCCTGCTGGTGGCTAAAGCTGGGCTACAAACTACAGTAGTTTCTGCAATGGCGTAACAGAGTAAGATTAGATCTGTGTGATTTCCAGTAAATTCTGAGTAATGACAACCTAAATTTCATGGATAGTTTATTTGAATGTCATACCCTTTCTTTTCGTTTCATTATGAAGTTATTGGTAAAATTAAGGTCATATTGAAAGGGGGAACTACCACCCTGGTTTGAAAGTAGCTGTTATATAGAACCTATTCCCTCAACATGCATTACATATTCCAATTTACATTCAAACAAGAAGCAGCAAATATACAGTGAGGAATAGCTCTTGGAAACATGGATCTGGGCCATCAAGCAGACAACTTTTTAATCCCACCTAATAATTACTGTAATAGATTTTCTTAATCTAGAAGTTTATCCCAGTGCATATAAAAGAATAAACGCTGAAATAACTGAAGAAATCCTGTTTCCCCATGAGCCCATGTGCTTGATACACAAAAGAACACAAGCCACTTCCATCACTGTCATGTCTCCCACATCCTTTGTTCTGAAGCCTGATGGGCTGTATTGATTTGGGAAAATCATTGAACTTCTTGGAAAACTAGACTCTAGCTTATTCACCACCATCTATTTCTTTCTCAGGAAGACAGGTGGTCAATATTCAGTTGAATGGTCAGCTAAAAGAAGCTCTGGTTTCATTTCTTTTTCCTGCCTCCCTAGCAACATTATCCTCTTCCAGATTTAGTATAAAAAAACCCCAGCATGTTAGGAAGACATGTAGCTGAGGGTAAGCTGAAATGGTAGTTTCTTTGGACAAAGCTATGACTGAAATGCTGGGGTCAGGCTGGCTCTGGAAAACAGGGCAGCATCTAATTAAAGAGCTCGTGTCCCTTATTCATTATAATGATAGTTGTATTTTTTCCAGTGTATATATTTCTTCTAAAGATGGCCTGCCTAACAAATAACCAGTGACCAAGATCTAGATGCAAATGGAGAGCTGAAAGAAATATGAATGGTCCTAATCAAATCCAAGGCTAAAATTCACAGTCATTAGAAGACCAATAAAAGACTCAATGAAAACTGGGTAGTACACCAGAAATTACATCAGATTGGGTCCAAAATGGCTTGTTGATTTATCCACAACTAAATATTTCTACTAAAATATGAGCTACTTAGAGTGGTGATTTTGAAATCTATGAAGCCACAGCAACCCACATAATTTTTTCCTGCCAGATTTATATAAAAGTGATTAGAATTTGGCAGGACCAGGAAAACTTTTGGATAAATTGCTGTTACATCTCTTGAATGTCAGACCACATGACTGCAGTGTTTACAGGAAAATGTGCAATTAATGTTATTATAAACTAACCATAGGCTTCTGACCTCTGGAGTACAACTAAAGAGTTAGTTTTTGTGCAGCCCTTACCTTTTCTTTGGCCAGAGTAACTGAACAGCTTCAATGTTTCACCACAGCTTGAGAATAAAACTGCAGTCTTACTTTATTTCAGCTGATACTAAAAATGCGAGTTGAAAATCATTTAACATCTGTGTGTTCTGAAGAAAAGCATATCTGTTTCAGAAATAAAGTATTTTGTTTCTAGCAGATTTTTTTCTTTTTTACTTCAGTAATCATAACTGTGATTCACATAGCCTGACACTGAGAAGTGTCAGAGTCTCAATTTTAGAAGAAGTAAATGCTGTTCTGTAATCCCCTGAGTTTCCCATTCACTTCTCAAGGAGTGTTATTTCAGCTCCTCTGTTGCTGGCCTGTTGAACACATGGACACTCTTCTGACTTCTTGTAGAGCAAAAGGAAAAGAAGCCCCACAATCCACTGCCTTTGCTTGTACTCCAGGACCATATGTCACTTGAGATAAGCAACAGAACACAGGGCTTTTCAACTAATCTGTCACACTTGCTTCCTGCACTCTATATTAATTACAGGAACTCTTCAGCTACTTACTTCTCTCCCAAACTGTTTCTCCCTTAAAAGCAAGTAAATAGCAAAGCAAAACAAGCCTGGAGCATGGGGGAAAGAGCTATTGTTTCAACACAAGAAGTAGGGCCAAAAAAGGGAAAACCAAAACCATTTTTTTCTCACTCAGACAAGCATTCAGGAGTTCCTTTTAAGAATTATCTGCCTCATTTCTATTCTTCTTCTCAGACATCAGACCACAGAAATACTGTTTTCATCAGCAGACTGTTGAGAAACAGCTGCAGAAATGGGGAAGCTGGTATAAATTTATGTCAGTATGCGTGTGTGTAAATGTATAAAAAAAACCCGACAAAAACCCCAAAACCTCGTAAGGAGCTCATACACTTTTTTTCTTCCTAAGGCGAGTATTAGGATATCTCAATAGAAGTTTTTGTCCCAGCTCTGAACTCTGCTACTGTGGGAACTTGAGTAAAACCCAAGCAAATAACAGATGACAAAACGTACCTATAAACCTTCAGGTGTCTTTGGTGATTAGTTTCCCAGTGCTGTACATCATGATAAAGTGCTGCCAGGTGCAAACACTGGTACAATTATTTATCAAACAGTAGAGTAACTAATGAAACATAAAGGAATGGAAGACAGAAGAGAGCGAATTTATGGAAAAGAAACAGCACGAATAAAGAAACAATTCCAGTCCTGAACCATGAAAATTCTTCCAAATCTGTAGACTGCAGATACCAGAATTGCAGTCGAGCCAGCCAGACAATTCTGCTCAAACTCAAAGCGCTGCTGCTGATCCATGTACCTCATTGGGACTGAGAAGCAGAGCCCCTTATAAATTATGATGCTTTATTTAAAGTCAAAGCATTTATTTGCTTTTGTGCCAGCTTTGGATCCTTTTCATCTCTAGCTTCCAGGCCCAAGAGAGAACACACTCCTGTAGCTCTGCTGGCAGCCAGCTGTGGCCTCAGTAAATCATAAAGCCTCCTAACAAGCCATTCTTTACAAAGGCCAACTGCAGTTAGTAGACATGACAACTTCTCTATTATTCCACTCACTAGAATTTAAAATAGCAATTTAAATCTGTGGCTGAAAACATTGAAATCTACTGAACTGCATTTTACATCTTTCTCTCTTTGCATTAAGCTTCACTGATTTCATGAAGACTTCATTGTCTTCTGCCTGGGAAAAGGGTAAGTAAACACCTAAGACAGACACATCCAAGACAAAGGGGAGGGAAATAAAAACATTTGGGATTTCTTTTGCAGAACTCCCTCAGGTTTTCTTGCTACAGCTAACAAGAGACAAATAACTCTTCTTTCATTTAGTTTATGGGACTTGCACAGACACATCATTTATGTTTGTGGATATAAACTCTATTAAGATCTGAATACAGTAGTATGCCACCATGAAACCTCACAGCAAAATACATAAAAATGAAAGTGGTCTATAGGCAAGCATTGGGTGTACATAAGAGTCCTATGAAAACTGCAAGTGTAAATGATGAATTCTCTTTCTTCTACCTTTTTCCCACTCATGCACCAAAAAGGAATCAATTTGGTGTGGCCAGGCTCAGCATTTCTAATTTTCCTCTATGTAGAAAAAGCAGATCAAACACCTTATAAATTGGGGGCTCTTCTTCCTACACAATTGCTTCAGTTTAGGATTTGGTGTAACCTTATTTTAAGGTCTTTTGTTACTATAGCTAACAGATTGTAAGCCAAACTATGCTTGAAACTTCACCTTCTAGATTTGAAAACCACAAAACAAATATTATGCATTGCCAAAGCTATATGCTACATAATTTTTACAGTTCTTATACTACAAACTAGTTATTTTCTTTGAAAAATAGTAGGCAGTGTTATCCTTCCCATTATAAAATTCTTGCATTTTTGTAGTGGAAGAGATGCCGCTGGCAGTCAAAAGTGTTTCAGTTATACACTTAAGATACCAGTTCAGTTTTGTAAACAAGCCTAATGAACTGTGACTAATACTGTTCTCCTTGAGCAGAAGTAAGGTAAAAGGGCTTTTGTTAGCATTTGCTGAAGCAAAGTACTCATTTTGCTGGGACAGAACAAAAGTGAGCTACTTGTTAGCTAGCCTACTTCAATAGGTGTCAAAATTCTGCAGAGAAGTTCACCGTGATTTTCTTTCCTATGTTTTAAATTATCTTCCAAGTGGGTAAACTAGTAAAACATCTAGTTAACCAGCTGGCTTACTCCAGCTGCTTGACAATACTGATGCAATGCAAAGGCAGACTACCGGCAAAATGATATCCCACTAGAGACGACTATACTTTCTGTGAGACTTTCCTTCTCTTGCCAGCAACTGGTTGAACAACTTTCCTGTAAGTATCCTTTGCACATGCTGTCCCAATTTCTCCACCTATTAACAGCAGCCTGGCTAGTTTACCGAGGCCTGCTGTGATCTATGCCTCTACTACAGCTTCTCTTGGCTTTTTCATGCACTGGAGCTGATCAACTTTTGACCCTCATAGGTTTAGAAACAAAACTATTTAGACCCTGAAGACAGCCCTGAAGATTGCATAAAAGGTAGGCAAAAACTTAGGATGCTAAGAAATCTAATATACTCAGCTGAAAATCTCTGTTTCTTTTGGCAGTGTGACATCCCTAAAAGGATTATCATAGGCATGCCCTCCCTCATCAAAAGTACAACCACCATGATGACAGAAACACATATTTCTATACTGGGAGACTGTTTTCCCATGTCACTAAAGGGGGGAGGAAGACTGGACTTTCAGACATTACTTAATTATTTCCTTGGTCAGACAAACAGTTTCAAGATAAAGCTTGCTTTACTCCAGAATCTACACACAAATTTCTGTATAAATTATTGACTGCACTTTGGCCTCATCTGAAATGTTGGCCCCTGAGGCTGATAAGCTCTGACCCCAGGTGACACATCCAGCCCTCTCACAAGAGGCAGGAACATTATTGCTTTGCACTGAGGACTGCAGCCCGAGAGCCAATCAATCAAGCTCCCTGACAGCTTTTACAGCCTCCTCACATTAGGCCTAAGTCAAACTCCAGGGCTCCTATTGTTCACATTATTCTTTTCTTCCTCTGCTCTGATGAAGTTAGAGCAAGTCCAAGGCTTCAATGAGAAAGAAAGGCTATTATGAGCAGCTCAGATTTTATTGACTCTGAGCTGTACAACAATGGCCCCAAAGCCTTTTTCTTGAAAGTAACACATTCCTAATTGCTAATAATCATAGGCAACAAAGATCAGTCCTTAGACTTATGTGAAAGAAAGGTACAACACTGACATAGATAGAATTGTCATCTTTACATACTAAGAAAGATTTTTGAAGATAATTTTATGCACACCAAGAAGGATAACCTTTCAGTCACACAGAACTGTCATACAAATGTTGCCATGTACCATAACATACACATAGCTTGTGTATTAGAGAACCAGTGACCATAACAGATTTGATTAAAAATATCCCTAGTGGAATTGTGCTATGCTAACTGTGGACAAATGAATATTTTCTTCTTTAGTCACCCTATAGTATTTCAAGATCAGTATCACATTGTGCTCAAAATGAAAAGACTTTCAGAACTAATCATGATGTCATTATTTTTTCCTAGTTTTGTTCTGAGGTCTGAAGATCATTTAAGTGGGATTTCTACATGTGTGACAGGGAAGAAAGAACACTGACTTATCTTTGAAAACATTCGCCCTTCATTATTACTACTAATATTAGACACTGTATGATTTCAGCTGCATGCATAAATCTTAATACCACCAACAGGTGCTGTCACCACATACACAAAAACCTTTTTTGTGTAAGAATTTCAACATTGTGTAACATGACTAGATTTTGCAGTTGACAAAGATGTCCTTGTCTTTTTGGGCTTTTTTTTTGTTTTGTTGTTTGTTTGGTTGGGGTTTTTTTGGGGGGGGTGGTAGTGGTGGGTTTTTTTAAATTAACTTAGCTGTAGCCTTAGATGATTCTGCCATTGTAACTTCAGCTTTTAGGAAAGGATCATTTCATTTTAAATTACAGACAAGAAATTGGCAGCCATAAGTGAAGGCTTATTTACTTTCTTAAACCTGAATCTCAGTACTAAGGCAGCAAGATATATTTTCAATTAAACTGTTTCATCCACATATTTTTAGTGCTCCAACTTCACAAGTGCACTGAACTGGTATAAGATGCAGAGAGCTTTCTGGGAATGTGCTAGCTGAAAGAACAGCAGTTTCCTTCTGCTAAATCCTCTGACACAGCAGCTTGCCTTTTCAGCTGTCATTCAGTCCAATGTGGCTTTTCATACAAAACCAGAGGAGATCAAGTGCAGATTAAAAGCTTGTTTCAAATGAAGGATTCCCCTCCCTCCCTGGATTTCAGCTGAAAGCATATTTACACCCTGAAGAATGAGAAGAACTCATAATTTGTAGTCCATCAAATATCTTATTTTCAGATTGTGCTTAAGTTTCACAGTTACTTTGGTGGACATCTGAATAAACAGAGCAGTAAGCACTGGTAGTGCTGGAATAGCATAATAAAAAGTAAAAATTTCAATTTATTTATGTAGACACTGTAGATCAAACAGTCACAGTATTAGTAACTCAAGTTTTTATCCTTATGAATATTCTTTTATTTCCTTCCTTTTAAATAGTACCAACATTAAATTTCTTTTCCCTACAGGGACATAAAATGTGACTGAGAAAAACCAGCCAAGCAGTGTGAAAAGGTAAGCACTGCAGCACCTGGGACTGTACAGGGCTTGTAGTGTGCAAGGGTTCCTGTTTACAGTGCTGCCAATTAGCTCTCACTCACAGGCACTGTGTTCAGCTTGAGCGTTTTTTTTAAGGGAAATAAATGTAATACTATTCTTGTCAACTTACAAACCGGCAAGTAATGCTGCTATATTTAACCTAGAAGCTGTTTTTCATGGGTGCTCTGAATGATATCTAATTTAGAAAAATGACAGTGATTTTGCTGAGCTTTCCAAAATCAACACACGTTTTAGTTGAACAAAACAAAAGGCTGCTGAAGCACATTTATCTCTCTGATGATGTATATTCACTAAGTACAGCCCATAACCCACCTACTCAGAGCAGCTTTAGACAGCTAGCCTCACCCACAGACTCTTACCATTTAATGAACAGTCACAGCCAACAAATCTTTTACCAACAGCCCGATGGTTGCTGTTCCTTAGGACTCCAGGCCCAAAAAGAAATTTGTCACAGCTTTAATAAATTTTACAGATGTAATAGGTAAATCCAATAAAGAAAACAGGGCTTTTATGAAACAAAAAATCGACAGAGCAGAAAGCTGCTCCTCAAGACTGTGCGCAGGCGCACGGGGCTTCTGCTGAAGTGAAATAGACAATGAAGGTTAGGAAGCATGAAATGACAGCCTTCTTTGCTTTTCAGGGAACGTAAATTTTATTCACAGAACGTAAATCTCAAAGTCATGGTTTTCAGTCTGTATGCATGAACACACAAGATTGATTTCAAGGAGATTTGGAAGTATTTAACTCATTGCTCAGAGATGCAAATCCCATCCTGTACAATCATTATTGTAAAAATAAGAGAAAAAAGATGGGTGACGTTTCAAGGGCTCTGCCTATATGTTTTCATTTTTCAGATAGTCACAGATCATTAAGCTTCCATTTCAAATATGGACATGCCTGCATTGAAGCACCCAAATAAATCTGTGTAAGTTCTGCATGTATTAGGGCAGCTTAAAACGCTTAATGAATAATACAGCTTAAATGAAAGCTTAAATCGTGAATATGTTTGCCACAACATAAAATGCCCATGCCTAAACAGTCCTCCCAAAATGAGCAGAAAAAGTTCAAATGGTTCAATAAACATGGCAGCAGACTTAGTGTGGATGCAGTGCTGAAAAATTTTTGGAAATGCATATAAGTATTTCTTGACTTTGGCACATCTGTTGCAGCTCAGAGTGGTTTTCTTATAATTCAATACCTCTTTCATGATACTTCACTGCTTATCGTAAAACCAATCAGGTAGAAAAAACTGCTGTTGTTAAATTAAAAATCCCAAACCACAGATTCTTAAGCATGGTGTGTCAAGTTAATACATTATACCATTAAAAAATTCTCTGCAGCCTTTTCTAACAGAAAACAGATCTATTCTTGAACACAGATGAGCTTCCCCTGTGTCAATAAACACAAACTGATTCTGTTTAAAACACAGAGGAAACTGGTTAATTTCTATCTCAATAAAATTTATGAAGCAATAAAAACTTTGTAGTACAAGCTGTGTGGTTTGTTTCACTTCCTTGTCACATGAATTAATGAGGAAAACCCTTCCCTTCATTCTGTTATGCAGATTTGTGCTGGAGAGTACAACATACACTGACCAAAAGCCCCAAGGGCCTAATTCTGATTTCCACGCCTCACCTGCTACTTCTTCATAAATTTTGGCAAGAAACATTTTCATTTCCCATCTTTGTGATGACAGTGCTTGTAAACTCGATCACCACTACACTGTCGATTGTGCTTAGTAATGCAGTATAACTGATGTGGGGGGGTGGAAGGAAAGAAATGTCATGTCTGAACTAGGGTCACACTAGTATTACCCTTCACTCTCTATTTATGATACTGAAAATACCAACAAATTTGAATTTTTGCAACCCCTGACCAGGAGCAAGAGGGAAGGGGCAATGAACTGAATGCCTGAAAATATATGCCTGTAACAGCAGGAGCAGAAAAGACTGATAAAGATTTTATATACAGCATTAAGTCAGATTAAATACAATTCCTCACTCCATGTTTTATTGTCATTTATGTTCTTTCTGGCCACACGAAGAAAGCTGCTTCTGACAGACCACAAAAGCAAGGCTTGTGAGAGTGTTTTGTTCTTTCTCTTCAAATCCTCTGATGCATTAGTTTTCTGATCTCTCTCCTAATATAAAACTACAGCTCGCTGCTTACATGATCATCTTTGTCAGAACAACTTCCACTCAGACATCAGCTAATCCACTACAGCTAATGGTTTCTGTCAGGATGGAAGCAAGGGAAATGATGCCATCATTTACTACATGGAATAATCTGCATATCTCAAATGGACCTCCCCTTTCATGAAATGCCAGTGGTGATGTATCAAACCCTTATAAAATCTAGCTCCCTCAGTCCTAGCCTGTGAATGTGGTTTCATAAATATATTTAACCAATGCACTTTTTCGTATAGCCCTAGAGATTGTGGGGTTCACTGGGGTGGATATTCACCCTCCTACTGGCTGAGAGACAACTGCATGGTAAGACTGCTCTCCTGCTCTTGGCTCTCCACATTATTTATATGGTTAGAATCTTTTAACTCACCTAACCTGCCTTATAAAGAGGAGTCTTGTGTTTCAGGAGACAAGGTTGCCTGAAGAGATGGGTAATCACCCACCATATAAAGTTTAACAAGGGAAAGTGCCAGATCCTGCAACTGGGACATGGCAACCCTGGATGTACGGACAGACTGAGGAATGAGAGGCGGGAGAGCAGAGCCACAGAAAAGGACCTGGGAGTCCTGTCAATGACAGCATGAATAGGAATCAGCAGTGTCCCTGGCAGGCAGGAGAGCCACCCGTGTCCTGGGGTGCATCAGGCACAGCATCACCAGCCGGGCAAGGGAGGGGATTGTCCCGCTCTGCTCTGCACTGGGGCAGCCTCACCTCGAGTGCTGGGGGCAGGTCTGGGTGCCACAACACAGAAAAGCCACTGAGCTGTTAGAGAGTGTCCAAAGGAGGGCACGAGGATGGTGAAGGGCCTTGAGGGGAAGCCGTGTGAGGAGTGGCTGAGGTCACTTGGTCTGTTCAGCCTGGAGAAGAGGAGACTGAGGGGAGACCTCACTGCAGTTACAACTTCCTTGTGAGGGGAAGAGGAGGGGCAGGCACTGATCTCTCCTCTGTGGTGACAGTGACAGGACCCAAGGGAATGTGCCAGGGGAAGTTTAGGTTGTACATCAGGATGAGGTTTTTCACCCAGAGGGTGAATGGGCACTGGGCTGCCCAGGGCAGTGATGACAGCGCCAACCTGACAGAGTTCAAGAAATATTTGGACAATGCTCTCAGGCACATGGTGTGACTCTTGGGGTGTCCTGCATAAGGCCAGGAATTAGACTTCATGATCCTTGTGGGTCCTTTCCAATTCAGCATATTCTATGATTTTATGAAGATGACCATTTGAAAAAAGTGATTTGAAAAAAAAAGTGATCAGCAAAAAGTGATACTGTACTAGCAAAAAGTGATACTGTACTTGTTTTTTGTTCTCTTATGCTTCCTGTGCAATATTCACCAGAAGATTAAGGCCGCTTAAAAAGAAGGATAAAGTAGAATCTCTACTTTCATTTCATCAGGTAAAAAAAAGCAGCACTGACAAAGGAAGGGTGGCAATGAGGAATAAAAGTCAGACCTCCATATGTCTCCACCCATGGGCTCCTGTTGATGAACTGCATCTCTGAGCAGTAGACAACCAAATGCAGTAACAACAGATGCCACAACAAGAAGTTTGTAACACTTTGGGAAGGTGTGAAAGGAATGACAGTTGGCTGCCTTTTTCAAATCTCCGGCAGAAGCCTCTCTCCTCACCCAGAAGGCAGCCAAGGCTGTGGCACCTTTTCCTCACAGTTTCACTGTGTTCAGAGGTCTTCCCAATGATCTTTGAGTGCTTTATTCAAATAATTGTTTAGATTACAGAGGCTGGGTTTCTTCTCATAGCCTGTCCTCTGTGACAGAGACAGAGTACTAGAGATCAAAGTAAGACCATACGTTTGTTACATCTGTTAAGGGACACAAGAACATAGAGGTCTTTCTGCCCCTTTTGGGAACTGAACAAAAGCAGGACTGGTAAGTGGATGTTTTCTCCTGGAACACCTTTCTAGTTCTGGTTGAAAATCTTCTGCAAATGTCATTTTGAGAAAGAAAATTACAATTACCTATGAAAACTCTACAGAAGGGACTTGCCTTTGAAACAAGAAACACCAGTGGAGATTTGAAGACTGAAGATTTAATAACAGGAACTGATATATTCTTGTTAACAGAGATCTGAAGCTATCTAAAATGGCTACCAGACTACTCAAAAGAGAAGGAAAGTACACTAGGATTTTATCCAATGTCCATGGAAAAGATTTGTAGAGGATTTGTCTTTTTCCCTTCACCATACTAGAGACAGCCCAAACCTAGTTAGCATTGTACTTTCTAGAAGCCTTATTTTATTTTGCATAGGCCCACGCACAATCAGAAACATTTGCTTTTTAGTAGGAAACCTTTTGGGGACAGAGAGATAAAAATGCTGCTTGGTGAAATGAATCAGCTTCCAAGGAAGAAGGCTGCAGGATACACAAGAGCTACACCAAAAGAAATCCACATCAAGTTTTCACGATCTCTTTCCAGCTGATAGGATTGGTAGGCTGGCAGAAAGCTGCTACCTTTACCCTTCGTTTGAATGTTTTGAAAACAGCAGGATTCTATCGAAAAACCTCTTGGGCAAAGATTCCCTGTTGCCCAACAGATGTATTCTAACTTTCCTGTAAGATTTGCAAGCTTATATTACTTTTAGCTTCTGTCCTCTGAAAAGGCTTTTTTTCCCCTTTCTTGATAAGACTGCTGGGTGACTAAGACCTATTTCTAAGAACATGAAAATTTGCATTTGTTCCATTAGAAATGCAAACTTGACCAAAGAGTTCACAAGGACTATAAGTACGTTGTTTACACTGAGAAGATCCTGAAGATATAAGCACGGTCATGAAAAAATCTGTATTTCCTAAATATGAATTTAACAACTATTCCTTTCAAAAAGTTTCCTTTTTTTTCTGATTTTTTAAATTATTTTTAATCACCAGTAGACTAGTTCAAAGACTTGAGACAAAAAATGACAAAAGGCAAATCTGGTAAACTTGAAAAACTGGCAACTGGAAGTAAAACATCCTTAAACTAAAAGACCGTAAAGTGATTCTTTCAGTAGCTAGACTAAGGCAGTTCAGAAATAATTCCACATAAAATTACATCCATATGAGTTTATTTCAAGTACTTTTAAATTTCACAAGCCAACAGCCAGTGTTTTAGAAAAATTAAGACCTATTTTTTCTCTGATATATATATCTTTAGGGGTTTAATATGCCCACTCCCAGTATATTTGGGAATTGCTGAAAATGACCTCCATGGACAGGAGGCTGTACCCTAGAGATCGAAGGCTGTCAGAAACATTCAGAGAGTAGAAAGATAATTTTTCTCTCCAATATTTAACAGTCACAAGACAGTCAAGGAAGAACGCTTCCAATAAGATTTAAGCCAATTTTGGTCTTTGTTTTTGAGAGCAAAGGCATTTCATAAAGAACCTTCCAAATTTATCTGGATTTCAGAGATTCACAATTATAATCAATGCAGATGTAAAGTATGAAATGGTGTCTAGATTCTAAACTTTAAACTTACTTTTCTGACTCCTCATCTCACCTGTCCTGCCTAGAGAATGTAGCAGCCACAATCAAAAGCTGTGTGGTTATTGGTTAAAGGTCTTTTTCTTAAAGGTCTTCCCAATGGGAGATTAGTAAACTATCTGCCTACACAATTAGAGAAATATGGGGCTTTCTCTTGATGTCCATGAGAAAACATCCTCTTTCTTTTAGAGAGTCTGTACAGACAGAAGTGTAATGCATTTGTAAGCTAGTTGCTCACTGCCAAGGAGATTCATGGTTAGACAACCAGATGGATAATGACTGCTCTTTGACAGAACTATATGGCTGACTAACTGAGAAATTCATATGAGATATTAGACTTCATAAAACTTCAGGAGTGCAACGGAAGATTGTGGAAAGAAACCAAATGAAGGATGAATCAAAAAGAACATTAGTGGTAAAGCTCACTTTTACTCTTTATCTGTCACGGGGAAATAAGCTACAGGGAAAACAACACATAACTAGGAAAACCTTCAATACTATTACCACTGGATGGTAGGGAGAATGAGAAAAGTGGGAAGACTGAGAGCGAAACTGTCTCTTGAAGGCTGTCTGCCAACTGTCTTATGGATGGCATAAATAAAATAGACCTGGCCACATCTTTGAGACCTTGAAGAGTTGTTTTTTTTCAGTTCTCTCCAAGCAAAACTCAGCATACAACCAATACCACTCGAAGAAACAAACAAAAATGCTAATGAAGATTTACTGCTAGAAAAACATTCCATTGAAAATAGTTTAATAAACTGAAGAAGAGCAGTATATCCTCATTACCCTCCAAACTGAAACCAATAGCTGTCCTCACAGAAGGAAGATTAGTGTTATTTATGTGCCTCACTCAGACTTGATGGCATTCTTGGATCTTGGTATGCTGTACTATGTTTATAACACTGCCTTCCCTCATTCCTCATAAGACAGCTTTAAAAGATTATGTTGCACAAACGCAAAGGTTACTGGAGAGGCATCCTTCAAAATGTTGAGGTATTTACTAGCTAGGTACTGGTATGAAAAATTAAAGCTTAAACCAAGCACAGGGGTAACTTTCCAGCAAAGAGTACCTTCACTCTCTCCTTATTCTTCCTTTAGCTGTATGGATTCAACAGTTGGTCTTCATTACTAAGCTGTCCATAAGAGAGTTATTCTCTGTTCCATATTTGGTTCCAATGAGCCCTTGATTAATAGCTGTCTGCTATAATTTATATATAGCCCTGGTTTAGGCAGAACAATTTCTTTTTTATGGCCATTTAAAAATATTTCACTAGTGCTGTTCACCTAATTTTTAATCTAAGGGAAAAAAAAAGGAAGAAGGTGACACACCATGTCCTAATTTCCTAGGAAATCTCCATGTGGGAAGTAAAAAAACCAAACCAAACCAACAAAACCAAACTCCAAAATGAAAACTAGACTCAATTATGAACTATACTGCTCACTGAACTGGACTACAGAGTAAAGAAGACTTCCAGAGCTGCCCAGTCCACCCCTCCTACTTCTGATGCAGTGTCAGCATCTATCCTAAAAAACGTTTATACAGGTTTTTCTCTAATGGCAGACTCTACAAGCTGCTAGACAACCTACTCCACAGCCTCATTATCCTTGCTGTTAGAAATGCTTTTCTAATATATCACTTGAATCTCTCTGGCCACAGCCTAAGATCATTGTTTCCTGCCCGTTCTGCCATGGTCACAAAGAACACACCAACCTGTTATAAATGAGATCTCATCCAACTTAATATCCTCTCCAAACCAACTAAAAAAACTCCCAAAACAGCAAAACCCCAAGAAACAGCAAAAGCCCAGACATGGAAAAAAAACCTACAAAATCCTAAGTCCATAAATACTGTGTTATATTTTCTAAACTATGCTGTGAGGTTATTTTTTAGCTTTTCGAGTCAAGATTTGAGTTTGAGTAGAGCTGAGGGCAAATGAAACTTATTAAATCCTGTGATTAGGAGCATAATGATATTTACTAGTCTATTTCCACCAAACCGTAAATGCACTGTGGCTGACACAGGCTTTCTGTCATAAACACTTTATACTACAGCAGCAGTTAAGTATTACATATTTTCCAAAAAGTATTTCAAGGAATGTGTGTGGAGGGTAGGGGTGTTTTTAAGAACCAACTAGGAAAGACTGTTTTGCATTGCTTATAATAGAAACCTCTTGTGAGGTCTTCTAAAACAACAATTCAGCAAAAAGTGAATGTGAAGCCACTGAGTCAGCCCCTATAAGCCTTTTTTTAAAAAAAGGCAGCTTTCAATGAATCCATTTTAAATGTTTCTCATCCCCCTTCCCCAGTTATTCTTATATAAAAACTCTCCCTCCCAACCTTTTCTCTTTGGAAATTTGGTAACCATAGTTTCTGTGTCCTGCTGAGACTTGCTATGTAGAGCTGTATTCTACCTGCTATTTAGCTGCTGATAGCAGTGTTTCTGTTGCAATTTATGAGAAATGTCAGTTGAAGGCAGAAACTATTGTACACACTATATTTTCCCAGCTGGATATCTCCGTGAACAGAAAGCAAAAACATGAATACACATGCACCATACATTTGGGGGAGGGTAGGAAGGAGACTGCGGGGGAAAAAAGGCTGCAGGTTAGATGTGATGTTGGGTGGTCTAAAGAAAATGAGCTTATCAATCGGAAGGTACATCTAATATTATTAGAAAACACCAGAGATTTTTAATGCAGTCCGTGGTGCTATACCACCAATACAAAGACCCCACTGTTGACTCTGCAGATGCCTCTTTCCTTTACACATGGAAGTTGTACTGTTGTGTTCTGAAAACTGTCACACTCAACTACTTGTTTCTCTGACTCAGGTCTGCAGGTTCTTGTGTAATGCTTAGCACAAGGACATTTTAATCCTGAATACGGTTTAGCCACTTTAATGGTATTTATACCTGAGGGTGTTTTGGGGTCTCCCCAGAGTAAAATGAAAACCAAGTCACCAAGAACAGGAAATACAGTTGTGTCTCGTCATGTTCTTCAGTAGTACTTTACTTACTACAGTGATAGTGATATCATATAGCAATACATCTCCTTGGGAAAGCGTCTTTCCTGGATAACAAGGATAGCAATTTTCATGCTGCTTCATCACACTGACAGCTGAAGATAATAGACTTCACAAGAGAGGAACTGAAGTCCAGTCCAGCAAAGAGTAGGAATTAAAGCAGAATGTTGGCTCTGTCTCCTATGATGACTGATGCAACATTCATTTTTTCTTCACCAGAAAGCAGTGAAGATTATAGTAGAAGGTATATGCCAAAGTTAAGTAGTCTTCAAGCACTGTCCCCCTGAAGATCAGCATTTCATGGCCATGGTCTTCTCTTGAGAGAGTACTGTATCAAACCAAAAGTTTTCAGGCAAATAGTGTAACAAATCTCATAATTTATGTATATTTCACAGTCCACACTACACAGAAATATGAACCTGTCAGTAAAGAACTACTCTAGCTGCAAAAGTCACCACTAAAGAAGGGACAAATTATTAGAGCAGCAAAATCATTCATTATGGAGCACATGTTGCTCAAATAGCCTATGTGACTTCCTAAACTCTTGTCACTAGTAACTAGCTTCCAAATTTGCAATTAATCTTTGTCATTGCCCAAATCACTTCCTCCATTAGAAGCGCAGAACTGAAAATAATGAAAATCCCAAGTCTACTGAAGTTAAAATGCTCACAGTCAAACTGAGGATAGATCCAATTACCATTTAAATAACAACATGAAACTCTTTGAAGGAAAGGCCTTTAGATCTCAAAGATCCAAATGCTGAGTGAGCAGTAAGAAACTCAGTTCTTTAAATTTCCAGGGGAAAAGCTACAAAAAAAGAACTCTGACCCCGGCTGTCAGTCATGTGCCTAAATTTCTAGCATTTTTTACTGTTAAATGTAGCTCTCTTGGTGTGTAATTAGTGGCTATGTCATCATCGATACCACAGTTAAAATAAATGCTTTAGTAACTTTTTCTTGAAGGTTGTTCTGTTGTGGAGGTGCCAAGAGTAGCATGAAGTGGTGGGAGACAGACCAAAGGTGAAACATGGGTTTTATTTTTCTTCTTTCTCCCTTGGAACTTTAAATTTAGGATTTCCACATTTTGATGAACTCACGCTTGGTTATTACTACAGATTTTGAAAATATGAATGTTTTGTTAATTTCAAATACAAAATAGTGCAAGGTCAAATGGTACTAAAAATCTCATTTAGGTAGAATTACAAGCGCTGTGCCTTTTGAGTGGCGAAGAAAAACAATAAAATTGTACTGAACTGCAGCTCAAATTTCTGTTGTTTTTTTAATTCTTTCTCTGGAGAGCTGTGAATGAACAATGCTTTGAAAAGTTCTTTAGCCCTTGACAGTCTACGGAGTTTGCTGATGTCACATTTCCTAATTGACATAACACAGGGTCTGCATGGCACACTGCTACAACATTTGTTTTACAAGTGCACGTTTCACAGGAAACCAGTGATTAATTTCCCAAAGACTTAAAGGCATACATTTCTAAAAAGGGAAAAATAAAACTGTTACATATCCATACAAATCAAAATTTACAGAATCGTGGCAGCCAGCCAGCAAAACTACTCCAGGTCTGTTTCCCCATCTGTTTGGCCTGTTAGCTGAAAGAAAATAAAATCAAATTGCTCCTTCGGTAACTAATTCTCAGAACTCCCAAAAAACCCCCAACTTCCATGACACATTTTAATATCTCAGAATGCCTTACAACAATCAGCAAACCGTGTTAACACCATGTAATGTAGACACAATAGCTCAGAAAGGGATACTGAGACAAGAAGAATTCCCTCCTCCCCAGCACTGAAAACGTGCTGTGCCACTATTGCTGATCACAAAAGAGACCTCTTGATGCCCTCCAGCAGACCATCTTGGCCAAATCTTGGTGTAGTGAATGTTACACCCTCACCTGTACGTCAGCCCCTGCCTTCTGCTTGAGGCTACGGACCTTGGAACAAGGAAGGTAGAAATAAATGTGTGTCAGGTCCTTGGTCACCTGCAATCACACCATTAATGTAAATGAAAGTAGAACTGGCTTGTGCAGGTCTGTGAACCTGCTGGCATTGGGAGAATGCACAGTCCCCACTGCTGCCTCTGGTAAATGGGAGGCAACTTAGTCAGATCAACTGGCTGAGCAGTTGAGGTCAACAACGCCTTCAGCTATTTGTCTGCTGGAGCCCTGACAAGTGATTTTCAGTTTATGGCAATGTACCATGCCAAAATCATTACTTTTTCCTTTTAATCTTTAATTTATAAATTAAAAACCTGTCACAAAAACTTGCACAGCTTTTTTCTGTCTACCATTGGAATGGTATACATTAATTAATATACTTCAGGTTTCTACTTCACAGATTAAAAAATAATTTGACTAGGAGCACTTTCAACAGCTGCCCATAAATCAGCCCACTCTCAAGAGTTCAACTCTAGAGTTATTGTGTCTATTGTGCATCTTAGGGTTCAAAGACAGATTATTCATGCATTCATTCATAGCCAAGAATGTATCCCAGCAATGAAATTTACCCTTCAAAGCTGACCCAAGCTTAACCACTGGATTGACTAAATAATGTAATTGCTCAATGATGTGCTATATCCCTTTACTGAAGATTGTAGTTTTGGTGAATTGAGCTAGTTTTAAACCAGTGGCATATTAATGGCACATATTCCAAAAGTGTAAGCAGCTGCTGCCCACCAACAATGCCAAACTGAATAATAGGAATGCAAACAAATCTCCCGGTGCACAGTTAGCTTTTTTTGCAGTACTTAAAAATTGTAGTGTTATGAAATTACTTCTGTGAAAGAAAGAGGCAGAAAATAGATGAAAGCAAAGCCGTTACTTACAGAGAGCCCCTAATAGCTGAGTAATGTTGCCAGTGCAAGAACATTAGTTCTGTTACCTCCTTTTCATACCCCGCAATTTATTTTCCATTCTGCTTAAAAGGGTTTCTGCCACTAGATGTAATGATGAAAAGAACAGCCAGTGTTCTCCTCTCATACTACAAAGTCAAGAGTGCTGGAATAACTTCTCCTCGCCTGTTAGGGTAAGCTATCTGGTGCAGCTAATTCAGTCAACATTCCAGCCTCTCCTAGCCACATTAAGCCAATGCATCTAGACTGAAGATTAAGGGGAAAGGAGACAATTATGTTGTGTATTACTGCCAAAGATGCAAAGACTCTAAATCTCCTTGAAGCTGAAAACAAATTAGCAGCTTTGCCCACATCAAGCTGTCTGTCCAAATGGAGGTTTCTTTTCACAACTGCATTACTAACTGTGCTTCTTATAGATAATGCTTTGGGGATACAAAAACATTTTCTCTAAGCTATTTCCTGTCACTTGCTTGTCTAGACCAACAGAATAATTTGTAATGCAATCACCACCTACTGCCTTGAAGCAAAACCAAGTACAGATTTACTCCTGCCCCTCAAGAGTCCCTCTTCCCCCTCATTTTCACTAATTTCATGTTCCACTTGTGTGGGCATAATCAGAGTAAGAAGAAATGGCATTAGCCTATCCATTCATATTTCATAAAAATGCACCAGTTAATAAATCTGGACCTCTGTGCTGCCTTTAATCTTTATCCGAGGGAGAAACTGTCAGTTCCTGCAAAACAACCTTCAGTGAGTATCAGGAATAAATTACTAAAATGTTATACAACTTCATCCCCACTGTCAACAGGAAGGTGTTTGCAGGGGAGATGCAGTCATTCAAAATCCACCTCAAGTCAGCTGGCACCCACAGCTTCCCTGTTCAGCAAGTGGGAGTGCCTTGGCACAACAGCACAGCGGCTGAGGCCCACAGAAGTGTAGGTGCTGGAAGGAAACCAGTCTGTCCAGCTTTTGGGATACACACACAACAAAAAAACCCCCCCAAAACCAAAACAACAACAACAACAACAACAAAAACAAACAAACAAACAAAAAAACCCCACGAAAACAACAACCAAAAAACCAAACAAAAAACCCCCAAAAAACCCAAAAAAAAACAAAAAAGAGAGATCTAGGAGACTGCTCTCAAACAAGATGTCCACACTGGCCGGAGAAAGCCCAAGCGCTGTGGAGATCTCTCCAGCAACACTTCCACCACCAACATTGCTGCAGCCTTTTCTCCCACCCCTGAAGTACGTTCGGACATTTTCCCAGATAAATCTGTTTTTAACCAACCCTGACTATGCAGTTTAATGAAATATAAACTACTGTGTCATTATGTTTCAAACCCCAGATCTTTCACTCCTATCTTAAGTAGGCCGCACCCTGAAAGAAATGGGGCCCAGATGGGGTTTGCAAAAAAACTGATGAAGTTGAAAAAGCTCAGAAATGGGATACTGTCAAAGGACTAAATTATTTGCCACTTGGGAGTTGCATGTGCTTAAAAATCCTGAATTTAAATTTTTAGAAGACTATCAAGGAAATTTTTTTCTTTCTTTCACACAGTAACAGAAAAATGAAAGGCTTTCTCAAAAGTTCACAGACTATGTAGAGATGCCACTCTCGTTTCAACATTCAGCAAAAATAATCTGATCTTCATTAAGATAATGAACATTACCAGCATCTATTGGCGTTCCTTCAGGTTGTATCATGTCTAAATAAAAGTGTCTGTCTGGAAATTTCTGGAACACGGGAGTTTGTTGTTTTTTTTTTTACTTTCTTAAATTGCTCAGTCTTGTAACCAGTGATTCTTCCTAGTCTGGAACTATATGAAGTCTACCAACAGCGAGTGATTCTTCTGGATGAAACTGGCCTGGATGCAGACAAACTTTTACTGCCTTCACTGTCACAGGTGGTGTTTGAACAAAATTTCTCAAGAAGCAGTATTAGTTTATTGTAAAACTTACTCCACAGAATCTAGAGTCTTAACTTTTAGGACTTTCAGAAAATTGTAGAGAAAAACCTATAAAGTAAGCTTCTTCTTAAAACCTGTAACACACTAGAAGTCATACTCTGTTAAAAGTTGACGTCAGTTTCTCTCTTCCCTAAGGAAAACAGCTCCTTTAGTGCAACCTGAGACTCTTCTTACTGTTTCTAAATCCCAGCTTGAGCGGGTCACATAGCCTCAGGGCTTTCAAAGATCCACTAAAGCCAGCTCTATATGAATGCAAGGTTAAGAAGTACAGGTTCAGTCACTGCAGGGGAAAGTAAACAGCCAGTAAAACATATTTACTTGCTTCAACCTACTTAAATGAAGAAGTTTTAAGTGACCGGGAAAAAAAGCAAAAAATCAACAAACCACCTCTAGATTAATTGAAGATTGATTGGGAACTACCCCCACTTGAAACTGGTTTTCCACAACACTTATCTTTAGTGTTAGGATCTGGCTACAGAATTGCCATCTCCTGACAACTAGTGTCAGTCCCATTTCATTACTGGAGATCGTTACACTATTAGCTAAATTACTACAGAAATAGCATGGCCTGATCTGCCCCTAAACACTGAAACAGAAACAACAGCAAAACTCAAACAAAAAAAAAAAATCACTTAAATACACTAAGTACTAACCCAACTGAAGGCCTAGTAAACATCCCAAATAAGCTTAACTGACATCTTAAAACAGGGAAAAGAAAAAAAGTAGGGCAAAAGAAGGATTTTCTTAAATATTCTTCTTTATTCTGCTTAAATCTTTAACAAGGATGGTAAAAATCTGCCCTTAAAAATTAAATCTATAATTCTATAAATTTTATTTCCATAGCTATATCCCCTTTAAATTCTATTAAGCTTTAAATTTACAGCTAGTAAACACAAACCAGTGCTAATTTTGATGGACATGTAAATGTTTTGCTTTAGTTGATACTCCTTAAAAAACAAAACACCAAAAAAACCAAACAACAAACCCAAATTAAAGCAGAGTGCTCTAATACTGGCCTTTTGTTTTTCATCCCAGATGTTTCTAGAGGGTTTTATTACCCTAAATTTCATGGCACTTGGGGATATAAAACTGATGAACTTCAATTGTGTTTTCCATTGTAACACTAGCTTTTGTAAATCTAGACCTACTTTTTCAGACTAAATCAAGAAAGATATTTCCCTTGAGCTTCTCTTTTTTATATATATTCTCTTTTTTATATATATTCTTTTTCTTCACCCTCAACCTCTACCTTTTCAACCTCTGTGTTTCCTGCCTCCCTCTTTTAGAACAAAAACATAAGCAGTAATTTTTATTAGCCCTGAAGGTCAAAGATCTCTTCACTGTTCAAAATATTTTAATTGAGTTTTTCCTTCTGCTTTTTGGATTGCTACTTGTCACCAAAAATTCCATATTAGTATCTAGTTACTACAATAACAGTAATAACTGGGAAGAATTACAAATACGCCTCAGGATGACAAAATATAAGTGTCTACTATTTCTAAAAAAATGAAATGCTTGTTAGCCCAGCCACTGATCTTACATTGGAAGGTTAGTCCCGATGCTAAAAGCAGCTTTTTATGATGTAGCCCGAAACAGTGGAAAAAATTATTATTTTTTAAATTATCTAAATTCTCTTGGTCTTATCAACCAAGAGAACCTCTCATTCACCACTGCGCAAGGTTGGCACTGATTAGGAGTGCAGCAACACTGGAATACAACAGCTTGTCCTAAGTATTTAAACTATGTACAAAATTAAGAGTGACCAAGAGAACATCTTTAAATAAGTGGATTAATCCCTGAAGCACAGCAACTAAACATGCCATTTCAGTTGTGCTTTCATTCCTTACTCCAATGGTATTTATTTAGTAAGGAAACACTTGGATGTACACACACTTCATTAGCAGTCATCTCTCCCCCTGCTATCTACAAATCCAAACATCGCATGTTCCAAGTATTTTGTACTGGAACAGTCTCACTTCTAAGCAATCTGCAGCTACTGAGACTTTGCTTTCTGAGCAATAAATGCTCAAAACTGTTGCTTTTCTTGAAGAAACTCCTTCGGTGCTCATAACCTCACTGCTTGAGCAGGCTCAGTTTCACATTCAAATAGCTCCAAGCAAATGTTTCCAATCTCAATTATCCTCCTTCCTTTTTCTAGGCACCCTCCCTGCCCCCATATGCTTGTTTGTAAAAGGGATAATTTTCTGTGTATGTACAAGCAGCACAGGGAGTCTTCCTCTGTAGGAATCTGGCAATATGCAGAGTTTTATGTAAGCACAGTCTGGAATTTGTTAAGTTTTTTCATTCTCTGCTTTGGGTTATACCAAGAGAATTACACCCAGGTTCTCACTCAGCTGGAAAATGTGGCATTTGCCAGGTCCCTTTAGATAAGTTGCCTGTTGCTATCCAGGGTAAATAAGACACTTTTCATATTTTTGGTCAGTTATCATGACTGTACTGGGACTACACTTTGCTTAGCATTACATCAGTATAGTAAGGGTGAACCAACAAGAGAAGCACTAGGAGGTACAGAAATCGCACATTCCTCCATGCAATAAGAGGCGTACAGCCTCTCTAAACAAATCTGTAGGACTAGCTGGCTAGACCCTGTGGGCTGCTTATGTTCAAGGAGGAACGCTGACTTTTAAATACCAAATTTAACATTTAACAGCACAAATTTCCTAAGTGCTTTTCTTCCAGTGTTGGTCTGCAGTCTTCAAAAATCTGAAGCAATGGTATTGAGATGAAATGGAAAAGGTGATGATCTAGCTTAACTTCTCTGCTGCACTTAGAAAGCCTGGAAATTAACAGTGGTTCTATTTTCACCTCATTTTTTTTCCTTTACAGATCTTCACTAATCTGTGGTGCTTTACATCACCTAGACAAAGAAGTTCAAACTTTAATTTATGTTTATATGAATGACTAATTGAACATTTTTGGGAAAAGGAGTTCTTTGCAACAGAATTAAACTCAGGAAAGTCAAAATATCTCCTGAATCCCTTCCTCTGCCAGCAGGGACCATCCACAGCCTATTTTTAATTTCTGCTTCACTGATGTTTATACTGACATGATTTATGTACTGTTTGCTGAGAACAAAGAGCCTGAAAAGGTTTGGTTATCGTGACCCAGCTGATTCAGGGCAACTCACTGAAGCCACATCACAACCATGCGCACCTGGTTCATAGAGTCAGTCCCAATGGCTTAAAACCTGTTGAGGGGTGCCTGTGGATACCCTAAAATTACTGTTTGCTTCACTGATTTTAGATGAAACCTGTATAAAACAGGCTACAAGTGGTAGGCACTCCTTGGCTCTAACACTGGCCAGCACTTCATGTTTCAAGGAAATTCACAAGAAACAGTGTGCAGAAGCCAGTTAGAGGACGATGCCAGAATTTATGTCCCTAAACAAGTGCATACTCTGATAAGGTCAGGCAAACAGCTGAGATGATCAAAATGGCACCTTCAGACACGACAAACCTTGGTTTAACTACAGCTAAATCCATCTTGCAGAATGAATCCTGTAACATTAAACTCTTAAAGGTTTTTTAAGATAGTCTGTGGACATCCCAGATTCTTTCTGTAAAGTAGGTTGACCTCCCACAAACCACAAACATTTTTACACAAGACTGTGGCTTTCCATTGTGACATGCAGAGCATATCTCTTCTGCTTCAAGTTTCTATGTAACACGTACTAGGTGCCAGACTCCAAGTGCCTGAGATAATACAATGAGACAGCTGAGGTTTATTAAAAAATCACATATTCAAGGATTCCATAAATCCACTGATTTACTGAGTCTGGTATCACATACAGTAGAAAGAGCAGAAATTAAACATAACATGTAAAAATATAAATACATGTAAAGGCTTTTTCTTAACTGATGGCATTTTGATAGTGGGTGATGATCATACTGGGTCAGCAGATGACCCATGCACCAGTAGAGATCAGCTGGATTTTAGCTGTTTTGTTAATATAACTAGCCAAAAAACCCTACTATCTCCACTTCTCTGTAATGTGGACATAACAAAGCCTGATTTTTGAGCAGTAGTTATCTTTATGCTTCTGTCATATAAATACACAATTCTGAACTAAATATGGTGGTTACCAATACCCAACCACCACTCCCTCTACCCAGCAAGTCAATAGTCTACATCACACAGCAAAATAAATGCATCCAGTCTAAAAGCGAACCTGTTGTTTACAAATGTACCTCTAGGTTTAATAAAACATATTGCCCCTCTCAATAAACCTTGCTTGAACTCAAGACAACAGTGTGATTTAACATGTTTCTCTAAATTTATACGAATTGTTGTAATGTTCTTTGATAAAAGTCCCTAATGCCTACATTTGTTTCCTTACATATTTGACATGGCTTTCTCCATTACAAGTTTCATTGTTTCATCATGCCTTTGTATTTGTGAAAGTAAGAAAATGTGGTTGTTAAACTACAAAAATTGCTAACAGGAATAACAGGCAGCCAGTCTACTCATTCTTCTATTTCTGTTGACACATACACACCCTTATTTACACACACATGTACAAACACATCTAACCAAAGATATTTAAAACAGACTGTTCTTTTAAAGTATTCTTTGCAAAACTAAGACCACATAGTAAGGCAGAGAAGAATCCACATTAGCTCTGTGCAACAGATAATGTTTTCAAAACAAACTATGCGTATTAGTTGCAAAAGTGGCAGGCTGGGAAACCCTATACACAACAAATACCAGCATACCTCTTTGTCTTCTAAGCCTTCTCCTTTCTACTAAATTTCTCTAAAAATGCTGCAAAATAGTGTCAGAACTGATGCTATGATAAATTAGGAATACCCTAGAAATTATCCCATCAGGTTTCTGAGATCACGCAGATTCCTGTTTCTTTTATTTGACAACCAGTCTCAAGTTATAAAGACCAACAAGCTAACCCTGATTGAAAAACACAACTCATTTCCCCATTATTTGTTACTGAACAACAGCAGGTTGCACCCGAGCTGCACAAAGAGGAAGAATGTCACCTCATACAGACAGCTCATTCTGCACACAAAGGCAGCAAGGACTGTCTCCTATGCAGTTTTCAAGAAAACAAGACATCATCAGAACTACTGCTTGCCATCTAAAGGCAGACACTACTATTAGATGCAGAAACAAAACCAGGACACGACCCAGGGCAACTGGGTCAACTGCGTGTGAGAAGCAAAACAAAAACGCAAGCTCTAAGCAATTTAGAAAGTTGGTTGGTGTTTTCCCTTTCTTCTGGGTCATTTATGTTTCCTCCAGGCAATAAGAAACAATTATTACTTGCTTCGAAATTGTTTTCCCAGAAGATAATGACACATTTTAGCAAGTACCTGATTCTAGATAAGCTTTTTTCTCAGTATAGCAATAGAGACTTTTAGCAGCTATTTCCCAGAACATCAGAATAACCAACCAAACCAGAATATACACTCCAGTTAACACTACCAAGCTTGTTTCTGTGAAGGACTTTTACTGAAGATAGATTCTGATGTCAAATATCCACATCAACTGCCAGTTTCATGTTGACTTGCCCACATAATCCTTTCTCTTTGTTCTTCTACAGGGTAGCCTCAGATAGTTCCTTCAATGCTCTGTTTCACAGACATTACCACCACTTTGGCCACACTACCAAGTTACATCCAAACAAGGTTGTCATGCAGATGACAATGCCTCTGGCACACATACCTAGAAATTAAGCACTACACTGCTTAGTGGAGCAACTGAGAAATTCCCACGTGATAACCAGCAGTCTCAGTCAACTGTAGGAGTAACCAGCTATGGTTAGTTACCACCCCCTGTAATTAAATGTCACAGACTTCAGATGCCAGCTTCCCTCTACACCTCTTAGGATTAAAACACTCTGGGAAAAATGGTCTGATTTATTACATCAAGTCAACTAAATAGAGTGGTGTAGAAGTAATGAAAAGAGCTGTGTACCAATGCCCTTTTTGGTCTTTCAGAATTTTGTCTGAAATCCAGTGTTGTTTTCTTCCCCTGCCCCCCACCCCTGGAGTGATTATCTTAAAAATATGACTCATAAACCTGAACATCATCCTTTTCCTGACCTCAAAGAACAAATGCAACAGAATGTGACAACTTGTTTAACATACATAAAACTGGTTATTTCAGATACCTTCATAACAGGAATTCTCAGTATATGCCTTCTTTTTTATAGATCATGTATTACATTTTTGCTAATAACGAGTTCTACATAAACGATTTGATTTTATCTTTCCCCACTCACACTACTATTCTTGTTGTAATAACTGTGATTCACCACATCCTTTCTGTATTTGCATTCCCACAGCTACTTGCTGCAGGACATGAAGGCTGCTCAGCAGCATATTTGGTTCATATGCAATACAGTATGCAGACATCCTACAAGCCTATTCTTATCACCTCACAACTAATTTCACAGAATGGCTAAACTAGATATAAAATAATTCAAATATCTCAAAACACAACCCAAGATTAGAAATTTTCATACCTTAGCTTCTTAGGATTGTTTTATGTTAAGAAGCTATAGGATATCCAGACAGCTAAAGAAATGTCTGTTTGTATGTGTATTTTTATTAAGTTTTGGAAAGCAGTAAAGGGAGTGAATATTAAAGAAACATATGAACATCACAAACGAAATTTGTACGTCATCATGAACATCAAGATGGTTTTAGATGTACCTAGTTACAAAGACTTCACTTAGAGTAAGCTGGATTTACACCAGTTTAGGAAAGGTTGTGTTCTACCCTAAAGTCAAAATCATAACTGGAGAAAATTAGTATCTGGTAATATTTTTTGTTCTGTTAAAGATAAATAGAAGACCCATCTGCATGCTGTTCCCTAGAATTTGACAGAAATGGCTCCATGCAAGCATCTATATAGCTGCTTTCATGAACATGTCAGAAAATTTGAAAACACCTAAATATATACTTATATGAGTGCTCCAAACATCAAAACTTAATTAAATGCAAAAAATCATCATTAGGAACTCCTTTTTCTTAATACAGTGTTGATTGTGAACTCTGGGACAAAACAGTCAAATTTTTATTATTTTCTTCAGTCAGAAGGGTCTGAAACCCTCAAACACAAAAAGCATGGTACAAACCACACAATAAGAAATCATATCAACTATCTTCAGTCTCTTAATTTACACTCTAGTTAAATTTCTAGAGTATTTTACAATCCCATTTTATCTGTATTTGTAGTCATTCATAGCTGTAGTGTTCCCAAAGAGTGTTTGTAAAGCTATGAAAACAGGCACACTCAAAACAGTTTTGCTCAAACATGCCATCACTGAATTGAGTTGTTTCAGAAAATTGTTTTAAACAAACTAGGAAAAGGCTAAGGGAGTTAATTTCCATTAACTAACAAGGGTTTTTAAACCATTAGAGTGCTGAGATACTGGTAAACAGAATGCACTTTTTTTAATACTTCATTTCTGGTGCCAAACCTTTCGCAAGGAAGGCCTCTTAAATTCAGTGGGGGTCAGAAGTTTAGTTTATTCAGCAAGAATAACACCATTAACAGCTACTGCTCTTTCATGTCAACACAGTTAACACCCACACATTCCAACTCTGGTTAATATAGGCCAGTCAAGAAAGATTGGAGTTGCTAAGGGCAGTCATCTCTGCAGGGATATTTTAAAACAGAATTTATACTGTGCTTTAAAAACAATCTAAAAGGATCAATCTACCTTATGAATCTGCTGCAGACATACACAGAGAGAAAGATGGATGGATGAAAGCATATAAAAGCAAGTAAATCTGACTCTCTCTATTGATTTTTGAGAGGACAGTGTAGAGCACTTTGGTGAGGTCTTATATATCACTGCAAAGGACGAAATGCCATTGTGCATACGGTCTGAAACATGTCAGGATTTATGATGAAGCGATGCACTGCTGTATTCTGTCATTATATCATTTTGTAAATAATCTTGTTTTCACTGTTGAGGAAGGTAGACCACTAAAAATTAAATAATCCTCAAAAGAAATATAAGAACTATCACAGGAAGATTTTCACACAGGTATAAATGAAAACATCTGCTTTTATTAAATGAAAAATTGCAGAAGTTTAGTGTACACGTGCAGTACATTTAGCAGGAGAAAGCTGGTATTTTAATAATAAGCTTTTGAAAACCAAAATCGAAAAATCTGCATATCACAGCATAATCCTCTTCCTACTTACTTTGTTCTAAATCATAGCAAATCAATGTTTAGTGTTCCCCAAAGCTTTCCAGCACTCCTACTCGGACAAATGTCTTCAAAGGATATTAAAGAAATCAGTCTGGTTTTGATAGCACTTCTTCACCACATGAACACTTTTCTTCAACCAAGAAAGCTTTCCTCTTAAAGCATATTTCAGATAACCAAAATGCAAAAATAGTCACATCAATTTGCAGGATCTCTGGGGCCTCTATTGTTACATAATGGTGGCATTTCTTATCAGCTGAAATATTCAGCTAAGTTTTCATCTAAACTATTCAAATATCAACTCCCATCACATAAACACCTCTTCATGATGTACATTTAATTAGCACATTTATGCTATTCTACTAGCAATTTCTTCATATGCTTTTCTTAATATAGCAAGAGGAGACAATTCTATTATTAGATGGGGTTACAGGGTAGGTCATTTGGAAAACACAGTTGCTTTAAACAATAGAAAGGCCTGCCATTTGTTTTCAAAATAAAAACTCACTAGCTGAGCTGTAAAGCTGTGACTGTCATTGTATATAATGGTGTCCCAACAGATGAGCAAGCCTTTAGTTAGCACCCAGGCCGATACAGCATGTATCCTTGTCAACAAATCTCACAGAAAAACCTAATGGAAAAAACAGTTTACCTTCTTCAGTTTCATGCCACACAATTCCTTCCAAGTTCACGCTGGTCCCAGGCTCACAGGGTCCAAGGCATTCGGGTTCTGTAACTACTCCAACCTCGCAAGTATTTACACCCACTGAACGTGTCCGTACCAAAAGCTGCTCGACTGGTGCTGCAATATTGGATGAAGATGGGGAAAAGTAGGAAGGCAGAATCTGAGGTGTGATACTGCTGGAAATCGGAGGTGGAGGTGCAGGCACTGTAAACAGGGGATCAACCTGAAAACAACAGACAAACTTACTATAATGGTGCTGTGAGAGTTAAAAAAATAAAAGTAAAATAAAATAAAAATAAAATACATAAATAAATTTTTTAAAAAGTATAAGAAGCCCAGTTTGCCAAGACTGCATTTCTTTATGTAGGGATTTGGTGTATCACAGGTAATTTCAGTCTTATGAGTTCCAATCTTTTGACATTAGCCCAAATGCTGCACATGAAAAATTAAGTACAAAAATATCTATCATACACGCTAAACAAGGCAACTTGCTAAGTTTCTACTAGACTATTCCCTGTTGTCATAGACTGTTAGTATGAAATAATAAGTTTTTAAAGCAAGGATTAAGTTTACTTTTTTCTTGGCACTGACAGAGACTGATTTGTGGATGGAAATTAATTTTGCGAACTAGGAACTTCATTTTCTATTTAAAGAAAAACATTTATAAAGACAGTACAAAGACACAAGTGCCATTCTTTCATGTGTATCATAGAGAAATTAGTAGTTGGAACAATTCTAATATCCATACAGCAGCAAATACAATCTCTTGTCATCCAATCATTTAAAATACATTAGGATGACCCACCTAATACCTTACAGACAACATTTAGATCTTTCTGCTTGGAATAACAGATGAGGACTTTTGTAAGAATCTAGCCAAACCATCTAATTTCTCAGGGTTTCCAAAATGCATATTTAGAAGAATACATCCCACCAGACAATCAGTCTATGCACAAGACAATTCACAGAGACAATATCTGCATATGAACTGAAGACGTTCATCATCATCATCATCTCTCCCGTATAACTTCCAATCTCCTCAATAGCAGATTTTCTGTGTAAAGATATGGCTGAAGGTTTTCGATATGTCACTTGGGCTCTAACATCCCTTGTCACATAAAAGACAGCTAGATAAGGATGTGAGTGTGCCCATTCAACTACCTAAACCACCTGGAACTCATGTTCATTTGGCCCACTGAATCACAGATATCACCTGAAGAAACCACTCTTCAGCATAATAATTTTTTTTAAAAACAGCTGCTTTTTAGCTGCATCAAAATAGATGATCAGATGTCTTCAAGACTATGTTTTTAATTTTGGACCTTGTAAGAAGACTCAACAGAAAAGACATAATGACTCACCATACATCATCTAGGTTTTGCTGAAATGTATCTTAATGTAGATCAAAGTTCATTTTGCCTTCTTGTAAAGCAACATGGGGATACAAAGAAAAGGACAAACTAATAGGTATTATACATGTATCATAGATCAGCTCACTTCATCAAATGGACACTTTTCATAATGAGAAAATAAAATGACAAATTAGGAAGACCTTTTTAAAAATTGTAACAATTGTTACTATTGGCCTTTGTAACAATTCTGTTGCTTTTAGCATTATTCATTGACTCAAACTGAGAGTCAAGGCTTTTAATTGTGTATGCAAGCCTTATGTGTGCTGAACACTTCTCAATAAATGTTGTAAAAATGTTTTGTATGATCTTAGTATGACCAGCCTGGATTCTGATCTCAATTACATTAGAACTAGGCAGGAGAGGGGAAGGACCCATAATCACAGTCTTCTCCAAAGTATTCCTCATTTAGAGGGGATTCTTTTTATTTAGAATGAAATCTTCAGGTTCAAGGTAAGTAAAAAAACCCAAACAAACAAACCCAACCAAAAAACCAGAACAAACAAACAAAACAACCAAAACCAACCAAACAAAAAACCACAAACAAACAACAACAAAAAACACCAACAACACAACACCAAACCCAAAGCAAAACATAAATACTAAAAGCGTCCCTAAGGGGTAAAAATCTACTAATACTGGCAACATTCTACTGGTTAAAGCAGAGCTCCTGTGGCATAGGAACAATGCACTCAAGCAATGATGTCTTTATTCTTCTCTTTATGCCAACAGAGCTGCACAGTTAAAGCACAGGCAGAATGCTTTGCAGAGCAGACATGAATGCACACAGGAAAGTCAAATATCAGCTGACCCCCAGCAGCAGCTGTTTCTTGCAGTATCTAATAGCACACATCACACAAAACCATAACTGTGTATGCCGTGCGTGGGGAGACACTGATTCTACGCTCTACAGCTCCTGCTGTCTGCTGCCAAGTGGAGGCACACGGTTGGATGGCACAGAGCCCTGCTCCCTGGCACTGGCTGTGTAATGGTGCTCTGTCAGTGAAACGGGGTCAATCTGTACCCCAGGCATAATTTAGGAGTTCTTAACATACCTTACTTCAAGCCAGAAGAGAACTGGGATCAGTAACTGGCAGGTAAATGGAGCCTAGCACTTAAGAAAAGCTAAGCCACATCCCATTATAAACCCAAAAAATGCTGATGAATAGCCTGTTTGACAGTTTACATGGTGTTTTGTAAAGCTGTGCAAAACCTCCTACTACAAATGCAACATCATTTTTCCGTAAAATATACTCATCACAAAACCAGAGGAAAAAAATCCAAAGTGTTTTCTGTGGTCATACTAAACTAGCCAATGTTTTAAGTGAATGTAGACTAAACTGACAGATGTGTTTTCCATTTTTGAGTATTATAAACAGTGAGGGGGAGCTAACGAAAGCATGGATCTGACAGTGTATCCTATTAAGTTCTTTGTAACAAATATTTGTACTCAGGTCTGGTTTATTTAGAGCCATTAATAAACGTTCGTGTTTTCCACTAGAAATGTTCACCCACGACAAGGCCAAATAGGAGCGCTTGCACTAAACGGGGCTGTTTCTCTGTGAATTAAAACACTAAACCTTTGGCTGAGAAATAAGTGGACATTTACTGTCCCTGAGGTACCTGTTCATTGCACATATATGACCTTACTCAAAAGAAAAAAATATACTAAGCTTAAACATTGCTCCAGATTTCCATGTTTTAAAATTATCCCATCTTGTTTGATAATCGTAACAGCACTGCAAAGTGGTGGTTCTTAGAGATCATTGTGGTGACACAATCGTTTTCATGAATTCTCCAAAGGGCACTGATGTAAGCTATTAGAGGCAAAGAGAGGCAGGAAGGCCGCCATCTCCAGTGGAAAAAAAGGCACATAAGACTAACATCTGGTGGTGGCAGTCTGTCAAACTGAGGAAAGTTAATGTCAAGAACAGATGCTCTGCAGTTTCTCACTGTTATTTTTTCATTATTATTCCCAGGTGTTGGCGCATACTGAACAGTAGCCTTGCTGTTTATCACACAAGAGATTCCAATATGAGATTGAAAATCTGAATCTGAAGAAGGTTATTTACATAGATGCTCTCTTTAGACACATAATCAAAGGAGTACAAAAAGACAGAAATATTCAAGCAATATTTTCTTCACCTAGTTCCAAGAGCTTTTGAGAGCTGATTGGTGACAAAGGCTACAAAGCTGCAGTGTTATTCATGGCAGTTTTCCACTGCCAAGTGTTTGATCGTATCAGAGAGCTATGATGCTTAGTAGCAGAAAGCTCACAGAAAATGAAGACTGCCTGCCAAACAATCTAGTCACTGCTCCATGGAGCAATCCTTTATCTGAACATTTACCACAAGAAAAAAAAAAAAAAAAAAGTCTATTTTGGTGGCTGCATAACATTTGTCAGTAGGAGGAAGCACACATGGAAAAGAAAGGAAATATCGCACTAACAAGAAATAGACAAGACTTTCTAATAAGCAAGGTTGCCATTCAGTTACTCAGGCACTTTACATGCTGGAATCAAGTTCTGTGTATCAAAACTCACCTTCCTGATTTCATGAAGGTGTATCTTTGAAGATATATATCAACGATAACGTGGTCTACCAATCTAAGGCCAAAGTGGGTCATACACTACTGCAGTGTCATACACCAGGTGATTTTGAAATGTATATGCCAAAAGCCATTTAATCCATCTACCAACACAGCCAGAAGAAAGGCAGAGGAGAAGGTTTCAGTCTGAGTACAAGCCCTTCCCAGAAAGCACTTATTTTTAAATGGAAAAAAAAAGAAAAATACTGAAAGCATTCCCAGTGGGAATGTTTGCACTAATAGAAAGAATGTGAAAAGAAGATCTGAATCCTATTATAGAGTCTAACTAAAAACCAAAGCCTGGCCCTTTGCAAACCTAAATCTTCCCTCTCAAAGACAACACCACGAAGACAGAAAGGACTAAGAAACTTCCAACTCTGAAAATTACATTGAGAATTTCTTTATAGTTTTGAATTAATACTTCACAGAATCACTGTGTCTGGAAAGGAAAACAGGAAATAAAGGAATTCAGCCCTATCTGGGAGTTTTGAGTCCTAAAAATTGCTTTCTCTAGATTTTACAGTGAAAAGGAGACTAGCCTTTTTTTACATAAGGTATACCTGCCTCCATCTTGATTTTCTAAAGCAACAGTGACCCCAGAAGACCTCACTGTAATCTCATGCACAACATCATAAATCAGAAGTAATTTTAATGAAATTAATGTAACTCCTTTGGAAGAAAACAAATATGGGAGAATGTGACATGAGAAAAATGCCTGTGTGCTCAGAAGCATGTCTGCACTTCCAAACATCCCACTGATCTTCAACTCTCCTCTTGCTACACACCTTGCCCTACAGAGAATTTACATATCCAAAACCTAAAGCTACTCCTTCATATTCTACCATGTGACAGGAATTACCACTATGAAAAATCTCCATTTTGTCTGAAAGATCCCATTTTAATCTCAGTTCAGTATTTCTTGCCTATAAATCATATCAGAGGCCAACTCAGAAGCATTGTGATATCATGCTTAACAGAAATGATATTTTGTTTTCTTCAAATGTTCTACATCAAATTGTTGAGGGGGGAAAAAAGTCAATGCCATAAATGACAGCATAGAAAAAAAGAAATACTGTAAGACATGGATGTAGAAGGGAATTTCTGCCATAGGACAGACATATCTATTACAAGCTTTACATTCAAAACTCAGGAAGATCAGAGATACTACGAAAATTAGTTATTTTGGTGAACCCAGTTGAGAATCACAAGAGCTTAAACATAAAAGAACAACAAAGATGATTCAAACTGATAAATTTCAGCCAAGTTTCACACTTTGAAACCTCTGTTTGGGAATATTTTTTTAAATGCTTATACTTTACAAATATTGTATTATGAACAAGAAACGCGATGCGTAATTTTGTTGAACTGAGTAACACAAGTAGCGTCTACTTGCAGTTTCCAAGTATTTCCTACTCTTAAAATTAACTTCTCCACTTCAATCAACTGAGTAGCTGGAGAGAGCAAAAAGGCATTAACAGAACTGACACTTTTTTCCCTAGTAAAGCAGCAAATCACTCACATCTGGAATGATTTCAGTATTCTGAACAGTTGCTATTAAGCTAAAAAAATATCCACTTATAACTCTTACTCTGCTACTAAACTTTCAATATGGGGAACAAGGAAAAAAAGTCCCCCTTGTACCCAAAATATTCTTTGCCACCCACATCAGCCACGTTGACCAGCACACAGAGTTCTGCAAACTCATCTTTTCACAGTTGCATGTTCTTTTTACAGGGTGACCTCCAGACCTCCTCAGACCTTATGTGACTATGTGACATTATGTATCTGCAGCACCTCCAAAGACATGATAATGCTTGTATTTTATTTTTAGAACAGCATTAATGAAGCCTATGATGAAAAGCCAAAGTTCTGAGTAGGGTCTAATGCAGGACAACAGTGCTGAACAAAAGGCAAGGAAACTTCCTTGTCCTCTCTTGGATCTCCCATTCTAGCTCAGATGATTGGGATTTCCCAAGCCATTCACATATTTTACTGTGAGAAAGATTAGCATTTGACAGCTGCCAGTGATATCCTTTTGCCAAGGCTGTGTCTGTGAAAAATTGTATGTCAACTCTAACACTTGGCAGAGTCCTGGGAGGATGCCCAGATCACCACCTGCAAATTTCTCGTAGAGACATTTCTCCTCATTCAGCCTAAGTAAATCACATTGATTGAGATAATTGTTTCTAGAACACCTTTCTGCATTGAGTCTTGATTTCTCCTGGTCAGCTCTTCAGTCTGCACTTCCAAACTTTTCTTCAGTCAGCCATTATGCTTTGCTAAGCTTTAATACAAAATAAACAAGGTACTGAAATTCACTCAAGATATCTATCCTGTGTAGAGAGGTACACTGTAGTCCACAATTAAGAAAGGAATTATTCTGAATAGTCAAGAAAGCTATTTCTCTGGATTGTCTGGGGCTAGATAGAAACTGCGGAATGATGTCCAGTATCTGTCAGTGTCATGCAACTGAATATGGCAAAAACCAAGGCATGTCCACCTACTGGTGATGGCTAGGTTCCTAGGGTTATGAATGTTATGAGGGTTATGAAGTTATATGACCCTTTAGAAGCTTTTCATTTTAAAGAAAAAAACTTTTCATTTTAACAATGGCAATCAGTTCTTTTTATTCCAAAGTTTCTGCCACAGTCAACCTTCCAGGGTTCTGAGCCTGAAAATAGATATGTTATTTGCTTACATAAATCTCATAGCACTATAAATAAATATTACCCTCAGTTTTCAAATGTTTATTTCTAACACATATAAGACTTCAACCCGAGAAAGAAGGCATGGTTGCTCTATGACAGATCAAGACTCCAACAGACTAAGGAAAATTTTCTCATTTTTAATTGTATATAGGAAGATAATATTTAATTTGATTGCATCATCATTTCACTGCTCCACTGCAAATTTTCATTCTTAATGTCCAACCAAATCATGACTCTATGACTCCATAGCAGAATTTCTCCACTACCAAAAGATGGTTTCAGTTACTTGATGATGCAACCACAGCCTCGTGGAAGAGCTGCCATTTCAGCCGTTCCGGAGTACAGGAACAGAAGACATTCAATAAAACTTCTGGAGTTTTTCCAGGACTCCAGGACAATGTATAATAAAGTGGCAAACAAAACTCAGAAGAGAAATGGCTTCATTGTACTTTTTTGACTTTCTGCATGTCAACGGCGCACTGCTGCCTTTTACCCACTTGCTGAACACTCACTTTGCGAGTGCAAAGTTGCACACATTATGATTCAGGCTGTTGCTCCCTGAATTCAGTACATTTTTGTTAAGAAAAATTGTCTAAACTAATTTCTCTTCCAAAAGGTTGTCAAAGACCTTCTATAATCCTCACAAGCAGAACTGAACTTTGTTGATGGCCTATGCATACCAAAAGCTTTAACGTGCCTGACTACATTCTTAGGGATGCCATTTTCAGCATGTTCTGAAAATTAAGCATTTGACTTAATGGCCCCATATTTATTGATGTCTACAGACCCTAAAATTTTTAATTTAAAAAGCCCTTAGACTTTTTAGGCAAGACATGTGGGTCTTTGACTAATATATTCCTGTATTATTGCTCTAGAGGTCTCCTTGTGCTTTTTGATAGCGCGTAGGATCCATATCAGTTAGGTTTTTTTCTATATTCCTTAGGCTAACTTCACACTATTAGCTACAAACAGTACCAAGTGTAGGATATTGTGTCATAATTTTACTTAAAGGACAAGACAGTATTATTACTTTCAAGAATGGGACATACACATTCATGATTATTTAGCAAGTCACTAAAGGAAAATTTCTAAAATGACCCTTCAGCTTTCCTTTTCGTTGTGACAGTTCAACTGAAAAAGGAGCTGAAGCGTTATTGTTTAGCTCTCCTTGAAATTGCCCACTGTTGGATATCTAGTTAAAGTCTTTATTCTCAAATGCAGTTTGATCTATTTACAGTGTCTTCAGGAAAGACAATTCATGACAAGACTTTTTTTTCCCAGCTGATGTACACCTTCACTGGTATAAATCCAGAGTAGGTCCACTGAAGCATAACTGTGGGCAGCGCTTGGACTGTAGTGGTTGTTTTACCAGGGAGAAAAGTAGATAGCATTTCAAATAAGAGCTCTAAAAAAATTCCAAAAATAATACATGTACAGTAAAGATTTTTTTAAGGGTAAATAATCCTTGAGAGGAGGAAACCACTAATACCTGTTCTCTCCAAATTATTGGGTTGGCGCCGGTTTCTGACACAAAGTGTTCAATACCCTTAATAATGAGACTGAAGGATTAATCTTACAATATGAAGGCAAATACAAGAACCAAAGTCAGCAAGAAAGACCTTTCAAAATTTTCTGACCTAATTGCCTCAATTCTTAGGTCATTCAGTTTGGGCAGAGAGGAGAAACCCAGATTTAGTTCTTTTTCATGAGAGCATCCTCACTATCAGCACCAAGTTATCTGATTACAGGTTACCTAACAGACAGACAAATCTTGTCCTTTCAGTGGCTGAGTATTCAGGTCACCTTGAGATCTCTGTTTTCATGTCCCTATCTCAACATTTTTGCCTATTGATTTTGCCTTAGTACCTTAAGATCCTCATTAGCATGCTCTCTAGGAGCCCAAACACAGAAGTTTTTATTTGAAGAGTTTTATAAAGGATTTATCATTCCTGTTCTGCTGAAAAAGAAGGAAGGCATGCAAAGGACCCAGTTTCACCCGGAAAATCCCAGACACCATTGTTGAAATACCTTGTGTTTCCATATGTCCTTTCTTATGCTCTCACAGACTATTTTTATAGTGTAACAGAGTGATCAACACCTACTGCAAATGAAGCTCCCTCTCTGTTCAAACAAAGCAAAAGAATTCGACCGTCCAAGTACTCCACTTTTCATGTGTTATATTCTCCAGTTACTTGCACTTTCTAGGATGGTCTGCCCTAACTGTGCATATCCTTTCTATTCTACCCACGCACAATAAACTTAAAACAAAGACAGAAAAAGCCCCCAAAAAACAAAAACATTTCTGAATGCTTGGTAGAAATTCAAATATCTTGCTCATAAAAATAAACCTAATCTAAGCTGTCACAAAATCATGAAATGGCTCTGGCAGTTGCATCAAACTATATAGACATGCACAGACCCTTTGAAGAAATGAAACTGCACTTTATCAAGTGTGATTTATAAGCAACACTGATTTAGCTGGGAGATAACACTGCTGTCTAATCATTAGTAGTCAGACAACAGCCATGTGAACACATCAATTATGGGCCACTGCCAAAAGCCCTTGAGATCCCAGAGATTAACAGCCAATCCTCTGTTTTACAAGCTCACATCAAAAAGAATATTAATAAGAGGAGGGGTGATGTGAAAGCTTGTCAGAGTAATTCATGCACTAAAACAAGGCATTTTTCCCTTTGCTCTGCCTTGAACTGGTCCATGAAAAAGCTGGCATTAGTTACAAAGCACGAAGCGGCCAATTTCTCGGAAAATGTTTTTCATTAACATATGGGAAGTTGTGAAAGGCTGGAAAAGCTCTAGCTGGTGGACAAAGGCAACAAGTTCTGTGTGTTCCTTTCCTGAACGCATCAATCCTGCAACCATTATTCAGATATTTGGAAATTAATATCCATACACTGAAGTGTTTGATGACTTTTCTCATCCTCAGATCTATTTACCATTATATACAAATTAGCCAGACTTAAAGGCATCCATTTACTCTGTATTGCTAATGACTTTGAAAAACTGAAGTAGAAATACTACCAACTCATTTTCAGGTTCATTTTGGTCTTCAAATGTGTGTGGGGAAAAAAAATCCACAATTATGCCTTTCTTAACGACTTCTATGGAGTGTAGTTGACTAGAGGTTTACTCTTCTTGCATATAAATGTATGGAAACAAGCCAAGAATGTAACTCCAACGGGAACAGTTATTCCTCTGTACAAAAGTAAACATGCCTATGAAGATGGACCTCAAACGACTTGTTGCTGACATTTTAAATGCAGCACTTTCAGCTGGATGGTTTAGTCCCATCACTGTCTGCTCTCTCTGGACTCTACTCGAGGGTCTAAAAATAGAGAGGTTTCACAGCATGGCTGCAAAAAACCTGAATCCAATCCTACCAATACTGTGTATCTAAGGGAAGAGAGAATTTATTTGTAGGGATTTTCCAGAGCTACCTTTATACAAGCTATCTCGGTTACTGCCAGTAATTAACCTCTGAGCAAAGAGGAAGCAAGAAGCAAGAACCTTTTAGACTCTTCGCTGTCCCAGAGCCAGTAGCTCTAGGCACAGCTCCAGAGTACATATTCTGTTCTGACATAAACCAATTTTAACAGTTCCCACTTTGCTGTGGTCTTCCAGACAATCATTCCCTTTACTTTTCTTACATAGAGTACCACACATCTCATATCCTACTTCAGGATGGCATACTGTTAGTCAAATTGACACAGCTAAGAGGGTCTTAACTACTCAAGGAAGCACATAAAGGCACCAAGTATGTCAAGCACCAGATTCATATTGTGGAACTCCTCCTTTAGTAAACAGCTGGACTAAAGAGGTATCAGCCCCAGACTGTTTGTTCAGGCAGCCATGGCACTGCTAGCTTCCACAGCTTTACTGCTCCAGGGACACTTGTAATGACAACTTTCACTAAGGGTACAGTCTTGTAGCAGTACTCGTGTCTCTAACATCCAAACCTGTGGACAACTTGGATCTGACCTAAATCCCGCACCTTGTCTCACACTTTTGGTGGCATTCATCTTGACATGTCAGTTCATTATACAGGGTCCATGAGAGAGCGTGGCAGTGACAGCTCAGTCTGAAATTGGCTTCTCCAGAGGTGGAACCACAGGCTCCATGTGTGCTTTGCACCAAAGGGGACAGAACTCTCTCCCACAATCATTCTGTCAGCACATGCAGATGGCAACTGCTGCTAGAGAAATGTAACATCCTAAACTCATGTGATTAAGCATCACTGAGCTAAATCACATAGCCTAATACTGTGTGTGAGAGTCCCTTGCTCACTCAGGTTTACACTTATTTTCCCATAGCAAAAGCAATGCCTGGAACACAACAGGCCCTTAAAGGTAGATCACCTGTAGGTTCAATGGCTGACACAATTTTAGAAATACATTTTATCTTGTCTTAGACATGTTTTTGGAATATATCTGTTTTAAAAAATTATCTCTGATATATACCCAAAAAAACCCAGTGTGCTATGAGCCTCACCCTAAAACATCTCAAGATGTTAATTTCAGTGTGTTCCCTCTTTCTGTCATTCTGTAACAACTAGTGATCTTACAATTCAATTGCTTAAAAGCCAACCTGGGGAAACATTCATCAGGCAGATCTCTTCCAAAGCAGTAACTTTGTAAGCACAGGATTAAAACAAGAAAGTGATTCACCATTGTATAGCTAATAATTACTTTTAAAAAAAAAATCTGATTAAAAAAAAGTTAAATTTATTGAGATGATATGTCTTTGTTAAGCTGGCTGAGACAGTAAATTTGTTTTCCAAGCATTCTCTAACATTGTTTTCAAATTTGAAAGAACTAATACAAACTAATACCAAATGTTGGAGTTAATTCGCAAAGTGACATGAGTTAAGTTTGACAGGAGTGGCCTCCCAGTATCTAGCAAATTAAAAAGAGACTGTTTATCTATTTTAGACTCTTCCAAAAGGGGTCACGACTTTCTAAATTTTCAGCTCAAATACATCATTTTCAAAAAGCACTCCATGAGCAGTCTATGTACAAAAATCTGGGAATTTTCAGATGTCTCATACCAGGCAATTAGATCTCTCCTAGATCACCACTGAAAATGCTAAGGGCATAAACAACTAACTCAGCAACTAGATCAGTGGGATTCTACCAGAAAGGTACAGACTTAGGTGACTGCAATGACTCATATTGGCTGTTACTATGCCTCCTAAGTCACTACCAATAAATGCAGGACAAAAGAGCAAGTGAAAAGAAACCCTTTTATAAAGTGGAAGGCAGTACTTAAATCTATTAAGTTATTTTTGTGGCAGTCCTGTACAAGTGCGCTGCAGGTTCTACATGGCACCACTCTCAAGGAAGTGTCAAAGCAGTACAGACAGGAGTGCTGTAAAACAGGGAATGCATTCAAATGGAATCATTGGATGAGAGCCCTAATACAGAGCTCCTGATGATGCACAGCAGCACAATCTTTATTCCAAGCAACACTGGTTACTTTTAAAATTTACTATTAGAGAGGTTTTCAGCACTAAGTGTGTCAAGCTCTAAACACTTATTTGCTTTAAGACAGTGTTAATGAGTTGGCTAATCACACAATTTTATAGTTCTATAATGTACTGTGCTGTAAAAATTAAATCAGTGTTTATTACACCTCTGCTGCCTTTCCCTTCCTTCTCATTGGACTGACTCTTGGATGGATTAAATGGATTAAAGCAAGCATTGTACTACAATAAAATAGAAGAAGTGCACCAGTTGACAACAGTTCTCAATATGTATGTAAACAGTATTTTAGTTCAAAGCCTACCTGTGAACAAAGTAGTTCAAATCGCTACTTTCAGATACTTAAATTAAGGACATGTTTATTTTTCAATTTTGAGGAAGCTGTTTTGTTTTCATTTGCTCCTGGAATTTCCCTCCTCTTGGATATTAAAACCAACCTGCTCAGTTTTCCTTTCCTGATCTCAAATACAAAAGGTGAAATATAACTGAGTTTGTATTTTTGCAAAATTATACATTTTTGCTAATTATCTTTGATGTCAACAGTGTTTATGTGACAGACCTTGACACTGAACTGTTAAAACTGCAATGAGAACAAAGCTTCCTTTATCACTGGAGAATCAATATGACTAATGGCCAACCAGAAAATGGATCAAAGATACCTGAAGATGCATTGCTTCTTTGAGGATAGAGAAAGAAGGCTCACACACACACAGACTCTGGAAAAATCATACACCCAAGATACAGAGGTAGAACTAGTGGACCTTTGAACATAAGCAAAGAACTTCATACACATTCTTACATTTCAACTTAGCTTTTCTATAGAGAAAAAAATGGCAAAAAGAATCAGATAAACACAAGCTTCTTTGATCTCGATACGCATAATATAGAAAGTTCTCTGCTCTTACATAGCAAAGAAGTACATATTTAAGAGACATTAGACTGGATTAATTTGAGTATCTCCTGAAGACTGACCACTTGCTTTTGATACTGTTTATAGTTAGGAAGGAAAGATCACATGTTTTATTAAAATTGGTATCACAGCACTTGAATTCTGACAAGTATTTGTTTACTGTTCCACGGAACAAGCACAGTATCTGTTGTTCTGCCCCCAAACAAGTGAAAATTACTTTGCATTCCCAAATCATGGTAAGGAGTCTGATGATAATACAGGAATGGATACAATGATGTATTGGACTATGGCATGGCATGGCTAATTTTCATGCCATAATGTCATAACTTGCTTTGTGGTATTAAAACCTAGGAATTCTGAGAACACAGACACGTTTGGTTTGGTCTGTATGTAAGCTCTAAAAGCCATTTTTGAAAGAAATATTCAGCATGGAAATATATTGTCTATTTTCAATAACTCTGTAGTCTCGCCATCTCAATTTCACTGACTATAAAAGGAAGATAGCTTTTTTCCCACTTCTTCCTTTCCTCAGTGTATTGCAAAGCTTATGGCCAGACTGTGTACTTTATTTAATTAGAACTTAAACCCCAGGACTGATGCCAGATTTTCAATATAGCTCACAAATCAAAACAAGGGGCCAGATGCTCAAAAGGACAAAGCAGACTGGGTGCATGAGTTTAGCCTCAGATCCTCATAATGGCAAAAGTAGGTGCTAGCCTGTTCAAAAAAATCTTGCCAAAGCTGTAGATGCTAACAACATTAAAAACCTGCCCTTCATAAATGAAGTTATAATGCCTCCACGTGCAACTTGGTCCTTGGAAGAAGAGTGAAAGAACCATGCATTGAAATATTTAGACCTAATTCCACTTTTCATTCACAAAAAAGGAATATTGTGCTTAATTTTTTCTCTGTTTGACGGGAATTTTAAGGGCAAGGAAGAGACTGTTTCTTGACTTGCTTTTTACCTTAGTATCACACAGAAAAATTTCGGGGTTTTTTTGTTTGCTTTGGTTTTTTGCACATGTTTGTTCTAAACAAACTGAAGAAAAGACAACTAAAACCGGAATAGGATAGGGTGCCAGTGGATAACTGATAAATTATGCTGTGTTTCCTTCTGCCACACACAAGCCTTCAGCTTAGTCCAATACATCACACAAGCACAAGGGAGAAGGATGTATTGGATTTTTCTGCTACACTCACATTTGCATGAAAAGGAGCAGTCAAACGAAAATTAAGCACTTAAACAGCTTAAAAAAAGCACTGGTTCAGAATACTGTACTTCAATAAAACATTCATTGTTATTCAATGCTTGGCAAATGACATTGCCATCACATACTAGTAGAAGAACCGTGAAGAATAAATGCTCTCTGAAAAAGAGGCTTGTACTTATGCAGCGCTAATGACCATCTAAAAGAGCGATTCTGCATGGTTACATCCTCTTTGAGATTCACAGCTGCAGCTTCACAAGAGCAGCCATACATCGTAATCTGCAGCCATTTTAGGCTACCCCTGTGCTTTGGACAGCAATATGGGAACTAAGGAACTGCTAATCTGTAAAGTTACAATCAAAACCAACTTTATTCAGCGGTGATGAGTGCGTGTGATGACCCACCTTCCCCTTAAGGGTGGGTCATCACACCGAGGAGGAGGTGGTATTTAAATTTTAATACTGACAACACCCTTGACTGTAACAGCAGTGACACACAAGGAAAAGATCTCCATACTTAGTTTCACTAGAAAGAAAACATACTCATTATTAGATTTTTATTTCTAATTCATTATAACAGTGGCACGGAGTAGCACACAAGCCGTTCTTTTAAAAGGTCAGATAACTGTATTTTAAGATTACAACACTCACGTTTTAATTAATGAGATGAATTTGCTTATCGAGCAACATGCTGACCCTATAACATTATTAATTAAGTGAGATACAGTGACTTTTCAGAAAGTTAACAGCTTGGAAACAAACATTGTGTCACCGTACTTTGAAGCTGTTTGATAATCAAAAGCTTCGTTATTATCCACTAGATTAACCACAGATTTTGCGGGCAAACCAAAGACAGCTTCCCTGTCTATAAACTCAAGATTTGCAGCCACACCCATGCCACCACAATCTTTTCTCCAATTATGCACATTTCTTTAAGCTTACTTTTATGGAAGTAACTATGGCTCTCTGAACAATACATAGCTTATAAAACAACTCTCTGGATATTTAATTAGGCTAGACAAAGGAAAACAGTCTGGAAACTACTGTCATTACTAGGCTTGTTTGCCTCACACATTAAATACCTTTGTCTCTACGGCTACTTAAAGCACATTTCTCAGGTCAGGTCAATCAAGCTACACCTCCAGTGTCCTGTAAATGGCACCTGTCATCATCCTAGTAACTCCCACATATCTGCATGTACAAATTTGGATGAGGAAGCTCTGGAAGAAATGGGGCTGGTGCCAGTTTGAGCTGTCAAGAGTTCAACCAGAGGTTAGCTGTAACCAGGAAAGAAAGATAGTGTTTTGATTTCAGCCCTCAGTACTTACACAGCCAGTATACATCTCTTATGTTTCTTAGGCTTCTCTTGATGCGATGAAAATAGCTTGAAATCCAAGTAACTACACACATAAGCATCTATATGGAAACACCGGCATACTGAAGAAAAAACTAACTCTTCAACAATTAGTGCCATAGCCTTCTCTGCACTGTGAAAACACATCTAACAGGAAGGAACTTCCAAATATTTGTTGATTTATAATGGTTACTGAGATACACAGCACCACCAATAGTATCTGGCTCAGGCCACAGAGGGACAAAATAGCCAAGAGTCACTTTTGTGCTACAGCTTCAAGTGGGCAACAGAGTCATTGGAAAGACTGCCTTTCCCTTGCCAAAGGCATACACTCACTTGCTTCCTCTTCCTTTACAAAGAGGTGATTTTTAATTTCCTCATCACTGAATATCTTATAGAAAGCTAGTTAATGTGTATTAAATGCAGAGGAAAAGAATGTCACACCTGTCTCCTAAACAGCAGAGATTTACACATAAACACAGAATCTGTCAAATTGCATCACTTACACTAGGAATTGTATGCTTACCTATTTCCATAAGTTGTCATAAACTAATTCACTGGATACACAAGACAATCGACAGACCAATGAAGAAGCAAAAGACTGTTAAACATAAAGACAAGGGTGTTCCTATCTTGTGCCACCTACAGAAAATGTTTTCCAGAGTCTGGTGGTAAGTGTGAAAACTATGGCCCAAAAAAAACCCCACCAAAAATAACCAACAAAACCTGAAAAAAAACCCCAAAAAACCAAAACAAAAAACCCCAAACAAACAAAAAAAAAAACCAACAAAAAACCACAAACCAAACAAAAAAAAACCCCAAACAAACAACAAAAAAACAAAACAAAAAAAACCCTCCTCATGGCCAGATAACAGATGTTCAATCTCCACCCCCCGCTCCAACCTCACTCCAAGAGATTTCCCTGAAGAACGTAAGCATGAATTTTAATCCTAGATAAGTGAGCTTCATTTATATCAAGTGACTCAGTTCCAACTCTGACCATCATGCCTGAAAAATCTGTCCTCCTTGCTACCTGTGATATTCTTCCTAGTTATACCCAGAGCACTTAGCCACCAGACAGCCAGATAAGAATTTCAAATGCTGCTAAAGAGATGGAGAGCTCCAAAGCAGGACAGCAAACGGAGACAGGGATTTCAGCAATTAGGTTTCTACAAGCACTATCCCTTCAGGTTAATGAAAGCTTTTAAAAAAGGAAAGCCCTGACAAAGTGCTCCAGATACACAGCTTACCCTCGAGACTTCTGTACATTTTTGAGGTTTCACAACAGATTTTCCTATTAATTTGGAAATACTTTTCTCTCCTCAGTAACCAGCTGGGAAGCTCACAGAAACAACAGGGGAGACAGACATAATACACCATGGAACCAGAGACTTGACTTCATACACAATCTGTCAAATGAACAGGGGAGTCTTGAGGTAATTCTATTCTTAAATTCCACCTCTTTTACTAACACTGAATATGGAGTAAGATGGGAAAAATACTAGAAGGCACTACAGTGTGCAAGGAACTAGTATCTCACAAATTCAAGGAAAAGTCTGAATGATCATTCATCTCATGGGAAGGAGAAAGCATGATACATCGAGTCGTGATGGCCTTTATGAAAAAATGTAAAGCTTACTTTTTAAAATAAATTGCTCTGTTTATTCAGGAGATTCCAAACATCAGTTTAAATGGCCAAATAAACTCAACAGATTTAGGCTGCAGTCACATACCTTTTTACAGCTGAGGTAAATAGAAATGAGGGTATCAAAGCTAGGTACTCATCACCAACCCAAACACACCTATTCTGAAGATCACTGCCTTTCCCTTTACATTGTCTGTATACCCTCCCCTTTCACCCTAGTCAACTTGGACACTAGGTTAGAAAAAGCACACTATTGTGGATCACCTGGACATCTTTTTGGAGCAGGCTAGAGAATGGCCCACCTTGTAGAAATACTCCTCAGTGATATGTATTGATAGTATTCTGGGGAGATGCTGTTAGAACATGGTATTACAGCTCAAGTTTCTTTTTCAGAAACCTAACAAAACTGTTCCACTGATACCTGCAGGCTGAGGCATACTCTGGTCATCAGCTTACAGTGTTGTCCTGGCACTGCTTCATTCCTACCCATGTCACAGATACAGCTTCACTGCTTATCTAGATGCAAAGACTAGGGTACAGCCAAGACCTGTGCAGACACTATTTTGCATGAGCTCCTTTTGTGGGAGAACTGAGCAAAAATATGACCTTTTGTGTCCAGAGCTGAAGAAAACAAGATTTACCATAGCCCACTTCCACAGTGGAAAAGCCAGATTGAAGAATTTCTGTAGTGCTGTAAGAGGACTTAGTCTTGGAGACGCTGTTTCCTCTAAGTGCAGCCTAACTTTAACCCCAAACCAACAAATGCAGTAATTCAACTCTAAAGTGGGCTACAAGTTTAATTTTAAATATAGCCACAATTTAAAAGGAGATTTACTTGATCTCTAAGTAATAGTTCCTCACTGCTCATAGCCTGGTCTGTCAGCAAATGCTCTACAAATTCAGTAACAACTAAAACAAATTAGCCTAATTACTTGACAAACCTGGTATACTGACTTCCGGCTTTAAGGCTTCCAGATCAAATGACCTTCTCCAAGTCAAAACACTGAAAATACTACAAGTGTAGGAATGAACCACGAAAGTGTCATACTCCTCATCCTTGGAGCTGATTTTTATTCACAAAAGCAAACACAATGACTTATTGTGCAACAATGGCAAGCCGAACAGGACAGAGAAAATTGTGCTCTGACCTCTATACTTAAACTTATCAAAGGCTTGTCCCATGCAAAATACTGAAATTTGTTAGTGCAAGTCACACCACTCATTCCCCGTTCAGTTCTGAAAGTAATATTGTAAATACATAAATAAATAAAGAGCATGGCTCTTCCTGAAAGAATTAAAAGTTGATAAACATAATTATATGAAAGATGAGCTCTTATGACACCATAAATATTATCCAGAGCTATTGTTATCCTAATGAGCTAATGTCAGCAACTTCCTTTTTCTCAGACTTTTACCAGACCCTTGGCTTCTAGTACAAGAAAAACAATAACAAAAAATAAAAAAAAGTCAATCAAATTTTCCCAAATCCTGAGATTAAATTATTTCTTTGTCTTATAATTGTTGATTTAGAATGCACATTTCCTTTTGAATTTACTGAGACCCACAGTCAGGGCAACATTGCTTAATCATTGGTTTTTACTCTGCCAAGGATACAAACAAATCTATTAAGTCCATCAAGCATTTGGTAAGGTACTAATGATAAAGAAAAATATGGTCCTACTTCACTACATTTGTCAAAAAAGAAATACTTATTCTGGAGTGAATTTGTCTACTGGTAGTTAAGCTTCATATGCATACCCACAAAAAAAAGAGTAATTTTGTTTTGAAAATTTATGAAACTTCACTTTTTATTTCAATGTTATAATTTTTAACTTGCAGTCTGAAGACCAACTGTGTATCTGTTAGAAGCAATAATAACATGGAAATTATATATGTCTAAGTAGATGCAAAAATTACTACCATTTTGCCTTAAAATTTCCTGCTGCAAATTTCTTATTACAAACAGGTGTTATAGTTTTGCCAGTCACATTATACACATTTTAAAGTACAGTGTGAACAAAATCACAATGCCATGCACATAATGTAAAGTTCTTTAATCGCCACTAAGAACACTGCTTTCAATCACGTCAAATATGTCAATACTCATTTTACCAAACAGATATCAGATAACAGCCTGGTTTAATGTTCCAACAGACACAGTCATTTCAGAGCCTAGAGAAAACACAAAGGGGGCATGAACATATACAAATATGTTTATAATTAGACTGCATATAAAAGACACAATTCTTACGTAACTTTCACAGCAGCATTCTTCTTGCAGAGATGTCAGTGCTCATGTTGCTGCTCATTTTGAAGCAATCAGCTGCTGTGCCTAAATGCAATGGGTGAAGTGGCCTGTGACTAGGAAATGCAGCTGGGAGCACTTTTCCATGCACTATATCTCATTCTTGTGATCAGGAAATGCAGAAGAAACTAAATCTGAAGAAAGAAGTGCTATTAAGAATATTTTTCTTGAAGTTACTACTTAGTAGACTCCTAGTTGGAGGGAGATACATTCTTAATAGAACAACCTACTGGCAACACACTCTACATTTGTTTATACGTAAGAAGAGCACAACATTTTATATCACATCAGTGAACTTCAATCAAGCAATATGTAAAGAAACAAGGCACAGCATTGCCAAGCACTTAAAAGGTCACTCCTGAAGCTCATTAACTTTTTCCTTGTCCCCTTATGAAAATTAGTCAATATAATGTACACTAAAAACTTTCCTATACTGGATTTCAATAAGAACAACTGACAAGTTCTTTTTTTCATGCATATTTTGATTTTTCTTTACACAAACTTGCCACTAGCCAAAGGGATAAAAATGTCCATTTTATTATAAGTTAAGGAGATCAAACTAGAAATGTATTGTATTAGTACAGATGACCAGACACAATTTACCGAACTCAGCTATGTCTACTCTTTTTCCCATGTAAATTAGTACAGCCACTGAAGATGGAAAATGGAATAGTTGTTTTACACAGGCCAAACATGTTCTTCAGATGGTTTATAATCTGATCAAATCCAAGCCAATTTCCACACAAATAATCATGGCACATTTTCTCAGAAGGCTTTGCCTACCAAGATACTGACAGCAGGGATGTTCTGTAAAATAAAATGATTTATTTTCCATGACCTATGGACCTATTTCTTTATTCAGACTTCGTAAATTCATTTTCACAGCAGTGATGAAGAGAAGAAGCCACAGAAAATTCTAGTCAGAAGGTAAGAATTTTGAAAGATTATGAATTACTGAAAAAGTGAGTTTTAACTGAAGAAACTTAAACAACATTTACTGCAGAGGTTACTCCATTCCTGCTATAATGCTTTCTTGGCTTTGATCTTTAAACCAATGACTCATGAAAATGATATCTTCAAATTTACAGGCCACCAGTAAGTGGGTCTTTAAAAAAAAGTTGTACAACAATAAAGCAGGAACCACAAGCAATTCTTAACCATTTGAAACTGTCAACTAATTAATTACGATACTGAAACAAAGGCCTATTAAAAAAACCTTGCTCTTAAAAAGAAGAGAGGATAAAAAGCGAGAAGGAAAAAAAGGGGGGGTAGGCAGTTCTAGTGAGCAAGCCAAACGGCATATTGGGGAGAGAGTTTCAAGAAAATGTATTATGTTTGCTCAAATTAACAGAAGCATTTCTCCCCCACCCCATTCAGAAGGAAAACAAAATAGGGCAGCTCATCTTGCCACAGACTGGTGCCCATTAGCTGGAAGCAGCTCCAGTTGTCAGGTTCCTGTCAGCACGTAAGTGCACCAACACTTCCCTTCTCCCACCCTTTTGTTCCTACTTAATATGTACGGTTTGTTCAGCAGTCTTTGCTGTTAAACAACTCATTTTTTCCCTGCCTCCTCTACTTTAGGAGGCGGCAAAAATAGCAGGACTTGGGCACAAAATATAAAGCTTATTTCCTGTACCTTAGTGCCTCATTCTTTCACCACCTTGTCCATAGGATTTAGCTACCAAATAGTTCTTAATCTGTAAACAAATGATTTGCTCTACAATTAAGCCATTCACTTTTTTTTTTTTTTTTTTTTACCCTCTCTTTCTTTGGCTGCTTGGCTGCTGTCCAATGTGGAGGCTCATAGGTTCTTCTATTATTTAGTGCTGGTTAAAAGGCAATAAGCTCATTTAGAGTTTATAAAACTATAAGCTATCAACAAAAGCATTTAATGCTTCTCTGAAGTACTGTGGTTTTTGCCTGAAAAATTAATAATGTGTGATTGCATGTTTATATATGTGTACACATACGTGTGGATATGGTGGAGGAGGTTTTTCATGTACTGGCCTGGTTATTCACTCTGCATGTCTTTAAGTCAGTTATTCTAAGCTACAAATACATGCATTTCACTTGAATTTTAATTGTCTGTGTACTTTTTATCAACAACTGACAATCACAGGAACTGTGATTCACCATGGCTACAAAGCTGAACCTCAAGTACTTTGATATTGTATGAGAAAAAAAAATGCCATGCTGCTGCAGCATTTCACAATGTTTGCAAATACTGTTTCTTTATAGAATGACATTGTGAATCACAGGAGTCTACTAGAGTAAGTGAAACCTTCAGAGAAATAAATAACGTTAGCTTTTTCATCTCTGCAGTTAAAAGTCACTCATGACTCAAGAGAAAATAAAATAACATTGAGATAATTTTGCTTTATCTCTATTTTTAAGTTTTTTTCTTTCTGGAAAATAAGTTCTCAGGGATTAAAACCAGAACACAGCATGCGTATATATGCTTTCACGGACATGTTTCTACATATAACACAGGAATAGCATGCTACCACCTCAACGCAGGACAGTAAAGACAATTAAATTTTTTTTTAAAAAACATGCCTGTATGTTTTTAATACTTAATACTTTAAATAAGTAAAGTATTGTAAATGGAAAGATAAATTTACAGGTGTAAATATCATTTAGAAATGACAGGTACTTAGCTATTTCAATTTCAGCAATATACTTCCAATGAAATTCTGCAAGCCTATTTAAAGTCTATTACAACTGCTGACATCAATCTGCCAGGCTTTAGAGTGCTAATCTCCTCTAAAGATTTTCACCTACAAGTTCAGCTACTGGTATATTTGAATTAAATACTCTGTGTTTCTCTATATAGGCAACTTCAGATGTAAGGCATTAGAGGTGGATGGGCAATAGAGCAGAATTGTCATGGAGCCTCTCATGCTAGTTTTGCCTGAATAAGGAATGAACTTCAGACTCCCATTAGATTCCAGTCCTCTCCTCGGTGTTTTAATCCTGATTTCCACACTCTCCACAGAAAATTTGACTTCTTCCCCATTGAATACAACATATTCCTACTGCAGCTACTCATAGGAAAATGAACGCTACAGGAAAACCCTGGAAACTTAATTTAGAGATCGTATTTTAAATGTACACCCATGCACTCATCTATATGGATGCATAGACAAGCGCAGATCCTTACAAAAGGACGCACAAAAAGATTTTAATTAGCTGTACCTATTAAGACTCACCAGAGATCAAATGAGTCTCTTTCCCTCCCCCTCAGCCAAATGACAACTTCTGAAGTTGCAGATAATAGATGGCAGTCAGACAGGTGTCAAGTATGTATGTTCGTCCTAAAAAACTACTTAAAGGTTCCGAAAAAGATTGTGCTGGCCCTGCAGAAAAGAAATGCCTCTTATCCTAAACTGACACAGCAATCCCATCCATATTTAAACGCTAATTATGTGTATTGCAAACTTGTTTAATTTATCACAATACAATGTACCCTCAATAATTACCAACCAGTTGAAAACGGTTTGTGAAAATTAAGCACTAAGAGGCATTTTAAACCTTTAAGGAATATTTCAGTTTGAGAAAAAAATATAAATCTTGGACGTAGTTTGAATGTAGTTGGCAACTTTTCCACCTAGAGTAAATCTGAAGGCTCAAAAATAAATATTCAAGAGCATTAATTTGTTTCTAGATGTGTTCGTGCAAGTAAAACAGCAGCCATAATGTGGAAATTTGAGTCACATTTTGCAACTAATTGGAAGCAGATTAGAATTCTGCCTCAGGGGAACATTGTCAAACTAGAAGCTGGAGCAAATGAAGAAAGAGGTGAAAGCATCGTGAAGAGCTGACAGATTTACAGTGCTCAAGGCAATAAACGGGTACTAGATGAAAATGAATGTGCTTCACTGTACTTCATGCAGTTTTCAGTCATATCTCAGCAATAAGAGCATACAGCCATGAAACAATTATTTTCAGAGAGATGGCGAAGGAAAGAGCAAGAATGAACAAAACACTATTCAGGTGGCATGCAAAAAAACCTGTAAATCATACAGTGGCTCAAGCTGTTACAAGAATAATCAAATTGGTCACAGTGGGTCCTGTTTTGCAACCTGGACTCATCTCAAGTAAGGGCTTACAGAGACATAACACAAGGAACTACTTACTTGAATGGAGAAAGGATGATAAGCCCTTGCTCAGTGTGGGTAAGAGTCAAAGCATTAAGCTCTTAGGAAAAAAAAAAAAAACAACCCACACAGATTTTTACATTTTTAAAGCTAAGAAAAACACAGAACCCTGCAGACAGATAAATCAGAGGCAGAAGGGGAAAAGCCTTTTTAAGGGGTAATTAGGAAAGGTTGGAGGAGATCATAAAATGAAAATAAAGTGCAGAGGCTAATGTACCAATGCTGTAATGGAAACAGCTGCTAGCTTTCTCCTTCAGTGCTTGGCATCCATTGCAGCGTCACAGGAAAGACTGTTAAAAGATCTGGACATGAAATGTAAATAAAACTATTAGTCAAAACTCAGTTGCTGTATTTATAAAACAGTAGCAGCTCTTTTTTCTTGCGTATGTATGTCCATGTATGTGTATACATATATATACACACACCTCCAGCATATATGTGAATATCTGTACTGATATACATACGCACACATATGTGTACACAACCATTTCCTTAAACAGCAACTAGTAACACTATTACATAATATTGCACCTTACTATTAGATGAAGTGGGCAAGAACATCAATTTTTGTTTTCAGTAAAACTGGGTGTGGAACAACCACCTTCATTGTTCTCAAAATGCAGCAGTATTTTTCCTTCAAATTTCAGAACTCTGGTGCAATACAACATATAGTGCCTAACCTTAAACCCAGGGCAAAAATTAACCATCAAAACTTAATGTCAAATATGTTCATTATACCCATAAATATTCCTGGAATATTAGATCCTTGTAGTCAGTGCAAGCTAACTAAACAAATCCCTCAATATTTACTAAATCAGATTTAAAACTCCTACCAGCAAAACAAAGTTCAATGAAGTAATGTGGTCCATTTCTAATTGTATTTGCTTCTAACTATTACCTTTTGTTGAAGAGATACAGATCTAGTTTCATTTCCCTCCTTCAAAAAGAAAGAATTGGCAAGAACATGAAACCCTGAAACATGCAAATACAGCCATTACTTCACTGCTACAAGCCTATAATAAAGCACAGATTTGATAGTACTATCCATGTAGTGTGGTGAACCACACTCAAATAAACAGTTCTCCATGAAGAATGAAAACCCAAAGACCAAAACCCTTCCAATTCAAACATTATTGTTGCTTTTAACATAAGCCATCTACAGAAATCAGCCAAGGAGGTGACAGGAAATCCAAAAATAATTTGGTCTGGCCCTGCGCACTATGAGAAAGGAGATTACAGTTTGCTTTTCACTCTTCTTACTGGGTGAGGGAAGCGGTGAAAATTATGAAAGCTGTGCTTACGTAACAAGCAACTATGGTACCCACAGACCTCTTTCTACCACAGTTGAGCACAGCATCACTGAAATTCATGAGTAAAGGTGGCATTTGAATAGCATGAACTTGTGTTGCAGGGGGGATGGGCTTAACAAAACCCCTGAATTAATTCAATGGATAATGCAAATGACTAAATGTGTGCAAAATCAAACTGTCTAGTGAACACAGTTAAAGAGGCCAGATGTGCCTCAAAATTTCCTGGGAAACAGAGCCTAAACTTGGCACTTTCTTTTATCAGAATGAAGAAAGCAAGCTCTCAGAGTTTATGAAAGTGTGACCAATTGAAGCTTAGTCTTCTGTTGCTAATTGAAGCATGGAGAAAAAAGCTAGTTTCTGAGGGTAAACTACAAACATACACTTTTTATATTCCATTGCCACATGATAAAAAACAGAATCAAACTGACTGGTAGAAATTTGACTGGCAACCAAAGACCAACCTATTATTTTAAACTGTTATGGGAAAGCAATAAAATTGCTACCAGGTCTCCTCATGTTACTCTTCAATAAAAAGAAGCCATCGGGGAAATAAGAGGAAAAGAAAACACATCAAAACCTCTAAAGTTTCTTTAAGTAAAAATACACTTCTGTGGTGTTATGCCATCTGCTTCTTGGCTAACATGACAGGACAATTCAACAACTCGAATGCTAGTGTTTTGAAAACACCGAGTAACCACAATCAATAGATTTTAGTTTGCTCTTTTGACTGCAAAAACTGCATTCACATGCCATTATTGGCATATGCTTCAAACATCCTCATGAGGTCATTTTCCATCCATTATTATTTGGTGGAGTTTCTCTGGAGACAAACACCTCAGCCAAGCTGGGTTTGTGCACAAGAGTGAGATTTAGTCTAGGAAGACTCAGAAACTGTGAGAAGATAAGGGAACCAAATGTTTGGCATTTTTTTCTGAAGGTGGTTGATGAAGATTTATCATAAAGGACATAAAACTGAACATGGCACAATTGCACTTCAAAATTAGTGAAACAAAGAGCTTCACATTTAATTCCCAATAGATATTACAGGCTAGAGAAGTTGATTTTTTCACCTTGAGATTTAGCAGTATTTGTCAACTTACAGTAAAAGTAAGATTATAAATCTGTCACTAAATGCACCTTTCTTACTTGCAGAGCTGGCTTAAGATTTCAGAAAATCTAATCAACACCATAGTGACCCTAGGGCTGGAAAACCTATATATACAGACATGAATCCTACTTCATTGCATGCAACTTGCCCTACGTGCTCACTTGAATTGTTTAATCAAGTAGTCTTATATTTACATGCGTATATATTATGGAAGCGTACATGTAGATGGGGTGCCAGAGCAAACTACCTATTCCCACAGCTTGATATTTCTCTCAGCTTTTTCAAAACAGAAAAAAAATATTACAAAGAACTTGCTTGTCAGTCAAGTCGCTCTGAATAGTTTTACAACCTTTCATTCAAATGTAAAGGCTTTGTTCCAATTGCCAAGACCATTTTGTAAGAGTTAAAAGAGAAAGTGCAACAGAGAATGCTTACTGAAATCCTACAGCACAACCAAAAGTCATTGTCTGACCTTCTTCTTTGCCCAAATGGCTACTCATTTCCTTCAGTAAATTGTGGTATTAAATCAAGAATGTAATAATAATTTTAAACAATCATGATTTAAAATCTCCTTTAGGAAAACCCCTCAAGTCCTCCTATAACAACTGGCAATTATCTTTATTAAAATTATCACATTTCAAACATATTTTTAAGCAAATTATAAAATGATAGATTGTGTTATTGTTCACTTTGGTGAAAGGCTGCACTGAAAAAAAGAGCTGCACTGGCAGAAACACTGGTACAAAAACAGAAAAAGAAAAAGGTTTATGAAATAGAAAAAAAATATATATATAAAATTAACTTTTCTGATTTTTAGAAAGGTATTTACTTTTTGCAATTATGTCATCATCAGAAATTTTCATGGAAGACCGCTTTGCTGTCTTTCACCCAACAGGAAAAGTTATGTACAGACCATATTTTTAAAAAAATATCCATATATATATATTCTGTGATTGTTTGTTAAGAAATAAAAATAATTCCTTGATATGTAAACACACTAAAACAAATGCTAGTTTTCAGCAAAAAGTATGGCCAGCCCTTCAGTTGAAGCCACTGCATCCACAGGTGTGAGCCTATCTGAGGACTCAGGGGAAGATGTATTTCTGTTGTAAAAAATGAAGCACAGTTAAGAAGTCAATCTCTCCAGCCATTCAGAGAACATAGCAATATATCACCATGTGAAGTAGAACGTCATATAGGTACAATATAAAGCTGGTAAAGTGTTAATCATATGATAAAAATAGTAACCTGGTTGTTGGATCATTTGTACAAAGTATCTTAGCTCAGACCGCAGGAGAGACTGAAACATGGTTACATTCAGCAATTTCAACTGTCTACCCTGGAATAAATCTGGAACATGCCACTCAAAATGGGAATTCTACATTTGAGAAATACAGACCATGTGGAAATAACACAAAGTTGCCCAAACTGATGCAGAAGCAATATATTTGCTTTGAAAAAGGTGGGTGACTGAAATCCAAAAGATATATACGTCCTTATCCAAAATGGGAGTAAAGGTGAAAGGGTGAAGAGATAGCTGAAATGTTAATACTTCTGCAATGATACTCCTGACGATGCTTGTAAAACGTGCTCAGTAGCACGTGTATCAATAACAGCATAAGATGTGAAGAAACACAGGTGTTATTTTATTCTCTTAGAAATGCAAATCACATGGATAACACATGCGGGTGCCTGGGTGGGTTGGACGGTCGGGACGGATGGAGACGAGAGATCTCTGACGTCAGATCTTGGAACATGCGGTTTATTGCAAAGGGCGTGGGTACAGGGCACTGCTTAGAGCTGCCAGACTCAGCTCGGAGCAGGCCCAAGAGAGCAAGAGAGTAAGCGGGTAAGTAAAGAGAGAGGGAGAGCGAGAGGAATGAGAGTGAAGAAGAAGTAGTAAGAGTGTGTAAGAGAGAGTAAGAGTGTCTGAAGTCCTGGTTACAATACAATAAATCATCTTCTGTACTGAATATTCTAATTGTCACTAACCAATCTAATACAAGATACAAATCCTATAGCATTTACATACAGCCTATAAGAGTTCTTATATTACCATAGAGTGTTACATCTTAACTTCTAAAAACTACTCTTTGGACCCCTTCTGCTGAGCTAGTAGGGTCTGCTCTGACCCTTGGACCTGCCTGCAAGCAGAGGGTATTGTTCAATCAAGAGGGGATTACCTTCAGTTGGCCATACCATTGTTTTCCAGTTGTTCAGTAACTAAGACTTGGTAATTCAAAGGTGGCTTTCATTTCGATGTCGCTTATAGTTTTCATATTCCCAAAATCTTTTGTCAGGCAATCATATTTATAAGGCTTTCCTGTTTCATCTTCCCCAACATCACAGGGCACATAAAGGGGAACCTGCATTCAACGTGCAAAGGATGTGTCCAGTTAACAGAAAGCAGACCCCAGGCTCTCCCACTAATGTCAGTACTATGGAGATAACCCATTTCTTATACGGCGGGGAGGGGAGGGGGAAGGCACCAGTTTTAGCGCACAAAAAACCCTGCACATTTCAGATTTATGATTTACGTTGTGTTCGATAAAATAGCCTTCCAATTATGAAGGAATGCATTCTGTGTTAATGATCACAACCAGGGGTCCAAGCTTTACTCTTTTGTCAGAACTACAGCAGATCCTCCCCGCAGCTTCACCATTAACATGTCTGTTTCCTGTCAGACCACTCAGAGATAATGTCATTTATCTCAGGGCGGCACAAGACCAGTCATTAGCTTTAGTAAAAGACCTCAAACAAAGGCCGGATGGCGTTTTATCCAGGGCTCATAGGCTACAGCCAAGAATCTCATTGCCTATCAGTTTAGAACAAGTTATCTTTAAAAGAGTGATTTTCTCCCTATCAACAATTCCAGAACACTTCCCTGAACAGCAGTAAAGTCTGCATGGAAAATTTTAGTCAATAGTTTTATCATATGCAATTAAGTGCCTGATAAGAGCTTGCTAAAGTTATCCTTTGAGAGGTTGGGGTGGGATTTTTTAGTTGTTATTGTTGGGGGGGGGGGGGCTTTCCCTTCCTTTTACTTCATAAGGAAAGAGTAAATCAGGTTCTACCTCAATAGCAAGACCTTTGAAGAACTGACCCTTATTGTGTTTGCCTGCAGGAGGTGATTCACTATTATAAATTCTTCAATGACTGAGCTTCTGGAAATCTCTTTAAATGAAAGTGGAACTGGTTAACTGTGTGTACGAACATGTGTTTTCACAGTCTCTCCTGTATTATTGCATTTCAGAAAGCTTCTATAAAGTGCCAGGTGAACTTTTTAAAATAATGATAATAATAATTAAAAAAAGAAAGAGAGTAGGAAAAATACGAGCAAATCTCAGCTATTCAATTCCTGGGCTTATGCTGAAAACTAGAAACAGATGGTACTTTCCATGTTACTTGAATCTGGTTATTGAACACCTCTATGGTTACGGGAGATTTTGCTTAGCACTTTTAACATACATTTCATTTATTGGACTATAAAATGCTACTTTGGAAAAACAAGTCTTTATATAGCTATAATTAAAACAATCTTGCAGGAAAGCCCTTTAACATGGAGAACATGGTTAACCTCATGACATCTGGACAATCAATCCTTTCCTTTTTACTGGGTATTTATGAAGTTATTAAAATTGTAAAATTACCAATGCCCAAGGTGAAATATTTTTCCAGTAGTTCCGAGTATGGTTATCAGCTTCCCTACTTCATTTGATAGATGTTCTAGACCAGCCTCCATTGTGCTACACTAACTCTTGCTTTGCACAGGAATTCAATAGCAGATCTGGTCATACATATTGGCAGAGGTCAGTAGGTTCACACAGAAAGCTTTCCTCGGCCAAAGGGCAACACCTCTTCACCCAGCTCGAAAAGCACCGTCACACTACTAGACAGCACTACAGAACTTTAAGAACCTTGAGTTGTGCTTATTGTTAGACACCCATACTTATCAATGTTTTTAACAGCTAAATCCCTTATGTAGCTTTCAAAACAGTTTGCTGTCAAACAACAATAGACTTTGTTCTTTAATTACAGCAAGTGACCTCCCTGCCCTTTTATTTCACAGTGAATAAACTACACACAAGGCCGGCAAGAAAAGTACATGAAGAGCATATCTCCATAACATCATTAATCAAAGCATGTACTTAAATGATTTACATCAATAGGTAAAATTCATCCAGAGAGTCCTGATGGCGTACAAAACACTCTCAAATCCTAACACTAAAACACAACAAAAGAAGTGAATAAATAATACCAGCCAACATGTTAATTTGCTGAAGACAATTTACAAATGTGAAATGAAGTCTTAATGAGAAGCACTAAGCTAAAAAAAGAGAAAAAGTCAATCCTGAAGTACCACTAGACTGATACATTTAGAACTGTAACTTATCCCTTCTGATTACAACTTTGTATCTTCTGCATTAATTTCATGTAAACATACTGATTTTCACACACCAAATACAGTTTTCCCATATCTCAGAGTAAATTATGACTGACTGAATTCCAAAACCTCCTCACAATGCACACAAAGAAAATTTTGCAGCTATTCTGAACAATTTTCAATGTAACAGCTGTTAAAAATACAAAAAACTTAGCTGAAACAGATGAAAAGTTCATGCTGACAAACAATCACTAACTGTGCTAAAAACAGTATGGATGAGAAACAGAAAATGGAGACAGGTTTTAACACCAAAAATCTTAGGAGTGGTTAGCCTACCTGTCAAAGCTACTTATTCAGACATGTCACTGGTGGCTTAGCCACAAAATGGACTGCACGAATATAGCTCAAACATCTTAAAATTACAGCATACTTTGACTTTATCCACATATTAGGGGAGTGGCGACTTTTACAACATATTTGTGGTTTCTGCATAAAAGAGCCAGCAGAACACAGTCATTGATTTAATTAGGCTTCATAAGATCCAATTTATCATGTTTTACATGACTTTCTGCAGCAAGAAAACATAATAATTAGACTAAAAATAGAATTGAAGCATGCTGTGAAAGCTAAACAGTGACTACAACTCCTGGGAATCTGCTCCAAGCTTTTCACAAATAGTAAACAAATGCAGTATTATATTCCACGCCACACATAAAAACATGTAGATTTTGAATCAGCAGTCATGAACTCATTTGATTCTAAGAGGAAACTTCCAAATTCATGAGGCATGTCTTGCACAATAGTAAGATAACTGAACATTGGTTTCAACATGCAGGCTGAAAATTATGTATTTAGCTACAGATACAAGGTGCTTTGTGTCAGCATGGCATATATATTCTAGTGTATAAACAGTCAAAGCAATAACGCTTCAGGAATCTGAAACCTTTAAAGAATTCTTTCCAAGGACTGTTAATCATTTGGGGGAAAAAAAAAAACAACAAACCAAACCAAAAACAGAACAACAAACACAAAACACTCGAGTGTTACTAATATTGCCATTGGCTGGACTTAAAGTTATCAACCATTATCAGCAACAAGCTACATTATTATTATTCGTCTAAAAGGGAACATTCTTGGCAAAGAAAAACGCTAAGGGACATTACTTAAGACAGCAAGCAAGCACACCATTGTGCCAGACAATGGCTAAGGCTGCACGACTCTGATGTGCAAAGCCTGTATTAAAGTCGGTGTGTGCCAACAGCAGCGGCTGTTGCTGGAAATGCAAGCTCCAGACCTCCTCCTGGAGTGACATCTATAACACACAGAGTGTGCCACTAACGCTGAACTCCTCCATACACGTTTGCTCTGAATTTGCATGCCATCCCATTTACATTGCACATAAAATTACTCGTACGTATATGGATTCTTCATACAATTTCCTGTGTGACTAGAGAGTTGAAAGAACACAAAAAAGGGAGAAACCACACCACCCTCTAATCTCTGTTGCCATGGCAGCAGCCTTTGAGATACTGAAATGTTCAGATTGCCAGCTAAACAAAATTGTTGAATGTGAACATTTGGTTGAGAGATTAAAAGGCTAAGGGGGTTGCAAAAGGGCAGTACCTCCCACATTCCAGGCAGCCACTGAATCCAATCAAATGGCTCTGACTCTTTAACCACAGCCATTGTGAAGACCGGATTAGGGCAATTTATCTAGATAGTTAAAACAGATTAGAGAACTGCAATTTGAAGACTATTGGCAACAGAAGTAAATGCCTACTGTACTAAGTTAATAAAGAGACCATGAGATTTTTAGACACCTTCTGCCGCGAACAGCACTTTTCATAAATCAAAGTGCAAACATATATACATGAATTACACAGCAATCTGGTTTTCTCATCTGCATTTAGACAAGGTCATAAGGCTCATTCAAATTCATCCATAGATATGCTATCTTAAAAGCAATAATATGCATACAATATGAAATCTAATTTGTTCCTTGCCTTTAACAGAGTCCCTTGGAATTGTCTTCCAGTACTAACAAATATCTGATGTCACAAACACACAGATCTAATCCTCCAGTCAACTTAGAATTACAAAAACTTCTTGACTGAAATACAAAAAGCTGGTAACAAGTCTAAAAAGATATAACTCCCCCCTCCATGAGACCTTCAGCCCTCCCAGACACTTGCAGACCATACAGTTAACACCGACCCAAAAGTTGCCCCATCGCTGAACGTTCACTGGGGGAAGTTGTAAAAGCAGGTAATTTAAGACCAACATCTGACAATAGTGTCACAATCTAACACCCTGAGACTGTTCATTTGGAGGGTGTTGGTTTCCTTTATTTTTCAGGCAGAGCAGGTTGTCTTCGTTTAACAACCTGTAGAATTTTATCATACTTGTAATCCTGGGCCAACACTCACCCTCTGGTCCCCCAGGAGATGCCTTCTGCCCTAGGAACAGAACTCCCACCAACACCAGAACATCCTTGAACCAGCAGTTGACAAGACAACAAGGTCTCACTCCACCCTTCCCGAAGAATAGAGTAGTGGCCATCTATTCATACAGAAAGCATCCTTCATAAGGTAATAGAAAGGAATAAAATCACACACGCCCATCTGATTTCTTTCATACATTTCAACCACTCAACAAACAAGTAGTTCAAATCCAAGAGGCAGCCTGGCTCAGAGAGGAGGAAAACTCCCCAAGACAGGAGACAAACTGCTCCCCTCTGTTTCAAAAGCTGTTTCGCACACACGCTTCTCAACACAAGGTGCATTTCCCTCCTCCCAGCATCCTCCTTCCAGGAAGACAAGAGGCACTGCCTGCCTGCTGGCTCCTTCCTCCCAGCCGCTACACCAGCTTCTGGGGCCTCTGGGCTACAGTGCCACGGGAGCCCCCCAGCACAACAAGCATCCTGCGTCTCCACGAAGCGCAACGGCAGAGCCTGGGTCTCTGCCGATAGCTCCTGTTTCCTCCCCCAAGCACAATCTCAGCTCCAGGCAGTGGGTCAGAGAGAGGAGAGGGGTTCCTTTAGACTTTGGGAGAGGAATGGCCACAGATGCCTGCTGATGTTGTGGAAGAGAGTCAGCACATACAAGACCTGCTGCACCTGGAGCCTGAGCTATGCACCCCCATATGCAAACACATGCCATCCCACTGGTACCGCTGCTCTCTGCTAAAACTGGGGACAGCTCAGTCAGGGTCTTCTCTACCTTTCTCCTTCTGGGCAAGCGCAATTAAAACAAACAGACAAAACAGAAACATTCTCCAGGTGAAGACAGGGAGAGGAAACCACAAGGAACAGCAGCACACTGGAAACGTGGTGTCGTCCGCGTAAGGAAGAGGTCTGTGGGTTGTTTTGGGTTTTTTTTGTTTTTTTTTTTTTTTGAAAGGGAAAGAGGAAGAACATACACATGTCACAAATACACAGCAGAGGACAGAGGAGCCAGACATATGGTCATGGGACACTCACAGGACACTTATTATAGACATGGGGAAACACAGAAGAGGTGGAGAGGAGCTTTGTCCTACCTTTTCTGTTTTCAATTTCTTGATTCGCCTGTGGCTCTCCTCCTCCTCCTCTTCCTTCTTTACCAAAATAGAGTTCCCCATTAACCCTGAATCCGGGGTACTTTTGCTCACCTCCCCCACAGCAGAGGAGGTGCAGTGGAAGGGGCTGCTGCTTCCACCACTGCCTCCCTTGGCCCCAAAGCCATAGAGGTGCCCAGAGGGAAGCTGGCTATTGCCACCCCCACTGCCGTTGGGGTGGCCTTGCTGCAGGTCATGCTGCTTGTCCTTCCTGGATTTTCCTGCATCCTTATCCCGCTTGGAGCCTCTGCTGCCTGGGGCTTTACCTGGTTTCTCCTCTTTGTTTTTCCCACAAGAGGCAATGGTGGTGGTGTTGCTGGTGTTGCTATTATTGCCGTTTGGGTTACTGCTCACGCTTTGACCCAGTGCTGAATTCATGCCAGTTGCCTCTCCAGGGCGCCCTTGGACTTCCTGCCTTTTGCCAGCACTGCTGATCTCAGGAATCCCATACAAGGCAGCAGAAGGCAGAGATTTATTAGCATCCTTAGAAGTTTTACTCCTTTTCACTTTTGATTTGCTAGTCTCTTTGTGAGAGGAATTCCCCTGGGGAGCAGAGGGCTGAACAGAAGCAAATTTTAGGCCATCAGCTAAGGCTGAGGTAGCATTAGCCCCACTGGAAGCCAGACCCCCGCAATCCTTGGAGCTGGCGTTGCTGCTGCTGGTGGTATTAGAATTATTCATCTCAAATTTCTGTCTGTCCTTCTCCAAATCGGCGTCCAAATCGATTATTAAATTCCCAACACCAATTTCCCAATCATCGCCACTGTCATAAGTGTCAACTGCGTTTGGATCCACACCTTTTCCTGCAGTGGAAGTGTTCAATGACATCCTGAAGATGAGATCTCTAGAGTAAAAATCCGATGAACTTTCCTTTGGAGATGTGGGGACATTCGTTTATCTCCGTTGGGCTCTCTCTTAAGTTCAACTCTTGTCTTCCTCCCCTAGGTGTGTCTAGGCTCACAACCTGCAGTCCACGTCCACGTTGTCCTGTGAGGAGGGAAAGTCAAGTATTTGTCTGGGTGTTACCATGATATAACGTCACTCAATAAAGAGGGGGCAAGGTAGGGGGGAGCGAAAACATTCACCATTGCCATGTTCTTAAGTTCGTTAAACCAGAGGCAGTACCTGTGATGTTTTTCTAACAAGCACCTTTAATCCAATTTTATACCAATATCCACAATCTCTCTTAAAAAGCCATGTCCAGAAAAAAGAAGAAAAAAGAAGAAAAAAGAAGAAAAAAGAAGAAAAAAGAAGAAAAAAGAAGAAAAAAGAAGAAAAAAGAAGAAAAGAAGAAAAAGAAGAAAAAAGAAGAAAAAAGAAGAAAAAAGAAGAAAAAAGAAGAAAAAAGAAGAAAAAAGAAGAAAAAAGAAGAAAAAAGAAGAAAAAAGAAGAAAAAAATTATCTACATGATTTAAATCCACAATGCTCAGGAAATACAGTCATAGAAGCGGTGCCAAGCTGTTGGAGCACATGTTGTAATCTAACCCTTTGGACCACCACCTAGGCACGAAAAGGAGAAAAGGAAGGACACGGATTCACTCTTCACTGCATTCCATGGATTTTGTGGCTTTAAACCAAACCCTTGAAGTTTTGTGACTCTTCTATATTATCTTTCACCCCCCTTCCACTTAGTCTCTTGGGGGGGGTGGGGGGAGGAGAGTGCTAAGGGAAGTGGGAAACCTCATTTTCCCTGCCACAATACACCTTCTGTTAAAAACAACAACCTACAAACAGAAATGTTAACTGCAAAATATTAAAGTCCATAGGTTAAAATAAAAAGAAAAAAAAGGTGAGGAAAAATAAAAATTTTCTTTTCTTTAAGAAAATATTCTTAACATAACAGTTTTAAAAGCAGCTCTAATGTATTCCTAGGTCACACAATTGTTAGGTCTGTTAAATATAGTATTACTGACTGTACAGGAAACTGATTAAGACATACACTTTAAGTGATCTGCACCAAGGTGGCCTCAGTGACCGCAAATGAGTGTGTGTTTGACAAAGCTTAGTTAAAACGATTTTTAAAGGGATCTCTCCCTTTTACAGTCGACTGCCGAAATATTTATACATATATATGCATAATTCTTACCTTTAAATCCTTTATCATTTTTAATTAAACCAGCAAATCAAAATGCTGTTCCCACTCGTCTCAGCAACAACTCTGTGCCTCATTTTACTTAAAGAGCAAGTGATCAAGTAGAAAGCAAGTATCATCTCAGCCAGTATAAATCGGTCAATAACATATCTCCCCCTACTTTGGCCCACGGATCAGAAGTCCTTTTTTTTGTTTGTTTGTTTAGGTTTTTTTCGTCCTTGCTTAAAGAAAAAAAAAAAAGAAAAAAGGAAAAAAAAAATGCTGCGCCTCACAACTTTACCAGCTGGGAGGTAATATTTCACATTCAGAAGTGGAGCATCAAGGACCAGATTTTTGTTTGTTTGCTTTTCCTGGATAAGCACCGAGAGGTAATAATCATCACAGTAATATTGAAAAAAAAAAAAAAAAAAAAAAGAAAAGAAAAAAAAAGAAAGAAAGAAAGAAAAAAGAAATGTTTCCCCAACTTCACACTCCGTCTTCAGCCCCGGACCTGGGAGCCATCCCGATCAGTAAGTAATGATCCCATGAAACAAACCTACAGGCGCCCGGGTGTTACAAGACAGAATGTGCTAACATCGGGATAAATTAGTGAAAGGGAGGAAGGAAAAAAAGAAGAAGAAAGGACTGAAAATCTGGGCTGGATTCCGCCTGTTAGTTGGGAAGTGGCATTTTTTTCGCCCGTCCTGACAGATCTGATTTCTTGAAGTAACTTGAGGGGAAACGGGCGGAGGAGGCGGGGGAGGGGGAAGAGGGGGGGCGAGGAAGAGGAGGAGGAGCGGGAGGGGGGAATCACTGATCTGATAAACCGGTTATCAAAACATTTTGTGGGAGTGGAAGGACTGCGTGCTCTCAAAAGAACTAAATTTTCCCAAGGGTAAGATTTCGGGGAGGGGGGTGCCTGTCCCCGTCCCTCCGTCCCTCCCTCCCCCCTCTAGTCTTAGATCAACGCTTTTTAAAAATAGGAAATAAAATAAAAAAAAAAAAATCAGCATAGGCACGTATCAGTTTCGAATTGCTGTCTCGGGGGGAAAAAAAATAATAACAACAAAAAACCCGTGAGCTTGGGCTAGTCAGTCATGCGGTAAGTAATTCAGTAATTAGAGTCCGAGGAGATAAAGCAGACGACCTTTTTGTCAGGACAGATCGCTCCCACCTTATTGTCTCAGCAAACCTCGCAGTCTACCGTTATCACCCCCTCCCCTTCCCTCGGCCTCCCTCCCCCCTCCCCAAGTCAGACGGTCTCGGAGCTTTAGCTTAGTATTTTTAATTAGCCGGCGATGGGAAGCTAAAAGCCGTAATGAATTGCCGGTGGCGGGAGGGCGGGGGCGGGGGGAGGTGCGGCGGTCCCGCCGCCCGCGTCACGTGACGCCGGCCAGGCACCATTGGCCGCCGCCGACCGGGGCGCGGAGCGCGGTCGGGCCGCGGCCCGCCCCAAACGCACCCGGCGGGCCGCGCCGCGCCCTGCCCGCGGCCCCGCCGCCTGCACTGGAGCCCCGGGGTGCCCCCCAGGAACACCTCGCCGAACCCCGCCGCCTCCCCGGGGGGCGCATTTACCTCGGGGCTTTCCCTTTCCCGCACCTCAGGGCCGGGAGAACGAGACGGCGGTGGAAGCGGCCAAGGCGTCAGCCACCGACGGACGATCCCACTCCCACCCCCCAGCTCCAACCTCGCGTCTCCGGTGTCTCGGTGTGACAGGCGAGGTGCCTCCCGGTCTGTCGGTGCCCCATCGCTCCTGCTAACGAGCGCCATGCTCTCGGGGCCGGGGGGGCGGGGAAGCAATGCAGGCTTGGCTGTAATGGTGTCACTTTTATTCCCCCCCTTCCCCCTGCCCTGCGTTAGTTAAAACCCAAAAAAGGCACTACGCTTTAACGCCCCCCAAGTGCACCGTCAGGTATGGTTTGTGTGGCTACAGTGCTTTCATTCCCTCAAATAACTCACCCTGTTTGTGGGATTGTTTTGGGGTTTTTTTTCCTCCTTTTACAATCCCCAAGGACCCTAGTTATCTCAACTCCCAAAACTCTTCAACACTCCCGTTTGCAGAGTAAAAAAAAAAAAAAAATCCCCTCTAAGTGCTATAGACACACCACGCAACCGTACTTACGGTCTGTATTGGATCGAGTTGACCTTTTCCTTCTAACTGCATTGAGTGTGTTTTTGTTGCAGCCGCTTTTTATTTTAGGAAAAAAAATTCTAATGTCTTCAACAGATTTATTGTGTTTGGAGGAAGACAGCACGAGATATCATGAACCTTCCTTTCTTTCTAGAAACAAAATTAAAACAACCAGAAAAAAAAAAAAAAAAGGAAACCAAAATAAAATAAAAAGAAAAACGGGGCAGAGAAGGAAAACCCGGCATGTGTGTCTGTCCCCTCACGGGCTGACACACAGGCACAGGGGACAGGGGCGCTGCCCCCACGGCAGCGGCCGAGGCGGGGGAGTGGGAGCCTCGCTCCGCGCGGTACCTGAGAGGGACTTTTCTTTGTTCGCGATGCCCTTTCGCTGCCGGCCAATCAGCACCCAGCTTTTATGAAACCGGGCGCTGCGATTGGCCCGCCGCTCCTCCTGCCTGCCGGCGAGGGCGAGAGACACAAACACGCACCCGCTCGCACCCCCGGCACCCGCGCTCGCTCGCGTATTGTACCTCGCTCACACGCCTTGTACCCTCACACCCGCACACACTGTTCCCTCACACACCCGCACTGTACCCTCACGCACACGGTGCCCTCACACCCCCCCCACACACTGTATACTCACACACTGTGCACTCACACGCACGCAGCCGCTCTCTCTGCATCCCGCAGCCTACCCCGAGCCTCCTTTCTGCAGCCAGATACAAATCGTGTTTCCCATTTCAATTATCCTACATAGCATTTAGGGCTTAGGGAGAGGAAAAGAAATGAGGGGGGGAAAAAAAAAAAGAGAGAGGGGGAGGAGGGGAAAAAAATAGAAAACCAAGGTGGAGTGTAGCTCTGCCAAGACTCACACGTCGGGAGGAAGACTCCCTCATTTCGTTTTAATTTAATTTCAGGGCAGTTTTCGAAGCCATGATGAATGATTTTTCTGTGCCGGTTTCAAAGAGGCAATTTAGAATCTCAGTCATAATTTTTAAATGCCCCCTCATTCAAAATTATAACAGCTTGAAGCCAGCGAGAGAGGGTTGCTGATACACATGTGCTATTATTTTCGTGCTTAGTGGAGGAGAAAAGCAAACAGTGTCTGGAGGAAGGGGCTGAAGGGAGGCTCAGGGTAGGGCAGCACCTCCACCTCTGCTTGGGGGTCACCGAGGCGCTGCTCCGCTCTCGGATCAACCCTCTTTCTTGTATTCACTTTTTCAGCTCCTCATGTATTTTACTACATGTTCGTTTTTACAATATGGCTTAAGTTAGGCAGGTCGGGTTTTATTCTTTCTTTCTTCCTTTCTTTCTTCTTTTTTTTTTTTTCTTCCTCTTTTTCGGAAGGAAGGGGAGCAGAAAATAACCCTTTTGTTTCCAGACTGCTGATTTACTGCCGCACGCACTGAAGTGTGAATGCCAGCGACCCTATAACTACCACGTGAACATCCTTTCACAGGAATTAGTAACACAAATCTTCCCTATCGGGCTTTGTGTAGCTCGAAAATATCCCCCTTAATCATTCCTTTTGTTTACGTTGGGAGCCATTATGCTACACCACTGCGTTAAATTGCGTTTAACCCTTCGCGGACGGCGGGGGTGGGATGGGGGCGGCGGCGGCCGCCGCCGCCCGCGGGTACGGGGGGGGTCGGGAGGTGGGGGGCACTGCCCCTGGCCCCGCAGGCACCCTGTTCCTTTTCATACCCTTAAGCACGATCTACTTTTTTTTGTTTGTTTTTCTCTTTTACATTTTTTTCCCCCCTTCCTTTTCCCCTTGATCTCGCTGGGACTGATCTCCCTGTGAAAATCGATACGGGATGTTTTTCTTGCCAAGCGCACGCATTGCCCAAGTCAAAATTTCCGGCAAGAAGTCAAAGAGTGGCATTTACGATGTCCTGCACACCCATGACAGGGTGACAAAATACCTCTTTGGATTTCATCCAGCTGAGCAAATCACGCGCGTCAGCGTCCCCGCGTTGCGCGCTTCCCTTCAAAGGGGCGATTAATGGAGAGGTACCAGAGAAGCAAAGCCCCCCCAGACCCGGCTTTGCTGAGGAGGCTTTGCGGAAGGTGAAACAAGACTAGTGGGGCTAGAAACCGCCCGTGGCATGGCAGCCGACCGCGCTTTGGCCACCACGTCACCGTGACCAGGGGCCCCGGGAGGAAAGGCTGCCCTCCAGGTCCTGTGAGCCCCGGCTCCCGATTGCCCCTCCGGCCTCACGCCGCGGGCATTGGGGTCACCAACATACGCTCCTTTGGGAGGCCTTGAGGCTGCCCGGTCTGAGACTGCTCCATTTCTCCTGTACAAAAATACTTCCCCTTCAGGGGCTGATAATGAAGGGTTTATTAGCAGGGATAAGTTCATTGTCAAGGAGGCCCTTGATCACATTAAATGTTTAAGCCGTTACAAAGCGGGGGTGGGGGGAGAGGGGAAACGAAGCTAAAAAAAAAAAAGTCATGGCATGTGGGTAGTACAAAGAAGAAATGCTGAGGTGTAAATAGTGAACACATCCCCACTCTCCCGCCCGGGCGTTTGGACAACGCAGGGATAACCGCAAGGAGGGCGCTGCCAGCCTCCCCCCAGGGAGGGGACACTTGTGCCCAGCATTTGCAATTCGTGGAGGAGTGGGCATGTATAATATTACAAGGTACCGAAAAACACAGTTTCCCCGGGGTAGCTCTTGAGTCACTCAGCGGTTAGCAAAATTTTAAGATCAGCAACACCAAGCTTTTGGTCTACTTAGTCGTGGATCACTATTCCTGTTTCTTTACAGTATGTATTTTTCAGATTTAGGTAATGGCCTTGATTTTTCAGTATCGACCACTGTTTAGACACGTTTAACTTTGGGCTGCTTCTCGTCTGCGAAATTACAGTCATTTTCACATTATTATACAGTGAGTAGGAGACGGTTTGTATTTAGCGTTGGGTGGGGGAAGGGGTATTATGGGAAGTGATCTGCTACGGTCAGCACATAATTTCAGCCCAAAGAAAATTGCTTCTGAATAGATGGTCTGTTAACTAGCCAAGGAACAGTCACTGGGAGAGATTGCAAAAATGCCTCTGCTTTATCTGCCTTACACCATCATTTTAGTTTTTGAAAGCAACGGTCAGTGGAAGAGCCATTTCTCCAACCACAGAGGCCACCTGATGGGTAAAGCATCCTTAAAAACCTCCTTAGATCACAAAATTCGAAGGGGAGTCTCCTCTCTCGCCCCTTTCCCTCCTGGCTATTGTGCATGACTCTACAGGGAAGGAGCCTGCCCAGCGTACCACATGGTTACCGAAGCAGGGTTTTATTTATCCACTTCTGTGGCAGAAATTACAGCAAGACTGCTCGCAGGCCCGTGGGTGCATCTGCACCAGCCGATTCCCATGAGTGGCTGCAAAAGGACCGCTTAATTCACATTGTCTTGTCAGGTTCAGAACGTCAGCAGCCAGGGCCCGCTGTGTGATTTAGGGGTTTTTCCGCCTTAATTTCTACCTGCTTGCCAAATTAAATTACAACTTTGTATTTCTGTGCATTTTACAAGACGACAGACGACAGGCAAATAAGTTAATGATGTTTATCTACAATAGGAAATCCGGGTTTAATTGATGCAGCTGCAGACCGCTAATAATACCAAGAGATCACCACTCACCCTCCCTGCCCCCCGTCCCGTTTTTGTGTTTTGCTGGGGAGTTTGTTTTGGGTTTTTTGGTTTTTTTTTTTAACCTTTCCAGACATACGCATTGCATACGCTAAGGAAAATCACCGGCAAAGGTCTCTTTGTTTAGTGGAGGGACGCGAGGCGGGGATCCCTGCCCCCGGGCCGGCTGCAGCCCGCGTGTGCCGTGAGGAGAGGCTCCTTCCCGCCCTCCCGCGGCCGCGGACCCCGCGCGCTGCCCGCTCCCCCGGGCGCTGAGCGGGCGGCGCCCAATCAGCGCGCCAGAAATCGCTTTCGCGGCCCGCCATTGGCCGGCGGCGCGCGGGGCGGGGCGGGACGGCGGCCGCGCGCCCGCAGTGCCCCCGCGCGCGGGCCCCGGGCGAGCTCTCTGGGGAGCGGCGGCACCGGGCCTGAGGGAGCCGCTGCGCGACCCGGCCCGCACAGCCAGCAGGGAGGACTGCTGACATCACTGGGGTTAAACTTGATGGGGTAAATTGCAGTAATGCCACGTAGTCCTACCGTCATTTACAGCAGAGCCTTAATTGCTTCCCCTCATTCAGCCTCTCTCTACTGCACCCTTTGTTCCCTCGTTCCATGTTGCAGGAGCACGGGTACGCGTCCGCGCCTCCAATCTCGCTGTTATAGACAGCATGTCTGCAAAGAGTGAACCATCGTTTTCTTTGTCTTCAACTTCGCACCAAAGAGAGGACAAAAATCCATTTCTCATCAGGACTTATTTGTCAGACTAATTATGTAAACCATGAGTGGCGTTTCTCTCCTGTACAAGGTTTTACACATAAAAGTTTTCTCGTAGCAAGATTTGAAAGCAGTACATTGGAAATTGTATTGACCCAAGAACTTTGGATTAGCGCGTCCTTAGAACCCTCGGAGTATCCCACAGTATTATGGACGAACTTTCAATTGATGTGCACAAACTACTGGTCTGCAGATTAGTTGTGGGTAATTTATTATAGCATTGCTGACTGCCAGTGATCCATAGATCAGAGTGTGGGAACTGATGATACAAACTACAGAGGAGTCATTATACACTTGGCAGATACTCCTGCTAGATACTTTTTTTTTTCGGAGGCAATACTGACAATGTTTCCTTCTTCTTTAGAACAGTCCGTAGACTCTTTTACATTTATCTGCATATTCACAAGGAGTCTCAGTTTGATACCTAATCTAGAGGTCAGTGTCTCTGATGTTTCAGCACACAAATATAGGTTCTATATGGAAACAAAGTGCTGCTATGTTGTTTGTTGAAGAGCAACAAAGATGACCTGACAACTAGAGGGAATGATTTATGAAAGAGCCTCTGTGTCTGTATTTGTATTTATTTGGGGGTACAGAGTGAGTGTAAAATGTAAAGAGGATAGAAACTATCCTTCTGAGAGCACAGGGGAAGTAGAGAAAATAAAAAATAAGAAAACAAAAGAAAATAAAACAAGGAAAAGAAAATGGAGAAAATAAAAAAGGAAAGAGGAAAAGAGAACAGCAGCAGTTGAAAATAAATACATAAAAATCCTAACAGTGAAATGTGCTAATCAGTGAAATAAATATGGAAGGAATAAGTAAGAAGGAAGTTCCTAAGTCCCATGGCATAGGACTTGAAAATTAGGCTGGAAAAAGCACTGAAAATAAATGCTATGGGGAATTACTCCATTTCGGCACCAGAGTGGACTGAATGACCTAGTAAGTCTTTTCTGTTTTGTAAATTAACAGCTCTCTGAAGTTCAAGTGTAGAATTTGTATTGCAAACCCTTTGCCTAGACATGAGTATAGACTTCAGTATAGGTAGTAAATTTCTCAAGTAATTTAAACAGCATATTTATTTATGTAGTGCTTTGTGTAAACATTCAGATAACATTAAAAACATTTATTTCTTTCATAATAGAGAGTGTGCTCTGAGAAACAGGCAATACATGCTAAAATCTGTTATGGTCTTGTCATAGCCTTAGCTTAATGTTTCACAGTCCATTATAATTTGTAATAGAAATGATGGATGCAGTTTCAGTATTTTAGTAGGACAGTGTGTCCACGTTATAATCATGCTAAGGTGAAAAATGCACAAAAGGCCAGTGGCTGGGTACCATACTTCAGATTTTCAGAGAGAACAAATGAGCATGGGGAAATGAAACTGAGGCTTAGTGAATAGGATTGGATTGCTTTATTAGATGAAAGGCTAGGAGTCATAGGCCAGGGAGAGGGAAGATGAGTCTTGAAATGGAATTTGCAGAGGAGTAGCCAGCTAGGCATAAGGAGTCTGCAGCAGAAGCAGGTTGCAAGGGGCTTTCCCAATGTGAAAGGAGAACAAGAAGCATGATGTTGGACAAGCAGAAGGAATAGGCCATATATGAAATCAGCATATACTAGGAATAAGATAAAGGTGACTAACAGTCAGAATGCATACTGTCTGTAAAGTGAGGAATGACTGAAAGTTTTCAGAACCAAGGTTAGGTATATCATCCTTGGGGGAAGAATGAGGAAAACATGCTGCTACATTTCTGACAGAAATGAGCTCAAAGAGGAATGACCCTTGAAAATCCACCAGAGAAGTATCAGAGTCTATTTGGGTGTAGGTTTAAGCCCAGTAGGTTTAAAAACTGCAGAGGAAGGAGAAAACCTATGCTCTGGGGCAAGACAAATACCTAAAATTTTGATAATCTGGATGAGAAGCATTTAAACAAACTAAATATGTTGGCCACTGGAGCTGCAAGTGAAGAGAGTAACCCTAAGAACTTCTTTATGTGTACCAGAGCAGGCAACTGTGCCCTCTTGCTTTCCTGATTGTCCTTGTTGCTCTTTTGTTGTTTCCTTTGCTGTATTGGGGCTGGAGAGAAACACAAAGAGAGCTTTGTACCCTCAACTACACAAGAACGGACTTGCTCTAAAAACAGCATGAGGAAACAGGGAGCAAGACAGTAGGAGAGAAAGGGGGGGGAGGTTGAGACCAAGAGAGGGAGACAGTAAAGAGGACACTGTAATCACAAAAAGGGAAGGTTGGTACAGAAGATGGGGAATTGGGGCAGTTTGTTCTCAGCTGTCTCACAATCATTTTGTGACAGCTGTGATTTGGCCATCTTGCCTTGAAATAGTAAGTAAAGCAATAAGTGGATGTAAAAATATCATTGATTCCTTTAGCCAAAAGTAGCTCAGCTGTGTTTTTTAGTGGATGATGAAATGGGATCAGGTGAGACATTGCTCATTTCAAAGTTTACATTCTCCATGGAGCTACCTGAAACATTGCAGAACTGCATTCCTGAAGGTTGAGGAGAAGACCCATCAAGTTTTTAGATATTTTCTGCAGAGGTATGATTGCAAAAGTTTAATTTAAAAAGAAGCCTGGTAAATAAAAGAGAAAATGCAAAAAACCAAAAACAACCCCAAAGAATAAACCAACAACAAACCAAAATCAAAAAACTCCAAGGAATGCACTGAGAAGTACATTCCAGAAGTAAGGAACATCAAGTAAAAAAACCCAAAAACTTGCAGTGAGAATTTCCCGCTAAAGGCAACAAAACACCTGGGAATCTAGAGTATTTTATACAACATGCAAAATTATTTCAGTGACTTCCTACTGTTAATATGTGGTATGTTTATAATACTCCAATAGTCTTGTTAGGCACCTTGTTATGGTCAACACTGAGGAGTTGTACCACAGCAGGGGCCATGAAACATAGCTGGTGTTACACGCCGCAGCTGTGGTACAAGAAAGTAACATCATCATGTCTGCTTGATCATTCTTCTTATTAATGGAAGTAAGTTGTGATTGTAGCTAAACAGAGCACCTCACATCTGTCTGTTTTAAAGCAGTGGTGTGTGCTCAAGCATAGCACTGTTCATGTCAGACAACAAGGCAGAGGTGGTCTGTTTAGCTGGTGAGCCTCTGCACAGTCTGGGCTTTGAAACCTGCAGGTCTTCTCATCACAAAGCTTCTGCTTCCTCACTTGTAATTTTGTGTAACAGTGATTACTTACCTTACAGGGTGCCCTGAGGACTGTGTTTGTTAAGCATATTGAGATCAAGTGTAATGTAATTAAGAACATCTGCATTAGATTTAGACGTGTATTGCAAATAGCTGCTATTAAAGCAGACCTTCGAGTGACTGCAACTGCTCTCTTCTTTGGGACTAGAGAAAAGAATGACAAGTTCCAAGAGTCACACAGGGGTCTCAGTTTTATCTGCCTTATGTAAAGATGCTCTGTCCTTTCAAACCTTTTAAGCCAGGATGGAAGCAGACTTTTTGTCTTGTTCCCTGAACGGCCTGGGGATGTGTAAAAAAAGAAAATCTGGTGCACTTTTTGTAATTCTCCTGAAAGAGAGATGTTTAGGAATTGTTCTGGCTGGAGGTTGTCTGTGCTGTCCTGGAGCCAGAAGTGCTGCTTCAACCATCTTCCCACAGATGTACTATAAAAGAACCTGGAAGAAATCTTGTGAGGATCACTGCTTCTACAGAACGTATTTTAGCTCATATTCATCAAGAATGCCCAGAAGATTTCTTGTATTTAAAAGACAAGGATACTTACGAATTATTCCATGCTATGGAATTTTATTTTTCAGAGTAAATACCTCTCGTTCCTTTTGACTCCACATTTGAAATTTAGAAATAAATTGTATATTTCTTATTATAAAATTTGCTTTTTCATTTTACACTTCTATAATTGTAAGGGCACTAATGTAATTCTCTCAGAACTAAAAAATTTGTATTAATATTTTGCCCAAATCAAAGTTTAAGTAGTGTTGCTGGGTTTTAATTTTAATGGTAATATAAAAAGATATCTGTAAGTACATCAATATTAACCAGGTGTATTAAAATGCAGTGGTTTTTTATTTGGAGAAATGAGTTTATATGAACTGTTTCTGGCTGTAAATCTTTTTATCTAGCACTTTGTATTTTGCTGGTTAAAAGCATTCCTCTGAGGTCAAATAAAAAGTTGTAATTAAATGCAGGCCAACTCTCTCGTACTGCTGTTCAAAATGGTGAACTCGTTCTGAAATATAATCTGTTAACATATTGTTAATAAAAACATTTAGCACCGAGGTCAAGGCTTTTTGGGGGAGAAAAAAAAAAGGGAAAATGCACTTTTTTTTTCCCAGAGAATATTTGCTGTCTGACCTTCTTAGTTGTTCTTTGTAAAAATATATGGATTATGATTTAAGGAAAATGTTGTTGGCAATAATGCATTGCAAATGCACAAAATAAGTGGATAATTGCTTTTACATTATTACTTTGCAAGGAATAAGTATGAGAACTGTCCCGGTGTTGAGCGCTACCCTTATTGCAACCTTAGGCTTTAGGATGAAGAAGAATGCCAGTGTGACCTTAAGCAGAAAATATGAAGCCCTAAGTGATATCTGCCCAAAATTTGAATATGTTCACATACTTCATAATGATCAGAAACTTCCATGAATGCTTTGCTATATTCACAGTGTCACAACAACTCAGAATGCAGATAATTGTTCCTAAGCTCAGTTATCCAGACGGTATTTATAGAAAGAGCTTTGAGGAAAATGTGATTGTGTTCCTTTTATTTCTCTCTATTTTAGCCTTATTAAAAGGAGAAATTATGCATCTGAAAAGAAAAACATGAAGAGGAGACCCCATTGCTATTACTTTGGAGAGCTGAGATGTGGAGAATGAAAAAGCCATTGGTCTCAGTTTTACTACCACAATGGCCTTTTATGAGAGGGATTAGATACGCCTAGAGCTGGTGCAGCATTCAGTGCTGCCCTGGACAACCATCTGGAAAGAAAGACGATAAAAATCAGTTTGTCATAAGGTTAAATCACTACAGACTAGCTAGATTGGCTTTTCAGATTGTGTTTCGTTTGGGGAAACAAGGAAAAAAACCAGAAAGAAAGAGAGAAATATGGCTTTAAAGCTGCTTGTGTCGTCTTTTTTTTTTTTTCCCTTCTCTCCTTTTTTTTTTCTTTCCTGCAAGATGTAGCATTCAGAAAACATGTTGAGCGAGTTGAGGCATTAAAAAGATCAGTCTTTCGTTGGTGAATGAAAGACTGTTGTGCATGTGACTCACATACTAAACAGAAATCTGCCTTCAAAGCCTATTTTACTGCCTAATTATATATACACAAAATGTAGCTGTCTGTTTCAATCAAATGCTAGGAAAAAGAATAAAACTCCTCTTAAGATGCAATTTTCATGGTTTTTCATAACCTTAGAACACACACTGCTAATGCAAAAGAGGGAAGTACACCTGCAAAGTCCAGATAAGGCACCAGTCATTGTTTTGTACTTTTTTAATTATTACTTTATAAAGACATTATACCTCCTACTCAGAGTGAGGGAAATTAGTGTCCTCATTTTTTTTTTTCTTTACAGGTTGGGGTTTTTTCCCTTGAAATCTTGTTATGCATTTCAGGAGCAGCCAGCAGCCATGGAAAAGTTTTTTTAAGCAGCCTCTGTTAATAGCAGCAAGCTTTCAGAAGAAATCTAGGAATTCCAAACCCCTACAAACCTTTGTATTGCACTGTGCACTCCATATGAACAAAACCAAATATAGAGTGAAAGAATGCATCATAAAACATAAAATAATTGCTGGCAATCAGCTCTCTTGGAAACTTTCAAGCTGGACAGCATGTGTGAACCATTTCTTTTGTGAGAGACAAAAAAATAGTGATTTTAGCTCTTTCTGTAGTTATATAAGTATATGAATATACATATATACATACATGTATACATATATTTTGCTATCACCTACTATTCAGAAGTCTTTTTAAGTAACTTTAACTGTAAAGTTTGATAAGCCATTACTAATTTATGTCCTCTTGCTGGTACAAATCATTAAAATGAAATAATGTTTTAATGGCTTACCCAGTATATATCTAATTGCACCTTAAAAGTTTCTTATGCTGAAGATATCCCTGGTTTGTCTTCCTGGGAGACTGCAGCAGTAGAGGTAAACAATGTACTCTGCAAATAGCTGTGCCACTGAAGAGGTAGAACTCATCATCTGCCTAGGGACAGTACATCATATTCCCTCCACCTGAGCACTCTCTAGATCATTTCAACAAAAATGAGGCAAATTAGCAAAACTGTTTTCCTCACTGCTTAAGTAGTTGAATCAATTTAGGCAGAAGTGATTTAGATGGGGGATCTTCCTGGAAGAGATGGTATTTAGTTACTTCTGGGAAGAGACATGGGAGTGCAGAGATAAACAAGTTGCAGCAGACTTAGAAAATAACTCCATTTCATCTGCAATGGTTGTTTACAGCCCAATAGTCATATCCTGGAGCTGCCTCTATTGTTGTTAAGCCATTGATTCTAGTAGAATATTCTTGCTAATTACTGAAGGGAATAGGTCAAAACTGGTCACTGAAAATTTAATTCAAACCCACATTTTCTGTCCCAGTCACTGGCATTACTTGTGCTCACAAAAAGGCTGATCTCTCCAAAACAGGGCAATGTCTGTTAATTACAGAATTAATTAGATAAAGGGCCAGACATGTTCTGCTGTGCAATGTATGTGCATTCAGCCAGAAAAGTTTTCTGGCAAACCTTTCTCCCACCTAATCAATGTCTAGTAATTTGAACTCTGACATAATGCAGCGATGGGGTGAATGGGTAAGATTTAGGATTTCTGGTTGGTGCAGTGAGCTTGCAGGTTTGCTGTATTTCTGAATGCCCTGGCAAATGGGTATCCAACTCACACGGGTTGTGTCTTCTCTCTTCCAGACTCGTTACAATGGAGGCTTGTTGAACATAATGACTGTATTTTAGACAGACAATAGGTATGCTAAGGGGATTAGCTGAAGCTACTTCCCTTACCTGCCTGCAGGGAGGGAATTTGGAGAACAAATACAGAACAAAAGAGTTATGGCTCAAGTGAAGTTACTGCAAAGTATACAGGGGTGTGACTTTTACAGCACACTACTGCATTCTTTCTCGTATGGGCATCCTTTGTGCACGGTGAGGGTGCCGTTCAGACAGACAGTTCAGCTGCTCTAACAGCTCGCTGCTGCCAAAAGAGGAAGTCCGTTTCTCTAAGGCCCCGTTTTCCCACTTTTTCTCCAGCCCTTCAAGTTGTGTGGTCTCATCCTCTCCATTGCACAGATCTGGCACTCATTTGACCCCTAAGTGAGTCGGTGGAGTTTGTTAAGCCAACAAAAACTGTTGACTGTTTTGTGGGGTTGTGCTGCTGGCTCAGTGAACTGAATGAGTGCACTCCACAGTCAGAGGACCAGATGTGTCACCTCTTCTCTTAAGGGGGTCAGTGGTAGCATAAAGTTTAGGTGGGAGTGAGGGAGAGGAAATTGAGACCTGAACAGTGCAAGATGACCCCTTTTAATTGCAGTAAACCATGAAATTGGGTTATACCATTTAATACAATTGTACCATAAGGACAGAGACCTACCATCACCAGATCTGTGGGTTGAATTCCAAAAAAAAGCCCCCAAAACAACCACATTTTAGACATAACCCACTCCCATTCGTTTTTCCAAGAGCAGGCTAAGACATACTCATGAAAGCACCTCATTCAGAGGAACAGCTAAAAACTTTTGGTACCTGGGGATAGAAACCCCTTCCTTAGGCACAGCTGGAGTAAAAAGAAATTATCTGCCTCTGTCCTTAGAGCATCAGCACTGTGAGGGATTAAGTGCAGGAGAATGACTGTGCTATAAATTCACAACAGTACACTTTGCAGTAACTTTCTCAGTGAAAAGAATATATCAAAGAAATCAAGGTGGAGCTAATGGAGATCTTGGGAAATCCCAAGCAAATGAAGGGGAGAAATAAACCTCCTTTCATAACAGACTAAGGCGGTTTGGCTGTGAGATCAACATATGCAATAGATGACCTGAGCTGAAGGCAATAAATGGTTTGGCAGACAAATTATTTGGAAAAGTCACAGAGAATATTCAGGCTATTGACTACAAAATGATCTTCCAAATTTGTAAGAAATCTTAGAAATCCAAAGTAAATCTTTGTATGATTTGTGTGACTTCTTTCAGATACATGGGCTCAGTACAAAGTGACCTGATTTCTTGCTTTGTTATACCCACTGGCTTTTTTGGACAGGCTATTTATCTGTTGATTAGACTCCATCATGAGGATTATTTTGTGTGGTATCTCCCTTGGCATTCACTGAATACACATGAAGGCACAGATTCATATTTTTTTTGCAGAAGATTTCAACAGTCTTATTTTTGCTGTGATGAATTCAACAAACCCAGAAGGATTTACTGACATTGTTGACACATTCATTTTGTCTTTTCAGCTCTAAAGTCGGGCGTGGACAAATATCTCTAAGAGGTATTCCTATTTTCAGGACTGGCATAGATTTACTATTCATTCAAAATTTTTAATGGGGTATCAGTACTTCAATCAATCAATCAATCAATCAACAAACAAACAAACAAGACCAACCAACCAAACCACAAAAAAAACCAACAACAAAAACAACAGCAGCAGCAACAAAAACAAGCCAAAAACAACAACAAAAAAGCCAAACAACCTCCCTCTCACAAAATAGTGACCAAAAAAAAAAAAAAAAAACCAGACCCAAAAACAGGAAACAAAACAAAGAAAAAAGACTCAGAAAAATATTTTCAGGTTGTCACGGTGATGAAACTTCAGCTGTGTTAATACTTTTACCTCAGCCTAATACTATGGCATCACCTAAAGCCAATGGCACAGGTACTGGTGCAAATGGGTGTCCTGGTCGATGGTGAGTTGAACATGAGTGAGCAGTGCCCTGGCAGCCAGGAGAGCCACCCGTGTCCTGGGGTGCATCAGGCACAGCATCACCAGCCAGGCAAGGGAGGGGATTGTCCCGCTCTGCTCTGCACTGGGGCAGCCTCACCTCGAGTGCTGGGGGCAGGTCTGGGTGCCACAACACAGAAAAGCCACTGAGCTGTTAGAGAGTGTCCAAAGGAGGGCACGAGGATGGTGAAGGGCCTTGAGGGGAAGGCGTGTGAGGAGTGGCTGAGGTCACTTGGTCTGTTCAGCCTGGAGAAGAGGAGACTGAGGGGAGACCTCACTGCAGTTACAACTTCCTTGTGAGGGGAAGAGGAGGGGCAGGCACTGATCTCTCCTCTGTGGTGACCAGTGACAGGACCCAAGGGAATGGCCTGAAGTTGTGTCAGGGGAGGTTTAGATTGGATATCAGGAAAATTCTTCACCAAGAGGACGGCTGGGCATTGGAACAGGCTGCCCAGGGCAGTGATGACAGCAGCAGCCTGACAAGTTCAAGAAGCATTTGGACAACGTTCTCAGGCACATGGTGTGACTCTTGGGGTGTCTTGCATAAGACCAGGAGCTGAATTCAGTGATCCTCATGGCTTCCTTCCGACTCAGCGTATTCAGTGAGTCTATGAATTTGGTCTTGGATAAAGCCAGTGGTAAACTGATTTCCAGGGAAAATGTTGCATATGCAGTTTTATAAACTGTAGACATGCAAGATCCTTTTGGTTGACTTTTAACTTGCAGTAATAAAGTTTTGGGGAGCAAAAGATAAAAAAGAGAGGACCAGCACTTCTTTTTTTGTTGTCTTTTGGGTTTTTGAAAAAATTTTCTTATTTTCCACAAAGAGTTCAAAAAAACCTCAAGAAGGTGTGTTTATTTCTCATAAATACTCCTTTAGAATATGAAGCAGTAGCCAAAACATTATGGAGACAGCTAGTAGACAAACTGCTGGATAGACAGGTAATTTGGACAAGAACAAGTTCGAATGTCATGCATTACATCTTTGGCAGAACAGCCAGAATCACTGAATCCCAAGAGTATGGGTTTGGAGAGGACACTGCGTAAGAAATCCAAATCCCTGCCATTGCAGAAAACCTTGCAGTAAGTATTTTAGAAGGTTCGCAGAATATATTCTACATATTACTGAAATATCATAGGCCACAGAAATAATTCCCAAGTCTTACAGCAAATGTGAGATCTATAGCCAAACATGAAAAAAACACAGCTATAGTATGTCTCAGGAGGGCAGCAGACTTTTCATCCAGTGTTGTAAGCCTCTGCAGCAGAGAGGAATCTCGCACACAACCACTGGAAAAAGATTAATTCTATAGAAGCAAATCAAGAATACGTGCCAATTGGATCTGAATAAGGATTGTTTCCAGACATAGTTTAGCATAAAGTTGTGGCAAACACACATGACACAGATGTCTCATAAATGTCATTGCTACTAACATCTCATAAATGTCATTGCGTCTTCTACCTTAAGCTGGAGATGCCTCTGATGATCCACAAGAAGAATGTTGTTCTCTAAGTGCAGGGAAGCATTAAACTTTCTCACTGTTTTCTGTGCTGGTCTACTATAAAAAGCCCACTCTTGCTGAGTGAAAGTTCATAAAGAAGGAGATAAAAAAATGCTATAGTGTCTGAACCCTTGCAGAAACTGGTGCTAAGTGTCTTTTTCCAGATGAGAGTCTTTCACAAGATGAGAGGCCACTTACCTTTCCTGTAGAACACAGCCTTTCTCTTGAGGAACCTGAGGTGGGGATATCCCTCCTGCTCGTCACAAAAGTCGGGCAGGCAGCAGAGAACTTCCCAAGCAGAGAAGGATTGCCTTCAGTGAGCAGTCCATCCATCCCCAGCTAGGAGCATTTTGTGTGTTTGGATGAGTTGGTGGTGTGAGATCATGTTTTATATACTTCTGTGACCCTGTACAGCTGTATAAGGACATGACCGTACATAGTTACAGTTATGGCAAGCCCAGATTTTGGATGTTTGCTGTATGAAAAAACTTTCTGTTATCTTTGGAAAAAAAGAAGCATTTGGTATTGAAGGCCATCACTAAGCCACTGCAGAATGGCAAAATAATGTTAATCTACTTCCTTTAATTTTATAGTTCAGCAGTTTAGTTCCCATTTATGTTGCTGAATTGCCGAGTTTCCTAATTTTTTTAAAAACATGAATCTAGTCTTTTTGACATGTCAATATATTCTCAAGACAGAAATAACTGGCTGT